>NC_059336.1:95886665-98286665 GCF_018350155.1 Leopardus geoffroyi | reverse complement strand
CTACAGAGGAGATTCTCTCATGAGATTTGGTGGCCAATGCAAGGCAGCAGCCTTCTTGCAGTATACACACACCTCTTCTAGTCATTCAAAGGCTAGTACAGGTGCTACTGCAGAAGTATTTTGTAGATGTAATTAAAATCCTCTATTTTTAGTTAATCAAAAGGAAGAACATCATGGATGCTCCTGACTTAATTAAGTGAAAGGCCTTTAAAAAGGGACTAATACCTGGAGCTTTGGTGGCTCAGTCGGTTAAGTGTCAGGCTCTTCATTTCGGCTCAGGTCATGATCTCACGGGTTCACGGATTCGGGTCTTGCCGTGGGCTCTGTACTGACAGTGCAAAGCCAGCTTGGGATTCTCTCTCTCCCCCTCTCAATCTTCTCCTCCCCAACTCACATGCACACATGTGTGCGCGCGCTCTCTCTCTCTCTCTCTCTCTCCCTATTTCTATCTCTCAAAATAAATAAACATTAAAAAAAAAGGACTAATGCCCCCTACATGAGATGCAGAGACTCCACAAGGCAGAGAGGAAAGAAAACTGCAGAATCTTTCTTCATTCTGAGACCCTCACACTCACCTCATTGCTGCTGATCTGATTCCCCTTAATGGTATGAAGTAGCAGCTGGACCTACAATTTCTCTGTCTTCCCCCTGTAACTTTCTTCAGTTCCTGTGACTCCTGGGCCAGGTGTGTATGTGTGTTTAGCTCCATGATAGACATTCCCAGATTCTGCAGGATACCTTGCTAGGTCAAAGTAATAGGAATTGGCATAGGTTTTAGTCCATCCTTGTTAGGGTTTCTGCTCATGCTCATGGGGGTCCAGGCTACACTTA
The DNA here is from genome assembly GCF_018350155.1 of Leopardus geoffroyi. Lineage (NCBI taxonomy): Eukaryota > Metazoa > Chordata > Mammalia > Carnivora > Felidae > Leopardus > Leopardus geoffroyi. Next base: position 98,285,834 of record NC_059336.1, on the reverse strand, counting down.
ATCTTCTTTTCCTACCTGTCATGCCTCTGGATTATAGCATTAGTCATGTGGGGACAGTTATGACTGCTTTGCCAGGCCCCACAATTTCCTAAAAATATGAATATATATTTTATTTTATATATTATACATATATAAACTTCTATATTAAATTTTTATAGATAATAAATATATAAATAAATATATATTATATACATAGATTATATAAATACAAATTTCTCTTTTTTCTTTTTTTTTTCTTTTTTGTCTTTCTCTCCTGCACATGAAGGCTTACATCCCATGAGTAATGCAATCATGAAAAAAGAAAAGCATTGCTAAGCAATTATGTTATTTCAATTACCCCCCTCCATTGGTTCTGCTTTGCTGCTTGAACTCTAAAAGATAAATTATGTGAGATATAAAGATGGGGTGTCAGGAACTCAGGAACCTGGACACTCAAATCACATTCACAAATGACTGTCACTCACTTCAGAAAGACACAATAGAGAAATGTGCACAGAGGCCTAAGCTGAGCACCATATTAGCCCTAAATTAGATTAAGCCCTAAATCCTAGTGTACAACCTAAACGAACTAAGACTATATAGCAAGAGTTCTCAAGCTTGACTACATATTAAAATAAACAAAGACATGTTTACAAAAATATATCCATGTTTGGGCTCCACCTCCATAAATTCTGATTTAATACTGGCTTCTAGGGAGTGGGAGCTAGGAATGGGTATTTTTTGTAACGGTCCTCATGCAACTATAATATGCTGTCCCAGAGGAGAGTGACTGGGCAGGCCGAGTGGAAGATTCATTTTGGCCAGTTCAAAGGTGGGTTGAGGTGACAACTTGTACCTTTTCCTAATTAGCCCAGGACCTAATCTATTATCCTCTGCAACTTACCACCACACAGTAAGAACATGGCAGGCCATGTAAGTCAACTAAGTAAATAATTCAGTCTGAGGACATAATTTTATTAAGGCATCAAAGGAAAGTTGTTCACCTTAGACATTTTCAGGTTGGGACTTCCCAAACTAGAACTGCCACCATACTTTGCAAATTTTATAAGAGAGAAACTTATTAAGAGGTGCAAAAACCTAATTCAGGCTGAAACTTGAATAATTCTTACACTGTATTTTTTACTCACTTACACTGCATCTCAATACAATGTCTCTTCCTGTGACTATTCCTCAACCTCGGTCCAGGAGAGAGCAGGGATGGGGAATGTCAGAGGCTACTTACCCTAGACACAAATGTTGCACATCTAAATTCATTCAGTATCTGGGAATAATGAAGGAATAATAGTGACATTTACAGAACCCTTCACTGAAGGACAAAGTGATGATTCTAATTATGGTGGTAAACAGGTCAGATTAGAGTTTAATTGAACCAGAGTAAGAAACTGCAGTTATTTTGTTTATTCTTCTTTTGTCCATCTTTTATTTTTCATATACACTTAACATGACCAGTAAGACAATGAGGAAGAAGTCAGCTTATTGCATTTTTAATTAACTGTACACTGACAGTCTGAAGAAATATATTTTTACATAAATGACCAAAATTGAATCAGTATATTAGACAACTTTTTGAAGAAATGCAATTAGAATTTCTATAGGCAAGGGCAGCCCTAGGTAGCACTGTGAAATGGGTGTGGCTTATTTTGTATATTCCTATTAGTCTCCCTCCCACATCCTCTCCAGTTTACTTTATCCACTCAGTGGTTATCTTCCTATTTTTCTAGACTCACATGTTAAAACATCATTCCCAGAGAAAGCAAAGATAATATGAAATAGCCATTTATTAAGCATTTTAAGTCAGAAACAGAATTAAGCTTTATAGCTTATATAATATATACAGCTATATATATTATATATTATACATATTATATTATAACATATACAGCTATATATATTATGTATTATATATATTATATTATATATTATATATAATGTATATATTATATATATTTTCTCAAGTCAATATGAAAATTGAAAAACATATATATTCATACTATATATAATAATACATATTATTACCCCAATTTTAAAGACAGTGATATTGTGATTCAAAGAGATTAAGGTGCTTGTCTAAGATCACCCAAGTAGAAAGTGGCAAAGCCAGAATGAGAATGCAAATTTGTTGAATTCCAAAATTATACTTTCTTATTCCCCAGGAGTCACTGCTTTCCTTTATTCCACAGTATCTGAAACTTGTGACCCTCACTCCATTTGCATAATAGTAATTAAAATCTACCTATATCTATGTACAATTTTCTTGGGAATACTTTTTTCATGTGATAACTTTCTCCTGCATCAGTATCAGTCTATGATATTGGCAAGGAAATGTGATAACTTACCCAAATTATGTAATTGCTTTGTTACGTGAGGATTCACTGCTCTAATCCATAAAGGACATTGATAAAAACTTAGTGACTCCCTGTATTATGACCAATAGAAAATATTCAGGACCATGGAATATACTATAGTATAAAATAGTAGAGTTGAAAATGTTTGAAAATATTACTATTAAAAATATAAAGTAATGCTAATAAAATAAACATTATTTCCTACTTGCTTGACATGTACTTATAGTCACTCTGGGAATGGGTTTTGAAGGTTTGTATTCCATGTATAATCCATTATGAAAAAAGAAAAGGGTTGCTAAGCAGTTCGGCTTTTTAGTTAAGTGAGAATATAACAATCACAACATTCAAGATATTTTTGTGCCACTTTAATATAAAAATGATCTAATTTTTTAAAGAGCAATTTCTGACTTTATGGATTTTCAGTTAGTTTCTTTTAGTCTGTTGTCATAATTTGGAAGTCCTCTTATGACTTGTACCAGCTCCTAGTCCACCACCTCTAAATTGTGCTACCTCTTTTCTGAAAGGCAAAATCTGTATCACTCACTGACTTCTGCAACTTTTTGTTATAAGTATACAGATTTCCTGAGTAATGCCTTATGCCTAAATAAGTGGGCATGGGACAAAGTAAGGACTCCAAGAAAGTAAGATTAAAATACTGGAGGGAAATACACTAACTTTCAAGGAGGAACTAATAGTTTGAAAGAAGTGTCTGAAACCACATGACATTTCAAGCCCACCCTAGGGAGGGCAAGAGCATCCAGAGGAACCAAAGTGATGGAATTTAGAGGATTTAAACTACTTGGGCTACAGACATAAAAGCAAGCTAGGCTAATCTGTCAAGCAGATTCTAAGTAAGAGGGTTACTATACAATGTTATTACTTAAATTGGGTTTCTGTTTATTTCAAAGCACCCAGACCATAGGAACCAGACAGCTGAAGATGAAACTATTTCACAACTCCAATGACTAACAGAATGAACACCAAATATCCTTGATATCAATTAGGGTTTCATTGGTGTTAGGTCCCAGTGAGATTAAATCCTCAAATGATTTTTATTTATTACAAGCATCCAGCAACATGGACTTGACAGGTTTATATGACCTCCAACTGTATTTTCCACAGGACACTTATCCTGTCCCAAATGAATCTCTGTATTTTTGTATTTAGTAAACATGTTTTTCTATGTTCCTTCATTCACTCCGCAGTCTTCCAACTCATAGAGCTTGTAATGATCATTAATTGTTCCTGCTCTCTCACCCTTACATTCAGTAATTAATTAATCAAATATCCTCACCACAAATCATTGAAATGTTGCTATTAGTTTACATCCTCAGACTTATTCCAAGCTTTGTCCTATTGAAAATCTCTTGACTAATCAACCCTTCTTTTAGTCCTTCCCTGAAAGTAGTCTTAGTTGTGTACCTGAATTAGAAAGGCAACTGTTTAACTCATAGCTCTGCCATTATTTGGTGCATTTTATTTGGGAAAGTAAATTCACTGAATATTATTGTTATTACTATTATTTTTACAAAAGTACAGTCCATAATAACTTTTTCAGAGGTTGCATTGCATATGAAACTATCCAGGGATATTTATAACACTCTAGGCATTCCAGAAGTTGGAGTGGAATCTGAATACTTCCATTACTCTACCAGAACACAAATTTGATCAACCAATTATCCAATTACAAACTCAACTTTCCTCAAAAAGTTAAAAATGGAACTACCCTACAACCCAGCAATTGTACTACCAGGTATTTATCCAAAAGATGCAAAAATACTGATTTGAAGGAACACAGGCATCCCAATGTTTATAGAGCTATCAATAATAGCCAAATTATGGAAAGAGCCCAAATGTCCATTGACTGATGAATGGATAAGGAAGATATGGTATGTATGTACGTATGTATGTATGTATATATGTATGTATGTATATATATATATATATATACATACACATACACAATGAACTACAACTTAGCCATCAAAAGGAATGGAATCTTGCCATTTGCAACAACATGGATGGAGCTAGAGTGTCTTAAGCTAAGTGAAATAAATGATTCAGAGAAAGACAAGTAACACATAATTTCACTCATGTGGAATTTAAGAAACAAAAGAGGTGAATGTAATGAAAGGGAAGGAAAAATAAAATAACATTAAAACAGTGAGGGAAGCAAACCATAAGAGACCCTTAACTATAGATAACAAATTGAGCGTTGCTGGAGGGGTATTGGGTGGGAAGATGGGCTAAGTGTGTGATAGGCATGAAAGATGGCACTTGTTGTGATGAGCACTGTTATATGTGTTATATATAAATGATGAATCACCAAATTCTACTCCTGAAACAAACATTGCATTATACGTTAATTAACCTGAATTTAAATAAAGTCTTGCAAGAAAAAGAAATTCAAATTTTTAACTAAGTTCCTTACCACATCATCAGTTTCCTCACCATTCAACTTACAACCAGATTTAATGGCATTTTCAAAACTTTAAAATGCAAAAAGTGACACTCAACCAAATCTCATTAATCATAGGCTCCTAATCAGGAATCTCTCTTTATGATCAGGCAACAGCACATGTCTTCAGAAGTACAATAATGGGAACATGTTTGGACTCCAGTTCTAAAGAAATTCAGATAACAGTCATTTGTATCAGCACACCTAGCTAGAAAGCTAAGTGCTCAGGAATGTTTGTTACACGAACGGCTGAATGATTTTCAATGCGGTCATATCATATCAAATTCTCTGTGACAAAAGTTTAGTTCTATATCATCTTTTAGAAACTGCTTTAAGACCAGGCTACCTAATCTTTAAATTCTACCATGGTCCTCTAACCTACCAACAAGGACACAGGCTGCCTAATATTGATCTCTTTCTGGTATTAATTGGTGTACGAACCCTTTCAACTTTTTTTCACTGTGGTCTAGTACTGAAAGAGTTTTGATTCAATCCACCTACCTATCTACGAGTAATATTAACAGCTTGAACAGTAAAAATTTATTTTTGCTACTTTTCCCCACAAATGTTTATAGATAAGTATTCAGGCCAAGTGATTTTTTCTCAGAACATATAATATGATGTAGAGAGAAATCAACCATTTCTTCTATTTCAATGGACTCTCACCACACCTTCTTATGGGAGTGACAGTGGTAGGAGAAAAAAGGAGGAATTCTAGTGGATATAAAAAATATTTTTCTTCTTGTTCAATATTTCATGTTTCATGAAAATTAACATTCTCATGAACTAAGAACCCTTGGATCAATTTTAAGGACTTTTTCACCGGAAAAAAAGGTACATATATTAAACTATAATTATTTCCAATCAAAAATCAATTCATTTAGTACCTCTTATATGGAATGTTATTTCCCTCGCCTTTGTCTGTTGTTGTGAAGATTTCTGATCCTAAAGAAATTCTTACTCAGTGCCCACCAAAATTATAAGCTCTTATGCTAAGGCAAATATGGTAGACAGGAAGGTTCTTAGTTTTGGGGTAGAAGAAATAAATGAGGAAAATAAACATATCTATCTACCTACCTACCTATCTATCTATCCATTATTTATCACCTAATCTTGAGGTTCAACATATAAATGATCACACTTGATCCAAACAAAAACACTGTGGGATATCTTCTAAAATGATGAAGGTTTTAGTAAACTGTGCATGATACCAAGTAAATGGGTAAAGGTAGAATTGAGGTAGGTTCTTTTATTCTTTTGTTATTTCCTGTATGTTTATAAAACGGGATATACAGAAATTAAATGAAGTTATCCTTTCAAAATTGGTAGGTAGGTAGAAAAATGAAAATTGTTTTCGTATATGGGGTAATGTTTTATTTTATTATAAAATCACTTGGGGCGCCTGGGTGGCTCAGTCGGTTAAGCGGCCGACTTTGGCTCAGGTCATGATCTTGCGGTCCGTGAGTTCAAGCCCCGCGTCGGGCTCTGTGCTGACAGCTCAGAGCCTGGAGCCTGTTTCAGATTCTGTGTCTCCCTCTCTCTGACCCTCCCCCGTTCATGCTCCGTCTCTCTCTGTCTCAAAAATAAATAAACATTAAAAAAAATTGTTAAAAAAAAATAAAATCACTGTAGGCCATAAGTGCATTTAATTTTGTCTGTACAGTTTTGTTTTCTTTTAGCTGATGGTGTTTTGTCATCTAAAATATTACTGAGAGATTTAATTTATTAAACAATAATAATAATAATCCATAACAGGAGAAGGGAAAGGAGTTTCCCAATGGATACTCAAGTTAAACATTTTTATCCAGGTCTCTCTATATTTTAATGTACATCCAGTAGTCACATCCTCTAATTTGCATATTTGCATATTAATTTATTTGTTTTTGTTTTCCCAGAGGAGCACAACTTATTTTCATTGTTTCTTTTCTATTATCTCATGTTTGTGTTAAGCTTAGTTGGTTATTATCCAACCATTTTAGCAGAATGCATTATTTTCCAGAATTACAATGCCCTTTTTGTTGGCTAGAAGTGATTAATTACTGATTGCATAATTACTTTATCATAGAGCCCACAGAATAGATGAAACAAAATGCTTGAGTTTGTTTTCTTCTTTTTATTTTAAGGGAATTACTATTGGATTTTTCTCAACTACCATTTCAATGCATTAATTCTTAACTCAAAATTATAGATTTAAAATACCAACATCATTTAATACAAAGCAACTATGTACATATCTAACCTAAGAATTTTTAAATGGCACTGCAAAATGGAATGCTTAATAAGTAGTGCCTGGGACTACAAAATATGTAATAAACCTGCCACTCTTGTGAATTGATTATTTTTAATTATAATTAGAACAAACAAAATCAATCTTGGAGTTTTAAAAGGACATTTCCTTTTATAGGATCACGGATCCTATCAGCTTAAAGTAGCCCACTTTATGTCTCTCTGGATGAAACAAGCATACTGTTTTCTGAGCAGGTTGCTCACAAGGAATCTTGCATTCTAGTTCCTTTTACATCTTCAAACAGAACAAAGGAAAATGCAACTAAATAAATTGCCATCCTTTTTAAAATAATGATATACATATTGATTAAATATCTATTATATGTTATGGAGGATGTTATGGATGAGAATACATTATGAGATTTCCTATCTTGAATGTTATTCAGTTCTTGTGACCTGATATCAAGAGAGTTCTGTTGGAAAAATAAAGGTATAATACAATTATATGCATACACACACAATTAAATAACTAAATTGACCTGAGTTGTGAGCAAATATATGCTGCTCTCTAAGCACAGACTAAATAATTAATAATCTTTGGTTTTCCAGGAAAGTATAAAAGTAAGATAGAATCTTTGGAGTCTAGGCATTGCCATAACCTTGCTATGATATGGTATTACCCATTTAGTAAATCTCAACATTAGTGTTCAAGTTTATACAGAAATAATTTAAACTAGATAATTTCACTTATCTATCTTTTGAAGACAGGCAGACTCCTCATTTAAAAGACAAATAACGGGAAAAAGTAGTTGGTAAACAAGACCTAATTTATCACAGTCTATTACTGAGATGAAAGTTCTTGCTAATATACAACATCAGATATTCTATACCTCTTAGTATCTTTGCCATTCATTTGACATTCACCAAATTACACATGATTTTATGTCCTATCAGAGCAAACCTTACATAGACCTCTACCTCAAGCATCTAGAAGATTGAGAGTATAACTAAACAAACATTTACATAGCAAGGAGTATAGCCTTATTGAATTCATCATCTCAAGAAGTGTTAAGAGCCGAAATTATAAAAAAAAGTTTCAAATTAAAATGATGTCCACAAATTAAGAAATTAAAGAAAATGATGGCAGCGAAGGAGGACGCTGGGCTCACCTCGTCCTGCTGATTGCTTAGTTTCCATACACATCAGCCTAAATAACCCAAAAAACCACCAGAAGACTAGCAGAACAGACTCTCTGGAGCCAAGCATGACAAGAGGCCCACAGAGGAGGATAGGAAGGGCAGAGAGGTGATGCGTGCTACAAGGACTGGCGGAAGGGAGACAGGGCAGTGGAGGGGCAGCCTGCGGGGCAAGGGAGAACCCCCAAAGTCTGGCTTGCAAAAGCAGAGGGGCTGGACTGCGTGAGTTCTGACAGCCAGTGGGACTTAACATCTGGAATGTTAAAAGTCAACAGCTCTGCTCTGGGACACCGGGAAGGAGAGTTATTGAGCTCCAGAAGGAAGGACAGAGCTCGGCAGGGGAACAAAGGTGCTGGCAAGCGTCATTTCCCTCTCCCATCCCCCAGCTGAAATTCCAAAGGGAACCAGTTCCCATCACTGAACTTGCTTGCACTGCGCAAACACCCAACGCTGTGCTTCTGTGGATCCATCCCTCCGATGGGCCTGCCTCCCTCCTGGTGTTGCAGGGCCCCTCCCATAGGGGACCACTGATAGCCAAGCTAGCTAAGCCTGCCCCTCCCGTCCCTGTGCACCTTGCAGATCTACCCCTCTAATACGCCCTTGAACAGATCCCATCAAAACAGCACCAAAAGCCTGGCAGTGTGCATGTAGCCCAGACAGGGGCCACACCACTCCATAGTGAGTCCTGCCCCTGGGAGAGGGGAAGATAAAGGTATACACTAGTCTGACTGTGGCCCCAGCAGTGGGCTGGGGGCAGACATCGGGTCTGACTGAGGTCCCACCCACCAACGCAAGTTTCTCCAGACAGCACAGGGAAAGTCCCCTGCAGTTTGGAGCCACCGCAGGGACTACCCAAAATGACAAAACAGAAGAATTCTCCTCAAAAGAAACTCCAGGAAGTAGCAACAGCTAACGAATTGATCAAAACTGATATAAGCAATATAATGGAACAAGAATTTACACTAATAGTCATAAATTAATCGCTGGGCTTGAAAAAAGCATAGAGGACAGCAGAGAATCTATTGCTACAGAGATCAAGGGACTAAAAAATAGTCATGAGGAATTAAAAAATGCTATAAATGAGGTGCAAAATAAAATGGAGGCAGCCATAGCACAGATTGAAAAGGCAGAGGAGAGAATAGGTGAATTAGAAGATAAAATTATTGAAAAAGAGTAAGCTGAGAAAATGAGAGAGAAAAAAATCCAGGAGTATGAGGGGAGCATTAGAGAAGTAAGTGATGCAAGCAAACAGAACAATATCCATATCATAGGCATTCCAGAAAAAGAAGAAGAGGGAGAAAGGGGCTGAAGGTGTACTTGAACAAATCATAGCTGATAACTTCTCTGATCTGGGGAAGGAAACAGACAATGAAATCCAAGAGGTACAGAGAACTCCCTTCAGATGTAACTTGAATTGATCTTCTGCATGGCATATCACAGTATAACTGGCAAAGTACAAGCATAAAGAGATAATTCTGAAAGCAGCTAGGGATAAACAGGCCCTAACTTACAAAGGTAGACACATAAGGGTAGTAGCAGACCTATCTACTGAAGCTTGGCAGGCCAGAAAGGAATGGCAAGAAATCTTCAATGTGATGAACAGGAAAAATATGCAGCCAAGAATCGTATATCCAGAAAATCTGTCATTCAGAATAGAAGGAGAGATAAAGGTTTTCCTAAACAAACAAAAACTGAAGGAATTCTTCACTAAACCAGCCCTACAAGAGATCCTAAAAGGGACTCTGTTAGTGAAATGTTGCAAGGACCACAAAGTACCAGAGACATCACTACAAGCATGAAACCTACAGACATCACAATGACTCTAAACCCATGATCTTTCAATAATGAAACTGAATGTAAATGGACTAAATGCTCCAACCAAAAGACACAGGGTATCAGAATGGATAAAAAAAACAAGACCCATCTATTTGCTGTCTACAAGAGACTCATTTTAGACCTGAGGACACCTTCAGATTGAAGGTGAGGGGATGGAGAACTATCTATCATGTTACTGGAAGTCAAAAGAAAGCTGGAGTAGCCATACTTATATCAGACAAACTAGCCTTTAAATTAAAGGCTGTAACAAGAGATGAAGAAAGGTATTATATAATAATTACAGGGTCTATTCATCAAGAAGAGCTAACAACTATAAATGTCTATGAGCCCAATACGGGCGCCCCCAAATATATAAATCAATTATTCACAAACATAAGTAACCTTATTAATAAGAATGTGGCAATTGCAGGGGACTTAAATACCCCACTTACAACAATGGATAGATCATCTAGACACAGGATCAATAAAGAAACAAGGGCCCTGAATGATACATTGGATCAGATGGACTTGACAGGTATATTTAGAACTCTGTATCCCAAAGCAACAGAATATACTTTCTTCTCGAGTGCACATGGAACATTCTCCATGATACATCACATACTGGGTCAAAAAACAGCCTTTAATAAGTATAAAAGAATTGAGCTCATACCATGCACACATCCAGACCATAATGCTATGAAACTTGAAATCAACCACAGGAAAAAGTCTGGAAAACCTCCAAAAGCAGGGAGGTTAAAGAACACCCTACTAAAGAATGAATGGGTCAACCAGACAATTAGAGAAGAAATTTAAAAATATCTGGAAACAAATGAAAATGAAAATACAACAATCCAAAAGCTTTGGGATGGAGCAAAGTCAGTCCTGAGAGGAAAATACATTGCAATCCAGGACTATTTCAAGAAACAAGAAAAATCACAAATATGAAATGTAACAACAGCACACCTAAAGGAAATAGAAGCAGAACAGCAAAGACACCCCAAACCCAGCAGAAGAAGAGAAATAATAAAGATCAAAGCAGAAATAAACAATATAGAATCTAAAAAAACAGTACAGCAGATCAATGAAACCAAGAGTTGGTTTTTTGAAAAAATAAACAAAATTGATAAACCTCCAGCCAGGCTTCTCAAAAAGAAAAGAGAGATGACCCAAATAGATAAAATCATGAATGAAAATGGAATTATTACAACCAATCCCTCAGAAATACCAGCAATTATCAGGGAATACTGTGAAAAATTATATGCCAACAAACGGTACAACCTGGAAGAAATGGACAAATTCCTAAACACCCACACACTTCCAAAACTCAAACAGGAAGACATAGAAAATTTGAATAGACCCATAACCAGGGAAGAAATTGAATCAGTTATCACAAATCTCCCAAAAATAAGAGTCCAGGACCAGATGGCTTCCCTGGGGAATTCTACCAGACATGTAAAGCAGAGATAATACCTATCCTTCTCAAGCTGTTCCAAAAAATAGAAAGGGAAGGAAAACTTCCAGACTCATTCTATGAAGCCAGCATTACTTTGATTCCTAAACCAGACAGAGACCCAGTAAAAAAAGAGAACTACAGGCCAATATCCCTGATGAATATGGATGCAAAAATTCTCAACAAGATACTAGCAAATCGAATTCAACAGCATATAAAAAGAATTATTCACCATGATCAAGTGGGATTTATTCCTGGGCTGCAGGGCTGGTTCAACCTTTGCAAGTCAATCAATGTGATACATCACATTAATAAAAGAAAAGATAAGAACCATATGATCCTGTCAATCGATGCAGAAAAATCATTTGACAAAATTCTGCATCCTTTCTTAATAAAAACCCTCAAGAAAGTCGGGATACAAGGAACATACCTAAACATCATAAAACCCATTTATGAAAAGCCCACAGCTAACATCATACTTAATGGGGAAAAACTGAGAGCTTTCCCCTTGAGATCAGGAACACGACAGGGATGTCCATTCTCACCACTGTTGTTTAACATAGTGTTGGAAGATCTAGCACCAGCAATGAGACAACAAAAGGAAATCAAAGGCATCAAAATTGGCAAAGATGAAGTCAAGCTTTCACTTTTTGCAGATGACATGATATTATACATGGAAAACCCAATAGACTCCACCCAAAGTCTGCTAGAACTGACACATGAATTCAGCAAAGTCACAGGATACAAAGTCAATGTACAGAAATTGGGTGCATTCTTATACACTAATAATGAAGCAACAGAAAGACAAATAAACTAATCCTATTCACAATTGCAGGAAGAATCATAAAATACCTAGGAATAAACCTAACCAAAGATGTAAAAGATCTGTATGCTGAAAACTATAGAAGGCTTATGTAGGAAATTGAAGAAGATACAAAGAAATGGAAAAACATTCCATGCTCAAGGATTGGAAGAATAAATATTGTTAAAACGTCAATATTACCCAAAGCAATCTACACATTCAATGCAATCCCAATCAAAATTGCACCAGCATTCTTCTTGAAGCTAGAACAAGCAATCCTAAAATTTGTATGGAACACAAAATACCCAGAGTAGCTAAAGTAATTTTGACTAAGAAGACCAAAGTGGGAGGCATCACAATCCCAGACTTTAGCCTCTACTACAAAGCTGTAATCATCAAGACAGTATGGTATTGGCATAAAAACAGACACATAGTGGGGCACCTGGGTGGCGCAGTCGGTTAAGCGTCCGACTTCAGCCAGGTCACAATCTCGCGGTCCGGGAGTTCGAGCCCCGCGTCAGGCTCTGGGCTGATGGCTCAGAGCCTGGAGCCTGTTTCCGATTCTGTGTCTCCCTCTCTCTCTGCCCCTCCCCCGTTCATGCTCTGTCTCTCTCTGTTCCAAAAATAAATAAACATTGGAAAAAAAAAACAGACACATAGACCAATGAAATAGAATAGAGACTCCAGAATTGGACCCACAAAAGTATGGCCAACTAATCTTTGACAAAGCAGGATAGAATATCCAATGGAAAAAAGACAGTCTCTTTAACAAATGGTGCTGGGAGAACTGGACAACAACATGCAGAAGAATGAAACTAGACCACTTTCTTACACCATTCACAAAAAATAAACTCAAAATGGATAAAGGACCTGAATGTGAGACAGGAATCCATCAAAACTCTAGAGGAGAAAGCAGGAAAAAACCTCTCTGACCTCAGCCGCAACAATTTCTTACTTGACACATCTCCAAAGGCAAGGGAATTGAAGGCAAAAATGAACTACTGGGACCTCGTGAAGATAAAAAGCTTCTGCACTGCAAAGGAAACAATCAACAAAACTAAAAGGCAACCAACGGAATGGAAAAAGATATTTGCAAATGATATATCCAAAATCTATAAAGAACTTACCAAACTCAATACCCAGAAAGCAAATAAACCAGTGAAGAAATGGGCAGAAGACACGAATAGACACTTCTCTAAAGAAGACATCCAGATGGTCAACAGGCATGTGGAAAGATGCTCAACGTCAATCCTCATCAGGGAAATACAAACCAAAACCACACTGAGATATCACCTCACGCCAGTAAGAGTGGCTAAAATGAACAAATTAGGAGACTCTAGATGCTGGAGAGGATGTGGAGAAACAGGAACCCTCTTGCACTGTTGGTGGGAATGCAAACTGGTGCAGCCACTCTGGAAAACAGTGTGGAGGTTCCTCAAAAAATTAAAAATAGAACTACGCTATGACCCAGCAATAGCACTGCCAGGAATTTACCCAAGGGACATAGAAGTGCCGATACATAAGGGCACTTGTACCCCAATGTTTATAGCAGCACTTTCAACAATAGCCAAATTATGGAAAAAGCCTAAATGTCCATCAACTGATGGATGGCTAAAGAAGTTGTGGAATATATATACAATGGAATACTACTTGGCAATTAGAAAGAATGAAATATGGCCTTTTGTAGCAATGTGGATGGAAGTGGAGAGTGTCGTGCTAAGTGAAATAAGTCATACAGAGAAAGACAGATACCATAGGTTTTCACTCTTATGTGGATCCTGAGAAACTTAACAGAAGACCATGGGGGAGGGGAAGGGAAAAAACGTTAGAGAGGGAGAGAACCAAAGCATAAGTGATTCTTAAAAACTGAGAATAAACTGAGGCTTGATGGGGGTGCGAGGGAGGGAAAGCAGGTGATGGGCATTGAGGAGGGCACCTGTTGGGATAAGCACTGGGTGTTGTATGGAAACCAATTTGACAATAAATTTCATATTAAAAAAAAGAAATTACATCTACTAGGCATTTTTAGACATGCTGATAGAAGTTGTTTTCTTAATGGATTCTCTTCAATGACACAACAAACGAACAATCATGAACTATAGGTACTGCTCCTTAATTTTGAGACTGAGATCAATGAACTCAAGCAGAGCATTACAATGTATTTCCTGACACAGTTAGAAACCAGTTCCCAAATTGAGATTCTCCTAATTCTGGTCCTTTGAGATGACTCTTTTTTTTTCATGAATTTTAATTTCTTCTTTCTTTGGGAATAATTAAATCAGCACCATCTTATAGTAAAATCATTAGAAATAGAACTTTAAAAACACTACAGGTTTCCAATAAGGAAACACAAATGATACTGGTTTTCCCTAAAGTAGGATAATTCTATAAAAACTAATGTCTTCTATGGTATTGCATAGGGAATATATGGTATGATAATTGCAATATTAAACAATGGTATTTTAATAGCACCGTACGGTGACACATGGTACCTACACCTACAGTGAGCATAGCATAACACATCCAGTTGTCAAATCACTATGTTGTACATCTCAAAATAATGTAACATTGTGTATCAACTATACCTCAATTTTAAAAATATTTTAAAAACTAATGGCTTCTAAAATATGCTTGAAAACTTTAGCTTTTTATAAAAATTTTAATCTGCTTGAAACACAACATCATAGCTAATGCTTCAGGATCTTCTGTCAAAGAAGAATGATTTCAACAGTCGTAGACTCCTAATTCTGATACATTCTTCCCTCCCTTCTGATAATTCCTATGGATGCTATGTGGTGATTGACAATCATCAATTATAACAAGCATGGCAATGCTTACAGGTCCTTGTCTTAGAGTGATTCATGACTAGTATTTGCTTTTGATGCAGGGAGGCAGACACTCTGCTGATGACAGGTGGTAAGCAAAGATGATGCTCATATAAGGTCACTCAGATTGTAAACAAGACTAAGGGTGATCCAAAACAAGACCAGACCTCCTTAATTCAGTATCTAGCCCCATGATACTTTTGTAATTACTAAAACATGAAATCCAGCCCAGGTTTGGCAATTACTAAGTTTGTGATTTTGGTCATGCCATTTAATCTCTAATTCTCAAATTTTTCAGCTGCTATGAAGATGGAGATGTGCATGAAATTACTTAACAGTATCTAGCCAAGAGTAATTGCTCAAAATATTTTGCTTTTACTTCCATTATTCATATCTACCATTTATTTAATCTAGTTTTACCTAAATTCATATTTGGGGGGTACATAAAGGTTAGGAAGAAGTGTATAATATAGGAACAAACAGCTTTACACTCAAAAAAGTGCTTACGATTTTTCTAGTTTTTCTAAATTTATTATAAATGAGGTCATCCCATGTGAAGATGGAATAAATGCCTTTTTTCATCTCCTGTTGTTTTTGAAAAAATTAAATTATATATATATATATATATATATATATATATATATATATATATATATCCAAAATCACCTACTAGAAGAATATAGTTACTTTATATTAAAAAAAAAAGGTACAGTATTCTCTCAACCAACGCTTTCTTATCACCTTTTTAGAAAATTAAAAATGTGTCAACCTTCCCTAATGTAAGTGCCATATCTTCTATAAAGTCTTTGAAGTTGCTAAAGCCAAGGTGTTTGATCCCATCTTCAAACTTTTACAAAATTTACACACCTTGAAATTAATTTTAGCGTTTAACTCAACATATATTCACATATTACGCTGCTGTAGACTCTAAGTCTATTCCCACATTCAGCCCAAACTCAGATCTCTCATGTTAAAAAAAGGTACACAGGGGGAAGATGGCGGCGTAGGAGGACGCTGGGCTCACCGCGCGTCCTGCTGATCAATTAGATTCCATCTACACCTGCCTAAATAACCCAGAAAACCGCCAGAGGATTAGCAGAACAGAGTCGCCGGAGCCAAGCGCAGACGAGAGGCCCACGGAAGAGGGTAGGAAGGACGGCGAGGCGGTGCGCGCTCCACGGACTGGCGGGAGGGAGCCGGGGCAGAGGGGCGGCTTGCCGGCCAAGCAGAGCCCCCGAGTCTGGTGGGCAAAAGCGGAGGGGCCTGACGGACTGTGTTCCCACAGCAAGCGTGACTTAGCGTCTGGGAGGTCATAAGTTAACAGCTCTGCTCGGAAAGCGGGAAGGCTGGAGGACAAAGGGAGGGAGAGCTGCTGAGCCCCCGGACGACAGAGCTCAGTTTGGTGGGGAACAAAGGCGCTCGCCAGCGCCATCTCCCCCGCCCATCCCCCAGCCAAAATCCCAAAGAGAACCAGTTCCTGCCAGGGAACTTCCTCGCTCCGCGCAAACACCCAACTCTGTGCTTCTGCAGAGCCAAACCTCCGGCAGCGGATCTGACTCCCTCCCGCTGCCACAGGGCCCCTCCTGAAGTGGATCACCTAAGGAGAAGCGAGCTAAGCCTGCCCCTCCTGCCCCCGTGCACCTTGCCTACCCACCCCAGCTAATACGCCAGATCCCCAGCATCACAAGCCTGGCAGTGTGCAAGTAGCCCAGACGGGACACGCCACCCCACAGTGAATCCCGCCCCTAGGAGAGGGGAAGAGAAGGCACACACCAGTTTGACTGTGGCCCCAGCGGTGGGCTGCGGGCAGACATCAGGTCTGAGTGCGACTCCGCCCACCAACTCCAGTTATACACCACAGCACAGGGGAAGTGCCCTGCAGGTCCTCACCACGCCAGGGACTATCCAAAATGACCAAGCGGAAGAATTCCCCTCAGAAGAATCTCCAGGAAATAACAACAGCTAATGAGCTGATCAAAAAGGATTTAAATAATATAACAGAAAGTGAATTTAGAATAATAGTCATAAAATTAATCGCCGGGCTTGAAAACAGTATACAGGACAGCAGAGAATCCCTTGCTACAGAGATCAAGGGACTAAGGAACAGTCATGAGGAGCTGAAAAACGCTTTAAATGAAATGCAAAACAAAATGGAGACCACCACAGCTCGGATTGAAGAGGCAGAGGAGAGAATAGGTGAACTAGAAGATAAAGTTATGGAAAAAGAGGAAGCTGAGAGAAAGAGAGATAAAAAAATCCAGGAGTATGAGGGGAAAATTAGAGAACTAAGTGATACACTAAAAAGAAATAATATACGCATAATTGGTATCCCAGAGGAGGAAGAGAGAGGGAAAGGTGCTGAAGGGGTACTGAAGAAATAATAGCTGAGAACTTCCCTGAACTGGGGAAGGAAAAAGGCATTGAAATCCAAGAGGCACAGAGAACTCCCTTCAGACGGAACCTGAATCGATCTTCTGCACGACATATCATAGTGAAACTGGCAAAATACAAGGATAAAGAGAAAATTCTGAAAGCAGCAAGGGGTAAACGTGCCCTCACATATAAAGGGAGACCTATAGGACTCGTGACTGATCTCTCTTTTGAAACTTGGCAGGCCAGAAAGAATTGGCACGAGATTTTCAGTGTGCTAGACAGAGAAAATATGCAGCCGAGAATCCTTTATCCAGCAAGTCTGTCATTTAGAATAGAAGGAGAGATAAAGGTCTTCCCAAACAAACAAAAACTGAAGGAATTTGTCACCACTAAACCAGCCCTACAAGAGATCCTAAGGGGGACCCTGTGAGACAAAATACCAGAGACATCACTACAAGCATAAAACATACAGACATCACAATGACTCTAAACCCATATCTTTCTATAATAACACTGAATGTAAATGGATTAAATGCGCCAACCAAAAGACATAGGGTATCAGAATGGATACAAAAACAAGACCCATCTATTTGCTGTCTACAAGAGACTCATTTTAGACCTGAGGACACCTTTAGATTGAGAGTGAGGGGATGGAGAACTATCTATCATGCTACTGGAAGCCAAAAGAAAGCTGGAGTAGCCATACTTATATCAGACAAACTAGACTTTAAATTAAAGGCTGTAACAAGAGATGAAGAAGGACATTATATAATAGTTACAGGGTCTATCCATCAGGAAGAGCTAACAATTATAAATGTCTATGCGCCGAATACCGGAGCCCCCAAATATATAAAACAACTACTCATAAACATAAGCGACCTTATTGATAAGAATGTGGTAATTGCAGGGGACTTTAACACCCCACTTACAGAAATGGATAGATCATCTAGACACACGGTCAATAAAGAAACAAGGGCCCTGAATGAGACATTGGATCAGATGGACTTGACAGATATATTTAGAACTCTGCATCCCAAAGCAACAGAATATACTTTCTTCTCGAGTGCACATGGAACATTCTCCAAGATAGATCATATACTGGGTCACAAAACAGCCCTCCATAAGTTTACCAGAATTGAAATTATACCATGCATACTTTCAGACCACAATGCTATGAAGCTTGAAATCAACCACAGAAAAAAGTCTGGAAAACCTCCAAAAACATGGAGGTTAAAGAACACCCTACTAACGAATGAGTGGGTCAACCAGGCAATTAGAGAAGAAATAAAAAAATATATGGAAACAAACGAAAATGAAAATACAACAATCCAAACGCTTTGGGACGCAGCGAAGGCAGTCTTGAGAGGAAAATACATTGCAATCCAGGCCTATCTCCAGAAACAAGAAAAATCCCAAATACAATATCTAACAGCACACCTAAAGGAAATAGAAGCAGAACAGCAAAGGCAGCCTAAACCCAGCAGAAGAAGAGAAATAATAAAGATCAGAGCAGAAATAAACAATATAGAGTCTAAAAAAACTGTAGAGCAGATCAACGAAACCAAGAGTTGGTTTTTTGAAAAAATAAACAAAATTGACAAACCTCTAGCCAGGCTTCTCAAAAAGAAAAGGGAGATGACCCAAATAGATAAAATCATGAATGAAAATGGAATTATTACAACCAATCCCTCAGAGATACAAACAATTATCAGGGAACACTATGAAAAATTATATGCCAACAAATTGGACAACCTGGAAGAAATGGACAAATTTCTGAACACCCACACTCTTCCAAAACTCAATCAGGAGGAAATAGAAAGCTTGAACAGACCCATAACCAGCGAAGAAATTGAATCGGTTATCAAAAATCTCCCAACAAATAAGAGTCCAGGACCAGATGGCTTCCCAGGGGAGTTCTACCAGACGTTTAAAGCAGAGATAATACCCATCCTTCTCAAGCTATTCCAAGAAATAGAAAGGGAAGGAAAACTTCCAGACTCATTCTATGAAGCCAGTATTACTTTGATTCCTAAACCAGACAAAGACCCAGTAAAAAAAGAGAACTACTGGCCAATATCCCTGATGAATATGGATGCAAAAATTCTCAATAAGATACTAGCAAATCGAATTCAACGGCATATAAAAAGAATTATTCACCATGATCAAGTGGGATTCATTCCTGGGATGCAGGGCTGGTTCAACATTCGCAAATCAATCAACGTGATACATCACATTAACAAAAAAAAAAGAGAAGAACCATATGATCCTGTCAATCGATGCAGAAAAGGCCTTTGACAAAATCCAGCACCCTTTCTTAATAAAAACCCTTGAGAAAGTCGGGATAGAAGGAACATACTAAAAGATCATAAAAGCCATTTATGAAAAGCCCACAGCTAACATCATCCTCAACGGGGAAAAACTGAGAGCTTTTTCCCTGAGATCAGGAACACGACAGGGATGCCCACTCTCACCGCTGTTGTTTAACATAGTGCTGGAAGTTCTAGCATCAGCAATCAGACAACAAAAGGAAATCAAAGGCATCAAAATTGGCAAAGATGAAGTCAAGCTTTCGCTTTTTGCAGATGACATGATATTATACATGGAAAATCCGATAGACTCCACCAAAAGTCTGCTAGAATTGATACATGAATTCAGCAAAGTCGCAGGATACAAAATCAATGTACAGAAATCAGTTGCATTCTTATACACTAACAAGGAAGCAACAGAAAGACAAATAAAGAAACTGATCCCATTCACAATTGCACCAAGAAGCATAAAATACCTAGGAATAAATCTAACCAAAGATGTAAAGGATCTGTATGCTGAAAACTATAGAAAGCTTACGAAGGAAATTGAAGAAGATTTAAAGAAATGGAAAGACATTCCCTGCTCATGGATTGGAAAAATAAATATTGTCAAAATGTCAATACTACCCAAAGCTATCTACACATTCAATGCAATCCCAATCAAAATTGCACCAGCATTCTTCTCGAAACTAGAACAAGCAATCCTAAAATTCATATGGAATCACAAAAGGCCCCGAATAGCCAAAGGACTTTTGAAGAAGAAGACCAAAGCAGGAGGCATCACAATCACAGACTTTAGCCTCTACTACAAAGCTGTCATCATCAAGACAGCATGGTATTGGCACAAAAACAGACACATAGACCAATGGAATAGAATAGAAACCCCAGAACTAGACCCACAAACATATGGTCAACTCATCTTTGACAAAGCAGGAAAGAACATCCAATGGAAAAAAGACAGCCTCTTAAACAAATGGTGCTGGGAGAACTGGACAGCAACATGCAGAAGGTTGAAACTAGACCAGTTTCTCACACCATTCACAAAAATAAACTCAAAATGGATAAAGGACCTGAATGTGAGACAGGAAACCATCAAAACCTTAGAGGAGAAAGCAGGAAAAGACCTCTCTGACCTCAGCCGTAGCAATCTCTTACTCGACACATCCCCAAAGGCAAGGGAATTAAAAGCAAACGTGAATTACTGGGACCTTATGAAGATAAAAAGCTTCTGCACAGCAAAGGAAACAACCAACAAAACTAAAAGGCAACCAACGGAATGGGAAAAGATATTTGCAAATGACATATCGGACAAAGGGCTAGTATCCAGAATCTATAAAGAGCTCACCAAACTCCACACCCGAAAAACAAATAACCCAGTGAAGAAATGGGCAGAAAACATGAATAGACACTTCTCTAAGGAAGACATCCGGATGGCCAACAGGCACATGAAAAGATGTTCAGCGTCGCTCCTTATCAGGGAAATACAAATCAAAACCACACTCAGGTATCACCTCGCGCCAGTCAGAGTGGCCAAAATGAACAAATCAGGAGACTATAGATGCTGGCGAGGATGTGGAGAAACGGGAACCCTCTTGCACTGTTGGTGGGAATGCAAATTGGTGCAGCCGCTCTGGAAAGCAGTGTGGAGGTTCCTCAGAAAATTAAAAATAGACCTACCCTATGACCCAGCAATAGCACTGCTAGGAATTTACCCAAGGGATACAGGAGTACTGATGCATAGGGGCACTTGTACCCCAATGTTCATAGCAGCACTCTCAACAATAGCCAAATTATGGAAAGAGCCTAAATGTCCATCAACTGATGAATGGATAAAGAAATTGTGGTTTATATACACAATGGAATACTACGTGGCAATGAGAAAAAATGAAATATGGCCTTTTGTAGCAACGTGGATGGAACTGGAGAGTGTGATGCTAAGTGAAATAAGCCATACAGAGAAAGACAGATACCATATGGTTTCACTCTTATGTGGATCCTGAGAAACTTAACAGAAACCCATGGTGGGAGGGGAAGGAAAAAAAAAAAGAGGTTAGAGTGGGAGAGAGCCAAAGCATGAGAGACTGTTAAAAACTGAGAACAAACTGAGGGTTGATGGGGGGTGGGAGGGAGGAGAGGGTGGGTGATGGGTATTGAGGAGGGCACCTTTTGGGATGAGCACTGGGTGTTTTATGGAAACCAATTTGGACAATAAATTTCATATAATAAAAAAATAAAAAAATAAAATAAAAAAAAATAAAAAAAGGTACACAATAATTTATAGATACTAAGTGCACACAAAACAACCTGCTAATCTGATTTTTATATCAATCTGGAACATAAATTACTGCATATATTGCACCATGGTGGCCACAAAAATGGCATGTGAGTTGCTATTGAATCACTACTGAAATCCATTGAATCACTATTGAAAACTTAAGTGCCATAAAACACACACACACACACACACACACACACACACACACACACTTAAGTGCTAAATTAAGTGAAAAATCAGAAAGAAAAGAGGAAAACAAGTAATTTACGTTAAAACTATCATTAAAATGATTCATTAACAATGGCTGCCAAGCCCACTCTATTGCAAAAGTCTCAAGAGTCTTTAGGTTGACCAAGTAGTGGAGAGAACAACGATGACTGCGGTATCTCTGACTTAGACATTGTTCAGGGAAGTAAAAGTGTGTATGCTTCTTACCTGCCATCATAGAAACCTCATAGTGATATCACAGCAGGCTCATAGAAGAGTTTCATTCCTTTAATATCAGGAGTCTACAGAGCTAAGAAGTCACAAAAATGTGTTATCTGATGTTCTACTTGGAAAATACATGCACATAAGGGCTGAATTTCCTTTCTCTTTGAGGAATATGCTGGTGTAGAATTTGTAAAAATCTGTATTTAGAACTTTCAAACAAATTAAAAAGTAAATTTTTTATTGCACATTATCAATGTTATATATTTAAATAAATATTGTTTAACACAAATTGCTAAGTCATCAGTGCTAAAAACAAGCTTCTTAAAATGATACTAAATTCTGCATTATCTACTTGAGGGCTAAGATACATAACGGCAGGAATATAAACTGATATCATGTGTCACTCAAATATTATGGATGTAATTAGTTCTCACTGCATTCCACTGTAATGCATCAAAGTGGCCACATTTAGTCACAAATAATCTGGTTTATGAAGTTTAATGATTCACTTTGCTTCTCTGGGCAATAATTTCATAGTAAAATTGGGGTTTGGACTACATGAACTGAGGTGGCTTTGAATTAATGCAAATGGATTAATGTTTTGATCAACCAATAGCTACTTTAACATACACAACAAATTCCCTCAAAGTTTTTAAACTATTACCATGTAGGAGAACTGCATGTATGCAATTTATTTAGGGATACATGGTTTATACTCACAAGTATAACAATTAGTTTGCCAAATTGGTCTTTGTTCCTAAATTTGTACATGCAATTTTTTTCAGGCAATTACGACAGTTGTTGCAAAGCACTGTCTAGTGGTAGGAAACAAAGTTCCATGAGGGTTGGGACCTGAGCTTTATTTTTCCTCGTATTACACATGCATAGTAGAGTGCCTCTTTCCTGTTAGGTATTCACTAAATATGATTTGAACAAAGAATTGTTGAAATGATGTATATATGTTTCTAACAACTTGCCTATGTCATTCTTCAGAAATGAACTTTTCTAGCCATTAAAATTGGGAAACACTGAGCTACTATGATTAATATCACAGTAAGATAGAATTTCATCACACTAGGAAATAAAACGCACACTTCTTGATCATGGCATCAATCAAACAGACAAATAGAAGTGTGAGATTCTTTCTGAAAGTTCTGTGTAACTATTTTGTAAATACTCCCTATTTAAAAAACAAGATGTAAAAGAAAATTTGTGGAGGGGACAGGGCTATTTAAAAAACAATATGTAAAAGAAAATTTGTGGAGGGGACAGGGCATAAAAGTTCCATGTCTTTTTAAAGAATATTTTTTAAAGAATAAATTAGTCTCATACCTCTTACAGAAAAACATGTACATTCAAAGAACTGCTTTAATGAGTGGGGAGTTGTGATTAATCAAAGGTCAGGCTAACTGACAGTTCAAAATCATTTTTCTTGTGAGCAAATCTATATAAAATGCTAAGTCTATTTTCTATTAAAGTACAAATTATGCAATCTTCCATTCTTGTTATGTATATGGATTTAAAGAACTGATTTTTCTCATATTAAAAAATTCCAATAATGGAACCACCTGACTTCTAAAGGTAACTATATGCATCAAATAAAATAACCTACACAACCGGGATCCACACAATGAAAAGTAGGAAACACTAGAAATCCATCATTCTAATTGATGGTGGGCTGAGAATAGATAAGAGAAGGCTGTGATCCTGAACAGAAAGGGGGCGTTATTCAGTCAGTTCTAAGAGACTGTTTTCCTGAATAAAACCCCAAAATATTCAGAATATTTTATGTTTTATCTCTCTTCCTAAAATTAAATTCCAATTAAGGGTCCCTTCTAATTGGTACCAATTTGCAGTAGGTAAATCATTGCATTGTAAAATTATCTGCACTTTAAAGATGCAATAGGCAAAGAACTATAATATGACCTTCTAGATTCTCTGTAATCATTGTTAATAGACAAATATTCGATGAAGTCTTATTATCCCACAAGGATATACTCACAGGAACCATTGCCCATACCTCCTTCATAGTTTAGGGTGTGTTTATAAAAGTTCTCTGAAATTCTTAAGTGATAAAGCATGGTATTATGTATTAAACAGATACATTAGGGGTACTAAAACTAATTTGAAGGGCAATGATGATAATATTAAAAAGTGCATTACGCTTAGAAAAAGTAGGATTGGATGGGCCCTTGAGAGATGGGTAAAACTTAAATGAAAACAGGAGATATTTAGGGTCTTAGTAATGTATAGCACAGCATGAGCCACATCTGAGTGGGTTCCTCCATGCCATTTTCTATCATCGAATGGGTAGGCTTCCTATGTAGTAACAATTTATAAGGTCTCTGAAACCTCTCCTTTGTTTCTTATCATTTAAAATCCTCATTGATCCTGTCTACTACCTTCAGTTCCTTACAATCCTAAACACCAATTCCCTATGTGAGAGAACACTAAAAAAATAGTCAATTTTATTATACATTTTTATAGAGATAGGAAAATTTTTGGTCTGGTTGTACTTAAGAGATGGAACGCCACTTAATGTAACAAGATTCCAAGCATATCTTTTAATACCTGCAAGCTTGTGTTAATCAGAATTTAGAAATAATCATGTACATTCAAGCTGGTCTCTCTGCCCAGAATGATCTTTACTGTTACTCTTATAGCAATCACATTCATTATTTAAGGCCCATCTCAAATAAACTTATCTGTGAAGCTGTTTATAGCTTCTCATTAATCCTTCTTACATTTTCACTTCAAAAGCACATTGTGTATAGTTAGTTCCATATAGCACTTATTTTACATTTTCTCTCACCAGGCAAGTGAAGTCCTGAAATGATGAGTACAGATCAAGATACCAGATAAGGGCAGCCCCTTCACTTTAGGAGGGAAGAGGTGGAGTGGAGGGATGACATCCAAGAAAATATTCATTTAAAAACTGGTAGACCATCTGTAACTAATCTCCTTTGGTTATTAGGAAATACCAATAATTTCATAAATATTATTAGCACATATGTTTGCAGGTAGTTGAAGTCCATAAAATCTCCTCTTCTTGTTCAATCTCATTATGGATAAGCAACAATGGCAGTGATTCTTAGACCAAACTCTAGCAAATGGGCAAGTGGCCACATTAAAAAGTTTGTTACCTGCTGCCATCACAGGGAATACAACATTAGACATTGAAAAGAGCATACAATTTGAAAGGCTCATTCCTGGGAAAACACAACAATATTCTTATGGTGGGAGCAGCAAGTTTCACCTGTGGGTTAAAGGAAAGTCTCCTCTAAGACTGAAGAGCCAGTATGACTGCCCAATGGCAGCAAGTTTTTGTGCTTGCAAAACTTCCATACCTAGTTCACGAAAAGTGGTAGAGACCCTCCTATTTCTAACCAAACATTCCTTAAGCATTGCTCATTTCACACACGTTATTTAAAAATTAGTTATGTTAATTAACAAAACTTCTGTTATCCAGCTGACCCTTGAACCACATAAGGGGTGAGGGATGCCAACTCATGTGAGGGGTGAGGGACACCAGTTGAAAATCCACCTAAAACTTCTGATGCCCCCAAAGCTTAACTACTAATAGCCTACTGTTGACTAGAAGCCTTACTGTTAACATAGTCAATAAATACATATTTTGTATGTTATATGTATTATATACTGTATTCTTACAAAAAAAGAAAAAGAAAATGTTTTAAGACAATCAGGAGGAAGAAGGAACACATTTACAGTACTGTACTATATATATATATATATATAATATATATATAAGTGGATATGCACAGTTAAACCCATGTTGCTCAAGTATCACATTTACAGTACTGTACTATATATATATATAATCTATATATAAGTGGATATGCACAGTTAAACCCATGTTGCTCAAGTATCAACTGTACACTTATTAAAGAATTTTAATAGGTGAATAGATTTCTGGAATATTAATACCTGATGTAAATACTTTGCATGCAAACTGCCCCTCAAGCAAAATATTTGAGATACATTTGATGGTACATTATATATACAAATGAATTTTTAAAGCCAGAATGTTATTATGGAAAATATAACACTACTCAATATAGGCCCTGTTGTAAGAAAGTGAGAGAATCTTGGTAAGAAATGAAAGGATAGAAACTAGGGAATGCCAGAAAGAAAACAGAGGGGTAGGGGGAAAGGAAAAAATAGAACAGAAAAAAGAAACAAAGGGAAAAAAATCCCAAACAGAAGATGAGGGGAATTTCTCAGCAAAAAGGCATCGGATGAAGATAGCTTTGCTGTCACAAAACGCTATGCATAGGAAGTCATCTGGAGGAAGGTGGCCTTTATTCACCCCTAATAGAGACAATTTTCATAAATATGTTCCCTATTTTGATTTTGAATTTCTTGAAAGCCTGGGGGCTTTGTTACCACTGCATTTTCCTTTCCCAGTGCCCATTATAATGCCTTACATAGAGTAAGCATTTAGCAAATGATTATTTACACAAATGAAACTACACTATTTTCTTTACACATTCAATGGGAGCAGTCATGGTTTCCCTACTGACTTCCTATGATTACATGGTATGATGCTTGTGGAAGCACTCAGATAACTGTTTACAGATATAACCATTTACCTTAACACTGCTATGAGGAAATAATAATATTGCTCCTAGAAATATACCCCTAATATGCAAACACTTGAAACTGTACTTGCTTTACAGCAAATACAAATGTATTTAATACATTCCATTTCGGAATGCATGCCGCTTCTCTGCAAATCTCTAGCTATCTTCCAAGGACTGATAGCTCTTAAAAAGACTAAGCCAGAAGAAGGTATGACAGAAGCACAACTGAATAACATTATAAGATCTTAATCATATAATACATTTAATTCCAAGGGCAAGAGATTAGTATTAAATGAAAAAAAACACCCTAAATATCTTGCTTTACTGCTGAAGAACATCAAAATATACAAGACTTTTTAATGCCTTAAGTTTTTCTTGTATTGTTATTGAGCGCACTGTGGATATGATCTAATAGTTAAAACTTGCAAGTAAAATGCATCTTGATGTTATTGTATATTTGAATTTGCTAAGGGTTTTAAAAAAATTGCCAAATGAAAGGGCATGTTTTCTGCAACTTTCTTCCACTTAATGAATGAATTTAATATCATGCTCTTTACACATTAAATATATTTTAAGTAAATTACTTCAATAATTAATAAAAAGTTTTCATTTTATAGGTGAGGAGAGGTTAAATTATTTCCCCCAAGTAGTTGTCACAAGAAGAAATCCAACTCAAAGTTTTATGATTATATGAACTTTTGTTTTCTTAAACTGTATCATCACCTTAATGATATTAATACTCAAAGTTCATTGTTATTTCCATTACACAAGGAATGCATTTCTTGGATTTTTAGCTGGTGTTTTGAGAGCATAAACAATGGCAAAATACTGCAGAGAGCTTACAAGCAAGTGTAAGAAATATTAATAACATACAAGATAGATAAATAAAACTACAGAGGAGGATAAGCCAACTGCCGGCTATAGATATTACATGTCAGCCAGGTTTGCTGCAATAAATTTTTTATCATTGTACTCATTCACTAACCTACTCCACACAGTCACTCACACACACACATATAAACATTCATACACATATAATAGATGCAGAAGAAGATATAAGCTTGGCATTGTGGTATGTACCTATCTGTTAGGGGAGACCAGATATTAAAAAAGGATTGGCATCAAAACAAAAAGACAATGCTAGATTTTAGAGTATTGGAACTGACTTAAGCCAGTTTCATCAACACAATTGTGAAGACTTTTTGGTAGACTTTTGGAGCCAATGCAAATATATTTCAAGATGTCTATTTAGTTGAGACTTTTACTTTCCCAACTGCAGATGTCCTACTTTCTTTTTCCAATTGATCTCAGTATAGTTAAGTATATTCCTTTGCATTAAAATGTAAAGATGCTCTCTTTCTGCAATAATTTTAAACACAGGATGTTTGCATATGATAAGTAAATGAGATTGCGTTATAAGCTAACTTTCAGATGTATGACTGCTAGAACATCAGGTTTCTTTTATTTAATTTCTCTACTAAGTTTAAGCACAAATTTAATGTTGTGTGTGTGTGTGCGTGTGTGTGTGTGTGAGAGAGAGAGAGAGAGAGAGAGAGACAGACAGACAGACAGACAATGGGGGGGTGGGGGTGAGACAGCAAGTGTAAAGTAGGACACAGCTTCATTGAGAATTAAAAATTAAAGAGGTGATACATATTCTCTTCCAAGAAACACAATAAAAATGTAACTAGAAATCTACATTCTCCTTTACTGCCAACCCAACATTTGATTAAGTCCTATGTCTGGTAAGGCTTCAAGTACACATTTAGGAATGTATTCCAATGTTCCACTCTCATTGTCTTCCATAAGCTTTGACTTGTTCACTTTTCAGTAAGAGATATGGCACAGTTCGAGTGTGACTTGCTAGGCTGGCAAAGTACAGTTATTACCAGTTAGCTTGCTCCCTCTGGAAACACCAATATTATACTCAGAATCTAGTGTTGCTAACTCTGTGTGTCTTACTCTATTTTTTAACTAATTGAGCCAGAAGGACTGGATTATACATACATATTTGTTGTTTTGCATATAAATTGGAAATTATTTCTTCCCCCTACATGGGGTCACAAATAATGTTTCCTCTGCTTGTGTCTGAACAACAATCTTCATCTTTAGATGAGGCCTGTCCAAAATATTGGAAAATTATAACATTTGCTGACAGCCTGCTTAGAAATGATCAATCAAATTTCCCCAAGAGAAAATTACATTTTTAAAGGAAGTTTTATAACTTTGATGGCTTCAAAGGTCAACTTATTTCTTCTCTTCAACTTAAGGATGTATTCTAGAGTCAATCAATTTTAATTCAACATAAGACCTCAGTCCCCTGTTTCATCTCCTACATTAACTAACATAATTAAACCTGCCTTGCTAAGCAAAATGCTGATTACCTATTTCTGGTGGCAAAGTGCTTCATATGGATTTTCTTTTCTTTTTCCATTTTCATTAAATTAAAAGATATTTTCCTTGTATTGAAAGTAAAATAAAAACAATTAACCAATATACTTTTGCATTTGATGCTGATCTCAAGGCTTCTCCCACCTCTACCTGTCAGGCATGGAACTGGTTGAGCTGTGGTGAGTGTCAGCCTCCTAGGATGTGACCTCGTCAGTCCTTGGTTTTGAAGATTCAGTGAAAGTCATACAAAAGACCATCTAAGGACAGCTGAGCGGCTCAGGTGGTTGAGCTTCTGACTCTTGATTTCAACTCAGGTTATGATCTCACAGTTCGTGGGATTGAGCTCCACATAGGGTTCACTGCTAAGAGTGGGGAGCCTGCTTGGGATTCTTTCTCTCCCTCTCTCTGCCCTTCCCCTGCTTGTGTGAGCACCCACACATGTGCTCTATCTCTCTCTCAAAATAAATAAACGGAAAAAAAGAGACTCTCTTGAGATAAGGCTCAACACTCTAAAAAAGTCTTCTTGACTTTCTCTTACTCTCCCTGCTTCTAACACCATGAGCATTATCCTGAATTAGACTGGCTTGGCACTTAATTTCTTCAGAATACTTTACTTGATGTTCTCTGGATTTTCCAATGACTTGTTCTTACTTTTGTCTTAGATCTCCAGTAATTGGTTCAGATAGATTTCCATCCTTCCATTTCGCGAAGATTTCCATCCCTCCATTTCACCAATGTTCGAAACCCAGGGCACTTTTGCTTCTCAAATAATAACAGTCCTAGGCCTCACTGTACCTACTGCATGCACCATTACACATCTACAACTTCCTTAATGCTAATGGGAAAATGCTGATACTTACATTTTGAAAACAACTATGACTAACAAAAACTAAACTAAACTGTAAAATCAGGTTGTCCACTCCTAATGCAACATTAGATAATGCTTGTGAAAATGCTGTGAAAAATATTAAACATATATAAAAATAAAAGTATAAAATATATATAAATGTCTGAAATTATGTATAATGACATAAACAGTGTTAACACATAAACATAAAAATATATTGAAGTTTTCCTAAATATATATGAAAAGAAATAATTCACATTAGACATATATTTCTCCATACCAAATTAAAACATAAAATAGCATGGAAATCCTTTATATCAGAAATTTTGTGTTTTGACACACATACAAATTTGGGAAGATAAATATTTATAAGTATTACATTCTCAGTGAAGCCTTCCTATCCATGTTATTAACTGTGATCATTCTCTTTCTCTCCTTAAATCTCGTCTACCATTCCTGTTTTATTTTTACCATAGTACTCACCACCACCTAACACACTGCATATTGTTTTTGCTCATTTTTATCTGTTTATCTTCTATGAGAGTGTAAACAAATGCTCTACAAGAATAGAAATTTTAATCTGTTTTGTTCATAGTTGTATCTGTAACACCTAAATAGTATATGGTAGATGCTTATACTTTTACTTAATTTTTGCAAAACATGCTTAAGGTGATATCCATATTTTTAATGTTTGAAAATATTGCTATTTAATGTTTTTAAGTTATTTGCCTCAGGTCACATTATAGGAGAATACTGACTCAAACCCATATATACTCAACGTGAAAATTCATGTTTTTAACCACTACACACTTCCAGCTTTAAGTTATAGAGACCATATAAAGGATTTTCTATCCATATGCCAAAGTTGCTTATGCCACTAAATCTGCTAATACATATTTATGTTCAGGATTTCTCTAAGAATTAGGTAGATTATTGAGTTACTAAAATGAGGAAATAGTTGATTCTAACAAAGGATGAGAGAAACAGGAATGTATAAGTAGAATTTTAACCAATTCATTTGTCAGAATGCATTAATAGTCACAGTTGACATTATAAATGAGCAGTTCATTCCTCTAAATCAGGATGATGTCAGTCCAGATTTTCTTTTTCTCCCTTCAAATATGTAAGAATATAGACCTTCAGGAAAGTATAATCAACCTTACAGAACAAAAGCAAAAATAAAAACCCAAAGTGATATGAATTTGGTAACTTTCTTTTCATTAAATTATATTTTCTGTTTCATCTATAATAATATGTTCAATTTCTAACTATATGTCGTAATAATTAAGTTCATTCATTTTACTCCTTCAGTTGTGATATACTTATTGTTTAAAACGTGCCAGATATTCCTCTTGGGGTTGGAGATCTAGCATAAAACAAAGTAAAAAATAAAATTTCCCTTCTTTATAAAGCTTATATTTTAGTTATTTCTTCTTCACGTTAGGTTATTTTGTGAGACCAACTGGCAGTATTCTGCTTTGTTTTATTTTTGTCTTTTCCTGAGTCCAGAGCTATAAGAATTTTCATTCATATTTCTACATTTTATAGTACCTAAGTTTAAAAACAAGGAAAAACATGTGAAATTCTTTTCCACCCACTTTATTTTGATGAATCCATGAACTGTAGTAGGATTCTTTTTCTTTTTTATAAGTTAATTACAGCAAAATTAATTCATGTTTACTCCTCAAAGGAAGTTGTTTTATTTGAGACCAGCCTCATAAAAAACTTCCTATTTTATCTTCTATTATTTTTAGGAAACTGAAAGAAGTTTGTCTAAATTATACACCCGAATAAAGATTTAAACAAAAACAAAAAAGGAATAACCTCACAATCACAAAGACATTACAAAAGATCTCTACATAGCTATTGTTTTTAATATTTGATACTAGTTTTTTTTTTAATTGATACAGGCTTTGAAACATTTCCCAGTAACGTAACTAGATTCTTAAATCAACTAATTATCAAATGACACCAAATTACCAATTATTTATGATTAGGAACCATGCAAATTTCCAGATTAAAATATCACTATTATTTCTGTCCATAGAGAAGTAGAGCATTAAATACAATGGTAGGTCATTTTGGGTAGTGTCATATATTTGAATCATTGTGGAGCCATTGTTGAGCAACTCAGCAATATTAGTTAAGTAAACTAACTTGCATTATTGAAGTCTTCAACTCAACAAGAAAAGGATATTATAAAATATGTAATTACATTGAGATTTGAGGTAAAAGAACCTAGTACAGAAGCCAAAAGTTATAGTGCTTATTATCATCGTCGTCATTACCATCATCATCACTGAGTATCAGTGCTTTTACCCCACGTCATCATCCTCATCCTCATCATATTCCTCATCATCATCACTAAATATCAATGCTTTTATCCCACAAACTATTAAAGGATATGTAGGAAACATGTCTGGATTTAGATGTTACACCAGGTTAATTTAGCTCTACATTTTATCTCCAATGTGTTAACTATCCTGTTAACTGCATACAAAGAAGTTTCAGTTGCCCTGCTTTCTTGTAAGTATAGATCCTTTGCTTTGCCATGTTTCTTATAATCAAAGGGCAAAGAAAAAGGAACAAACCAGTATCTCAGAATCCAGCAATGCTCCTGGAGATGAAGCATGAAAAAAGTGTAATTTAAGCCCCAGTTCCCCCTTAAAATAAGTTTCTAAAACCATACTCTTACCCGGAAAAAGAGGTAACCTGCAAACTAAAATAAATGTCTTTTAATTTTTTTTTTATTTATTTTTGCGACAGAGAGAGACAGAGCATGAGCAGGGGAGGGGCAGAGAGAGAGGGAGACACAGAATCCGAAGCAGGCTCCTGGCTCTGAGCTGTCAGCACAGAGCCTGATGCGGGGCTCGAACCCACAGACTGTGAGATCATGACCTGAGCCGAAGTCAGACGCTTAACCGACTGAGCCACCCAGGCGCCCCTAAAATAAATGTCTTTTAAATACTGTTTATTCACTGGTGTGATTAAGCGAGTTCACCATGCTGCATGAAGGTTTTCCTGAGTAGAGAGCATTTCCTTAAAGCATGCGGTTACTGGTCTGAGTGACAGGTGACTATGGTCAAGACTGATAAAGACAATGAATACAAGTACTTTTAGCTTTCATATACTAGACCCTTGAAGGTGGGACAAGAGAGCCTCAGTTTGTCTCATTAACAACTGGAGTTCTACAGGGGAGCCAACATGAGCAAAAGCTTTGGGTTAGAAGGTCTTAAGTTGTGTGTCTGTGGGTGAAGATTCCAGTATCAGTAGACTATAAGTATGTTAGTTATAAGGGGGGATAAGACTAAGAATTTATATCATCTAGTTGCTAAAGTGACTTGAACAATTGCAATGACCTAGGAATGGTACCTTTCATTACTGTCTGCCCATGGGATGCTGACTAGAGAAAAGGAGTTAGGGAATTGTGAGCGCTAAGGGGTATGAGGTTGAGCCCAGCTGAAAAGATACTAGAAAATTGTCAGAGTGGTTGTAGGAAGCCAGTAAGTGTGTTTAACCTTATACATGAAAAATGGAAATGTTAATTTAGGAAGTATGTTAGGGCTATTCAATTAATTAATTCGCACACTCATTTATTTACTCAACAGATCCAACAGAATTCTGTCCTCTAGGCATGGGGCAGACCTAAGGAGAGAATTAATCATCTTATTCTCAGGGCCTGTGAGAATCTCAACTGTTACCAATTCTAGTTGATCAAACATGGTTCAGCCTCCTGACAACCTCCTGACATCCTCCTTTTGTGGCTTTGGAGAAGGACCCAGGAATCAGCATGTCTAAAATGATCCAAATGTAGAGACAGAAGAACACTGGTATCAACTTGTCAAGAATCTCTGTGTAACTGAATGTACTTGGATACAAAGTCCTCAATAGCTCTTGTCTTCAAATCCTTGGCCTTCCCTTCTCTGTGCACACATAGGCCCAAGCCTGGCATAGGTCCATTGGTTGATTTTGTTTTGGTTTCATTGATAGCATTGACATTCAATCAGGTCAGTATTAATGCTGTTTCCACTCCTACACAGAACCCTAGTTTTAATTACTTCCAAACTTCAAATTGTAGCACAGGGTAATGTTTTTGACAGATAGTCATTTAATAAATTCATTCACCCGCTCTTTTATTTATTCAGCATACCCAGTGGATTTCTGTTCTGAGAATTGTGCCTCAACAGTCAATTCTGTAAAATAGAGATTATTCCAATGTCTACCTCTTATTGTCATGAGAGTAAAGAGTTCTTAACCCAATGTATAGAATAGAATACATTTTCTAAAATATCACGAATAATAATAAAGAGGATAATGGATTTTGTTTCTTCCGATTAAGCAAAAAAAAATCTTAATTTTAGCAATTAACTTTTTGCCTTCTCAAATGAGTGACTACTGTGTTACTCTGCATGGTTTCTCTGATACTGTAAAATTATTTTCATAAGAACTCTGCAGGTGTAGAATATTTTTCCTAATTGAAACTATAAGAAGAAAGAAGTTCCAGTTTTTGTCTCTTGAGGGGCAATTAGGAAATGCAGGGGTTTAAGTATAGATGATAATTTGTATTTAATATGCCAAATTGCAACAGTATATGGTGCCCTTCCTGTCTACAGTAAATGTTTCCTGAGCTCTCAGTATTGTACTTCTTCCCACATGATTATCTTTCATTGAGCACTTGTCATATACTACAGAATACACAGAATTAATTGCAGCAGACTATGACTTGCCTATCATCCCTCATATTTTATAGATGAAGAGGAGGAACCTGAGATTAAAGTGATGCATTCAAGGTAACAAAGTCTGTGTGATAACTAAGATTCCAACACAGCTTTGGTCAAATCTGAAAGCCATATTCTTTCTGTGTCTCTGAACACAGAACTATTTCAATATTTTATAGTGCACTTACTTTCCAACTGCTTAAATTGATTTATCAGTTGGACGTTGGAGTTTAATGTGCTGAATGCAAAAAACACCAGTTACCTTTGCACATAACAGCTCACTTGGACATCCACTTTATACTTTTTATAGCAACTTTGCATAGAGTATTATTCATTGATTGAACGTATAGGTGGTAATAGGTGTCTATCCCTCCCTACCACAGAGGAATAAGTACAACAAAGAATATTTAGACTTTAATATAAATACTAATTTCCATATCCTTCAATTATTATGTAGTATAAGTAACTGAGGACAGTTTATATAGATATACAATCCATGGGATCCTTTTCTGATTTTAGAAAGAAATTAAATCTTAAACTGAAGGGAAAACACCTTTAGTGGTGGACTCCTAATGGAGAAAAAGGTTCACAATAGAGAAATCAAGCATGGCTTTCAACAATTCAACAATTTTAGGCACTCCTCTAATCTATAATCTTACATAATTATGGTCTCTAAAACATATCACTTCTACCTCAGAGTTAGACTAAGCAGACTATAAATACAATATGGGAGCTAAGAAAAAGGGGAGATTTCTCTTCCATCAGAGAGACCCAAATGACACATGAAGAGGCTTTTATCATGGGGAGCTGCAGGGTGCACTAAAGCCACTCAAGTGGAAATAATATAAAATAACTACTACTGGAGGCCTGATATTTATTTCACCAACTGGTCTCATTATTGACTCTCCAGACCAAAGTGTTCAAGACTGTTTGCTGTCTACTCAGAGACACTTTGCTAATTTCCTGGTGAAAAAAATAAAATTGATTGTCTTCATGTAAACTTGATTTACTAGGGTCACATATTCATACTCATGTGTATTTATATGTAATAAGCTGTAATATGTGCTAGGTAAGATTAAATTGACCAAAAGAATGTTACCTAAAGATAATATAATGACATTATATATTAGATGATCCCACAACACTCCTTTTAATATAATACAAAGAAATCCATCCTAAGGGGGAAGAACTGTAAAACAAGCCTGCACTGAAATACTTCTGTAATCCTAAGAATTACAGTTGGGGAGGATGATGAACAACAGATTTAAGTCAAAGAGCAATTAGGTAATCATTCGCTGAGATAATGCTAGGCACAGGTAACATAACATAATGGGTAGGAATTTTTTTTCCTAGTTATTAATTAATGGCACTAACAAAAGAATGGGGATAAGAATATGCTGCTGAAGACAATCTACCCTAAATGAAGACACCAACACCCACTGTGATGTCATCTGTTTATCCCTTCCAAATTACTTACTTGTTTTCAAAAATACTTATTATTTGGATTTCCCACATAACCCTTTTTCAGAATTTCCCAGACTTCCCCAATCTTCACTTTTCATAATTCACCTTCCTCTCTCTAAAAGTGGATAGATTATATATGTTTATAATTATGAAATATAAGAAGATATTTTGATATTATATACATACTTAGTGATAAATCATGAATATATTTGCTAAGCATAACATGAAAATTTTTATATGAAAAAATAATACTTTGGTTTTCCCTGCTACATTCTTTTATAGGAAAAATTCCAGTTATGAGGTTTTTTTTAATTGTTTTTTTTTTTCTTTTTAACACTGGATTGACTTTGAAACAGAAAAATGGGGAAACAGAACACTCAAGGCTCATCTAACAATTTTTTTAATGTTTTTATTTATTTTTGAGACAGAGAGAGACAGAGCATGAGCAGTGGAGGGGCAGAGAGAGAGGGAGACACAGAATCCAAAGCAGGCTCCAGGCTCTGAGCTGTCAGCACCGAGACTGACACGGGGCTTGAACTCATGGACTGTGAGATCATGACCTGGGCTGAAGTCGGATGCTTAACCAACTGAACCACCCAGGGACCCCAAGGCTCATCTAACAATTTAAGATCTTCACAGCTCCTGGCTAAAAAGTGCTTTATCTGGCTCTATTTTACCCACTTCATTATCTATTCAGTGTTCTGACAATAATATTATGTATTCAAGATCCTGAATTACCAACTTGACTCTACTCTTCTGGGCTGATGACATTAATGCCAGCTTTCTACTATGTTCCAAATCAAGTCAGGCAACTGGTGTTTTTCCTCACCACCCATACCAAGCCCTGATTATTAATTCTTTCTCAGTTACTTATCAGAATTGGCCAAACTGCATAATGAAGGTGGTTATCTACATATTACATTACACACACACACACACACACACACACACACACACACACACTTTTTAAGGGTGCAGGAGAAATACAACTATATTAATTGCTTCTGAGTAACTAACTGATATACAACATGGCAGTAAGTAGTTTGAGGTCTACTATCAATAAGTTTGGAGTTTTCCAGTAATAATAGGAACATGTAGGAGCTAGAGGTTTCACAGGAATGTAAAATTATCTATTTAGCCTCAGTCATTTTATATTTTCCCCTGCCTACCATACCTACCTCAAGTCCTTTATTCATGTTCCATGAACATAGACGCAAAAATTCTCAACAAGATACTAACAAATTGAATTCAACAGCATATTAAAAGAATTATTCACTAGGATCAAGTGGGATTCATTCCTGGGCTACAGGGCTGGTTCAATATTCGCAAATTAATCAATGTGATACATCACATTAATAAAAGAAAGCATAAGAAACATATGATCCTGTCAATAGATGCAGAAATAGCATTTGACAAAATACAGTATCCTTTCTTAATAAAAACCCTCAGGGAAGTCAGGATAGAAGGAACATACCTTAACATCATAAAAGCCATATATGAAAGGCCCACAGCTAATATCATCCTGAATGAGGAAACAATTAAGAGCTTTCCAAGCCTGAGGTTAGGAATGTGACAAGGATGCCCACCCTCACCACTGTTGTTTAATATAGTGT
Source organism: Leopardus geoffroyi (assembly GCF_018350155.1). Classification (NCBI taxonomy): domain Eukaryota; kingdom Metazoa; phylum Chordata; class Mammalia; order Carnivora; family Felidae; genus Leopardus; species Leopardus geoffroyi. The sequence continues at coordinate 98,247,697 of NC_059336.1, read as the reverse complement.
TGGAAGTCCTAGCCTCAGCAATCAGACAACAAAAGGAAATCAAAGGCATCAAAATTGGCAAAGATGAAGTCAAACTTTCACTTTCCACAGATGACATGATACTCTACATGGAAAACCTGAAAGACTTCACTAAAAAGCTGCTAGAACTGATACATGAATTCAACAAAGTTGCAGGATACAAAATCAATGCACAGAAATCGGCTGCATTTCTATACACCAATAATGAAGCAACAGAAAGAGAAATCAATAAATTGATCCCATTTCCAATCGCACCAAGAACCATACAATACTAGGAATAAGCCTAACCAAAGATGTAAAAGATCTGTATGCTGAAAACTATAGAAAACTTATGAAGGAAACTGAAGAAGATACAAAGAAATGGAAAAACATTCTATGCTCATTGATTGGAAGAACAAATATTGTTAAAAATGTCAATACTACCCAAAGCAATCTACAATGCAATGCAATCCCAATCAAAATTGCACAAGCATTCTTCTTGAAGCTAGAATAAGCAATCCTAAAATTTGTATGGAACCACAAAAGACCCCATATAGCCAAAGTTATTTTGAAAAAGAAAACCAAAGTGGAGGCATCACAATCTCAGACTTTAGCCTCTACTACAAATATGTAATTATCAAGACAGTATAGTATTGGCATAAAAACAGACAAATAGACCAATGGAATAGAATAGAGACTCCAGAATTGGACCCACAAATGTATGGCCAACTAATCTTTGACAAAGCAGGAAAGAATATCCGATGGAATAAAGACAGTCTCTTTAGCAAATGGTGCTGGGAGAACTGGACAGCAACATGCAGAAGAATGAAACTGGACTACTTTCTTATAGATAAATTCAAAATGGATGAAAGACTTAAATGTTATACAGGAAACCATGAAAATCCTAGAGGAGAAAACAGGCAACAACCTCTTTGACCTCAGCCAAGGCAATTTCTTGCTCAACACATCTCCAAAGGCAAGAGAAATAAAAGCAAAAATGAACTATTGGGACCTCATAAAGATAAAAAGCTTCTGCACTGCAAAAGAAACAATTAACAAAACTAAAAGGCAACCAACAGAATGGGATAAGATATTTGCAAATGGCATATCCAAAATCTATAAAGAACTTACCAAACTCAACACCCAGAAAGCAAATAAACCAGTGAAGAAATGGGCAGAAGACATGAATAGACACTTTTCCAAAGAAGACATCCAGATAGCTAAAAGATGCATGAAAAGGTGCTCAACATCACTCATTATCAAGGAAATACAAATCAAAACCACATTAAGATACTACCTCACACCAGTCAGAGTAGCTAAAATTAACAACTAAGGAAACAACAGATGCTGGCAAGGATGTGGAGAAATGGGAACCCTCTTGCACTGTTGGGGGGAATGCAAACTGGTGTAGCCACTCTGGAAAACAGTGTGGAGGTTCCTCAAAAAACTAAAAATAAAACTACCTTATGACCCAGCAATAGCATTACTAGGGATTTATCCAAAGGATACAGGAGTGCTTATGCATAGGGGCACATGTACCCCTATGTTTACAGCAGTGCTTTCAACAATAGCCAAATTACGGAAAGAACCTAAATGTCCATCAACTGATGAATAGATAAATAAAATGTGGTTTATATATACAATGGAATGCTACTTGGGAATGAGAAAGAATAAACTCCTGCCATTTGCAGCAACGTGGATGCAACTGGAATATATGATGAGTAAAATAAGTCAGTCAGAGAAAGACAGATATCATATGTTTTCACTCATGTGGAACTTGATAAACTTAATAGAACACTATGGGGGAAGGGAAGGGGAAAAATAGTTTAAACAGAAAGGGAGGCAATCCTATGAGAGACTCAAATACAGAGAACAACCTGAGGTGATGGGGGGCAGGGGGAAGAGCAGGAGAGAGGAGAAAATGGGAGATGGGCATGGAGGAGGGCACTTGTTGGGATGAGCACTGGCTGTTGTATATAAGCTATGAATCACGGGAATCTACGCCCAAAACCAAGAGAACATTGTATACGCTGTATGTTAGCCAACTTGACGATAAATTATATTAACAATTTTTTTAAAAAGAAGCTAAAAAAAAAGAATGTTCCTGGAAGCAGTTGACTGGCATTTTCAGATGACAGAAAGTGGGTTTGCTCACTACTTTTTGTTCTTTTCTTGTAACTTCACTGGTGGGGATGCTTCAGGTTCTGACCTAAGCATCATGGCTTCTCTTAGTGGCTTTATATTCTAATATGTGTAGGTAATTTCAGAAGAATTAGTGAACAGGTAGCAAACATGAAGAACTGTTATTATTTTCATTGTGGTTTTTACTTTTGGGTCCATTGTAACATTCCACTTGTCATTTGTTTTCAGTAAGTACGATATGGCCCTATTTCAGGAGGAGAAGGTAGTACCAAAGATCAATGAAGAGAAAATGGGAGATTCTGTACATGATTTCAGAAATGGGACTTTGGGTATAAAGTGAAATTTCATGGGAGATACACAGGACAAAATAGTGGAGATATTAAAAATCATGGTTCAGAGAATGTTCTCAAAGTGACAAGTTTGGAAACACATACAGAGGGTGTGAACCAATAGCAACGTGAGAAACCAATAGCAACAGAGTCAACAGGCATGTTTGGCCAAACATCCCCCTTCACAGCCTGGGTCTGATGTGACTTTTAATAAGCAGCACATGCATTTTTCTGCATCCAAGTGTCTTAAAAGCACAGCCCAATTTTGTACCTGTCAAATCATCAATTCATCTTTTAACAACCATCTTGGGGCGCCTGGGTGGCGCAGTCGGTTAAGCGTCCGACTTCAGCCAGGTCACGATCTCGCGGTCCGTGAGTTCGAGCCCCGCGTCAGGCTCTGGGCTGATGGCTCGGAGCCTGGAGCCTGTTTCCGATTCTGTGTCTCCCTCTCTCTCTGCCCCTCCCCCGTTCATGCTCTGTCTCTCTCTGTCCCAAAAAAAAATAAACGTTGAAAAAAAAATTAAAAAAAAAAACAAAAACAAACAAACAAACAAACAAAAAAAAAAAAACAACCATCTTGAATTGGACTTACTGGAAAAAATAGGAATTACTGCATTGGGTAAGTGTGCTACTAGAAATGGTTTCAGATATGCATCAAATATTCTACTACTTGATTATACACTTTTGCTGCATATGTGGGATCTCATTTTACTATCATAATCTCAAGATCACACACCCATTCCCAGCTTAGAAATTCTCAATAAAGAGTAGAAGGATTTTAGTTCACCTGATCAATTTAACATCTGTAAACAGACAGGTTGCACAGATGACCCTTTTACAGGAAAAATAACAATGCATATTTTGTGGGATTGAAAATTTTAATTGATCGTCAGTAACATATACTTGGTTATCAACATAAACTCTGGAAAACATTTTTTAAAAACTAGGATTTAGAAAGTTATTTTCAAATATCTTTTCAACACTCATTCTCAACTTAAGAAATTTATTGCTATTGCCCTATCTTCAGGCGAAATATCAGGGCAGCCAGGCAATGATTGCTTGCTTTCTGGGCCATGAGTAATTCCATAGCAATTGTCTGTATGTTTGGAATAGTAGAGGATGGACAGCAGATTCATTGCTGGGAAATATAATCTCTGTAATGGCCTTTGTCACATTTTGCAGCATATAAAACATTCCTAGGAGACAAATATGACTCACTTAGTTTGCAGCTAGCTCTTTAGACTCCATCCGTCTTCACAGATGTGTCAGTAAAGACACTAACGGCATGGTGGAGTGTGTTCTTCAGGGAAGTTTCATTTACTCTTTAATGCAACAACCATTTATAAAATACTGCTGGAGAAAACAGTCATTTAAAAGAAACTCATCAGTGGCAATACCATCTCATTCTGAGAGCTGATACAGATGAACCAAGCCAAAGCTGATTTAACTTCCTCAGAGATGTCCTGTACTGATTATCCCATTCTAGCACAGGAGAACAGTCACAAAATCTCAGAGAGGGAAACTAGTATCTTCTTATCTGCTCCTGATGCAATGATGTGCTCCCACCAGAGGGCTTTCCTCCACAGAGTTACTACACTTTGACCTTCAGAAAGCTAAACCAACAATGCAGCTTTTGACACCCATTTTTTGATGTGTTGCATCATAATTATCTTACTGGAAAATTGCATGATAAGAACATATCTAGTAAGAGAAATATGTTTTCTTGTGTGTGTATGTGTGTGTGTGTGTGTGTGTGTAATGCAAGGTTAGAGACCAAAAAAAAGGACTATTAAAAAAAAAGATAGTGATGAGAGAACAGATATTTATTCCCATTAAAAAACAACAGACACGGTTCTTCAACCAAAAAATGGTAGAAAGTGGATGGATTTTCTCCATCCTCTTCGATTAATTTCACAATAGCTCAACTAGGTGAGGTCACAGAAGAATGGGTATTCTCTCCATTTCTCTGTGTAAGGGGCTTCCTTCCATAGGAAAACAGCTTACTAGGAACATGTACTTTAGCAATACTCTCAGCTCTTATCATGCTTACCTTGCCCATTATGGGTCTCAACTTTTTATACCAATCCCACTGATAACAATCTTCCTCAGGCTGTTTTTATCTTCTTCTCCTGAAACTTTATTGCATAATGCTATGTATCTAATATTGTAAAAATAAAATAAGTGATGAAATAATGATAGAATTATTCTAAGCCAAGTGCCAGCAGCTGGTAGTGGCCTACAACACTCAACCTTCTAGAGTTTTGGCAGGTCCATTAAAACCTGCGTACTGAGGTTAAGTAGAAAGTTTTTAGGAGGTGGTGTAGATTTAAGGCACTATGTTGGTATTTGGTTGGCTTCATTTACTTGGCATCACTTGTCACCCCATGGCTCCTGTCACTTCAGATATAATTTATTTGTCTCTGCTTGTGATGTTGTCCATGAGTTTCAAATCATCATAGTCCCCATACATGTGTGAAACAGTTCCTGATTGTACCAACACCCCCCCCCCCAAAATACACACACCAAAATGAAGAAAGCCTACTACTGCATTTGTTAGATATCAACCAGCTGAAGAAGGGAAGTTCAAAAACATGACAATTATACACTGGATCCTAGAGAAACTTTTCATAGCTATCAGATTAGGTACCAATTACTATGTCAGCTAATCAGTAGAGATTTAGTCTTCAGACAACTACAACAGAGAGAGGATGGGGGGCAGCAGGAAAGATGCTCTGGTTAAAACAATTGTACAATATTCTTAATCCAGGAATAGAATTTTTTTCTGATGAGAATTAAAACATCTATGCCTCAGACTATAACAATCAACTAACACTGACCTTCCAAAATATTGGATCATGTCCTACTTTAATTTTTTTAATTAAAACGATTATCTAATTTAATACTTTTTTTTTTTCAAAACAAAGGTACCATGAAGCAGGAAAAATTATTCTCAGTTAGGGCAATATAACAAAGTGTTACTGTAAAAACATAAACACTAGTGCTAAGACTCAGTTATCAACTATTAGCTTGAGAAAAAGGTTATGTCAATCTGGGATTGCACATTATAGGGATAGGCCAGGTATGGTTTCCAAAGTGATAGTTCCATTAAAAAAAAGGAAAAGGCAAGACCTGTCTTTTTCAACAAATTGTGTTGAAAAATTAAATATTATGAATATGAAGTAAGGCAAAACAAACAAACCAAAACCTAACCCCTCCTCATACCACATCCAAAACTTAGCTTGAGATAGATCACAGACTTGACAGTGACAGGTAAAATAATAAAACTTCAAAAGAAAACATGGAAGAGCACCTTAACATTCTTGGGATCAGCAACAATTTCTTAGCCAAAACACATAAAAGATCAATAAATTCACCAAGTTGAAAACAAAAACTTCGGGGCACCTGGGTGGCTCAGTCGGGGAAGTGTCTGACTTCAGCTCAGGTCATGATCTCACAGCTCATGAGTTTGAGCCCCACATCAGGATCTGTGCTGACAGCTCAGAACCTAGAGCGTGCTTCAGATTCTGGGTCTCCCTCACTCTCTGCCCCTCCCCACTCACGCTCTGTCTCTCTCTCTCTCTAAAATTTGAACAAACATTAAAAAAAGAAAAAAAAAGAAAGAAAAGAAGAACTTCTTTTCATTGAAAGGCACCACTGCCCATACAATGTTTACCTACAGAGTGCGAGATGATTATTCACAAGTATGTACCAAAGAACTCATTTACAGAAAATATAAAGAACTGCTACAAAACCATAATAAAAAGTCACATACACACACATGCATACACATCCCCCCCCCCAATTTTGTTAAATGGGTAAAAAGCTTGAAAATGGGTGAAAAACATTTCTCATCATGAAATACTAATTAAAACCACAATGACGTCAATCAGAATTGCAGGAAAGACTAAGACATCAAATGTAAGCTATGGTTTATGGCACCTAAAACATTCATACATTGATGGTGAGTGTATCACTTTGTATAATCACTTAGATAGACTGTAGATATCAATGCTAAAAATATAAGAACAGCCTAGAGCTCAGCATTTCCATTAGTAAGTGTAGATAAAAAAAATAAATGCATTAAAAAATAAAATAAGTCATATAACTAGGCCTGGCATAAGATTTGTATATAATGCCCGTGACAATTTTTTTTTTCACAATAGCCCCAAATTAGAAAGATTACAAGGCTCCATCAGCAGTAGAGTAGGGTAAATATACACATTTAGTGGGAGCCCACACTTATCAAAACTAAGTCCTTCTATATACTGTAACATCATGGGCACAAACCCAGCAACGAAGCCTACATTCTGTATCACTCCACTTACATGAAAGTCAGCAGTAGCAAAAACAAGCAGTTCACTCTGGGTGAGGGCTACTGACTGGGAGGTGCTCAACAAAACATTCCAAAATATTGAAATTTGGGGGCAACTCAAGTTGAATAGTGCCGATGCAGGTGTATGAGTTTGTGAACATTCACCGAGTTATCCATTTGCATTTTGTACACTTTACTCTGTGTATCCTTTCCATAAATAAAAACGTGAAATTAAGAAGTAGGGGCTCTGATTGCTTCCAGTTCTGTGTCTCCCTCTCTCTCTGCCCCTTTTCCGCTCATGCTCCATTGCCCTCTCTCAAAATAAACATTAAAATAATTTAATAATTTTCTTTCTGCAGGGAGTCTTGGTGCTTATTCTTGCCTCAGTTTGTGATTAGGCTGAGTTTAGGTTTGGAATTAATCTGAATGTCTTCTCTAGGGCTCAAATGCCAGACCTTTTTTTGGGATGGCTTCCCTCCACTGATCATGAATAAATCAGAGTTCTTAACTATTAAAATATTTAAATAAAAGTTAAAATCAGAGTTTGGGACTCCCCTGAATCCTTTGGGTGGCCAGTGGATAAACTTATCTATTCCCTTTGAGCCAGTATGCTATGGCCCTAAAGGAATGTCATTAAAATGCACATGCAATTCAATACAAGACATGTTACATGCCACACTTAGTAAGTAGAACATTGTGTGTGCAATAAAAATATGTTAAAAGCCTTTTGTTACTTTAGCTGTTTTCAATTTTTTTTTTCTATCTGGATTCCCTTCTATAAGCCCAGTCTTTAAACCACACTGCCCTGCATGTGCACTAAAACACATAAACAGCAAGCACAGATACTTTCTTTTCTTGGCTTACAGAGCCCTGACATATTAATGCAAATAGAATTGATCTTGGAGCAGAGTTGGAAAAGTACATTTAAATAAAACTAAATTTAAACTCCATTTTAAATAATGGTTGGGTTTTACATGCAAATGTAATGGCAGTTATCAGGAAAGAAGTGACTTTGTGGCTTCAGGAGATCTATAAGCAAAATAATCGGGTTCAATTCTTTCTGGATTTAATTTATCCTTTCAAAAGAGAGCCCGATGTACTCATATTGATTTTGTTGACATTTAAAATGTTTCCTTTTTATGATGTGTGTAGTCTACACCTGGCCATTGATACCTCAGCTTCCAAGGGGAGAAAAAAAAAAGACAACATTGCCAATTCTGTCATTCTTCCATCACTCCCATTCTACTTTACATAGCATATGTCTGCTGGGGCAAGAGACCTTTAGCAAATGATAGAGTACAACGAAATACTATATAGAGACTGTCTCTCAGTAAACCACTATTAAAGGGAAGAAAAAGAAGAGAAAAATCAATGAAGAATAACAAATCAGAAAGATAAGAGGTATAAGGAGGGAAAACACAGTGAAACTCACTGCCATTATTTATTTGGTGTTTAGATTACTAAACATTCTAACTTTATGTGTTAATCTTCACAATTACTCACTAGCAGAACAAGAAAGAAGGAAGAGAGGAGTAAAGGAGAAAGACAAAAGGAAAGAGAAAGGAAGCAGGAGGCAGGAGCAGGTAGAGGAAGGTGGAGTAGAGAGGGAAAAAGGTCCAAAGGAAATGTGATAGAATTGAGGCTGGGTTCCAGGGTTGGGCCCTGTGTAAATCACACAGGGCCCCATGTTCAGAATGGCCTCCAGCTTTGGTTTAGTGCTCTGCTGTCTCCTTATGGACAATCTTAACCATTTTTGAAGAAGAAGCCCTGCATTTTTGCTTTGAACTCGGCCCTGCTGATTATGCAGCCTGTCCTGGGTAGAACGTTGATAAAAGATATCAAAGGAGAGAGAATGCCAGGAAAAAACACTTTATTTCTGTGTGTATATTGCTAGACTTCTAGGTCCCTGTTACGGCAGTCTGGTTCTCAGGAGAAGAATTACAACCGATTCTGGAAAGGGAGGAGGAGAAGGAAAGGAAGAAACTATAGCTTTGATAAAAATGACATTCTAGATTCATGTTTAGGAGGCTCAATGCTCTTAGGCCATTTTTGAGTTGGTATATAGCAGTCCAGTTCTTTCTTTCCATTGTTTTGAGGAGATAGTGGAAGTAGTTTAGATGATAATGGTAGTGTTATTATTGGGACAGGAGAACCTAGGTTGAAATTTCTTTCTGCTCACTTCCAGGGTCCAATAAACAGAATACTTCCAAATTTCAACATTATATGTACCATTATTTGCTAATGTAAGAGAGTTTCACAGTAAGCCCAACCTAAGGAGGTATGAGTTACTGTTTTCTTCATTTAATAAGGACAATGTGATAATTCACAAGACATAGTTATTATAATATCTCAAAAAGAAATCTGAAACTTTCAGGTCAAATGGGAGAATTTGAAACAAAAATTAATACCTCTGCTGGCAAGATGAATTTATTTAGATTTAGGGATTTTTAGAGTAAATAAATCACAGCCCATGTGGAAGCCCCTTATTCCCTCTGTTTTGTTTACATGGCCTTCTTTCTCCCCACCCTTCTTTGCTGAGACATCAGAAACTACACAGAACAAAAGCTGATGACACTCAGCATATGCCTCAGGATGTGAAGGTATAAAAATGCTTCAGACACAAGACAGAATCAATTGAACCTGGCTTGTTACTTCATTGGGAGTATTTTCCTACCTTGAGAACAATGGGAGAAGGGAAGGAAATCTAAAAGGATTCTGATTCTCTGATCCAGTGTGTACTGGTGGGGTCGGGGTGGGGGCAGTTTTCCCAACACCAAGCAATTCTCTGCACCCAGCTGCCCTACAATTTAACTCAATTCTAACACTACACACCTGGAGACAGTGTCAGATCCCATAGGTTAAGGGCTCAGTCCCACCAGACTGCCCCCCACTTCAGAAGCCAATCCCAAGGATTAGGCCACTAGGTTATCCATAACCTTTGTTCAGTTTGGCTACAAATCAGAGGTTCCCACAACTCACTCTTCAGGTTTGATTACTTTGCCAGAATGGATCACAGAACTCAGGGAAACACGTGTGCCAGTTCACTGAAGGATATGATAAGGATACAGATGAATAGCCAGATGAAGAGCTACATTAGGTGAGATCTGAGAGGGTCCCCACTGTAGGAGCTTCCGCCCCTGTGGAGTTGGGTTGGATCACACTCCCGGTGTGCATTTATTCACCAATCTGGAAGCTCTCTAAACACCTCACTTTGGAATTTTTATGGAGGTTTCCTCACATAGCCATTATGCATCATTATCTCCATTTCTAGCCTTTCTTCCTTGTCAAGAAAATGAGGGGTTGTGCTGAATATTCCACACTTCTAATAATCATGACTTGTTCCTTCCAGTGACCAGGAGCCCACCTGGAGTCACCTCACTAGAATAAAAGATACTTCTATGCTCCAGGAAGTTACAAGGATTTTAGTGGCCCTGTGTCAGGAATAGGAGTCAAAGACAAAATACTGGAATAAAAGATGCCCCTAATGTTCTTGTTGCTTATGAAATTACAAGGGTTTCAGGAGCTCTCTGCTAGGAACCAGGGCAGGGCAGGGCAGGGAAAAGACCAATATGCATTTTCTGTTATGTCACAGGACCTAAAAGAGCTAAATTCTTCATTTGAGGAATTGAAAGATGTGAGGATTAATGATGATGAAAGACAAAAATTATGGGTATTCAGTAGGACATGAAGCCCCAGTATCAGTAGGACATGAAGCCCCAGTATAACCCCTGAGTGAAAAGAAGCCAAGTTGGATAAATCAGGAGCATAAAAAATTTTACCTTGGAAAAATAGTTGGAAACCTTTAGTACAAAAAGAATTTAAAATGGGTGAGAGATTTAACAGAAGACCAAGGGGGAGGGGAAGGAAAAAAAAGTTAGAGAGGGAGGGAGCCAAACTATAAGAGCTAAACTATAAGTGTCTTATGAAACTGAGAATAAACTGAGGGTTGATGGGGGGTGGGAAGGAGGGGAAAGTGGGTGATGGGCACTGAGGAGGGCACTTGTTGGGATGAGCACTGGGTGTTGTATGGAAAACAACTTGACAATAAATTTCATATTTAAAAATAAGTAAATAATAGGTCTTGAATACAGAGCAGATAAATGAGTTTCTTGAGATGAGGTCCAGAATGAGCTCAATGAAAGTTTTACAACATGCAATTCTGATAAATAAATGATAATTCCAGACTTGGAGCAGCAATAGAAGAAAAAAAATCTATCTACCTAGTTTGAGAAGACAGAAGAAAGGACTCCTGGGTGGCTCAGTTGGTTAAGCATCTGACTCTTGATTTTGGCTCTGGTCATAATCTCAGGGTTCTTGAGAGCAAGCCCCACATCGGGCTCTGTGCTGACAGCACGGAACCTGCTTGGGTTTCTGTTCATTCTCTCTCTCTCCCTGCCTCTCTCCTGCTTTCACTCTTTCTCTCTCAAGATGAAACATATTTGTAAAAGAAGACAGAGGAAATAATCTGTAAGAAAAGAGATCGAGAGCTTAAGAACTTAAAGTCTAAGCTAGAATTAAAAAAAAAATAGTACAAAACTGGAGATGCATTCTTATTTGCCTGCTCTAAAAATCAAGTCAATTTATACTTAATTGTGGAACAGTTAGAGTAAGTAGACCTGAAAATTCAGATAAATTGATGGATAGATAATAATACATAGATACACTAAGAGACAACAGAAGTGAAAATTTAAAAGAATGAACTTAAATGACATTCACAAATAGTTATTTGATCCAAAAAAGCCATTAAAATGTATAAAGCCAAAAATAGATATAAATAAAAGGGGAAACATAACAGAAAAGACAATTTAAAAGAATGAACTTAAATGACATTCACAAATAGTTATTTGAGCCAAAAAGCCATTAAAATGTTTAAAGCTAAAAATAGATATAAATAAAAGGGGAAACATAATTTTAAGCCTTTAAAAGTCTGACTGTGCAGCCGAATGATACATGGGATGACCCAACAGGGAAGACCACAGATGAATATAGAAGACTTACAAGTGTAATTTTCAAGACCCTGTTCAGACGACAGAACATATTCTGTGCTAAACTCTTGTTCATTTGAGCACCTTGCACAAAGAAAATAAAGACCAAATGGAAGATGAAATTTCAAAGGTTTTAAAGGTTCCTGGGAGATATCTGCACAAAGAAAGGAACCATAGTTAGGGTCTAGAGACCACAACTGCTAATAATATAGACTTCTAAATTTATGAATTCACAAGAAGAAAGTAACATTTAAAGTATCTTTGGGAGAAATACTACTGAGAGAGTAGCTATTAAGTCCAAGTGGATTTTCTGTGAATGGAATACTGTGACAAGTTCTCCTTGCTTCTGCTTCCTTCTTTTCTGCCAACAACACTAAATCTCTGCCTTGGTCCTGGCCAACAACAGCAATGTGGGTCTTGTCGATTCTGTATTGATAATGAGGTGACCTAGTGCTTTCTGCTCCCATTTTCAAGATCTGGTAATTCGAGTCACATAAATTGGACTTTTTGCATTTTTCAGTCTTAATCATGTGGATCCGCCATCCAAATAGACCATTATCAACTATATCCTTCAAGAAAATACTCTCCTTTCATGACAACCATTATATATAATGGTCAGACATCCAAACCACAACAAATAAATAACGACTAAGGCACACTTATTATTTTTACTGTGGGTTACCTATTTTCAATGTAAGCAGTTTAGAATCCCTAACTGGCTCACTTCACTATACTGGATTGAGGCCCAAAATGCCAAAGTGATGGAGTAATCCAGATGAAGTCTAAATGAAGCTCTTTTGTCTGAGAAAATGAACTTAAAATTGAGAACAGAGGATCTCTGACATTAAATTTTGTAACTTAAATGCAAACTAAAAGGAAATGTATTTGGGGTTTTTTTTGTTGTTGTTGCTGTTGTTGTTTTTTCACTGGGTACTGAGCAATGAATGAAAGTCTACAGTCAACCGTACGGCTGTTGTCAGACACTTCTCCAAGAGTCTCTTGTACTTTAGCCTGTCTTGCTGGGTATATTCTGAGTTCAAGGCCCAGACTACTCTTTGTCTGGGGCCATCACTGTGTTTATGATGAGCAACCTTAACAAATGAAACAATGCTCCTCTGTAGAAAAGAATAGACTTACCAACAGGAGACTATAAAGCAGTTGTTTTCCCAAGCTCAGTGTTTTGTAACACAACCTACTGCATGTTTTGGTGTCTATCTAGACAAGTGGTTATCCACTGGGGTGATTTCCTTCCCCAGAAACATTGGGAATGTCTGTAGACATTTACTGTGGAGATGTTTGGAATACACACACACACACACACACACACACACACACACACAGTATGCGATATGTATATATACGTCCGTGGGTGTATATATACATATACATACCTACAGAGACAGAGAGAGAGAGAGAAACAACAAAAACTGCATTGTATAAACGGATGCTAGTCATGGCTGCAGTTCTTAAAATGTGTAATACTCAGTGATCTGAATGATACCATGGAAGAGAAGATGACCATGTATGTGTTGTGCCCAGCTACCAGTAATCCAGCCATTAGGCACTTTCTGGAGGCAGAGACTGCACTTGCCTTACAGTAAACAAACAAAAAACTCACTGCACTCAAAATAAAGTCATTTATTGTTCTCTGGATAGTTACTTCTTTCAATTAGCAATAGTCTTAATTTATTAGATTTTATTAAGAAATAAGGGGGAAAAAGAAATCCTTAAAGCTCTAGTGATAGCTAATTTTATAGGTCAACTAGAATGGGACACAGAATATTCAGATATTTGATCAAACATTATTCTAGGTGTCTGTGAATGTGTTGTTGGATGAAATTAACTCTTCAATCTGTAGACTGAGTAAAACTGATTGCTCTCCATAATGTGGGTGGGCTTCATCCAATCAGATGATTGCTTAAATAGAACAAAAGGCTGACCCTCCCTGGAGCAAAAGAATTCTCCAGACTGATAACCACTGAACTGGAACATTGGCTTTTTCTGGTTCTACAGCAGCTTCTGCCCTTCAGACTCAAACTGGAATACTTACATATTATTTATAAATAGGATATATGTATCATATATATCATATATATGTATCTATGTCAAGTATAACATATTTTATACCAGTTTGGTTCTGTTTCTCTGGAGAACCCTAACAGAGTTCTTTACATATTAAAAACAGTTGGTTTTTTTTAAAGGAATTATCTATTCCCTTATGATCTATGCTCTCCTTTCCTTCACACTTGCCTTGATACCAGTACATATCTCGCAATATTTTGACCGTTTATGTATAATGTAGGAGACAAAACTGTGTCTTATTTACCAAAACATTTCCAACGTTATTGACATCTGGTGCACATGCTCATTAATTGTTTTTTGCATTATGCCCGTACAAATGAATGTATAATTAAAAAAAAATTAATGCCTGAATTATAATTCTTAACTCATTCCAGAAAACAGTTCAAATAACGCCTATAGCAACAACAATCATCATCAATGGGTAAAAAAATAATTCCATTCAATTCTAAGCTGCAAAACATGAAATGAATCACACCATCAACCAACATTTTGAGAAACATATTTCTGCTGCCCACTATTCCAAAAACATGGTGGTCCGTGGTGCAATTTGTTTTTCTTGTTTACTGCTTTCTGAACAATGTATACTGTGAAAACATGAAAAGCAAATTCAACCATTTCCAGGATGACCTTGATTCTAGACCAGATTATATATTCAATGCCTGCATCTTTGTCAATTGTTCCAAAATTTCACATTCAATGGATGAGCCAAATCTTTTCACTCTTTCATTCCAAACCTTTGAAGGAATTCCCATCACAGTTTAAGGTAAGGAAAGAGCCTACACACCTTGCCTCAATTTTTCTCAAACTGGATTTACACTGAGATAACCTGGACTGCTCTGATAATACACCTATGCCCCAAACCCAATCAAGACCACATAAATCAGATTCTCTGGGGGAAAGGCCTGAGTATTCATTGTCTTACAGCTCCCCAGGGTTGAGCTCCATGTCCTGGCTCCTCCATGTCCTGGCTCTGACATGCCTTTATGAATTACTCCCTAAGTATTTTCTTCCTTGTTTATGTGACTCCAGTCCCATTGGCTTTTTGTGGTTCCTCAAATAAGCCACCCTTACCTTGAACTCAGGAACTTTCCCTTGGCGTTCACTTGTAGTCCTCACACTCTCTCATTTTCTCATTTCTTTCATGTCTCTGCTCAAGAAAAGTTCCTCTTGCACTCTATCATGTACATTGGTCTACTTCATTTTTCTTCCTAACACTTATCACTCTGACATGTACGTATGGTATATGGTTCCATCTCTCCCACCAGAACATAGGGTTGATAAGGGCGGGACCCTTTTCTGTCTTTTCTTTTATCTACCTTGTGTATTTGAAACTTTTAGGGATGCCTGGGTGGCTCAGTTGTTAAGCATCTGACTGGCTCAGGTCATGATCTCATGGTTCATGAGTTCAAGTCCCACATCAGGTGAGCTCGAGCCATGCTTAGGACAAACACAAACCCTACTTAGGGGGAATACAAGTCCAACTTTGAGTGAGTCCTGTTTCTCTCTCTCTCTGTCTCTCTCTGCCCCTCCTGGGATTCTCTCTTTCTTAACTACACTGACTTGCTCTCTCTCTCTCTCTCTCTCTCAAAATAAAAGAAGTATTAAAAATGAATAAAATAAAACTTTTGATGGTTTAAACTTTTAATGTGTAAAATATAACCACTTCATAAATAATGCCAAATGGAAGAACATGTCAATTGGAAGCCCCAAACAAAAGATTGGTGATAAAGTCAGAAAATGTTCAATGACAATGATGTGTCAGATTATAATCTACTTGACGGCAAATACAGGGACCCATGAAGTTAAAAAAAAAAAAAAAAGTGGAAGTAGGGCGCTGAACCAGGAACAAATTTTGTATGGCTATAGACTGTTGGTATACCTTAGTAGCTACACCAGCTTCCTCCTTCAGTCAAAAATTCCCGGATAGTATGATTGGCATACAGTAGGTCTGGCTTATTAGGAACATTATTATTAAGAGGGAAGGAAGGGTATATAATTTTCACCTGGCTATATGCTCCTACAGATAACTGTGGGTCCCATCCCTGATACAGTTCCTTTGAGAAGAATCTGTTCTGCTCTTTGTTTCTTCCCCAAATGCCTGCATTCATTTATTCATGTTGCATGTGATCAGTGTCAGGTGGCGCTGTGCATACTTGCACACCGATTAGCATTTCCAGGTCAATTTGCTCTAAATACTAGCAAATTGGAAGCAATGACACTGTTTGCCTTGTTCCAGTTATAATTTTTAAGATAGCACCAGCATCTCTCAAATAGCTTTACTTTTACATGGATAACAATAAATATTTCTTTGCTTTCTATTTCTCTTCCAGTGAATCACAAAAATGTCTGATTATACTTCTGTAACCAAAATTAGCTGTGGTGATACTTCATACAGGAGACAGTGCATACTGTTTTTTTTTTTTTTATTCCAGTGTAGTACAATAGAGTAATTCAACAATTCCCTACATTACTCATCAAGTGCTCATCAAGATAAATGTACTCTGTTGTTTTTTTTTTTTTTAAGATTTTATTTTTAAGTAATATCTACACCCAACCTAGGGCTTTAAACTCACAACTCCGAGATCAAGAGTCTCATGCTCTACCAACCAGAACTGGCCAGCTGTCTGAAGATGTGTGTACTTTTAATCCCCTTCACCTATTTCATCCACCTCCCACCTGCCTCCCCTCTGGTAACCATCTGTTCATTCTCTATATTTAAGAGTCTTTTTTTGGCTTGTATTTTTTTTTCCTGCTTTTCATTTGTTTTTTTTCTTAAATTCCACATATGAGTTAAATCATGGTATTTGTCTTGTTCTGACTGGCTTATTTTGTTTCGCATTAGACTCTCCAGATCCATCCATGTTGTTGCCAATGGTAAGATCTCATTCTTTTATATGGCTGAGTAACATTATACAATATGTATCTGTATCTATCTATCTATCATCTATCTATATATCTATATATGTATCTATACCTTAACACGTTTTTATTCATTCA
Organism: Leopardus geoffroyi; assembly: GCF_018350155.1. Classification (NCBI taxonomy): domain Eukaryota; kingdom Metazoa; phylum Chordata; class Mammalia; order Carnivora; family Felidae; genus Leopardus; species Leopardus geoffroyi. The sequence goes on along the minus strand of NC_059336.1, from coordinate 98,230,853 downwards.
TCTATCAATGGATACTTGGACACTTGGAGAAAATTCATACTCTTGAGTGTGTGCATTCTCCACTACAGCTTTCCATGGATTTTAGCTGCAACATCTTCAGCACATTTGGCAATATGACACTACTTGATATAGGACATACTTTTCAGACATGCCACCCTTGACTTGATAGTCACTGGCTACAGGACACCAGTTCCAACAATAGCTCCTCTGATTCAGTCTTCTATCAGTTTGAGCTAAATATGAACTGAATAAGAAGAAGCCTTGTATATAATGTGTTCCACAAGTTGAAGGGGGCCTCAAAATCCTCGACTATGATGGAAACTGACTGCCTATAAAATAATTTTGTCCCACTACTTTTGTAAGTACAAAATCACTGTTATTTGCCATATTATTTCAGTGAAATCAAAACAGAGGAGGTATTTTGCCCACAATCTCTGAGCTACTAAGTGAAACAAATCTCACTCAAAAATCTCCAGACAACACCCCTCCCCTAAAAACAATTTTTTTTTTTATCCTGGGTTTGACAGAAAATGTCCCCATCCTGAATCCACGTGTTTTTAAGAAGCATCAACATGAAGCCATACTTCTGTCTGGTGAATCATACTTCTGTTTTTCCATGTTTTTACTCTTTCACAGAGAAAAAATGTGCCCTCATGTTCTTCTTATACACCATACCCCATTCACTCACTGATGCCACCCTGCCATTTAACCATCTTCAGTCCCAATCTCCTAAATTCCAGTTACTGCTTTTGAATGACAGATAATCTAATAAACAGATCCTAGTTGTTAGACAAAGCTTCCACTTGAATCCTTCTACTGTCTTCATAACTTAGGCATATTCTACAGAAAATTAATAAACCAAAATATAAGTAGCCAGTCCCATGAGGCATATTCAAAGAGTGAGGATGATCTAGTGACACCTAATACAGCACAGAGCTACCACACATTAACTTTGTCACTTTTTCCTACTATTAATATATTTGTGGCTGAATTTTCCAACTGTTAATGTTTTATATAATACTATTAATGATAATACCAAAATTATCTGCAATAATAATTGAGATAGACAAAGTAAATTCTGTACAGAAAATCACAGTATTAACCAAAAGCACCTTTCACGTGTACGGAATTGCCAACTTGTTTCAATTGTTTCTACTATACTCAGAAACTTACATCACCACACATTTATGTACTTTATCTTCTAGCTGGGGTTAAGGCCTACTTCTCACCCTAGATGGATATGATAACTCCTGAAAGATTAGACTTCTCTCCATATTGGAGCAGGACCTAGCATTGTTCTGAACATAAAGGGAACGATTAGGCCAAATCATACACTTCCTCTCAATTACAGAAAATTTCTCATATCCTGTTCCATTTCCATAGAGCACCCAAAATCACCAAGTTTGCATATCTCTCATTTACAACCAAAATGCACTGTGACTGTCAGACCCAGAATTCAGCATGAGATTATGTCTTCAGAAAAGCACACAAGGAGGTCACACAGTTCTATGGAGTCCGTATTATCAGAACACTTTAAGACTGGAAGAAAATAACTCTAATGTCGATATTCACTCCAGGTACCTTGAGTAGTGATTTTGAAGAAGGTTAATGTGATGGAACAGGGTTGAGAGAAATCAACCCTGTTGGTAGAATTTGAGCTGCTTTTTTTTTTTTTTTTTAATTAATTGAATTGATCTTCCCTTTGTTCTTCTACAGTACCTTTGTTACATCCTCCATAAGGGGATTTATCATGCAGAAGAAACGTTTGCAGAGGTTGTTTTTTGCCTTTGCCTAATGTAAAAAGGTGTCACAAGGATTCAACAGGGCAAACAGAGGAATGTGAGAGGAATAATAGAAGCTTGGAGAAAGCAGTGTGGGGACTACAAAGTAACCCAGGTGCAGAAAAGCAGGGGGCTCCTACTCATATACTATAATTTGGCAGAGGTTTATCTATCCTAGCTTACAAACAGTCCCAGAAGTCCAAACAAAATTTACTCTTTTAAATTAAAGCATCTAGTAAAATATAAATATAAAACTTGGCAGGTTTATTACATCGACTCAGATTGTTAATATGTTACATTAAATTGCATGAAGTTGGCATATTTGAAATGCGAAACTGGCTCTCTGTAAATGGAAAGACCATCATTAGAATCCATGGATTCGAATTGTAAGATAGCATATTTTGTTCACAATAAGGAAGATATATTTAAGTTCTGGAGATATCTAACAATGGTGGCAGAGGTGAAATTTTTGCTTAGGTAAGCAGTAGGCTCTTTGTCATTAAAAGTGTTCAGTCTGCAATTTATATTATGGAACACCACTGTCTAAAGGAAACAAAATGTGAACCTGAAATATGAGCTACATATATAATTGTAAGTTTTCTAGATGTCTCACTAAAAGGGAATTTCAAATGTATAAATTGGTTAAATAATATATTTTATTTAACCCATAAACCCAAAATATTATTATACCATATAATCAATATAAAATGAGATTTTTTAAAAATATTTTTAAAATAAGTATTTGAAATTCCATGGGAATTTGTTACCCTTGAAATATGAACCACTCATATTTCAATAGTTACATAAGCCCTGTGGCTACTAAATTGGGCAGTACAGTGATAGAAGTTTCCTAGATGATATAAAAGATCCATCCTCAAAGGTTACTTCCACTTTTAAGATTTATTTATTTATTCACTTGTTTAAAGGTCAAATAACAATAGACAGACTTCCAAGAGGGTAAAACAGCTTCACTGAGCACTTTCTTAGCTGGACACAGGGAGAAGAAGCCATGTCACTGGTCATTTTCAAAAAAGAAAGTAAACACAAATTGACTTTTTCTTTTTCACAGACTTGAATGAAAAGAAAATGCTGTAGGGGGAGCCTGGGTAGCTCAGTTGGTTAAGCATCTGACTTTGATTCAGGTCATGATCTCTTGGTTCATGAGTTGGAGCCTCATGTGGGGCTTTGTGCTGACAGCTCAGAGCCTGGAGCCTGCTTCAGATTCCATGTCTACCTCTCTTTCTGTCCCTCCCCCACTATCTCTCTATCAAAAATAAATAAACATTGATTTTTTTTAATGCTGAAGTAAAGAAACTGGTGAGACAAAGAAATGAACTTACTTCGAGCTGTGTCTATTGGTCATTGGTTTTGCGCACAACATTATGGAGAAATCAAAGTCCATACCCTCACATAGCATATTATGAAATATGGGGAAGCCAGACATAACTCACATAGAAAACTAATATTAAGCAGTGTGAAAGAGTACGAAAGAGGTTCTCGGGGGAAAGTGTCCTATAAAAATCCATGGAACAAAAATCATTATTGGCATTCAGAGGAGACTTCCCAACGAACCGGCAGGCCTGAGCTGAGCCCATGATGATGGGCAGTGCTCACACAAGTGCAGAGAATCTCAGCAGAAGCAATCAAGCGAGGGTGTACCAGGAAGACTTTTTTCATGGGCAAAAGTTAAAGCAGGATAGACTGCAAGGATACTATTGGTATTCTTTATTGTTCACACATTATTAGTGCAGCTACCTCATTTGGGTGGTGGGACTTTTCAAATGTACCAGCTACTGAAAGGGAATAAAATTTTTTAAAAAATGTCCTTTGACTCTTGTACCTTATCTTCACTATCTGTATCTTCCTAATCCCATCCTCACTGATACAAACAGGCATTTGATGCTGACAATGGGCCACCTGCAAGCTTGGAGCAGGGGTGCTAACTGAAATTGGATCCCTATACCAAACATCTGCACTGGGTGTATCTTGGACAAAGGAGTAGAGATCAGGCTAAAAGAGTAGACCAAATGGACAGGCTACATTTCCAAATGAGAGGATAAAACTCTACGGTTCAAATTAGACAGACTGAGTTTAAGATTTCTAGTGCTGTGAGAGGAAGAGGGGAGACAATAGGTACCATGGAGTCAAACAAGACTGGGCACTTTAGCTGGCAATCAGATACAATTCTAATAGGGAAATGAGAAATGTTGGGTTTTGGAGAAGAGGTTGAAAAATGAGAACAAAAATGCTTCTGTTTTCTCAGGTCAAATACTTTGGTCTTATTCATGATTCCCCTTCCTCCTTCCTACCTCACACACAATTTGCCATCAAGTCCTGTGGGCGCTACTTTCAAAAATATCCAAATCCTGACCTCACTTCACCACCAAAGGCTGCTACCACTCTGGTATCAACTCTTTTAACCAGGTCCCCTATGGTCCTTCTCTCAACACAGTGGGATTCTTTTAAAACATGAATAAAATTATGTAACTCTTCTTTTTTGTTTTCCCATCTCACTCAAAATAAAAAATGCATATCTGTGCTCTAAAATCCTCTGCATGATCTGTCTTCCCCTTACCCCCTGCAACTTCCCTTCTGACTTCATATCCTTTATTCTCTTCCATGCTCACTCTGCACACTGAGATTCTTGTTGTTTCTCAAAAACTCCAGCTGTAGTTCACCTACAGGCCTTGGAACTTGCTGTTTCCTTTATTTCATGTGCCTTTCCCCAAGCTGTCTTCATAGCAAGCTCACCTGCTTCATTCTCACCTTCCAGTGAACCCTCTCCAGTCATCACATTAAAAAATTTCACCTGGTACCTCCAATGCTCATTTAGTGTCTAATTATTTTCTCCTTAGTACATATCCCTATTTAACATGCTGCATATAATTACTTATTTATCATGTTCATTATCTTCCTGTTGACACTGAAATAGAAGCTCCAAGAAGGAAGAGATTTTTGCCTTTTTGCCTTCTGCTATATTCCCAGTGCATAAAACAGTATTTGACACATAGTAGGCACTGAATAAATACATACGAATTAATGGATGGATGTTACAGAGGGAGACAGAATGCACATTATCTTGTTTGACAATAGTATGTAGTACACAAAAAGTAATGAATAAGAGATAAAACATTTTTTCCCTAGCAACTCAAAACGTGGTTTTCTCTGCATCTGGGTTGCCAGAGAAGGCTTCTGGAGATATACAGAGTAGCTACAGGTAACTGAGGGGCAGGGGAAGAAATCAGGCACCCCTATGAAGAGGAATCCAGGAGCAAAAGTAGGACATAAAATAAATACAGTGCAGATACTATTTTCACTAGGCACAAACACAAATGTACAAGCATAACTTTAAAAAAAATATTCTATAGCTGAGATTGAACACTTGTGCCTACCCGATGACAGGCAAATTAATCTTGGGCTCTACTGATCAAGATGTGGACATACATTCCATGGCACTACTCTAGTTTAGGTAAGCTTCAGAGCTAAAATCAAATCAAGTGAGAGGGAGCCAGGGCAAAAATAATCTGAATGCAAGTGACTTTTAAGCTCAAAATAGTTGTAATTAATGAACCTTAACCAGGTTACATGGCACTTACCTAGTATAATCTATTTATCTATCGTCTATTGGTCTATAACTGGACCAGATTTATACAGGCCTTCAATACCAAACTTTGGAAATAAACATTTTTGCCCAGGAATAAGAAGCCCTGTGTAAGAGGCCCTCAGGCAGTTGTCCCAAAAACCAGAAAATAGAAAGTAGGATGTAGTTAAGAGCTTGCATGTGTCATAATGCCCATATGCTATGAAAATGGGTTGAAGATGGCCCTTGTATTTTGGCCCTATGTTGTTTACTTCTTCACAGCAGTGTAGGACTATTAGCTCAAAAGTCCACTGGTGCCAGAGTCAAAATTTTATACCTCCAACTGATTTTTAAAAAGTAGCTCAAATAAGTAATTTCAGCCATTTAGTGCTTGCATGCTTTGTATAAAACACAAAAGTGCACCCAACATCTGTTAGCAATAAATAAGACAAACCTTGGGCCTATGAAGACTCAGGCCACTGCTGAACGCTTCTGAGCTCTCTGACCAAGAGACTCCCCATCCTGATGCTGAGTAACATCCCCTAGACACACAAGCTCCTCTCTAATTCTCTTTTCCCTCGGGAGTTACCTAGACCCCTTCCCTTTCATTGTCTCTGGAAGGTCTTGTGATGTCAGGGATTACCTCTTGCATGCAAAGGGAAGTTTCCCTTCCCTGTCAAAGTTCACCCAAATAAAGCTTGTGTATTACTGCCACTGCATGGTCATATAATTTTCCTTGATCAGCCCCCAAATCCTCCAACTCAGTCAAAGGAGCATTAAACTGTTTGCTATTAGGCATTAGAAGACCTACAGGACAGGGAAGCTCATTCTGTTCTTGTTTTATTCTGCCCTATCCCCTCATCCATTCCAGAAATTTACACAGAAAAGCATTTTGTCTTCTTTCTGTTCCTCCCATTTTCTCATCTTTCCAAATAATTTTTTCCATTTGTTGGTCTTTAATCATATTATTATTTAATTTTATTATTTCAATTCATTTTTCTCCCCCTTTCTCTTCAGGCAACAAAAAATGATCTCTCAATGCAATTAATATAAAGCAGCAAAGACTGACCAACTTTTCTTCCAACCTGTTTTCTCTGTTTGGGAGCATCCATAGGATTTATACATAGAATAAATATCAGCCCTCAAGAAGTAAATTTACTAAAACAAAACAAACAGAGGGGCGCCTGGGTGGCTCAGTCAGTTAAGCGTCCGACTTCGGCTCAGGTCATGATGTCGCGGTTTGTGAGTTCGAGCCCCACGTCGGGCTCTGTGCTGACAGCTCAGAGCCTGGAGCCTGCTTCAGATTCTGTGTCTCCTCTCTCTGCCCCTCCCATGCTCATGCTCTGTTTCTGTCTCTCAATAATAAATAAACATTAAAAAAAAAAAAAAAAACAGAAAAACTGAAAGTTGTACTCTGCTTTCCAGTACACACTCTTTTCTCAATATAGCTTATCAAGTTTCCATTCTCCCCCCTCCAGTCTTTCTTTCCTAGGCCAAGTTTGTTTTCCAGTTTCTCTGAAAGCCCTTGATTTCCTACCTGGCCTCACTTCTCTATTTTTGTTATCAGGGATACTGGTCTTGAGATATGATGACAACTATAATCTATATTTGTATCTCAAGCTTCTCCTTAATTAACTTCCTGCTTCTTTAGGTCTACAATCTACTTATTCTTCTTTCCTTTCTGTTTCATCATACTGATTATACCTTTTTTTTTTTTTTTTGGACGTATTCTTTGACCATCAAAGTGACTATAGCATCAGTCAACTCTACACATGAGAGACAATCCAAGTAGTCACAGTGTACGGACTGTATGGGTATTTTTCCCCTAAGAAAAAGACATTATAGAAAAAAAAAACATTTTATCAATATCTGCTTCATTTAGAAAAATGGAGTATTATAGTAATAATAATAATAAAATAATGAGCTATCAAGCCATAAAAAGATATGGAGGAACATTTCATTCATATTTCCAAATGAAAGAAGCCAGTCTGAAAAGGCTATGTAAGGTATGATTTTGACTAATTCACATTTTGGAAAAGACAAAACCATAAAGACAGTAAAAAAAAAAATCAGTAGTTGCTAGTGATTCGGGGGTGGGAGGTGGAGGATGAATAGGTGAAAATGGGATTTTTAGGGAAGAGAAAGTATCCTGTGTGAAAATTTAATGGAGGAAAACACACATTTGTCAAACCCATAGAGCTTATACAGCAAAGCGTGCATGTGCATCTTAATGTAAACTACAGACTCTAGTTAATAATAACATATTAGTATTCGTTTACCAATTTTAACAAATCCCACCAATGCAAGATGTAAATAACAGAGGAAAGTCGGGGGTCACTTGGGGAGACACAAGGAATTCTGTGTACCATCTGCTCAATTATTCTGTAAATCTAAAACTGTACTAAAAATAAAGTCTAGTAATTATTAAAAGAAAAGAAGAGAAGAGAAGAGAAGAGAAGAGAAGAGAAAAAAGAAAAGAAAAGAAAAGAAAAGAAAAGAAAAGAAAAGAAAAGAAAAGAAAAGAAAAGAAAATACCCAACTTGATGTACTCAGGGACGAGAGACTGAGGAATATTTCCAGTAGCAATAGGTTTAAAGACTAACAATAGCCATAGTTAGCATGTTTACTGCTAATGCAATTGTAGCAATTGTAAATTGACTGTTATCATAAATGGGCCTGCACATTGTAAAATAAATCCCATGGCTTTTATGTGTGCCAGAAATGGGTTCTTAACATGTAAATGGGCTCCCTTACATTGCAGTATAAGTTCCATATGATTATACTGATATAATAAATCAAGCAGTACACTATTAGGAAATAGTGGAGTTGCAATGGTTTGTTGGTTTTCATTTAAAAACTTCCTAAAGGAGAGATGTAAAATTAGAGAAATTAATTTAACCACTGCCAAGGACAGTCTTTCACCCTGGTAACTGCAGCAGGGGCTGATGCTGTTGATAGTCTGTGAGATAAACATTCCCTTTCTACAAAATATAAATCAAAAGTCCCATGATTGATGCCTCAAATGTTGTTTGGATATGTGAGTGAGAAGGCAGCTTGAAAAGAAGGGTCAGTGCCAGTTTGAAGGAAAAATCTGTACTACTGCAAGTTTACTTATCCTCTCCCTGTTTTGATCCCATTCAACAAAATCCTGTTTTGTTTTGTTTTGTTTCCAAATCACTCTCTCATCCTGGCAGAACAATAAACAACAAACTAACAAATGAATTAACAAACACTACTCTCCCAAGTTTCTCTGCTATTACTTTGTCTATTTCATAAGATTAAATTAGGTATGAAACCCTGCCTATATAATAAATTTAAAAAAAACCTAATATCAGAAATATGATGCTTCTGATTTTGCCACATAGTTGGAGGTTTACAGTACATTTCACATTTCTAAGACAAGACACTCCATATAGAGAAGGCATTACAGCCTGTAATGTTGCACCCTCACAAAGAAACATACACCTCAGGCTTATACTAAGATGAAGGCTAGTAACCTTTTGTAAAAAGAGAAAACATAAGTTGATCTAATTCCCAAATCACTACAAAATGTATAAATTAAACATCAAGAATGTAAATTATTAAAAAGAAAAAAGTGTCATATATCTTTCAATGTCCTTCCCAGCCTTCACATCTCATCAAACGATTCTTGAAGATAACTAAAAGAGTAGATACTTTATAGAACAGCAACTTATTTTCCACTACCTAACCAACAAATATAACTGCTCCATCACCACGCTTCTTTATCATCTCCATTAAAATGAAATTGTAGGGGTGCCTGGGTGGCTCAGTCAGTTAAGCATCTGACTCTTGCATTTGGCTCAGGTCATGATCCAGACCCACCTCCAGCTCTGCACTAATAGTGCAGAGGCTGCTTGGGATTTTCTCTCCCTCTCTCTCTCTCTGCCCCTCCCCTGCTCGCTTTGTCACTCAAAATAAATAAATAAATAAATAAATAAATAAATAAATAAATAAATAAGAAATTGTAGTCTTTATACCCAGATATTAATATATATTTTAAATATAATGTTATTTCTATCCTTAGAACCCCTCAGTAGCTTTTAATTCTATTATGATAAAGTGCAAAATCCTTACACTGTCCTACAAGGCTTGGAATCGTATAGGGTCTTATCCTCTTTTTCAACTTCCATGGTAATACTCCTGACCCATTTTACAATCTTTGTCTCAACCACACCAGTCTGTGAAATTTACATGCTGTCCTAATCTCAAGTACTATACACATGATCATAGTCTCTGACTGGAATATTCTTCCCATCTATCCTTTATGTTGCTCAGCTTCTCTATACTCTTTCTTCAGATATTACATTAAACACAACTTTAATTTTTTTTCATTGTTATCGCCTCATGCATTATGTTTGCTTACTATCTGTCCTCTCCAACAAGAATACACGCTCCGTTAAGAGCAAGACCATTGAATGCTTGATTTGTTGCTTTATCTCTAAAACTTAGAACAGTTCCTGGCATAAAGTAGTGGATAAATAAATATTTATTCAATGAATGAATGAATAAGTGAATGAATGAATGAATGAATAAAATACTTAAGGTAAATTTTGCTTGCTATCTATCACTGGATTAACTTAAATCCTCTGTTAAAAGTTCATATAGTATGCCATAAATAATTTTGATACTTCTCATCTCCTCATCCTGAATTTGTGTATTTCCATTGGTTAAAAAATATCCTACAGTGCCCTCTTGTAAGTAAGCATCAAATCAAATTTAAACAGCATAATTCATGAAAATAACCAAATATCTCGGTATACAAATCTGTCTCCATTGATTTATATCCATTAAATTTTTTCAATGGCTGAGAAAAGAAGGAGCATTATTCTGAGATCTATGGTACCTTTTAATAACTTTTCAAAATGTGTTAAGGTGCTCTACCATGTCTTTGTGAAGTTTCTTTCCCATCATTAATGATGTTCTTTTCTGTAGATGGCAACCCTATTCCACTCCCTGTTTATCTGTTAGTATATATTACATTTATTATGTACATTGGGAAATTACACACATTAAAAGAATGAAATGAATATGATTTCATTATACATCTTTAGTATTAATCACTTTAAACTTCCTATCTTTGTGGATACCCAAGAAGTATTTAACTAGATTGTAACTATAACAAGAGTTAGAAGAGTAAGAAAGGGCTTAACCCTCCCCTCAGTGTGACTAAACTTCGGACAGGTTTCTTCCCGATTACAGGTTTCCCTTTTTTTTTTTTTTTTAATACGAAATTTATTGTCAAATTGGTTTCCATACAACACCCAGTGCTCATCCCAACAGGTGCCCTCCTCAATGTCCATCACCCACTTTCACCTCCCTCCCACCCCTCATCAACCCTCAGCTTATTCTCAGTTTTTAAGAGTCTCTTATGGTTTGCCTCCCTCCCTCTCTTTTTTTTCCCTTCTCTCCCCCATCGTCTTCTGTCAAGTTTCTCAGGATCCACATAAGAGTGAAAACATATGGTATCTGTCTTTCTCTGTATGACTTATCTCACTTAGCATAACACTTTCCAGTTCCATCCACGTTGCTACAAAAGGCCATATTTCATTCAGGCTGCTGTCCTAAATCTGCACTACATAATCTACATTTGGGAAAATCATTCATATTCTAGGACTCGCTGCCCTTATCATTCAAAAACAAACAAACAAAAAACTATCAAACGCCTACCTTGTGTAAATAAAGTGCTAAGAGCTAGAGAAAAAAATAGCAAGCAAGATACAGTTGTGTTTATTGCGGCAATTGCATTTAGTAGAAGAGACTGTGAATAATGCAAGTAACAGAATTTACTTGGACTTTACTCAGAAATCTGAAGTCAATAAATAAGATATTGTCATAATGTATACTTTTGGAAGATTATAGTTTTGATAGGTTTGGTGAGGAATTTTAAGCCAAGGCATTTGATATCTTAGGTAAGTTTGAAGAAAGTGACAGACAGGGTCAGGCTACCGAAAAGATTCTAGGCTAAGAAACACAAGGTTCCATGTGGAGGATTAAAGATGGCCTATTCCCAATGAGAGATGGTATTTTTCTTCTACCCCTAAATCTGAGGAGATTCTGTGACTGCTTTGACCAATAAAATAGCAGAAATGATGCTAGCCAGTATATGGGACAGGCCTATGAGACTGGAATTTCTCCAGGAATTTTCTCCTGGAACCCTATGCTGCCTTGTAAAAAAATGTAACATAACATAACATAACATAACATAACATAACATAACATAACATAGCATGAAAGACCAGGGGGAGAGGCTCTGAGACAACATGAAGAGAAAGAGAAACCCAGTTTAGTTAGCCTTTCTGCCAATCCTTCAAGGCATCAGGCATGTAAGTAAATCTATCATGGACCCTCCATACAAGACCATCCACCAGCTGAAAACACCAAGTAGCCTCAGTTAATGCCAGATGGAGCAAAAGAACCACCCTGCTGAGTTCTGTCCAGTTTTATAATGAAACATCCCTCAGATATAATACAGTTTGTGATAGTTTGTTATATAGCAATAAAAACTTATTGAAATTAACTTATCCTGAGAAATATTCAAAAGCTAGAACTAGATACACTGCATGAGAGGCAGGTGAACTGAGAAGATACTGGACATGCAGGCAGAGGGAAATGATGCTATTTTAGGTCATGAATTTTACTTAAGAGTAGTAGGACACTATTAATGAGACTGTAAAAGAAATGTGATATAAAATGCCTTTATACTTGAAAACACCTCTCAGATTAGAAGGATGGACAGATTTCAGAACGATAAAAGTGAAAGTAAGAAACACAGTAACGCTTGCAATTATGCAGGAAGAAGATGATAGCAATTTGGTACATGATGGTGTCAGTAGAGATAGAATAGACACATTTGAAATAGATTTTGGAACCAGAACTAAAATGGGTTTTGTAAGAAGGGTCCCCTCATGGTTGCCATTTGGGTGGCAAAGTGGGTGATTTGCTATTAGCCACCTCCCATTTAATAGGGTAAGGGAAGAATTCTACAGTGTCACTTTACGTGGGTTAAGGGACAGACTTGAATGGTGAAACTTACAAAGCCAGTGTCTGTGCAGGAAACCAAAGCATAGTTCCCCAGTTACACATGGTAAGAAGTCCTAGAGTCAGGGCTGAACTCACAGGGTAGATCTGCATTCGGGTGAAGGTATCTCACAACTCCTGTTAATATGCCTTCTTAAAAGATTTTTTTTTTTTCAAAAAGGAAAACAAATTATCTGGATGCCACACAGTACATATTGGCTGCCAACTTTTCACAGGTGTTTGGGAATACCAACTGCCCAGCATATGTTCACTCTGGGAGCTACTGAAATAGCTTCTGTTTAGGGAAGGAGAACCCAAGTCCATTCCTACTTGGAGAAGAGGAATACCTCATTACTAGGGTCATTTTCAATATTTGTTCCATTCATCAAAGTAAAACTTTCTGCTAACACTGATTATAGCATTTTGGCACTGAAAAGAGAGAGATCAAAGGTAAATTCTAGATGCCTGGCTTGACACCAGAGAAAGCTTGTGGTATCATTTACTAATGTGGAAAACTGAGGGATGGACAGTTTTGAGATTTTTTTATTCCCATTTTTTTTTTTTTTTTTTTTGTGGAGCCCAACAAAGGGCTTGAACTCACGACCCTGAGACCAAGACCTGAGCTGAGATTAAGAGTCAGATGCTTAACTGAGCCATGAGGCGCCCCTGAAATTTTTTTTTTTAAATCATAATTTGTTCTGCACAAGATGCATTTGAGATTACCTCTGAGAACCTAATCAGAAATGTTGATAGTAGGTGTCTGAATACTTGAGTCAAGGGTCCAAAAGAGAGAGATAAGCCAAAAAGATATACATGTTGGAATCATCAGGATGTAGATGGAATTTAAAGTCATGGGGATCAGTATAATACCAGAACACCACCAGAATAAAACAAAGAGAAAATGAAAGGTCTCAATCTCAGCACACCCCAAATTTCAGAAATTAAAAAGTTGAGGAAAACTAGCCAACAATCCTAAGATGGATTGTGAGAATCTGTCCAGTGAGAAAAGAGGGGAACCAAACAGTGTCCTTTAGGTCAATATCTCCAGAAAGGAAGAACTGAATGCACGTGTCAAACACTGCCATAGTTCAGATAAGAGGAAGACTGAGAAATGGCCATTAGAACTGGTAACAAGGAAGTCCATATTATCTTTGACACAATAATACCAGTAGAATGATAGGGATGAGCGACTACAGGGGAGAATGTAAGAGATGAGAGTGTAATGAACACTTCTGAAGTACTTTACTGTAAAGAGGAAAGGAGAAATGCCATGAGGACTGAAATATTTGTTGTTGTCAATGTTTTCTTATAAAAATGGAAATGTCTTTACCACCTCACTCAGAAACTTGCAGATGCAGGCAGTGTTATGAGATGCTATCCACTCTAGAGATGGAATAAACTTGGATTAATTAAGCAGTGCTCCCCAATATCCTCAAAAGCACTGAATCTCAGTAAGTAAAAAAAAATCACAGTAAATCTATCAATCTATCTATCCATCCATCCAATCTATCTTTACTGTAGTTTTTTGGCCATTTGCTAGTTTTCTTCATCTCTGTTATCTCTGAAACAGATCTATGTTATCTTTGATGCCAGAAAATAAATGATAAATACCATAGAATTTCTTTTTTAAAAGACAATTTATTAAAGGATAACATGATAATACAAGACATAGTGAATTATCACAAAGTGAGCACACCATGTGAACCTTTCCCAGGTCAAGAAATAGCACACAATGGCATCCCAAATCCCCTGCAGTGCCCCTCCCAATCACTATCCTCTTTCTCTTTCCCAGTTAGGTAGTATCCTGAATTCTAACATTAGAAATACATTCTGGATATTTTTCAGCTTTTCAAAACAAAAAATATCCAACACATATAAAAGTAGAAAGAATGGCTTAACGAAGCCCCATACACGTGCCTCCTGGCCTCAATAACTATCAACTCATGGACAATGTTTTTACCTCTGTCAAATGATTCTCAAACTGTGGTGCCTGTGCCAGCAGCAGCAGCATCGCTCAAGAACTTGTTAGAAATGCAAATCTTTAGGCTCTATCCTAGACATACTCAATCATGAACTCTAGAAACAGGACCTAGCAATCATCTTTCAGGTAATTCTAGTGCATAAAAATGCTTGAAAACCTTTCATCTAGACTCAGACAAATGCCCTCCCTCTACTAGATTAGTTTGATGCACACTCTGTATATCTATCTTTACATATCTTTTGATTTCTGCCATGAATATTTAAACATGATCCCTAATACAAATAACAATGCATTCTGAATATCAATAAATATCTGGTCAGTGTTCAGATTACTTCATATATTTGAAGTCTATTTGCTTCAACCAGAACCCAGGTAAGGCTTCTGCACTCACTTTGTTGAATATATTTATTACAGATATTTAATTTATCATTTCTCCTCTTCCTCATAGCCTCTTTTCTCCCTCCCTCCCTCCTTCTCTCTCTCTTTCTCACTCTGTCTCTCAATCTTTCTCTTCTATGCAGTGGAACTGTTGAATAAAATTGATCATTTGTCTGTAGAATTTCTCTGAGCCTGGGTTTTGCTTACTGCATCTTAATGAGTACGTGTGTACATGTGTGTATATGCACACACACACACACACACACACATAACAGCTTCATCTATTCCATGTTTTCTGAAAATTGATAGTCAGATCTAGTGACTTTATAATGATTAGATTACATTTGTTGAGAACGTTAAGAACTTTTTTTTTCCTATGTGTCATTTTGACATTGCAGTTTTAAGAAAAAAACGTGACCAAAGAAAGAAGTTTTAGAAGTTAGAACAAAAAGATGAGGAGGTGTAGACTGGAATGGACAAGGAGACAGGCTAGCTGGGAAGTCACAAAATTGACAAAAGTACAGTGATTACCCCATGTTTTAGCTGTTGATGAGAAACATGGAAAATGGGAAATAATTGAGAGATATGATAAAAAAAAAATTGGCTTTGGTTGGGACCCTTGGGTGGTTCAGTCGGTTAAGCATCTGACTTTGGCTTAGGTCATGATCTCACAGCTCATGAGTTCAAGCCCTGTGTTGGGCTCTGTGCTGACAGCTCAGAGCCTGAAGCTTCCTTCACATTCTGTGTCTCCCTCCTCTTGCCCATCCCCACTCACACTCTGTGTCTCTATCTCCTTCAAAAATAAATAAACATTAAAAAAAATTTTTAAAAACAGCCTTGGTGACTAGAGATCAAAGATAAATCCAGTTTCAATCCTGGTTTCTTGATATAGTGGCGTCATTCACAAAATACAGTTTAGATTAATATTAGGAAGACATTTCTGAAGTAAAGTTTTGCATTTAATTTACACAAAATTCATTTATGACGGCTGTTCAGTGATCCACAGAAAGCTGCAGTGTCGTCAGGTATAACTGGCTATATTTTCCCTCTTCCTTTATATTTCCATAATAAGAGCTCTGCAAAATCACTTCTACAATATTGCTTCACCTTATAACCTGCTTAGGTCTGCTGTGTCTCCCATTAGTTTAGGAAGAACAATCATTTTCTCGACGTTTCATTACCTTTCATTTGCTTTTTAAATAATATCAACCTCTTATTATACTTTAGTGTTTCTATTTTGTACACAAAATAAAAATTCAAATTATTAGTTTACCAGACTCACCGGGTTGTCTCTGTGTCTCAGGTCCCTGTGCTTTCCAGAGGGGTTCCCCTTCCTGCTCTATCTTCCCTCCACTCATGTGATCCAAAGGAGTCTACAATGAATGATACTGATATTTTTAGGAAAAAAGTGGATGGAAGTGATCTCAACACATTTCACTGCTCATCACAAGTAATTTTTCTGTAGGATATGAAATGAAATGGTTACTTGTTTTGTAGGATTAATTCGAGGAATAAGTAAGATAGTATGTTAAGAACCTAATATATGCTTTGGCAGAAAATGCATAAAAAAGGGGGATTAAGTAAAGTTTGTTGGCTGACTCAGGTGAACAGTGTAACCTGCACAATTTTCTTGGTGTTATTTGCATGGAATAAAGAATTCCATGAAGGATTCTTTTCCCTCCCTGGAGCTCCATTCCAGAGGCTTTATAATTTATCTGTTCAAAAGGAGTACTACATAGGCTATATATGGGCTATATTCCCTGGCAGTTTCTCCTGTTCAAAAATTGCTTTCTGCTTCTCTGCATCAATACTTGTTTTAAGTCAAGCTCTCAGAGAATAATAAACCAGTGAAAAATACATTAAGCCAAAGGACTGAAAATACACCTTAATATGTTACTCATCTGAAGGGTAGCTAATTAAAACCAGCAATGCAAACATCTTTGAAAATAATTTTAAAAAATAAGTATCACTATAGATGCTCAAATCACATTTGTAACTAACATACTAAAAATCCACTAATCGCTTATTGAATTCCAGCAGCAAGCACATAAAAATGGCAATTCAAATTAGTTTTTTTACATATATCTCAAGAACCTTGTTCACAGGGAAAAAATCAGTACATGAACATTGGAGACTACCAAAACATTATTTCTGCTTTAGTTTTAGTTATTGGAAAGAATAAAAGGATCTCTTCCCTCCCTGCCTTCTTTGGGCAGTTGAGGAAAATGATAGAGGTGAAAAATTCAAGCATCAAAATCAGGTATTCATCTCTCATCTTTACAAAACTACTTCTTGTCACAGTTCATTGTAGGTAGAAGGTGTTTAATATTTTTACAAAACAAAACATAAAAGTATATGCCTCAATTGAAACTGTCATATCAAAACTAGTCCTATTGCCTTGTGTGCTCAAAGTCTGAAAATTCTTTCACTATATTCATTGACATAGTTGTTTACAAACTTCACCAGGAAAAAAAAGTATATTTCTGGCCATGGCATCCTTATGTATATATGCAACATTCAAAAACTGCACATTTTTATGATACCAATAAGCCCACCACTGGGGAAAATATACCTAAAAGGATAAAAAAAGAAAGTACGTTTACTCTGCAAATAACATTGATATGTTTGAAGTACTGACCAAACATGGTACATCAGATGTGTCCATGTAGTTTTTAAATGCTGAAAATTAATTCTTCCTTTGGTAGGGATTTTGACACATTCATTCTATTATTTTAAATATTTTTCTTCCTTGGAAGTTGGATTACATCATCCCTAAATACATGTTCTAATTAACTTTTTTTTTGAAATTTTAAACCTGGACCTATCAGTTGGAATTGAATAGATTCAAAGTAACACATCTGTAGGTTGTACAACTAAAGGATATGGAAGTCATTTTTAGTTCCTTGAGAAATGAAGCAATTTTGTGTTTGGCAACTGCAAAGTGAAATAGAAAGTGGCTCTCAAGGTGAACTATGAAGCTTCAGTCATTTCTAAATGGGTGTCATTCCAGAATAGAGCTGTTTCTGGTGACTCATTTGCATAAGTATCTGTCTCCTTTGCACTTAAAAAAAAAAAGAGAAAGAGAAAATAATGCTTTTCCCATGTAATGTATTGACTTCCTTTTCTACTCCTTCCTTTGGGTTTCAAACCTCATGAAAAATATTAAGGGCAGGGAGAGCAAATTTAGGCAACTGACAAAAGCCCTAGCTAAACTACTCAGGGCAATAGAATAATTTCTGTCCCTCCCCATTTATGATTTCTTCAAGGCAACAATGCCAATGAAAAAAGTATGCAAGCCATTATAGATGTATTCTTACTCAACTTATTTCCTACACTGTTCTGAGCAGTCTCCATGGGAGGAGCAAGTGATCTGCAGTACATATAAGTCCTCCTGAGTTCACAGAACCAAGTTAACCTTTTATATATGTTTTGTTCATTACATTCATTTTTATCATTCTTTGCTTACAATTAATCCCAGTATAAAGTAGAAATAAAAATATAGAACTCTGTGATTACATATGAAATAATAATATTGATTTAGAAGATGAAGGAATATTTCACATGGAAGGGAAAGCCAGGGAAAAGTATGAGAAAAGTTGAGTATCTTCAGGGAATAAAATCTGTTACACTGATGTGGTTCTCAGAGAAGTGACAAAGCGAGAATGAGCCAGTCCCAAAATATCATGTTAATCATCTGTCTTCTATTTGACAGGTAACAGAAGACAAGAGATAACTAAGTGATGTACAAAGTTTGACCAATCAGTTTTCTCTCATGCTCATCACCCTTCTGATGGAAACAGCCACACCTACAGCCTCCATTCAGGGAGCATCAATAGCTGATTCCATTTTTTGTAGGAATGACCAAGCTGCTTCCATTTGACCCCAATCATCTCACTACAGCTGATTTAAAGGGATGGGAATTTTGGGGTTATGAGATGATTGGGTGTAAAGGCACCATTCAAACTTACTCAATAGCAATTCTTTAAAACAAGCAAGTATTCTGTGTCCAGAAATATGAACAGGTGGTACCAGGAGGCAGAAAGTTTGCAGTGGGCATGGAAGAAGGGAAGACATGAAAGATGCTCTGAAGAAGTAAGAGAAGGGAGTAACTGAGCCACATTACAGGATAGGCACTAGCACGTACTGTGCTATCTTTGTGTAAGAAATAGGAAAATACATATTCGTATTGGCTTATATTTTCACAAACACTAAAAAAATGCACAAACAACCAAGAGAAATACATCTCTAGGAATAAGGAGATGAGGTGAAGTGAAATACCAAGAATGGACATGAGGGTGGGAGCTGAATTTATTCTCTCTCTCAACTCTTAAGTTTTTTTTAAATCTAAAAGGACTTTATTTCTGGACAGTATTACACATACCCTTGTAAGATAGATTTTAAAGCTGAAAAATTTGTCTCATACTTTTGCCGTCTGGAATTCATTCTTCCCTACAGGGAAAACATTGACTGAGTCCTTATGAAATAATTTAGGGTAGACTCCTGCCCTGATGTACTGTAATTCCCAAAAAGGGATTCAGCTTTCTCTTATTCTGATTATTCAGTGTCTGTGATAAACTGACCTGAGACAATCATAGTTGAAATCAACGTATGGTTTCGGCTCTCTCTTCAAGTTTGCCTAAGGTCCCCAGCTAGGGCCTTTGGTGAGAGATAGCATCTTTCAGAGGAAATACCAAAGACAGCCTTAAGGTCTCAATGAAAAGGACTGCATCAGATATTCTCAGAAAATGGTGCCTCAAGGAATAGACTCTGGGGTGTGTGTTTCCCAGATAATCCAGCCAGCATGAGCAATTGCCTAATAGACTGGGCGATGAGCCTTAAGCTCAGGATTTACAGAAGCAGATGATGAAGAAATCACTGTTCCTAGAACAAGAAATAATTATAAAATTTAAAGCAACAAATAATGAAAGAAATTTGAGTGTACCATGAAAAATTTTTTCAGAGTATTATTTTTTGCCTTTTTAAAATAGACTTTTTTTTTTTTTTTATTCTCAAGTTAGTTAACATATTGTTAGCATAGTCTTCTTGGCTTCAGTAGAACCCAGTAATTCATCTCTTACATATGTTTTGACAGAGAGAGAACTCAAGCCAGCTGTGGAGGGGCAGAGGGAGAGGGAGGGAGAGAATTTTAAGGAGGCTCCAAGCATGGAGTGGACCCAAGGCAGGCCTCAATCTCATGACCATGAGATCCTGACCTGAGCCAAAATCAAGGGTTGGCCACTTAACCGGCTAAGCCAACCAGATGCCCCCAAAATAGGCATTTTAAAGGACAGGTTTACTTTTACAGAAAACCTGCAAAAATAGTACAGAGAATTTCAGTGCACCTCATACCCAGTCCCCTTATTACTGACCTATTACATTGATATGATACATTTGTCACAATTAAACAATACTGATATATTACCTAAATATCATAGTTCATGAGAATTTCCTTAGTTATTCCATAATGTTCTTTATCTGTTTCGGGAACCCTTCCATAAAACCACATTATATTTGGTCATCATGTCTTCTTAGGTTACTCTACATTAAAACAACTTCTCTTTTATTTTTTGTGATGACCTTGGCAGTTTTGAGGGGTGCTGGGTAGGTATTTTGTAGAATGTCTCACAGTTTTTTGTAAACATTTCTCTCAAAATTAGACTGAAGTTATGGTTCTTAGGAGAAAGGGCACAAATGTAAAAGACTATGTGTGTTATCACTATGTGTGATTAACATGACACATCATTGTTAATGTGGATACTGATCACGTGGCAGCGACAGTGTTTGCAAGGTTATTCCAGACTTTACAATGTTTCCTTCCTTTCCATATTGCACTCTGTAAGTCATGGCTTCAGACCATTTATTTTTTTTTAAATTTATTTTGTCATTTATTTAAATTATTATGGAAGCATTGGTATTTATTTTATAATTTGAGTTACAGTCCGATATTACATTTTGTTGTTGTTTGTATATTATTTACTTTATTGTTCTAATGGCTTGTTTTTTTTTTTGTTTGAGCGCTTAATGTTTAGAACTAGAAGTGGTTCCAGGCTCATCTTTTATATTTCTTGCCCCTGCCACAGAATTAGCCATTTCTCCAAGATCTTATTCCTTTTACCAGAGAATGGAATTAGAAAACAAGTCTTGGGTGTTGGATCTTTTCATTGGTACTGGGATGCCTTTGCTTCCAGGCTTTATCAGTGGACAGTCTGGATATATATGTGTGTTTACTAACCTACAGTTAGTAAAGAGAGTTAGTAAAATATCTTCTAAAAAGTACTTGTTACCTATTTAGCCTTCTTCCCCTTCTCAAACTTTGGCAAACATTGAGATTTCCTCCTCCTCCTCCTCCCCCTCTCTCTCCACCTCCCCCTACCTCCTCCTCCTCCCTCTCCCCTCCTCCTCCTCCCCCTCCCCCTCCTCCTTCTTCTTCTCCTTTTCTGTACTGTCACGTAAATGGAATCATACAGATTGTAGCATTTTCCATTTCGTTTGTTTCACTTTGAATATGCATTTCAAATTCACCCATTTTTTGTGCGGATAGTTCATTCATGTATCAATGAACAATACTCTGTTGTATGCATGCATGTACCACAACTTATCCATTTACTTATTGAAGGACATCTCAGTTTCTTCTATTTTAGGGCAATGATGAATAAAGCTGTTACAAACATTACTTGTATTTAGGTTTTTGTGTGTACATAAAATTTCAAATTACTTACATAAATGTCTTTGGAATATGATTACTAGACTGTATAGGAAGACTATATTTAGTTTTATAGGTAACTGCCATACTATCTTCCAAAGTGGCTATACCATTTTTCATAGTATGAGGAATGAATGAGATTTCCTACTGCTTTGCATCCTTAACAGCAATAGGTGTTGTCAGTTTTATTAATTTATTTACTTTTAGGCCCTCTTACAGATGCATTATTATAGTTCATTGTTGTTTTAATTTGTATTTAATTTCTCTTATGAAAAATGATGTCAACATTCTGTTCAATGCTTTTTCCCCACTTGTGTATCTTCTTTGGTAAGATGTTTGTTTGGATATCTTAATCAACTTTTTAATTGGGTTGTTTATTTTTCAGTTCTGAAAGCAGTTTTCTAGCCTTGCCTTTGATTCTTTCTCATAATTTTCTTATCTCTGCTGACATTACTCATCTAGTTTTGCATTTTGTCTACTTTTGACAATAGAGCCCTTAACATGGGCTCATGGCTGAGAAATCCAACAACTGGATCATATTTAAGTCTGGTTCTGGTAGATGTCTCTTCAGACTTTCTTTATTCTGGCCTTTTTTCATGCTTTGATTTTTTTTGTTTTTAAGATTTTATTTTTAAGTCATCTCTACACCCAATGGGGGTTTAAACTTACAGCTCCAAGATCAAGAGTGCATGCTCTACTGAGTGAGCCAGCTAGGTGCCCCATCTCTTCTATTTTTTTGTTGAAAGTCAGACAGACATGCTGTATCAGCCAAACACATTAAATAGGCCTTTAATATGAGAATTTGTATGAACATGGCTAGGAGTTGGACTGTGTTTAATGTTTGTTATAGCTACTGGTAACAAAGATTTCAAATTCCTCAGGTGTCCTTGTTTTCATCTCCCTTCTTGACTCAGGGCTTCTATAAGTGCTCTGAGTGAATCTGCATCTTCTGGCACTTTCAACTATAATAGACTGTTCTTATTCTGGAGCCTGGTTGGTGCTTGTGAGGAAAGGGGTGTATTCTCTAATCTTCCCATCATATCTCAGCTTTTTTAGTAGGCTGTGCCTTGGGAATGTGGCCTTCACGAGTGTTTCTATTCCTCCTCCAAACATATGTCTACTCCCTTACAAAGCCATTCTCTACTATTCCCCAGCTGCAGCAATCCCAACGTATTTGCTTCATGTTCTGTCCTTTGTTAACTATGTTTTCTTTCTTTTAAGTGAGAGATGAAGATGTTGTTTTTTGTTTTCAACACTCTCGTTCTTTTTTATTCTGATACTATTTACTTTTAACGTTGCTTAAATTGACTTGATATATCTCTTCTGTCCAAACATTATTTTGTTTATTTTGCAAGTGATATTATTTTACTGCAATCAAACTAGATAGTGGAAACAATGTAAATACTTACTGTCCTCAGTCTCAAAATCCAGATTTAACACCAGTATTTCCCTTGCTGTTAATTTTACAGCTTTTTATCTACAACTATTTTTATGAAATGTGGTTATATTATACATATTGTTTTTTGAACTGCTTCCTTCAACCAAGAATATACTGAAAGAACTTTATGTGTCTATAATTGTATATCTATACTAGAATTCTTAATTTAATAAAATTAGTTTTATGGATATATGATAATATATTTAGTAAATCATCATTAATTGATCATTTTGGTTGGTCCTATTTTGCTCATATAAAGTATAGTGCAGTAAATATCCTTCTGCATGAATTTGTAAAAAGTCTATATTAACCTTTTTGGATAAATTCCCTAAAGTGGTATCTTTGAGCCAAAGACAAGGTTTAAGATTTTTTAAAAACATCTAAAATTGTGGTTAAACACACTCCTTTATAGCTTTGATGTAAATTGGCAATGCAATATCCTGAAAGTTACTAACAATTTACTTCCATACCAATACTATATGGCAGTCCATAGCTAAGCATTTTACATCTTAGAAGGAGCATGTGTCTTAATTGGGTTGAATTCTCTCAGGGGATTCTTATGGGAGTATAACTCCTTATCCTAAGTCCATGTTACAAAGATGGAATCCTCTTAGGAAAACCAATGTTTATATTTATTAGGAGAAAAGCATTGGCTTTTCCTGCTCATTCTGGGTCCCTCAGTCTGAGAGTGTGGATAGATGAACAGCTTTTTAAATACCTTATTCTCAGACGACCACCTTCTTCTACATTAAGTATCAGCATGCTTGAGCTCCCACAGATATGACAGATTTTATTTGTTATTTCAGACCTGGGAACCTAATTTTCCCTATACATATGATAGGAACTGGTGCTAAGAGAAAAACAGAAGAAATAAGAAGAGCTCCAAAGTCAGACTTCCCAGATAATATGCTTAATGAAGATCACTTTTTTTTAACTTCAATTTTATTCTTGGGAAAAAAAATTTTTTTCAGCATTTTTTTTACTGCTTTTCTCATCTGGTAATTGGAAATAATCTCCAAAATTCCTATCAGTGCTTCTGGAATCCATTGTGAACTGAAGATGATATTCGTTTAGGTGTCAGCTAATTTAGTGGAACATTTAATATTGCAAACAAACAAATGCCTATTTTTAAATGTATCTAAAAGGCAACTGGAGACAACTCAGGTAATTTGTGCACTTGTAATATATTATTGTTGGCTCTCTGTGTATTTTAGAAAGCAATTTTCCATGAAATTGCTGTCACCTTTTAAATGTGAGATCATTTTGTACAATGTTCATTTAAAGGAATTACCCCTCTGTATAAATATCATTCAAGCTAACTACACAAAAGGTGCCAACATACTAATCCCTTTCAATGTATGGTTTAGGGGATAAAGGGACACTTTTCTACATTCTAAGTAGGACTTAATTATCATTTGGCTTAGGACATATTTCTAGCTGATTTGTTCAGGTAATGCTATACTTTTACCCCAGTGACCTCAGAACATATAGGTCCCATTTTATATACCAGGGATCCCAAGTGACAGCTAACTGCTAAGCTATATTGCCAATAAGCATCAACAGAATTCTAAATCAAAGATAATTCAAATAATATTTTCCTATGAAATGATTTGTTGAAATGAAAACTATCATAACTTTTTCATTATTATGTTTCTAATAGAAAAGTATGCATTTCTTGTTATTTTCCTGGTTCTTGGAATCTTAACACTTCTTTTGGATTTCTAGGCCTGATGTGATGTATCCCCATCTGAGTTATCTATCCCATGATTGTAGATAAGCTAATCCTCTTACTAATCAACAGATTTGTTTTCTTCTTCTTTTTTTATTTCTAGAAAGGCTCCACCACATTTTGCCTATAATATATCCATTCATCTACAAGAAAATGTGATAAAGAAATCACATCTTGAAGGAGTGGAATCTCAGGGAAATTGGCGATTACAAACCTGGAGATCATCAGAAATGTCTCCTGTGCTGGAAGGCTTTGTTTACCAACAAATTTATGTATACGACTCTCAGTAATTTGCTCAATATATTGATTCTCCCTTTATTTCTAAGTCAATGCCCCCTTTAATTTCACAGAATAATTTTTCTAAACCTTTGCCAATCTTCGTATGCTCTCTAAATAATCTTTTCAGTAACAGAGTCACTCTGTGTTGCTGAGACATTCTAAAACATCACATATGATACATAGCTCAAATCACTTACCAGAGAATTTTCAGTCTTCTATATAAAGAAACAATGTTCAATTCTACCTCTTCTTTTGTACTTTAAAAAATATTACTGGTTAATATATTTTCTTTCTAGTTATTTAAGGACAAACTAGGTTTTATATAATTTGGAGGTATGAAGAAATTGAGCAAGCATTCTTAAAAAGACTGAGGATATGGGTTGGATTTGTTATCTATGATGTAATCATTCCAGAAGGTACATGAAGTATTAGAGGGAATATTATGAGGATAGTAAAAGAAAGCTTAAATAATGATAAAAACGAAAGTTCAAGAAAAGACAGATTGCAGAAAGCACTTCATTTTATGTGATAAACAAGAATGGCAAGGGAGCATACAATGGCAGTACTAAAATAGAGTTCAGAATTCAAAGTGGAACTCTGATATCAAATGTTAGATCATACCAGTCTGAATTTTGAGGACAGAATAGTTTAGGAATAATTTGATGTCTTAGTGGTCTCTCTCCAATTCTTGATCTTTATGTCATCATCGTCTTCATCAACATTGCAACTATGGTCAGCATTTCTGAGCACTTAATATTTACGAGAGATGACAACCTGTACCTTACACCCACAGCCTCATGTACGTTCAAATACAATGAGCTTTGGGTGCCTGGGTGGCGCAGTCAGTTAAGCATCAGACTGGTGGTTTCAGCTCAGATCATAATCTCACGATTTGTGGGCTCAAGCCCCACACTGTGCTCCATGCTGGCAGTGTGGGGCCTGCTTGAGATTCTCTCTCTTTCCCTCTCTCTCTGCTCACCCCCTCCTCTTGCTCATGCTGTCTCTCAAAATAAATGAGTAAACTTAGAAAAAATTACACATACAATGAGCCTTTACATAACTTTCCAAGTTTGCAGAGCTGAGATTTAAACTTTTGTGTCCAAATTACTAGTCCATGTTCTTTCTAAAATATGCCATTGACTCTATTCCACTTATAAATGACATTTACTTAAATGCTTGTTATTTTTAACATCTGCACTTCTCCTTCATATTATGTTTTTTAATGTTTATTTATTTTTGAGAGAGAGTGAGAGAGACAGAGCACGAGTGGGGGAGGGCACAGATAACTGGAGACACAGAATCTGAAGCAGACTCCAAGCTCTGAGCTGTCAGCACAGAGCCCAATGTCGGGCTCAAACTCATGAGCTGCAAGATCATGACCTGAGCCGAAGTCAAACGCTTAACCGACTGAGCCACACAGGTGCCCCTCCTTCATATTAGATTCCTCTTAATAATGAAGAGTAATCTTCCTGCTCTTGAAGAAAAACACACAGGCTACATAGGCTGCTTTTTTAAAAGCATATTTGATCACTCCTCACACTTGACACAAAGACATTGCTACATAACGACTGCCCATCAGGAAAAGATGGATTCTTTAAGCAACTTTGATGTCACTGTAGTGATTCCAAGCTCCATCCTACCCCACAGCTTAAAAGATGGTATTTTCTTGGTCTTTATCTCACACTAGGAAAAGTATCTCCCACTAAGTATCTCACACTAAGAACACTAAGAAGTATAGGTGTTGTTCACCAGAAAACAGATAATCTTATGGATTAAATAAACCTGGACCAGAGGAAAAAATCCTTTTGGGTTTGTAGTCGCTGGAGAAGAACATAGATTAATTTAGAAAGTAAACAAAACATTTAAGGAAAACCTTATAATATTAAAATGAACTGGAAACATT
Source organism: Leopardus geoffroyi (assembly GCF_018350155.1). NCBI lineage: Eukaryota > Metazoa > Chordata > Mammalia > Carnivora > Felidae > Leopardus > Leopardus geoffroyi. The sequence goes on along the minus strand of NC_059336.1, from coordinate 98,204,043 downwards.
CATAGGAGGGTGATGTTTATCAATTCGAACACCGTGACTTAATTAGATATTTACGTAATGTTCAGAGATGTCTAGCATGTGATGAGAAAAGCCTCCAGCAACATCTATACAGCTTATTTGGGCTCCCTACCAATACAAAACCCTGCAGAAGCTACCGGGGCTTCTGACAGAATCCCTGTACTTGGAGTCGGCTGAAAACTCAAACGCTGCCAAATGAACTCCTTTTCTCTCTCTCTGTTAACCTCTAATAATTAAAGGAATTATGAATTTGTGGGGTTTGTCCTCCATTTAGGGACCTCCCTTCTCTCCTTCTATAGGCCAAAGAAAACGGAAGGTAAAAAAAAAAACAAAAAAAAACCCTGAGCCTAATTTAAACATTCCTCATCCTTACATGTAACTAAGAACTGAGACACGTCTGTATAACGCAAAATGCAATCTGAATAAGTGCCATAAGCTACCACTAAAATTTCAACACTGTTGATAAGAGTCTGTGACTTCAAAACCACCCGTGACTTTAAAATACACATTGTACCACAAACAACCAAGGTACAACATTAATATTTCACTTAAGATCGATTTATACGTTGAGGCCAACCAATAAAACTTGGATTGCTTAACCTCTGTCTTTACAGTTAGAATGATAAAAAAAAAAATCAAGTGTGAAATGGTTTACCTCATGCCACCATCCAGTCTTGAAGTTCCTCTGAAACTCCAACTCCTTCTCAAAGTGCATCTAAACTAGAATCACCTGAAATACCAGTTAACATGCAGATGCCCAAGCTAATCAGACTAAATCAGAAACCCTGGGAGCTGGAACATGGGATCTGTATTTTCACAAGACTCCCAAAAGGCTGCAATCATGGAGAAAGTTGAGAATCATGTTTTAGCACATTCCTGTGATCTCTCATCAACCATGTGCTTTCTGTTATACTATCATGTCTCAAATTCAAACTCACAATTATAAACTTGTGTGGGACAGAAACTACAAATTACACTACTTCTTTGCTAGTGAATCCCAGTTAGACTGTCTTTAGAAGGCAGCAGAGGAGAAGAGAAGACAGAGAAAGGAGAAGTCACATGCTCCTTTCTGTCTGCTGGTTTCTGCCAGTTTATCCCCAGTGATGCTTTTTTTTTTTTTTTTTTTTTTTTTTTTACTCTGCAACGGCAGTTTGTTCCCATGCCTTCAACTGATGATTCCTGTTTGCAGTATTTCCAAAATGCACAAAAACAGTATGGCTGTTAGCTAGGATGCAACAGGAAGTAACTCAAATCAGAGGGCTATCAGCAGAAAAGAAGGGGGAGGGACAAAAGCAGGAAAGCAATGTGTTTTGTTTTGCAGGATCAGCAGTTCCCACAAAGGAGACACCCAGATAGGTTTTTCAACTGATAGCCCCTTGTTAGGTGTTTGGCCTAAGAGCCCCTTACATGAGCCAGTTTGAGCCGGTTTAGAGCTGAGGACCCATTTGGAAGCCCTCTGAATTCATAAAATTAAGATCTACTCCTATGAGAAGGATTTTCTGCCATTTTTTTGAACATAGCATGCTGACATGCTAAGCATGAGCATTTAACCTAGATACCTAAATAATAGAATATGTATAAATTTCCTAGTGCATATGCAAGCTTTTTGCCCCTGTCCCACAGGCATACTAAATACAAGCTCCTATACTAGCCCCATAGGGAGACAGTGCTTTGACAGCTATCTCCCTGTATCCTTATTTTTGCTGCTAGTAGTAAAAACCATTTACTCAAAAGAAAAAGACAGGCTCATCTACTGGCTAAGGCACCCAAGTACGAGCTCTTTGTCATTGGTAACACTACACCCCTCCCTTGGAAGCCTAATATTTCAGTAGCTTGACCTCCTTGCTTTGTTCCCACTGCTCTAGGGATGTAACTTTTTTTTTTTGAGGGTATTACCTGTGAGATATTTCTGTCACTATGTGTTTGTTTGTTTCTTTATCAGTTTCTTAATACTTGATTAAAAATTCTTTGATTTAAACTCTGCTAAAATAATTGACATGTTTTTCTACTTGTAAATAGATGCTGAAAAATTCAAGCTTCAAGGAAATAAATTATTCACCCCTCATGAAAATTTATCATGTCATAAGAGAGCTCTTTTTCTTGGAAAATTTTTCTGCATAGGGACCAAATTCAGTTTCTCTGCCTGTGCAATGCATCCCATGCTTTGGTGCATAAAGGTGGACAACCTTATTACAATCCTGGCAAAGCAGAGGCTTAATCATGTGTAACTTCGTTGTATTTTTGCAGCGATATTTTATTTTCCATTTCAAAACAAGGTATTATGTTAGAAATGGGTGAATCACAAAATTATAATCAGTGTTTTGGAGTATATCTTATCATTAACCCTTTCAACAAACATGCAAAGAAGGCACCAAAACTCTCATTATAGATGTATATTCTCAAACCTGTGCAGATTAAGGTAACTAACTTGTCTACTAGTAATTCACAAGACTGGTAAATTACAGTTATGTTTCCACTACATTAATTTTATAGAAAAATGCTTTTATGGCACTTAAATTTTCCTGTATTTATATCTTTAATGATCCAAAAAGAAATATAGTGTCTCAGGTAGATTGCTGGTTTTGGCATCTGTTTCCTGGAGGACACTAACCTGAAACTGCCAAGCGGGGGGAAGAAAAAAAAATGCAAAAACTCAAAGAAGAAGTAGAGAAACATCTTTTAGATAAATGTTTATAATAGTCTTCAAAGTTTTAAATATTAAAATATTTTATGATAATTTTAGAGTTGACAGTTTACATGCATATGCATGTATTACATTCATATTAATTCTTTTTGTTATTGCTATGTTTTGAAAACTTACCACTTTACTATAATAATTATTTTAACAGTATCACCCACTATAATAAAATAATTATGAATCATTTATTTAGGAATATTTATCTTATTGTCCTCAAGATATATTCGGTCTGATGATACAACAATCAACACTGACAGAAGGATAATAATTTAAACTGTTTGCCTTTCTTTTTGAAAATCAATTTGTTACATAAGTAGTAGTAAATACTGACTCCTCTTTCAATATATGGAATCAATTTTCTCCTCTGCAAAAACAAAAATCACTTTTTATGAATTCAGTACAGTAAATAATTTTTTATATTTAAAAGTAAGTCAAGGGTTGATATGTTTTAAATATTCAGGTAGCTACGGAAGTATGGAAATAGTATTCAAAAAGAATAAAAAGGGGCGCCTGGGTGGCGCAGTCGGTTAAGCGTCCGACTTCAGCCAGGTCACGATCTCCCGGTCCGGGAGTTCAAGCCCCGCGTCAGGCTCTGGGCTGATGGCTCAGAGCCTGGAGCCTGTTTCCGATTCTGTGTCTCCCTCTCTCTCTGCCCCTCCCCCGTTCATGCTCTGTCTCTCTCTGTCCCAAAAATAAATAAAGGTTGAAAAAAAAATTTAAAAAAAAAAACAAAAAGAATAAAAAATATTCACATACACACTCAAACCTTTTTGCCTAAGAAAATCATATGATGTTTACAATCATAGGAAATGAGAAACACTGATTTTTAGTAATAATTTACTCCAAAATCATTAACTTCCTATTATTTTCCTAAGCTTTTATACTTAAAAAAAGAAAAAGAAAAATAAATTTCCCTTTAGTTCAGAATTGCATTATCTGTACTGAGCATGAATGGTACCTCGATTAATGCTGATATACAGAAATGATCTGATACACAGGTATTCGTCTAGGTTTCACAACAGATAAAGACAAAGTCAGTGTCTTTTAATGCCGAAAGGAAGCAAGTTTACTCTTTAGTAATTCCAATAAATTTTTTTCTACCTAAAACTAATTCTAAGTGTGTTGAAAGCGCATCAGAGACAGTGGGGAGGTAACTCTGTATCTTGATCTCTCTTGTTTAGGATGCAGACAACTGAATATAGCAGGCAGGTTCCAGAGAGCTAATAATACTTCTTCCCATCCTACATTACTTCAGATTCATGGGTACAGAAGATGGGAGACTTTTTAGGCTTCCCAAGATTTAATCAAAGAATGAGGAAGTCTGAGTTCAAATTAATTGCTTACATCTTATTTCTTGATTTGAATGGGTTATAGGTGTTATGTAGTCCAATTTAGAACCTAGAGCAGAAAGTCTAATTATGACTTTTCTAATGGGTGATTACCTCATCTTATTTAATACATCCAGGCTTTGATTTCTAAAAAGGAGCCATTCTTCTGGGATCCTTCATCAGCTGTTAGTCAAATTTTTCCTGAAACTTCCTGCAGTTGATACTAATTCTACCTTTATAACTATACAGGATAATCTCAATAATTTTTCTCTGTTGTATCTTTAAAAATGTGTCATCAGCAGGGCACCTGGGTGGCTCAGTTGGTTAAGCATGAGACTTCAGCTCAGGTCATGATCTTGCTGCTCCTGAGTTCAAGCCCCACGTTGGTCTCTGTGCTGAGAGCTCAGAACCTGGATCCTGTTTCAGATTCTGTGTGCGTCTCTCTCTCTGCCCCTCCCCTGGTCGCACTCTGTCTCAGTCTCTCAGAAATATACAAAATAAAAAAGTTATAAAAATGTGTAATCAGCTATCATGTCCTCCGTTCTCATGTTTAATCATCTTGTTTCATACCATCAAACATACTTCACATGATGTAGTTGATACCTCTTCACCATCCTTGTTTTCCTCATCCTTGTTTTTGTGCCATGGTATGATTCGGAAAACTACAAATCTACTAACAATACAAAATAGAAAAAAATATAAAATAGAAAAAGTCGAAGCTGTAGTTCTATTAATGAAGAATGAGATTATAGGTGTTCTTACTTATTGTTTGATTATACTGAGTTTTGGGGCTACCAATGGATCTGCATTTTTAATGGAATTTGTAATGTTAATGTAGGTATTTCTTTTCACATTCGCATATGTATATATTTTTATCTAATAAAATTTGATAAATTTGGGAAAATTGATCAATTTAGCATGTGATGCAGCATGTGATTTAGCAAATGATGGAATGTGCTGAGCACCAACAGATGTATATAACCGTAGATGCAGACAGTGTCAGATAAAATAATTATATAAGAATCATGTATCTACTACAGAAGGTAAATTAGAACCCCACCTATAAGCTCTTATCTTCCATTAAATAATACTACAAAGCTCTGTTACTCTTTTCATATGAATACTACCTAACCAACTTTTAGTATCCACCAAGTAATGGACCAGATAGACATTAAAGTAAATTTCTTCTAGGGGCGCCTGGGTGGCTCATTTGGTTAAGCATCCAACTTCAGCTTAGGTCATGATCTCAGGGCTCATTAATCTGTTCATGTTCTGTCTCTTTCTGTCTCTCAAAGAGCAATAAAGGTTAAAAAAATTTTAGGGTAAATTTATTTCTTTAAAACAATTTTTTTAATGTTTATTCCTCTTTGAGAGAGAGAGAGACAGAGATAGAGAGACAGAGCAAGAGTGAGGGAGGGGCAGAGAGAGAGGGAGACACAAAATGCGAAGCAGGCTCCAGACTGAGCTGTCAGCACAGAGCTTGTCCCGGGGCTCAGACTCACGAGCTGTGAGATCATGACCTGAGCCAAAGTCAGACACCTAACTGACTGAGCCACCCAGTGCCCCAAAAGTAAAATTCTTATAAGCCTTATCTCATGCATTTTATCCAACAGACTTATGGTAAAGTGTCAGCAGTCCCATTTCAGAGATGAGAAAGCAGGGCATCAAATTAAACTATTTGTAAAGGACATGACTACTGAGAAACAAAGTCAAAATTCAAAACCAACTCTTTCTGATTACAAAGTCAATTCATATTTCCATCAGAAAAATATGTACTTTTCCTTGAATAAACATCCTGGGCCTCACATATATTATTTATTTTGTACCACAAACACAAATAAAGCTTAATACTTTGTAAAGTATTACAAAGTGAATAATTTGTAAAGATGCATTCATAAATTGGTATGTGCAGATCCTTCACATCCACAGCACATTTCTAGAGAAAAACAGTGTCTGAAAATGTTGTACCTCTGTTAGATGTGTCTTTTTTAGGTAGTATTTTGGCTATGCCATTAAGTTGCTAATCAATGCTATGAGATGATGATTACCTCATGTAGTGTCATTACCCTGGTCTTTCAGTCTGGCACAAAATTTAAATTATATATTTTTTTGAATATGGGTTTTTTTTGCCTTATAAAATAGACTTTTAAATTTTTTAATTTTTAATTTTTTTTTTTTTTGAGAGAGAGAGAGGGAAAGAGAAGACGCAAGCCAACTGAGAAGGAGCAGAAGGAGAGGGAGGAATAGAATCTTAAGCAGGCTCCAAGCCTTTTATACTAGGTAAAGTCTAGAAATCCAAAAGAAGTGTTAAGATTCCAGGTGTGAAGAAAAGAACAAGACATGCATACTTTTCTAAGAGAGAAAGATGGGGGGGGGAGGTTAGAGAGAGAGAGATCGAGATTATAGGAATTGACTCATGTCATTTTGGAAGCCTAGAATTCCCACAATCTGTAAGCTATAAACCAGAGAAGCTGGTAGTATAATTCAGTTGAAGCCTTAAATTTTGACACTCTGGGAGGTCAATGGTTTAAATCTTAGTGTGAATCCAAAAGCCAAGGACCAGAAGAACCTATGCTTGAGAGCCAGAGAAGATGGATGACTCCACTCAGAAAGAGAATTCACCCTGTCTCTGACCTTTTGTTCTAATCAGGTTCTCAATAAGTTGGATGATATTCATCCTCATTGGTGAGAGCAGATCCTTACTCAGTATTCTAATTCAAATGCTATTCTCTTCCAGAGACACCCTTATAGACACACCCTGAAATGTTTTACAGCTATCTAGGCATCCCTTAGCCTGGTCAAGCTGATATATAAACCTGACCAACACATGTAATGCAAGGGAATTATATTTACACTGTTTAATTGTTTTGGAGTGATATCTTTAGTGGTATTATTTACTAATATAGTGTAGATGCACATGGTTCTGGAAACACTTCAGGTTATATAATGTCCTTTGCATCCTAATGTAGTCCTATAATCAAACAGCCCCCAAAATGTGCTGATGCTTATACTGATTGAACTGTAATTTTATTTTTATTATTTTTTGGAAGGAAAACATAGTGTGCTAGAGAACATACAAAATTTGTATATGTGGTTTGGGGCTTGGCAACTGACCTGGATAGTGTGGGATCAATGTTCTTAATCTTCTCATTAGCATTTCATATTAAAGAGTTATTCAAGAAACATTATTCAAATGTCATCCTGTATTTATCTGGCTGATTTCATAGCTCATCATCCAGGGGTCTTTCCTCTAAGTCAAGGATAAGCTAACAAGACTATTAAGTCAAGCTCATGTACAATATTCTGCTTGAGGAGTGAAGCCTAAATTAAAAGAACAGGGTAATGTTCATGGGGAGGGGAAAAACTTAATCTCAGGAAAGGAACCGAAAGAAAACAAGAACCATAATGTCCTCAAATCTAAGATGGAGAAAAGAAGAAAAAGTATAAGATATCTGAATTCCAAAGGAGAAACAAAATCAACAATTCCTAAACATCAACTTGTTATAAGAAGTATAAAAATCGCAAAGTCTTGTAGAGACTTGTAAAGCCCAATACAAATTAAAAATGCATGATACAAATCAAAAATGGGCCATCTCTTTCTCTAAACTCTAAGACCACACCACAGAATAATCTGCCATAGTTGTTTTTGTTTTTTCTCCCTTTCTTTCTGCCTTTTCTCTATCTCACATACACGTTATTTTTCAACTAGGAGAATAAAATATGTGTGTGTAGTTAATGTTTATAATCATTAATCTTTTATTTAAAAATGCTGCAATGATCATGTTTGAACTTATATTTTATACACATATGTTACAATATGTATTACTTGAGAGTAAAATTGCTGGGACAAATGTCACATACTATAAAATTTCTTCCACAAAGAAGTCAATTTTCACTCCCAGAAAGACAATCAGAGTCTTCTTTATCTACATGCTCACCAACACTGGATTTTTATCAAACTTTTAGAAGTATTTCTTTCAAGTCAATTTGGTGAGAAATTGTATACTATCTCTTCAAGTAACTAATTCCTCAACAGTAAGTGGGAGGAATTTTGTTGTGTGTTTACAAAAAAATTATTCCTGTAAAATCTATGAACTTAATTTTTAATTCTATTGGCTTTTCTTTTTGTAATTATTAATATATTTAATCACAGAATGAACACTTTTCTGTTACAAAAAAAAAGAGAAAAAGGGTATAACAAGGAGGAGTGAAATGGGAGATATGAAAAGATATAAATTTAACTTGTAGATATGAAAAGCAGTGTCCAAAATTAAAAAAAAAAAAAAAAAACTCTGTAAAGGCTGAACCTCTAGATAAAAAAGAAAAAAGAGAAAAAAAAGTGGTGAACCTGAAACCACAGAAAGAGAAACTAAATGAAAAAAAAAAAAACTGAGGGAGAGATATTAGGAGAATAAATGAACTGAGAACCAGTGAGCTAGGAGACATAATCTGGCAACCTAACATACACTGAATCCCATAAGAAAAGAAAGGAGAGGTCAGAACAATTATTTGAAGGAAAAATGGCTAGAGTATTTTCAAATTTGATAAAAATTATAAACCTACAGATCAAGAGAGTTCCATAAACACTAAGCAGGAAAAAACAAACAAAACAAAACAATAAAGAAAAACCACCAAGATATATCATCATCAAATTGCTGAAATCACCAAAAGAGAAAATACTGGTTGAACATAGAGCAGAATGATGGTTAGTGGTGGGGAAGGAACATTTGTCTGCTTACATAGGTCTTACGGCCTGAGAATTGTTATCCTTGGAAAATGTTGGTGACAACTGTTTCTTGTTAAAAACTAATTGAATAAATTTAGAAATATTGTCTAAAATCAGGTGCATTATATTTTTGTGATAAATAAGCTTCATTGTTTTTAAATAAGATCTTTTCTGAGCAATCAAATTATTATGATGAAAATAAGGCTATTCTTAGTAGCCTGGTGCTTATGTTTTCCCATTTACTTCTTTAACTCAAGCCTAATATGAAACCATGAAGTATCTCTCTAAATAAATATATAGTGTTATGCCACTGCACATATACACGTGCACACACATACATGTGGCATAGTGTCATTCCACAGTGTGTGTGTGTGTGCACGCGCATGCACTTTTACCACCATTTTCTAGGAAGTTCCACTTTACTCTTAAAGATCTTATAAAGATTAACGACGTCTAGAAAAGACACCAGATTCTTCACCAAAAGGGTGTAACAAGAATATAAAGTAGTATATTATCACAAGAATTCCTTATATTGCACCCTTTTAAAACCACAGCTATATCCCTCCTACGTTCTGTTCCTATCCTAGCAACCAGTAATATGTTCACCATTTCTAATATTTCATCATTTCAAAAATTTCACATACATTTATTCATATATATTTTTATTGTTTAGTGTTCTAGTATGAATATTTTGCAGTTTGCTTCAATTCACCTGTTTGACAACATCTGGGTTGTTTCCACTTTTTAACTACTGGAAATAAATCCACTATGAACATGTATTTTTAGCTTTTTGCATGAACACAAATTTTCATTTATTTGGGATTTAAACCCAGAAAGTACAATTGCTGGCTTATAGAGTAAGGACATATTTAATTTTATAAGAAATTGTCCAAATTTTTCAAAAATGCTGTACTACTTTACATTTCTACTAACAATGCATAAGAGATTAAGTTTCTTTTCATCCTTACCGGCATTAACGTTTTCACTCTTTTTTCTTTTAGTTGCTTAGATAGATGCATAGAAAAACCTCATTGTTATTTTAATTTGAATTTTCCTATGGCTAATAATGCTAAAAATCTTCCCATCCACTCACTTGCCATATTTCTTCAGTGGAATTTTTCTTCATGTTTTTTGCCTATTTTCTAAATGGATTGGCACAACTGTTCAGCATGTTCACTACGGTGGTGGATACTTGGACCTACTACCCAGGTGATAAATTGTACACAACTAAATATACACACACATGAGGACAACTGGAGCTGAGGAAGTCTAAATGAGATCAGTACATTATATTACTGTCAATACACTGTTTGTGTGTCTTATACTTTTGCAAATGTTACCACAGGGAAGAAGTTGGCAAAATGTATATGGATATCTTTCCATTATGTCTAAAAAGAGCAATTGGATTTACAAATATCTCACTAACATTTCAAATAAAAATCGTGTATTAGTCTGCTATGGCACCAACAGTTGAATATTGTCCAGAGAATGAGAGAAATGAATTCACCGTTTTAATTTATACCGTTTCTTTGCATGATGCAAAATAAAACTACAGGGTAATCAAACGCCCCTCCATACTAGCATGCCTAAAGCAGCCTTGCAAATCAGAATTAAAAATAACTTTTTAGGGGCACCTGGGTTGCTCAGTAAGTTAAGCGTCTGACTTGGGCTCAGGTCATGATCTCGTGGTTCGTGAGTTTGAGCCCTGAGTCGGGCTCTGTGCTGACAGCTGGGAGCCTGGAGCCTGCTTCGGATTCTGTGTCTCCCTCTCTCTCTGCCCCTTTCCCCACTCGTGCTCTATGTCTCTCTCTCTCAAAAATAAACATTAAAATTATTTTCTTTTAAAAATAATAACTTTTTGCTGAACTTGTCTTCTATCTTCCACTTGCATGCATGGGAATATCAGTGAAATAAAAATCCTACATGACTCTTTAGAAAGTAAGATTAATTTTACTCCACATAATTAGTAGAAAGTTTTTGATTAATTTAAAGTTTTAATCTAAGGTTTTATCTGACTTGACTTCTACATGACAAAGAAGGGACTATGTATGAGCACAGGAGGAGGTCCACATCTATTTGATTTGACATGAATATACTCACACCAGAATAATGTGTATAAAGTACAAAAAAAAAAAAACACTAGCATAAGCAATTTAAAGTAGGATAAGGTTGGCAAGTATCCACTATTACTGAGGTCAAAAGTGGGTGGGGGGGGGAGTACATTCATTGGAGTGGAAGGTGCAGAGATCATCAGTGGCTTTTCTGAGAGTAGCTTCTATAAAATGTTGGGAATTGACCACAGATTGCAAGCTGCTGGGGAGTAAATGAGTGATGAGGGAATAGCAGAAAGTGTTGAGTGTTATTTTGCTGCTGTGGATAGAAGCCCGGGATGGGATTCTGAGAAGAGACCAGGGAATTTCTGGCCAGGATAAGCTTATAGTTCATGCATTTAAATGTTCCTTTCCTTTCAAAAATGGCAATGTTAAGAGTAAATAAAAATGAAATAAAATGAAATGATACAACCACAAGCAAGAAAAAGGTATTTCCACAGAGCAGAATATGAATAGAAACACACTGCAGCAATCAGAGGCTGAAGCTGTGTGCCTGCTGGGATCAAGGACTGAATACATGAAGAAAGGATCTGACGCTTGAGTTCCTGGATAACAGGGTCCAAAAGTACCTTAGGCATTACTGAGCATCAAAGTCTGGCTCGCCTGTGAAACCAGAGGTTGGAGCTCCCTACCTATTAGCAGTGGCTGAAAAAAACCTAGGCCAACTGCCTGAGGTTTGCATACAACTCCCTACATTGGTTGGCTGGAGGAAATAAAACAATTGACAAAAAGCACATGAGCCAAGCTGAAACGAAGCTAGCCCCAGTATCAGCAAGTGCCTCAGAAAGGCATCTGACAACTATAAATCCAAAATATGGGACCTGTACTCTGCACTAATCTCTTTGAGGCTGAACCTGAGAATGAATTTCAAAACAAAGGGCAAAAACTATTACTCAGACTGATAGCCAACATTTGCAAAAATGAGGACCTATATTTGTGTTAAGCAAAAATATAAACCTGAATTATATAAAAATACAGATATTTTAATTCCTCATGTAGATAATTGTAGTACTGATATAGATTATAATAACATGATTAATCTCAGTCAGTTAAGCAGCTAAGTGTCCGACTCTTGATTTCAGCTCAGGTCATGACCTTGAAGTTCGTGAGTTCGAGCCCCACATCAAGCTCTTCACTGACAGTGTAGAGCCTGCTTGGGATTCTCTCTCTCTCCCTCTGTCTCTGCCCCATGTGAGCATGCATGCAAACTCTAAATAAACAAACAAACAAGCTTAAAAAAAACATGATCAATGGAGAAAGATATTACGAACACAACTAATAATATGAACTAACAGATGTTTATGAAAGAAAACATAAAAAATAAAAAAGAATAAGAATTGGAAGTAAGAATAATAGATCATAGTCTGTAGGCTGGATATAGATTAAGCTGTAATTTAAAAACAGGAAGACAATCCTGAAAAATTCACTCTGAATTAGCATTAAAAATTTGGTGCTTATGAAAAAGTAAAAACACAAACAAACAAAATCTCTGTTCTCACCTGGCTTAGTGATCAAAGGAACAGAAGAAAAGCAGGTTTCATTGTGGTAGGAAGGGGATGGATGTAGGGGGTTTATGTTTGAAACAGTGAGGTTAGCATGCAGTGGACAGTGAGATTCCTGTACCTGATTGTTAATTTCAAACACAGTTGAATTTACAGAGTTATAGAGATCACAATTATAGATATGGATTCTAGCATAAGAAAAGCTGATGTCAGAGGGTGGTAAGACCACCAAAGACCAGCTTTTAAAAGAAAAAGAAAAACAAAACAAAACATCAACAATAACAACAACAACAAACAAAAGAAACCAGGATTGGTGCATGGATGCCAAACAATAGTTTTGAAAGAAGACAGAAAACACAAAAGCTGTGTTAGACTGTAAGAATCAAAGGGTTACAATAACCCAATAGAATGTACAGTCCTGGATTGGTCGAACAATTTTGAGTAAATACGAAAGATGGACCACACATGAGGGGATATTATGAAGTTCCTATTCCTTTTGTTAAGTGTGGGCATGTCACGTTTGGCCATGTATGAAGAGTGTTTTAATATTCAGGACACAAGATGAAGCACCGGACACATGATGTCTGTAATTTAAATATTCATCAGCATTAAACAATAAATTTAATACCAAGAATATGGTAACAGATAAGCCATAGGTGAGAATGGAAAGTCAAATCTCAGATTTATTTGTTGGGAATTCAGTCAAGATGATCTGAGAATGATTTCTTATTTTCCTGAAAGTTTCTGTTTTTAAATGAAGGGAAGTGCTTTGGAACCTTCTGGGAATAATATTATAAGGATCCCCAAGAGAGTGTCTGAGATGATGGAAATGTTCCCATAAGCCACATAAATTGCCAGTACTCATTACCCTAAGCAAAAGTGTCCAGTAGTTTGAGTGGTTAGTTCCCCATTTGCTGGGACTATCTTGATTTTAGCACTGAAAAATCCCACACCTCAAGAAACCCCTCAGGTATCCAATAAACTTCAAGAGGCAGAAATATGATGGGAAACCTTGACTTTTTATTCAATCTGTGTATGAATGAACTTATATCCACAACTTTGTTTCCATAAATGAACTCTGTGTTCATAATTGTTTCTATGGCCCATACATATCTTACTATTAATTCTCCGATTTTAAAGAAATCCGATTTGCCAGTTCACTGACATAAAGTATGGCTTAAGTCTTTCTACCTATATCTGCTTTATAATATAAACTGAATATTGCAAGTGTCTCCCTAAGCCCAAAATATTTAACTGAACAATTAAAATGTAAAGTGTATGTTTCCTGATATTATCTCATATACACTAGAATCCTGAAATTTTTAACTTTAGTGAGAGCCTGTATTAGTTTTATATTTTATAACATTTGAACATTCATGTGCACATTCACATTATAAAGCCACGTTTCAGGGGAGTCGATTCATTTTATGTGAGAAAAACTGTTTAGGAATGTATTTTGTACAAGCTCTACCAGTAACATACTTACTACAATATTCTTTATTCTTTCATTAAGTTAGATACAACAGTATCTCTACTTGGCAAGAAGTCAGAATTTTCTTAACCCACAATAAATACTTGCAGGTAGTAAAATTAAAATAGCATATATGAAAACATTTTAAGTATAAGAATATTACGCACATGTTAATTATATTTTCCCCTAAAAGTATACTGTAAGTCTTATTTTTTTTACTGAATCAAGCCTTAATATAATAAGTTAGGATTTACTGCAGAATTGTATGCTAATTATATTTGTGACTTACCTCAATTTCAACTATTTCATCTTGACAATTCAGCCTTTTCTGTAGCACTGTATTTGAGTTTGTACAGGTATTATCTTTAGTGATATAAACTAATCCATTTTGGCTTGAAAGATATGTTTTTCATTGATTTCCCTTTAGCACTAACATATATATTATGTTATATATATAACATATATAACATATATATACATAATATATAATATATATCTATGACTGTGTATATCTTCTGTCTTAATAATATTATACCACTAAACATAATAAAAAGTAACTCTTTTTCTATTCTCCCTTCTGTTGCTCATAAGATGGCAAATACTGTAATATTTATTACTGAGTTCCTGACACAGGGAAGTAGTAGGCATTTAGATGCTGTTTTTTTGTTTTGTTTTGTTTTCATTCTGACCTACTCTATTCTTTGGCTTTTGCTTACCTGTTTTGGTATCTGGAACATAGGAAGTTACAGGGAGCACCAATGAAATTTCGCAGGAAAAAAATCCCATCAAAACTATTTCCAGCAACTCAATGGACACACCCATTTATACTAACTTCAGATACTCCATTTGGATCTAACAAAAACAAAATACCTGATTATTACACAGCAAAAGACTATGTGCCCACGGTATTATCAGAGTCACCCAATCCCACGATGGAATGAGCACAGACATAACTTATTTTAGATCATGGCAATGGTTCATCTGAAATTGGATTTGAGCAGATATAAAAGGGAGAAGTAAATTATTTGATGAGAAAGTCCAGACTCCCATATCATCTGTCTGTCTCAGTTGACCTATCACCTCTTCCTCAATTCATGCTATTTATGTCTTTACAATGCCTCTTTTCAGGCAATACATTGTCTACCCTATTAACTACATAGTATTGGAACCAGTGTTCAGAATCTGAGTATGTGAAACAGTATATGTGGTTCCTTCATGAGGGAGGAAATAACACAAGATAATCAGTACAATATATTGGCACTAGCTACAGAAGATACTCTACTTAATTACAATCTGTCTCAAGAATTACCCAAAACCTAACGATGAAGTAAAATTCATTGGTGGGAAAGGAGATCTGAGGAGACCTTGCACAGTGGAGAACGGCTGCATGGTTTATTTCGAGGGCCAAAACAAGATTGCAAAATTCAGGATAAGATTAATTGAGAAAAAGGTACCCACATAAACCTAGGAATTTAAGAACAAAAGCTGCAGGGTATTTTGTTTTGTTTTGTTTTGTTTTGTTTAATTTGTCTCCGATCAATGATCAAAGAGATAACGCACCACTGATAAATTCCTCAAAAACTGCACATGGCATGGGTAACTCATCCTGAGGTTGTTAATCTGACTCCTCCCCTGATCATTCCTATACTTGTACAGTGTGCTCATTCATGGTCAGAGTAACCATTAGGGAAAGAATGGAACATGCGCATGAGTCCCAAATATGGTATCACTCTTCAGTTATAGCAACTATCCAAACACTGACTGGTCAGTCTCATCAAACTGCATCAATTTTGGCAGACCTAGAGATGCAACCATACTAGAGTCAATAGTTGGACTGGCTATCATTGCCTATGTGTGGTAACTGAAGAAGCAGAGAAAGCCTGGGTAATGTGCAGTTACCTGTATCACTATCTAAAGATTTACAGAATGCCTAATATTGACTTGGTATTCTACATGATATTGCCTCTGACCCTTACAGAAATGGAGCTGTGACAATGGGCTTATAACCATGGTTTTCATTGGCCATTCCACATACTCCCCCAAGAATCAGCCAGCCTGACTAAACAACTTGTGGGGTTGGACACTATCTTCCAGGATGCAGTTTATGTAATGTATCAATAATAGTTTATATCAAGCTCAGTATCCCTAATACAATACATTGGTAATCAAGGAGAAGTAGAATCATGATCTCTCACAATCACTCCCATTTATCCACTTCAGGGATTTGTACTTCTCATTCTCCAAATCTTCGGATCTGTCAGGTAATTATTCTTGCTTTTGGGGGGAAACATGGAGCTGTGCTCTTGCCAGGGAATATGGTAAGGTATCCACTGAACTGCAATATGGGGTTACCACATTGCTATTTTGGGCTTTTCTTTTGGGGGAACTAGCAAGCAAAGAAAAGAATTACATTACTAATAATCCATTCTGATTATCTCAAGAGTGATAGCGAGAATAGCTTTGCTCCAGGGGATCCATCAGGCTTTCTTTTTATACTACAGTACCCAACATTATATGAAAATGGTCAAAGTCACCAAACTTCGACAAAGACAAAGGACAAAGCAGGTAAGTGTATAGGCCACCAGGGGCTCAATATGGACTATCCGTCCAAGTAAGCACCCACATCAAGCCAAAGTGATGGTCAAAGGGGATGGAAATCTAAAACAGATGGGACAGGAGAAAGGTGGATATAAACAGTGACACCTGAATTTTTTTTTATTTTTTTTTATTTAACTATTTTTGGAATATTTCAATGGACTTGAAGGGCTAAATATGCCTACAAATGAGGGAAACTTTCTTTCCTGCATGTTCCAACTGCACAAGAATGACATAAAAATGGTTTTTGCAAAACTACACTATGTCCCACCCAAGATAATGCTCAACCTCACCCATTTCACCAACTTTATATCTTGGATAGTATCTACCTCCAAAATAGCTCTGGAGATGGTTCAAGCCCGTATTTCTGCAGCAACTGCTACCACCAACACAGAGCAAGAATCTCACTTGTGCTAGATGACAGCTGGAGACAGCCGCCATCTGAGGACTAGCCTGTCTTAATACAGAGAGCCTCTGACCCCAAAAGCTTACGTAAGGGGTCAAGTAACAGATCCTGGACATAAAGACTATTAACGATATATAGATATAGATATAGATATAGATATAGATATAGATATAGATATAGATATAGATATATATCATTATAGTCTTTGATCAATGGGGAATGGAGACTGGGAAGAAGCCAGCAGATAACTTATTCTCTCAGGCTACCTTCACAAAATTACCTGAAATACAGAAGTTTTATTTAGTCTTTCTAAGGATGTCCTACCATCAGTTGTGCCTATTGAGAACTAATGCTCCTTCTCATAATTTCTCTATTTCTCTGTCTCACTTCCTTTAACTTTCATTTTTGCTTTTCTCTGAATAGCAAACTCCTGTAATGTGATAGCATGGAAACTTTTGCCTTAGGCTCTATTATCTAGGAAACCTAAAATATTTAATTATTTCATATCTACAAACTTCTCATATTTTCCCTAAATATATAATTCTTTCACCTCACCCATTTGAATGAGAACATTTGTGATGAAAAAATAAATACATGTTGGACTGTTAATAGATGGCAAAATTTTGTGTGAAAGATTAGAACATATAATTATGGACAAAATTAGAGTTTGGTGAATATCTTCTTTTCACATTTCCAAGCTCCTTCTCTTAGTATCCTACCTACCCCCAAGCTGATGTCACTTGGTAACTAAATAAGAAATCATACATTTCTAGTTACTATTACCATCCCATGTAGCATTAACTCAGTTGTATTATTTAATGGTAGTGATGATTTAATTACATAAAGTTGTACCAAGATAAATTACTAGGTGACAAATAAAGAAAAAAAAATCCTGTATTTATAAGTCTTTACAATGCTTCTTTTTAGACAATACATTGTATATCCTATGAACTACATAGTATTGGAACCAGCATCCAGATTCATTCAGAGTATATAAATCTACGATTGAAATTTTATATGCGAGAGCACAATAATAAGTCTCTTCTTTAAAATGGGAAACACAGATATACCAGTTTCCTTTACTTGACAGCCTGTGGATTTCCCTACTTAGGCAACACTCTTCAAAAATCACAAATTCTGAGTTTAATACATGGAAAAATTAAGCCATTCATGCAAGAGTGATAAAGTATTGCTTGTTACGCTCCAGGTCCCTCAAAATGTCTTACTTCCTCCAACCAATCATCCCTTTGCAGCATCCATGAGTAAAATAATTTCTTCCACAAAAGTTCATTCAACTAATGAAATTCCTAAGGTAACCCTCCTAAATTCTTCTCTGGTTTAAGCCTATATGTCCCTTTCCCTGGTATTAGTCTGTACTGTGAAAGTGGAAAAAAAATACCCTTACAAATATAGGTTAGTTTTACAGGAACAAACGGTAACTATATTTTATCAGGCAGAGGCATAACCCTTCGCTGGCACATCAAAACACATCCACTTGTTTATTACTCTTTAGCAAATGCTCATGATTAACAAAGTAACCTTTCTTTCATAAAGCCATTTTCTTCTTTCTGAAACCTCAAATATCTTCATAAGGAAGGATGCACTGGTGTTCAATTTGAACAACATTGATAGATGGCAGGAGAAGACACAGAATCACTTTGGGGCCAGAATTTAAAGACCAGTCTGGTGTTATTTAGAAGCACGGGCAGAGAGAATAGCTACATCTGATAGCTGCTGCCTGCCTTTCAATGTTTTTTCACATTTGATCCTAATCCTCTAAAGTAGGAGTAGCAACATTGTTGGCTGGGTGACAATCTGGGGATGCTGAAAGGGATATAGCTAAAATAAAGAACTTGAATGGTGCTTCTTTCTCATCGCTGTTATTTCCACCCTCTTAGTTAATCCCACAACTTGGTTCACAAGCTTCCTATCTAACCCAGCTTCTGCCATCATTTTGAGAGAACTTGTTACGGAACGGGCATCCTTTCATCCTATAAACAATATGGATTTCAACATAATTTCATCTCTATAAAACGATGGTTATATATAAGACTGGTCATCACAAGTACCTGTACTACCTCAGAAATCTTCAAAACTCTGAGTTACCTTTTATTCAATGACATTGAAACCTCCCATTCTCTCATTTCTTATGCTCTGATTTTTTTTTTTCCTTTTAAAATTTCTGGTCTTTTTTCTTTATCCCATCCTTAGTCCCTTGAGTTCATTGTTTTGTTTTTTTCCACTAGACTGCCAGTTTCTTTTTTTCTTGTTTCAGACCGATATGTGAATTGGGCATTGTGTTTAGTGAGACATATGATAAAGTATACAATTTACTGTAATTAGCCACAATTGAAATTTAATCCTGTGTTTGAAGGAATATGCAAATAAGAACTCTGCTTCATGATTATTATCAATAGAATTTGATCAGCAGTGTGAATTATTTCAATGAAATTCAAACAAAATCCTGAAAGGTAAATGAATGAACAGTACAAAACTGAGAATATCCCTCTTTTCTTAATTGTTAGATGACTGAATTTTTGATTAACCTGTGGAACTATTCATCCATTACAGAGTATATCAAGTGCCCAGGAAAGATAAGCTCCACTGCCCAGATCAGTTCTAGCATTTTCATTACCTTACTCTATCTGTTGTTCACTGTGAATGTTGTATAATTTTGCATACTTAAATCTGTATAAATGCCTTATATCAATATCTAATAATCCTCAAAACAGAACTCATCATCTGCCCAAGTTCTGATAAGTGCCTTCGCCTGTTCTATTGTTATCATTTCCAATTTTGCCACTTCCTTCAAAATCTAAATTGTCAAGTTCCAAACTTCCATAGCCTACGTAATTTTCAAATTTTCAAAAAAAAAAAAAAAAAGTCTTTGCCCTTTTACTGCTTTCTCTCCCTTCAGTCCAGATGGAGTTTTTCAATGTGAGCGTAATTCTATCAATTTCTGCTTTTTCAGGGAGGAAACTGATTCAATAATTTGTATGCATCTTGTGCCCTTCTATTTAATGCTTTAATAATACAGACCACAGCTGTTAAAACGAATTTAAATTTCAAGGGCGAAAGTCTAACTGGACTAGTTTTGCTCACAAACCCAAGTTTTACCCAGAGAAGGCAATGCACTTTTTTTTTTAATTAAAAAAACACAATTATTTGAGTATAGTTGACACACAATGTTACATTAGTTTCAAGTGTACAACACAGTGATTCAACATTTCTATACATTATGCTATGCTCACCACAAGTATGGTTACCATCTGTCACCATGCAACACTATTACAATGTCATTGGCTATATTCCATCTGCTGCCCCTTTTATTTCCATGACTTATTCATTCCATAATTGAAGCTTGTATCTCCCAGTCCCCTTCACACATTTTGCCCATCCTCCCTTCTCTTCCCTCTGCCAACCATCAGTCTGTTGGTTGTTTATTCATTTGTGTTTTTTTGGACTCTACATATGAGTGAAATCATGTATTTGTCTTTCTCAGTGTGACTTATTTCACTTAGCATAATACTCTCTAGGTCTATCCATGTTGTCGCAAATGGCAAGATCTCACCCTATTTTTGTGGCTGAGTAATACTCCATTTTGTGTGTGTGCGTGCATCTTTTATCCATTCATCTATCGGTGGGTATTTGAATTGCTTCCCTAATTAGGCTATTGTAAATCATGCTGCAATAAACATAAGGGCACATATATCTTTTCAAATTAGTGTTTTCATTTTCTTTGGGTAAGTACCCAGTAGTGAAATTACTGGATCATATGGTATTTTTATTTTTAATTTTTTGAAGAGCCTCCAAACTGTTTTGTATAGTGGCTGCACCAGCTGGCATACCCACCAACAGTGCACAGGAGTTCCTTTTTCTCTTCATCCTCACAAACACTTGTTATTCCTTGTCTTTTTGATTTTAGCTATTCTGACAGGTGTGAGGTGATATCTCACTGTGGTTTCGCTTGCATTTCCCTGATGGTTAGTGATATTGAACATCTTCTCATGTGTTTGGCCATCTGTATATCTTCTTTGGAAAAATGCCTGTTCAGGTCAGCTGCCCACTTTTAAATTAGATTTTTGTTTTGTTTTGCCTTGATTTTTTGGTGTTGAATTGTGTAAGTTCTTCATGTATTTTGGATATTAACCCCTTATCAGATATATCTTTTGCAAATATCTTCTCCCATTTAAGAAGTTGCCTTCTGTGTTTTTTTTATGTTTTTTTTTTTTCCACTGTGCAAAAAGCTTTTTCTTTTTAGGCAGTTGCAATAGTTTATTTCTGCTTTTGTTTCCCTTGCCTTAGGAGACATATCTAGAAATATGTTGCTGTGGCCAAAGTCAGAGAAATTACTGCCTATGTTCTCTTTTAGGATTTTTATGGTTTCAGCTCTCACATTTAGGTCTTTAATCCATTTTGAGTTTATTTTTGTGTATGGTGTAAGAAAGTGGCCTGGTTTTCCCAGCACTATTTATTGAAGAAACTGTCTTTTCCCTATTGTATATTCTTGGAAAGCAATGCACTTTGAGAGTTTTACTCAAGTCACTTGTAATCATCCAAACAAACAAAAATTAGTGTTGTTGCCAGAAAAAAAAAAAAAAAAAAGAGGCAGAGTCCTAGTTAGAAAGGCTTTCCCTATTCCAGTTTGAAGGGGAATTCACCTATGTTTTCTGCTAGTCCTGTGTGGTTTTATTTTTAATATTTACATTTATACCGCTGAACCAAATTCACATAGCACATAAGGGGTGGATCTGAGATGTCAGTTGAAATAAGTGTAAAACCAAAAGTCTATGCCATTTCATTAGCATCTCTCTCACTTGATTATCGATCATACTGCTTTAGTTATGTATTTTTGCTCTTCAATCTCCACTTCTTCTACAGGTTGTTTTTCCTTGCCCTATTTTTAATAAAAGACAAGCATGAACATTTTAAAAAGTAGTAACTCTGATTTAACCCATGCCTTACATGTATATACAACCCAAAGCCACTGTACTTCACAGAGGGGTTTTTGAAATTCATTCTGTTTTAAGTAATTTTCTATTGTTCCCCCACAATGCTAAGAAAAATCAATTCCATCCTCACTACCCCAGTGATACACTCTCACCAGATCGCTGGTTAAGAAGTTAATGCTCTTGACCACTGCCTATTTTGAAGTCATTAGGCTTTCCAATCAGAAAGTAGTGACTATGAAACTTTGGATAAGGACCTGTTTTCACTGGGCCTCTGTATCTTCATTAATAAGCTACCTTGACATTCATGGCCTTCAAACTTTATCTTATTAATCATACAGTCAGAGAAAAAGACCAGAGCTCCAACCAGAATTGTTTGCTTTTTGATTTGCACAAATAGTTCCCAATTTTTTCAATGGACTTGTAAAGTTTAAGGAAACATTCCAGAGACTACTATATGGTTACCAACTTTTAATTTTGTATAATAAGGAATTTTTTTAGACTATATATTCTGTGTTTTTTTTTAGTGATACTCCATTTAAAAAAGCCTGGGTGGCTCAGTTGGTTAAACATCTGACTCTCAGTTGCAGTGCAGATTATGATCTTACGGTTTGTGCGTTCGAGCCCCACACTGGGCTCTTGCTGACAGTGTGGACCCTGCTCTGGATTCAATCTCTCCCTCTCTGCTCCTCCCCCACTCACTCTCTCTCAAAAATAAATAAATAAATTTAAAATTTTTTTAAAAAGAATATTTTATAGAGAACAAACTGATAATTACCAGAGGGAAAGTGGGGGGGGGGGGATGGGTGAACTAGGATAAGGGAATTAAGAGTACTCATAACACAATGAGCACTGAGTAATGTACAGAATTACTGACTAACTACATTGTACACAAGAAACTAATATGACAATATGCTAATTGTACTGGAATTAAAAAAATAAAATTTAAAAAGTAAAAAGATAAAAAGAACATTTAACTGTAAAATAAACAAGCAATATATAATAAGATAAAGTCCTTTATATTGAATAAATGTAGCCTCCATAATCTCTTATCAACAACTGATTAATTTAGACTCATGAATAAAATATCACCTAGATAAATGTCTAGGTTGGGCACTGGCACATAGGTGGTCTGTGCTTTTCCACCTGTGTGCCTGAGCTAACACTCCCCCTCATACCTGGATTAGTCTATTCATGGTGCAGGATAGTTCTAGCCCTGATTCTATCTTAAGGACCACACACAAGCTTCTTTGTGAAACTAATCCTGAATCTCACCTTCAGACCCTCTCTCTTATTCCCAATCAGAATGGAAAATAAAATCTAGATCTAGAAAAACCTTTGACCAAAGAGTCTCCTCATTTGCAGTTGAGATAATGGAGCCCTGGAGGAAATGGTTTATAAAGGTCATGCATTTTGAGAGTAACAAAGCAAGGCCTAATAGCCCCTGCTTCTGCTTTGTCCAATTCTGTGCTGATGATCATTTCATTTTTAGGCTAAGAAAGGGTAGATATCATGTCCAGGACCACCCAGTTTTTAATTCATAGATCATGGATTCAATCAGTCACTATTAGGCCATATTCACTAAACCACTACCACACATTCTACAAAGATGAGGATTTACTTGATACACAGTTGTGCTGCATTTAAGAAGAGATGAGAGGATTCCATTGGCTGTGATATGAAATCACAAATTTATAGAGTGTGAAGTCACTGTTACAACACTCTTTTCTATATAGCATGCATCTAAATACTTCTCTGAAAGGAAGACGTGCGATTCACAGGGAGATGGGACAGTGCACTAGAAAGCAAGGGAGGACTATTCAGGAGAAAGTCCGTGTTAGTGGAAGACATTCTCAGCTGTAAGTAGGTGACTACTTATGACAATATTTCTGAGGCTGCCATTTGATCATCAAAAATCTAAATCCTCCCAAATACATTAACTCAACAGTCTAAAATATTTTCTTTTATATTCATCCATTTTTGAGAGACAGACAGACAGAATGTGAACAGAGGAGGGGCAGAGAGTGAAGGAGACACAGAATCCAAAGCAGGCTCCAGGCTCTGAGCTGTCAGCACAGAGCCCGACCCGGGGCTTGAACCCAGGAGCCATGAGATCATGACCTGAGTCGTAGCTGGACACTCAACTGAATGAGCCACCCAGGTGTTCCATTATTTCCACGTTTATTTGTAAACTGAGAGAATTATGATTGTTTTTAACCCAGAGATATGAAAATAGTCTCTCTCTGAGGACCCTGAACACTATTATTCAATGGCTACTAATTTCCATTTGGGACATGCAAGATGTCAGAAAACATGTGAGCTGAATCTCTTTAATTTCTGTTGGCACAGGATGGAGGAGGCCTCTTGCATGGAAGATATTTATGTGACTGAGCTGGAGAAGCAAGTGACTGGATTTTAAAGAAGGACTGATGTCCCTGATAAGAAGTGAGAGTGTGAGTGTCCTCAAACCAGAAACTTGCTCCCCACAGTGTTCACAGCCAGAGGCCTTCCATTAAATATGGCAAAGCCTCAATAAGGCACAACAATATTCTGAGTAAAGAGAATACAATTTAACAGAGCAGAGATCTTTTAGGGTATTAGAGACGAAGATTAGAACTGTCATTGCCCAAGATCTTGCAGTTAATCCTTTCTTGAACTTTAATCTAAGGCAATCCTAATATATGCAACAGATAATAATGGTAGAACTGCTCTGCTTCAATAGAATAGGATCCCATAAGTCTGCCCCTCATATCCCCTGATATCTCCTGATGGCTCTGTATGAGCCCATTCAGACCCCGTGGGCCACAGTGTAAAGACATCTAGGCTAGAAACAGAACTTTAATCTTCAATGTTAGACTGAGAACTTTTTGTGGGCAGCTAAATGATAAGTGAAAAAAAAAAATCCTAGTCCATCCCTAAGTATCCATGGTTAAACAGATTTGTAGCAATCAAAGTGCTTGCAATGGCAGGAAAACGCTTTCCAGTCCACAGGATGAAAGACTGAATAAAATTCTCTGGATTCCCCAGCTCTTAGGAGCAGAGATCAATAAAGTATAAAAAGCCAGAGCCACATATGTGGGTCTGAGTTATAAGAGGTCATTCTATGAACATGATAATTGAATTCTTCATATGTAGAATCAAGCCGCAGGCCCTTGGAAATTACCTTTGTATGCAACCTCTCTTTAAAGAGAAGAAATACAAATATTCTTTTTCCACTTACTTTTGCTCATTTCACTAGGTCAGGCCCCATGCCATGGTGATCTTCAATTAGAATCAGTCTGCTCACCATCTACAAGTCAGATGTACTCTCATGCATGGCAATTATAGAGAAGCCACTCTCTGGCACAAGGTAAGAATCAATGAAATAGAAACTTGCCCTAAATATATTCCCCTACTGAATGTCATGTTGCCTGACTGCATGATATCTGAGCATAATTCCTTCAGCTTTTAACATTTTGAAATTCATTGTTCTAGTCTTTCTTTTTTTTTTTTATTTATTTATTTATTTTTTTTTTAAATTTTTTTTTTCAACGTTTATTTATTTTTGGGACAGAGAGAGACAGAGCATGAACGGGGGAGGGGCAGAGAGAGAGGGAGACACAGAATCGGAAACAGGCTCCAGGCTCTGAGCCATCAGCCCAGAGCCTGACGCGGGGCTCGAACTCACGGACCGCGAGATCGTGACCTGGCTGAAGTCGGACGCTTAACCGACTGCGCCACCCAGGCGCCCCTGTTCTAGTCTTTCTTTGGGGCATCAGGAAATTTATGTCAGGACATAATCTCCCTGGTTTCCATAAAAACAGAATTCTTGCTCTTGCAGCGAGGATATGATGGTTTGATGACAAATTCTTGGAGACTTTCTGCCAAGGATTCTATCTCCTTCTGTTTTCAGCTATAACAAACTCAAAAGAATAAAACACAGCTGTAAATATGAATTGAATACCAAAAGAAAATACTTTTTTTTAAAAGTGCTAGGCATTGGAGAAGAGAAGAAAAACGAGCATTTCCAATGTTGGGACAGCAAACAAAAGCCCAGATTCATTAAAAGTTAATGATGTAGGATGCAGATAATGAGAAATAGAAATGGAATTCATAGAAACATATTATCCTTCTGATGCATGGCAAAATTTAATGCATAATCAACGGTACTCAGTCCCAGGGTCTATTTTTATCCCAATGCCTTTAAACCTCAAAATCTGTTAAAGATTCATAATCCCCAAGCCATGTGTTCTCTACAGTTAGAAATGATTATGTCATATGAGTAAACTGCTTGCTAATAGAAACACTATTTTGCATTGTGATAAAGACAGCACCATTTTGCATAACATCACTCACTCTTTCATTCTGTAAGCACTAGGTGAAGGATAGTAACTTCGTGTGCACTTGGTTAAGCAAGAAAAGCACAGTGCCAACCTTAAGAGATCTGCATGTACCTTGGGGAAAAAAAAGAAAATAAAAAAAACACTCCATATCATGTTATACTGGAGAGTATTCAAGGTTAAAAGAAATGCAGTAATCAGCTAACTCAGTGTTTCCAGTTTTACAGAAAAGGAAATAATGACTTCAGAGGTTCATTGCCTCATGGTTGTTAAGCATGAGAGTCCAATCCATGTCTTAAGTTGGCTTGTGCTCTTTCTACCATGTCACATTCTATCTGCTGTCTGAGAGTACATAGTAAAAGTTTGACGTTACACAGCCACCAGAATTTCTGTATACATTCAAGTCCCACAAAACGTAAAATTAGTATGGGAAATAATGCCAATATTGTTTTTCATAAAATACCAGCAATCTACAGGCTTCAACAATTCAAGGTATGGGCAACGTGCTTATTTTGTTTCGTTTTGTTTTAATCTGAGTCTCTTTCTCCAAATTCCCTCTCTTTCTCCTCAAGACCAGATGAGTATGTTCTGTTTTTCACTGCTATGATCATGTGGCCGCTGTCTTTATTCTTTCTATTGGCCTGGAGAACATCACAGCACACATAGAAGCCCTTACTAAATTCACCCAGCAAGCCTTAAATAATAGCCAACAAAGCTTGTTTTTATTGAACACTGAAATATCCTAAATGAGAAAAGCTATCCTACAAAATAGGATGGCCTTGGATTTTATCACTGCCTCACAGGAAGGCACCTGTGCCATTATCTAAACAGAACATTGTATGTTCATACTCGATGAGCCTGCTAATGGATTATCTTTATTAAATCACATGAGGACACAAGTGAACACCATGAGTGATCCATCCCCCTGGGTATGGGACTTAATACATCAGTGCTTCGAATCAGGGGACTGTTAGTGGAAGAAGTTGTCATTGATTTGGAAATCACTGCCTTAATCTGTGTTTTCTCTTGCATGCACCTATACTGTTGCAGTGACATCTACCTCTAATGCAGCCAAACAGCCACCAAAGGAGCTACCTCTAAGATAGTAAAACCCCTTGCTGACTACTCAGGCCATGTCATGAAAGAAAGGATCATGTGAGATTGTAAGACTCAGTCCAGAGAGGTGCAGGGTTGGGGGAGGTCATCAAGAGGATGGACCAGCAGTTACCTGTGAGCTAGATGCAGGCAATTTGTGGCTCCTCTCCTGCTCCCATGTCCTTAGGATGTACATCCCACTTCCCTTCCCTGCTTCCAGAAGCTGCCCCAAGGACATAGTCTTGAGATAGTAATACGGTGTTGCGATCATCTGAACAGTATATGTGACTCAACCCAGTTAAGGCCTCTATATAAACGTTTAAGATTCTGGTGGACAGGTGTGGAGATCTACTCATCTTGCAGCTAGCTACCCATATAAGCCTAGCATGTGAGTGCCCTTGCTTATTAAACAAAACAAGTAACAAAACAGCAATTAATACATACCTATCAATAATTACTTAGAATGTAAAGGGAGTAAATATTCTAATCAGAAGATATAGGGTGACAGTGGACTAAACAAAAACAAGACCTATTTTATGCTGCCTACAAGACACTCATTTCAGACTAAGAGATACCTTTGGATTGAAAGTGATGGGATGAAGAAGGCTTTATTATGCAAATGTGATTTTGAAAAGAAATCCAAGTAGCAATACTTACATCAGACAACACAGGTTTAAAAAAAAAAGACTGTAAGAAGAGACAAAGAAGGACACTATATAGTAATAAAGGGGAGAATCCAACAAGAGGATATAACAATTATAAATGTTTATGCACCCAACACGGAGCACCCAAATACGTAAAACAGTTAAACATAAAATAATCAACATTAATATACAATTATAGTAAGGGACTTTAACACCCCACTTACATTGATGTACAGATCAACCAAACAGCAAATCAATGAAGAAACAGTGGCTTTGAATGGCACACTGGACCGGATGAATTTAACAGACATACGCAGAGCATTCCATCCTAAAACTGCAGAATACACTTTCTTTTCAAATGCACATTGAACATTCTCCAAAAGGGATCTCATATTAGGCCACAAGTTTCAACAAATTTAAAAAATGAAGTCATACCATGCCTCTTTTATGACAAAAACACTATGAAACTAGAAATCAACTACAAGAAAAAAATCTGGGAAAAGCACAAATACATGTGGTTAAATAAGATGCTATTAATCAGTGAATGAATCAACTAAGAAATCAGAAAAAGAAAATAAAATTACATGAAAATGAAAACACAATGGTCCAAAATCTTTGGGATGCAGCAAAAATGGTTCTAAGGGGGAAGTTTATAGCCTACCTCAGGAAACAAGAAAAATCTCAAATAAACAATCTAACCTTACACTTAAGGGAGCTAGATAAAGAAGAACAAATAAAATCCAAAACTGGAAAAACGAAGGAAATGATAAATATTAGAGCCAAAATAAATAATACAAAAACTAAAACACACACACACACACACACACACACACACACACACACACACACTAGAATAGATCAATGAAACCAGAAGCTAGGTCTTCGAAAAAAAATCAACAAAATTTATAAACCTCTAGCCAGACTCATTAAAAAGAGAGAACCCAAACAAACAAAATTACTAATGAAAGAGAGGAAAAAACAACCAACACCACAGAAATACAATTGTAACAGAATATTATGAAAACCTATATGCTAACAAATTGGACAACTCAGAAGAAATTGATAAATTCCTAGAAACATATAACCTACCAAAACCAAAGCAGGAAGAAATAGAAAATTTGAACAGACTAATTACTAGCAATGAAACTGAATCAGTAATAAAAAAACAAAAGCCCAAGACCAGATGGCTTCACAGGCAAATTCTACAAAACATTTAAATAAGAGTTAACACTCATTCTTCTCAAACTATTCCAAAAAAATACAAAAGGAAGGAAAACTTCCAAATTCATTCTATGATACCAAAATCATCTGATACCAAAAACAGACACCGCTAAAGAAGAGAACTACAAGCCAATATTTCTCATTACTATAGATGTAAAAATCCTCAACAAAATATTAGCAATATGAAGCCAAAAATATATTTAAAAAATCATATACCACAATTGAGGTGCCCGGTGGCTCAATCAATTAAGCATGCAACTCAGGTCATGATCTCTTGGTTCCTGAGATTGAGCCTGGTCCAGCTCCACACAATATGGAGGCTGCTTGAGATTCTGATTCTCTATCTCCCTCTCTCTCTGCCCCTTCTATGCTCGTTCTTGCTCTTTCTCTCTCTATCTCAAAATTAATAAATAAACCTTTAAAAAATCATACACCACAATCAAGTCAGTTTTATTCCTGGGATGCAAGGTTTGTTCAATATTCACAAAACAATCGATGTGATGTATCACATCAATAAGAAAAAGGATAAAAACCACTAAGATAATTTCAATAATATGCATAAAAGGCATTTGACAAAGTACAACATCCATTCATGATAAAACCCCTCTGCAAAGTAGGTCTAGAGGAAACATATCTCAACACAATAAGGGCCTTATACGAAAAACCCACAGGCAACAATACTCAATGTTGAAAAACTGAGAGCTTTTCCAATAAGGTCAGGAACAAGACAAGGATGTCCATTCTTACCCCTTTTATTCAACATATTAGTGGAAGTCCTAGCCACAGCTATTAGACAACATAAAAAAAAAAAAAAAAAAAAAACAAATGCTATCCAAACTGATAAGAAAGAAGTAAAACTCTCACTATATGCACATGACATAATACTATATATAGAAATTCCTAAAGACTCCACTAGAACACTACTAGAACTGATGAATGAATGCAGTAAAGTCACAGAATACAAAATCCATGTATAAAAATTTGTTGCATTCCTACACACTATTAACAGAGCAGCAGAAAGTGAAATTTAAAAAAAAATCCCATTTACAATTGCACCAAACACAATAAAGATCTAGGAATAAACTTAACCAAAGAGGTGAAAGACCTGTATACTCTAAAAACTATAAAACATTGATGACAGGAATTCAACACAATGTAAAGAAATGGAAAGATATTCCACGCTCATGGGCTGGGAGGATAAAAATTGTTAAAATCTCTATAATACCCAAAGCAATCTACAGATTTAATGCAATCCTTATCAAAACACCCACAGCATGTTTAACAGAACTAGAGCAAAAAAGACCTCAACTTGACAAATCCTGAAAAAGAAAAACAAAACTGGAAGTATAACAATTTCAGAATTTAAGTTATATTACAAAGCAGTAGTAATTAAAACAGTATGGCACTAACATAAAAAATAGAAATACAGGGGTGCATGGGTGGCTCAGTTGGTTAAGCATCCAACTTCAGCTCAGGTAATGATCTCGAGGTCTATGAGTTTGAGCCCTGCGTCAGGCTCTGTGCTGACAGCTCAGAGCCTGGAGCCTGATTCAGATTCTGTGTCTCCCTGTCTC
Source organism: Leopardus geoffroyi (assembly GCF_018350155.1). NCBI lineage: Eukaryota > Metazoa > Chordata > Mammalia > Carnivora > Felidae > Leopardus > Leopardus geoffroyi. The sequence goes on along the minus strand of NC_059336.1, from coordinate 98,173,386 downwards.
TCTGCCCCTCCCTTGCTTATACTCTGACTCTCTCTCTCTCTCTCTCTCTCAAAAATAAATAAACATTAAAAAAAATAGAAACACAGATCAATGGAATGGAACAGAAAACTCAGAAGTAAATCCACAATTATATGGTCTATTAACTTCCACAAAAGAGGATATTCCAAAAGAGGAATATCCAATGGGAAAAACACAGTCTCTTCAACAAATGGTGTTGGGAAAATTGGATCTGTACATGCAAAAGAATAAAATTGGAACACGTTCTTTCACCATTCACAAAAATAAAGTCAAAATGGATTAAAGACCTACATGTGAGACCTGAAACCATGGAAATCTTAGAACAGAGCACAGGCAGTATTTTCTCTGATACTGACCATAGTAACATTTTTCTAGATATATCTCCTAAGGCAAGGGAAACAAAAGCAAAAATGAACTATTGGAACTACATCAGAAAAACAAAAACAAAATCCAAAAAACAAAACACACACACACACACACACACACACACACACACACCCTTCTGCACAGCAAAGGAAACAATTAACAAAACTAAAAGGCAGCCTATGGAATGGGAGAAGATATTTGCAAACAGCATATCTGATAAAAGGTTAGTATTCAAAATATATAAAGAACTGATCTGACTCAACACCCAGAAAACAATCCAATTAAAAAATGGGCAGAAGACATGCACAGACATTTCTCCAAAGAAGACATATACATGGCTAGCAGATGCATGAAAAGATGCTCACCATCACTTATCACCAGGGAAACACAAATCAAAACTACAATGATATATTATCTCACACCTGTCAGAATGGCTAAAATCAAAAACACAAGAAATGACAGGTGTTGGCAAGGATGTGGAGAAAGGGGAACCCTCTTGCACTGTTGGTGGGAACGCAAACTGGTACAGCCACTCTGGAAAACAGCATGGAGCTTCCTCAAAAGATTAAAAATAGAACTACCCTGTGATCCAGGAATCACACTACTAGGTATTTACCCAAAGAATACAAAAACACTAATTCAAAGTGATATATGCACCCCTATTTTTATTGCAGCATTACTTACAATAGCCAAACCATGGAAGCAGTCCACATGTAGAATAGAATAGAATAATATAATATTATTCAGCCATAAAAAATAAGGAAATCTTGCCATTTGCAACAATGTGGATAGAGCTAGACAGTATAATGATAAGCAAAATAAACCAAAGACAAACATCATATGATCGCACTCATATGTGGAATTTAAGAGACAAATGAGCAAAGAGGAAAAAAGTAAGAGAGAGAGAGAGACAAACCAAGAAGCTAACTCTTAACTATAAAGAACTGATGGTTACCAGAGAGGAGGTAGGTGAGATGGGGGAGACATAGGGGATGAAAATTAAAGAGTACACTTATTTTTATGAAAAAAAATCTACAAACTTAACAAAAAACACAAGGATGAGGACTAAAGAGTACACAAAATATGATGAAAAAATGTAAAAACTTACACACACACTAAACACAAAAGTTGCCACCTACCAATCTGGAGTGTCCTGCCTATTTCTTTGGTCTCTCTTTGTCCTCTGCATACAAGGACCAGTGGTTACAAACCAAAAATGTTCTTAGTGGTTAATAGAGGGCCAAACCTGACATATTATTTTTTAGGAAGCACTGTTTTTTCTTTGATATCAAGCATCCTTGAACTTAAATATGCATGTTTTCTTCAGTTTAAAAATTTTTATGAAATGTGTACAATATTCTACTAATATCCTCTTTTACTATGATGTTCTACTATCCTCTTCAGGACAATTACTTGTATCCTACTACTTGCATCTACTTCTTAAGTTAGTTCCATTTTATTCTCTCACAATTGTGACTGGAACTATGTTTTTTTAGGACTGAGTGAGCCATTATTTCCTTTTCTATCATTTGCTCTCTGAAAAAGGCATTATTTTTGCTTTCTAACATATTCCTCTAGACTTTGTCTTACGATCTCTCAGAGTATAAGAGTTACTAACTTGAAAAATCCTCAGTCTACCAAAATCAAGAATGATTTTTTTATTAAAAAAAATTTTCACCCAGGAAATTATCCTATCAGATTAATAGGTAAACCTGATCTGACCTCTTCTGATATTGTCTAACCAATCTGATCTAACCTCAAGTCTAATCTCATCTTGACTTAGGGAATGATTTCTTGATCATATTCCTTTAAGACATAAGAAATACCTGTAGTTTATCTTATAAAGTGTATTTGTCTGAATCTTAGCCACTAACTCTGATTACTTTCTATATATATATTACCAGTTTTCTTCTAAAATATGTCCAGATTATTTACCAGGTATTTATGGTAAACCCTAAAGTGAAAATATCAAATAATCTTGAAAATTAAAGCTCTAAAGTTTAAGAAGACATCCCACCTCCTCTTACATAGAATCCTATGTGCAACATTAATAGCATTTTAGAGTCGGTTTATTAAGGGGATCAAGCATTTGTTTAACAGTACAGTCTACTTTATAGAGCTCTGGATTGGGGGAAGGGGAGATAAGATGGTAAATTTCCTGTTTATGTAGAATCAAAGTCATATATCTAATTGTTATGTGACTCAATTACACATAGTTTTCTTGGTAAATGCAGTGTGTACCTATTATTGATGTGTGTACCTATTTTTGATAAAATCCTTCACCAACCCCTCCAGATAGAATTAAACACATTTGCCTCCATGAACCCTGAACATATATCTATAATAAGTTATTACATATGCTTATTTTCATCCCTTGTTACTAGTGTCTTTGCTAATGTTAAAAATATCTAAAGGTTAGTATCAGTATTAGAGGAGTTCTAACTTGCTTTTACAAATAGCAAAATAGGGGCGCCTGGGTGGCGCAGTCGGTTAAGCGTCCGACTTCGGCCAGGTCATGATCTGGCGGTCCGTGAGTTCGAGCCCCGCGTCAGGCTCTGGGCTGATGGCTCAGAGCCTGGAGCCTGTTTCCGATTCTGTGTCTCCCTCTCTCTCTGCCCCTCCCCCGTTCATGCTCTGTCTCTCTCTGTCCCAAAAATAAATAAACGTTGAAAAAAAAAACAAATAGCAAAATAATCTAAATGTAGGTTGACTCAATAATTGTTGTATGATAATATATTTACAATATATAATATTAACATTCAATAATATTAGATATATATCTGTATATAATAATGGTAACATTATGTGATAATAAAATATGTATTATTTTGTTATATTGATATTTGTTAATATAATTATTTGATAATATATTTTATATTATATACATATGAGGTATGAGTGTTTTTATTAGGTTTTAGATTAAAAGAAAACATAAGCTTTTAACATATCCTTGATTTCAGTAGAAACTGTTTAATTGTATTCTAGTGTCAACTCTGGACTTTTCTGGATAAATACCCACCAGTGGAATTGCTGGGTTCATAGGGTAATTCTATTTTTAATTTTTTGAGGAACTTCCATACTGTTTCCACAGTGACTACACCAGTTTACAATTTCACCAAAGTGCATAAGGGTTCCCTTTATTCCTCACCAATACCTGTTGTTTCAAGTCTTTTTGATAACAGCCCTCATTGTGACTTTTTTTTTAATTAGTAGATTTTTATATGCTTATTTTTAAGTAAGTGATTTTTAAAATTCAGTATAATTAAATACTTGTGGCTTTGATTTGCACTCCCCTGATGACTAATAGTATAGAGCATCTTCTCATTTACCTGTTGGCCACCTATATGTCTTCTTTGGAAAAATGTCTATTCATATCTTCTCATTTTTTGATCTGATCACTTTCCTTCCTTTTTTTTCCCTACTGAGTTGTATGAATTCTTTATATATTTTGGATATCAGCCCCCTTATCAGATATATGATTTACAAGTATTGTCCTCTATTCAGTTGGTTGCCTTTTCATTTTGTTGATGGCTTCCTTTACTGTGCAGAAGCTTTTTAATTTGACATAGTCCCACTTGTTTGTTTATGCTTTTGTTGTTTTTGCTTTTGGTGTCAGATTTAAAAAAATCATCATCACGATCTATGACAAAGAGCTTACTGCCTATATATGGAGGTTCCTCAAAAAATTAAAAATAGACTTACCATATGATCCAGCAATTCCACTTCTGGGTATTTATCTGAACAAAACAAAACTACTAACTTGTAACGGTACATGCACCCACATGTTTATTGCAGCATTATTTACAATAGCCAAGATATGGAAACAACTTAAGTGTCCATCAATGGATGAATGAATAAAGAAATTATGGTATACATATGCAATTGAATACTGTTTGGTCATAAAAAATAATGAAATCTTGCCATTTGCAATGGCATGGGTGGACCTGAAGTACCTAAGCTAAGTGAAATAGGACAGACTGAGAAAGACACATGCCATATGAGCTCTCTTATATATGGAATCTAAAAAATAATAATAATAAAATTGAAAAAATAAGTTCACAGATATAGAAAACAGAATGGTGGTCACCAGGGGTGAGATGGTGCAGTGGGGGAGAAATGGGTGAACTGTTTTTATTTCATTTCATTTAAATTGTATTAAGAACAAAACAAAACAAAAATCAAACCACCACCACCATCACAACACAAACACTAGCCCCTTGCAGTAGGTACCTGAAAGAAGGAAATGGGCGGGTGACTTTCATACCTTTTATGTCATTTTTCCTGACTGCAGGCCACAAACAGTACTTTGAAGGAATTTAAAACTCATACAGAGGGGCGCCTGGGTGGCGCAGTCGGTTAAGCATCCGACTTCAGCCAGGTCACGATCTCGCGGTCTGTGAGTTTGAGCCCCGCGTCAGGCTCTGGGCTGATGGCTCAGAGCCTGGAGCCTGTTTCCGATTCTGTGTCTCCCTCTCTCTCTGCCCCTCCCCCGTTCATGCTCTGTCTCTCTCTGTCCCAAAAATAAAAAATAAACGTTGAAAAAAAAAATGTTTAAAACTCATACAGAAAACTGCACTCTTCTGAGCTTGAATAACACACAAAAGGGTATGGGGATACCTACCTAGAATTCCCAATATTGACTAACTGCAGGCTCAATTCCAGAAGTTTCTCTTGGCCTGGTTGGGTAAGATCAATACAAAACAGCCAGTAGGGTTGGAAGCAGTTTTCTTGGCAAATGGATAGTGAATCACAAGTTTTGAGGAGGAGACTGCCGGCGTCTTGCCAACCTTGTTTCTAAAGGGGTCCCAGAACCTTGTTCTGGCCCCTAGCCATAATTCTTCCTTTAAAAGACTGGCAGCCCAGAAAGGCAATAATGCTATCTAATTTTCTTGCTTGGTAATTTCTTTTAGTTACTATGTCACATATACTAGATTACATAGATTTTGTCTTCATGCTGGCTTCATGCAAGTCCCTTGAACTTTGAGGTAAGACCCAGTCCTTGTAGCTATATTAATCCCAAAAGCAATTTGATTATCTGTTCTTGAGTCTTTCATTTTCCATGCTAATAACTGGTATGAATTGGCTCTGTCTTGCCTACTCTGACACCTTTTTATTCGCAGAAAAACCAGGAACTCATTATATTTTCCTCAATGGTGACGACCAAAAATAAAATTCTTACATGTGTCTCCTTCTTTGACATTTCTTTTACTACCTGTTCATTAGATCATATTTGATCACCACTTTTCATAGTTACTGGTGGTGTTGCTGGCTGTGTAACTGGTCACATTAGCATACATAATCATTAGGTTATCATGCACTTTCTTCAGTGGTTTAGGCTATAATTTTTTTTAATTCTTTAATGTTTTATTTATTCTTGAGAGAGAGAGAGAGAGACAAAGCATGAGTGGTGAAGGATCAGAGAGAGAGGGACACATAGAATCCAAAGCAGGCTCCAGGCTATGAACTGTCAGCACAGAGCCTGATGTGGGGCTCAAACTCATGAAGTGTGAGATCATGACCTGAGCTGAAGTTGGATACTTAACCAACTGAGCCATCCAGGCATCCCTAGGCTTAAATTTTTAACAAAGTATTAGCATTTGTAAATCTATAAGCAAAAAAGCTGAGATCTTAGTAACAATCTATATCTAATCACATGGTCCCTTGTATTAACCCATCTTGCTGTCTCACGTTCTTTTTCCTTTTTTTATTTTTATTTTTTTAACATTCATTTATCATTGAGAGACAGGGAGAGACAGAGCATGAGCATGGGAGGGGCAGAGAGAGGAGGAGACACAGAATCTGAAACAGGCTCCAGGCTCTGAGCTGTTAGCACAGAGCCTGACGCGGGGCTCAAACTCACAAACTGCGAGATCATGACCTGAGTCAAAGTCGGACGCTTAACCGACTGAGCCACCCAGGCACTCCTGTCTCACATTCTAAATTAACCATTACCTGGAATACTTTTCTATCCTTGTTATAAACCTATATATAGCTTTATATATGTACACATATATATATGTATATGTATATATATATACACACACACATAAAGTAGTATATTTGTACTATTTTAAAATGTAAATATAATTTAAATTGTATAATTAAATATATAACTAAATATATTTTAAATATAGTTATATTTTTATATATAAATACTATATTTATATAATAAATATGTATGTGAATATATATGCATATTCCTTTAAACACATAATAAATTTTCATGTGAAGTGCTGTAAAATTTGTAGTGGGTATTATGCTTTATGGGTTGTTTTTGTTTTTATTTTTACTTTATTTCAGTTAATACTGGATTGCTAAAATTTAGGAATATTATGTGGATCTCTAGAGTTCATTCATTTTGAGCATTGCATAATATTCCACTGTTGGAATATACTATAGTTAATTTACTTATTCTCCCTTTGATAGGCATTTGAGTTGTGTGGTACACAGCCTTTAAGTTTGTCCCAATGATACCTGTACCATGATATCTAACTATGGTATGGACTTGCTTTTAACAAATAAAATATAGCGAAAGTGATAGTCTATCATCTCCCAAAACAGGTTATAAAATGATTATGATTGGGGCGCCTGGGTGGCTCAGTCGGTTAAGCGTCTGACTTCAGCTCAGGTCACGATCTCACAGTCTGTGAGTTCGAGCCCCGCATCGGGCTCTGGGCTGATGGCTCAGAGCCTGGAGCCTGCTTCCGATTCTGTGTCTCCCTCTCTCTCTGCCCCTCCCCCTTCCGTGCTCTGTCTCTCTCTGTCTCAAAAATAAATAAAAGTTAAAAAAAATTTTTTTTTAAATAAAAAGATTATGATTTCTGTCTTGTCCTGTTTTTCAGAGTCCTCATTCTAGGGAAGACAAGTTGTCATATTAGCAGTAGCCAAATGACAGATTCACATGATAAGAAAGTAATGTGTTCAGCCAACAACGCATGAGGACCGAAAAACTGCGAAAGGTCATATGAGTGGGAATGAAACCAGATTTTCCCCCTAGTTAAGCCTTTAAACGACTACAGCTGTGACCATCATCTTGATTTCTGCCTTTTGAGTGACCATGACCACAAGCATTCTTACTCAAACTGTTATGTAATAAATGTGGTTTGTTTTAAGTCACTACATTTGTCGGTAATTTGTGATACAATAGGTAATTAATATGGGTTGATTTGTGGTTTTTGCTACTGTGAACAATAATAACATGAATATTCTTGCACCTGCTGCCTACTGTACGTGTGTAAGAGATTCTTTAAACGAATACAGCAAGAAGGAAAATTGCTGAAGTCATAAGGCATATAAAAATGTCAACCAATCAGGGCATCTAGATGGTTCAGTCTGTTGAGCGTCTGACTCTTGATTTTGGCTGGGTCTTGATCCCAGGGTTGGGGGATCGAGCCCCAGGTCAGGCTCCACACTGAGGGATTCTCATTCTCTGTCTCTATCTCTCTCCCTTTGCCCTTCAACCCAGTTCATGCTTGCTCTCTCCCTTTCTCTAAAAAATTTAACAAAACAAAAATGTCAACCACAGGAGACAATGCCATGTACTTTCCAAAGAAGTACACAAATTTATATGCTTCCTAAGAAATGCGTAAGTTAAACAATATGGACACATCATTTAAATTTTCCCCATGTAATGAATACCAAATCCTATCTCTTTACTGTCTTGATTTGTATTTTCTAGTTATGGATGATATTTAATATCTTACCTTATGTTTATAAGTATATTGCTTCCTCTTCTATTAAATATTTATGTTTTTTACCTTTTTTTTTCTATTAGTTACATGAGTTTACTGATTTGTAGGATTGTGAACAGCATCTTGATAGCCAATCCCTTGATAATTATGGGTATCAAAAATATATTTTCTGCTATTTGTTACTACAGTTCCACTTATGTGGAAGGGGTCCTTAGGTGAACAAGAAAGGCTAACTTTTGTCATTTCCTTTACAATCAGTACTTTTGGGTCATGTTTAAGAAATTATTGCATATTCCAGGTTGTAAAATGTATTAACCTACATTCTCTAATGACAGTATTTAAGTTTAACAACAAATCCTTAATTTTTCTGAGGAAGGGATCCAATGTCATATTATTAAAATATAAATATTTTTGTAACTATTTTATTGAAAAAAATCTTCTTTCCATACTAATTTTACATACTTCTTTTGAACATATAACAAAATTCAATCCCTATATAGACCTGTTTTAAGGCAGTCATTCTCATACACTTATCAACTTGGTGACAAATATACTACTATCATACTTAATATGTGTTAATAAACATAACTTGGTAATATATCTGAAGGCAAAGTCCTGCATTTCTTGTTAAGATTTTTGTCAGTAATTTGGGTTCAAAAAAAATTAGGGGCACCTGCGTGGCTCAGACAGTTATGCATCTGACTTCAGCGCAGGTCATGATCGCACAGTTCATGAGTTCAAGCCCTGCATCAGGCTCCATGCTGATTGTGGGAAGCCTGCTTGGGATTCTCTCTCTTTCACTCTTTCTCTGCCCCTCACCTCCTTGGCTTTCTCTTTCTCTCAAAATAAATAAACTTAAAAAAATAAATCACGTAATCATTTTCCATGAAAAATCTACTGATATTACTGGAATTATATTGAATCTCTTTATCAATCAACTTTATAAACTTGCCTTCTCTTTACTAAACATTGTATATCTTTTCAGTTATCTAAATTGGTAATTTTACTTATTTAAGTTCTACACTTTCTATACATACCAATTTTGAATATCTCTGGTTACAGACATAGGTAACTTATATTCAGTGCTACTACTAGGAAATGTCTTTTTTTTTAATATTATATTTTTGACTTGTTTGCTTTTCCATTGAATTTTCTTATTTTGTTTTAAATTTCCATCTATTTCAACACTTTTGTTGGGATTGGCTCTGCCAAATGCTTAATGTCTTTGAAGTATTAAAAAAAGTTTAAATATGTTATATTATTTAAAAGCCTGCACAGCAAGGCAAGCAAGTTTGGGAATTTTAAAAATTAACTGCATTATGTATAGTATTACAAAGACTTTCTTTGGCCTTGAAGATAATGGCTTTAAATGCAGGCTAATTGGAATAATAATTTAATTTGTCTCTATATGTGCTTACCTGAAAGGTTCTTTCACCCAAAGATACAAAAGTACATTATAAATATCCTTATTTTTCCCTCCCTTCCTCCTACTTCATTCCTTCATTTTTTTTTTGTTTTTAATTTTTATCTGCTTATTTAAATTTTCAAAAGAGACAGAGATGCCAGAACATTTCCAGGCAGGATGCTGCAGAGCCTGAGAGAATCCTAGGCTGCCTTTACTGATGATGTCTCTCTCCTCCTCCTTTCCTTTCTCCTCCAACCCCTCCCTCCCCCTCTTCTAACTCCTCCTCTTCCTCTTTCCTCTCTCCCCCAAAATAACAGTATTAAATAAAGGAAAACCAAGTTTTACAAATCTATAATATCAATTTACATTGAAAAATTTAATGAATTGAAAAATTAGCACAAAAACTAAAAGTATAATGTTCAATCTATAAAGTAATCATAAGAATTTCATATATGAAATAAAATACAGTCCAGGACAGGTAATGTCATCTTTAGTGGGGCAGTTTTAAAATACATCATGAGCATTTTTCAGAAATGTACCATTTCTCTCTAACTTTAGTTCTTGGGGAAATGCCTCAGGAGGTCTTACATGAATGTGATTCAGAAAAATGGCTATTCTGTCCCTCCCTTTTCTCTGGGCATTGTTCCTGGCCTTGCCAGGGCTGGTTAGTACAGCTAGTGCCCAACCTAAAATCATACCATGGTAACAATATCCTTAAGGGGCCTGGGTGGCTCAGTCTGTTAAGCATGCAACTCTTAATTTTGGCTCAAGTCATGATCTCATGGTTCGTGAGTTTAAGCCCCATGTCACATTCTGTGCTGACAGTGTGGAGCCTGCTTCGGATTCTCTCTCTCCCTCTCTCTCTGCACCTCCCCTGCTTGCTCTGTCTCTCTCTCTCTCTCTTAGAAATAAAAATATAAAGATACAAAATAATAATATCCTTACTTTTACTTGCTATTTAGCTGAAGTTGACTGGAAAAGACCATAATTATTGTTGAAACTAGAAACTTGACCCATAAATATTGGAAATCTTGTATGCTACAACCAGAAGTGACAGTCATAGCCTTTGAGAGATTTTACCAATGTAGTGGTCAGAATGTTGAGTAGTAAACCAAGAGAGAACAGATATCATCAATTAGAAAGAGGAGGAAAGGGCCTCCTGGGTGGCTCAGTTGTTTAAGCATCTCTTGATTTTGGCTCAGGTCATGATCTCGTTTCATGAGATCAAGCCCCACATGTCAGGCTTTGCACTGACAGTGTAGAGCCTGCTTGAGATTCTGTCTCCCTCTCTCTCTACTTCTGCCCCATTCATGTGCATGTTCTCTCTAAATAAATACATAAACATTAAAAAAAAAGAGGAAGCGGCGCCTGGGTGGCACAGTCGGTTAAGCGTCCGACTTCAGCTCAGGTCACGATCTCGCGGTCCGTGGGTTCGAGCCCCGCGTCGGGCTCTGGGCTGATGGCTCAGAGCCTGGAGCCTGTTTCCGATTCTGTGTCTCCCTCTCTCTCTGCCCCTCCCCCGTTCATGCTCTGTCTCTCTCTGTCCCAAAAATAAATAAATGTTGAAAAAAAAATTTAAAAAAAAATATAAAAAAAAGAGGACAAAATGACCGTTAAACAGCACATGTGCAACATATCCAATATTGTTCCAGTGATATCACTGCTGCAGAGACAATTACTTTATCCCGTTCATTGGGACACATTCTCCAGCAGTACCCTTAAGACTGGTACCACCTTGAAAAAAGAAAAACAAAACATCTTTTTCTTATTTATTTGGAATCGTTATCTCTTTTTAGCTGTTTCTTGCCCTAGCTGAGTGAATATTAGGATTGCATTCTGAGGACAGAACTTTAAGAATTTCTTGAAAGCAGTAGTAAGTATAAACTTTGAAGGTACTTAGGAAAAACTAAATAGTTAAAACTAATCTGATCTTTCCGTCCATAAGGTAATAATGGCAGTCTAGCCACATGGGTCTGCTCAGAAATGAAGGCAAGTGGGACAGGTACAGATACAGTTATTTTACTATTAGGTTAGCAGCACTGACCTCTACAAATGGTGATCAGTATCATGAATTGTGGAGTGAGATAATCTGGGCTCAAATATCAGCCTAGCCATCTACCAGGTGTGTGGCCTGCAATATATTTTTCAAATGTTCATAAGTTTTAGTCCCTCTTTTATCAAATACAGACAAACATTAACCTAAATGTCAACCACTGCTATTATTTACTATTATTACTGTTATTGCTATCCTGATCATCATCATCATTATTATATCACTAATATGTGGTAAAATGAGAGATTGCAACTGGCTTATGCTTCCTGATGCAAATACATTAAATCCAATGGGTTTATATAAAATGGACTTCCAAGGAGGCAAGGACTCCTGGGTAAATCATATTCTGTATTAAGCAACCATGAAATGTTAGTTTTTAAGAAAATAATAGTATACAAAGCAGTTTAATAGATTAACAATTTACTATCAATTACTTATTATATATCACTCTAAACTTTGTACATTTTTCTTTACAACTCCTAGAAGGCAGAATTGTTACCCTCAAATAGGTGTGCAAATAAGCACACTGATACTAATGAAAGATACTTAACTTGCTAAAGTGTTTAACCAACTACAGGTGAAAGATTCAGGACAAAATCAGTGCTTTTGCCAGACTATAATGGTAGTGGCTATAATCCACTTCACCTTGATTATTAAATGGTATGAGACCTGGGTCTCTGTTATCATCGGTAACCATTCTTCTTCTCCCTAAAGTATAAGTCACGGCTCAGATTCCCAGGCATTGCTTTAGCTCATATTTACAATTTTAAAACAACAATTAAAAGGGGAGAAGCAAAATGGGTAAAGGGGTATCTCCCACTCCCCTTTACCCATTTTGCTTCTCCCCTTTTAATTGCTGTCCTTTATCAGGGAATAAATAAGTCAAGGGGATAAAAGGTACAGCATAAGAAATATAGTCAATGGTATCATAATAGTGTTGTCTGGTGGCAGATGATAGCTACAGTTATGAGTATAGCATATACAGTTGCTGAATCACTATGCTGCACACCTGAAACTAGCATAACATTGTGTGTCAAGTATATTTCAATTTAAAAAAGGTCATACCATGGGGCATCCCGGTGGCTGAGTCAGTTAAGCGTCCAACTTTTGGTTTGGGCTCAGGTCATGATCTAACAGTTCTGAGTTCAAGCCCTGCATCAAGCTTCACGCTGACAGTGCACAGCCTGCTTGGGATTCTCTCTCTCCCTCTCTCTGTCTGCCACTCCCCTGCTTTCTCTGTCTCTCTCTCAAAATAAATAAATAAATAAAAATAAACTTGAAAAAAAGAGTAAAAGGTTATACCATATTTATCACCATAAATATTGTGTATTTTAACTACAGAGCAGTGTTATAGTTGGGCCAAAATTTATGATGTGTGTATATTTAATTTAAACTATTTCTATACATAACGGGAACCCTCTTGCACTGTTGGTAGGAATGCAAACTGGTGCAGCCACTCTGAAAAACAGTGTGGAGATTCCTCAAAAAAAATTAAAAATAGAACTACCCTATGACCAGCAATAGCACTACTAGGAATTTATCCAAAGGATACAGGAGTGCTGATTCATAGGGGCACGTGTACCCCAATGTTTACAGCAGTGCTTTCAACAATAGCCAAGTTATGTAAAGAGCTTAAGTGTCCATCAAATGATGAATGGATAAAGAAGACGTGGTTTATATATACAATGGAATACTACTTGGCAATGAGAAAGAATGAAATCCTGCCATTTGCAGCAATGTGGATGGAACTGGAAGGTATTGTGTTAAGTGAAATAAGTCAGTCAGAGAAAGGCACATATCATATGTTTTCACTCATACGTGGAACTTGAGAAACTTAACAGAAGACCATAGGGGAACTGAAGGGGAAAAAATAGTTACAGAGAGGGAGGGAGGCATACCATAACAGACTCTTAAATACAGAGAACAAACTGAGGGTTGATTGGGAGGGGGCGGGGGAGAGGGGAATATGGGTGATGGGCATGGATGAGGGCACTTGTTGCGATGAGCACTGGGTGGTGTATATAAGCAATGAATCACAGGAATCTACTCCCAAAATCAAGAGCACACTGTATACACTGTATGTTAGCCAATTTGACAATAAATTATATTAAAAAAATTTTTAAATGACCTATTTCTATACATTCATCACCAGAAAATTGTTTTAAAATGTTTCCCTAAATATTTACTCTTTAAAAAATGATTTTTAATGAAATTATCCAGTTATACAGTGTGAAAAATTGGGATAATCCTTGGCATGTAAAGTTTTGCTTTGGACAATTTGAATCTGGCCATCCAACACATTAGCATTTGAAAGTGATACAACTGCAAAACAATTTGAAGCTAAAACGAAACTACCAGAGATGAGACATTTGATTAGGCCAAAATTATTCTTTATAAATGCAGCTAGACATCATCATCATCACTATTATCATTATTATTATTTTGAACTTAAGACAAGTTTTTTCAGCCACAGCTTACTCAAACAAATTAATTAGGTCACATTTCATTTGGTAGAAGATATTATACTTTCTAACTAAATAGCTATTGATTGGAATTTATAGATGTGATTTTGGTATTATATAGACTAGGCAATAAACATCTTACAATTAAACTAGTAACAATACAAAGTGAAATATTTATGCATATTGTTTTTTCCTTGAAAATCTTATACTCTCAAAATTATAACTTTAGCCTCTTAGTGTACGTCAGATTACTGGAAAGGAAGCTATAGTAATAACAGGACTCACTGATGTTTACAAGAAAAAAAAACTATCACTGAGTCCCTAAATCCTCCTCTCTGCCCTTCTCTGAACTATAAGTATTAGATTTAATCTTTTAGATGTAATTTATTAGATTGATTTGTAAATTTAATTAAAATACCTATTAGATTACTTGCATATATAATAAATAATGACATTAATTTGGAGTATATGGGTCATATCTTTACTGACCCATATTGATATTTATAAAAAACAATAATTTTACTCTTTTTACAATTTCTACAGCTTAACTCTAGTCTGCTGGAGCTCTTTTTTTCTTTACTATTAGTATTATTAACAGAGAAATATCATCATAATATGCATATCTAGACAATTTTAAAGAAATATAATCTCTCCCTAAGAAAAGGTAATATATGTGCCCAATAATAAAAACCGAAGTAAATAAAAAGCTATTTCCCTGATACTTGCTCCCGTCATCCTCCAAGACTCAGAATGTGGGAGGGATAAGAAACATAACATTTCTATTTAGCTCTAAGTAATTCAAAGTCAGTGCCAAAGCTACAGAACATCTCTTTCTACTAATCTAGTATTTTCCCAGTGGATTATTCTATAAATTGGGCTGACCTCATTTTCAGGGATAAATATAGAGGATTTATACTGAGTTTAGTTAAGATCTGCAAACATATAGGAATTCTTTTATTAGGAAGATATAAAGTGTGTCTATAATAAACATTTTTTAATTTGAACATTTTGTATAGTTGAAACTATAACCATCTATACTCACTCAGTTTATTGTCCACATCAATAGCATTTTACTCTTCAGCTCTCTTCACTAATAAAATTCTACAGTCTTCATCAATATGATTTTGCTATTCCAGGAAATTCTTGTCCAGCAAGACAAAGGTTGTAAATAACATTACTGTTTGTTCCACAGACTTTCTGAATAATCCACTTGAATATGCATAAGACTGTTCAACTTTTCAGTAGATACCATGAAATAATTGTTTACTCTCCAAAGCTTCTGAAATGAGTGCTTTGCTATTACATCCATGAATTCTAAAATATATTATGTTCCTTACTCAATCTTAATCAAATTCCTGAACTGAAACAGCTACCTTAAGCCAAACTCCAAAACCCCACAAATATCCCCTACTGATACTGAAACTCTGTCCAGGTAGGACTTTTCCTTACTGGAATATTCAAGGAACCCAGCTTTGACTTAGCAACACATTGCCTTGGTGGTATTTTGAGAAGGTGACATTGAACAGAAGTTTGCCATTTGTATTTTCTATTACTAGGTATATATTGTATATTTGAAGGTAAACTCAAATTTTAGTCTGTAGTTCTAAAAGAAAGGCTGCTAACAGAATTTCAGTGTGATGTTTCTCCTATGCCTCATGTCTGCAGACAATGTCTGTAAATTATTATTACTTTATTTGTATAATAGTTTGATTTATATGTTAAACTTCAGATCAGGAACCATAATAGGTAGGGGATATCTTATTATCACATTATTTTCATATTCTTGCCGAGAAGGCTGATCTGAGGCAATTGACACGCCCCCCCCCCAAGGTCATAAAGCAAGCAAACCAAAAAACAAGGACTTAAACCGAGGTGTTTGGACAACTGTATCAGTTGTCATCTATCTTGAACAGGTGGTAGGCATTATTTCCATCTGTGGAATTAGTCACCCATGAAATTACTTTTGTCCATTAAAAACATTTAATCATAAAAAAGATAGAGTCCTGTATCACACAGATCAAACTTAAGAATCCTTACTTTTAGATTAAAATGTCTGGTCCAAGGACACCATGTCACTTTAGAGATCTGAAACTTCCTCAGTTGACTTCACCCCTCCGTTATATATTTAATAATAAGAGTAGAAAAACCATATGCTTTATTGACTTAATTTCCTATTTGAGGAAATTGTTATTTATTGTTGGATTCCTGTTAATTGAAAACACACTGCAAAATAATACTAAGCCCAATCAGGCTTGACTGTATCATTTGTCCACAACAGGTTATGTTGTTTAATATTTGCTAAAATTAATTAAAATTAATTCTAAAATTAATTCTTTAGGAACTCATCACGTTTGTGTAATAAAAAAACCCACCAGTATCTTGTTAGAAAACAGCAAAAAACTTAAGTTATGAATTATACCAATGTTCCTGGTATGTATCATGAAAAGTTACTGGGGTTAATTTTTGGTATTTGTCAAATGAAGGGTGATGAAATCTGGTTGTAGCTCTAACACCAAATCTATTTTTTTAATTATTAAAACCAATAAAATAATGATTTATTCTTGAACATGCAAGATGAGATAAATAATTAGGCATATAGGTAAACCAATATACTTGAGAAGGGGAAGAATTAAAAACAGATACTCTAACATTAAATTTTTTCTTTATATTGTGTCAAGAGCATTCCTGCTGGTATTTTAATTTCTTAAATGTGCATGGTTACAAAGGCACTGTCTGAGGCTTGATGACAACTTAAAATGTAGCTGTCTGGACTAGAAAATTGTTCAACTCAAGATATCTCTGGCAAATGAATGCACTGTTATGGCTGAGTTAATTAAAATGTTTTGTACTATTGAATGGGAGTCTAAGGAAATGATAATCCCTATTACCTGGTAGTGGGGCAATGAAAGAAACTGAAGGTAAATTACAAGTCAGAAAAAGATATATTTAGTGACAGTAGTCAGCAAGGTAAAACATTCCTTTAAAGATACCCAAGCATTTTTACATGTTTCCTCTAATGAACCAGACTAGGAGTGACTTAAGAATTGCACTCTTTAAATGACATGCTCCTAAACTTTAAAGACTTCTTCAGTCTGTTCAAGACTGTAAAGATGAAACACATCAGAAGACAAAAAATATGTTTTTTCCTCGAGATTTTTCTCACTGTGGCTGTAGAGCATCACAACATATAAAGTAATATTTAGGTTAAGATTTATTCCCATTTTAAAATTACCTGATATACCAATTTTTTTCCCCACCACAGCATTTTTCTCTACCTTCCAGAAAGAAGAGATGGCTCTTCTGTGGCTAATATAACAGACCTACTAATGAGCAGAACGGCTCAATGCAGGGACAGGAAAAGACATCACAAGCTGGACCTTGACAGGGAGTGAGGACTTAAGGCCGAAGACTGAGAAAACACACCATGGACAATTTGGGGGCTGATTGTACAAGTCAGAAAAGAAATATACCTGTGTTTGTCAGAGTTATTGGTTGCATTTAAAACTATGTTGGTTATCTTAAACTAAATAAACAGACTGTACACAGCCTCACAGAATGGGTAGTTGCCTAGAGAACCAGAATTGGGAAATAGGTGGGAAGCAAGGTAATCCTGCAAAGCCAAGAAACAGGAAGCACTAGAACTACCTTGTATGTGAAACAAAACCATTATGCAATCTTACATACACCTAAACAGACACACGGGCAATGCACATTCTGTGCACATGTACACACACATCTGATCATTTTTTGTAAAGGGAATTGTATTATATAATCTTTATTGTATTTTTCTCACTCATGATGCCTTAACAATTCCTTTCTTCCATATCTGATACAGCTCTAGTGCTTTATTTTTCCAATAGCTACATAATATTCCATGCACCATAAATTATTAATCTACCTTCTTTAAATGGGCATTCCAATTGTGAGGGCTCTACTAAGTTTATATAGAAAACATTTTGTACGTATGTCATTAGGAATTGATGCTTTTATTTCTATGGGATAGATCCCCAATAACAGAATCATTAGAATATTATATGATTTTAAATTTTAAATAGCTTCACTATAACAGTTTTTGAAACTTGTAACATTTATATGCCTACCATTAATTTACAAAAACATAAAAATATGCTTCACCCAATTCCCTCTCCTACCCCACCCCCTGAGCACTACTAAAACCTATTAGTTAAAGTAAACAATCACTGACTTTCTCTTTGTTTCTCATCACCTGGAGTTCAGAGTCTGTGCCTTGACTGTACCAAGCACATGCTTCTTCTGTGCTTGTAGAATGAGGACAGGAAGCATTTTTCTACTTCAGCTTTCTCATTTTATAGCAGGCATTGACTCTCATCAATACCTACTATATCACATATGATGCAACAAATAGGAGCTAATAAATGTTTAAGTTCACCAGTAGCGCCTAGCCAGGCATTATCTGTTTAGAAATTCCACATTTCCTAGAATTTGAAATGCTACGTACCTATACATAAACATCTCAGTCCAAAGGGTCCTGTTTTCCCTAGTGTAGGGAATGTCAGTCCGTGAATTTTATACTGAGCAGCTTAAAAAGATTTGAAGCAAGTGATGAGGATGTTCAAATACTGGGTACTGCATGATCTCAGAGTTTTGTAAAAGCTGAAGCGACTGAGACAGTTGTACTATTAAAAATAGCAAGATTTAGGAGCACCTGGGTGGCTCAGTCGATTAAGCACCTGATCCCTGATTTCAGCTCAGGTCATGATCTCACAGTCATGAGATGGAGGTGTCAGGATGCATGTTGAGTGTGGAGCCTGCTTAAGATTCTCTCCCTCTCCCTCTGCCCCTCTGCCCCTCTGCCCCACTACCCAACACTTGCACACTCTCTAATAATTTAATTTAATTTAATTTAATTTAATTTAATTTAATTTAAAAAAATAACAAGATTTTGGGGCGCCTGGGTGGCTCAGTTGGTTAAGCATCCAGCTTCAGCTTAGGTCAAGATCTCAAGGTTCGTGGGTTCGAGCCCCACATCAAGTTCTGTGCTGACAGCTCAGGGCCTGTATCCTGCTTCGGATTCTGTGTCTGCCTATGTCTCTGCCCTTCCCCCATTCACGCTCTGTCTCTCAAAATGAATATTATTTTTTTTAAATAACAAGATTTAGTTTAATTAATTGATTCCATCTCAGCACTACAGACATTATGGTTGTATAATTCTTTTTCTGAGGGAAGTCCTGTGTATTGTAGGATACTCAGCAGCATCCTTGGCCTCTACCCTCTAGAGGCAGTCCCCACAAAGTTGTTATAAACCAAAATGTCTCCTGACATTGCAAAACATGCCCTGGGAGAATTTTTCCCTAGTGGAGTACCACTGGTTTATTTTAAATAAAAAGATATTAGAGTTTGAAAATTTGATCTCACAATGTGTAGTATTCAGTTACAAATATTTTTATATTTTGGTGGGAGTGGGTAAGAGCTTGTTAAGTGAAAATCTTACAGTGGTGTACCGCTCTTTAAACAGACAAGTGAAACAAATGATAATAATACTGCCTTGATTTTGTCAGGACTTTTATTTTGAACTATTTTCTTATTTCTCTGCAAGGTATTTGTAGGAAAGATTCAGTTTTGAAGCAACATCACAAGCATGAATAATTTGAGCAGCTTTGGCTTGAAAGATGGCTAAATCTGAAGGATTTATAGTTAGGAAAGTCAGAAGAGTAGTAGCTCTAAACTCTATTGTCAGCAGAATTTTATTAAAAC
The DNA here is from genome assembly GCF_018350155.1 of Leopardus geoffroyi. NCBI lineage: Eukaryota > Metazoa > Chordata > Mammalia > Carnivora > Felidae > Leopardus > Leopardus geoffroyi. The sequence goes on along the minus strand of NC_059336.1, from coordinate 98,153,658 downwards.
TTGGCAATGCATCTTGCCAAATACCTGAAGGTCTCCATTATGTTGTAAGATGAAGACTCTATGGACAAAGATTTATACAATAAAAAGTTGATGAGGAAGACTAGGTGTAAATGAGAGTGGTTTATCCCACAGTTTATCTTTTTATATTTAGAAGACATGCAAAAACAAATTTTAACATATATATATATATATATATTTATACACACACACACACACACACACCCCATATGTATATACATGTGGTATACACACATATATATATACATATACATATATATATATATATGTATACACACACACATATACAAACACAATTAATCAACCATAAGTTATTTACTGAAGACCTAAAAAGTTCAGATCAATATGATAGCTTCTGTTACTGATGGGTGTGGGTAAGGAGATTTAAAAAGATCTAAAATAACAGATCATATATATAATCTGTATAATGTCAAGGTGATGGCAAATGTGTCTGAAAATAATGTATACTGGTCTTTACCATTAACTGTCAAATGAATGTCATCCAAATTTCTCAACAATGGCTGATATAGACTCCTTTTCGATTTCTTGTAAGTAAATATTATTTAAGAAAATAAATGTGACCATTGCACTTGATCTATAACTATGTTTATGCATCAGAAATTTTAGTTTTGTTATCCTTAAAGCATTGGACTTATCAAGTTTATGCATCCCTTTACTTTATAATAATATTCTCCAACATAATAAATGCAAGCCAACTGGTAAAATTTATGTATGAATATGTGTGCATATTTGGTAAAATTATACATGTATATATGTAACCTACGTATATATGTATGTGTATATATACGTATATATAAATATATACGTATATATACACACACATACACACATATGTTCATATTGATTTTTCTAGTTTCCTAATGTACAGTAAATTACGATGTACATCCAGGCTCTTAATAATACCTTCCTTTTAATGAATTCAGTTAAACAAGTATGTTTACATGCAAACTTAATATCTTTTAGATGTGAGATATCTCTCCTTTGTTTTATTGTCCATATTTTTTATTAATATATGAGTTCAAATCTGTTCAGTTTGTAAGGTCCTTGTTAGGAAAATTATTTCAGAATCTGTATTACATTGTTCTCAACTTTTATACATAATAGTTTTTCATTCAAACACATTGAATAAGTTACTTAAAAATGACAACAGGTTTAAAAAAAGACAAAATAATTATATAAGATAAAATTTAATAACTGTAGAATAATGTAATAAATGAAAATTGGACTTTTATTTAAAAATGTCACTTGGGTTCTAGGCAGGAGCCCCCAGCATATTCTTTGCTAACTTTTCATCAGATTTTATATGGAGACAGTATAGAAGATGAAAACTCACATCACCAGTCTAAATAAGACTAGTTAGAAATCTATCATCAAAGTTCAGCAGGTTATATAGTACATAGTCTATCTGTAGCTGAGTGAAATCCTCTGTCAGAAATTAGGAAGTAAAAAGAAACACTAGGAAGTAGTCCATTCCATTTTTTTTCTCCTTCCACCACCTGGATCAGAAAGACAAAGCCTTAACATATGCCCATAGCCCTGAAATTGATTCCTCGACCAAATGGCCTTTGGCCACCAGAAAACCATCTCCCTTATCTCCTCACATATATGTATCTTAGTCAGTCATATCAATATCTGGAAAATTGTAAGAAAGTATTTGTATGGGTCCATTGAGATGGACTGTATCACAATCTGTGTGATAATCATTTACAATTGCCACAAGACAGAAAGGAAGCATAATGATAATTTTGGCAAAGAATTAGTGACACTAATTATTTATCTTTATGTGTTCAGAGTTAAGCAGGAGAAGTCTTATGTTTCAAAGCAACAGAATTATATTGAATCAAAGACTGCTACAGGAATTTAGAACTGTATAAAGTCATTAATATCTGCCTATCATCTCTCTAGATCTAATAAAGAGATCTGATCAGTACTTACTGATCAGAGGTATGCGAAGGGCAATAATCAAAGCCTATTTATAGACAAATTGATGCAGAAGGTTCATCTTACTGAATGATGAAAAAACACACCAAAAAAAAAAAAAAAAAAAACTAACAATATAAGGCTTATTAAAAATCAAGCCAGACTGAGAAAAAAGGCATGTCACTATACACTAAGTAGAGGTAGATAACTAAAAATAATTTACTACAAAAGTGAAACGAATTTAATTTAAAATAACTTAAAAATAATTTACTACAAAATATAGAGGAAGAAAAACTACATGTGAAGGTATCACCTTTGTAGAAAAACACAAGTTGGAAATGAGAGAAAAAGCCTACTAGATGAAATGAAAAGAAGATAGGGAAGGTAAGAATAGCAAATGAATTACAAACACCAAATAAATGGAAAATAGTAATTGAAATTACTTAAGACTCATTTTTGAATGATTTTTTTCTCCAGAAAATGATCAGAGTGTGCTTGATATGGTAAAAAAAAAAATGAACAAATTAAAATCATCATCATCATCATCATCAGTAATATTACTACAAACCTTTCCTAAAATTTCTGACTATATCAACTGAAAAGAGTTGCTCACATCCAAGGAAAATAAAAGAACTATATCTTGTCATAACTCTATGCTTTCAAAAGACATTATTACAAAGATAAATGCCTTTAGATTTATAGGTATTATAAAAAGAAAACAAGTGGCCTACAAAGAAGAAAAAACTCAGTTGGCATCACACTTCTGATTACCACTCCATGTTGGAAAGCAGCTAAGCATCTGCAAAAGATTCATGGAGGAAGACTGTTTTTGTGCCAATAAGTTCTCATCCAATAATGTTCCCTTTCAAGTATGAAATCAACAGAAGTGTATTTCCCAGATAGGCAAAAATGTGCCCTGTGTGAAATAAATACTCAAAAAAGTGAACTAAAAAGATATGTATGTATGTAAAACAATACTGCATAAATGATGAAATAAACTATATTGTAGAATTTCCTCTTTCACTCAGCTAATCATATGTGTTTATTATCCAAGCTAAAACGTTTAGAATATTTGACACCATGCTTACAAAAGAGCCCTGTCCTCCCTACCTGGCATCAAAGTTAAAGGGCTTTCTAATCTAAGTAATACCCATTACCTACATGTGACCAAGCAGTCACATCTCTGGAAACAACCTGCAGTTTTTCCCTTTTTTTTTCAGTATTTTGCTTAACATGATGTTACAGTCTATATTAGTCAAGGTTCTCCAGAAAAACAGAACCAATAGGATATACATTAGGAGATAAATTTATTTTAAGGAACTGAATCACATGACTGGGGGACTGACAAGTCTGAAATTTGCAGTACAGGCTAGAAATTCTATCAGCAGTCAATATTGCAGGTTTAACTCCAAGGAAGTTTGGAAGTTAAACCACTTTTTGGGGTCCTTCAGTATTTTCTGTTAAGGCCTCCAACTGACTGGATGGATCTACCCAAGTTATGGATATTAATTTATTCAAAGTCTACCTATTTATGTGTTAATCACATCTAAAATATACTTTCACAGTGACATTTAGACAAGTGTTAGACCAAAAAGAAAACAACCACAGCAACAACAACAACAACAACAACAACAACAAAAACAGTACCACAGGATAGCCAAGCTGACACATAAAATTAGCTTTCACACAAATGATTCATATGGTCACTAAAAACTTGATAAAAGTAGGCCTTAGGCTGGTTTGGTTTGAATATTCTTTACCCCAAAATTACACATATGCATAATGCTATAAATAAATATGTATAGTTGACTGAATAGACAGAGGTTGACAATGTATTGTCATAGAGTATTTTCATTATGCTATAAGAAATTCATGGGAGGTGGAGGGGGCCAAGACGGTAACAGCATGGAAGTTATTTCACATCTCTCATCCCTGAAATGCAGCCAGATCAACAGCAAACCACCTTGTACACCTAGAAAACTGATTTGAGGATTAACACAACAATCAGCACAACATGAACCACAGAACTCAGTAGGTATGCAGCATGGAGAGGTGAACTGGTGGAGAAAGAAGCCATGGAGGGAGGGAGCTGTTTTTGCTTGTAGAGAGGACAGAGATGGGGGTAGAGTATAGGAAAAGCAACCCCTCCCCCCAAAAAGCAGCTGAAAACATAGAGGAAGAGTGGAAACAGCTACAAGGGACTGAACAAAAAAGGGAGAAAGGAAAAAGGAGAAAGGAGAGGATTTAAATTCCATTAAGACTCTTATAAACAGGGGGAGCGGAGAGTCTGAAACTCCACAGGTCAATACCTGGCAGAGCTCTGGTATGAAGAGAGAATACCCAAGAGCAGAGTCCAAGGTCCGAGGGGTCTAAGGGCCACACGGAGAGAGATAGCCCCCCTGCTTGGAGGACATTTGGTAAAAGCTGTGCAGCCTTCACACAGGCAAGGGTCCCTGAAGACCCTGGGAATCAGCCACATTCGTTGGTGTTTGAATAAGAACATTTGGGGTAAAGCCTGGTGACAGATGTGTGTTGTGATTTGCCATAGTCCCTGAAACGCTGATGCTACACAATTATGCAAACTTTTTCTGGGGCAGGCTGGCACCTAGCTGCAGTCTCTGGGCATCAGCAGCTACATGGTTGTGCAAATGTTCCTGCGGGTGGGCCAGCACCTGACCATTGCTCGATGAGAACCTCCCCCCAAGGGTCTGAGTGGGTCAAGGCCTCAGACCCTCAGAAGTGAGGGGTTGGGAAACATAGCGCCATCTCAGATAAAACTCCAGAAGAATGTGCCAGGCAGCCTGACAGCTTGGTCACAGATGGTATAGAAGTGGGGAGTGGACAGAAGACACAGACAAAGGAGAGGAGCTTGAGTGCTAATCGGGAGAGCACGGAGTTCTGAAACTAGAGACTGGGTAGCTTGGTGAAGCCATTTTCACCCCTTCCATGCATGTGCATACATGCCTACACATGCCACAACAATCCACCCCAGTAAGCTAAGCAGTGCCATCTAGTGAAGAACAGAGCCGTTACATTAGGCTCTGCCCTAATGGGCCACTCTGCAAGTGGGCCAAGTGCACTCTTGATGAACACCATAAGTCTCTTCTCCTACTTAATTTACGGATTATAAAGTGCTTCCTAGTTTGACTTCTAGGGGAAACTGGATGTAATTTCAATCATATTTCATTCTGTTTGCTGGTCCATCTATTCAATTTATTCTTCTTTTTTCTTTTATTGTTTTATTCTTGAATACAGAAAGAGAAAAATATTACTTTTATTTTCCATATTTATATAAAATATATTTTTATTTAATTTTTTCTACTATAGCTTTACTTTATGGTAATTTTTTAAATTTAAATTTAAAGAAAAAGGAAAAGATCCAAATAAATATAATCAAGAATGAAAGAGGAGAGATCACAACCAACACAGCAGAAATACAAACAATAATAAAAGAATATTATGAACAATTATATGCCAATAAATTGGGCAACATGGCAGAAATGGACAAATTGCTAGAAACATGTAAACCACCAAAACTGAAACAGGAACAAATAGAAAATTTGATTAGACCCATAATCAGTAAAGAAATCAAATTAGTAACCAAAAATCTCCCAAAAAATAAGAGTCCAAGGCCAGATGGCTTTCCATGGGAATTCTATCCAACATTTAAGGAAGAGTTAACACTTATTCTTTTGAAGCTGTTCCAAAAAATAGAAATGGAAGGAAAACTTCCAAACACATTCTATGAAGCCAGCATTAGCTTGATTCCAAAACCAAAGACCCCACTAAAAAGGAGAACTACAGACCAACTTCCCTGATGAACATGGATGCAAAAATCCTCAAAGATATACTAGCCAACCAGATCCAACAATACATTAAAACAATTATTCAGCACGACCACGTGGGATTTATACCTGGGATGCAGGGCCGGTTCAATATTGGCAAAACAATCAATGTGATACATCACATTAATAAAACAAAGGACAAGAACCACATGATCCTTACAATAGATGCAGAGAAAGCATTTGACAAAACACAGCATTCTTTCTTGATAAAAACCCTCAAGAAAGTAGGGACAGAAGGATCATACCTCAAGATCATAAAAGCCATACATGAAAGACCCACTGCTAATATTCTCAATGGGAAAAAACTGACAGCTTTCCCCCTAAGGTCAGGAACAAGACAAGGATGTCCACTCTCACCACTGTTATTCAACATAGGATTGGAAGTCTCTGCCTCAGCAGTCAGACAACACAAAGGAATAAAAGGCATCCAAACCAGCCAGGAGGTAATCAAACTTTCACGTTTGCAGATGACATGATACTCTATATGGAAAACCCGAAATATTCCACCAAAAACTGCTAGAACTGATCCATGAATTCAGCAATGTTGCAAGATATAAAATCAATGCACAGAAATCAGTTGCATCCATTCCTACACACAAATAATGAAGCAACAGGAGAAATCAAGGTATCGATCCCATTTACAATTGCACCAAAAACCATAAAATACCTAGGAATAAACCTAACCAAAGAGGTGAAAAATCTATACACTGAAAACTATAGAAAGCTTATGAAAGAAATTAAAGAAGACACAAAAAAAATGGTAAAAGATTCCATATTCCTGGATTGGCAGAACAAATATTGTTAACATGTCAATACTATACAATGCAATCTACAAAGTCAATGCAATTCCTATCAAAATAATGCCAATATTCTTCATAGAGCTAGAAGAAACAATCCTAAAATTTGTATGGAACCAGAAAACACCTCGATAGTCCAAGAAATCCTGAAAAAGAATACCAAAGCTGGAGGCATCACACTCCCGGATTTCAAGACGTATTACAAAGCTATAATCATCAAGACAGGATGGTAATGGCACAAAAACAGACACTCGTATCAATGGAACAGAATAGAGAACCCAGAAATGGACCCACAAACATATGGCCAACTAATCTTTGACAAAGCAGGAGAGAATATCCAATGGAATAAAAATCTCTTTAGCAAATAGTGCTGGGAAAACTGGACAGCAACATGCAGAAAAATGGACCTGGACCACTTTCTCACACCATTCACAAAAATAAACTCAAAATGGATGAAAGACCTCATTGTAAGACAGGAAGCCATCAAAATTCTAGAGGAGCGAGCAAGCAAAAACCTCTTTGACCTCGGAAGCAGCCATTTCTTACTCAACACGTCTCCAGAGAAAAGAGAAAAGAAAGTAAAAATGAACTATTTGGACCTCATCAAAATAAAAAGCTTCTGCACAGCGAAGGAACAATCAGCAAAACTAAAAGGCAACTGATGGAGTGAGAGAAGATATTTGCAAATGATATATTAGAGAAAGCATTAGTATCCAAATCTATAAAGAATTTATCAAATTCAGCACCCAAAAAACAAATAATCCAGTGAAGAAATGGGCAAAAGACATGAACATAAGACATTCATATGGCTAACAGACACATGAAAAAAATGCTCAACATCCCTCATCATCAGGGAAATTCAAATTAAAACAATAAGTTGCCACCTCACAGCAGTCAGATTGGCTAAAATTAACAACTCAGGCAATAAATGATGTTGGTGAGGATGCGGAGAATGAGGATCTCTTTTGCACTGCTGGTGGGAATGCTAACTGGTGCAGCTACTCAGAAAATAGCATGAAGCTTCCTCAAAAAATTTAAAATAGAACTACCCTATGACCCAGCAATTGCACTACTAGGTATTTATCCAAGGGATATAGGTGTGCTGTTTCGAAGGGACACATGTACTCCAATGTTTATAGCAGTGCTATCGACAATAGCCAAAGTATGGAAAAAGCCCAAATGTCCTCGACTGATGAACAGATAAAGAAGATGTGGTGTATATATATACAATGGGGTATTACTCAGCAATCAAAAAGAATGAAATCTTGCCATTCGCAACTACATGGATGGAACAAGAGGGTATTATGCTAAGCGAAATTAGTCAGAGAAAGACAAATAGCATATGACTTCACTCATATGAGGATTTTAAGCTACAAAACAGATGAACATAAGGGAAGGGAAGCAAAAATAATATAAAAACGGGGGGGGGGTTCAAAACATAAGATAAGTATAGAGAACAAACAGAGTGTTGCTGGAGGGATTATAAGAGGAAGGATGGGCTAAATGGGTAAGGGGCATTAAGGAAGACACTTGTTGAGATGAGCACTGGGTATTATACACAGGGGATCAATCACTGGAATCTACTTCTGAAGTAACTGTTGCACTATATGCTAACTAACTAGGATGTAAATTAAAATAAATAAATAAATAAATTTATTAAAAAATTAAAAAAGAAATTCATGGGAGGAAAGTGAAGATGAGTCTTTGAATGTAATCATATTTTCAATGCAAAAATTTAAACAAGACAAAATTTTAAAATCAAGGCTCTATCTTTGCCAATGTATGCAATGGAAGTCATATACAATAGGGTTTATTCCTATATAAAGGAAATATATTCACACACACATACACATGCACACACACAATATCCATACATTTTAATTTGTGATCATTCTCAAATCTTCATCTTCAGCTATTGGCATTCTGCAGTATGTTTCATTCTGATGGTGGCTTCATCCTGGAAGCAAGTTTAAATTGGTTTCCATGGAACCAAATTGAAGGAATAATGAAACTATATAATATGTATCCCACAACTGTATTAAACACAGAACAGGAATATGTTTAACAAGAATGAGAAATAAAGAATACTGATAGGAGTGTGTACATCTAGAATTTCTAGGAGCTTGATTGGTGGATCATATGATAAGAGTATTCTCAGCTTTGCAAGAAATTGCCAAAACCTCTTCTTAAATGATGTATGATTTTACATCCTCACCAAATGAATAAGGCTTCTACTATTCTGCAATATCTTTGGCAATTGAGATTACAGTTTTTAGGATTTTAGCCATTCTAATAGGTAGTGATACCTCATTTGAATTTGCATCTCTCAAATTGCAAATGATGTTGAGAATGTTTTTCTTTTCTTAAAATGTTTGAGACAGAAATAGAGAGAGAAAGGGGGAGAGAGAGAGAGAGAGAGAGAGAGAGAGAGAGAGAACAAACAGGGGAGAGGCAGAGAGAGAAGACAGAGAATCTGAAGTGGACTCCAGATTCCAAGCTGTCAGCGCAGAGAATGATGTGGGGCTTGAACTCATGAATTGTGAAGTCATGACTTGAGCTCAAGTCGAGCCAAGTCGAGCCAACTGAGCCACTCAGCTACCCTGAGAATCTTTTCTTATTCTTAGTTATTTTTCTAACTTCTTTAGTGAAGCAAATGTTCAGATATATGCCTATTTTTTAATTGAGTTTCTTCTTTTCTTATTGTTCAGTTTTAAGAACAGCTTGTATAGTTTGGGCACAAGTCCCTCATCACACAGATGTTTTGCAAATATTTTCTCCCAGTCTGTGACTTATCTTTCATTCTCTTGTCTTTTCAAGATCAGGTATTTAATAGAGTCCAACTTACCAGTGTTGTAGGCATTGGGTTTTCCTGTCATATTGTAAAATTTAAGACCAAACCCAAAGCCACATATTTTCTCCTAATTTTTTCTATAAAAATTCTATAGGTTTGCATTTTACATTTAGAGCTAGGATCCATTTTGAGTTAATTTTTGTGGAAGGTATAAGCTCTGTGTCTAGGTCTTCTCTTGCGTATATTTTCCAAGTGTTCTACCACTGTATGTTGGAAAGACTATCCTATACCTATTGCACTGCCTGTGTGCCTTTGCCACAAATCAGTTTACTATACATGTGTGGGTCTATTCTGTTCCATCCACGCATGCATTCTTTCATCAATAAAATGTTATCTTGATTACAGTAGCTTTATAGTTGGACTTTAATTTTTTTAGTGTGTCTATTCCAGCTTTCTTCTTCTAACAAGTATTCTGTTGTCTAAGTCTAGGTCTTTTTTAGAATAACTTATTGATCTCTACAAAGTGGCTGAAATTCTTCTTGGAATTGCACTGATCTCATTGATTGATTTTGGAAAATTGATGCCTTAACAATACTTCCAATATATGAACAGAGAACATTTCCCATTTAGATCTCATTTGATTTATTTCATCAGTCTTTTTCCGTTTTGTTGTTTTGTTTCATTTTGGCATATGGATCCTGTTTGTATTTTGTTAGATTTATAGCTACATATTTCAATTTGTGCTGCTACTGTAAATGATACATAGCTTCTAATTTCAAAGTCAACTTGCTTATTGCCAGTAAACAGGAAAGTGATTGGCTTTTGTATATTGATCTTCTATTCTGTGACCTTGACAAGTCATTGTTTCCAGGAGTTTTACTATGGAACCTTTGTAATTTTCTACATAAAAAATGTCAGCAATTAACAAAGACAATTTTCTTTCTTTTTTATCAATCTGTTTACATTTTATTTTTCTTGTTTTCTAGGTAGCACGCTCAATACAATGCTGGTGGTGAAAGAGGATCTCTGTGCCTTTTTCCCTGTCTCAGGAGGAAACTGCCTACTCTATTACCATTAAGAATGATGTTAACTGTAGGTGATCTTGCAGATTACTCTTTATGAGGTTGAGAAAGTCCCCATCAATTTCCAGTTTGTGTATAATTTTTATCATGCAGATATGTTGCATTTTGCCATATGTTTTTGCTTGTATCAACTGGCATGATTATGTAATTTTTCTTCTTTAGACATAGATTTCAGTAACTGATTTGAATATTGAACAAGACTTGCATATCTAGAATGAATTCCACTTGAGGTATATAATTCTTCTATATCATTGGATTTCATTTACCTTTTTTTTGAGGTTTTGTATCTATGAGTACATTGGACAGTTCATGAGTAATATTGGACAGTTTTCTTGGAATTATTCATTTGGTTTTGGTTTAGGAAGTATTTTATCTTATTTCTGGAATAGATTATGGAAAATTCATATTTTTTATAAATGTTTGATACAATGTAGAAGTGAAATTACTTGGGCCTTTTTTATAATGAAAGGACATTAATTACTGACTCAATTTCTTAAATAGGTATAGAATATTGAAGCAAACTATTTCTTTTTGTGTGAGTTTGGTAGTTTGTCTTTAAAGAAACAGGTCTATTTCATATAGGATATCAAATTTTGGTTGTAGGTGTTTATAATATTCCTTGTTATCCTTTTAGCATCTGTGAGTTTAGCAGTGATGAACTCTCTTTTACTTTACTCTTATTTTTTTTCTTGGTTAGCCTACCTAGAGATTGACCAATTTTATTTATTTTTTCAGCAGAATATGTTTTGGTTTCTTTATATTCTCTATTATTTCTTGTTTTAATTTTATTGATTTCTTCTATAATTTTTATTATTTTTTCTCTGCTTGCTTTAGGCTTAATTTTGTCTTCTTCATTAGAATTTTTTAAAATCTTAATAAGTCTGGAGTATTAAGATACTGTAGTGAATAACGATTATTTATATTGATTATGAAAGTTTATTTTCTTGCTTGATAGAAAGTGTGTGATTTTTAAGCTATTGGATTTCAAATTTTTCCAACCTTTACATTCTGAAATTTTCTTTAGCAATATCAAATTCTTTTGTCCACTTGACCTTTTTTTCCAGCAGCTATAAAGCATTCTACACCCTTCTTCAAAAAAAAAAAAACAAAAAAAAACATGCTGAATATTTTCCTTCCCATTGAATATGTAGTGCTAAATAAATAATTCTATCATTTCTTGACTGATCTACTTATATACCTCTGCCTTATTACTCAAGTCTGTCTTCAATGGTGCTGCAAAAGTTTATCTCTATAATGAATTTTTTATTGTGGAGTGTCTTGCTAACCTCTGTTCTCTGCCACACAGAGATTAATATTAAGTATCTTGCTATGGTGTTGATATGGTATTTATATTTCTTTTTTTGTTTATTTATTTTGAGACAGAGAGTGTGAGTAGGGGAGGGGCAGAAAGCAAGGGGGAGAGAGAGAATCCCAAGGAGGCTCCACACTGTCAGTGCAGAGCCAGAAGTGGAGCTTGAACTCACAAATCATGAGATTATGACCTAAGCCCAAATCAAGAGTCGGGCGCTTAACACACTGAGCCACTCTGGTGTCCTACAACATTTCTTTTCAACATGTACTAATTATTTCAGTGTTCCCTCCCACTGTTGTATATCACATACTATTCAGCTATAATGAATGAATCACAATTTATAAACTTGATTTTCACTTTTTGGTATTTCACATGTTAGTCCTGAGGTACAGAAATCTCTTCTATCCTCTCCTTGCCAGCCTGCTGAATTTCATCACTGAAGAATTAGCTCAAATTTCCCCTTATTTGTAAAGCATTCCCTAATCACTTTTCTCTTTGGGTAAAATGTTCTCTTTTCTTGATATCCAAAATACTTGAAAAATGTTTGTATCTCATAGGAAGGCAAGGTCTTGTTTTGTTTCCCCTGCCAAGGTGATAACTACATTTCTACAGTAATCTTGGTATATGTAATAATTGTATTCAAAGTGGAATATTTCCTGAGTATTTCATTCTTTCAACAGTATTATTGCAATTTAGAAATCATTAGTATTACACAGTTTTATTACATTACATATATTAAGGAACTTCAAAAAGGTTCTTATACTTGTCCTGAATCTTTCTAACTTCCTGATCAGAGTGAATGGGAAATCTATGTAAGTCATGAAACTACCTCCCAGGATGATTCACAAGAGTTCCAATTACAGGGAAAGAGAAAGTTCATTAACATAATTGTACATTAAGTGGAAATTACCACTATAGATTCTCTGAGATGGGATACAGGGAAGAGAAGGAAACAAGATCTTCTGCAAGTAAGTATGGGTATGGGGCACCAAGGGTTCCTAGGTGATAAATGAAAAAGTGAGTCAGGGAGACAAAAGTCTACATGGTAATTTAATTGGTTACATCAGAAGAACTCACACTGAGAAAGAATAGAGATTTTTTTCCTAATGGATTATGATTTTAAGTACACATATGCATATAAAAAAAGAAAAACTGAACTAATATCATCAACATTCTCATTTCAAAGTATAAGAAAAATGTTCAAAGTGTTTGTTTTTCTTTTTTACAGTAACATAGTAACTTTTTATTCAAATGAATTCTACACTTGACAACACCGCTCCTATTTCTAGTTATAAAACAAATGCAGAATTAGTGTGTGGTCATTTGTACCTCATTAGATTAGTCACTGATGCCTGTCCTTTGAATTAAAAGCCATATAATTACTGTTACCATTTAATGAAGTCAAATAATATGTTAGTCATTCAATTAATATGCTTTCTGTTAAAATCACCAGGGGTTCAACATAAGGTATTCTGTTTCATTTATCTGAGAGAACACATGGCTGTTAAATGGACAACTGTGGAGGTATGTAACTCAATGACCCTCTGTGTGGTCAATGAATTATTCATTGCAGTGGAAAAGATTACTTTAAATGGATATTAAATCCCATGGAAGAGAGTGAGGTTTGCAAAATACTTCACAGATGGAGTAAGACTTCCTATCATGTCACTGGCAGTGCCGGATTTACCAACTGGCCTATGAGATAAGAGTTGTCTCCATGAATTCAAGAGCCCACTATAATGTAATTTCTGAATGACAAAAAAAACGCTCTTTCTGTTTTTGTGTGTTTCTCATTACTCCTATCTAAACTCAGTTTCCTACATTTACAAAATAAACCACACATTCTACAGATATTAATAAAAGATTCCTTCTTCATTCCTTCATATTTTTGTTACTTGATAAAACACTATCATCCTTCAAAACATAGGCCACCCATTTCCTCCATGATAAATACCTTTGCATGAATATAATCAGAGTTTCCTATCTTGTATATGTATCTTCTGCTTGTCTTAATGCATGACACATTGCAAGGGATAAATAGTTGATAAGGGATTTCATCTATATTTTCTGCCATTTTCATGCTTATCATCTAAGGTATCATTTTATTTCTTTTGTATGTTCATTGTGTCCACCCATTAGGGCTCTGTTCAATGTATGAAGTTTTTTTTTCTAATAATTCAAGTCTTGTATGAGGTAGTATGGTCAAAAGAAAGTCAATGAGGTGCTTTTTGGTGGCTCAGTCAGTTAAGCGTCCAACTTTTGGTTTCAGCTCAGGTCATGATCTCATGGTTCCTGTGTTTGAGCCCCGCACTGGGCTCTTTGCTGGTAGTAAGGAGCCTGCCTGGGATTCTCTCTTTCAATAATTTCAACTATACACAGAATCTAAAAAAATAAACAAATAAACAAAAAAACAAAACCAGACCCAGAAATACAGAGAACTGATGACTGCCAGAGAGGAGAGGGATAGAAAGTTGGGCAGAATGGGTAAAGGGGAGTGGGAGATATAAGCTTCCAGTTACGGAATGAATTAAGTCATAGAATAAAAGGTACACCACAGGGAATACAGACAATGGTGTTATAATAGTACTGCAGGGTGACAGATGGTAGCTATGCTTATGGTGAGCATAGCATAACATGTAGAGTTCTTGAATCACTATGCTGTACCTCTGAAACTAATGTTAACATTGTGTGCCAACTGGACTCTCTCTCTCCATCTATCTATATATAAAAGAAGGCATACTGTGTGGTAATTCCATGCAAATGCTTTAAGAGTTGGTATGCTATGGGCCTCACTCTCACTACTGTGCTTGTGTTCTCTCCGTCTACTGCCATGGTAATTAAAGAAGCAGAAGTCCAAGAGGATATGCTACTAGGCTGAATCCTTGATAAAGATGCACAGACCTAGAGGGCCAATTGTTGTTCAACTTGTAGTTTGAGTGGGAAACCAATTCTGCAGTATTGTGGCACTGTGATTTTGGGGTCATTTGCAGCATACGTTGTCTTATCCAGACAACCACATATACTTTTATAACCTGATCCTACATATCTCCCATTCTGTTTTCATTTACTTATTTTTTCTTCTTGAAAAATATTTATTTATTTTGAGAGAGAGTGTATGTGCATGAGTGAGTGAGGGGCAGAAAGGGAGGGAGAGAGAGAATCACAAGCAGGCTGTGCACTAACAGTGTATCAACGTCCGGCTCGATCATGAACCATGAGATCATGACCTGAGCTGAAATCAAGAGTTGGACACTTAACTGACAGCCACGCAGGCGCCCCTTGTTTCCCGTTCTCTTTTGAACTTCACAACTTTATAACATATGGAGCATTTATTTTTAATTAAAGTTTGCTTATTTGTTTCCCATTCTCTCTCTAACAGCAAGAAGAAATTGAACCAGAGGGTGAACGGGCTATAAGGAAGTACTGGCATGTGGGGAAATATATACAACATACTAGGGAAACTTCCTAACTATTAACTGTAAAATGAATTTATATTTACCTTTTTTTTTCCTTCAAAGAAGATAAAACTAAAGTTCAAGGCCAGCGGTGTCTAATATGAGAGTCACTAGACACATGTGACTATTTCAATTTAATTATAATTAAATAAGATTAAATTAAAATTCACTGCCTCAGTCAAAACACATTTCAAGTGCTCAAAAGCCACATTGAGTTAATCAGCATCTACTGTATCAACCATTGAAGATACAGGTTATCTCCATCATCACAGGACAATCTATTGGACAGCATGGTTCTTGATAACAATAGCAAAGAGGAGAGAATGCTCAATCAGAATTGAAGCAACTTCATTATAATGGGTGTGGAGTACTAAATACATTAGATTTCTAAGAAATAATATATAATTACTGTAAAAGTTGAATGCTGGTTACAAAAAGAATAGAAATTACTTCCAAAGTGACAAATTCTTTTAAAATTCAGAACTTTAGAGAAATAGAATTGTACAGTAATTAAAACTATGACCTCTATAGCCATGATATCTGGCTACTAGCTCAACAAGCTTTGGAAATTACTTTACCTTTCTACGCCTTCGTTTTTTCTCTGTAAACTTGTGATGATAATATTACCTATATCATAGTTTAATGCAAGAACTAAATTAATAATTATATGCAAAACTCTAAAACTGAGAGCATCTTGGTATCTGAAGAAGAAGGCAAGGTGTACACAACATTGAAACTGGATTACTAGATTTTGATAGCACTAAATGAGTCATTCACTTTCCACTGACTTACTCTAAGCAACCTTCCTTCGATGTGTGAGTAAGAGTGAGTTGGTATCACTATTCATATTCCCAAATAAAGGGGGGCCACTGCATTTATGGGATCAGCAGATGATTAGGTGCTTTAGGCACATCTAATTGAAGAACAAAGAAGATTTAGTGTGCAACATCCCACCATTACCCATAGGAAGGGTGAAAACAGAAATATATTAAGAATCTTGTTCAATCTTGGGGCTCCTGGGTGGCTGTCGGTTAAGCATCCCAACTTTGGCTCAGGTTATGATCTCACAGTCTGTGGGTTCGAGCCCCGCGTGGGGCTCTGTGCTGACAGCTCAGAGCCTTGAGCCTGCTTCAGATTCTGTGTCTTCCTCTCTCTCTGCCCCTCCCCTCCTCATGCTCTGTCTCTCTCTGTCTCAAAAATAAACAAAAACATAAAAAAAAAATTTAAAGAATTTTGTTCACTCTTCACAAAATTTCCCAGACTAACATAAAATTAAAATACTAATTAATCCATCCTTCGAGTCAGTTAAATTACTTTATGAATCTATTGTAAGAGATTTAAATATCTCATTCATTAAATCCACATGTGGATAGTTCTTATTTTAAATGCATTGCAGTAAACACCTATAAGTCCTTTATGTGGGCTTCAGATTCAAACCCAGATGAGATTTGGATTAGAATCCTAGATGTTAAGGTAAGTATGCTGGTTTTCAGTTTTTATTTCTGCTATCAAACAGATCGTACAATCTTCTGTATATACTTCATTATGCCTAGAGCTACACTCATGCAGAAATTTATTTTGTAGGTTATTATATATAGGGTATACCCTTAAAAATAATCACTGCTATTAAAACTAAAATTCAGATTTGAAAGAAGTTTAATGTCTTTATGTAGAAATCCTCATTTCTGTCTGTTGTGCATAGGGGATAAAAGAAAGTAAGTAGCTAATGGTAGAATAAAATTACAACAAGGAGTGCTGACTACAGGCTGAATCCTCTCTTGAGAAAGAGTAGATGGCTTGAGGAAATATCTTATTTATCATCTCCTTCTATTGACTACAAGAATGTAAAAGCACATAGTTTGTGATAATCGCTGCTGCTTCTCACATATCTGGCTTACAAAACACAATCATGAATACCAAATATACCCAACAATACATGTTTATGTTATATACTTCTTTCAAACATCTTTTGGTAATGTGTCCATATATGTAGAAGTCAATAATTTAAAACTATACATTTGTAAGCCTGGATTGATACTAAAATTTTATATTTTCAGAGATTCCCAACTGAATGAGTTTTGGAATAGAGTTATTGAATTTTATCACCCAAACTCTACTGAAGAAAGACTACAGCCACTGGAGAGGAGAAGCAAAATGCTTGAAACTTCTGGATATTCTGAACTGTATCTTCCTATCTATGATTATCCATGAAGTATAAAAGGAAGAACTAAACTTTTATCAAGAATGATTCAAAATACACACACACATGCATGCACTCCCACACCTAGACACACACACACACACACACACACACACACACACACACACACATTTGCACACACCAGAGCCTAACAAACAAAAATACCTATTCTATTTCTGTAGAGAAAAAATTTGCTGGTTTTCATCATTCAAATTAGTTGTCTGCACACTACACAATTGCTAACAGTGGTCCATCTCTGTTACATTACACTGGTATAGACATAAGTCTGAAATAAGCAACTTTGCCACTGCATGTAAATGTTGTATGGCCCAATGTGGTTGACTTATTTCATATCCATGCTATAGTAGTTTCTGGAAAGTCATAAAGAGATATAAATATGGGAATACTGATATCATTAAATGATCTCAATGATATAACAAACATTCTGTTAAGTGCCTTTTTAGTGGACTTTAATCTGAGGGAAATATATTTAAAATATTTATTTACTTATTTATCTATTTATTTAGTACAACTAGGGGAGGAGCAGAGAAAGAGGGAGAGAGAAGGAGAATCCCAAGCCGACTCCGCACTGTCTGCACAAAGCCCGATGTGGGCCTGGATCCCAAGAACTGTGAGATCATGACCTGAACTGAAATCAAAAGTCGGTCACTCAACCAACTGAGCCACACCAGTGCCCCTTTTTAAATTTTCTTTAATGGAAAATATATTTAATTTAATGTTAAAATAGTTCATCTGTTAGATTCTTCTGAGGAACAAGACTGATTAGGTATAATTCTCTTTGGGTCAATGTTGCCACAGCCTGGAACTGATAGACATTTTATAATTTTGATGATAATGATGATGAAGATCATGATATACCAAGTCATAAAGCAAATGTTCAAAATTCAAGAAAAACTCTATGTACAATTGTAAACGTCCAAAGAACAAAGTATGTTTATATGTTTGTATTTTGTAATCAAATATTCTACAAATCATCTAGTTTTCCATTTCCAGGTATCTTCATATTATATACGGGTCAGTGAAAGAAAAAAAAATCA
Organism: Leopardus geoffroyi; assembly: GCF_018350155.1. Classification (NCBI taxonomy): domain Eukaryota; kingdom Metazoa; phylum Chordata; class Mammalia; order Carnivora; family Felidae; genus Leopardus; species Leopardus geoffroyi. The sequence continues at coordinate 98,135,159 of NC_059336.1, read as the reverse complement.
GGAAAGATATATAACATGCTGCTAGAAAGGGATATTTTGCAATACCACATAATGAAGATAGTAAATAATGTGACAAGTTTTAGAGAGAATATGTTAGCGTAATTTCTTTTTCTGAATACCTGTAGTAAGTGCAAGCTAACAGAAAGCTAAGAAATTAAATAAAATAAGGACTGACTTCAATAAAAACAAAAAAGTTTTTTCCTGTACAAAAACAAACAGACTTAGAGTCAAGTGAATGATTCAGAAATTACTATCTCTATAAGAATTTTTAGAGAAAGAATGCATTTTAAGGGAAGAGGATAAGTTAGAAGAACAAAGTACCTCACGTGAATTCATAAAGCATGAAATAACAGTGATTTTGCTTAGAAGTACTGAAGTGCATACCATCAACTGTCAAAAATACTGAAAGCTATACATGAGGATTTAGCTGACAATTTAGTTGCCTCCACTTCCACCTTCAATCTTGCTTTGTCTTATCATTCCAAAAGTAAGAATATAAACGTATCCATGCTGTCAACCCTGAGTAGATTGGGAAGGACCAGGGAATTGCTATTTTGATTTTGTACTTCTTTCTTTTCTGTAAAAATTCTACAAAAACTTAAAAAGTGAAGACAAAAGACAAATAACAAAAAGGGAATTTGAGTATGGTAGACAGTGTAAAAACTACAGACACCTACGCTGCGTGAAAATAGTCCCTTCTTTTTAATAAAAGTGAATTTTGAACAGTTTAATCAAAATGAACATGTGTGTGATTTCAAGGGGGAAACTGCCAACGACAAGAATAGGGAGATGAGTTAAGTCAAATTGCACAGTGAATAGGATTGATAGATATAACTATCAACTTTATTAACTGGTGAGCTCAGAGAAGGAAGACTATCTAAAGTAGCAAAGTCTGTGCAGAGATGAGAATGGAGAGCATGGCTGGAGGAGGATAGGTGGGCACTGCTCACCTGGCAAAATGGAAGGAACAGAGATACGATATAAGTAAGGTTGTAGGTGGAAAAACAAATTGTTGCTTAAGAATTAGGCTGATATCCTCTATTACTCTTCTGGGAGATATGATTCGGAACTGTTTTCCAAAATAAGGGAGGAACATGTGATTCTGAATGCCAAGAGAGGAGACAGAATCTAAAGACCCTGTGCAGGCACACTCTGGCCATCCTATGCTCTGTTATATCTCAAGAGTGTCACATCATACCTTGCATATGGGTGTTCAATAATGAATATATAAAAGACAAAACACTCCTAAAGAAAAAGAGAATAACTAAATCTGACTATGTAAACTCTAGCAGGTTTGTTGAAAACATTGAGGCTTCAATTTTTCTTTATTTCCTTCATGATATTTGTTTCTCTTTATATAGGTCTTTCAAAGTTTCTCAAACATAGAGAGGCTTGGCATCATGGACATGGCATACATACAGTTATCCAGAATCCTGTGTGCTCAGGAAGAACAAAACTTGATACAGTGCTCTTCTATTGCAGTCTTGAAATTCTTAAAAAGTTTTTTTTGAACCAGGGATGCCTGGGTGGCTCAGCTGGTTAAACATCTGACTCTTGATTTACTTCAGGTCATGATCTTGTGGTTCATGAGATTAAGTCCCACAATGAGCTCTGTGCTGACAGTGTGGAAGCCTGCTTGGAATTCTCTCTCCTTCTCGCTCTCTCTCTCTACCCCTCCCCCGCTCATGTTCTTTCTCAAAATAAATAAACTTAAAAATTCTTTTTGAACGAGAGGTCCCACATTTTCATTTTGCAATGAGTCCCATAAATTATGTAGCCATTCATCACTAAGGGATCAAGAAGAAAAAAAAAATTCCTGCCTCTAAATTAGAAGTTTCTTTCTTTGTCATTTACAGTCTTTAAATCAAGACTATTTGTATTAAATTGCTTAACTGAGAATTTTTCTGTGTGTATTATATAACATTTCTTATCTTTCAATCTTGCTAACAAGAACCAAAGTACCATTATTATCAAATTTATGTCTCCATTATAATGACATTATATAATTAGAGGTTAATGTCCTTCATTTGAACAAAACTCACAGATATACCTGGCCAATGTTTGAAGATTTCTCATTTTCTTCTTCCCACATCCCTTCCCCTGCCCACCCCAAAAGTCTTAATCTGTGTTTCTGGATTTAAATTTTAATATTTTGTGTCATGAGCCCTTTTGAGAAGAGGATTTAAGATAATGAATCTCTCCCTAAATATGTGCATACGTGTGTAAGACTAGTATACACAGTTGATACAAGATGTGTTGGATCCCAAAACATGAATCCACATTTACAAGATTTCTAGTCAGGAACATCCATTGTTCCTTCTGATCATATGCTCTGTTCTGCCCTATGCCATAATCACTTTAATTCTGCATTAAATAAAATAATTGATTAATTAAATAAAATAACTAATAAAATTGTGCCTAATATAGAACTTAATGAGAGGGGAACAATTCAGGTTACAGAATTGTGTTTTAAGCTATGAATAACAACATGCTTATCAAAATAAAAACTGACAAGCACCTAGTATCTATACCTTTCACCCTTCCCCAACCTAGGCACTAACTTTTCACCACGTGTAAACAATTAGACTGATGAGTGTAATACATTTCTCCCCAAGAAACCTGACATTCGGAACTGCTACTGTCTTGTAAAATATATTTCTACAAAAAGAATGGATTTGGATTTGGGGAAGGGGGAGCTAAATCCTTTCTGAGGAACTACATTTTGTCACATGCAATGATTTATTCTGTCAGGAAAATAGATTCTATGAAGTACTAGAAGCCCCTTTGGCAAGAAAATTCATTTAGTCAAAAACTTTAATCTATCCTGGTGACAAAATTCTCTCTTTAGTTTATTGCTTAAAAATTGAGTTTTAGAACTTCCATGCACTTTTGTTTAAAAAAAAGTGTACCATTTTATGATGATCTTACAGTGATCTTAGGTCACATAAAAAGAAATTGATCACTAGGTAGAAAGTGAGATTTTATGTATCAAAAATATGTAATTGGTTTTGGTGTAGATATGCATCTTTATCCAAAATATGTGAGCATTTTAATTTATTTGTCATAAACTCCTCTTTAACCCTGTGGAACTCAAAACAACCACAATTTCCTTAAATGGCATAACTGTCATGAAAATTTCCTATGCTATACTAAGTTTTCTAATTTTCTTTAAAAGCAACTAAAATTAGGTTCTTTTTCAAAGTCACTTTTTTCTCCTAAATCACAGTATTTTTATCCACAGAATAAATTTCAAATGTCTTGGTCTGGGATTCTAAATCAGGTACAATGTGTGAACCCTTTTGTGACTCTTTAGAGGGTCCTCACTTCTCAATCCATCTTCAGGCTCACTTAGCAAGCCTGTTGCTCTTAATTTGGGGATTAAAATATATTTTAACGATTGTGTTCCTTTATAATCCTATGTATTTTATTTGAAGCATTTTACAGTTTTGTAAATGTTTATTTATTTTTGAGAGAGAGAGAGAGAGAGAGAGAGAGAGAGAGAGAGAGAGAGAGAGAACACAAGTGGGGGAGGGACAGAAAGAGAGGGAGACAGAGAATCTGAAGCAGGCTCCAAGCTTGGAGCTGTCAGTGCAGAACCCAACATGGGGCTTGAACCCACGAACCATGAGATCATGATCTGAGCCAAAGTTGGATGCTTAACTGAGCCACCCAGGTGTCCCTATTTGAAGCATTTTAAAACACTACTGAGAACAAGGATTCACAGGTTTTACCAGACTGCTAGAAAGAGCTATATCACAAACAAACAAAATGATTAAAGACTGAATCTAAGAACTCTCTCTTTAGAAGTAAGCATATGAAATGGCAGCTGTGCATGTCCTTATGCAAGGATCAAAGTCACTTACACATTGCACTAGATTCATTTTTTCCCTTGGCCTAGTCAAGATCATACTTTTATGTGTGATGTTATAAATATATTATTTCCTTTTGGGATTTATAGCAATGAGCTCCTTGATCTTCAGTATTAGTATCCTAGCTATTTAATGCCATTGAATTATTTTCTCCTGAAGCCATGGGTGGTCTTTAAGGAAGAACTGGAGATGAGTTTCATGGCACCATGCTATCAAAGCTTCCAAAACCCTAAAAGCACCCTTTATTTGCAGGTGTGTCTGCTCCGCTTAGGGAGTTGTGAGAAACCAGAAAAATATCAGCTCCAGACATTATTCCTGACTCCAAAGAAATTTCCTGTGGAAGAGATAACTCATCATCCTTTTTGTAGATAGGGTTGTATTAGGACACAAAAAGCATCAAGTTTAAGAAGTGCCATCATGTCTATAATTATTTATTTTATAAGGGCAAAGAAGAAAGCAGTAAATTTTCTGTGGCCTTGTGGCTTACTGTTTAAAAATTGCTTTGACTTACGGCACTTGGGTGGCTCAGTCAGTTGAGCGTCCGACTCTTGATTTCAACTCAGCTCATGATCCTAGGGTCATGGGATTGAGTCCCGTGTCAAGCTCCTAATCTTCTCACCTTTTTAAAAAGTGCTTTTAATTTAATAAGAAAGAATATATTTCCATTCCAATTGTGGCTTGTTAACTATCCTAGACAGAAAGATGCTGCATTTTTCCATTAATACACGTGTTTGAGAAAAATTGAGCTATGCATATATATATTTTTTCTACAAGTGATTATTAGTTTTCATCAGATAATAGGAACTTCAATATAAAGGATCTTTATCTATGTCCTCCAGAGTTATTATTTACTTTTTATTAGCAATGGTATTCCCAGTCATTTATTTATTAATCATTCCATTTATGGACCATGTTTTTTTTGGTGTCAAGTCTAAGAACTCTTTATCTAGCTCTATATCCTGAAGACTGTCTCCTATTTTTTTCTAAAAGTTTTATAGTTTTACATTTGAATTTATGAGTGATTTTTCAGTGGAACAGGATAGAGACCCTAGAAACAAACCCACAATTATAGGGTCAATCAATCTATGACAAAGGAAGTATATGCAATAGGAAACAGTCTCTTCAAAAAATGGTGTTGGGAAAACTGGACAGCAACATGCAAAAGAATACAACCAGACCACTTTGTTATACCATACACAAAAACTCAAAATGGATTAAAGATATCAATGTAAAACATGAAACCATAAAATCTTTGAAGAGAGCCTAAGCATTTATTTCACTGACAACAGGCAGAGCAACATTTTTCTAGGTATTTCTCCACAGTCAAGGGAAACAGAAGCAAATGTAAACTACTGGGACTACATCAAATAAAAACTTCATCATAGCAAAGGAAAAAAATCAGCAAAACTAAAAGACAACCCACTGATGGAAGAACATATTTGCAAATGATACATCTGATAAGGGGTTAATATCCAAACTATATAAAGAACTTACACAACTCAACACCAAAGAAATGTATAATCCAATTAAAATATAGGCAGAAGACATGCACAGACATTTCTCCAAAGAACATATACAGATGACCAACAGACACGTGAAAGGGTCTTCTACATCCCTCATAATCAGGAAAATGCAAATCAAAACCACAATGAGATATCACATCACACTTCTTGGGATGGCTAAAATCAAAAACACAAGTGTTTGTAAAGACACAAAACCAACAAGTGTTGGTAAAGAATGCTTGTGCATTGTTTGTAGGAATGCCAACTTGTGCAGCCATTCTGGAAAACAGTATGGAGGTTCCTCAAAAAATTAAAAATAAAACTAACATATGATTCAATAATTCCACTATTAGGTATCTTCCAAAAGAAAACAAAAACACTAATTCAAAAAATATATGTACCCCTATTTTTTAAATAGCACTCCTTTAGTTTATTATTTTTGTTCTTTTAATTCTCATACCCTTATGTTTATTGCAGCATTGTTACAGTAGCCAAGATATGGAAGCAACCACCCAAGTCTCCATCGATAGATGAATGAAGAAGCGATTTTATATATAATATATAATATACATTATATATATAATATATATTATTTAATACTACTTGGTGATATATAAATATATGTATAATGGAATACTACTTGGGCTTAAAAAATGGAAATTTCCCATTTGCAACAGCATGGATGGATCTAGAGGGTATAGTACTAAGTGAAATAAGACAAATATCGTATGATTTCACTCATACACAGAACTTAAGAAACAAAACAAATGAAAAAAAAGGAAACAAAAAAAGAGACTCTTAAATATGGAGAATTGGTGGTTAAAGAGACGGGTGAAACAGGTAAAGGGGGTTAATGGCACTTATCATGATGAGCACTGAGTATAGCATTGTTGAATGAGTATATTGATCACCTGAAACTAATATACAACTGTATGTTAATTATACGGGAACTTTTTAAAGGAGATAGCTGATAAAAATGATTTCAGTTCTTCCATTGGCTTTTTACCATCCCTCTGTATTATTTTTTAGATGTTGTTTTACAAATTTCCATATCTATCATTCACTTAATACAGTGCATTTAGAATTAATGTTATTACACTTCACATAAATTATACAAATCTTACAACAGTAAAATTCCATTTACCTGCAAATAAATACTTAAATACATGCATAAGTAAATATATAATTTCATTATTGATTTTCAGTTAGTTTCTATATAACATATGAAATTTACATCTCAGTTCATTTTTTTTACAAATGTATAATTCCAGCCTCATTTGCTGAAAATCTATCATTTCATTTAATTGATGTGTGTGTGTGTGTATACATACACTATATATATATACATAATATATATATATATATACACGTGTGTATATATATTATATACATGTGTGTGTATATATATAATATGTATATTATATATATACACACACATATATAATGTTTATTTATTTTTGAGAAAGAGACACAGTGAGAGTGGGGAGAGAGACCGGGGGCGGGGGGGGGGGGGGCGGGAACAGAATCTGAAGCATGCTCCAGGCTCCAAGCTGTTCAGCACAGAGCCTGATGCAGAGCTTCAACCCACCAACTGCAAGATCATGACCTGAGTTAAGTCAGACACTTAACCAACAGAGCCACCCAGCTCCCCGACTTTGTACATTTTTTAAAGTAAACTGGGCAGATTTGTTTGGTTCTGTTTTTTGGTTCTCTATTCTCTGCTGACTTATATGTTTATCCTTAGGCCAAAAGCACACAGTCTTAATTACTGTACTATAGCTGTTTAAGTCTTGAATTTGGGAGATGTTACCTCTGTTATATTCATCTATTTCAAAATTATTTTAGATATTCTAGTGTTTTCTCCTTTTTATGTAAATTATAAGGCATACTCATCTATTTCTTCAAAAAATTTCAAAAAGATTTTGATAAGAATTGCATTAAATCTGTAAATCAGGGGTGCTTGGGTGGCTCAATCAACTGAGCTTCTGACTTGGGCTCAGGTCATGATCTCGCAGTTCGTGGGTTCATTACTGACAGCTCAGAGCCTGAAGAGTGCTTCAGATTCTGGGTCTCCCTCTCCCTCTGCCCCTCCCCCACTCATGCTCTGTCTCTCTGTCTCAAAAATGAATAAACATTAAAAAATTTTTCTTTTAAATCTGTAAATCAATTTTGGTATAATTAGCATTTCATTGTGCTAAATCTTCTAATCCATTAAGATAGGATATTTCTGTATTTATTTACATCTTTTTGATAATTGTTTCAAGAGCATTTTCTAGATTTCAGCATACAAATCCTATACTTGTTTTGTTAGATTACATCTACATGTTTCATTTGATGTGTTTACAAATGCTATCATATTTTTAAATTTGGTTTCTGCATACTCACTGCTAGTATGCTGATATGGATTTAATTCTTGTGCATTGATCTTTTATGACCTTGATGAAATCATTTATAAATTCCAGGGTTTTTTTTCTTATGCTTTCATTGGAATTTTCTACATAAACTACTAAATCATCTGCCTATGATAAGTGTTTTATTTTTTTTTTCTTTCCAATTTGTAAGTCTTTATTTTCTGCCTGCAGTGATTAGAACTTCCAGTTTTATGCTGAAGGTCAGTGATTAGAGCAAAGATCTTTGCCTTCTAACTGATTTTAGAGAAGAAAACCTTCAGTTGTTCACCATTAATTACGGTGTTACCTGTAGGTTTTTATAAATGTTATTTTTCAAGTTGGGGAATATCTTCTCTATTTCTATTTTCCTTGGAGTTTTCCTCATGAATGGAAGTTGAATTTTGTCAAATGATTTTTCTGGATCAACTGGTATGATTTTACCTAATTACCATGTTGGTATGGCAGATGACACTGGCTGTTTTTCAAATATTGAGTAATGCTTGTATTCCTAGGATAAATCCCAATTGGTCATGGTACATAATTATTTCTACATATTGCTGAATTCAGTTTGCCAATATATTTATTAATATTTTTCGTATTTGTGTTATTGAAATACATTGGTCTGGGGGCGCCTGGGTGGCTCAGTCAGTTAAGCGTCTGACTTTGGCTCAGGTCATGATCTCACAGTTCGTGAGTTCAAGCCCCGCGTCGGGCTCTGTGCTGACAGCTCAGAGCCTGGAGCCTGTTTCAGATTCTGTGTCTCCCTCTCTCTGACCCTCCCCCATTCATGCTCTGTCTCAAAAATAAATAAATGTTAAAAAAAAAATTAAAAAAAAAGAAAAAAAAAAGAAATACATTGGTCTGTAGTTTCCTTTTTTAATCCTTCCTTTGTCTAGTTTAGGTGCCAGGTAAATGAATTGGGGAGTGTTTGCTTCTGTTTTCTGGGACAGACTACAATATTTTGTGTTAATTCCTTATTAAATATGCATTATATATTTCTCCAATAATTCTTTTTTTTTTTTTTTTTGAGAGAGAGAGAGAGAGAGAGAGAGAGACAACATGTGAGCAAGGAAGGAGCAGAGAGAGAGACAACACACACACACAGAATGCGAAGCAGGCTCCAGTCTCTGAGCTTTCAGCACAGAGCCCTATGTGGGGCTCAAACTCATGAACTGTGAGATCATGGCCCGAGCCGAAGTGGGACGTTCAACCCACTGAGCCACCCAGGCGCCCCAATTCTCCAATAATTCTTCAATAAAACCATTGGGGAACTGAAGTTTCCCTTTTATGATACCCTTGTTTATTCCAAAATTTATTTTACATGATATTAATGAGGTTAGTCTTGCTTTTCCCTTGATTGCCTGTATGGTATAACTTTTCATCATATTTTTACTTATGTATTTCATTATATTTGAATTGAAATTCTTTAATGATATGATTTTTTTTTATTTTTTTAACGTTTATTTATTTTTGAGACAGAGACAGAGCATGAACAGGGGAGGGTGAGAGAGAGGGAGACACAGAATCTGAAACAGGCTCCAGGCTCCGAGCTGTCAGCACAGAGCCCGATGTGGGGCTTGAACTCACGGACCGTGAGATCATGACCTGAGCCGAAGTCGGCCGCTCAACCGACTGAGCCACCCAGGCGCCCCTGAATTGAAATTTTTGTAAACAAACCTATAGTTGGGTATTTTTTCTTTTTTTTTTTTTTTGTTTCCACTCTGACAATCTCTTTTAATTGGTGTATTCTGACCATTTACATATATAACGCAAGTATTAGTATGGTAGGGAGTCTGCCATTTACTTTTTAATTTTTGTTTTCTGCTTGTTCTCGCTTTTTCATTTCTTTCTCTCCTGTTTTATGTCTTCCTGTAGATTACTTGAACATTTTTATAATTCAATATTAATTTATCTATCATATATTTCAGTGTTATCTATGTATGGCATTTCTTAGTCGTTGCTCTAGGAATTTATTATACACATACAGCTTACAACAAGCATTCTATTGATGTTACTATACTACCAGTTTAAGTGAAGTGCAGAAACCTTACTTCCCTTTACGCTCTTTTACCCCCTTTTCATAATATAATTTTTACAAATGTTTCCTCTCTCTATATGGAGAACTATATTAGATAATTTTATAAGTTTTGCTTCAACCATCAAGTATAATTTAGAAAACTCAAGAGTAGAAGAAAAGTCTAATTTAGTTATTCAGAATTTTGCTCCTTCCATTACTTTTTTTCCTTCCTGATGTTCAAGATTCTTTGTCAGTGGTTTTTTTTTTTATTAGAGAATGCTTTTCAGCTGCTCATTTTCGGTAGGTCTGCTAACAACAGATTCTCTCCATTTTTGCTCACTTGAGAATGCCTTGATTTCCCCTCCATTACTCAGGAATATTTTTGCTGAATATAGAATTCTCGGTTGGCAGTTCTTCTAGAACTTGAGAACTGTGTCATTTTATTCCAGACTCCACAGTCTCTGTTGAAATGCCCGTACTTAGAATTATTGTGTTCTTATAAGTAATGTGTTGGTTCTTCATAGATGCTTTCAACATTTTTTCTGTGTCTCTTAATTTCCAAAAAAAATAACCATGGTGTGTCTTGGCTTGCATTTTTTGAATATCCAACTTGGGGTTTCCTCAGATTTTTGTATGTATTGCTTTAGCTCTTCCAAATTTTCACTATTATCTGAATGCTTTTAGGTTATACATCTGCTTCTGAAACTTCAAGGACATGAATGTTAAATTCTTGTGATAGTACAATTCAGCATATGTCTAAAACTCTCAATTTTTCTTAGTCTAATTATCCCTGTTAAGATTGGCTATTTTCTATTGTTTGTATTTAATTCCATTGATACTTTTTTCCCTGTCCTCTTCAATTCACTGTTGAGGCATTCATTGACATTTTTTCCATTGTACTTCTTAGTCTTAAACTATCTGTGTCTTCTTTATATCTCCTACTGATTTGCCGAGACTTTTATTTTTTTGTTTGTTTTAAATATGCCTGTGATTGTTCACTGAAGTATTATTATAATGTTGCTTTACATCCTTGTCAAATAATTCTAACATCTGTGTCATCTCGGTTTTGTCTTCTGATAACTGTCTTTTCTCATTCAAGTTGAGATCTTCATTGCTCTTTGTATGATACAAGATTTTTGGTTGAACTCTAGACATTTGGGGTAATATGTCATACAACTCTGGATCTTACTTAAATTGTTTGTTTTAGCTGTATATTCAGATACTGTTTTGCAGAAGGAGATGCTACCCAGTTACTCTCATCTGGGAAAGGAATTCTAGGTTTTCCCTTTGACTTTTCTTAACACCTGAGGAAAAAGGAAATCCTTGATACTGTTGGATGGGAGTGGAAGTTCATGCTTTCTACTAAGACCCCACTAATACCTCCCTGACTGGGAGGGAAAAGACTACCTTGTTCCTATTCCTCACTTGGCATCCATTCACATTGCAAAGGGGGGAGTGTCTTAGTTACCAATGAGCAGTTGCAACATCCTGACATTTCACTAGGCCTTGCCTGAAGCCACCCCAGTGAGGAGTGAGAGGGACATTGTGCTACCACTAGCACAGACTTGAAGTCCAAGCCTCCAACATAGTCTCCACTGTACTGCAAGGTGGGGGACTTGGTATTGTTGACTGCGAATGACACCACCCCTTTGCTGGGAGTTTGGGGGTACCTCTTTACAGCACAGTGAGTACAGAAGTCTAGGATTACCACTCCAATTTTTGTTTGAGAGCTTTCTGGCTTGCTGGCTTTCCCAATATCCTGACTGACACGACAAGGCAAAAGCAAAATCAGGGAACTCACCACCATGTCATAACTCAGAACCAAGTTTCCTAACATGTTTTACATATCCTCTCCATTTTTAAGAGTCTTCTTGTTTCATTTGTAATGTCCAGGATTGTTAATTACATTTTATGGACATAATAGGGCAAAGTGCATCCACTTCATTTTCCCCAAAGTAGGATTTGGAAGAATATTTTTGTGAGTAACTTTTTTTGCTCTGAGAACTATCTATAATCTCTCGGTAAGAGTGGAAATATTTTTACCACAGTAAGATATGACTACACACTTATTTGTGGAACTAAATAGACTGAGGTCAATGGACTTATCATAAGATTAATAAGAGTAATAAGATTTGGATATGAGAGTCAAAGTTTTAAAAAAGGGGGAATCCTATAAAACTGAGATTTGAAAATATAATATGATTTAGCTTTTTAAAAAAAGCAAAAATGAAATATCCCTTCTAATTTTTAATTACTAATATTTGTTTTATGGATGTCAATAATTTGTCCTAGCAATCATACACATTTTCCCCCTTGACATAAACTATTCTTAGATAATTTGCCTACATCTATCCTCTTTTTATAGATCCTTTTCCAAAAGCCTATGCCATGTAGAAAGCAAAATGAATGATTCCATTTCCCAGGTACAATTCTATAAAAAAGAAGATGAGATGTAATATAAACTGGGCCGGGGCGCCTGGGTGGCGCAGTCGGTTAAGCGTCCGACTTCAGCCAGGTCACAATCTTGCGGTCCGTGAGCTCGAGCCCCGCATCAGGCTCTGGGCTGATGGCTCAGAGCCTGGAGCCTGTTTCCGATTCTGTGTCTCCCTCTCTCTGTCCCTCCTCCGTTCATGCTCTGTCTCTCTCTGTCCCAAAAATAAATAAACGTTGAAAAAAAAATTAAAAAAAAAATATAAACTGGGCCAACAGGGTTGTCCTTCTTCAAGCTTTGGGATTACAATTAAAACACGTGCAGACGCACACACATGCACACACACACACACACACACACACACACACACACACATACACCGCTGAGCTCTTGATCTGAGAGGTTGTGTAAAACAGAGACAAATGAAGCAAAGCACACCTAAAATCCAAATGATAAAGCAGCCTCTCTGAAAAAAGCCCAAGATTCTTGTGGCCTTCGAGCACTTGGAGAATAATACAGCTTCTGACTAACCAACTTTTGGAGCAAATCTTTTAAAAGCCACATTTAATTCTTGCTTATGGATTCTATAACATATCTCTTCTTGTTTATGAAAATTAGATATTTTTAATGTTAATAATGTTCTCATTTAGGTAAACACTCTTTTAAGTCTTCAGAATTCAGTACAGCAATTGATATTTTCCACGTGTTACCACTTGACTTTGATTCTTAGATTTAAATAGCATTTGCCAACCTTTTGTTTGGAAACTTAAAGAAGTTTAAGTCAAGTTTAAATTAAAGAAGTATAAGTCATAAAAGAACAAGGAGCATCCCAAGTCTTGATTTGCAATTTATCAACATAAAGGTAACTTATTATACATCAGGTGAGTGATTTAAAAAAAAAATTAAAGCATAGTGGGAATAAACTGGAAGAATTAATGTCTAAACAACTCAGGTAAAAGTAAAACAATGGCAGAATAAATAATAACTTTCACATGAACAGCCATTCAAGTCAACAAATTGGTATATTAAAAATTAAGTTAATTAAGGATTATTAACATATATAATGACCATATTAAAATGTTCCAGGAGACAAGAATTAGGAAAAGTCCACTGATCTCAGAACACTTCACGAATGCCCAACATGTTGGGGCAGAAATCAAGACCAACTGTACACTTATTTTGAAATGGAAGACTTAGCATTACTACAGTTAAGTTTTAAATACTGAAAGGATAAGTTTATAATAACTATAAGGGGCTAAAGGACTATGGAATCTGGAAAGGAGACCTATCACTAGGGGACAAAAAAGAACACTCATCTTAATAAAGCATCTGTTTTTAGATGAATGAATGAATGAATGAATGAATGAATGAAAAATAAATAAATAAATAAATAAATAAATAAATAAATAAAGCCATTAATCATGTAGTAAGGCATAGCATAAGAAAAGTCTAGTTCCAAAGAGGTCATCATGGGATCCCATGGAGCGATACAGTGCAGCTGTGTAACTATACAGTCATGAAAATACAGTACCAACCAAGAATGATTGTTCAGAGCTAAGTCAGTGTTACACAAACTGATGCAGTAAATGTAACCTCATAAGTGTTACTGCACTTCCATTCACTGGTTCTCTGGCATGTCTCTCACCATACCCCACTCTCATGGTACTAAAAGTGGAAATTTTTGCTTGGAGAAGAGAAGTAGCTAGCTCTTATGGAAACCCCCAGGCACAATACAATTTTGATGCTATTCATCATTACTGTAACCTTTCTTGGGAGGGAAAAAGAGAAAAAGAGTACCCTATTCTACAAAGGTATTTAGGATGGTGTATTTTTCTGTTACGACACCATTCTGTACTTGATCATGAAACAGTTATCACTATGGAAACAAAAATTAAAGCCTACTTATTCCATTATTTATCAAGTTGTACCAATCCATTATTATTTTCTAATCATTATGTTTTACTGATATGGACCTGTGTCTGAAAAATATTACATGAATATTTGCATTTATCATTCTTAAATAGATGTTTCTACTCAACAAGTCCTGTATCTATATTTGGGATGCAGGGAACCAGGGTTTTTTAAATTGTGCAAACATATTTCAACATGAAGAGATAAGGCTTGATATTAACCTTTATATTAGCTGGTCATATTTCCATACTTTTAGGTGTGATGTGCTCCTATTAAAAAAAAGTAATGGAAAGTAATCCACTTGAGGTTGACAATTTATAAATAGTGTCTAGAATTAGCATTCTGAAGCCAAGATGTTCTAATATAGCAGAAAGAACTGATGTTGCTATTGGAACAAATTGATTTATCCATCTTTTACTTTACATCTTAATGTAAATTAAATAGTACATTATAAAATTGTAAATTGTGATAGATGATCTTATTGGACTTTACCTATAAAATTCCATTTCCTAAAAAAGAAGATAAAAATTAGGTTTTTTTCAAAGTGATATTAGATAAGTCACACTAACTCCCTCTGACCTCATGAGATATCACCATGCTGGAAATACCCAATTGAAATAATATCATTCTTTAAATGTACCATGCTTTATTAAGTTTTTCAAAACCAAAATTATTACAGATACTGTATGACACAACCATTTAATAAAACTCAAATCAAGACACTTTCACAGAAAATACAGAAATACAAATTGAGCTCAAATGAGCTCAGAAATTTCATAAAAGAGCTCTTTACAATCAGGTCACTACTACAACAGAATTTAATTTTTTAAATTCTATTTACATGGATGAAGATACAGGCAAGGAAAAAGTCGGTGCCACTTCAATTCTCACTTGACGATGGACATAGCAAGGAAAAGATACATATTAATTTATACACACACACACACACACACACACACACACACATATGAAAGAGAAAGTCTTCAGAAACATCAAATGTTCTTTAAGACTTTAAGAGTTGCTGGAGAGTTTTAATAATAAAACACTTGCTAATAAAGGGCCTAGTTCTTTAACATGGGCTGATGATGTAGAAGTCATTCTAGATTTCATTTTGCTTACCTCTCATTTACCAAGCTCTTGTTCCATGTCATAATTCAGGCACTTCTGAGAAAACACTTCCCATTGCTGATTCATCACCTTGTACCTGAGCTACAGCAATAGCCCCTGACTACTTCAGTTTCATCTCACCTCCTGCAGCATACTCACTTCACTACTACCTTTAATCTAAAGTCTATAACCTTAAAGTATTTTTCCAAAGCATACGCCGACCACCTGTGATTACCTCCTGCAGCTTTCAAAGATCCTCAACAACCTACAAAAGCCTCAATACATAGATGCTGGAATGAAAAGCCAAAGGTGACAAAATAATAGTGAAGATAAAGGATAAGGTATAAAATTAATGCATCAGGGTCTCAGAAGAAACTGGCAGATTTAGAGCACAGGTGTAATATTATGTGAAGGGGTAAAAATATTCAGATGTAGGTATATTTGCATATACTCTGGCCTACATTATTGAGCGACTTACTTATAGAGGTTACTAGGTCTCCTTTCTTTCCTCGACTTGTTTCAAATTTAGCAGGGAGACAAAATTCATTGATTTTGATAGGTGTTATATTGTCAGTAGAGCATGAGTTCAGAAGAAGCCCAGAGGGATGACAGCTCAACTCAACCCAGAGCTGTCAATAAAACAATTGCCCTGGGGCGCCTGGGTGGCGCAGTCGGTTAAGCGTCTGACTTCAGCCAGGTCACGATCTCGCGGTCCCTGAGTTCGAGCCCCGCGTCGGGCTCTGGGCTGATGGCTCAGAGCCTGGAGCCTGTTTCCGATTCTGTGTCTCCCTCTCTCTCTGCCCCTCCCCCGTTCATGCTCTGCCTCTCTCTGTCCCAAAGATAAATGGGCGTTGAAAAAAAAAAAAAAAAAAAAAAAAACAATTGCCCTTAAGAGGCATAAGCTTATGAAGTGACATTTTGGCTTTGACTTCGAGGATGAAAATGAATGTCTGGGTGACATTCATTCACATAAAAGACCACATTCTGCTATTTATTTCCACCTCGTGTGGAAATAATCAAGATTCTTGATATTAAAAGGTAGTCACAGTTTCCAATTTCTTTGTATTTTATTTTAAAATGTGTATTTTAACACACATGTAACATATATGTAGCATATATGTATACATATATTTAACATATATTTACCATTATAACTAACATATTTTACTTAAAATATGTTTTTAACATATATGTAACATATATGTAAAGTTTATATGATGCACAATTATAAAAGCATATATTATGTACATATTTACAAACTATATAGTTATACAAATATACTTTCTGAATAATTATGAGGTATCTTACATTTTAGTTTTTCTAACCCATCCATTTATAAACCACCATCTCACTTCTCTATCAAGCCAATAATAGTGGTACATGGATGAACTGGGACAGCAGGAAGCTATTGAGCAGAGTCTCTTGGTAGGGAGGGTAATAAAGAAAACAGCAGGATCTTTCTGATCTTTGGAGACAGAGGTACCTATCATTGAACCTAATTCTGATGCTAACTACATGAACAATTTGCTTCAGGTTTTGTAATTTCAATGTTGTGCTTTCAATCATTTTTGAAATGCCAAGACTTTAATTTTTTTTTCACCAAAAGGGTGCTTTTGATTTAAATGAGCTAGCACAAATTAAATACAACACCCAGGTCTTTCTCAAAATTGCAACACTGAACATGTATTAATCCACCCCTCTTGACCATCCTTAATTAAACTGTTAAATAAGATTGAAGAATTTTTTAAAATAATCTAAGCAACTCTGGAGAATAATGCTATTATAGTTTGGATTTTCATCAAATGTAACAAATCAATGTGTGCCATTATTCAGGTATGCTCTTTCTTCCCTTGCATACGTAGCATGTTGTCATTACATACCATTTTTTTCTCAAGTGTGTTTGTGATGTTGACCTTGCAAGGCAGGGAGTACAGTGGTTAACTAAAGGCTCTTGAATTAAACAGCCCATCTTGGAGAACAGGCAATATCTCTTATTATTTTCATGGCATTGGAGATGTAACATAACCTCTCTGCTCTTCAGCTTTCTCAAGTGTGAAAGAAATATAGTATCACAACCTATTTCATCAGGTTGCTGCAAAGATAATATGATATATACAAAGGGCTACCACAATGCCTGGCATATGTAAGGGTTCAGTAAATATTCGCTCTTCTGCTTCTGTTGTTGTGTTATTTCAAAGGACTGTTCCCTCCCCTTCAGCTGGAACAAGAGATCCTCATATGGTTATCTAAATGACATGGATCTGGATCAGTGGAACCAATTTGGGGCTCCAGAAAGTAAATGTTTTATGTGGAATAACAGGGCAATATACATAAAATATAACGGAAAATTGATGTCTGTCATGCCTGAGCAGCAGGGAGGAGGAAGCTGATTCAGAAGAACAGGGCTTCAATGCCTGTAAACAGTCTTTGTACACAGGAGATCTTCATCAGGTCTTTACTGATTAAATTAATAGTAGTCACAGATGGAACAAGAGAGTAAATTAATTCACTGTATTATTTTTCTATAGCTGCTGTAAAAATTTATTACAAACTTGGTGGCTTAAATAATACAACTGTATTGGCTGATAGTTCCGTGGATTGGAGGTTTAAACCGGCCCCTACTGGGTTAGAACCCAGGGGTCAGTCAGGCTGTATTTCCATCTAGAGGCTTGAGGAAGAAACACATTTCCTTATTTTCCAGTTTGCAGACACCATCCCTTTTCCTTAGATTATAGCTCTTCTTCTAAATCTTCACAGCCAGCAACAATGGGTTGGGTCTGTCTCCCATCACATTCTCCTGACTCCGCTTTTGCCTCTCTCTTCCATTTCAAAAGAACCCTGTGATTATACTGGGCCCACTCACATAACCTAGGAGAATTTGCTTATTTCCAGTCAGTTGATTAGCAAACTTAATTCCATCTATGACCTTAATTATTCGTTGCCATATAACATAGCATATTCACAGTTTCCAGGGACAAGGACAGAGACATCTCTGGGGTGCCACTATTTTACCTGCCCCAGGAAATGCAGGACGATGAGCAGTGTATTATAATTAAACCCTAATCTTAGAAATATAGTTTTTCTTTGAATTAACCTTCTAAGCAACTGTTTCTTAGCAAAAAGGCAAATACTGTGATCCAATTGCAAAACAATTTAAGGAAAAGAGAGTGGAATTTTTTTTTAATCTCTTCATATAGCTCCCAATGAACAAACTGATCAGATTGTAAATGACAGTCATTATAAAAGTAATCAGGGCATTCGGGAAATCACTGACCTACCTTGCAGCCTTAGGCAAGTCAATTGACACTTCAGCCAGTTTCAATGTCTGTAGAAGAATAACAAATACCTCTTTACATAATCACAGCTCCTTCCCATGAATTTACAGGGGAGAAATCTCAAAGTATGAAAAGATCAATGCAAATATATAGTTGTATAATGAATATGGGCACCTTGTCTTGTGTTCTTATGGATAAAAATGTGAGGAGGTAGTTCTTCAACACTCCGTCAGTCACATTGCAAGCACTGGCCTGCTGTTACCTCAAATTGACTTCAGTTTACTTTTGAGCTAGAAAACTCTTATTGAATCCAGTCCTCTCACAATTCAACAGATACAGGTAATGCTTTGGGCTGAACTGTGTCTCTGCAACATTCATATGTTAAAGTTCTAACCACCAGTACCTCAGAAAGTGACCTTGTTTGGAGACAAGGTCTTTGAAGAGGCAATTAAGTTAAAATGAGGTCCATTACAGTGGGCCCTAATTCAGTATGAATGGTTTCCTTATAAGAAGAGGAAATATGGTCATAGACACTTAAAGAGGGAAAATTATGAGAAGACATGGGAAGAAGAGAGCCATCTACGAGCCTGGGACGGATCCTTCATTCATGGCCTTCAGAAGGAATCCACTCTCCTAATATCTTGGTCTCAGACTTCTAGCCTCAAACACTGTGAGAAAATAAATTCCTACTATTTAAATTATCCACTCTGCTGACCTTTATTACAGCAATCCCAGCAACCTAAAGCAGGTATTAGGAAGGAGACTGGTAGAATTGCACCCACATAGGACAGTGAGACCTGCAAGTATTGATGATTATTTCCTTCATGCACCACACAAAGTAGTGGTGCTTGAACAGTGGTTTATTTCATGTAACTTTCTATAATAAGTATTATGGGAATATTGATTGTATTCACAGCCAGCTTCTATTTTGAAGGCTTACAATTTAGTACACAGAATAAATGTATTTTTCTCTCTTGCCTTTATCTCGAAATATGAGAGCTTTCTATCATATATGGTGTCAAATTGACATCGCTCATCGAATAATGAACATTGAAAGGTTATACACATCAACACTAATGGCATCCAGGGCATTGAGGAGAGGGTGGTTGGTATCACTTCCTGCCACTTACTTGCCTCTGAATATGACAATAAAAATTATTTCATTAAAGGGTACGTTAATATCTCCCCTATAATAAACAAGGATCCCATGGCTTCTTTTTTTTTTAATTTGTTTTTTCAACGTTTATTTATTTTTGGGACAGAGAGAGACAGAGCATGAACGGGGGAGGGGCAGAGAGAGAGGGAGACACAGAATCGGAAACAGGCTCCAGGCTCTGAGCCATCAGCCCAGAGCCCGACGCGGGGCTCGAACTCACGGACCGCGAGATCGTGACCTGGCTGAAGTCGGACGCTTAACCGACTGCGCCACCCAGGCGCCCCGGATCCCATGGCTTCTTGCAAGCATTATTGGTGAAGGACATTTTTAAGTTACATATTATCCAACTAGAGCAACGGTTTCTATTTTTGCATATGTTAAGTATATCTTACTTATAGTATATCTTAAAAATATGTAATATAATGTATATTAAAGAGACACATTTATTATTTAAGTGATTCTTTAAAATTTTAATTCATAGATGAGAGATTTTTTTTTTCCTTTTTTAAGTGTTTGGTGGTGAAAGAATTCTACCCTAAATTAGAATATAGTAAGTGCCAAGGAGAGGCAAAGTTAACTAAGCTTCAGAAGGTGATGAAGATGCAGTTTAACAATTTCAATAGAGATGATTAGGGAGTCTTTAGGGGGAATGGGAGGATGGTTTAAAGCTACATAATCCAAAATGACTAAAATAATATGGTAAAAAAACATGTAACCTAAACAGAGGATGCTTAGGATCTGGGTGAATTTAAAGGAAAAAAATCTACTTAGTCAAAATACTATATGTTAGAATAAAATTCAAAGCCAAAAATTGTTCTCTTTTGCTTTCCAGTGTAAAAAAACTCATAAAGTGTCCACCAAAGGTAACACGAATTTTTAGATCAACATTATTCATAAGAGCCTCAAAGTGAAAACAATATGATGTCCACACCAAATGATGAATGGATAAACACAATGTGGTGTGTTCATACAACAGAATATTTGTCAGCAATAAAAGGGAATTTTATACTGATATGTGCTATAACATGAATGAACCATGAAAACATTGTGCTAAGTGAAAGAATCCAGTAACAATAGATCACCTATCTTATGACTCCCCCATATATATACACACACATATATATATATACATATATATACATATGTGTGTGTGTGTATATATATATATATATATATATATATATATATATATATATTACTCCCCCATTTTATACCTAAAGCAAGTATATATAATATATATATATATATTACTCTCCCATATATATATGTGTGTGTGTGTGTATACACACACACACACACACACACACACACACACATATATATATGAGGGAGTCATAAGATACGTGATTTTATATATATATATATATATATATATATATATATATAGCATCCAAAATAAGCAAATCTATGGAGAAGAAAATAGATTAGCGGCTGCCAGGAGCTGGGGGGGGATGGGGATACTTGAAGTCATAGCTAAGAGACACAGGATTTGTTTTGAAGGTAATGGAAATGTTCTAAATTTGATTGCAGTGAGGGATACACAGTTCTCTGAATATATTAAAATCTATTTAGTGGTTTACTTCAAATGAGTAAATTGTAAGGTATGTATATTCTGTGAGCCACCAATGGTTCTAGATGATTGAGAAATATAAAGTCTTTGAACTTGATTACAACACTGTTATATACATATTGCTATTATCCCTTTACACACACACACACACACACACACACACAAAATACATTGATACACAAAAGCTTGCTTATTGGCCACACACTAGGAAGTGAAAAATCTGCAGGTGAACCCAGGCAGTAAACATACAGATCCATGCTCTTCATTTTAACATTTTGTATCAGGCAGTAATTTTACTCACTCATTTACAGAATAGTGAGAACCATCTAGCTACTCAATGTCATGTGAAAAATAGCAACTGAATGTGTGCTTTGTTGTCCAAAAGGTCCATACCATGCCTTGATCTGGTCACACTGCAAACCCAAAGGAGCTGTAACATGGAGAATAAAACACTGCTTTCCCATCATTGCATGTTACTCTTTTAATCAGAGTTTATACTGTCTGCATTAATGACTTGAAACCAACAACAATACGCAATCATGCCTCCAATTGTCATCTCCTGGGCTGCCGGCTCTAAGCAGTGGTTTCTTTCTGTTGACACACATTGCTTAGCTGCTGGCATGGCAAGTTGTTTTCTCGCTGAAACTCCACTAAAACACTATTGATTCTGTTGGGATGGCTAAAAAAGAGTCACTATCTCGTTATCATCTCCCTTGCATTGGCCTTGGGACTGTAATTTTCCAACCCAGACATAATATGACAAAAAATACCTACCCTACACATTAAAAAAAGTGAAAAATGCTAATATTGCTTTTTTCCTCCTTTGTGATTTTTAACCCAGTGAATACAATGAAATATAAGCAGCTTTTCTCCTGGGTGCACTTCTTAATGATGAGTTACTCAACTGCTTCATAAAGTCCTTCTTGGTGAAAGAAATTTCAGTTTCTGGCTAAAGGGGGAAAATTCTACTAAAATATAAGTGGAAAACTCCAGAAGTGCTGTGACAGTCACAGTAAATATTTTTACCTTTTACTTTCACTTCTCTTTTCCTCATGGCCTTTTTTGAATATGATGAAGTAAGTCCTTTAACTTTTCATACGGATACCTATTTATCTCAAGGTAAGAACAAAATGTTAACTGTCACAATTGAATACATTCTATACCAAAAGTCATGGTTATCCTGGAAGGGATTTGTACACTGTAGTGGAGACATTATGAGTGTCTTCCTTCCTGAGAGACTATTCCACAAAATGTCTTTACAGTGAAACCTGCAATCCAACATAAGTTATCTTGCATGCTAGCTAAAGAGCAGGAGTAGAAAAGAAAAGAGTAGAAAAAAGCAACCAGTGAAATGATGCCTACTACTATAACTAAAAATGCCACTTATTTTAACTTTCTGTCCTGTACCCTCTGTTTTTAATTTTTTTTAATGTTTATTTATTTTCGATAGAGAGAGAGAGAGACAGAGGGAGAGACAGAGAGGGACACAGAATGACCGGGGTAGGGGCAGAAAGAGAGGGAGACAGAATCTGAAGCAGGTTCCAGGCTCTGAGCTGTCAGCACAGAGCCCGATGTGGGGCTCAAACTCAAGAACTGTGAGATCATGACCTGAGCTGAAGTAGAATGCTTAACTGGCTGAGCCACCCAGGGACCCCAGTCTGACCTGTACCCTCTTAAGCACACCTGTGTATTATCCTGAATATTCCCTACAGAAACACTGTGAGATACATTTATTAACCTCATCTTATAGATGAGAAAACTCATGTTCAGAGAGTTTAAGGAACTTGCTTTTAATTGTACTGATGGTATGTAATAAATGATAAATTTAACCTAGATATGTTAGATTCAAAACTTATAGCCTTTAAACACTAATAACTCATGAACCTTCTTTGCTTAGTTTCTCTATTTCTCAGTTGTAAGGGTTGGTCGGTCAATCAGAGACATTTAAAGTAAGCTTTACTCATTGAACAATCAACTAATGAACAAATGAAGACAAGTGAAGTCACCCTAAACTCAGAGCAGTGATGGGTTAAAAAAAAAGGTAACTGCTACATAGAATATGAAATTTTTAGATGTAGCCATTTCACAGCAGTAGGTGGATATACTTAACGCAGAAGGTGTTCCAAGAAAAATAGGGAACTTGACCCAATGTAACCAAATATTTCCTCAGAATTTTTCTCAATACAGCTCTATTGATAGAAATTAACAACTGTTTTAAGATTAACACATGACTTGAACATGAATCGTCTTCCCTAGAGAAGTAATTCTGTAATGATGGACCACAACAGTTACTAATCTAAAGCCTATAACCTACTCCTGTAGGCAGTAAGGGGAGAAAATTGAGACCACAAGCATAGCTTATTTGTTTGTTCGTTTGCTTTAATTATCCTGTTCCAGACTGAGTACAAGAGGGTTTTATCTATCTGGCATGACACTCTTTTGTGTTACCAGGTCAGAAATCAATAAATAGTAAAAGGATACAAAGTGAACTTCACTTAACACATATCACTGGCCATATTTAGTATACTCTGTAATATTACTATTATATTCTTCAGACAATAATATTGAAATATCTATTTGAAACTAATGGCAGCAAATAAAAATGTATTTACCTAAACACATTCTCATATTGGGGACTTAAAAATCAATGATATTTTATCATACAATTCTGATAAAGAGTCTACTGAGAATGAGATTATGATATGGAAAAAAGGTAACAGGCAATAAAAGAATTTTGATGTATAAAATAAGCAAAACGAGAATGAAACAGAATTAATAGTAATAAACAGAATTAGCAAAGAAGTAACATACCACAAATGTTCAAAATATCAAATAATCGTGAAGAGACAAAGTGATATAAAGTTGTACAAAACATTTTAAATATTTTATGAATATAACTATAAAAATTTCTTTCTTGAATTCAGATTAAAAATTCTCATTAAAATTATAGCAAATCAAATTCAACATACACCATGACCAAGTAGAATTTATTCCAGGTATGTAAGATTCATTCAACATTCAAAAACCAATTAATGCCACCCTCCATATAAAGAACTAAGGAAGAAAAGTTAAATGGGTAGGTCAGAAGTGGAAAACATTTGATAAATATCCAACGCTTATTCATGATTAAAAAAAAATTCTCTGGAAATACAGGGGAACTTCATAAACTTGATAAAGAACAGCTTTTAAAAAAACCCTGTAAGCTAGATAGGGAAAAATCTGTTATAAGATGGTCGACAGGGGTGGCTCAGTCGGTTAAGCGTCAGACTTCACCTCAAGTCATGATCTCACAGTTCGTGGTTTCAAGCTGCATCAGGCTCTGTGCTCAGAGCCTGGAGCTTGCTTTGGATTCTGTGTCACCCTCTCTCTCTGCCCCTCCATAGCTTGTGCCCTGTCTCTGTCTCTCAAAAATAAATAAATGTTAAAAAAAATTTTAATTAAAAAAAAGATAGCTGACAGGACTGATAGGGAAATTCCAGTCTCCTACTGAAGACTCCCCTTCCGAGTGCTTCTTGCTGCCCCACTTGCTGTGCTGTCAAATTACTACCAATATGGAATGCAGAAGTAACAGAAGATAAATTGTCCCCCATGCTTATGCTCAGGACTCAGATCTCTGGAGAGGGATCTCCTCTGAGCCCACCAGTGTGAAATATAACTCCGATCCACCAAGATCTCTGAGTGCCTCTTGGTTTTTCCGCCAGCGATCCAGCCTGTTTCCATAATGTATGTGGTTCCCTGACCAGGAAACCCAACAGCGCTGGCCCATTGTTGTCACCTGTTTGGGAAAATGGCGAAGCAGTGACGGAATGAGGAAACACAGCAGAGAAGACACTCCCTGCCTGATTTTCCATGGTCTCCTGCTTGGTCGCCTCAGGCCAGCCCTACTGCACCGTTCCCACCAGACTCAAGGAGACTTGGCAGGTGAGGACCTGGACCAGATGTCGGATACCGGTAAGGCCTGGGGCCCTCATTCAGTCAGGCCCACCCACAGTGGGGGAAGGGGGACCTGATCACTCTCCAGAGACCTCAGAGGTCTCACAGGTATGGGGCCCCAATTCAGTCCAGCCTCCTCCCCGGCTGGAAGGGGGACCTGATCACTCCCCAGAGGCCTCAGAGGTCTCACAGGCAGGAATTCTTTGAGAGGGAATGTAATAACCTTTGGTGTGTATGTGAGTGTGAATGTGCCACTCAGGTCTGGCTTGCCTGCCGAGTTTGATTCTGTGGCTCCACGGGTGGGCACCCTTAAGGTTCCCAAAAGCCTACAGAGTCTGTCTGCAATTCTGTGGCGAATGGCATACAGTCTATGGCAGCATCAGAATAGTTTCTGATAGTAAGTCACAAAGCTGAGACCACTACAGCTAAGTGTCACCTAAGTTCCTTTGGAACACGGCCAGATGGGCATCTGACTGGTCTCCTCATTAGAGGGGGCACCCCTACCCCTCCATCTTTGCAACTCAGTCTCAGGGGAACATTACGGGGTTTGGACAGAACAAAGAAGGGGTTTTCAGGAGACTGCGGAATTAAGACAACCCCCAGCAAGTTAAGGACACTATGTGAGTAAGAATGGCCCACTTTTGGTGTAGGATGGCCCTAAAAGGGAACCTTAGATGTCCCAATGGTCTGCTGTGTCTGGCATGTTGTCACCAGGGACCCAGGCCACCCTGATCAGTTCCCGTATATTGACTCCTGGTTAGAGATAGCCCAAAACCTTCCCCGTTGGGTGCGATTTACAGGCAACAAACAGGAACAGGCTAAGGTACAGAAGTCCCAACTTCTGCAAATTCTCACCAGTGATCCAGAGGAAGAACCAATCTTGTCCCCACCATCTCAGTCTCCCGAGACCATCAGCACCTAATACCCCGGTTCTCAATACTCTGCCACCTTCGGTCGTCCCACCACCTACAGACTCAGCACATCCTCTCTCCCCAAGACCAGCAGTCAGATTGTGTACCCAGCCAGGTGCAGGCACTCTCCAGATGCCAGTCCACATCCACGAGTACCAAGTGATCCGAGCAGGGACTAAGAAGTCCATGAATATGCCCAGCAGCAAGGGGAATCCCCCAGGGATTATTATGAGAGGCTATGCCAGGCTTACACCCCGTTTGATTCCGAAGCACTAGAGAGCCACGACAAAAGGATGGGGAAGGTCCAGCTGCCATAATGGGGGGAGGCCCAGAACCTTCTTAGCAAGGGGCCAATGAGCCTACTGCATGGAGAAAGGATATTAAAAGAATAAATGTCCCAACCAGGGAAAGTCCCAGAAACCCAGCTAATATGCACAAGAACCCTGCAAAAAGAACTTCATCAGGCTATGCAGGAATAGATTCAGACTGAGGGTGACCAGGCTCACTTCTTCTTGGCCCCCATGAGTCCATGGTCAAAATAAAAGTAGGGGGGCAAACTATGACTTTTTTTAAAATTTATTAATGTTTATTTATTTTTGAGAGAGAGAGGGAGGGAGGGAGGAAGGGGCAGAGAGAGAGGGAGACACAGAATCCTAAGCAGGCTCCCAGCTCTGAGCTGTCAGCACAGAGCCAGATGCAGGGCTCGAACTCATGAACTGAGAGATCATGACCTGAGCCGAAGTCAGACGTTTAACCGACTAAGTCACTCAGGCGCCCCCCAAACTATGACTTTTATGTGAACTCAGGGGCCACACGGTACAGCATGAGTTCCTCTACCTACCTGAGTGCCCTATCCCTCTCCTTGGCTGGGATATACTCACAAAGCAGCGGGCCAAAATAACCTTTGAGCCCATGGGATGCAACAGCCTCTACTTGAATAAAAAAATGGAGGTTATTCTGTGCCAAGGCCCAACTGAGGGGCCCACCTGAATTTAGGACTGCCTTCCCCACTGTATGGACCAAGGACAACCCCCCCAAACTTGCCCACAACTGGGCCCCCGTCATGGTAGAGTTAATCCCAGGGGCTCAACCACAGAGACAGAGGCAATACCCCCTCCCACAAGGGGCAAGAGCAGGCATCCAAGAACATCTGTCCAGACTCAAAGAAGCAAGTATTTGGGTTGAATTCTAATCACCCTGGAACACACCGCTCTTGCCAGTCAAGAAGCCAGGAGGAGGGTACCGACCAATTCAAGAAGTGACTGTCTCCTTGCACCCAGTGGTCCCGAACCCATACACCCTCCTCAGCAAGATCCCAGGCTCTGCCAGCTGGTTTAATGCCTAGACTTAAAGGATGCCTTCTTCTGCCTCCATTTGGCCCCCTAGAACCAACCCTTGTTTGCCTTCAAATGGACAGAACCAGACACAGGGTGTCAGGTGCAACTGATTTGGACGTGCCTCCCACAGGGTTTAAAAAACTCTCCTGCCCTCTTTGGGAAGGCACTGGCCGGAGACCTCGCCAGCTTTCCAAGGGAGGCCACACGCTGCACCCTTCTCCAGTATGTAGATGACCTCCTCCTTGCAGCAATAACTGAGAAAATTGGACAGAGGGCAAAAGAGCCCTCCTCCAACTCCTGTCAGACTCAGGGTATTGGGTCTCATGGAAAGAGAGCACCAGGGCCAGAGAGAAAGAAGGTCATCACCTCCATACCCCAGCCCCAAACTAAGATGAGGGTACAAGAATTCCTGGGGGCTGTGGAATTCTGCTGAATCTGGATTCTCAGATTCTCAGCAATAGCAAGAATCTCTTGGTAGGGCCGGATGGAGAACCCTATCTGGACAGAGGAGGCTGAAGCCGCCTTCCTACAGATAAAGGCCACCTTGGAGCAGGCACCAGCCCTTGGCCTGCCAAATATAGAAAAGCCTTTTAATCCCTTTGTGCATGAGAAGGAAAATGTCACCCTCAGGGTTCTCACACAGACCACTGGCCCTTGGCAATGGCCAGTAGCATACCTGTCAAAGAGGTTGGACCCAGTAGTGGCAGGATGGCCACCATGCCTTAGGGCACTAGCAGCCACAGTTATGCTCATTAAGGAGGCAGATAAACTCACCCTGGGACAAGAACTAAATGTCAAGGTCCCTCCAGCTGTCATAAACACTCAAAGACACCACTTCCTCTCCAACTCTCAGCTAGCACAATACCAGGGGTTCCTCTGCAAGAATCCATGGGTCACTCTTGAAATAGTGCAGACCCTAAACCCCACAACTTTCCTACCTTCTGAGGAAGGGAAACCAGATCATGACTATTCTGAGGTGACCGATCAAGTATTTGCAAGCCGCCCAAATATGCATGACCAAGCCCTACAGAACCCAGACCTCACCTTGTTCATTGATGGTAGCAGTTTCATCACAGAGGGTGTTCAAAAGGCAGGGTATGCAGTGACAACCACAGATAAAGTCCTAGAGGCCAATGCCCTACTTGTGAGATGGTCAGCACAACGGGCTAAATTACGTGCCCTAGTCTGGGCCCTCACCATTAGCAAGGGCAAATGATCTCAATCTACAAAGAGAGGGGCCTCCTCACCACGGTGGGGAAGACCATCAAAAACAAGGAGAGAACACTAAAGCCCCTCGAGGCTATCTGGCTTCCAAAAGAAGGTGCAGTTCTATACTGCAAAGGAAACCAGAAGGAGACAACCCTACAGCACAAGGGAATCATCTAACAGACAAAGCAGGCAAGATAGCAGCTAATAAGGAGGTATACATAGCTCCCTCCCTTGCTATGGCCCTGATGCCCCTGGAAGAGAAGAAAATAAATGGACTGAGGTTGAAGGAGCCACCCAGACCAAGAGCCAGTTTGGCTTACCAGACACAATACACAGCGATAACAGACCTGCATTCCTGGTGGACTGCTTACAGGTCTCAAAGCTCAAGGAAAGCAGAGCAGATGAACCACACCCTCAAGGGAAACTTAGCCAAGTTCTGTCAGGAAACAGTCCTCCCACGGCTTGACCTGTTGCTCCTGCCCTCCTGTGTGTCTGTTGTGGACCAGGAACTTAAGGTTTCTCCCCTTTTGAACTAATATATGGGAGGCTCCCTCCATGTCTAGGGAGCCTCCCAGAGAACCTACACCAATAGGGGATAAGAAAATAAGAGAACACTTCAAGCTTTAGGGGCCACCCTAAATGAGTTACAACAATATACCATAGAGAGGGCCCCAATCTCTTTAGGATCCCCTGTACACCCCTGATTACCAGGGGACTCCGTCTGGGTCAAAGATTGGAAGAAGACCCTCTCAAACCACAATAGCCTGGGCTTCATACCATTATTCCAACCATCCCACTGCCCTCAGGGTCACAGGTATCAATCCTTGGGTCCACCACTCCAGAGTCACGAGGGCCAATCCTGAGGAGCCCCAGACTTGGAAGACTGACCCAAGTCTGATGAACCCACTCAAAGCGACCTTCTGGAGAGTCCTAGATTCTTAGGATCTTCAGCCCTGCTCCAGCCACACCCCAGAAGTTGGCTGGTCTATGCACAGCGGAAGCTTGAGGAAACGCTGGTCCAATAAAATAAATAGTTTGTCCTTACTCCTTGCCATCGGATTGGCAGAGGCTGCCCCAGAAAGCTGGGGAAACAGCGAGAGGTTCCTTTTCACACTCACCTTCCTCTTATGAGTAGGATGTCTTGTTGGTATTGGTTACCTCTAGTCTGGGCCCCATTTGTAAACCTTCAGCCCTAAGGCCCAGGCTAAAGGAGTGGTGTTGCTATCCATCCTCCTAAGGGCAGGAAGAGCCACAGGGATAGGGACTGGCTATCCCAGTGCCACAGAAGGCATAGGCTCTTCTGTGAGACTAATGAGTGGCCGACTCTCTCGTGTCCCTGCAGAGCCAAATAAGTTCTCTGGCAGAGTTGCCCTCCAGAACAGACATGCACTTGACCTCCTCACTGCTGAGAAAGGGGGAACCTTCATCTTCCTCAGAGAAGAATGCTGTTACTTTGTAAACCAGTCGGGAATAGTCACAACCAAAGTCAGGGAACTAAGGGAAAGAACCAGCCCATAATAAATAAAGATGCCCTCTAAAACAGCCTAGATCTGTTTAAAGGGGAAACCAAGGGGGTAATGATAAGGAAAAATCTGTTTTAAGATGGCCTACAGGACTGATAGGGAAATTCCAGTCCCCGACCGAAGACTTCCCCTCTGAGTTCTTCTTCCTGCTCCACTAGATGTGTGTGCCAAATTACTACTGACGTGAAATGTGGAGGTAACAGATGATAAATTGTCCCCCATGCTTGTGCTTGGGACTCAGTCCTGTGGAGAGTGATCTCCTCTGAGCCCACCGGTGTGAAATAAAACATTGATCCACCAAGATCTCTGAGTGCCACTTGCTTTTTCCACCAGTGATCCAGCCTGGTTCTGTAACAAGCTAACACCATACCTAATGATGAGAAACAAAAATTCACAACTAAGACTGGGGACAAGGTAAGAATATCCCTTCTCACCACCCCATTCAACAATGTGTTGGAAATCCTTGTAGTAAAATAAGAAAAGGAAATATAATACATAGAGATATTTGGAATAAAAAACAACTAAACCATCTTAATGGCTTTGTTCCCAGACGATGACCATGAATAGCATGAAAAATCTAAATAAAGATCTTAGAGAACTGTAATAAATGATTATAGCAAGGTCACGATATACAAGGTTTATTATACAAAAGTCAATCCCTTTACTATATGAACATTTGAAATTTTTTTTTTTAATTTTTTTTTCAACGTTTATTTTTGGGACAGAGAGAGACAGAGCATGAACGGGGGAGGGGCAGAGAGAGAGGGTGACACAGAATCGGAAACAGGCTCCAGGCTCTGAGCCATCAGCCCAGAGCCGGACACGGGGCTCGAACTCACGGACCGCGAGATCGTGACCTGGCTGAAGTCGGACGCTTAACCGACTGCGCCACCCAGGTGCACCTGAAATTTAAAGCACAGTACTGCTTTAGTAACATCCAAAAAGTAAGACAGGTATACAACTAATAAAGTTTATAGAACATTTACATGAGGAAAGTATAAAAATGATAAAAAGCAACCAAAGAAGAGCCAAAGAAATGAAGAGATAGTCTATGTTCATGGACTATGAACACAGTGTTAAGATTTCAGTTTTCCCAATTTAATCTATAGATTCAAGGTAATTCTAATTAAATCCCATATCTGTTTTCTAGATTTATACAAAGCGGTTCTAAATGTATATGGAGAGGCAAAACCCAGAAAAACCAACACAGTACTAAAGAAGAAAAAAACCTGGAGGATTGACATTAACTGACTTCCAAGTTTTACTAAAAAGGCATTGTATTCAAGACAGCATGGTATTGATAAAAGAAACAAAGAGATCAAAGGAACAGAACAGAGAGTCTAGAAACAGACTCACCAAAATAAAGTTACCTTATTTTTGCAGAGTCATAAACTCTGAGAACTGACAGTCATTTCAAAAAGTGCTGGAGCAATTGGAAATCCATATGCAGAAAAAATAAAGAATTCTAGACACAAATCCTACAACTTTCACAAAAATACACTCGAACAGTTCATTTAACTAAATATATGAAACAACACTATTCAACTTCTAGAATAAAATGGGAGAAATTTATGTAATTCTATGTTTCACAGTAAGATTTTAGATACAACACTAAAGCACGATCCACGAAAGAAGAAATAAATGAAGTCAGACTGTCTGAAAATTAAAAAACTGTTCTGGGAAACACTGTTGAAAGAATAAAAAATACAAAATGATAAACTGGGAGAACATTTTTCAAAATATGTATCTGATAAAGAACTTCCATTCAAAGCACACAAAAAAACTCTTAAAAATCAACAAGAAGAAACTAAACTATTAAAAGTAGGCAAAAGATTGGGAAAAGCACCTGGCTGAAGATATATAGATGCAAATAAGCATATGAAATAATGCTTATTATCATCTGTCATCAGGAAGCACATATTAATAAAATAATAATGGGAAACCACTACACACCTATCAGAATGACTACCCACCCGCGTGCCCTCCCAAATTAGCAATGTCACATACTGGTGAGAATGCAAAATAATAGGAACTTGTATTTATTGATGGTGGGAATAAAAAATAGTACAGCCACTTTAGGACACAGTCTGACATTTTCTTTTGAAGGTAAACATGACGAACCATGTATGCAAAAACTTACATACAAAGATTATTAGAATAGCTCTATTTATGATCATCAATATCTGGAAGTAACCAAGATGCCCTTTGATAGTTGAACAAACTCAATGACACATCCATATAGTGGATATTATTCAATGATAAAAAAAAAAAGAGCTGCCAAGCCATAAAAGACATGAAAGAACCTTAAATATTTACTTATATTTGGGAGAAGCCAGTCTAAAAAAGTTGCATACTATATGATTTCTATTATTTGACATTCTGGGAAATGTAAAACTCTGAAGACAGGAAAAGGACGAATGATTTCTCCCCCTGTGCAAGAATGCATGATCCCATGTCAAGGTGACTGCGCTTTCACTGCTTGGTTCATGTTAATGCTCTACTCCATGAATAATGAAAGTAGACAGTAAAGTAAATGGTGACAGCTCACAGGAAAAAGCAAGAAGTGCCAGGATAATGACCTGTACCCTTTAGTGGAAACAGAACTATGTCCTTGTGATACATTTATTTATATCTCATCCTTATGGATACTGGACAGACTGCTTTCTTCGGAAAGGCAGAGGAGAATCTCAGAGAAGATTGCAGATACGAGGAGAAAACAAAGAATGTGGAGGAGGCATATGCTTTCAAGCAATAGCCTGCTCTGATTAACACTGGAAGGCCTGTTAACCCCTCCCACTGCAGCAGCTCTGGGACATACATGCATGTATGTATGTATGTATATATGTATGTATGTATGTATTTAGGAGCTAGAGGGGACCCAGGAAGGAATTCAGTATGTAATGGGAAAATCCAAATGCATGACAAATGCACGAAACCACTTCACTGAAGGGGAAGGAGGGAAGAAATGGTGATCTGAGTATCTAGAGAAAGGAGTGAAGTCTGTAAAAACCAAAGGGAAAAGGAATTAAACATAGATATTTTACTCTAGTTGACAAAACTGTTTCTCTTCAGGGTATGGTTTAACAATTCTGATACTACTATATACATATACTGGAATGAAATAATAAATAGATGGCAGATGGCGAGAGCCAAATGTCCTACTGGTAGAGTGGAATTTACAGACAAATAAAATAAATAAGACGAGGATGTAAGAATGGTCCCTGTGGCAGTGAATTAGATATGAAGACATTTGTGTGAACTCATGTTTATCTTACATAGGTACAGATAGGGGAACCTGGGTGGCTCAGTCAGTTGAGCGTCGAACTTCGGCTCAGGTTATGATCTCACAGTCTGTGAGTTCGAGCCCCGCATCAGGCTCTGTGCTGATGGCTCACAGCCTGGAGCCTGCTTCCGATTCTGTGTCTCCCTCTCTCTCTGCCCCTTCCCTGCTCATGCTCTGTCTCTCTCTGTCTCAAAAATAAATAAAAACATTAAGAAACAAAAATTTAAAAAAATAAAAAAAAAACCAACAGGTACAGATAGTGATATAGTGAAATATTTCTAGATAGGTTTATATACACAACTTGATAAAAACACACATTTTTTTTGCTCCGTCAACTGAAAGATGCTAAAGAACCAACACTCTTGAAGCAACAAACTCCTGTATCACCAATATCTTGGTTTTTAACACCGTTCTTGAATAAAAAGAACCTGAACTCCTTGGGGAAATGGCTGATTCTAGAACTATAGTAGGGAACATATAAGATGAACCTGAAGTATCTTGAAGAATCAGAAAGTAAGGAAGTACTCAACACCCCTCTCACATATTGATGGAGGCATGTCAAAGTATCATAGGAATCAACTGAAATAGTTCCCACTAACCAAATCTGAAACAATTTAAACAACAAAACAGAATATTCTTGGATTACAACTCTAAGCATAAAATAAATATCCATGTGTCCACTATAACTTGATTAAATGACTGAACAAATCAGTAGGGAAGAGACAAGTCTCCATGCTGAAGGATTTCAAATAACACTCCTTACATGTTAACTGCATATTATGACTTCATTCCAAAGTATACAGCATGGAAAAGATGGAAAGGGAGAGAAAGGAAATTCTGCAGTGATATTAATGTGACAAACACTTACAAAGACAGGTTAAAATCATGTTGACTGTATGTACACTTGATATGATCTGACAAAAATGACCTCTGTGGTCTTCCTCCCAATAATCCATTACCTCAGTATTATCATGAGAAAAACACTAGACAAATACTGATAGTAGACCATCCTTCAAAATACTTGACCTGTACTCCTCACAGCTGTCATGGTCATGAAAAACAAAGAAAGTCAGTAAAACTGCCACAGTTAAGAGTAACCTAAAGATGCATGACAACTAAATGTAGCATGGTATCTTGGGTGGGATACTGGAATAGAAAAAGGACATTAAGTAAAAACTAAGGAAATCTAAACAGAAAATGGACTTGTTAATACTTTTTTTAAAAAATCTAAGTTGGACTTCATTTAAAAAAATCAAAAAGTGTGCCTTTCAAATGATAGTATTAACAAAATAAAAAATGTCAAAGCCACAAGATGGGAGAAATAACTTACATATAAATGTATGTATCTTACGTGTATTATATATAGATGTATATCTGACTAGAAAGACCGATACCTGACAAAGGACTTGCATGTATAACATATTTTAAAATTACATTTCAAATTTATTAATGAAAACCACACAACAAAAAGTGAGCTTTATGTTTTAACACAGGATACATATAAATTGTGAATGAGTACTAGGAAATATTCTCAACATGATTAGTAATCAGGAAAATGCAAACGAATACAGTGCAGAAAGTACTATTCAGACACAAGAAGATGGCAGGGGCAGAAAACCAGGAATGATGAATTGGAAATAATCCCTTACCAATGAGTCCTTCTGTCATAGGACATGACTATATTTACAGAAGCTTCAGATTCCTCATCTAAAAATTACATAATTGAGCAGGATTATCCCTGAAGTCAGTTTTAATATTTGGAATTTCTAAAATTAAGTTTATTTTAAGCAAAAATTATAAATAGCTTGCATATTTTTCTTCCTTTGTTTCCCTTCTAAAAGCTGTATTAATTTGATTTCTTTGGATAATTTCTGCAAAGTGGTAAGAAGTTCTCAGAATAGAACAATTCATCAATAATTTGAGTACTTTTCATTCGCAATTTGTAGTGTGATCAGAAGTGCCATTACCTTCAAAAGAATTTTATCAATAGGTGGCAGGGATATAGTCTTTAATTTTCTAACATGGACTGTTCCAATGCCTCTCTTATTAATATAAACATTGCAAACTGGCAAATGTATATCTAGAGTGTTACTATAACTTAAAATTTTTGCTTAAAATACATCCCAGAAAATTAAATTTACCTCTGAACTGGGCCCTGGGGCAATGATTGAT
Source organism: Leopardus geoffroyi (assembly GCF_018350155.1). Lineage (NCBI taxonomy): Eukaryota > Metazoa > Chordata > Mammalia > Carnivora > Felidae > Leopardus > Leopardus geoffroyi. The sequence goes on along the minus strand of NC_059336.1, from coordinate 98,099,563 downwards.
CTAACTATAAATTTTATGGCTAAGATGTAAAAGTCTGCAATTGCTATTTTGTAATAAAAACAGTGACAGAACTTTTAAACTTCATTTCTCTATCCATGTTGTTATGCAGTTATAAGTTCCAGTCAATATCTGGAAGTTTGGATAGTAAAAAGAACTTCCTAAGATTCTATTAGTGACCAATGCATATCAGCAAGATAGAAGGTTTTTAGTCGCTGTGCACCCAAATTGTTTCTCCTAGGACAGAGTTGCAGAAACTGAAGCTGTTCCCAATAGCTTAGAAGAAATGAAAACCTCTTCACATTCAAGTTGTTTAATGACACCACCATCACCTATACTAAGCACAAACAAATATAAATGTACACAAAAACAGCTTTCCAAAAATCTGCTTGTGAAGATGTGAGATAACTTATGTGAGATAACTTACAGCAAAACACCATTCTATTTTTTTCAAGATACCACAAATAGATTTTAGCACATTAAATCTGCATCATTTGCTTGTGATCCATTATGAGAAGCTGTGTGGATTTTCAAAGGAAGCACAGCTTTGCTGTGTCATGTTGGTGTATTTTAATGTAGGAGGTTGTGGGGTATGATAGAGACTAAAGCATACAGATCTGCTAAACCAGGAAGCACCAGGAATATTAAATATAAAGATAAGCTCAGGTAGTCTAAGTAGGTTAATAATGATAAAAACTAGGGGTGCCTGGGTGGTTCAGTCAGCTAAGCATCCGACTTTGGCTCAGGTCATGATCTCACGGTTTGTGAGTTCAAGCCCTATGTTAGGCTCTGTGCCTGCTTCCAATTCTGTGTCTCTCTACTGGCTTGTTGTACCGTATACTTTGATGAAGTAAACTGTCAGGTAGAAGCCCACACTGGAAAGACCTGAGGAAGCTACTAACAGCCTGTAAGGCCATCTGTCCAAAACTGCAAGGACCTGAATCCTGTCAAAAACTATGTGAATGAAACAGGAAGATTTTTTTTTCCCCTTGAACTTCCAGAGGAGACCAGATAATGTGGCCAACACTTTGTGCCTATGTGACAGTCAGGAAAGCAGATGACACAATCTATGCTTCTATTCCTAACCTTCAGAAATGCCCTGTGAAATTAGATTACTTACTGTCCATTACTGCTAATAGGAGACAGAGTATAACCATCCCGACCATGAGGAGAACTAGAGAAGGTGACAGGCTGAAGTGGTCTAGGATTTTGAATCAGTCAAGATTTTGCACAGAATCTCCTGCACCTATGTGAGTATGAACTATCAATTTGAAGTAAAGAAGACGAGATGACCAATAAATGCCACTTGGGAGGAGAAGAAGAAATAGATCTAAGTCAGTGAAAGTACCAGAAGTTTTATGCCAAATATTTTTATAATTACATACTTTAACTCAGGTACTCCATTTAGGAACTATTTAGAAGTATCTTTGTGTGTGTGTGTGTGTGTGTGTGTGTGTGTGTGTGTGTGTGTGTAATCCATCTTTCTCTCTCATACTGTTGAATAAATTGAATATGTTATTTTCTTAAATGTAAATCTATAAAAGAAATGTACTCTATCAATACCTCAGCCAGTGGTGGCACACCAGTATAAACTGAGCACTTTCTACACCATTGCTTGCCAAGTGGAAGTATAATGGGCTACAAGTAAAAGTTCCCAGAATCTTGCAGCAAAGTCAGTCAGTCCTAAATTGATCCCATTTGGTACCACTCTACATGCTAATCCATTGTTTTGTTTTCTTTTGAACTCTCTTTTGTTTCTGTTCTGCCTCAGCTTTTGTATCTTGCCTCCTCTAACTCATACCTATGGTTTTGTCTTCTAACTTCAGGGTTTCATATTCTCCCCTTTGGGCCTGATACCGTTCAGTTCAGTGACAAGAGCTCTGGATTAGCCTCAGGCCTGGCTTCTTGAATCTCTCCACTGAGACAGTCACAGCCCTTCTGAGATATGGATGCTCCATATCCAGGGTGCTGCATATGATGCTTACTCTGGTCAGAAGGATTAACGAAAACCACACAGAGAGCAAAATTAGCAAGACAGCATCCTCTTTGAATGTGGAGTGTCTCCTCCCCATTTTTCTCATTATAGGTGGTGGTGCTCAGCATGTAATTTCATCCAGAGTGGCTTTAGTGGTTGTGTTACATCCCAAGTAAAGAGTCTGGCATACTCTGATTCTACCTCCCCGCTTTGAAATCTATTTTCCTCCATTTGTCTCTTTACTTAATGTCTCTGAGACTCAGAGCTGTTTCCTATCAAACAGGAATTGTAACTACCCCCATAGGATTGCATGACAAAGTGAAGACAATGTCATTCACAAAAATTCTTCTTATGTTTCTAATTAGGTTGAAAGACACTGAGAGGAATTATGGCCTCCTCCTACCCTCCCTTTACCTCATACCAACTTGAGTATATTTGAACATCATGGATACTAACTAACCTACCCAATCTGATGGATCCAATGTAAAATTCAAGTGATTACAATAAACTGCTCTACACATTGCAATAACAAAAACCATGTAATTTCAGGTTATAATTACTTGGTTAAGATTCTTGTTATATTGTTTTGTTTTCAATGTATCAGAACAAACATATTGTTTTTTGGTTGCTTATGTATCTACAATTGTTTGGCATTTAAGAGAGCATTCTCTAGTGTCAAGGAAAAGCTGATGCCACAAGTGAGTTTAGTTCAATATTCAAAAACACTTTCTAGAAAGCAGCTAAGTTCCATTGTAAAAAATACTGTGTTCATATAGATAAGAAAGACTTGTTTTGTGAAAGAAACAAAATCTTTTTCTATTGATAAGCATACCCTCAGGAGATTTGATCCCAAATACAATGGTTTTCAGTGTACCTGCTGCCCAAAAGCCTTCAGGAAAGTTGTGTTACGCAGGATTGAAATGATGCATGAATGGCTGGGAATTAGAAAAGAAAATGGAATTTTGATTCTTTTTTAGAATTCAGAATTTCTTTGAAGCTTTCCTTGCCTCTCCTGATTTTAAACCTGAAGTCATGAAAATAAAATTTAGTTTATTCGATTTCTATGCACTATACATGAGATATTTTGAAACTTTTAAATATTTTCCCTAAAGAAAACAATACATAAAGTTTACAATATTATACCCCAGCATAAATTAACAGTCCATAGAGGCATTATGTAAATCAATGTTAATACATGTGGCATCAAATATTCATAACTACTGAAGGAATATCTTATCAAAAGGCTTGTTTTTCTTTTCTTTTATCATGGAAATCAGTTTTTCCACATTTGTAGAGATGCCCAAAACAGAAAAGTGATATCAGATACTGTTAATATGCGTTAGTCTGACCAGAATTGATCAGAGTGTAATCTACTAGGATTCCAAGACATCACTGTAATATATCATAGGGAACAGCTAATTCCACATTTCCATGGCAATTCCTCACAAAATTGTAAAATGTCACTTAGTCTGTCTCACTTAACTATTAAAAAAAAAGGTGACTTTAAATAAGTGGTACAAAGAGACATCCAACATTAACACACAAAATCACCTGCTTAATCCATTCCTGGGTACTGTGGGTCTTTGCACACATACACATCACAGAAGCTGTTTTCAGTTTCAGACACCTGATATTTTAACTTGAATAATGCCTAACACAGTGTTCACTTAGAACTAGAGAGTTATAGGGGCGCCTGGGTGGTGCAGTCGGTTAAGCATCCGACTTCAGCCAGGTCACGATCTCGCGGTCCGTGAGTTCGAGCCCCGCGTCAGGCTCTGGGCTGATGGCTCAGAGCCTGGAGCCTGTTTCCGATTCTGTGTCTCCCTCTCTCTCTGCCCCTCCCCCGTTCATGCTCTGTCTCTCTCTGTCCCAAAAATAAATAAACGTTGAAAAAAAAAATTAAAAAAAAAAAAAGAACTAGAGAGTTATTTAATTTTCTAAAATCTTAACTTCTTAGTAATATGACTCCCATGGAGTTTGTCTCCTTCTGATAGTTTCAAAAAAGATCAATATTATGGAAAAGTAGGAAATATTTTGCTAACATAAGATTTAGGGGGGAAAATGCATATATTGAACCAGGTTTTGTAATTATATTTATGTAAGTTCCTCTATTTTCATGAAAGTAAGTAAGTAATGCTACCAAATTAGGAATAATGCTTGTGGTCAGACACTGGTTGTTGTCAACCAAACATACCTACTCTTTTCAACTCAAAAAAAATCCCTAGTTTTCTTTATGTCTTTGTTCTTCACAGAGATTTAGGCTTCAGGATCAAGTTCTGGTAAGTCTAAACTTACCACAGTAGCTTTCCACTGACAGTTTAGGCATGGAAATACAATCGAATTTGGACCAACATGATGTGAAAATAAGAATGTGGGAAGGGTGGCTCAGGCAGCTGAGCATCTGACTTTGGCTCTTCATGATCTCACGGTTCTTGAGTTAAAGCCCCAGGTTGGGCTCACTGCTGTCAGCCAAGAGCCAGCTTCAGATATTCAACCTCTCTCCCCACTACCCCTCCCCCATTCACAAGCTCTCAAAAATAAACACTTAAAAAAGAAGAATGTGGGAAGGAGGTTTCTCTGAAAGGTTTCTACTTTGATCAGTAGCACACAAGCAACATGTAGGGAGAGCAAGTTTCTCTTATTCCATGTTACATTATCCTGTCTGTATGTGATTCCTGCCACTGTGACAGCCACTTTTCTTTCACACGGGAAAATAGCATGAGGATGACAGAGCTGAAAGTTGAAAAGGAATGGGATGTACATGGAGATGATTTACATAAAATATAATAAAGTGAGAGTTGTAGCATGAACAATCAGATCCTAGCAGCCCAGAACAAGAAGTTAGAAGGCTGTAAAAAAGAAAATAAAATTATTAACATTCACACTTTAAATTTAGAATGTTCCTAGCAATTTCTAAAGTGCTTCCATATATGTCACTGCATCTTCTTTCTCATGAACCTAAAATATACATATTTTTCTCCCTTTCTATTTGTGAGGAAACTGAAAAGTCATACAAATTCTCTAATGCCATAAATATTGGAAATATGGTCAAGGCTGGAGCCCAGAATTTCAAACTCTGAACATAATGCTTTTTCTAATTTTCTATGGTGGGTCATCCCAAGAATAAGTAAAAGGATTTAGTTTAACATTATCGGTTCTTAGTAAACACACTGCCATGTCATAGATCCAAACAGGACAATAAGAAACAATAACAAAAAAGAAGAAGAAGAGGAAGAGGAAGAGGAAGAGAAAGAGGAAGAGGAAGAGGAAGAAGAAGAAGAAGAGGAAGAGGAGGAGGAGGAGGAGGAGGAGGAGGAGGAGGAAGAGGAGGGGGAGGAGGAGGAGGTGGAGAATGAGGAGGGGTAGGGGAAGGAGGAGGAGGAGGAGGAGGAGGAGAGAGGGAAGAAAATATGCTTTGTACTGGGACAATTCTTTAAGCAAGACTGTCATATTTTTCACATTCTGTTTAACAGGTTAAACAAGCTTTTCTAATTCGATGCACTGTTTCATATTTCAATCATCCTTTACTTTTTAATGTCTAATCTTCCTAGATTCTTTCCCAAACATCTCCCCTATGCCATTGTGCATTATGTTATTTATTTAGTATTTAAATTGAAAAACAAAAAGTATTTTCAAGCATTCAATTCGCCCCTTGTCTATCCACCTTAGTTTTTATATGTAATTCAGCTACTTCAGAAGCCATTTTCTATGCACTATGTGACAGGGACATATCTAAGTGAGGTTTACTCAGACAAGTGTATTCTGTTTTAATAAGAGACATCCCTGCCTGCCTTTGATTCCCTATTTGCCTCTGGCTATACAACACAGAGACTCCACATTCCTTTTGTCATTCCAAGAAGACACAGATAGGTGAGCACTGGGGATTGCTTTTGAGTAACTGTTAACATTCCTGTCCTATTAGAATGCCACTAGAAGGGCTTTGTAGAAGGAGTCCTGTGGTGAGAGGGCATCAAGTGAGCTAATCAGCCTTTGCTTAAGGGCTAGGTGAGACTTACCTTTCTAGAAAGCCTTGCAAATTGTGCATTAAGTATATGTTAATTTTTAGTAAAAAAACGAAAGAAAGAAAGAAAGAAAGAAAGAAAGAAAGAAAGAAAGAAAGAAAGAAAGAAAGAAAGAAAAGCCAAATGAGTCTCTTTTATAAAGATAAATCTGGAGGTAATACTGAACCACAAATATTTCCTATCTCCAAAATCTTTCCTTCTCTATCTTGCAAATTTAGCCTTAATTTGCCATTATCAGTTTCTCCTTGGAGTAAATCCAATCAAGGGTAATTTTAATTTAGTTCAAAGGATGACAATTTCAGCTACTGTCCTTTACACATCTCCAACAGGGTTTGCTTCTACACCTCATGGTTCCAATTCCTACTCAATCTCATCTTCTCTGAATTCCATTCCTACCTTTATAGGTTTCTCCTGTCCTCAATGACAGAAATGAGAGGGTCTGATCTCCTTCAGTCTGGTTGAGGATACATTGAAGGAAACAGGATGTTTTATAACTGCTTCCTTTCTATCTCTCTGCCAGCACCAGTTCTTGATGCAGCATCCAGTCTGGTTTCTTGCTTTGCTAGAAACAATCTGCCTATGTGCTAGCCGCCTGCTATTTCCCTCAGTCTGGATGGCAATGAGGGCTGTTTAAGATTTTGTGGTGAAGTTGGTGGTCTTGGAGCCTCACCTGAACACATACTCAGTTTCTAAAGTCAGGCATTCTAAATGTTTTTTAATGTTTATTTATCTTTGAGAAAGGGAGAGAGACAGAGTGTGAGTGGGGGAGGAGCAGAGAGACAGGGAGACACAGAATCCAAGGCAGGCTCCAGGTTCTGTGCAGTCAGTGCAGAGCCCGATGTGGGGCTCAAACTCATGAACCCTGAGATCATGACCTGAGCCGAAGTTGGACGCTTAACCGACTGAGCCACCCAGGTTCCCCTGAAGTGAGGCATTCTACAGGAGCATAGTACCATCCCCTCATCTACTGAGTTGTGTATACTTCGGAACTTCTCAGTTGGGTCCCTTTAGCTGTGAGATAGCCCTTCACTAGGAGGGATCGATAGCAGCCATGACATTTTTTCCCAGCTCCTATTTCCTACAGAATTTTCTAGACACATAAGGAATAAGCAGTCCTTTACACGAGACTTGGCTCCGTGGAAAACTTTATGCTTTTTCCAATTCAATAAGCACTGCCTCCATCCTGTAGCTCTTCACTTAATAGCCAGTGGTAACAGAGTCTATCTGCATGTTCGGACACTCAGCTAACTCTAGTTGGGGGACAAGGCGCTCCTTTCTCTTATATCTAGGATGACCAACTGATCCAATATTCTCTAGACTTGGGATATTTATGGGATGTGGGATTATCAGTCTTATAACCAGGACAACTGGGTCAATGTGTTCACACTCCTATCTGCTTCCACTCATCCTTGATCTTCATAGACACAAACACCTGGACAGGTCATTATAACTGTACCCTGGCTCTCCCAACTATTCTCTCATGAAGCATCTTTTCCCCTTTTCAGTTCACTTTGAACTTCCCTAATGGAAATATCCACAAAATGACATCTGGGATTCCAAGGTATTTTGGGAGAATCTGTACCAAGAATAATTTGGGAGCCGAAGAAGCACCTGTCTTTATTCTCAGAGAGGAGTTGTTAGTTACATCACTTTAGTCTTTGCGAAAGTAGGGAGGTAAAGGGAATCCCAACCTTACCTTACTTAACCTTTAACCACCTTGACTTTCAGTTTTCTACTCTCCCAAATGTATTATAATCATTTTAAAGGAAGACTGCATTCTTTATTCTTTATTGTCATTGTTCAGTTTTATTTTTATTTCCCAGCCCGTTTGACATATTTGTCAAAACCAACTTATGAACATAACATTTTTTATGCACAAGTATCCACCCAGACCAAACTTCCTCAGGAGCCTCATCTCTGAATGCAAAGTACAGTGAATTACAGAAAGAATGCCTTCACATGCACAGAACAATTTATTCTCTCTCATTTTTTTCCTTCTCTCATTGCGCCTCCTTCCTTTGCCAGAAACAAATTTTGCTGCTTCCACTCATCTATCACAAACTTTTTTACATATTTCTCCCCACAGTGGCCTTGCTTATCAGGCTCTCAGGACACTTCCTGATATGTGGTCTGTTTCTAACTGAAATGCATTGTATTTATATTGGTGACTGCAACTGCCAGTACACGTCCATAAATAAACTGTAATTTTAAGCATATTTCAGAGGCGATTGATGTTTTATTTAACCTGGACAAGACAGATACCTGCTTTGCTACTGAGCAGCACTATACTATAGTCAAGGCACTTTTGATGGTGTTTTCTCTTCCTTTGCATTCTTTTGACTACCTCATCCCCACAGGCACAGGACCATTTATGCATTTTGTGCAAGTGAGGAAAGCACACATTTTTAAGCAATAGTGGGGAAAGTATTTTACCTATTAAAGTCTTTCCTGATACCCCTCACATCCCTGCAGGCAGCTCCTCTCTACCTTCACTGTACATGAGGAAAATCCTGCTAGGCTGACAACATATGGAGAAACTCAGAATAAAGGAAAGTAGGCAGAAGTTGGACAGATACTATTTAAGACATTTACATGGTTGAGGGGCACCTGGGTGGTTCAGTTGGTAAAGCATCTGACTTCAGCTAAGGTCATGATTCTGCAGTCTGTGGATTCGATCCTCGCCTTAGGCTCTGTGCTGACAGCTCAGAGTCTGGAGCCTGCCTCAGATTCTGTGTCTCCCTTTATCTCGGCCTCTCCCCAGCTCACGTTCTGTCTCTCTCTCAAAAATTAATAAACACTTAAAAAATTTAAAAAATATATATTTACATAGTTCATAACTGGCTGGTTTACTCTGAAAGACTCAACCCCTTTCCCCAAAAGTCACTTTGCATAGATCCAGAGGCCTTTTAAAAATTCTCTTTTTATTCTTCAAATCCAAAGGTATCAGTCTATTTTCTTTTGCATGATAACACTGCTATTAAACACATCCTTCCTCGGTTTAGAGAGAAATAGTCTCTTCCCTTTATCCATTCTCCTATTCCTAAGCATAAGAATGCAAACATTTGTTGTTGTTGTTATTGTTGTTGTTGTTATCCTTAAGTCTCTATGGCATGCAATGTGGGGATAGACACAACATGAACAACAAACTTTCGAAATTAGAAAGGTGCAGGTGTTTCCAATTTATCTCAAACACAGTTCTTGGTAGTCAGTGTCTCTGTCTCCACTCCTCATCTCAAATTTTTTCGGAGGGGGGATGAGCATTATTTGCCAACCACTTAATTTTCCAACAATGTTTATTTGCTTTTACGTTGCAGCACATGCCATGATGTATCTCATGACAAGATTAGGCTTATGTGGTTTCCTCTGCCTATAACTTCATCTCTAGTCACATTGGCCTGTTTAACTAGCTTAGTCTATTTGGGCCTCCATAGCAGAATACTATGGATTGGGTAGCAGCTTAGAAATAACAGATATGCATCTCTGCATGGCCAGGTTCTGGTGAAAGCCCTCTTTCAGGTTGCAGACCACTGACTTCTTTCTTCATTTTGTCCTTGCACAGAGGAAGAAGGCTAGGGAACTCGGTCAGCCCTCTTTTATAAGAGCACTAATTCCACCCACGCTGGTTCTGACCACGTGACCTAATCACCATCTAAAGACCCCACCTCCTATCAGTACCATTTTGGGGGTGAAGTTTCCAACATATGAATTTCAGAGGAGAGGGACCTAAAAATTCTGACCATAGCAATAACCCTCCTCGTTCTTTAAGAATCAGTTTAGTTGTCATCTCTGGGACTTTTCTCACCCAAAGATGGTCTAAATGTTGTGTGTGTGTGTGTGTGTGTGTGTGTGTGTGTGTGTGTGTGACCATGTAGCATTATGCACATGTCCCTGCTCTTACTATAGACTGCATTTTCTCCCCACTAAACTGGAAACTCTTTGATGGTAGGACCAGTGATATATTTATCCTATTATCTCAAGGCCTTGGGTAACTGTGCCACTCAAGGGTCTACGATAGTACTTTAGAATATTTATTCTCTCATCTCAGTTTTACTAACCCACTTAGTAATCCTGCTGAACATTCTAGTTCTTTCTCCACCTTCCTTTACCTGGAAACATAATTACCTCTCCATACTAGAGAGTGGAATTGTTCCCCACTTCCTACACAAAATGAATCCTATTATCTCCTCTTCATTTACAACCAGCAAGACTATTATATCCAATTGCTCCAAGGTTTCCTCTTTTTATGACAAATGAGGTACCTCAGAAAGCTTGAGACTCCAGCTTTCAGTGGATTAATAAAAACTTCTCCTTCTTATATAACCCTAGGTTCCTTTCCTCTGATTTTGACCCTCAAATTCAGCTCTTCTAAATTAGGAGCCCCACTCCAATCATGTCAAGATGCAATCTTTCCCCCTGTAATATGGAGGTATTTGTTATCATGCTACCCTTTGGAAATATAACTAACAAATAGAAAGTCTCTTTGAGAATACAGTTGGTCAATTATTTCAAGACAGAAAATATGTACCTTGGAATAATCTCTTCCAGAATGAAATTGTCCTAATTTCCTTCAATATTCCTTTTAAGAGATATATGATTAATTCACCTTTTGGGTATGTATGTGTGTGTGTGTGTAAGCCTTCTCTGATCTCCCTAAGGTAAATACCACGAGTATAGGCTCACATAATACATATCTTTTATTCACACTCTTTGACACAATGTAATTTAACTTTTAGTTATGGGACTTTCTGATTAATGATTCTTCTATCATTACACTATAAACTCTAAGAAAGCTGGGGTTATTGTAAATGGTAGCTTAGCCTATAGTAGGTACAAATATTGGTAGAACAAAACTAACTATGGGCTCAGTGAAAGAGAATAAGTTAATGTTTTAAATCTTTATGTTATTCTCAAAATAAATCTCTAGCCCTTCTGAGCTCTCCTTAAAGGATGATACCCATTAAACATGTTAAAATGAAAGTATTGACATGACCAGTACAAAGTGAAGCATGAACCTCTTTCCTTATAATAATAGCTGTTAGTTTCCTGGCAGCTAAACTGTAGCAGGATTCTCACACAGAGTCGTGACACTGAGGCTTTTCTTTCCAGGAAGCAACTTTATTCCTGCCAACACCACTCAGTGGGGTTTGCACCTAAAGAACTGAGTGCTGAACACCACGTGGCATAGTTTTTTATATATATTTTTTTACTACGTTGTCTCCCATATATGGTAACACACAAACATGCAGTCTAATTAAGTGGTCTCATGTTACAAGGTCATGAGGGATGTTGTCACGTATTTGTATAGCCAGGTTGCCTTGAGGTTTTTGTTTTTGTTTTTTTTTCTTTCCTTAGGAAGGTGACCCTACCACAAAACCACACCATGCAGTGAGCTTACTCCCAACCATCCCTCATGTTTATTTGATTCCACTTTTTTTTTCCCTTGGCCCATTATGCTCAGTGTTATATTAACTTTTAGTCTCATAGATTGAAGACACAGTAGCCGATGACTTCGACCAGTCCTTTCCATTTTCTGATCTTCAGAACTATACATATCAGTCATACCAAACATATTTAAAATTTTCATTTTTATAATGAAAGAGTCCTGAATTATAATACTTCTTTAAAAAATTGACTGTTGCTGTTTTTGTTTGTTCTGGCTTATTTTACCACATCACTGTCTATTACAGATAGAATTGGGTACCCCCCAAATTCATACGTTGAAGCTTTAAACCCCAAATACCTCAAAATATGACTCTATTTTGAGATAGGGCGCTTAAAGAACATACTCAAAATGAATCCCTTAGGATGTTCCCTAATTCGATCTGACTGATGCCCTGATAAGAAGAGGTGATTAATGGGGCACCTAGGTGGCTCAGTCGGTTAAGCATCCAAGTTAGGCTGAGGTCATGATGTCATGGTTCATGGGTTCGAGCCCTGCATTGGGCTCTGTGATGACAGCTCAGAGCCTGGAGCCTGCTTCGGATTCTCTCTCTCTCTCTCTCTCTCTCTCTCTCTCTCTCTTTCTGCCCCTCCCCTGCTTGTGCTCTGTTTCTCAAAAATAAAGAAAATTAAAAAAAAAAAAAGGGATTAAGACAAACCAAGATTCCAAGGGCGTTCCGGCACAGAGGGAATATCATGTGAAGAGGCAGCAACAGAACAGCCATCTGCAAGCCAAGGGAAGTTACTGTGGCTGAAGCGACCCATATTTTTACATGGTCTTATGGCAGTCCTTAAAAACTAAAACGTTGTCCATGTGCTAACTCAGAAAGAAACCAAAAGGTTCTCTCTAATGATTTAGTTCTTTCTCCATCCACTTCATCTCATTAGTCACAAAGTACTCCTTACTCCATCACACAAAGCCTTTGGACTCTGCCTGTCTCTATTCCCCATGTCATGTCTTACTTGAGGTGCCCAGACATACCTCATCCTAACTACCTCCCAGAAGATATTCCCAATGCAACTATCCCTCAACTCCAGGTAATCTTTCAAAATGTCACCAATAATCATCCATGGAAAATGGAACTCTTTTCAATCCTTCCCCTCACTTCAAAGTTTTAATCAATAATATTTTCTTTTAAAAATCTCCTTTGCCTATTTTCTCATTTATCAGAGAAAGAAAACCTTTCACAATTGGTCCCAGTCTTCCTTGAAATCTCATCTTTTGCCCCTTTCAAGTTCCTTCTCATATCAGACACCAATTTTAGAAACAGCCAATAGCATAAAAGTCTTCAAAATGTCACAGTTATTCATGTGACCAAGGTTTTTCTCATACCTTCTATGTCACCATTTGACTTCGCTAGAAATGTCACTACATATGTTATATAGTTCCCTATTCTTTAGCTAAGGGGGCCTTTTGCTTCATGGATTCCCATAAAAAGCCCAATTTTTCTTTTATATACAATACTCACTTCTCAGTTATAACTGTTCTTGCATACCTTTCTCCACAACCAATCTGTGAGCTCCTAAGAAACAAGGCACAGCATTGTTCTTTATTTTCTCAGATCCCTAATATAGTAGCTGAAACAATGAAAGAACACAATTCATATCCAACAAAGAAAATAAGAACAAAATTATATTGGGCAAAACTATTTTCTCAGAGTATTCATATTGGTAGCATAGTCAATATGTTAACTCCTATCCTTTTATTACCAGCGTCAGGCTGGGTTCAAGCATTATATTAAGAAAGAGTGAAGAGGTGTGCAAAGGATTAGTAATACATAGGTCCAATTATATTTATTATCACATAGTTCTTTGTATAAAAACTTTCCAATATGCTGTGGTTGAAAGCTCTGTTTCCAGAACACAGAAGGTACAACTAGGGGGTGGTGTGGAAGTAAAGCATGCTCACAGATGAGCTGCGTTAGTCAACGCCTACCATGATGGTGTTGCAACAAAATGCAATCTCAAAAATTCAGTAATAAATTATATAAGAGTCTGCAGGTTTCATGTGGTGGCTCTTCTCCAGGATGTTCATCAAATTATGTCTAATCCTTGTGTGTTTCATTCTGGGTCTAGGCTAAAGCAACAATCCTTCTTTCACATTCCAGTAGTCCACACAAGTCACATAGTCAAACTAGAATCAGTACAATCTAACACAAGGGCTCTGACATTCACAGTGTACTGAAAAGGGCAATATGCTTTTTCTGCATTCCTAGTTTCACTGTAATTGGACCTGAATGCTTCCTATGGACAGTTCTTCATTGTAAATATGGTCCAGATATTACTAAGCTGTTTGAATCAAAACCAGCAACACAAGAAAAATAAATACATTGCTTTTTCTGGTCAAATTCTCTAATTTAGGAAACTTAAGGAGAAAGTCTAATAAAACTTGAGGTTGATGGGACACCTGGATAGCTCAGTTGGTTAACTGTCCTACTCTTGATTTGGGCTCAGGTCATGATCTTATGGTTTGTGAGTTAGAGCCCCACGTTCAGCTCCCAGCTCCATGTTGATAGTGCGGAGCTTGCTTTGAATTCTCACTCTCTCCTCTCTCTGCTCCTCTCTTGCTCACGCTCTCTCACTCTGTCTCTTAAAATAAATAAACGTAAAAAAAAACTTAGGTTGATGAATGTGTATAATACCATATGTATTATTAATGTTCAGTGAGGGGTAAGAATACGGCAAATACTACTCATAGGTAGCTTGAAGAATTTGACTTTTAACTAGTTATTGGCCAGGATTATCTCAAAGCCAATGGTCCACATACAAGAACCGTGTTTCTGCATACAAAGAGACATGTTTATAACAAAATAAATAAATCATCACAATACTTCTTTGTGCAGGGAACATAATTAAAAATACATACACGTCAACTTTTATTAAATAAAGAGCTTGTGGCACTAAACCAAACATTACATATTGGTAATATGGTATTTTTTCACATTTTTGTAAAAATAAAATGAGATGTATTGCTTCTAATTAAAACCTTAGCCCAGATACTAAACCAGTTAGGAAATGGAGGCTGGCATGGGCTACCTTGAAAATGGAATCATATGTCTGCACTAAGCATATGACTTGCACTTCGGCATGTTGGAAAATGAATTTTAATGATCAGAAATACCTCATTAGGTATTATTCAGAATGTCAGATATTGTATGAGTTACCCAGAAGTAAATTGACCACATTAGTATGAATATAAACCATAAAAATCACTTATAACCACTAGTTTTATATATACAACCTTTTCATATTTTCTTCAAATGAACAGTACCTAAAATACTGAGAAAAGAGCCCAATATTTAGAAATATAGCTCATTTCAGTAAGCCATGTAAAAGAGCAGAAGAAGCAAAATGACTTTTTAAAATTGCTTTAAAATATGTAAGTTTTTATGAATATTGCATTCATTCTGATATCGTATAGAATTGTACAAGTCTACAGAATCTGCACAAACCTAAACACAGTAACACAATCCAAGAAGTGTTTTGTAAGAAAATGTGTCAATTACACAGAGGAAGATCAATACCATGGAGCTCTACGGCAGATCATTTTTTTCCTATTTATAACTTTAAAAATGTTTCAAATAGCAGCAAGACAGCAGAATGACAAAGATCTGTATGTTTAAAGATGGGAATTTGTTCAAATAAGTCCTTGGAGAGTTAGCAAATAATTCTTTTATTTAATATGACTTGTTTTATTGATGTTCATAAAATTTCTATTGCTCTTTCTTAAAGACTACCTTTGTGCTAATTAATTTGGTGGCTCAATTCACCAAATGACATTATTCAATCCTGTGTGCAACTTGGATTACTGAAGGGAAATGAAGTGAAAGGAAAGTTGAAAGTCATAGGAAAAAATTGGCTTCATCCAACAACCAGGAACACATGGGGGGGGGGCGGGGAATCTTAAGTATTGCCATCAGGTTTTTTAAAAATAAAAAAATGTATTAAGAATTAAAAAGAAGAATCAATTGGGATTAACTATCTGATAGAGCAAAAGAGAGGGAGACAGAATTTTAAGTTTTATAATATGGCCATTAAAAGGAGAAAGATGAAATGTGGGTGGAATCAAGTTGTACCAGGAAGCAAAAGTGTAGAGAAAGGAAGGAAACTGTATGAAGTTAGAGATACAGAGAAAAATAGAGAAGGTACGTAGGAAGGCAACACCAGTCCAGGAGTGCTGGGGGAGGCAGACAGGACTTCTTACTGACTCAGACAACAGGGTTTTAGTCACTTCCAACCTTTTACATACTATGGTGGTAAAGCTTTGCCTATTGTCTTTGAACTTTGAAATTATTTATTATCCAAAGCCATTTTCCTGTTTCAGTAACTTTACAAAAAGTTCTTAAAACATAATTTCATGGGATGTTGGATGTTCTGTATAAACTGAATTTTTTTTTTTTTTTTGTATGTTAGAACTTTAAAATTCTGTCCACTGGTAAAGTTAGAGAAATCACAGTTTGGCTTAACTGCAAAATCTTCCTTGTAACCTAATAATTTTGCTTGAAAGTTAACGTGATCTACACTTATTTGTCCTTAGATGTGTATAAAACTTCCCCACAGAACATCAGAGATAAGAGGCTCTCTCTGCACCCCTGGCCTGTATCCTTTCCAGCTCCTTTAAGCCAATCATGTGAAGAAACTGTGGTTGGATGGTGACCTGCATGCATAAAATTGACTGGATAATAAGTAGACTCTTGTTTCTTGTCAATCTGCCTATGTTTCCTGGGATCTTTATCACTGAAGTCACTGACATACTCTGTTCATGGTAGTCATTCTTGAAATTTTGGGTCATGTATATTTGAGCAGAAGCTATGGAAATTCTATCCACAGGAATTTTCAAAGTCATCAGAGAAGAATGCCCAACCTACAGGCTTAGGTATATTTCATATTTTAATATAATCCTCATATCCCATAAAATCTTCCTGATTTCCCTTCTTAATCCTGATAGGTTTTTGTGGAGATGGCTCTTCTGCCTTCTGAAGACCTCAGCTTCCTGAATCTGTCTGCTGGCAATCTTCTTCCCTGGAGCTGAATTCTAATCAGCATTTCTACTCCACTGGCTTGTAACATGCAGTGGATGAAGGGCTACTCATGACTTCTGAATGCTGGATGGGCTTAATGGTTGCCTCTTGGGAATCAGTGCAACCTATGACAATAGACTTCAGTTCTATCTTGAACATTCCTATACTCACCTCAGTACCATCTTATGCTCTAGAGTAATGATTCTTAAACTATTGGTGATAAAAGACCTCCTCCCCACAAATGTCAATTGGTCATGTTTAATTTTTACAGAACAAGGCAAAATTAAATTACTCTTAAAATGAAAGACAAAAGATAAAACTACAGAAAATACAAATCTATTTTTTTTTATTATTAGATTCATCATACATAATTGTGTCATATTGCTATAAAAACATATGAATCTTTAAATATAAGTTTGCAGTTCAGTAATTGCCCATGGAGGAAATTTTGAGTAGCAGTGCTCTATACAGGCTCAAGCCTTTCCTTAGGGTCTTGACTGTAAAAATGTACTTATTTGAAACATGGAGTTTGAATTCAGTCACGTGATTTTAATTTAAATCAATTTTAAAATTAAAATTTAAAGCAATTGTTCAAAAAAAGGAATTTAATTCAACACATTTGTACTGGATTCTGTACAGCTTTTATTTGGTATGCTCTTATGTGGACTTTGTTCTTTTAAGTACATCTGCATGTATATTTCAAATGTTCACTTTTATGTATGAACACACACATGCAGCAGAGCTAGAACAGGTTCATGCAAACACAGTGTGCTTTTCACTTTACAAACCACAGGCAACATCATAACTAAGAAAAAGTGGTCTTCCTTGCATCCAATGTGCCTGTGTTCTCTGCGATCTAATCTTTTTTTTTTTTAATATTTTTAACGTGTATTCATTTGTGAGAGACATAGAGAGGCCATGAGTGGGGGAGGGACAGAGAGACAGACAGACAGACACAGAATCCAAAGCAGTCTCCAGGCTCTGAGCTGTCAGCACAGAGCCTGATGCAGGGCTTGACCCCTTGGACCACAAGATCATGACCTAAGCCGAAGTATGACACAAAAGTCAACTGAGCCTCCCAGGTGCTCCTCTGTGATCTAACCTTCACTTGCCCATTTCCCCAGACTTACACTTAGGTCTAATACCTCCCGTTCTATTCTTGGCATCCTTATAACAATCTTTTTAGCATAAGGCATTTGAGGAAAACTTTCTCTGTAAAGTATAAATTAGTAATGATTACAGGTAACATTTTTTGGATACCTGCTCTGTGTCGGCTACTGTTGTAAGGTCTTTATACCTACTTACTTAATTTATCCCTGTAACACTTGTCATACGAAGGACAAGATCAAGATTTTTAAAAGGGAGGTTAAATAAATTGTACAAGGTTACGCACTTGGGAGTGGTTGACCTGTGACCTGAGCCCAAGCTTTATGGACAGACATTACGACCCCACCAATGATATAATAATATGTCATATTTCCCAGGCCTATCTATGCTTTTAGAGAAGATAAAATCTTAGTGAAAATAATAATATAAAGGCTTATTGCTAAATATCTTTATTTCAAACACAGAAACATAACTCAAATTCATTTTCAAGAAGACAAAAATAAATAAATAAAAGGAAAAACTACCTTAGAATATAACTGGATCCAGGATATAAATGTTAATATCAGGGCTCTACCTATTTCCCTGGTTTTTCTTCCCCATCTAATGGCTTCTATCACATATGGGAGGATATCAAGGGACTGTATCCTTTCATTTCTCAGAAAACATAACTCCACTGCACTTCTTAAATTTAATAACAACTTCAAGAACATCCTAGGGATGACCTGACCGAGCATAGATGATATTACCATTTCTGCAATGCTCACTGAAAGTAGGAGATGAAATATTCTGATTGGCTGGATCTGAGTCACATAACTCCCTTCACTCTGCCTCTTTCAGTGCCCTGTGAAGCATGAAGACCTGAAGACATTCAGGCAGCCAACATCATCTTTTTTTTTTTTTTTTTTTTTTTTTTTTGTAGATGTTCACTGTTATCTATATGCGTAAGAACTGTTACCTATATGGAGCTAGTTTTTCAACATACAATACAATAGCATACCAAACAGATTTAATATTAAATAGTTACTCTGAGGAAAACCAGCCACTAAATGATGGTTAATGGAACATAAGACCACCAGATTCATAACACATGATCTTTCCAATATGCTATAAAGAGAATCCCTTACTTGAAACTCATTCTGTTTTTTCAAAATATATTCTGTAACAGAGGTTTACAAACCATAGCCTGAAAGCCAAATCTAACCCACCAACTGCTCTGTGAATAGGATGTTATTAGATCACATCACACTCATTTGTTTATATATGCCATATGTATGCCTTTTTCTAACTCTTCAAAAACAGACCTGAGTAGTTTTTCAACAGAAACTATAGTATCCACAGAGCCTAAAATACTTCCTGTCTGGCCTTTTACAGAATTACCAAAAAAAAAAAAAAAAAAAAGTTTTCTGACTTCTGTTTATGAGACAAGTTACAAAAAAAGTAGTTAAACTACAGAATTTGGGGGAGAGGCATAAACAGATATCAAATATTAGGCTTTCAATGGCAAGGTCCTATTTAATGTAGAGAAAATTGTATCAGACATCCACTATGATCTATTACTGATGTATATTCAAATAAACTATCCTTTTCCTTAGCCCATGTCTGTCAAGCCATCATGTTGACAATGTTTTAACTTCTATAAAGTTCCACCCCCAGGGGAAGAACTGCTTACTGTACAGTTATGGCTATTTCGGTCTTCCTCACACTTAAAATTTTCCAGTAAAATTTCTTAACAGGAATTCTGCTGATACTTTTTTTTTTAAAGAATCCTGAAGGAAACAAAATCTGAATATCATTTTTATGTTCAATAAATTATTTCCAATAATTATAAGCAAAACAAATTGAACTTTATTAAGGAACATGAAAAGTGTGAGACAAGACAGTTAGTAGCGGCTGCCAGAGCAGAAAAAGTGAACTGATTGGAGAAAGTGGAAAAAATGAAGAAGGAAACTAGCATTTAACGACTGCCTGCTCTGTGTCAGGCACTTTTTATGGCATGTAATTTATTTTTCACAGTTGCTTAGCAAGGGAAGACATTTTCTTTCTTTTTCTGAAAATAAGAAAACTGAGATTCATAAACATTAAGTTACATGTCACAGTGGTAAGTGTTGAGCAGGGCCATGTGAGAACAAAGCCCTACTTTCTCCAAGACTGTAATCTGGGAAATGCATTGTTCAATTGCCTTCACCTTTGATTTTAAGAGTCTGAGCTACGGATAAGGAAAAAGAAAAAGAAAGAAAAAAACAAGCAAAGAAACAAAAAACAGGCAGACTAAGTGTTTCTGTCCTTTTTTGAACAAATATCCTACTTCCTAGGAAACTGCTTTTAGATCTCATTAGACAGCAGAGATTTCAATGACACCTAATTTTCCTAAGTATGTAATACATAAAAGTGGCTGCTGTTCGATGTACTGAAAACAACAAATGACAAATACAACAGTATTGTACCAGTTATTTTTAAGTACTTGGTATATACCATCCGTTAAGAATTATGTATTAGTCTTAAGGCACTGGCTTAGTGCAATGTTCTATGTACTTAACATGCATTAAATCCTGTAAAAATGACAATGAAACACTACCTACTAATATCCTCAATTTACAGATAAGAAAACAGAGTCTGAGAGAAAAGCGAGTGACGTGCTTACAGTAAAATTGGCTGGTGAGCAGCTAATAAGAGGCTAAATTGTGAGCCATTGTGTCTGAAACACTATGCTACACTGCTTTCCCTGTACAAGCTTTTCAAGTAACATAGTCATTTATTGAAAAATAAATATTCAGTGCAAACTGGTGCACCACTGGGAAGAGCATGGGAAATTAAAAATATAACTACTATATGATCCAGTAATTTCACTACTGGGTATTCACTCGCAAAATACAAAAATACTAATCTAAGAAGATACATGCACCCCTATGTTTATCTGCAGCATTATTTACAATAACCAAATTATGGAAGCAGACCAAGTGTTCACTGAGAGATGAATGGATAAAGAAGATGTGGTGTGTGTGTGTGTGTGTGTGTGTGTGTGTGTGTATACACATATAAGTATACACAAATGGAATATTTCTCACCCATAAAAAAGAATGAAATCTTGCCATTTGCAACACTATGAAAGGATCCAGAGTGTATAATGCTAAGTGAAATAAGTCAGAGAAAGATAAATACCGTATGATTTAATTCTTATGTGGAATTTAAGAAATAAATAAAAAAATTACAAACCAAAAAACAGACTCTTAATTGTAGAGAAGAAACTGATGGTTGCCAGAGGGGCAGTGGGGGGAGGATGGGTGAAATAAGTGAAGGGGATTAACAGTATACTTATAATAATGAGTACTGAGTAATGTAGAGAATTGTTGAATCACTATATCATATAACTGAAAGTAATATAACACAGAATGCTAACTATACTGGATTTAAAATTATAGGGGCGCCTGGGTGGCTCAGTTGGTTGAGCGGCCAACTTCGGCTCAGGTCACGATCTCACGGTCCGTGAGTTTGAGCCCCGCGTCGGGCTCTGTGCTGACAGCTCGGAGCCTGGAGCCTGTTTCCGATTCTGTGTCTCCCTCTCTCTGACCCTCCCCCGTTCATGCTCTGTCTCTCTCTGTCTCAAAAATAAATAAACTTAAAAAATAAAATAAAATAAAATAAAATAAAATAAAATAAAATAAAATAAAATAAAATAAAATAATATACATTATGTATATAATCCCCCCTTCCATCTACCAGATCCTGCCATGCTAAATTTCTAAGTATATTGGTGAGCTTCTTGAAGGCAGGAATTTAGAATTGTTTATTCTCACTGTTATATCTCCATTAGCAACAGAACACAGGATTCATAAAAAGAACTTCATTTGCTCCTGAACTGATAAATATGTATACACATACATATATACATATATATGGATCACATATACATATACACATACAACATATATTTAAATATATTTTATAAATTGTTACAAGTAAATAAACATATCAATAAAATCTTTAAAATTCAAGAAGAGAAGGAAGGAAAACCACAATCTAGCAATTTAAATATCCAAACAGAAGGTAATTTTAAGACACTCAAAAATGAAATCATTCAATTTGTAGAGGCAAACTACACAGGAAGAAAATATTGGTAAGTATAGGTTTTTGGGTCCGTTTCTGTCTCACAGGCTTTCCTGAGAGTGTAATTTGAGTATCTGGGTCATTATAAGAGATAACAAGTAAAATGTCTAAATAACAGACACTGGAAATTTTATCTTTGACTTCAAATAAACTATACCACATATTTATATTTTCCAGTTTATTTTCTCATTCAATCACCAAAGCTTTTGGAAATCAGTACTAAAATTTGCCTGTGCCCATCTGTCTCCTTTTTGTTAGGTTACTAAGGTACCCCCAAAAATGATTTTTATGGTCAATTAAAGGTAAAATCAAGATAAAATTCTGTATTAATGATATGTATATATAATTCTGCTATGTGTGAATACTATAAAATTTTAATATTATAATTATGGTATAAATTGCTTGCTCGAATAAAGAAGAATAGCTAGCAACAGAAATTTCTAAACACGAAAGCTAATTTTCCATAGTTGAAGTCAATGCTATAAAATCAACCCCACTTTTCATGCATTGAATTTCATCTTACCAAAATATATGTAGAAGTCCTAACCCCTGGTAACTGTGAATGTAAACTTATTTGGAAATAGTATCTTTGCAGGTGTAATTAGGATGAGGTTACACTGGAGTAGGGTGTACCTTTAATCCAGTATGACAGGTGTCATAAAAACAGGAGAGAGACACAGAGAAAGACATACAAACATAGGAGAATGCCAGAAGAAGATATGGACACACAAAAAGGCCATGTGATCATGAAGGTAGATAGAGATTGGAGTAACACAGGCCCAAATCAGGAAACACCAAAGACTGCTGTCAACCACCAAAAGCTAAGAGAGAACAGGGTTCTGCTCACCTGATTTCAGAGTTCTTTTTTCCAGTCATGTAAATGATAAATTTTTGCTGTTTTACACCACTCAGGTCATGGTCATTTCTTACAACAGCCCTACAAAATTAACAACCAATGGTTTTGTTGGCTTAATGCTCAGAACTAGTCATGTTTGCTAAGCATCTTCTTCACTGATTCTTATCCTGTAAAAATATACAAAGTTTTGCCCACAAGTGTACTTTTCTTTTAACAAACACTTATTTCTTAATGATGTATCTTTGTTTGGGACTACATTTTACTAATTTTATTGTTCTTTCTGGAGTTCACATTGTGGATAAAACTTCTGATTTTTCCATACATGTCTGTGGCATCATCAGGTTTATTCTTTTCATTTTTCTTAGAGACAGCCATCATTTAAATACAGTGGTTTTGTTGTTATTGATTTCACTAAGTCAGCCTGCTCCAAAGACTCTACTCCCCAAATTTGAAAAATTTAGAAAATGAAATAACCAAAGCTGAAAATTCTCTGATAATAAGTCTCATCTGGTGCTCTTAAAGTTCTCGACAGAGAATACACATCATAGAATAAATCTCAGAACAGTGGTCCATTTCTAATTTTAGTATTTTTTTCACCTTTAAGAATAATGTACACTGAGAAAAGTACATTTGGTTAAATCTATATATTAACAAATAATTTGAAATCTAATATCTGTCCAAATAACTACTCAGATAAAAAACTGCCAGAATTCCTAAGTGTCAATGAGCATTTCTTGGCTTGTTGCAACCTACTCTTATTCTGTCATTAATAACTACTAGCCTGAAATTTTTAAAATTTTTTAAACTTTGGTTTTGTTTGGGCCACCTGGATGGCTCGGTAGGTTGAGTGTCTGACTCTTGATTTTGGCTCAGGTCACGATCTCATGGTCCTGATATCAAGACCCACCTTGGGCTCCATGATGAGCTTGGAGCCTGCTTTGGATTCTGTCCCCACCATCTCCTTCTGCCCCTCCATCGCTTGCACACTCTCTCTCTCTCAAAAATAAAAATATTAAAAAAAATGGGGTGCCTGGGTGGCTCAGTCGGTTGAGCATCTGACTTCAGCTCAGGTCATGATCTCACGGTCTGTGGGTTTGAGCCCCGCATCAGGCTCTGTGCTGACAGCTCAGAGCCTGGAGCTTGCTTCGGATTCTGTGTCCCTCTCTCACTCTGCTTCTCCCCTGCTCATGCTCGCTCTCTCTCTCTCTCTCTCTCTCTCTCTGAGAATAAAACATTTAAAATAAATAAATAAAAATAAAAAAATATATAAATATAAATATTTTTCTTTTTAAATTCCAGTATAATTAACATAAAGTGTTACATTAGTTTTACATATATAACATAGTGATTCAATAATTCTATACATTACTCAGTGCTCATCACTTTAAGTGTACTCTTAATCCCCTTCATCTATTTTACCCATCCTCAACCTATCTCCCCTTGGTTACCATCAATTTGTTCTCTACAGTTGAGTCTATTTTTTGTTTCTCTCTTCTTTTTCTCTGATCATTTGTTTTGTTTCTTAAACTCCATTTAACAGTGAAATAATATGGCATTTGTCTTTCACTGACTTACTTCACTTACCATTATACCCTTATGATCAATCCATGTTTTTGCAAATAAAAAGATTTTGTTCTTTTTGGGGGCTGAGGAATATTCCATTGTGTGTGTGTGTGTGTGTGTGTGTGTGTGTGTGTGTGTGTGTGTGTACCACTTCTTCACCCATTCATCTCTTGATAGACACTTGGGTTGTTTCCATAATTTGGCTATTATTGTAAATAATGCTACAATAAACACGGGAGTACATATATCTTTTCAAATCAGTGTTTTCATATACTTTGGGTAAATACCCAATAGAATTTTTGGATCATATGGTTTGTTTGGTTGGTTGGGTTTTTTTTTGAGGAATCTCCATACTGTTTGCTACAGTGATCACTTCTTGGCCTTTTGGCTAGTATCAACTATTTGCTACAGTGGCTACAATTGTTTGCACTACAGTGCATGGTTCTTCTTTCTCCACACCCTGACCAACACTTGTTTCTTGTGGTTTTGATTTTAGCCCTTCTGACAGGTGTGAGGTAATATCTCATTGTGGTTTTGATTTGCACTTCTCTTATGATTAGGTGATGCTGAACATCTTTTCATGTGTCTGTTGACCATCTGTAAGTCCTCTTTGGAAAAATACCTGCTCATGTATTTTGTCCATTTTTAGTTGGATTACTTGGTTTTCGGTGTTTGAGTTGTGTAAATTCTCTATATATTTTGAATACTAACCCTTTACCTCATATGTCATTTGCAAATATCTTCTCCCAGTCAATAGGTTGTCTTTTAGTTTTATTGATTGTTTCCTTCGCTGTGCAGATTTTTATTTGGGTGTAGTACCAATAGTTTATTTTTGCTTTTGTTTCCCTTGCCTCAGGAGACATATCTCTATAAAGATGTTACTACAACTGATGTGAGAGAAGTTACTGCCTGTGCTCTTTTCTAGGATTTTTATGGTTTTAGTTTTCCCAGTAAGGTCCTTAATCCATTTGGAGTTCATTTTTGTGCATGGTATAAGAATGTGGTCCAGTTTCCTTCTTTTGTATGTCCAGTTTTCCCAGAACCATTTGTTGAAGAGACTTTTTCTTATCCCGTGTTATTGCCTACTTTACCAAAGATAAAGCGACAACATTATCATGGGTTTATCTCTCGGCTTTCTCTTCTGTACCATTGTTCTATATGTCTATTTTCGTGCCAGTATCATGGTGTTTTAATTACTACAGCTTTGCAGTATATCTTGAAATGTGGGATTTAAGATACTCCCAGTTTTGTTCTTTTTCAAGACTGCTTTGGCTATTCACCATCTTTTGTACCTCCATACAAATGTTAGGATCATTTGTTCTAGTTCTTTGAAAAATTATGTTGGTATTTTGATAGAGACTGAATTATATCTGTAGATCTTTGGGTAGGATGGGCATGTTAACAATATTTGTTCTTCCAGTCCATGAGCATGGGATACCTTTTCATTTGTTTCTGTCACCTTTAATTTCTTTCATCCATGTTTTATACTTTTTAGAGTACAGATCTTTCACCCCCTTGGTTAAATTTATTCCTAAGTATTTTATTCTTTTTGGTACAATTGTAAATGAAAGTTTTCTTAACTTCTCATTCTGCTGCTTCATTATTAGTGTATAGAAATCCAACAAATTTCTATATATTGATTTTGTATCCTGAGACTTTTCTGAATTCATTTATCAATTATATCAGTTTTTTTGGTGGAGTCTTTAGGGTTTTCCATATACAGTATCATGTTTACTGCAAACAGTGAAAGTTTTACTTCTTCCTTACCAATCTGGATGCCTTTTATTTACTTTTTCTTTTCTGAATGTTAGCCTGAATTTTAAAATGATAATTTATTTGGTTTCCTATATGTATATCACACAGCAATATCATTTACTTTGCAACAGATTGCCTTTCTCAAAGATTACTGCAACATTATTTCTTCTCCTAGATGTTCTTCTACTATGCAATTTTTGCCACTCCATTATCAAAACTTAGAAGGTAATTCCTCTCCTGTAAATGTGGACCTGCCTATGTAGCTCATATGTAATCAAATGATGCTACGTGACTTCCCAGGCTTTGTGAGAAATCTTGTAGCTTCTGCATTGGTCATTTTAAACATTTGTCTCCAAATACACCCTGTTGGAAGACTTTCACAATCCAGCACAATGTTTTGAGAAGCCTAAGACAGATGAATGAGGCATTCCAATCAATTGCTGCAACTGAGCTCAGTCTTAGAGTATGCTGACCAACTGTATGCCCAAGAGAGGTCTGGTTTTGACAATTAAATCCTGCATCTTGGGAACCCTCTCAGTTCCAGGTAAACTAGAATTGCTGGTCAACTTATTCTAGACTCATCCCAGCCCAGACATCAAAAATTTGAGTGAATAGTCCTCTAGATGATTACAGCTGCCATGATCCAAAATACAAATCACCCACAACTCTTCAAATCTTCTCAGCTGAAGCTTCAGACTTAGTGAAGTAGAAAAAAAAAAGTTTATCTTCCCACACTCTTCCTGAATTATTGACTTACAGAATTTATAAGATAAAAAAACAGGTTTTTTATGTCATTGAGTTTGGGGTACTTTGTTATAGTGTAATATATGAGAAAAATGTTTAAAACGGTCCTTGAA
The DNA here is from genome assembly GCF_018350155.1 of Leopardus geoffroyi. Lineage (NCBI taxonomy): Eukaryota > Metazoa > Chordata > Mammalia > Carnivora > Felidae > Leopardus > Leopardus geoffroyi. The sequence continues at coordinate 98,072,867 of NC_059336.1, read as the reverse complement.
ATTCTTAAGATTTTATTTTTAAAGAAGCTCTAAACCCAATGTGCTGCTCCCACTTACAACCCTGAGATCAAGGTTGCATACTTTACCAACTGAGCCAGCCAGATGGCGCTATTTTTGAAATTTTTATAAATAACATAATTTGTATTTGTGCCTTCACTTTTTTTTGCATAAAAAATGATTAACAAATTTGAAGATATACAAGATATTTGAGAAAAAATATACACATATATGTATATATAGATATATACATACACATACATATAAAACTATATATATATGACAGTAAACTATATATATATATGTATATATATACATATATATATGTATATATATGACAGTAAATAATGACAGAGGGGTTACTTATTCAAGAAGACATAAACATCCTAAATGTTTATGCACCCAACAACTGAGTGTATGGATACAAGAGGCAAAATTCATTAGAACTCAAGAAAAAATCAAATATACTATTATAGTTGGAGAATTCAAAACCTCTCTTTCAGTAATGATACATCCAGCAGAAAGAAAATCAGTGATGCAGTTGAACTAAATGGCATAATTGATAAACTGGATCTAATTAACATATATATTATATTCTATCCAACAAAAAGTAATACAAAGTTTTCAAGTTCACATGAACATTCACCAAGATAGATCACATGTTGTTTCAGAACATTTCAAAACATTTGAAAGAAAAGAAACCATACAAAATGTGTTCGCAATCCACAATGGAGTTAAAAACAAATAAACAAACAAACAAACAAAAAACAGTAATAGAAAGACATCTAGAACCCTAATATCTGGAGATTAAATGAAACACTTATAAATAACACATGGATCAAAGAAGAAGTATCAGAAGAAATATTAAAATATTTTAAGAAAATTTAAAACTTAACAATATTTACAAGATGCAAAGAAAATAGTGATTAAATGAAAATCTATAGCATTAAATGTTTACATTTTAAAAGAAGAGGGACCTAAAACAAAAATATTGTTTCAATCATTGTACAACACATAAATTGCAACAGTTAAACCTAAAGCTAGCAGAAAAAGAGAAATAATAAAATGTAGAGCAGAAATTTATAGAACTGAAAACAATAAAGAAGAAAAATCAACAAAACCAAAGGCTAGGGTTTTGGGTTTTGTTTTTTGTTATTTTTTTCTGATTTTATTTGTTTGTTTGTTTACAAGAAATAAAAATGATAAAGTCCCCAGTCAGGCTACACGTGAAATTGAGAAGAGAAAGATTACCAATATGGTATTGAAAGGTCTCCATGACTAATACCATGCATATTAAGACTACACTAAAGGAATACTACAGGGGCGCCTGGGTGGCGCAGTCGGTTAAGCGTCCGACTTCAGCCAGGTCACGATCTCGCGGTCCGGGAGTTCGAGCCCCGCGTCGGGCTCTGGGCTGATGGCTCAGAGCCTGGAGCCTGTTTCCGATTCTGTGTCTCCCTCTCTCTCTGCCCCTCCCCCGTTCATGCTCTGTCTCTCTCTGTCCCAAAAATAAATAAACGTTCAAAAAAAAAAAAAGGAATACTACAACCAACATTAAGCCCATAATTTTGGTGACTTAGATGTAATGGATCTATTACTTGGCAACTGTCAAAACTCACATAAAGAGAAATAAATAATCTGAATAAGTATACATATTTTAAGTACATTAATCAATAATAAATAACCTTCTAAAAGAATCATCAGGCCCAGGTGATTTTACTAGTAAATTCTTTCATTCACTTAAAGAAATTATACCAATTTTCCACATTCTCTTCTAGAAAATAGGGTGACATTTCCCAATTCGTTCTTCTCTAGTAAATAGAGGAACACTTTCCAATTCATTCAATGAGGCCAGAATTACCCTATTGTTAAAACCAGATAAAGACATTTAAAAGAGAGAGAGAGAGGGAGAGAGATAGAGAAAGAACTGGCAAATATATTTCATAAATACAGATAAAAATATTCTCCACTAAGAAGCAGCAAATCCAAATCCACAATTTAAAAACAATGTTCATACATAACAACAAATGGGAATTATTCTCGGTTTACTAGGGTATTTTATTATTTAAAAATCAATGTAATACAGGGGAGCCTGGGTGGTTCAGTGGGTTAAGTGTCTGAATCTTGATTTCAGCTCAGGTCATGATCTAACGGTTCCTGGGATCGAGCCCCATGCTGGGTTCCTTGCTGACAGTGCAAAGCCTCCTTGGAATCCTCTCTCTCCCTCTCTTTCTCTGTCCCTCCCCTGCGCGCATGCTCTCTCTCTCTCTGCCCACCTTCTCCCTCTCTCACACACACAAACACACAAATAAACATTAAAAAATCAATGTAATACAGCATGTGGATACATAACTGAAAAAAATGTATAATCATATTAATTGAAGCAGAAAGAACAGGTGACAAAATCCATCATCTATTTATGACCAAAAACTTTTAGCAATGTATGGATAGAGCCTAACATTCATAAGTGGATAAATAACACCCATGAAAAACCTATCACTAACTTCATACTTAACTGTAAATAAATGAACACTTAACCCCTAAGTTCAAAAACAAGACAAGGATGTGCTCCCTCACTATTCCTATTCACCATTACACTGGGTTTGTTAGCTAAAGCAATCCTACAAGAAAATGAAATGAAATGTAAGCAAACTGGAAAAACACATAAAACTGATTTTATTCACAAAAGACAATATTATCTAAGTAGAAATTCCAAGAATCAACATGAAAAACCAACAACGCCCCAGAACCAATAAGTGAATATAGCAATGAAGGTTGCAAAAGTAATACAGAAAAATCAAATGTTTTCCTCTATATCAGTAATGAAAATTTGAAGCAGGAAAAAAACAAGACAAAAATAATGCCATTTGCAGTGGTCTCAAAAAAAGGGTAAAATTATTTATGAATCTATCAAAATATGTACAGAAACCAATGCAAAAAAATCACACAAAATGCAGATTCAGAAAAATTGTGGCACACTTTTTGTTTTAATTGATATCTTTTTAGAGCAGGTCTAGGTTTAGATAAGATTTTGGCCGAAAGTACAAAGTTCCCAAACACACCCTCAAACCCAAAGATTCTGCTATCATTAACATCTTGCAGTACTGTGGTTTATTTATTACAATTGATGCACCAATATCAATACATTATTATTAACCGCCACAGTTAATCTTCAGTGTATTGAACATTCTATGTGTTTTGACAAATGTATGATAACAAGTATTCACCATGACAGTGTCACAGAGAGTAGTTTCACTGCCCTAAGTGTCCCCTGTGTTCTACCTAGTCCTCCCTTTTTCCCTCTTTTCAAACCCTTGGCAACCACTGGTAGGACTATTGTCTCCATAGCTTTGCCTTTTCCAGAATGTCATATAGCTGTAATCATACAACAACATGTAGGCTTTCTAGATTGGCTTTTTTAAAACATGTAGGCTTTCTAGATTGGCTTCTTTAACTTAGCAATATTCATTTAAAGTACTGTTGAATAGTAATTTTTTACATATTCTGCACTATATGCCTCTCAGTCATATGATTTCCACATGTTTTCTCTCAGTCTGTGTTTCACTCTCCTGATTGACTCTTTAAAGCTCAAAAGTGTTTTAAGTTTCATCAGTTTCAATTTATTTTTATATATGTATATACTTCCCCTCTTGGTTACTTGTGTTTTAGGTTACACATCTATAAAACTGTTGCTTAATCCAAGGTCACAAAGATTTATACCAATGTTTCCCCTCATGAGAGTTTTATAGTTTTAGATCTTATATTTAGACCTTTGATGATCCATTTTTACTTAATTTTTGACCATGGGGTCAGTCAGGGGCCCAGCTTGATTCTTTTTCATGTGGATATTGAGTTGGTCAAGCATCATTTACTTGAAAAAAACTATTTTTTCTCTACTGAATTGTCTTATTGCTCTTGTCAAAAACGTCAATCAGCCCTTCCAGTATAGGTTTATTTGTATATCTTCATTCCATTTAATTAATCTATATCCTTAATCTATATGTTGGTGTTCATTATCATAGCTCTGTAGACTGTGCTTTGAATTTGGGAAGTATAGTTGTTCAGCTTTGTTCTTTTTCAAATTCGTTTCACTATCTCTTGTCCCTTCCATTTCCATGTTAGTTTTAGGACCAGCTTGTCTATTTCTGCAAAAAGTCAACTGAAACCTTGAAGTATAGATCAATTTACAGAGCACTGACATCTTAACTGACATCTTAGCAATAACAAACCTTCCACTCTATAAACATGTGAGACTTTCCATTTATTTAGATCTTTAATTTTTTCAACAATGTTTTTATGTACCTTTCAGTGTCTAAGTCTTTATTTTTTTAAATACATTTCTAATTACCTTTTTTATTTTTAAAATTATTTTGCTTCTTTAATTTCATTTTCAAACTGCTTACTAGTATATAAAATACAGCATATTTTTGAAGATTGACCTTGTTTTCTATAATTTTGCTGAACTTCATTAGCTCTAACTTTTTTTTACATTTATAATATTTACTTACTTTGAGAGAGAAAAAGCCCACACAAGAGGCGGGGGAGGGGCAGAAGGAGAGTGGGAGAGAATCTTAAACAGTCTCCCACTGTCAGCATGGAGCCAGATGCAGGCCTCAATCTCACCAACAGTGACATCATGACCTGAGTGTGAATCTAGAGTCAGAGGCTTAACAGACTGAGCCACTCAGGCATTCCACCTCTAACAACTTCTTGTTATTCCCTTTTCTATGTACAAGATCATTTAAAGAACAAATAGTTTTGCTACTTTAAAAAAATTATGTTTATTTATTTTGAAGGAGAGAGCAAGTAGGGGAGGCACAGAAAAAGGGAGAGAGAGAGAGAATCTCAAGGAGGCTCCACACTGTCAGTGCAGAGCCAGATGCAGGACTCCATCTCATGAAGTGTGAGATCATGACCTGAGCCAAAATCAAGAGTCGGACACTCAACCTACTGAGCCACTCAGGTGCCCCACTACTTCTTTTTCAATATGGATGCCTTTTATTTATTTGCCTAATTTCTCTGCAGTGCAGTGTTGCATAGTAGCGGTAAGCACAAATATATTTCTTTTTCCTGATCTTAGGAAGAAAACATTCAATCTTTCACCAGTTCAATATTTTTGTTTTTAGCTGTGGATTTTTCATTGATGACCTTTACCAGATTGCAGTTCCCTTCTATTCCTGTTCTATTTTTTATCCTGAAAGGGTGTTGTGCCAAATGCTTCTTCTGCCTCCACTGAGAAGATTATGTGTTATTTCCCCCTTTATTAACACGATATATATACTGACTTTAGTATGTTGACTCAGCCTTGAATTCCTGGGATAAGTCCCACTTGGGTATTTACTGTGTTGCTAGATTCAGTTAATTCCAATGTCTGGGATTCCTTAGGAATGATTTTTCTTAAACTCTTTTATCTTTGCAATGGGTCATACTTTTCAGTTTCTTCAAATGTTTTTTTGTTTTGTTTTTTTTCTTTTTTCTTTTTTTTTTTTTTGTTTTGTTTTGTTTTGTTTTTTTGTAAAGAACTAGACCTTCCAAGTGTTACAAATGTGGTAATTTTGGAAATTTGATTCTCTAAATTCTCAGGGATTGTTGATTTTGCTTGTGTAGGCCTGAAAATGTCCATTTGTGACGTTTCCAGACTACTGTTTTTTGCACAGTGTATACCCCTTGTGTGTGGTCAGTGAAGTTCAGCCTATTTAATCTGTCTTTAAACAATGATCTCACATTTCCTTTAAAATGTGTGGTTGTTATTTTTGTGTCTGTTTAGGAAACCATTACATATCCCAAAGTTCCAAAAATATTCATTTTTATTATTCTTTGTGAGATATTTAAATATTGCCTTAAATGTATCAGTGTTAAATCAACCAGCTTACAATAACCTTTTTATTGAAAAAGATCATCTACTTTCTACTTTCTGCCATGCCATTCATGTGTAAAGAGATAATATATACTCGTGTTCATAAGTAGGTTCTTCATTCCATGTTATTGATCTATTTATACAACTTTGCTATTACTACAATGTATCAGTGTTTAAACTTTTTTAAATGGTCAGTTCTTTGTACTACTAATTAGTATGATAGTGTTTTGGTTACTCTTGAACCAGGCACTTCCAAATGAACTAGATTTTATAAAATAAGAATGTAAAAAAGTTGTGAATTGCAAATATACATGTTGCTTATATAAACTGATTTAATAAGACAATTTTTGAGGACATCCTCGGAAGATGTAATTTATGGTGCATTGCATATGTCCATTTATCAAGCTTTCTTTAACAACTATCAATAAAATTTTGTAATTGTCCACAAATATATCTTGTATTTGTTATTTTCCAAGGCAACTGATACTTTTCATTTTATTGTAATTTTTTTTCCCTGTCAGTTGGTGGCATATAGAACTACAAGTGATTTTTGTATATTGACTGAATATCCAGAAACCTTGTCAAACTCCCTAATACATTATGTTACAAAAGTTTTAAAAGTTTTCTATATACAGAATGATATCAAATAAATTGATATTATAAAATTCTTTTTCAATATGTGTATAGCACTGGATATACCTCAGTTAACGTTATCAAATATTAGCAGACACAGTAGGCATCCTTAACTACTTTCTTTTTTATTATATCAAAAGGAAAGAATTCAGATCTTTAACTCTGAGCATATGTTTGCTGTAGGAGTTTATGGATTGTTTATATTTAAAAAATACTCTTCCTCACCTCATAAGTATTTAACACAAATATTGAATTGTGTAAAAATTTTTCTGCAGCATTATAAGTTATCAAATATATTCTTCTTTTTTATTAACCTTTTAACTTATACTGATTTATTTTCTAATGTTACATAGCCTACCTTGTGGAATAAACTCAAATGTCCATAATGTATTATTCATTTTATATAATGCCATAATGAAATTTCCTTAAAGTTTTGTTCAGAATATGATATTACCCTATAATTTTCCTTTTTCTCTCTTTTTTAAGTTTATTTATTTATTTTGTGAGACAGAAAGAGAGAGAGAGAGAGAGAGAGCAGGAGAGAGGCAGAGAAGAGAGAATCCCAAGCAGGTTCCTCACTGTCAGCACAAAGCCCAACATGCGACCCAACTCATGAACCATGAGATCATGACCTGAGCTGAAATCAAGAGTCAGATTCTCAAGCGACTGAGCCACCCAGGTGCCCCAATTTTCTTTTCTCTTAATGTCCATTTAAGATTTTTGTATCAAGGATTTACAGCCTCATTGCACAAACTGGGTAACATTACTTCCTTTCCTATACTCTATGAAATTTTGCATAAGGTTGAACATTTAAATGAAAACAAATTGAAATTTTGATGTAATTTTCTACTGAAACCGACCACGCCCAAAGTGTGTTTTTGTTTTTCAGTGTGTGTGTGTGTGCGCACGCGCACATCTATGTGTGTTAATTTGCTTTGGGGAAGGGATTTTCTTAGAAGTTAAAATTTATTATCTTTATGGTGGTAGAATTATTCTGGTTTTGTTTTTTTGTTGAGTGTAGGAAAATATCCATTTCATCTAATATTTCAATGTTGGTGTAAAAGTTTCCATAATGTCCCAATAAAATCTTGATACTGTCTAGAGTACTTATTTTGAAGTTATCTTTTGTATTTCTGATATTTATTGTTTTTTTTTCTTTCTTATTTGTCTATTGTGTAGATTTCTGAACTAATTTGTATTTGGACCTTTTAAGTCTGTTATGAGTTTATCTTCTACTTTGTTATTTTCTGTTTTAATCTTTATTTTCCTTTCTTATACATTCTTTAGATTGTTTTTCTTACCTCTCTTAAAAACATAAACATTCAGGCTATTTTATCATTTTCAAGAGAAGTTTTTTTTCCTTTTTATGAATCATATGAGTATATGTCAGCTGCTGTTAACATAGTGTTCCTTACATCTGAGTAATTTACTTTACAATTCCTACAAAGAATTTTTCCTATCAATATAACTATGAAGAATACTAAAATTGCAGAGATGCATTAAAATCAAATAATCTACAGTTCCCATTCAAGTTTCACATGTTGTCTCAATCATATGCACTGTAGCAAAAGCATCCAGTTTATATTTGTAACATGTCTCTTTAGTCTCCTTCAATCTAAAATAGTTCTCAGTCCTCCTTTGTATGCTGCTGCTGAAGACTCTAATACAATTACTATGGATACTGCCTCTCAATTTGTGTTTTACTTATAATTCACCATGATTATATTATGCTGTACATTTTCTTGACAGGGATATCCCAGAAATGACAGTGTATTCTCACTGCATCCAATCAGGTGTCATAATAGTTTTGATTTGTCCCATTACTGGTGATGTCGACTTTGTTAACCTTAATTACAAGGTGTCTTCCAAGTTTCTTCTCCATAAAATTATTCATTTATCTTTTATTTTCCTTTATTGCCCAGGTTTGGCTGATAGTGTTGGTAAGGGGAAATCCTATTTCCATTCATTAGTAACAGACCCATAGATTCTAGCTACTGAGTACATAACATTACATACTGGCTATTGGTTTAATACCTTATAGAGAAGCAATATACAAGCTGATTCTTTGGATTGGGCTTAGATGAACTTTTAACAGTTCATTTTTCTTTTCCTTAAGACTCACTGTTTCTGGATGACAGAATAAGTCACAAGACCAGTGTATCACAAAATTATAAGTCTATTACTTAGCCACCTTTTTTGTGAAATAGTTCCTTTAGTCTGAGACAAATCATTTGAAAAATCCTGTCAATAGACAGTCATTGCCCTTGGATGATTGCATTGGCTCTTGCAATATGGTCTGGGAAGGTAAAACCATTTCCAGAATAGGCCCTATGAAAGGAAATTTGATGTGATCAAACTGTCTTCCTATAGATGGTTAATTAACTAATGTTAGGGACTATATTCAACCCAGTATAGGTTTTTGTTATATAAGATTCAGTCATTCTTTGTGTTCATGTATAACATCCATTCCTCCAACCATGTCTAGTTCGGTCATGAAGTAAAGGCTAGATAGGCATTAACATGAGATGAAGGGCAAAACATGTGCACGCTTTTAGTATACACAATAAATTAATCTGTACTTCTCTAGACTTACTTATTTCAATATTCTTAACACTTTTCTTTACAAGACAATGATCAACTAGCCCAAAAGTTCCATTTCCCTGGAGTACATATTGGTATTCCAGGCCATATTTCCTTTAAAAAAAAAAAAAAAAAAGAATATGCCAGTAGCAGCCCCTGAGTGTGAAACCAAAAATGTGGTCAGATATTGCCAAATGTGTTTTGAAAAGTATAATTGTTCTTAGTTAAAAGTTATTCTTATAGAAAAAGAATAACACTTCTAGTAATCTGCTGCTTCACAAGATACTTTTTCATTTTATTCTATACAAAATTATAAGTATGTAAATATTATGAAACATGATATTCCTAAAAAATACAATAGCAATAACCTTTAATTTCATGCAAATGATATACCTAAGGTCCAGTGTTATTAAGCAGGGATCGAGAACAGTTAATGGGGAATGAATTGGTAATAACCTGCCAGTCATAATTACAATGATGCATTTTATTTGAATAAGAAAAAGAATGAACATTATGTCCAAAAAGTTCAAGCAATATTTAACACTAAAACATTCACTTATTTAAATGAAAAATATAAAATAGAAGAAAATATGTAAGACACTACAATAAAAGCAGTATCATCAAAACCCTCAAAACTGAGGACTTGGAAGTAACATGTAATTCTAGTGAATGGTAGTTAGTGATGATTACCCATGATTCAGTGCACATAGAAAAAAAATATAAAAACAAGCAAAACTCCATAAAGGAAAATTAAAGAAGCTGTTATCTGGAATCCACCTACCAGCGTTGCATAACTGGAATTTTCAGAGATTGTACTTGAAAATAAATTACAGGGGCGCCTGGGTGGCGCAGTCGGTTAAGCGTCCGACTTCAGCCAGGTCACGATCTCGCGGTCCGGGAGTTCGAGCCCCGCGTCAGGCTCTGGGCTGATGGCTCAGAGCCTGGAGGCTGTTTCCGATTCTGTGTCTCCCTCTCTCTCTGCCCCTCCCCCGTTCGTGCACTGTCTCTCTCTGTCCCAAAAATAAATAAACGCTGAAAAAAAAAATTAAAAAAAAAATAAAAGTTAAAAAAAAATAAAATAAATTACAAGTCAGTTGCTTGGGTAAAATTATTTATGGCACAAAGGACTACGAGATGGGTAACTAATATTACAGAACAATAGTTCTAGAGGAATTCATTATTTTCATGAAAGATGGTACTACAGTTCATCTCTGATGAGAAGACAGCCATTTCAACCAATGACAAGTTACAGCAGAATTAATAAAATGTTACTTTCACCAAGGTGAATTATGAGCATGTGACTTATTTTATGATCTAATGTATAGTGTATCCTGGAACAGGTTCCATGAAAACTTGGCAAGAATGTGCATTATGCTCTTGTTAGAGCATCAGAGGTCTGCTAGTTCCAGTTGATTTTTAATGTTGTTCAAGTTGTCTATTTCTGTGTTGATTTTCTGCCCAGTTGTTCTTTCTACTATTGATGGTATGGTACTGAAGTCACCAACTATTATTGTAAAATTATCTATTTCTCCTTCTAAGTCTGTTAGTTTTTGTTTCATACATTTTGGGACTTTCTTATTAGGTATGTATATTTTTATAATTATTATAGCTTGGTGATAGATTGGCACTTTTACCAATATATATTATGTTGCTCTTTGTTTCTTGTAACAAATTTTGATTTAAATTCTATTTGTCTGACATTTGTATAGCCACTGCACCTTGTTTTTGGTTAATACTTGCATGGAATATCATTCCCCTCTTTTACTTTCAACCTCTTATGTCTTTAGAAATAAAGTAAAACTCTGTAGACAACACAAAGTGGATCATTTTTTAAAATCCATTCTGCCTATCCATGTCTTTTAATTAAAGAGTTTAATCTATTTACATTTAAAGTGATTACTGATAAAAACTTGCTTCTGCCATTTTGCAATTTGTTTTCATCTCATATTATTTTTGTCCTTTAATTCCCCCATCATTGCGTTTTTGTATCTAATTTTTTTCTAGTGTACAATTTTGTTTCTTTTCTCATTTCATTTATTGTATATATTTTTAGTTATATTCTTAGTGGTAAACTGGAGGATCATAATTCATATTATACTTTAAATAATTAGTTTGAACTAATACCAACTTAATTACAAGAGTATGCAAACACTTGTTTTATTTAACACTGCCTCCTTATATTATTGTCATAAATTATATCTTCATACATTGAATGTCCTAATAGATTTATAATTATTGTCTTATGCATTTGTTTCCTTAATCATGTAGGGAAAAAATGAGGTAAAATCCAAAGATATAATACTGGATTAACCTTTACCTAAGTAATTATCTTTAATGGTGTTTTCTCATTTTATGGCTTTGAGTTACAGACTAGTGTTCTTTTATTTCAAACTGAAGGACTACCATTAGCATTTCTCACAAGGCAGGTCTACTAACAATGAAGTCCTTATTTGTCTATCTAGAAATGTCTTAATTTATTATACATTTTTTTTATGGGGGTCAAGGTTTTATTTAAATTTGTCTTCAAAAAAAGGTTTTTTGTTTTTTTGTTTTTTTTTTCCCCATGGAAATATTTCTTTAATTTTACCGATATGACTTACATAAGTAAAATTAATAGTCTGATCGGTTCTAGCATATATATCACAATACAGGACACCCCCGCTACCCCACGAAGTTCCCTCTTTCAGCTTCCCAGTCAATCTGCTCCCAGAAGCAGCCACCGCTAGGACTTCTGTTACCAGGTATTAGTTTTGTTGACTCTAGAATTTGAGGTAAGTGTGTGCTTGGTGTCCAGCTCCTTTCACTCAGCATAGTGTTTTGAGGTCCATCCATGCTGTGGCGTGTATCATTAGTCTGTCCTGTCACTGCTGAGCAGTGCTGCATGGTGTGGATACACCACGTTCGTTTAGCAGTTCATCTGTTTGTGGACACCTGGGCTATTTCCAATTTTTGGCTATTATTAAGAAACGCTACGAACATCTTATACAAGACTTTCAATGAGCATGTTTTCATTTGGATAAACGCCTGGGAGAGGAATTCCTGGGTCCTAACGTAGATGCATATTTAATGTTTTAAGAAACATCCACACAACACAGTTTTCCAAAGTAGATGAACCATGTTCTTCTCACCGGCAACGTAGGAGAAGTATGGTGGCTCAGTTCATCAATTTTTAATTTTAAAAGATGATGTAAATTAACCTCCCAAATTCCTGTACCTATAGTATATGAGAGTACCTGGTATCACACACTGTAACTAATGTTTGATATTACCAATATTCTAAAATTTGTGAAAATGATGCCTCAGTATAATTTGCATTTCTTTTCCTTCTCACCAGTGAAGCCGAACATTTTTCAAATATTTACTGGCCATTTTTGTTCTTATTCTGTGAGTTACCTCACCTGCTCATAGCTTTGCCTATCTTTCTTTTTTTTTTTTTTATATGAAATTTATTGTCAAATTGGTTTCCATACAACACCCAGTGCTCATCCCAAAAGGTGCCCTCCTCAATACCCATCACCCACCCTCTCCTCCCTCCCACCCCCCATCAACCCTCAGTTTGTTCTCAGTTTTTAACAGTCTCTTATGCTTTGGCTCTCTCCCACTCTAACCTCTTTTTTTTTTTTTTTCTTTTTTCCTCCCCCTCCCCCATGGGTTCCTGTTAAGTTTCTCAGGATCCACATAAGAGTGAAACCATATGGTATCTGTCTTTCTCTGTATGGCTTATTTCACTTAGCATCACACTCTCCAGTTCCATCCAAGTTGCTACAAAAGGCCATATTTCATTTTTTCTCATTGCCACGTAGTATTCCATTGTGTATATAAACCACAATTTCTTTATCCATTCATCAGTTGATGGACATTTAGGCTCTTTCCATAATTTGGCTATTGTTGAGAGTGCTGCTATGAACATTGGGGTACAAGTGCCCCTATGCATCAGTACTCCTGTATCCCTTGGATAAATTCCTAGCAGTGCTATTGCTGGGTCATAGGGTGGGTCTATTTTTAATTTTCTGAGGAACCTCCACACTGCTTTCCAGAGCGGCTGCACCAATTTGCATTCCCACCAACAGTGCAAGAGGGTTCCCGTTTCTCCACATCCTCTCCAGCATCTATAGTCTCCTGATTTGTTCATTTTGGCCACTCTGACTGGCGTGAGGTGATACCTGAGTGTGGTTTTGATTTCTATTTCCCTGATAAGGAGCGACGTTGAACATCTTTTCATGTGCCTGTTGGCCATCCGGATGTCTTCTTTAGAGAAGTGTCTATTCATGTTTTCTGCCCATTTCTTCGCTGGGTTATTTGTTTTTCGGGTGTGGAGTTTGGTGAGCTCTTTATAGATTTTGGATACTAGCCCTTTGTCCAATAGGTCATTTGCAAATATATTTTCCCATTCCGTTGGTTGCCTTTTAGTTTTGTTGGTTGTTTCCTTTGCTGTGCAGAAGCTTTTTATCTTCATAAGGTCCCAGTAATTCACTTTTGCTTTTAATTCCCTTGCCTTTGGGGATGTGTCGAGTAAGAGATTGCTACGGCTGAGGTCAGAGAGGACTTTTCCTGCTTTCTCCTCTAAGGTTTTGATGGTTTCCTGTCTCACATTCAGGTCCTTTATCCATTTTGAGTTTATTTTTGTGAATGGTGTGAGAAAGTGGTCTAGTTTCAACCTTCTGCATGTTGCTGTCCAGTTCTCCCAGCACCATTTGTTAAAGAGGCTGTCTTTTTTCCATTGGATGTTCTTTCCTGCTTTGTCAAAGATGAGTTGGCCATACGTTTGTGGGTCTAGTTCTGGGGTTTCTATTCTATTCCATTGGTCTATGTGTCTGTTTTTGTGCCAATACCATGCTGTCTTGATGATGACAGCTTTGTAGTAGAGGCTAAAGTCTGGGATTGTGATGCCTCCTGCTTTGGTCTTCTTCTTCAAAATTCCTTTAGCTATTCAGGGCCTTTTGTGGTTCCATATGAATTTTAGGATTGCTTGTTCTAGTTTCGAGAAGAATGCTGGTGCAATTTTGATTGGGATTGCATTGAATGTGTAGATAGCTTTGGGTAGTATTGACATTTTGACAATATTTATTTTTCCAATCCATGAGCAGGAATGTCTTTCCATTTCTTTAAATCTTCTTCAATTTCCTTCATAAGCTTTCTATAGTTTTCAGCATACAGATCCTTTACATCTTTGGTTAGATTTATTCCTAGGTATTTTATGCTTCTTGGTGCAATTGTGAATGGGTTCAGTTTCTTTATTTGTCTTTCTGTTGCTTCATTGTTAGTGTATAAGAATGCAACTGATTTCTGTACATTGATTTTGTATCCTGCAACTTTGCTGAATTCATGTATCAATTCTAGCAGACTTTTGGTGGAGTCTATCGGATTTTCCATGTATAATATCATGTCATCTGCAAAAAGCGAAAGCTTGATTTCATCTTTGCCAATTTTGATGCCTTTGATTTCCTTTTGTTGTCTGATGGCTGATGCTAGAACTTCCAGCACTATGTTAAACAACAGCGGTGAGAGTGGGCATCCCTGTCGTGTTCCTGATCTCAGGGAAAAAGCTCTCAGTTTTTCCCCGTTGAGGATGATGTTAGCTGTGGGCTTTTCATAAATGGCTTTTATGATCTTTAAGTATGTTCCTTCTATCCCAACTTTCTCAAGGGTTTTTATTAAGAAAGGGTGCTGGATTTTGTCAAAGGCCTTTTCTGCATCGATTGACAGGATCATATGGTTCTTCTCTTTTTTTTTGTTAATGTGATGTATCACGTTGATTGATTTGCGAATGTTGAACCAGCCCTGCATCCCAGGAATGAATCCCACTTGATCATGGTGAATAATTCTTTTTATATGCCGTTGAATTCGATTTGCTAGTATCTTATTGAGAATTTTTTGCATCCATATTCATCAGGGATATTGGCCGGTAGTTCTCTTTTTTTACTGGGTCTCTGTCTGGTTTAGGAATCAAAGTAATACTGGCTTCATAGAATGAGTCTGGAAGTTTTCCTTCCCTTTCTATTTCTTGGAATAGCTTGAGAAGGATAGGTATTATCTCTGCTTTAAACGTCTGGTAGAACTTCCCTGGGAAGCCATCTGGGCCTGGACTCTTACTTGTTGGGAGATTTTTGATAACCGATTCATTTCTTCACTGGTTATGGGTCTGTTCAAGCTTTCTATTTCCTCCTGATTGAGTTTTGGAAGCGTGTGGGTGTTCAGGAATTTGTCCATTTCTTCCAGGTTGTCCAATTTGTTGGCATATAATTTTTCATAGTATTCCCTGATAATTGTTTGTATCTCTGAGGGATTGGTTGTAATAATTCCATTTTCATTCACGATTTTATCTATTTGGGTCATCTCCCTTTTCTTTTTGAGAAGCCTGGCTAGAGGTTTGTCAATTTTGTTTATTTTTTCAAAAAACCAACTCTTGGTTTCGCTGATCTGCTCTACAGTTTTTTTAGATTCTATATTGTTTATTTCTGCTCTGATCTTTATTATTTCTCTTCTTCTGCTGGGTTTAGGCTGCCTTTGCTGTTCTGCTTCTAGTTCCTTTAGGTGTGCTGTTAGATTTTGTATTTGGGATTTTTCTTGTTTCTTGAGATAGGCCTGGATTGCAATGTATTTTCCTCTCAGGACTGCCTTCGCTGCATCCCAAAGCGTTTGGATTGTTGTATTTTCATTTTCGTTTGTTTCCATATATTTTTTAATTTCTTCTCTAATTGCCTGGTTGACCCACTCATTCGTTAGTAGGGTGTTCTTTAACCTCCATGCTTTTGGAGGTTTTCCAGACTTTTTTCTGTGGTTGATTTCAAGCTTCATAGCATTGTGGTCTGAAAGTATGCATGGTATAATTTCAATTCTGGTAAACTTATGAAGGGCTGTTTTGTGACCCAGCATATGATCTATCTTGGAGAATGTTCCATGTGCACTCGAGAAGAAAGTATATTCTGTTGCTTTGGGATGCAGAGTTCTAAATATATCTGTCAAGTCCATCTGGTCCAATGTCTCATTCAGGGCCCTTGTTTCTATATTGACCGTGTGTCTAGATGATCTATCCATTTCTGTAAGTGGGGTGTTAAAGTCCCCTGCAATTACCACATTCTTATCAATAAGGTTGCCTATGTTTATGAGTAGTTGTTTTATATATATGGGGGCTCCGGTATTCGGCGCATAGACATTTATAATTGTTAGCTCTTCCTGATGGATAGACCCTGTAACTATTATATAATGTCCTTCTTCATCTCTTGTTACAGCCTTTAATTTAAAGTCTAGTTTGTCTGATATAAGTATCGCTACTCCAGCTTTCTTTTGGCTTCCAGTAGCATGATAAATAGTTCTCCATCCCCTCACTCTCAATCTAAAGGTGTCCTCAGGTCTAAAATGAGTCTCTTGTAGACAGCAAATAGATGGGTCTTGTTTTTTTATCCATTCTGATACCCTATGTCTTTTGGTTGGCGCATTTAATCCATTACATTCAGTGTTATTATAGAAAGATACGGGTTTAGAGTCATTGTGATGTCTGTATGTTTTATGCTTGTAGTGTTGTCTCTGTTACTTTGTCTCACAGGGTCCCCCTTAGGATCTCTTGTAGGGCTGGTTTAGTGGTGACAAATTCCTTCAGTTTTTGTTTGTTTGGGAAGACCTTTATCTCTCCTTCTATTCTAAATGACAGACTTGCTGGATAAAGGATTCTCGGCTGCATATTTTTTCTGTCTAGCACACTGAAAATCTCGTGCCAGTTCTTTCTGGCCTGCCAAGTTTCAAAAGAGAGATCCGTCACGAGTCTTATAGGTCTCCCTTTATATGTGAGGGCACGTTTACCCCTTGCTGCTTTCAGAATTTTCTCTTTATCCTTGTATTTTGCCAGTTTCACTATGATATGTCGTGCAGAAGATCGATTCAAGTTACGTCTGAAGGGAGTTCTCTGTGCCTCTTGGATTTCAATGCCTTTTTCCTTCCCCAGTTCAGGGAAGTTCTCAGCTATTATTTCTTCAAGTACCCCTTCAGCACCTTTCCCTCTCTCTTCCTCCTCTGGGATACCAATTATGCGTATATTATTTCTTTTTAGTGTATCACTTAGTTCTCTAATTTTCCCCTCATACTCCTGGATTTTTTTTATCTCTCTTTCTCTCAGCTTCCTCTTTTTCCATAACTTTATCTTCTAGTTCACCTATTCTCTCCTCTGCCTCTTCAATCCGAGCCGTGGTGGTTTCCATTTTGTTGTGCATTTCATTTAAAGCGTTTTTCAGCTCCTCGTGACTGTTCCTTAGTCCCTTGATCTCTGTAGCAAGAGATTCTCTGCTGTCCTCTATACTGTTTTCAAGCCCAGCGATTAATTTTATGACTATTATTCTAAATTCACTTTCTGTTATATTATTTAAATCCTTTTTGATCAGCTCATTGGCTGTTGTTATTTCCTGGAGATTCTTCTGAGGGGAATTCTTCCGCTTGGTCATTTTGGATAGTCCCTGGAGTGGTGAGGACCTGCAGGGCACTTCCCCTGTGCTGTGGTGTATAACTGGAGTTGGTGGGCGGGGCCGCAGTCCGACCTGATGTCTGCCCCCAGCCCACCGCTGGGGCCACAGTCAGACTGGTGTGTGCCTTCTCTTCCCCTCTCCTAGGGGCGGGATTCACTGTGGGGTGGCGTGGCCCGTCTGGGCTACTTGCACACTGCCAGGCTTGTGATGCTGGGGATCTGGCGTATTAGCTGGGGTGGGTAGGCAAGGTGCACAAGGGCAGGAGAGGCAGGCTTAGCTCGCTTCTCCTTAGGTGATCCACTTCAGGAGGGGCCCTGTGGCAGCGGGAGGGAGTCAGATCCGCTGCCGGAGGTTTGGCTCCTCCGCAGAAGCACAGGGTTGGGTGTTTGCGCGGAGGGAGGAAGTTCCCTGGCAGGAACTGGTTCTCTTTGGGATTTTGGCTGGGAGATGAGCGGGGGAGATGGCGCTGGAGAGCGCCTTTGTTCCCCACCAAACTGAGCTCTGTCGTCCGGGGGCTCAGCAGCTCTCCCTCCCTTTGTCCTCCAGCCTTCCCGCTTTCCGAGCAGAGCTGTTAACTTATGACCTCCCAGATGTTAAGTCGCGCTTGCTGTCGGAACACAGTCCATCAGGCCCCTCCGCTTTTGCCCGCCAGACTCGGGGGCTCTGCTTGGCTGGCGAGCCGCCCCTCCGCACCGGCTCCCTCCCGCCAGTCCGTGGAGCATGCACCGCCTTGCCGCCCTTCCTACCCTCTTCCGTGGGCCTCTCGTCTGCGCTTGGCTCCGGCGACTCTGTTCTGCTAATCCTCTGGCGGTTTTCTGGGTTATTTAGGCAGGTGTAGGTGGAATCTAAGTGATCAGCAGGACGCGCGGTGAGCCCAGCGTCCTCCTACGCTGCCGTCTTCCCTCCTCAGTCCTATTATACATTTTTTAAGACAAACTTACTCACATATAAAATTCTTCGTTGACAGGTTTAATTCTTTGAGCATTTTACATATTTTTTATATGTTACCACTGCCTCTGGCCTAAATGTTTTAAGAAAAGAAACTGGCTGTTAATCTTGAGGATTCCTTGTACAGACAAGTTCCTTCTCTCTTGCTGCTTTCAAGATTCTCTCTTCATCTTTGGAATTCAACAATTTAATTATAAAATATGAAGTTGCAGATTTCTTTGAGTTTATCCTACTTGGGTTTTATTTAGCTTCTTCAGTGTACAGATTCATACATTTCATCAAATGTGAGAAGTTTTTTATTACTTCTCAAATATTTTTATGCATCTCTTTCCTCTCCTCCTGGGACCCTCATTATGCATATATTGGTATTCGTGGCTGTGTCCACAGGTTTTCACATTCTGGTCATTTTTCTTCATTTTTTTCTCTCTACCCTTCAGACTAGAGAATTTCAGTTGATCTATTTTCATGTCCATTGATTCTTCCCTCTCCTTCCTCAAATCTGAACCCCTCTTCTGAAATTTTTATTTCAATTATTTCACTTTTCTATGCCAGAATTTCTTTTTATAATTCCTATCTCTTTATTGATATTTTAAAGTCAGTGAAAAATATATTCTCCTGACAAATATTTTGTTCTTTGTGCATGGTGGATTCCTTTAGCTCTTTAATCATATTTAAGTGAGTTTATTTGAAATGTTTATCTAGTAAATTCAACATATGGGCTTCCTCAAGGACAGTTTCTAGTAATTTCTTTTTCTCCAATAAATAGGCTACACTCTTCTCTTTTCATGCCTTGTTTTTGTTGTAAACTGGACATTCTGAACATTATGACGTAACAATCCTGAAAAACCATACTTTCCCTAGTCTGTATGATGTTTTTCTAGTTTTTGTATTTGTGTAGTTTGTTTTGTTGTTGATCTAATTTTGAAAAGTCCATATTATTTGTCATGTGTGACTACAGATGTCTCTGTTCAAATACTCTAGTGGTCAACTAATGATTTGATATATCTCCCTAGACATTTGAAACACCTCATCCCAATCCTCCCTGCAAAACAACCATTCTTGCATTCTTCAGATTGCCTCTGTATTGGGACATTGCTTCAGTGCTATGCCAAGCAGTTTGCTTTTCTGTCTTAGCCTTCATTTCCTTCATGGGTGGAACCTGAAGAGTGGCCACAGGTGATAACTCAGGTTGTTCTCTGGTCTCTCTTGAGCATGTACCCGTCCTTCGTGTGCATCTTGCCTCCAGATTCCTTAATAGGAGCTTTTAAAAACTATTATTTCTCTAAGTACCACTCCTTCCCTAGCTTCTTCCTTCTAGGATGCTATTTCTGCTTATTGTTGGCCTCAAGTTCTACCCTGTGTTTCCAATCAATAATGCCTGAGAAGGTGCCTCAACACTGGGAAAGCTCTGAGACATGTGAAACAAAATTAAAACCTTTAACATGTTTTACTTCAAAGAGTCAAGAGAGTCAAAACACCCAATCACAAGTCTTTGAGAATAAGATCCTTATTTCTCCCTTTGGTACTAGCAACCTCCACCTGGAATGAAGGTTACATTCATCAAAACTGCTGCTGAGGCAGGGAGTAAGAAAAAGTGCCATAGAGCTCTCTTAGCAAAATTTAGTGTTTCTTCTTTCTCATTAAGTATTCTGATTATTCTAAAAAAACTTTTTTATTAGATTCCAAAGTTTCTAGTTTTTTTCTGACATTTTTTCACAAGCTTATTCATTGCACTTCTGGAGTGATGGAGTTCCAAGTTTCTTATTCTGTTATATTCATTGACATCATTCTAAACATTATACTTTAATGATAGATTTTTCTTATTAAAAAAATAAGTATTTATGGGGCACCTGGGTGGCTCAGTTAGTTAAGCATCTGACTTCAGCTCAGGTCATGATCTCGCGGTTTGTGAGTTCGAGCCCCATGTCGGGCTCTGTGCTGACAGTTCAGAGCCTGGAGCCTGCTTCAGATTCTGAGTCTCCCTCTCTCTCTGCGCTCCTCCCCCACTTGTACTCTGTCTCTCTCTCTTTCTGTCTCTCAAAAATAAATTAACACTAAAAAAAAATTAAAAAATAAGTATTTAATGAAGGCAGACATCTTCTCAGAGATAAGTAAGCAGCTATGTCAGAAACAAAAATAGTAATTTGGCACTGAATTCACCTTTTCTTACTTTTTTATTTTTATTTTTTTGGTTTTTTTTTGAGACATTCTTTTGTTCTTAATTATACTAATCAATTTTTGAATATTTAATTTCCAACAGTAACAGTTCAAAATTCACAATTCTTTATCAAAATTTGCTCTTAATTTTTAATGTTATATTAAAAAATGCTATATGAAAAACATGACATTTTAAAATTGAATAATTATGTTACCTAATCTCAAATGAAAATAATATAAATTGGAAAGTAATATACAAACATTTTATTTTATATTGAAAAATATTAACTATATGCATAATCCTTTCTTGTTTTATAAAAGGAAAAAAAGCTGGGGCACCTAGGTGGCTCAGTCGGTTGAGTGTCTGACTTCAGCTCAGGTCATGATCTCACACTCCGTGAGTTTGAGCCCCGCATCAGGCTCTGTGCTGACAGCTCAGAGCCTAGAGCCCGCTTCAGATTCTGTGTCTCCCCTCCCCTCTCATGCTCTGTCTCTGTCTCAAAAATAAATTAAAAAAAGATTAAATAATTAAAAAATAAATAAATAAATAAATAAATAAATAAATAAAAGGAACTTCATTATATTCATGCCAACTTAATCCTATGTATGAAATGGTTTAGTGCCACCACCTTTCAATCAATGGTGTCTATAGAAAGTATTATAAAAGCAACTTTAGAATCAGTAAAATCACTGTCTCCATTACTGTAGTTTACAATTTGGAATTTTCCTTTGAATCAGGAACTGATTTGTCTTTTCATAATATAATTACCTATTCCTCCCAAAAATTATTTGAAAACAACGTAATAGATTTTAATTGCACTATTGTAAAGAAGGTTTACTAAGGGCTTATTGCACACTGAAATATCCAAAGATAGAAGGCTCAGTAAGAGTCTTAGGTTATATTTCTAAAGAAAAAGTACCTCTAAGTAATAAAATATGTTTCATACTGACATCAGTAACAATCATAGGTAAATTACGTTCTTTGCTTGAAGAACAATTTCGTAGTCTACCTACCAATACGCACAATTCTGTTACTTCTCAAAATATTGTTTCAGAACTTAATGCCTTGTGTTTCTTTCATGAGAGAGAAGAGAATGTATGGTAAATATCCTGGTGTTTGAAGACCCAGACACAGGAAATCAAATTGTGACTCTCTCATATATGTCCTTAATCTTCCAATCCTTGATTCTTATAACTATTAAAGCAGAACTAAAAGTATCTTCCTTACAGAGTTGCATTAGAAATAATTAATTTAAATGCATAAAAACTTTATTAATAAAATGTCACAAGGGAGCAGTTATTATTGTATAAATAGGGTGAAAGTGCTGAATTCAGTGAATACTTGCTACTGTCAAACCTGGGGGAAAATGTGTTGTGTTACATACATCATAACATATAACCCCAAATTGGACAGGTAGAGACATACTTAATAAGGAAGTCTTTTGTCACACAATATGATCATCATCTACTTCAGCTCTGTGGGCCTAATCAGACAAAGCTATGTGTGAAGTTAAATTAAAGTCAATTCAATGTACAATTTTGGTTAGAATAACTCCTCTCTTATTAACATTGTAATATTTATGGTGGGTTTTTATTCTGCAATGTAGTCTAGCAGTCACAAAAGTAACAAAAGTACATCTTCACCAATACTTGTCATTTCTTGTGTTTTTGACTTTAGCCATCTTCACAGGTATAAAGTAATATCCCATTGTGGTTTTAACTTGCATTTCCCTGGTGATGAGTGATGTTGAGCATCTTAGTATATGTCTGTTGGCCATCAGTATGTCTTTGGGAAAATGTCCATTTGGGTCCTCTGCTCATTTTTAACTCGATTATTTGGTTGTGTGTGTGTGTGTGTGTGTGTGTGTGTGTGTGTTGAGTTGTATAAGTTTTTTATACGTTTTGCACATTAACCCCTTATCAAATATATCATTTGCAAGCATCTTCTTCCATTTAGTAGTTTACCTTCTCCTTTTGTTGATGACTTCCTTCACTGTGCAAAAACTTTATATTTTGGCATAGTCCCAATAATTTCATTTTCCTTTTGTTTCCGTAGAAAACATGTTTCCATGGTCAATGCCAAAGAAATTAATGCCTATTTTTCTTCTCAAATTTTATGGGGATAGGTCTCACATTTAGGTCTTTAATCCATTTTGAGTTTACTTTTGTGTATTCTGTAAGAAAGTGGTCTAGTTTCACATGTTGGTTACTCAAAACATTGAAAACAGAACTACAGTATAATCCAGTAATTCCCTACTGGGTATTTACCCAAAGAAAATGAAAAGACTAATTTAAAAAGATACATATGCATCCCTATGTTTTTTGCACCATTATTTATAGTAGCCAAGCAATGGATGAAACCCAGGTGTCCATCCATAGAAGAATGGATAAGGAAGATGTGGTATATTCATATTTATACATAGTATTTATACATTCTATATATTTATATATTTTATTATATATTATATATACATATGTAATTACTCAGCCATAAAAAAAGAACAAATTCTTGCCATTTGCAACAACATGGATGGGCCTAGAGAATATAATGCTGAGTGAAATAAGTCATTCAGAGAAAAACAAATACCATATGACTTCACTCATATGTGGAATTTAAGAAGCAAAACAAACAACTAAAGGCAGAAAAAAGAAACAAACCAAAAAACCAGAATCGTAAAAGACAAAGAACAAACTGGTGATTGTCAGAGGGGAGGCGAGGGGGGGGGGGAGGGTGGGTGAGATCAATAAAGGGGATTAAGCGTACACTTATCTTGATGAACACTGAAAAATGTATAGGACTGTTGAGTTATTATATTACATCCCTGAAACTAATATAACATATTTTAATTTTACTTGAATTTAAAAAGGTAACAAAAGTAATTAGAGAATTCTCAACTATAAAAATTGCAACTTCATATAGTTAGATCTAATACTTTATTCTTCTTAAACTGTAAAATCTTCTTAAAGTTTCTTTGAAAAAACATACTTTTGAATCTACTATAGCTAATGTCCTATCCTTTGTATCACGTGTCTCTATTACATTCTCCCCAAATGATCATCCATTCTAGACTTGAATACACAAAGTGTGTTACAGGCTCAACTGTGTCCCCCTACAAGTTCATATGTTGAAATTCTTAACACCCCAAACCTCAGATGGTAACTGTGCTTGGAGATAAGACTTTCAGTGAAGTGCTTAAGATAAAAAGAGGAATGAGCGTAACCCCTAATCCAAATTTCCCGATGTTCTACAAAAAGAGACAATTTGGGGCTGGGCAAAAAGGAAAAACCATGTGAAGACATAGCAATAAGGCAGTCATCCGCAAGCCAAAATGAGAGACCTAAAAGGAAATCAGATTTGATTTCTGATTCCTTGATCTTGGACTTCTAGCCTCCAGACCTGTGATAAAATGTATTTCTGTTGTGAAGCCACCCAGTCTGCAGTATTTCATCAGGATACCCCTAACAAACTAATATAGTGCCAGCAACTCACAGCTGAGAAAAGAAAATTATGTTTAGTAAGGCTGTTTGGTTTTAATCATAAAGCTTCATGAATCTTAAGTTTTTTTCCTGGTTTTGAATTTTTAAATTCTATTGTACTGTTAATCCATATTATACTAAAATCTGCATAAGCTCTGAATTTATTCAGTAATTACTAAGGGTCAGAAAACACAATCAGACTCACAAGATACAAGTAGGCTTTAATTTGATACTGCATTTACTTAGTTTTATGGAAGAGAAAGGGCAAAAGATGTAGCAGATAGTATTCAATCTCATGGAGAGGCCCTTAAGTTATGAAGTTATGGTATTGAACTTCTTTTTACTTCTTAACACATGGATATGTAGGGCTGTCACAGACACATAAAGACCAAGATGTAAGTAGGTCATCTCGTACAGAGAGGCTACAGTCTCAGCTTCTCACCAAACTATGCAGATCCATAGTTTGCATGCAAATTCAATTTGCTTAATCCAAGTAAACTTTACAGATTAGAGGTTTATACAGTAAAAGAGACAAAGTTCCACATTAGCTCTACATGTAATTTTCAAGAAGACAAACAGTGAGATCATTCACCAGCAGGCCAGTATCAGTCCAGGCCAGATGTTAACTCTCTGCTCACAAGCCTAATAGAAAAGTTTAAAGATAATGCATGAAATGAGGAGGTGTAATCTTGGGAAGCCTCCCAGAACCTATAGTGTCCCATTTGTTCTAAACACAAACTCATTCTTTCTTATGGTCTTGCAGACTCAAAAGATTCAATTTCTCTAGTTTCTCAAAGTTGATAAGACTCTGGAATGCTATAGGGTAAGGAGGTTCCTAAGCGACTGATGGCATAAAAATCAGAATGCGTTAGAATACACTGAGCAATCAACCAGCAGCAGGACCACAGAGTTACAGTACATGGACTGATGCATTCCCTCCATGTGAAAAGTCACACAAGTTGTAAGACAACATCCCTTACAGAAGCTTAGACAGTATGGGATCAGATCAAATCTATTACATAAATCAAATATTTGGAATCAGTCTGTTAAGTGTCATGCTTATCTCATGCCTTCATGTCCTCCACATCTGTGAGGTGTGCTAAAAGGTTATGTCGGTCCTAAAAGGTACCTTCTTCCAGTTCTTTAGAGAAAATTGTATGAGCTTTATCAAAATTGGTTTCATTGAGAGGCTATTTCCAGCAGCCTATCAATATCCTATATAAACTGGTAAGTATGAATTGTCATTGGAAAAATCAGGAAATAAGACTGTGTATTTTCTTCTATTTCCAAATAAACATTCTTCCTTAGGTCTTTTCTATGTGGAGACATACCTTCTCTGATTTTCCATTCACTTATTTTGTAGAAATTGTTCAACCCTCAGTTCTTGATTTCACCTTAATTTTGTTCATGGTCACATGCAGAGACTCAGTGCCCAACTCTGTTTTAAACCATTGTGGCCAGAAATGCAGGCCATATTGGGATCACATGGCTACTAGGGTCCAACTTGGTTAGTAGCAAGGTTCTCAAGGGAAGTATATTTTGGGAGATGAGCAGTCACTCTAATGATATCCACTAGTAGGATTTACGAGTACATTTCATTTTATAAGCTTTAGCACAGCATTCTAATATCTCAAATTTCCCTTCCTTTCCCTTCCCTTTCCTTCCCTTTCTTTCTTTTTCTTTTTCTTTCTTTCTTTCTTTCTTTCTTTCTTTCTTTCTTTCTTTCTTTCTTTCTTTCTTTCTTTCTTTCTCTTTCTTTTTTCCTTCCTTCCTTTTTTTCTCTCTCTCTCTCTTTCCTTCTTTTTTTCTTTTTCTTTCATTCTTTCTTTGATACTGCCTAAATGACTAAATATCTTTTAGTATATGCTTCAGCAAAATTTTACCTGTAAACTTGAGAAGCAGGTATTCTCTATTTCTTTTCAAACTGAAAGACTTTCAAAGCTTCAGTAAGGAAAGAATTCTTCAGCCTGCCACTAGGAATTTCTCTGTATGTTGTCATGGATTAAATGATTCTGTTGAGATTACAGAGCTTTGGGTTGCTATCATATAGAAGCAGGTACACATTTATTTTAGGTTAGCAATATTAGTTGTTGGTCACCATAATATTCTTTTAAATGTTTTAATATTTATAAGCCGTTTCAATATCTAGACTGAATTATGTTACAAATGGCATTTGAGTTTATCCCTTGCTTCTATGTATGGTATTCAGTTTTGTCATTGTTTAAAAATATTAGTAGACTTGAAGCAAATATGTTTAATATTTAAGATAGCCTAGAAACATTACATGTTTGTTCTTGACCACTACACAATACCAGTAGTATGCTTGCTTTTGAACCATGCAAAACTGTCAAGCACTTTTCTATTTACCTACATATGATACATCATAACTGGTTGGGCTTAACAAGTGGTAAATTCTTTTAAGCTGAAATAGAATTCCATTTGCTTTGGAGTCTGATTTGTATTCCCCAGTAACTGAAGTGCTTTATTCTACTACTCTCCAGAAGAATGCACACAATTACTTAACCTCTAAAAAATAGTTGCTATAACAAAAACAGCTTCCCCCTCGTTGCTTATTAACTTAAAAGTTTGTATCTTACAAAAGAACTATATCCTACGACCATATATGAGAATTAGAGGATGGAACAGTATCTCAAGCACTGACTTTAAAACTGACCCTATTCATTCTGTTTAGATTGATACCAAAGACAAATGCATTCAACTGTCTCTTGGAGACCACTTGGGTATTGCACAGGTGCCTCAGTTTCATCATGTCCAATTACACCCATTTTCTGCCACCAACCACCCGTCCTGGAATCATAAGCAAACAGATAAACTTTTGTGGGTCATTCATTTAGCAACTTAGCAATTCTTACTAAAAGTAAATGTTAGCATTCTCACCAAGGGGAAAGAGAACACTTAAAAAATGAGAGCCACAACTTATTTTCAGAGACAACAGCAGTGGGAAAAAAAAACAAGTAATTGTTTAATAAATATTTATTTAATGAACTGTTGTGATCACATTGCCTTAAATGGTTCCTTGGACTTGAGCACTAATGATCTGGCTACTTGATAGAAAAAAAAAAAAGTATGTCCATGTACAAATGAAAGTGTTTGTAGAGCATTTGTGTTTTCTCTATGAATATTTTACTACTTTTTCTAGTACACAGAAAATGTATTTGGTTATTTAGTAAAAAAAAAAAAAAACAACCTATCTTAACCTTCTGTGATATATAAATTTAAAGACATTATTCTTCTCTATTAATTTTTACTTCTTAATTGCTACAGACATAAAACAAAAGTTTATAAAGCTGTGTGATTATTTCTACCTAACATTACAGTAAGATGTTCACTTTTTGTTCCTCATAAGTTGCTGACGACACAGAGATATGTGACCCCTTTGTTAAATAGTGTTGATAATTTCTATCTACCTTACCAGGAGCACACAGGGAATAATGTGATGATTTATATGCAAAGCACTGCGAACTTGCCTACAGCAGTCAAACAAATGCCAAATGTTTACTAAGAAGATACCATGTTCCTGAATCTTGATAATAGCAAAATCATGGAATAAGGCTGTGCCTGTGGCCATTTGGCTATTAAAGCTGATGGAAGTCTTCTTTGCAGTTTCCTTATGTGCTTCTGGTATGCAAATTTAATGTCTTACAGAATTTAATAAAAGTTTGGTAACTTTACTGATTTTAGATATTTTGAATAAATAAAATCAGTGTAATTTTCCCAATATATGCCAGTTATGGATACGACTTCCATGGAAGTGTGTGTGTGATGCAGCCTATTCAGGGTCAGATGCAAAGCTTTCCAGACACAGTGAAGTAAACACCAGGGAAATAATGACAAATGAATATGGTTTGGATTTCTCTTGGTGCCAACGCAGCAGAGAATTGAAGTACTGTCTTCTACAAACACACTCAAAGAAAGAAACTTGAGAATTAATGATAGAGAGGAAAACTAAAAAAATAAAAATAAAAAGGACTATTGTGCTCAATATGAAGCAATAGCCGTTGGTTTTCTTTCTTTATTTCATTTTGGGAAGGGGAGGAGAAGTCAGTTAAGATGTCTGAGTCACATTCCCAAACCAAAATTATTGATTCCTAGTAGAGCTAAAAAGAGGATGTGACATATTTACGTTTAAAAAGTTTTCCACAGAAATATAATCTAACACTACGTTTAAAAATCATGTCATAAATCAATAGAGTGTATTTCAGGAAAGTAAGGCTGGGACAATTTTATTGACATAATTTATCCAGCCATGTCTTTATTCTTTTCCTGTGCACTGAACTGTATTTTTTCCAGCTTTTTTGAGGTGTAATTAACAAATGAAAATTGTATATTCAAGGCATACAATGTATATATTCTTTTGGTGCATGTATACATTGTTAAAGGAAGACCACAACCAAAGTAGTTAACATATCCATCACATCACATATGTTCTTTTTAAATTTTTTATTTGTGAAAATCCTTAAGATTTGCTCTCTTTACAAATTTCAAGTATACAATATTATTAATTAAAATCATGCTATACATTAACCCTCCATAATTTATTCATCTTACTTAACTGAAACTTTGTTAACTTTTGACCAGTATCTCCCCATTCTACTCTATGCTTCTTTGATTTCAACTTTTTAGATTCTACACATACCTGGCAGTACAGTAGTATTCCCTGATCCATTGTTTTGCCTTCCATGGTTTCAGTTACCCATGGTCAACTGTGGTCCAGAAGCAGATGATCCTCCTTCTGACACATCCCCAGAAGGCCAATAGTAGCCTACATTATTTCACATTGCCTATATCATTCATCTCATCTCATCAAATAAGCATCTTATCATATCATATCATCACAAGAAGAGTGAGTACAGTAGAGAAAGATCTTTTGAGAGAGAGAAACCACATTCACATAACTTTTATTGCAGTGTGCTATTATAATCATTCTATTTAATTTATTGCTGCTCATCTCTTACTGTATCTAATTTATAAATTAAGCTTTATCTTAGTATGTATATACAGAAAAAAGTATAGTGTATGATGCACTATCCTCTAGGGGTCTTGAAATGACTCCCTTGTAGATAAGAGGGGACTACTGTATTTGTCTTTCTGTGCCTGCCTTTTTTATTTAGCATACAGTCTTCCAGGTACATCCATATGGGTGCAAATGGCAGGATTTTTCTTTTCTAAGACTGAGAAATATCCCAGCATTTATACACACACACTCACACAAACACACAGACATATATGTATACCCACATACACACACACACACATACATACACATATATCACATTTATCAATTCATCCATTGACAGGCACATAGCTTATTTTTATATCTTAGTTATTATAAATAATGCTGCAATGAATATGGGAGTACAGTTATCTCTTCAAGATAATTATTTAATTTCCTTTAAATATATAACCAGAAGTGGGACTGCTGAATCATATGACAGATATGCTTTTAATTTTTTAAAGAAATCTCCATATTATTTTCCAAAATGGCTACAGCATTTTACATTCCTATTAACAGTGTACAAGGGTTACCTTCTCTCCACATTCCTGTCAACACTTGTTACCCTTTTTATATATAATAACCATTATAACCGGATATAAGGTGGTATTTCACTGTGGTTTTGATTTACATTTCTCTGAGATTAGTAACGTTGAGCACCTCTGCATATACCTGATGACCAATTGTATGTATTTTTTGTTTGTTTTTGCTTTTCTTTTTTTTTTATAGTGTCTATTTAAGTCCTTGAAAATTTTTAATCAGGTTATTTTCTTGCTACTGAGTTGTTTCAGTTTGTTATATACATTATTTTGGATATGAACTCCTTATCAGAGGTATGCTTTATAAACATGTTCTCTCATTCCATAGCTTGCCTCTTCACTCTGTTGTTTCCTTGCTTTGCAGAAGCTTTTTAGTTTGATGCAGTCCCATTAGCCTATTTTTGTTTTTGCTGCCTGTGATTTTAAATTATATCAAAAATAATCATAGCCAAAAATAATGTTGAGAAGCTTTCCCCCTATATGTTCTTCTAGTGTCTTAACAGTTTCAAATATTGCATTTAAGTCTTTAATCCATGTGAACTGGTTTTTATTTATGGTGTGGCATAGGGCCCAATTTCATTCTCCTGCATGTGTATATTCAGTCCGCACGACACAATTTTTAAAACAATTATTCTTTTCCTATGGTGTGTCCCTGACAACTTTGGCAAAGATCATTTGACCATAAACACATGGATTTATTTCTGGATTCTCAATTCTGTTACTGGTCTAAGTGTCTATTTTAATGCCAGTAACATACTGTTTTGATTACTGTAAACTTACAGTGTATTTGGAAATCTAGTAGTATGATATCTCTCACTTTGCTCTTCTTGCTTAAAAGTGCTTTGGCTGTTTGAGGTCTTTGTAGTTTTAAATAAATTTAAAGATTTTGTTTCTATTTCTGTGAAAAATCAAATTGGATAATGATAGGGATTATACTAAATCTGTAGACTCTTTTAGGTAATATGGATATTTTAATATTAACTCTTCCAATCCATGAATATGGGATGTCTTTCCATTAATTTTTGTCTTTGTGTTCTTTCATCAGTGCTTTATAGATTTAATTATACAAATCTTTCACCACCTTGATTAAATTTATTCATGTTTAATTGTTTTTATTTTATTTTTTATTTTTTAAAATTTACATCTAAATTAGTTAGCATATAGTGAAACAATGATTTCAGGAGTAGATTCCTTAATTCCCCTTACCCATTTAGACCATCCCCGCTCCCAAAGCCCCTCCAGCAACCATCAGCTTGTTCTCCATATTTATGAGTCTCTTTTATTGTTCTTTTATGAGACTGTTTTCTGTCCCCTTCTCCTCTTCTGATTCCTCCTCCTCCTAACCTTCTCCTTTTTTCAATGGTTTCTGTCTGCTAGAAAAATCAATACTAATGACATGTTGAACACATTTCCTGGACAAAATTGGAGCATTTTTCAGTTCAGTTATGGTATTCTTCAGTTCCAATATTGCTATTTGGTTGTTTTTCATTGTTTCTCTTGGTTAATAT
Organism: Leopardus geoffroyi; assembly: GCF_018350155.1. Classification (NCBI taxonomy): domain Eukaryota; kingdom Metazoa; phylum Chordata; class Mammalia; order Carnivora; family Felidae; genus Leopardus; species Leopardus geoffroyi. The sequence continues at coordinate 98,041,701 of NC_059336.1, read as the reverse complement.
TTTCATTGTATCCATTTACTATTTCTCTCATTTTGTTTAGTTGTCTGTGTTCTCATAACTCACTGAGGTTCTTTAAGATGATTACTCTGAATTCTTGTCAGGTATTCACAGATCTCCAATTTTCTCAAGTTGGTTAGTAGATATTTATTTTCTTCCGTTGTGTCATGTTTTCTAGATTCTGCATATTCCTTGTATGTTTGCTTTATTGTCTATGCATTTGAAGATGTAGATTTTTGTCCTGTGTCTCTTCATAGTCTTGGAAATCAGCACCAGCCATAAGAAGATGCTCTCCCCTTCCTTGAATTTACTGCTAGTTGTTCCCAGGACCCAGGTTCCACAGGTTGCTCCCTACTCAGTATGAGGTAAGATAGAAACTTAGTTTCATGGAGGGTGCTTCAAAATTCTGGAGATAAGGCTTCCCTCATTTCATTCTCTCTTATGGAGAAAAAAGTCTCAGTTATGTGTGTTTTCCAAATCTCACAGAGTAGCACTTGCTGCAGGAGATGTCCTCCTCTTTCCTTTGCTCTTTGCTGTTCCAGGGGATTGTTCAGTGTTTGGAATGAAGTGAGACAGAAACAAGTCCAATGGTGTGCACCTTGAGTGACCAGATGCACAGTCCAATCTCACTTTTCCCCCAGTGGGAGAAATGATGGGCTGAGCAATCATTTTAGTGCTGAATTAAGGTGGTTTGAAGGAGGAACTCACCTGGGTAATGTCAAATTTCTCCTCTTATCCATATAAATATGACTACTCTCAGTTTGTGTTCCTCTGGAGTATTCTGACTTTTTACTCTGCATTCTGCATTTCCTTTCAAGGCATTTTGCTACCAAAATCATTGTTAGATCAGTGATTCTATGGAGGAACAAAGGTTAGGGGTTCCTACTCTGCTATCTTGCTTATATCACCACCTCTAATCATATGTGAAAAATAATGTTTTTGGGTGGGTTGTAAAACACATTTATCAGTATTTTGTCAGAATTTTCTCTAACATCCAAATTAAAGTAGCGTAGATTAATACTATTTTAGTATATTTTAGTATAGTCCACTTCAAGACTTCCTACCTGGTCAATGATGGAAGTGGGGTCATATGACTAATCACTTAGGTGTCTCCTTCCACAGAAACAAAGAGTCCAGGCAATCACTGAGCTCTGGGGAAATACTTGTCACTGTCTAAGGATCACATAGATTTTAGATTCTTCCTTTGGAATCAAGCACCTTTAATTAGATTTTTTTAGTCCCACCTGAGATGACTGCATTATTCATCCAGAGAACAGCAAACTCATTTATGGAGATTCTAGAATGGTAATCCACATAAAATGTTGCAATCAGAAATATACTGAAATCCAGGAGATTATACATATATTAAATTTACTGCCTTAACAATCAACATCAATGAACTATTGGTAACATTCATTTGGTGTATGACTAAAACTTAAAAACATTCATTATCAATTTTGGTTCACATAAATATTAAACCTGCCCATACACAATAAAAATCACATTGAAGCCATTCACTAATGGTAAGAACATACAGGATCTTTCAGAAATCCAGATTCATCTGGACCTGGATAAGTACGACTGCAGAAAATGGCATAGGATATTAATAAGTTAGATAGAATACATGGATGTTATATTTTGCATGAATAACTGCACATAAATCCACATCTAAAATCATCTTTAAAATTTGAAAAATAAAAACATCACTGATATAATGAAAAGGAAGGCAAAATGTCCATCTTTCCATTAATATTAACACTGTTCTAGAAGGATGAGCAAATGCAATTAGAAAATATAAGTGCTATAATTACAATCATGATAAAGTGGAAACAAAATTATCTTTATAAATAATAAAATCATGAATATTAGAAAATCAAAGATAAATACTACTAAAATGTAAAAATTTTACTGAATCATACGGATTTTGGACACCTGGCTGGCTCAGTCAGTAAAGCATGCAACTCTTGATCTCAGGGTCTTAGGTTCAATCCCCATGTTGGGAATAGGGATTACTTAAAAACAAAAACAAAACAAAGCAAAAAACAAAAACAAAAACCCTAAAACTTGTATGGAACCATAAAAGACCCGAAATAGCCAAAGCAACCCTGAAAAAGAAAAGAAAAACTGGAGGCATCACAATTCTCAACTTCAAGTTATATTACAAAGCTGTAGTGATCAAAACCGTATCCTACTGGCATAAAAATAGACACACAGATCACTGGAACAGACAAGCAAACCCAGAAATGAACCCATAACTATCAATTAATCTTCAACAAAGCATGAAAGAATATCCAATGGGAAAAAGACAGTCTCTTCAACTAATGGTGTTGGGAAAACTGGACAGCAACATGCAAAAGAATGAAACTGTACCATTTTCTTACACCATACATAAAAATAAATTCAAAATAGATTTAAGACATAAATCTGAGACTTGAAACCATAAAAACCCTAGAAGAGAACACAGACAGTAACCTCTTTGACATCAGCCATAGCAACATCTTTCTAGATATGTCTCCTGATGCAAAGGAAACAAAAGCAAACATAAACTATTGGGACTTCAAAATAAAAAACTTCGGCATAGCAAAGGACACCATCAACAAAACTAAAAGGCAACCTACAGAATAGAAGATATTTGCAAATGACATAACTGATAAAGAGTTAGTGTCCAAAACACATAAAGAACTTTATAAAACTCAACAGCCAGAAAGCAAATAATCCAATTAAAAAATGGGCAGGAAACATGAATAGACATTTTTCCAAAGAATACATACAGATGGCCAACAAACACATGAAAAGATGCTCCACAGCACTCATCATCAGGGAAATTCAAATCAAAACTACAATGATATAGTACCTAATACCTGTCAGAATGACTCAAATAAAAAACACAAGAAATAACAGGTGGTTGGCAAGGATACGGAGAAAGGGGAATTCTCTTGCACCGTTGGTGGGAATACAAACTGGTACAGCTACTCTGGAAAATAGTTATGGAGGTTCTTCAAAAAGTTAAAAAGGGAACTACCTTTTTCTTAAAATTTTTTAAAGATTTTGTTTTTAAGTAATATCTACCCCCACTGTAGGGCTTAAACGCACAATCCTGAGATCAAGAGTTGCATGGTGTACCAACTGAGCCAGCCAGCATTATCTCCAATAGCCAAATTATGGAAGGAGTCCAAGCGTCCAACAACTAATGAATGGATAAAGAAGAGGTGATATGTGTATGTGTGTATATATATATATATATATATATATACACACACACACGTGTGTATATATATATATACATATACACGTGTATATATGTGTATATATATATATATATATATATATATATATATATATATAACTCTACCATCAAAAAGTATGAAATTTTGCCATTTACAATGCATAGATGGAGCTAGAGAGTCCTATGCGAAGCAAAATAAGTCAGAAAAACAATTACCATACAATTTCACTCACATGTGGAACTTAAGAAACAAAACAAGACTCTTAACTAAAGAGAACAAACTGATGGTTACCAGAAGGGAGGTGGGGGGGGGGGTTAAATAGGTGATGGGGATTAAGGAGTGCACTTGTGATGAGCACCAGGTGTTACATGGAAGTGTTGAATCAGTATATTGTATACCTGAAAGTAATATTACACTGTATGTTCACTAATTGGAATTCAAATTTAAAAAAAAAAGATGAAAAAGCAATTGAATGTTTATTTTCAGAAAACAATCCAAAAGCCTATTTAAAGAATAGCCCACTTACAAGGGCAATACAAATATAAACTGCTGAAAAATCTCACCTTACAAAAATACAGTCTTCAGGTCAAGAGTATTTTGTGCTTCTGAGATACGGCCATGATTTCCTTTTAAAGATATTTTAATCTTCAAAGATTCAGTTTTATTTTTTGACTGGAATTTGTTTCACTTAAAGTCCAAAGTACCACACCTCTAGGAATTAGAAAGGGCACTATGATATGTTTTTCACATTATCTTCCCTCATGGATAGAATTGACTTAAGACATTGACTTTCTTCTGCTTTTCTAATCTGCTTTCAATTTATTGTAATATAGTTTACAGATCCTTGCAAGTCGCCTTGAATGCGTTTTTTTGAAGAAAATAGGATATAAATAAGTAAACATAAAAAAGGAGACAAATACTGAGCATGGCTTATTAATAAGAATAGTTAATATCCTTTCTATATTCCCAAACTATTATAATCACAAGGAAGCTTTTAGTTTAAATTTATGTATAAACAATCTCTACATCAATCCCAATATGTCCCTGAAATGCACAAACAAGAACCAGTTCTAGAGCTGAGGATCCGTGACATTCGCTCAGTGCGTTGCTATTTTGTCAACTTTCTTTTTGCATGTACGATTGATCTTTAACCCAAGTTCTTCCTCAAATTCGACACTCTCTTTTCTGACATTAAAGGCTTTTCTTTCTCTTTTTTCCTGCTGATGAAAATCTTTTCTGACATTAAAGGTTTTTCTCTCTCTTTTTTCCTACTGATGAAAATCATCATTATGAAGAAATGTAGTAAATAAGCCAGATATATTGAATATATACTGCAAAACATACCTTATTCTAAATACATGAATATATTGCCTGTCAAAACAGTACATCAAAGTATGTGAGGTAAGTGCTATTATTTTAACCATTTTACAGATGATGAACTCCCAGCATTGAGAGGTTAAGTTCTAAAACTGTACAGTTAGTGATAGAGCAGAATTTACCACAGCAGTCTAATATTAGAACTTACACTTCTAACCACCACATTATACTGCCTAATCAGGGATAAATTAGAAGAAATAAGTATGGGAAGATAAGATATTTTAAATGAGTATGTAAATTTAATTATGTAATATATATTAGATGATACAGGCTTATTACCCTAACAAATATTTAAAATAATTTAGCGTGCTGTAAAATGAAAACATCAATTAATTAATGGATATGTCATTAAGAATTAATAGCACTATTATTTGTTAAGCATTTATTGTGCTCTAATAATTTTCTATATCATTAAGACCAATAAATCCTTTGATATAGTAACTATCATAAAACATGGATTTTCTTATCTTCGTGTTTACAAATGAGAAAGCTGAAGCTAAAAATGGTTAAATGGCACTTTTTCTCCCTAAGAGATGCTTGTATCAATTCCCTTATACAAACTTAGCCTCTCTTTATATAATATAGATAGATAGATAGATAGATAGATAGATAGATAGATAGATATACACACACACACTTTATTTAGAGAGAGAGAGACAGAGAGGGAGGGGGCAGAGAGAGAGGGAGAGAGAATCCCAAGCACAGGGTTGGATCCCATGAAGTGTGAGATCTCGATGTAAGCCGAAATCAAGAGTTGGATGCTTAACTGACTGAGCCACCCATGTGCCCCAGGCTTGGTCTCTCTTAACTAAACTCACCACATACTTATTTTTTACCCTCTGAAGTAGGAAAGGAAGATTAAAATGACAATTTGTCAATGCTTACTACCTTTCTCAAAATAAGTCTCAACTAATTATTTTTCTCACAAAAAGAAACTAAATTTTCATATTAGAGAAACAAGGAAAGCATGTAATACTTGTGAACTTAGTGTGATATATATCCATTTTTAAAACTCTTTTTAAGTGTCTTCTGAAAACTGTTACTAAACACCAGCTGTACTTTTCTAACCAAAGCCATCTCATACAAAGTACTGAATTATGATTACCTATCATCTCTGCCTACCATCATGACAGAGAGAGATCCTACAAGCACCCCTCTTTTACACCAGAGATGAATGAATCCTTCTCTGTCCAATAATCCTATATTTTAGAGTTCTAAATATGATTATATATATATATATATATATATGAAATACACATATATATCTCACATACTATGTGCTTAAAGCCATTGTTTTCATAGTTAATTTTTAAATTAGCAATGATTCTTACTAAGAAAATCTCAAGTAATCCAATCCAGAAAGTCTTCAGTGATTTGACAAGTGCCTCAATGACACAACTAATATATGTCTAAGTCAGGTTTCTAAAATTCAAAATGACACAAGTAAATATGTACCATTAAAGAAATTCACTGCATGTTGTATTACGTGTGAGTTAGTTCTCCTCTCTGGGCTTTATTCATTTTATTTACTTATAAAATTTGTAACATGGACTGGGTGCTATTTCAGTAGTACAGCATTTTATAAGTCTATAATTCTGCAAATGGAAGTCATTTGTTCTCTTTCAGGAGTTTAACTCCCAATTTATTATCCTCGACATAGTCCATCACAGCTGTTTATGCCCAAAATCCACATAGCAATCCTGTCATACGTAAATACTGCAAGGGTATATTTTAGTCCTGTTGTCATGAAATCTGAATTAATGAATTTCCAAAAGTCCTGTGCTTTACAGTTTTCATTTCTATGCTCAAAAATGATTTATTTTCTGAGGTAACTTCAACCCTCTGCCTGATGTAATACCTTTCTATTAGAGTAGAATTTTTCAACTTGACTGGGAACAATGGGTACATTTCATTGTTTCCCATTCTCTGTAAAAATTTAAAGTAAATATTATATAGTACAGTTATAGTTCGTTAATTTTCTAATAATATTTCCCATATATTTTTAGACATTTTGAAAATATTTGATAAGTATTCATAACTCCAAGGCCACCTTACTGATGGTAGGCAAAAAATAATAATCTGGGAGATAATGGAAAGAGATTTGAGATGCTCATTGCACAGGGTTTATAAAATAATATTTCCCCAACTCAAGAGGAATTGGAGAGGCTCAAAAATTCTTATCACTGACATGCCTGTGTGTGTCTGCTCTGTCTCTTCTACTTCCTCTCTCCCTTCCTCTTCCTATTCCTTCCTTCAGTGGTTTGTGTCTACTGGAACAACAGTCCTAATGGCATGCTGAACACATTTCCTGTACATAATTGGAGTAGAAAAACTCTCACTATTGCAGTAGCACAACTTTATCTTTTACTCTTTTCTAATTTCTGGAAATATTTGAAGCATATCTGAGGAAGCATTATACATTAGAGGTAATTAAGACTGACATTTACAAAAAGAAGAGGCAACAAATGTGGAAAAAGAGAACCCTGTGCACTGCTGATGGCGTTGTAAAGTGGTCAGCTACAATGGAAAAAACAGTATGGAGTTTCCTCAAAAAATTAAAAATAGACCATCCCTATCATCCAGAAATTCCACTGCTGAAAATGTACGCATGCCTCGGAGATATTGCAGGTTTGGCTCCAGACCATTAATATAAAGCAAATATTGCAATAAAGCAAGTCAAATGAATTTTTTGGTTTCCAGTGCATATAAGTTATGTTTACACTATTCTGTAGTCTATTCAGTATAGCATAGATAGCATTATATCTAAAAAACAGTACACATCCTAATTTAAAAATGCTTTATTGCTAAAAAATGGTAACCATCATCTGAGCTTTCAGAGAGTTGTTATCACTGATCAAATATCACCATAACAAATATAATGACAATGAAAAAGGTTGAAATATTACATGAATTACCAAAAGGTGACACAGAGACCTGGAGTGACCAAATGCTGTTTGCTCAATGGTACTATTAAACTTGCTCAACCCAGTATTGCTACAAAACTTTAATTTGTAAAAGACACATTATCTATAGAGTGCAACAAAGTAAGATGTTATAAAGTGGAAGTATGCATGTATATCCAAAGGAAATGAAAACACAAACTCAAAAAGATATCTCTACTCCCAAGTTTACAGAAGCATTATTTATGAGAGGCAAGACATAGAAACAACCTAAGTGCCAATGGATGGATAAATGGACAAAGAAATTATAGAATATATATGCAATTGGAACATTACTCAGCCATATAAAAGGAAGGAAATTCCACAATTTGCAACAATATGGATGGACCTTGAAGGCATTATCATAAGTGAAATAAGTCAGACAAAGATAAATAATACTGTATAATCTCACTAAAACGTAGAATCTAAAAACAGACAAGACCCAACTAAACTCAGAAAGAAAATGGATTTGTGGTTACCAGAGGTACTGGGTGGGGAGAGCAGGAATTAGAGAAAGGTGGTTAAAATGTACAAACTCTCACTTATCATATAAATAATGTAAAATATGATGACTACAGTTAACACTACTATATGATATACTGAAAAGCTGTTGAGAGTAAATTCTAAGAATTCTCAACATAAGGAAATTTTTTTATTATATCTCATGAGATGATGGATGTTAATTATACTTATTTTGATAATCATCTCACTATATATGTAAATCAAGCAAGAGTAATATTAATATGTAATAACTTGTGAGAAATAAACATGTGCATGGCATGGAAGAACTGAAGCTATAAATAGTGCTGGAGCAGAGTCCTCTTGAATCAGTCTTTACTGCCTTGTTTGGTGGATGGTGGAACATTTCCTGGGAGGGGAGACATGGGGTAGCATCAGGGTGGGTGAGAGCTTAAGCATGAGAGATTTACGAACCTATATGGAAACATATACTTAAACAATACTTAGGCTGCATTAGTCATCTTTGGAAATTAGAAAGTCTAAATTATTAACAATTTTAAAGTATGTTGTGTGACTTTTGTCCCAAACAGCAGAGATTTAAAATCTAATTAATTACACCATAGTAATGTGGGAAGGATTGAGATGTCTTAAAATCCCCAAATACTCTTCAGGTAGAAGCTAGAAGAGAGCAACAGAAAGGCTTTTTAATCTTATTTTTGTTACCACAAAGATCCCATGTTTGATTAAATTTGAAATTATATTTGGTAACACTTATTTCCTTTTACACATGAGAGAAAATAATCCTCATGAATTGAAAAATACTGAAGCTATATTTTTAATAGTTAAGGTGAGTCTGTTAAAACAAAGGCATCCTTAAACTAGGAGAATTAAGGCATAGAGCTGCAACTTCCAGAGAAAAATCTACCTTTTCATCAATAAACACCATGAGTCCTTGCAATTCTTGAGTTTCTGATACAATGTATAAAAGTACAAAAGGTGTTTTTTCATGCAATTTAAAAATATGTTTTTCTCAACAATACATTTGACAAATAAATTATAATTAAGGATTTTATAGTTTAAAAAACATATACCCAAATAATTGTAAGAAACTTGAAAAATTCCACCACCACAACAAAATATATTTCTCAGGGAAACAAATCCTCCCTAAATTCTGCTTTGAACCATTTGCTTTGTAGAAGCCATAAAGTCAATCTTATTTCCAGTCTGAATAATTGAGCAAATTATATTTATTAACTGAATAAATGAGATTGACATTTCTTTATATCTTCTAACATTTTTTCACATTGATCAAATAATGAATTTATTCTCCCTTAAATGTAGCTTCTAATGTAACTCCTTATCTGGAATATTCAATCCAGGCTTTCCTTTTTATCTTTCTGAATGATATCTATAAGGTACATTCTTACTTTGAAGTCACTCTACTTTTCTTTTTTTAATAATAATGTTGCTCAAAAAATTTTATCAAATTTTCTTACCACTTCAAATTCAAAGAGGTCTTTATAATTTCCAAAGATTCTAGCATTCTTGTATTTGTTTGCGTATGCATATGTGTGTTTATGTACCTGCAAGCGTTATTATGCATACATCAACAATACATGTAATACATACATATTATGTATATTTTTTTTTAATTAAGGTTTATTTAATTTTGAGAGAGAGAGAGGAGAGACACACACACACACACAGAGTACTAGTGGAGGAGGGGCAGAGAGAGAGAGGGAGACACAGAATCTGAAGCAGGCTCTACGCTCTGAGCTGTCAGCACAAAGCCTGACGCAGGGCTCAAACTCATGAAACATGATATCATGACCTGAGCCAAAGTCGGAAGCTTAACCTACTGAGCTGTAAGTAAAGTATACAGCTTTACTTCCAAAGTCCCTATATGACAAGTAAAAGCAATTCCTTAGCATCATTTTATAGATGAGCACATAGAACATACAAATATTAATTGTCCTGTAGCCTAAAAGAAAGTTCAAGGTCTGAAACTAGAACAGAATCTGTTGAGCTTCCAAACTCGTTGCCTACTATTATCTAATACAATTAATTATATGCATAGAAATGGATTTCCTCGTAAGTTATGTAAACGTGTAGATCATTCCTATGACTGAATATAGGGACCAGTATTGGAAAATCTGCCATGGTCCATTTCTAGAACACCTGTCATTGGCCTAAAATTCAGAATTGATTTAAATAGGTTTGTTCTCATTTTATCAATTCAAAATGGATACTCTTAACTCATAATTCACAATGGATACTAGGAGGGAAAAATTATCATTTTAAAGCTGTTTTATAATGGGAAAAAATAGAACTCGGGCTTAGAAACCAAACTTCAGCAAACCAAACTTATTTATTATTTAAGGTACAGCTAAAAACAATAAAGTATTTATGAACATATCCTCTTATGCCCACTGCATTTGTGAGGAATTCAAATAGGAACTGCTCTTAGCATCCAGTGGGAGTCTGAGAGAGAATTCTAACTTTGTGAGCATAAAGGCATTTCTTTCAACAGAAGATAGAAGTCAAACTTCTATATTATAGGTCCAAAGAAGTTTCAATTGGCCAGAATAAGGTGAAAGGGGGATTCCTGTGAGTTTAATTCACAAGAGAACTAAGGTTTCATAGAAAATATCTTGTTGGTACTACCTTTCTTGAAAGTATTCTAAATTGTCTGAGTCTACGTTATGGTCAGGTAGGTAGGTCAGGTAACACGAATGAATGTAAAAGCTTTCTAAGATGAGGATCAGATTCCCAAGAAATACTGGAGTATCTTCACTGGAATCAGAGTCATGGCTAAAAAGCAAAATCACACTATAACGTGTAAAGTGATTACTCTCCTGTGAGATGTGCATTTTCCCAACTTATATTAAAAAAATTCAGGGGCGCCTGGGTGGCGCAGTCGGTTAAGCGTCCTACTTCGGCCAGGTCACGATCTCACGGTCCGTGAGTTCGAGCCCCGCGTCGGGCTCTGGGCTGATGGCTCAGAGCCTGGAGCCTGTTTCCAATTCTGTGTCTCCCTCTCTCTCTGCCCCTCCCCCGTTCATGCTTTGTCTCTCTCTGTCCCAAAAATAAATAAACGTTGAAAAAAAAAATTTAAAAAAAAAAAATCAAAAAAAACAACAACAATGAACAAGAGACTTTTAGGGTCTTACCTAGAACTAACATATATGAATTTTTAATTTTAGTGTATTGAAAAGAAAGGAAAAGGTGACTTTGAGCAATATTAAGAAAGAAAAATAGTATCATAATGCATATTGTTTATGTTTCTAAAAACCTGAGCTGAAACACATCTTAACTAAAAATTTCTAGAAATGTAGAAACCCCATGAATAATCTGCTGGCTAGCAGACTCAGTCCCATCTAAAAGGCTAAAATGAACAAAGTTTTTACCACAGTTCTTAAATTATTTTGAATAACTTCAACTACTGAGGAGAATGTAAAGAAAGTTTTTATTTAAGAACACTCTAATGCTCCAGCTGTGCTGTAAGAAAAATGAAATTGAAGGATGTGATGTGCAATTTTGTTAATACATGAATATTTTTCAGAATAATTGACTCATTCAGGGAAAATAATAACAGCATTTTCTGTGATGGTCTTTAAGAAAATCAAATTTTAGCAAATTTAGAAGCCATTATTTAAAAAGAATATATGTAAAGAAATTCACTATTAATCTGCTTAATATTACTGTAGGGCTTTTTTTTTTGTAAAGAACAAGATTATATCTTGTTTTTCTAATATATATGCATATATATAATTATGTAATTTTTATTGATTTATAATATGCAAAAATGTTTCTTAAACAAAATCAGTTTGGTTTTTAAATGTGATAATAATTTTTTACATTTTCTTTCCCTTGTTTCTGACAAATATCTAGTGATTTGTGAGTTTCAGATGACAATACTCCTTTTCAAGTACCTGAAGGAGATAGTGAGGAAAGGGTTATTTTGTTGTTGTTGTTGTTGTTGTTGTTGTTGTTGTTTTTCTTCTTCTGTTTTAACTGATACTATGGGTACCTCTAAGGCAAGGATGGAATAAAATTAAAAAGTACAAAATGTGGAGAAAGTTTAGGAAATACTGTTTTAGCCAAATAATGCAATATCTTTTACTGAAAGAGGCTAATATCACCTAGGCTCTCTACTTGATAGTAAACTCATTTGCAGAGAGAAGAGAGCTGCCCAAATTCCAACTGAGAGTTGATAATAGACCAGAGACCCAAACAAAATCAAGTTCCTTGGACTACTATCCAATTCCTTACTCTGTTGTATCATAAAATTTCAAAACTTAATTATTTCTAATTTAAATTGCATACAACCAAGTTTTAATCTGTGGTAGATTGCCTAATAAGAGTCAACACTAATGACATGTTTCTTCATTAATAATGCCAAACCTTTTGCTTTGAACTATCCTTATGTATTAGTAGAAAATGCCAATGCCTATATAGTGGCTTACAAAGGGCTAAAGGACCCTTCCCAAACACACTTCTGTTTATGACTTAAAAATATAACCAGATCTTACCAATAAAGCTCATGTTTTTAACACCATTATTGAAAATAGCTTATATAAATAAATAAATAAATAAATAAATAAATAAATTTATTGAAAATCATAGCTTATATGGGTACAGAATTAATTTATGAATAATATCGATGGAGATGATATCTGTAGCCTCAGAAAGCAGAACTTTAAGAGTAATACATTACACAGGAAAGGTGAAAGGTAGATGATAAGAATACTTCTGGGAGTGCTTTGTCATATCAGCCTCTATCAGACATAGTCTTACATTAATAGTACAAGAACTACCAGCTAGATACTTTCGCACTTGTCTGTTATTAGTATTTGAATTTTCATACTTAAATATTAATTCATTTTAGGTAAACAAAGATATTTTCCTTTAGGTTTCCTATATATGTTTATAGTGGACATTACAAGGACCTAGAAATTAGACTAAACTAGAACTGGGATGTAATTTCTGAATCTACTAACTCAACAAAATATTTACAAGTTCCCTAACTCTTTGAAAAGCAGTTTTCTATTGTATAAAATGGGAAAGATAATGATACTTGCATAGCCACCATTAGGAATAAATATGATAATGTACACAAAGTACCTAATAATTATAACACCATGGCCAAGCAATGTGCGTGGATGTCTCTCTCTCCACCCCTCCCATCTGTTATATATACTTCCTGTTTCTCTGGAGAACCCTGGCCAATACATAAAGCATGACAGACAGAACTAGCTGCTCTGAAGGAGCAGAGGCAAGATGGGGAAGTCTGAACAATCCTTTGAACCAGAAATCTCCCTCAACTCAAACCAGAAAATCTAATGAAGGATTCTTTGCCCTGCTATCAGTGACAATTCCTTGGAAGTATTAGATGGACACAGGGGCTTAACTCTTAGTGACTAGAAAGAACAACTTAGCAATGTTCAAACTTTGCAAAAAGTAACTGCAGTTGATAATATTTTTAACTAGGTATAATTCAGACAAATATGTAGGCTTTAGAATAACAGACTTCCAAAATCTAAAAAGAAACACACAGACCTTAATCAGACTTTAAAAAGGAATGTGACTCCAAGTAGATGATGAGTGCTGTGGTTAATGACAACAGATAGGTAACTAATATACAGAACAAAAGAAGGAACAAGTACACCCAGCTTGATTGTCTAAATTACTTCTAAGCCTGGATATTAAAATGAGAAGTGTGTACGACAAATTAAGAATCACATATAGAAAAAAAAAAAAAAGACATATCAGAGGAGAAAAATTTAAAGTGTTGTCTGAATATCTAGGAGTACTGACTGGAAAACTTAAACCCAGAATAAGATAAGTCAGGTGAAAAATGCTGAAAGGTAGGAATAAAGAGGACTATGGAAAGGAGGTAAATTAGTAAAAGTGAGATATAGGAACACTCTGGAGAAAATAGTTTTATATTAGCATATGCCAAATTTTTATTTTTAAAATATTTGGTGGTCTGGGCACAGGAGATAAATGAAAATATATATGGAAATGAATTAGTTATCAATGAACATGTACTGTGCATCAGGTGTCTTATATATATTTAATATATCATTATTTTGTATGTATACATACTTATTACACAACAAGATCCTTGGAAGCTACTATTATTTTCATTTAGGAGGCAGCAATTTACATCAAGGTCACACAGTTCAAGGATGCCAGAATTTACTCTGAGTCGTTTCATTCTAACATTCAGTTGTAGAATTAGATATTACATATCTGTCCCACAGTGAATTGAGAACATCTTTATAATAATGAGGAACTGCAACTGATTGAACCTTGTAAGAAATACCATTTGTCAGGGTGCCTGGGTGGCTCGGTCAGTTGAGCGTCCGACTTCAGCTCAGGTCATGATCTCGCAGTTTGTGGGTTCGAGCCCCGCGTCAGGCTCTGTGCTGACGGCTCGGAGCCTGGAGCCTGCTTCAGATTCTGTGCCTCCCTCTCTCTCTACCCTTCCCCGTTCATGCTCTGTCTCTGTCTCTCAAAAAGTGAATAAACGTTAAAAAAAAATTAAAAAAAAAAAGAAATACCATTTGTCTAGCTGCATAAAGGTTTGAAATATCAAAAAAAATAAAAAAAAAATAAGAAAAGGAGGACTTAATTCTGTTGAAGTAAGTCAGTTGAGGTAATGTCTGTCAGCCTGCAAGCTCAGAAAGATAGTCTTGCCCATGCTTTGTTCCCGGTGCTGTATTTTGGGTACATAGTGACTGATCAGTAAATATCTGTTGGGTAAACTAATATGTAACTAGTTTACAGGTAATTAACTCAGCATTAGAAACAGGAAATGGTTTTACTTTTCAAAAAGCAAAAAAAAAAAAAAAAAAAAAAAAAAAATCCCCTATTGTATCCCACCCAGACCCACTTCCATCTACTGAGTTATTAGTTTCTCAGTATTAGGTTTTCAGCCATTCCTAAATAACAGTCCCACTGGGGTTCCTAAAACTATGTTCTGTTTCTATTTCAAAGCTTTAATTTTATACACATTGAAAATTCTTCTTGTAAGTTCCCCATAATACAAGCTAGAGCAGGAACAAGGTTACCTGTTCCATTCCTGGGCAAAATAAGGAAAAGGCAAAAGAAGCAGACCGTTATCATACTTGAATGTGAGTAGCATTTCTCTCCTTGGAAGTGTCTGCTGTACTCTATCTGATGCAATTTTTGTACTTGGTGTGGATTTGGCAGTAAGGGGAGGAAATTCAGAATTCTAAAAACAAAATGCTCACTTCTGAGCAAGCACCATGGTTAGTCACATCCCACTAGCCTCCTTTCAGACCTGCTGATCCCCGCTAGGTATCTCTCTTCAGATACTCTGCTCCCTGTTCTGAAAGCATGAGTATGCATCAACAGGTCTCCTGCCTGAGCAAAGTCCAATTAAGGAATAAAACGATGGCCCTTCTGTTTCCCAGCTACTCTTCAGTCTTTAGACTTGCCTCCAGGAGGATAGGCATCTATCCTGAAACATCTCTCTGAAAGGCGCATGAAGAGAGAATAACTGACCACTGTAATCCTGCAAAAGGCGTATCTACTCTCTTTATTCTCTGAATGTGGGACTGAAGAGGAAGACTGGTCCCTGAGATGTTGAATTTCTATATGCCTTTGAAGAGAGAGACTGGCGCCAGCTGCTCCAGGTTTATTTTCTTTAAAATGTAAAACAAATGAAAACACATACTCTCAGTAGTAGCACTTTATCACAGTTACAGGAAAAAGCAATAATTCTTTTGAAAATTCCTGTTAGAAATTATTTAAAGAAACACTGATTAAGGTAGTACTTTGAACTGTGTCAAAAAGCTGAGTAAGGATTGCTTCTTCAGAAGTCCACAGGGTAAGGAAGAAAAAGGAGGAAAGCAATAATTGAGGGAGACTGGACTTTGGATGCATAGTGCAATATTGTATGAATGGACTTGATTTTAAGAACCAGCTGTGCATAATGTTAAGGTTTGGGATATTATTCAGAAAAGGCACTGGAGCATATTAAGTTGTAGAGACATTTTACCATGTCTGTTACCAAAACATAACACTTAAATAAGCATACAAGTTAGGACAGAGTGAAGGTAGTATCTTGCATAGGGAGATGCTGTAATATTCCACAAAAGAACTAACAAGGGTAATACAATCACAAAAAGACTGGAAATTAAAAGTAAAATGAAATAAACAGGATAAATTTTAGAGCAATATCAGATGCAAAGAACTTACTTCTACATAGATGTGGTGGGCCAAAAGAGAAGAGGTTGTGTCCAAGATTCGTCTCAGAGAAGATCTTAAACATGTAATTATAACTAACTAGGATAAGAAAAAAGGTGGGGTTTTTTTTTAGTAAGTCCAGAATGGGAATTGGAATTATTTACTTGTATTGGTCTAATATTTCTGAATATGGAATGCATGGTTTCTGGAGAAAAAAAAAAGGTAACTTCATGCAAACTACCTCAAATTTATAGAAGCATTCCTACACCTACTTTGAGGTATAGTTTCTATAAAACAATGGAAGATTCATGGTTTGTCTTCATCTACTTTGAAAATGCAGGGTATACATCTTGATTATGTGTCCTTCAAAAAAACAACAACATAATTCCTTTGTCTCTGCTACAAGAGTTCAGAATTCAAAGGGACATGCATCACCACAAGTAATGCAGGGACAAGGATCTACCCTCTTAAACTACCTCTGGCAGAGCTATTTATGTAAACTGAAGTCTGACCTGCCATGCCTATTTATTAGTCTGCCAACTTTTTTATTGCAATTCATTGCCTCCCTTGTTCTTACGTTTTCATGTTAGAGTTCCCAGATGAATTTTTAATGGCATGACTTCAAAACACTAGGGAAGTAAATGATGTATGTTTATATTTTGCTTGCAAAATCAGCACTTGAGAGAATCACTTGCTTACAAATTGACCCTGGTAAGTTCTTAAAAGCTTAACCTCATGTAAACTTTCAGATGTGAAAATTTGGACATATCCTTTAGATAACTCAGGCTACTTGTATGACAATGATGGGATAGAGGCAGAAAATAAAGAGTAAAAAGGAATATTGGACCTATGGATTTGTTTCTTAGGAATTTCATCATCTTTGAGTAATGTAAGTCATTGCTTCCTCAAATGTGCAAAACACATCTTTGCATTGAAAACTGGTGAAATCACAATTTCAGGTTTGGATACAGGAAAAATTTACAATATTTACTATTTATTGCTTTACTATAATCTAGAATCTGTTGTTCAAACTGATTATGTCTTGAATTTTTCCAGGTTCATTTGCTGATGAAATCAGCATTTTGTGCACCAACATTTCCTTGGCAGAAAGTAACACACCCTATCATTGAGGAAGTTATTGTTCCATTAAGGAAGTCAGGTATTAATCTGCTCAGAGTATGTGGTAATAAATATAGGTCAAGAATATATAACATCAAGGGCTTAAGTGTTATACAGGTTAGTCATTAATGACATCTGAATAAAGTTTTGGGAACCATCTTCAACAAAGTAATAGAGATGGTTTTACATTAAAAGATGAATATATGGGAAGAGGGGGTGAGATGAACATATGTGTTGCTACTGCGCATCTTCAATTAATAGTTGCTCCTATTGGACTTCTTACTCCTATTCATTACAGAGGTATACAGTGATATGCCAGCAGTTTTAATTTGCATTTCTTTGATTTCTAATGATAATTATCTTTTTAGAGCCATTTTTCTTTGTTGAATCATCTTCAAATCTTTTACTGTTTTTTAAATAAAACTTTTATTGAGACAAGTGTGTATTTATGTAGTTTAAAAAATAATACAAGGAAATCCTATGTAAACTTTATAATTTCATCCAGTGAAAACATTTTTTTAAAACTGTAATATACCGCAAACAGTTTACTGGAATAGATACAGCCCACCAATCTTATTCAGATTTCACCAGATTTACTTCTACTAAGCTATGGTGTTTATGTGTGTGCATTTATTTCTAAAGAGATTTGTAACATGTAGGTTTCTGTATCCACCACTGTAGCCTAAATAGTGAACAATCGCATCAATGAATCCCTGTTGCCTTTTTATAACCAAACCCACCTTCCTCTCTCCTGTTCTACTTCCCTAAATCCTGGCAACCACTAATCTCTATTTCCAATTTTTTTTTCATCTCAAAAGTATTTTACATACAGAGAAAGACAGATACCATATGGTTTCACTCTTATGTGGATCCTGAGAAATTTAACAGGAACCCATGGGGGAGGGGGAGGAAAAAAGAAAAAAAAAAAAAAGAAAGAAAAAAAAAAAAAAAGAGGTTAGAGTGGGAGAGAGCCAAAGCATAAGAGACTGTTAAAAACTGAGAACAAACTGAGGGTTGATAGGGGGTGGGAGGGAGGAGAGGGTGGGTGATGGGTATTGAGGAGGGCACCTTTTGGGATGAGCACTGGGTGTTGTATGGAAACCAATTTGACAATAAATTTCATATAATAAAAAAAAAGTATTTTACAAATAAAACTATACAATGCTTAACCATTTAGGATTGGATTTTGTCATTTAGCAAAATTTTCTGAAGATTCATCTGTTTCCTTTGTATCAATGTTTCACTCTTTTATTGCTAAGTATTATTAAATTGCATGTTTTGCCAGTTCTTTTGTCATTTACCTGTTGAAGGACATCGGGACTGTTTTCCAATTTGGGACTATTACAAATAGAGCTGCTATGAACACTTGCATATAGGTTTTTGTGTGAACATAAGTTTTCAATTTCCTGGGATAAATGCCCACAAATGCAATTGCCTGTTTCTATGCAATGGCAAGTTTAATTTTGCAAGAAACTGCCAAAATTTTTCCAGAGTGGTTGTACAATTTTAAGCTCCCATCAGGAATGTCTGCATGATCAAATTCTTCCACATTCTTTCAAGCATTTAGTGTTGCCACTTTTTTTTTTTAATTTTAGCCACTTTGAGGGATGTGTAGTTATTATTTCATTGAGGTCATAATATACATTTTTCTGATAATAAGTGATATTGAACATCTTTTTGTATTCATTCACCATCTATATGTCCTCTTTACTGTTTATATCTTTAGCCCATTTTCTCATTGCATTGCTTTTTTGTTGTTGTTGCTGTTAGGTTTTAAGACATTTTTATTGTATCAGTCTGAGTTCTTGAGAGAAATGAACAGGATATATTGGTATCTATAGAAAAAGATTTATTATGAGACATGGGTTCACACAGTTATGGAGGCTGAGAAGTCCCGTGATCCACTGTCCGCAAACTGGAGGCCCAGGGAAGCAGGTGCTATGGTTCCAGTTCCAATCAGAATGCCAGAGAACCAGAAGAGCCAATGGTATGTCATCTAAGAACCAAGGACACCAATGTCCTGGTGAAGGAAAATGTCCTGACTCAAAGAATAGAGCAAATTCATCCTTCCCCCACTTTTTTGTTCTATTCATGCCCTCAACCTATTAGTTGATGTCCCCACCTGCATTGGTGAGGCTGACCTCCTTTACTCAGGCTACAGATTTAAACATAAATTCGTCTCTTCTGGAAACACACTCGCTGACACGCCCAGAAAAGTGTCTCACCATCTATAGGGGCATCCTCAGCCCAGTCAAGTTGACACCTAAAATTAACCATCACTTTTATCCTCTAGATACTAATTCTTTGTCAGATATATGGTGTAAAATATTTTCTCCCACTCGTAGCTTGTCTTTACAGTCTCTAAATAGTCTTTCCTAGAGTAAAATTTTGTTGTTTTGACAAATGTTTTGATATCATAAGACTGCTATGATAAATCACCATAACTTTGGTGGCTTAAAACAACAGAAATGTATTCTCCCACATTTCTACAGGTCCAGGATTCAAAATCAAGATGTACAGAGCTGTGCACCCTGTGAAGGCTGTACAAGAGACTCTCTCACATCTTCCAGCTTCTGGTGGTTCCAGGGGCTGGACTTTGCTTGTAGCTCATAACCTCAACCTTGGCCTCTGTCTTCATACGGTCTTCTTTCTTTCTCCCCGTATGCCTCTTTTAAGGACACTTAACATTGGACGTAAGACCCACCTATACAAACCTAGGATGATCTTCACTTGATTCAATATCTTTAACCTAATTAAATCTGCAAATATGTACATGTATGTATGTGTATTTTTTTTTTTTTCCAAATAAGATCACAGTTACAAGTTCAGGGAGGTGAGCATATGTTCTGGGGGGAGCACCACTCAACTAAATACAGTGAAGTCCAATTTATCAAATTTGCATTTGATTCTTTTTTGTAACTTCTACTTATTTTTGGAAATTTTCTGTTTTTCATTTGTTTAAGAGAATTGTAATTTTTATTCAAGGTTCTGTTTGTTTGATGGCTGCCAAAAATCTTGTTCAGAAAATCGTATCATATGATTTATCTCAGTGCTGGAATCAAACTTATCTCATTCAGGTTTGTTATTTTCTTGGTTCTTATTTGATTTTTTTTATGCACCCTAGACATTTTGGGTATTATGTTAGGAGACCCTAGGCCTTATTTAAATCTTTTATTATAGCAAATGCTCACCCTGATTAGCTTTAGCACATAGGTCTGGCCTATATTTGTGAGCTGTGGATCCAACGGCAGTTTAATTTTCGAAGCCTTTATGGTATTTTTGTGTGTGTTTGGTTTCCCTAGTGATGCTGGGTACACCCACTTCTGATGTTGCCTGAGGCACAGAAAACAGTTCTCCCTGGATTCTGGGTGTCTCACAGCCAAGTAGAAGACTCTCAAGCCTGAGGTAATAAAGAGCCTTCCCTGGTTGGGCAAAAGCTTCCTGGTTGGACACTTTTTGTACCTATGTCCCTTGTTCATGATCCACATGTGCAATAATGTCTCTAGGCAGGTAAGGGGAGTTTTAGGTTCTTGGGACAGAAAGACCCAACAGTATCCCAGGTCCTGGCAGCCTGTTGTGGCTAAGTTGTTATATCTTCTGCTCTGTCACATCAGTATCTCTCTTGGGGGAATCTCAGGCATGGCGGGGGCGGGGGGGTGGGGAGGGAGAAGGAGAACACTTCCTCTCATCACTTACTGTTGCCAAGATCTACTGATGGATCCCTCCTATAGTCAACAGCAGGTGACTATCAGGCTCAACTATCATCAGAAAGATATATATTTGACCTAGGGGAGAGATGTGCCTATCTGTGCTGCCTTCAGCTACTAAGCTGGAGATGGGAATTGCTAGGTCTGGGTTTCCTGCTTTGGTTGGATGGGGGTATGTAAAACACCCTATTGCTGTGTTGTTGCTCTGGGTCTGACTCCTCCAACAAGTGTTTCTTCTTACCAGCTTCCACAGGCCTTCATCAGTCACCTCTTGTGTTGGGAGGATTTACAGTTGTGCTTAACAGGAGTAGGGAGAAACCGGTCTTCCTCATCATGTCTGGACTTAACAAGTCCCAGTTATATTTCAGAGCAATGAAAACTAGGAAACATCAATTTTATTTACATTTATTCCATTTTTAGAGTTTCACTTATTTCTGTCTTGCAGAATTTCCCTCTGTTTAAATAACTTTCTTCAATATTTCCAAAGATTATACTATTGGAAGGAAATTCTCAAGGTTTTTATCTGAAATTTTAAAATTTTTGTCTTTTTTTTTACTTGACATTTTCACTGGGTATAGCATTCACAGTTGACAGGGATTTTTTTTTTCTTTTGTCACTCTAAATAAGTAACTATTGTCCTACAGATTGCATGGTTTCAGAAGGAGTCTAATTCTCACCATTGTACCTCTTTATATAATAGGATTGTTTTCTTTATCTGCCTCTTTGGTTTCATTTTTATCACATTGAAGATGACATGTTTCAGTGTTTGTTTTTGTTTTGTTTTTTTCTTTTTTTGTCTGTTATTACTATTTTTGGAAAAATCTCAGCTATTATTACCTCAAATATTTCTTCTGGTCTTTTTTCTCCTTGAGATTCCAGTTCCTTATATGTTAGTCTACCTGATATTGTTCCACAGCTCTTCTCCCAAAAGTCTAGAACCTCTATTCTTCCACCTTTTTGTTTTTCATTTTTA
This sequence comes from Leopardus geoffroyi, assembly GCF_018350155.1. NCBI lineage: Eukaryota > Metazoa > Chordata > Mammalia > Carnivora > Felidae > Leopardus > Leopardus geoffroyi. Next base: position 98,019,686 of record NC_059336.1, on the reverse strand, counting down.
TCTTATATTTATATTTGGATAATTTTTGCTGACCTGTCTTCAGAGTCACTTATTATTTCATTGGCTATGTGAGGTCTACTGATGAGCCCAGCAAAGACAGTTTTCACCTGTGTTACTTTTTATTTGTACCCAGTTTATCTTGCACGTTGTCTACCTTTTTGATTTAGGCCCTTAACATATTTAATATAGTTATTTTAAATTTTCTGTCAAATATTTTCAACATATGTGTCACAGGAGTGAGTTCCAATGGTTACTTTACCTTTTTGGAGTTTTGTTTTTCCTGGACTTTTCTCATGTCTCCTAACTTTTGTTGAAAGAAAGATAGGCATTTTATGTAGAATAGTAGAGGCTAAGGTAAATCATCTTTATGCATGGTAATTAGTAGTTCTTTATCTCTGCTATGATTTCAGTTTTGGGTCCTCTGTTAATTTAACTGGAAACTGGGTTTGCCTGTTGTTACTAGGGACAACTTAAGTGTATTGCAGGTTACAAATCCTTCCACTGATACCTCCTTTTTATGGTGTAAATTTGCATGCCAGAGGCTGTTTTCTTAAAGTCTGTTCACCTCTTTGTTTTGTTTTGTTTTTGTTTGTTTACTTTTTCATTGCACCTGAAAAGGAATAGGTCTCTTGAAGCTCTCTTCATTGTATTCCACAGTTATTCTATCCAATTCATATTATTCTGGAAGTAAAGATCAGTGCAGAGAACTATTCTCTGATGTTCTGACTTAGCCTCATCTTATGCAGGCACTGTGCCCAAGGACCTCATGAGTTGGGGCCCTTGCAATTACCGCTGCCCCTTCTCCATTTGTAATGGGGGGTTTGGCACTTATCCAAGTCCCTGCTCAGGGACAAGAATTTTTCTCTCTCTTTTTCTCTTCCCTCAGCATCCAGGGGTTACCTAGTCCCCTGAGAGAACAATATTCATTTCTCTTTTACCTGGACACCAAGACTTGTTCAATAGAGAAGAAATATAAAATTCATCAAGCCAAATTTCAGCAGTTTAAGCTATTCCCCTGCTGTGGTTTCTGATAATTCTCTCCAATTTTCCCTGTGAATGCCTGATCAGATTCACAGAGAAAAAGATACATAGTAAGAGGTGTGAACATTCCCCAAATCTGTAATCTCCAATGGATTTACACTTTCCTATAAACCACACCTGGCCTTTAATAATAATATGTGGCATTTCAGCTGAATTCTTACTGGCTTACTTGACATCCAGCCGCACCTGCTCAATGTAAGGAAGTACTCCTATCACTTCTCTCCTCTCACATGCCTGGCTGTCCCAGATCTGGGGTTAATTGGATGCCATGAGAATTCAGTTCTCTGCTCTGTTCCAAAAACTCATTAATTTGCAGTGCATCTAGCCTTTTCCTTTTTTATATGGGTGAGAACAATGGTCTTTTCATCAAAGTTTTCTGAGCTAAGAATCAAAAGCTTTCCGTTTTTATTTTATACAGGTATTTACTTAATAACATAATGGACTTTAGTGAACCACTCAACCCAAAACCAGCTCATTACAAACAACACTTCTCTAATAATGTGCTTTTCCCTATCACATGTCTGTCTCCTTTCAGATGAAAACACTATTTAAATTATATGTCTTTACCACTTTGTGACCCTCTCATTTTTAGTTTTAACACACACACATATATTTCAAATATATCTCTGATTTAACAGAATTTTGCTTTTGTTATTTTCATTATTCTACTTAAGCATACACTGGTTCCTTGGCTATTCATCTAAGATGGCTTGCTTCTATCTATGTTTTTAAAACTTCTACTCTACTCTCCAGCATTAAAAACAGTTTCAGGTATAAATGTAAAGAGACCGTTACCTTCAAAGGAGGTCATTTAACCAATTTTCTGGTACACTGGTTGGGATATATGGATTATTTCACCTTGATGAGTCTCAAGTATTCAATTTCTTGGACTAGAACAAATTCAGAATATCATCAAGAATTTTTCCTATTCTATTTAATCAAAATAAATATTAATGATTAACCAAAAAACACATTCCAAAACAAGTTGCAAAAAGCTACAACAAAATTTGATGTTATTCACACTTGAAAATTGAATCTGTAAGAATGTAACTTTGACATCTGCTTTCTTAAAACCCCAAACAAGAAGATTTGTATGCATTTAAGTGTGATTCTCACAATACAGCTACATACTTTAGTAATGTATAAATAAGTTGCTTCTGAAGGTATTTTTCTCATAGTTATATGAAAGCAAATACAATTTTTTGAAATAATTTTGCCTTTGGAAAATTTGGACAGAGTTTTACATTCAAGTTTACATACACACACATTCACACACACACACACAATTTATTCTACCAGAAAGGTTTCAGTTCCAGTAAGTGCTCAATATTAAATCCTAAACAACATCAGAGAACTTTTATGTTCTCCTTTCTCTATGAGCTCTTAGACCAAGATGGCTTTTACAGACAGTGTTGCTGTTCTAGTATACAAAGAAAGGTTCAAGTAGCATTTGATCTAGTTGAAGTATTTTAAAGTTAGAGACTGTCATTCCACAAAGCTTGGTACCGCAAGTATTTGAAAACCACTTATTTCTTAGATGACCTCCTATTTTTGAAATTCCAATACATCATCTATTGCATATTAAATATAAGCATACCACATATAAATGCAGAGAAAATTAGAAGAACCATGTGAAATGTATAAATGACTGGTGCTGTCAGTTTTTATACTGTGCTATATTTTATATACTGTATTATATAAATATACACATACATATATATACATATATGTATACACACATATATACATATATGTATACACACATATATACATATATATGTATATATATATACAGTCTAAAAAAAAACCACTTACTGAGATTTTATTCTGAATCGTACACAATGTTACCTTTAAGCACTCACTTTCTCTAATGTTTAGTTAAATAAAATAAAGCCCAAATAAATAAAATTGGCAAGGCATAAGGCACTCACTCTTTAGCAAACACTAGGTAATGCCAATGTAACCTAAATCTGTGATTTGCAATAAGGGAGTGGTTGACATTCCAAGCACGTGCTAATGTGTAACAAAATTAGACTGGAAATATATTAACATTGGAGAAGTGTCAAATCTCTGAAATAAATTCACTCCAACTTGGTGGAACCTGCAACTCCAGCAGGGAAAAAGGAGCTCCTCCTGTGCTGTATTATGCCTAACAAAATAAAGAAGGTTCCTTTAGTAAACCGTGAGTTCTTAGAAATCAGAAAGGAAGCTATGCTGGCAAAATAATTGCATTCCTCTCCTGGCCATTGTGGAGATGGCAAAATATTGATGAAACAGAGGTGGCAAAACAGACATCACTGGATGATTTTGCATGATTCTGAAAAAGGATGATTGGTTCAGAATTGGTGAATATTTATGAACCTTAGTTTCTCATCATCGCTTTAGAGGTACTTTCTGCAAGGATTTATCTAAATATTACAAAAATCACAGTCATTTGTATGAACAAAAAGCTTCCTCAGGAGAAACCACAGGGATGTTTAGGTTGGGGAAGCAAGCTGGTTGACAAAATCAGGGAGTGAAGATATGTTTAATTAGATGAATATCTTTGATGACAGGTTCCAACTATTATTTTAAAATATCCTAAAATATATGCACCCATTTGAATATTTTAATAAATGGAAACAAATTAACAAAATGACATTCTCATCCCCAAAACAACCCCTGCCTATTAATTTCTAATCCAATTAGTCATGAGTTCCTATTGGTATACAAAACTGACCTCTACTTCTCATACTGTCATGGCCTTTGGTTACCAAAAATCTCAGTAATTTCCACAAGAATCAATGCCAACATTCTTTCATTACATAAGTTACACCGACAGCATAGAAAGACATGTCCTAATACACACACACATACACACACACACAATTTGTTCAAATTGTGGTTGAAAATATAAAAATATTAAAACATCCACTGTACTCACAGCAAAGCCCAAAATAATTTGCATGTAAAGACAGTTTAGGTTTTGGTACATCTTACATTCTAGGAACCTCAACGCTTCCTTAATTGTAATTTCTGTTTTAGTCTAAGTGATTTATTTTCATTCCCCTCTCTCTCTCTCTCTCTCTCTCTATATATATATATATATATATACACACACACATATATACATATATACTATTTCTCACATTTTTGTTTTGCTTCCTCTGCCTTAAACAATCCATATTTCTTCTTTCTCACAATTCTTTACTAAATTCTGTGATAAACATTGGGGAATGTGTTTTGGACTTTGTGTCCTCAGGGAACATTACTTATTATAAACATTATTTATTACAATCTCCTCACTTGTCTGATTATTCTATTAGACCATGAGGAACTACAATTCTTGGTGATTAGTACAGTGCCTGGCACAAAACAGCCAATGCATCCATGTTTGCTAAAAGCAATAATTTGGAAAATATCTCAGCTTTGATTCCCACAGTTCATAAGAAGAGAAGATCTGAAATCAGACTCTCCAGATCCAGTCCCCCGCTCTGTTACTTATTAGCTGTGCAGCTTTAAGAAAGTTACATAACTTCTTTAAGTCTCAATTGCTTAATCTATAAAATGGAGTACTAAGAAATTCTAACTTGCCTAGTGGCTAATAGAATTTAGTAAGATCAGAGTTAATAAAGTGCCACTTGGTAGTATTATCATTTGTTTTCAAGAAGGATAAATAATAGGGAATATATTTTCTAACATGAATGACAATTTCTTTTAAATTATCTGAAAGGTAAACTGGACATAGAAATCACATATGTGAGGTACATTTTATGAAGAAAACTGAAAATAAGCTCATCTACCAGCCATTCAAATCTGGAAGCCTAACTGTCATATATTCAAGAATGAAAGGCAGAAATGGAAAGACATTCCCTGCTCATGGATTGGAAGAATAAATATTGTCAAAATGTCAATACTACCCAAAGCTATCTACACATTCAATGCAATCCCAATCAAAATTGCACCAGCATTCTTCTCGAAACTAGAACAAGCAATCCTAAAATTCATATGGAACCACAAAAGGCCCCGAATAGCCAAAGGACTTTTGAAGAAGAAGACCAAAGCAGGAGGCATCACAATCCCAGACTTTAGCCTCTACTACAAAGCTGTCATCATCAAGACAGCATGGTATTGGCACAAAAACAGACACATAGACCAATGGAATAGAATAGAAACCCCAGAACTAGACCCACAAACGTATGGCCAACTCATCTTTGACAAAGCAGGAAAGAACATCCAATGGAAAAAAGACAGCCTCTTTAACAAATGGTGCTGGGAGAACTGGACAGCAACATGCAGAAGGTTGAAACTAGACCACTTTCTCACACCATTCACAAAAATAAACTCAAAATGGATAAAGGACCTGAATGTGAGACAGGAAACCATCAAAACCTTAGAGGAGAAAGCAGGAAAAGACCTCTCTGACCTCAGCCGTAGCAATCTCTTACTCAACACATCCCCAAAGGCAAGGGAATTAAAAGCAAAAGTGAATTACTGGGACCTTATGAAGATAAAAAGCTTCTGCACAGCAAAGGAAACAACCAACAAAACTAAAAGGCAACCAACGGAATGGGAAAAGATATTTGCAAATGACATATCGGACAAAGGGCTAGTATCCAAAATCTATAAAGAGCTCACCAAACTCCACACCCGAAAAACAACCCAGTGAAGAAATGGGCAGAAAACATGAATAGACACTTCTCTAAAGAAGACATCCGGATGGCCATCAGGCACATGAAAAGATGTTCAGCGTCGCTCCTTATCAGGGAAATACAAATCAAAACCACACTCAGGTATCACCTCACGCCAGTCAGAGTGGCCAAAATGAACAAATCAGGAGACTATAGATGCTGGAGAGGATGTGGAGAAACGGGAACCCTCTTGCACTGTTGGTGGGAATGCAAATTGGTGCAGCCGCTCTGGAAAGCAGTGTGGAGGTTCCTCAGAAAATTAAAAATAGACCTACCCTATGACCCAGCAATAGCACTGCTAGGAATTTATCCAAGGGATACAGGAGTACTGATGCATAGGGGCACTTGTACCCCAATGTTTATAGCAGCACTCTCAACTATAGACAAATTATGGAAAGAGCCTAAATGTCCATCAACTGATGAATGGATAAAGAAATTGTGGTTTATATACACATAGGAATACTATGTGGCAATGAGAAAAAATGAAATATGGCCTTTTGTAGCAACTTGGATGGAACTGGAGAGTGTGATGCTAAGTGAAATAAGCCATGCAGAGAAAGACAGATACCATATGGTTTCACTCTTATGTGGATCCTGAGAATCTTAACAGAAACCCATGGGGGAGGGGAAGGAAAAAAAAAAAAGAGGTTAGAGTGGGAGAGAGCCAAAGCGTAAGAGACTGTTAAAAGCTGAGAACAAACTGAGGGTTGATGGGGGGTGGGAGGGAGGGGAGGGTGGATGATGGGTATTGAGGAGGGCACCTTTTGAGATGAGCACTGGGTGTTGTATGGAAATCAATTTGGCAATAAATTTCATATATTAAAAAAAAAAGAAAAAAAAAAGAATGAAAGGCAACTCCTTCTATTTTTGAAAGCCACAAATGAATAAACTCGCTCTCTACAAAGGTAATTTTAAGTATATCTACTTCCTTTTTTTAATTTATTTATTTTGAGAGAAAGAGCAAGAAAGGGAAATAGAATCCCAAGCAGGCTCCACAATGTTAATGCAGGGTCCCACCTGGGGCTGGAACTCATGCACCGTGAGATCATGACATGAGCTAAAAGTCAAGAGTCAGACGTTCAACCAACTGAGCCACCCAGGCACCCCAGGATCATCTATTTCTTAAAATCTCTCCCTCACATTATAATATATACCACACACATGCACACACACCACATTATCCAGTAGTTTTCACAGTGCTATAGAAATAACTGATTCTCAACATTAACACATTGGTAAATTTCTCTCTTCATTTTCAAATGGCTTTCGAGCTTAATTCAGTGGAGAAAAAGACTGACCAACTACTAAGTGATCATGGTAGAGTCTTCCTCATCACTTTAAATGAACTTGACCCACCCACACAAAGGCACTGCTTGAAGAGAACTAAAAACCAGTAATAAAAATGAATCTGCTAAATCTGTATTTTAAAAAAATTAACATTTATTTATTTTTGAGAGACAGAGAGAGACAGAATGTAAGCAGGGGAGGGGCAGAACAAGAGGGAGACACAGAATCCAAAGCAGGCTCCAGGCTCTGAGCTGTCAGCACAGAGCCCAACGCAGGGCTTGAACCCACAAACTGTGACATCATGACCTGAGCCAAAGTCAAATGCCCAACCAACTGAGCCACCCAGGCACCCTGCTAAATCGGTATTTTATTTGACTCTTATCAAGGATTTCCTGAACCCAACAGGCTCCTGTATTCATTCTCCTGCTTATACTGACAAGACAGTTTCTTCCTACTCTCTTCAACAAGCCACAGAAATGATTTGGGTCAGACATGCTCTCTCTTTGTGACACTAGCACCCGTTCCCATACTCGAGGTACTCAGTTGAGTACTGATTTACTCATTTATTCATCAAGGAGTGTAGAATAAATTACCAAGAAATTACTGCAACCATGAGCTTTTTTTTTTTTTTCTGCATTGAGAATGTCATTTCCCACAAGTCTCCTTGCTACAATTTTTTGTTGTCTGCAATTCACTGTTGCTAATATAGCAAGAACCAACTTTCAAAATTTGTAATTCCAGTTATGTCACATCTCATTTAAAATATTTCAGTGCCTGCATCACTCAGAATCAAATGCAAACTCAAGCTGACATAGAAATCCCCCTTTTGTTTTCAATTCTGGCTTGCTCTTCTCTTTTATTACCCTTCTTCACAGAATGTTGTTTTTTGTTTTTGTTTTTTTTTTCACCTAGCTAATGTCTTCACAAATGTTGTCACTAAATGCAATCATCACTTCTAGCAAAATTTCTAGAGCCTTAAAATTTCATTCAACTGCCCCTCTTTGAAGCTCCAACATATCACAAATCATATTATAATTATCATTTTACTTAATGTCTCCAACATTCAATTTGAGTTTCTCAAGGGCAGAGATTACATATCCATATTTCATACCTAGTCTGAGTACTGCATACTGCAAGTAATGAGTGATCAATGTTTGTATAACAATTTAGTTTTTATAAAATATTCATATAGATATTAACTAGCTTTATTGTCTAATAGATAATTGTCTAATAAATATTTTCTAGTAAATAATAAATATTGTCTAATAAACAATTAACTTTATTGTCTAATAAAGACAATTTCAGGGGGTGTAGTATAATAGATGTTTCTCCTTCCAGTTTTCACCAAAAAAAAAAAAAAAAAAGAAAAGAAAGAAAGACCTGTAACTTGCTCTTGAATTTCTGGACTTAAAATTTGATAAAATTTCTATTCAATTTTATCATATAAAATCAATCCAAGGCTGAGTTCCCCTAATAAATAATTTCCATTCCAGTGTCATGGCTTTGACAGGTAAGTTACTTCAGACAAGAATCCATTATTCAAATATTAATTCAAATACATAATGTATATGCAAAGAATCAGAAAAAGAGTCACCAAAGATATACAGATCTGTTCAAAGTCCTATATATGAGCACAGCAGTATCTCAGTTACTTATATCAAGTAGTTTCCAATTGAAAATTGCGTTCTGCTGCTTGAATAAGTTAAATGTATTTTAAAGTGACTTGTGATGTGCATCGCTAATATTAATCTGCCACTTTACTTACTTTTTCACTTTTTACATTTTGTTTTGATCAGAACATTTTCTATCAAAGCTCAGTCTTTATGCTGATTTTAAACTCCCTCATATAAATAGCAGGCACTGTAATAAAAGGTCACCACCCACCCTAGTGATTTAATCAGTATAAAGTGAAGGAAACACATTCTTCAAAGATCCCACAGGCATGTCCTCTTGTTTCCTTTACATTTTCATATTCACTACTGACCTCGACTTTGCATTCTTCAAGTCTATTAACCCTAGACAATAAGCAGTGAAACACTGTTTCTATGGGGACTTTTAGACAGCTAGTCCACAGACTGAACTAAATTATCTGGACATTTTCTTCATCTCTGAACTAAGTTGCTTTTAACAGATTAACTCCAAGGGTCTTTCCAGCTCTAATATCACGCTATGTTGAGGTGGGGCATAGATTTTCATATTGAGAAATAAACACTTAGGACTTAACTATTTTATAGTTAAACCATAAAGTTGGGCATGGCAAACAAAGTGTAATAGCCCTATTTTCAGGCTATATTCATAGAGATAAAGTATGAAGAAAAAAAGGTTAGCCTCCTCTACAGAGTTTTATGGTCAGTGCTGGTTTTCATACTTCAAATGATACCACCACTCCCTGCTTCTGCTTCAAGTTGATTTTCATCATGAAGAGAGGAGTGGGAAGTGGTCTTCTACCGGATGCCAAATAAATTTTACCAAAATCAAATGCTTATTCAGTTCCCTGATTCTCATTTGGATTCCAAACTCTTTGTCTTGTAGTTTGTATGACAACAATGGATTTGATGCCCTAAATGCATCAATTTTCTTCAGCATGATACTCATTTGCCATGCATCAATTTGGGCCTCTGTTTCACGTTTGGAGCATGCATTTTCTCTTCATTTCTCACATTTTTTCTTTGTTTTAGTCAATCTACAGTCTTTTCCTATGCCAGATTATACAGGTATTTTTTCATTACAACCCATGCTGTTCAGTGGTCCATGTTCATGAGGGGCATCTTTTCTCTTGATGGTAGTTTCTTCCAAAACATTGCCAATTTCAAGTTTCTCATCTATTGCATCAGTTTCTCTTCATGTATTTAACTCCTGGAGTTTCTGCTCACTCTGCTTCATTTGATATGTTAGCGTCACAATCATTACTTCTCAACCTCTCTGGGTTCTAACCAAGGAAAAAAGTAGCACCCATAGGGTAACTATAGGGAAAGAAGGATACCAAGGTGTTGCTTTTATTAAATGAGATCCAGTAATTGCCAAAGTAAAGGATCTTGAGTAAGACAGATTGCAGAAAAATTTATTATTTTACATTACTTTTATAGTGTTTATTTACTGCTACATATTTCATCCAGCTTCCTGTAGTACAAAAGGTTTTACTTCTAGAAGTGTCCTTAGTTCAGAGAAAATGAAACAGAGAGAAAGCCACTTAGTGCATTCCTAACATAGTATGCCTTTCCCTCTTAAAGATGTCTAATGAGGGGCACCTGGGTGGCTCAGTTGGTTGAGACTCTGACTCTCGATTTTAGCTCAGGTCATGATCCCAGAGGCATGGGATCAACCCTGGCATCAGGCTCAGTGCTGAGCATGGAATCTGCTTAAGATTCTCTCTCTTCCAGGGCACCTGGGTGGCTCAATCAGTTAAATGTCCAACACTTGATTGCAGCTCACGTCATGATCTTATGGTTTGTGAGATCGAGCCCCCTCACTGGGCTCTGTGCTGACACTGCGGAGCCTGCTTGGGATTTCTCTCACCTTCTCTCTCTGCCCCTCCACTGCACATGTGCTCTCGCTCGCTCTCTCTTTCTAACTAAATAAATAGTTTAAAAAAGATTTGGGGCACCTGGGTGGCTCAGTCAGTTAAGTGTCCGACTTCAGCTCAGGTCATGATCCCGTGGCCAGGGAGCTCAAGCCCCGTGTTGGACTTTGTGCTGACAGCTCAGAGCGTGGAGTCTACTTCAGATTCTGTGTTTCCCTCTCTCTCTGTTCCTCCCCCACTCATGCTCTATCTCTGTCTCTCAAAAATAAATAAAAATGTTAAAAAAATTTTTAAAAAGATTCTCTCTCTCTCTCTGCCCCTGTCTCCCTCTCCCTCCATCTCTCTCTCTCTCTCTCTCTCTCTCACACACACACACACACACACACACACACACATGATTGTGTGTATAATTTTATATTTAAATTTAGATTAATTTTAAAAATTTTTAATTTTTATAATCTTAATTTTTTTAATTTTAAATAATTTTAACATTTTAATTTTAAATCAATTAAAAAATATGTCCAATGAAAGCCAGTTTTACTAAAATTTAGATAGGTTTCTTTGTGACTATAGGCCTTCTTTTTCTTAAAACATTTAACACGTTTTCTCTGCCTCTTTGAGATGCAGATTTTTTCCCAGACTCCTGCCTGTTTTCCAGGAATGTCTTCCTCGAGAATCTGAGAATCACCCTTTTGAAATGTAATTATCAAGAATGATAGAACCCCTATCTTTCAGTCTCTGTAAGAGGACAGGTAGGAGTCTAACTTTGATAAGCTTCAATTAGCAAACACAGACGTCATAATCACACTGATCACTTTCCTCCTTAATGTCCTAGAATACTTTCCTACTAGCTCAGTCCAGTGCATAAAATTTTTCCTGTCTTTTATTTCAATGGAGGTTAGTTCAATCTCTCTCCAATATTGCAATGCCCTTTATCCCTATGTAATGGTCCAGTACAATTTCTCTTTGACAGTATTAACGCTTCTTTGGGAAGAAGCCAATAAATGAATGGAAAGGAAAAACTGGAAGGATTTAATAAATTTCCACTCTAACCCCTATGGGAGAAAGGAAGAACACATAAGTGTTTATAAAAGCAGTAGAAACAGAATGATCTTTCATCCCCTCCACTCTCAACAGCTCTGTTCATACTTTATTTTCCTTGAGTAGAATACAATGAATGCCCTGACATACATGAACAAGAGCATGGTGAGAGAACTAAAAACCATGACTTCTATAAATTGTTGAAACTTTTATTGGGGCCGGGGAGGAGATTCACCAGGGTGCATGCTTGCAAACATCAAATATTTAAAGGGTTTGGAAAGGGGAAAATTATAGGGAAAAGGGATTCAGACTTCTTTTACTTGGTCTCAGAAAACAGTACCAAGACTAATGTATACAAGTTAAAATGAAAAATGTTTCAGTTCAACATAAAAAGAACTTTCCAAAACCTTGAAATATTCTAAGATGGGATACACTCAGCAAACCTGGAAGGTGGTGAGTACACTGTCAAGAGATATAAGACACAGTGGTTTTAGGAAGTCTAGATTGAAATACTGAAGAGAAATTTCAAACACCACAGGGATGCGTGGGAAATCAAAGGTGTAAATTTTCTTCTAGCTTCGAAAATCTCCCTCTTTTTTAATTCAAAACATAGGGAATTTTTTAATTTAAAATATGGAGAATAAACTCATGTGAGGTTGACAAGAAGAACACAGTATTAGGGTGCCCAGCTGACTCAGCAGAGCACACAACTCTTGATCTCAGGATTGTAAGTTGGATCCCCATGCTGGGTGTAGAGATTGCTTAAAAATTTTCAAATGAAAAATGAAAAAAAAACTGTATCAAATAAAAACATTAAATGGTTTAAACACACACACACACACACACACACACACACACACACACAGTTTCCCTTACTAAAGTTTTTCTGAAGACACTTACTAGTAATAAGGAAAAAATACACAACTACTATGAACGTAAAACCAGAGAGCCACATTACTGTGCATCCTCTGTTAGCAACCAATAGTCCCCGCAAGGATGAGAGAAACATTTTGTTATCACTGCATCCTTTATGGTCATTATTAGCCTTTAAAGCTGCAAGTGCTGCATTTCAAAATTCTTTTCTTCACTTTGCTTTCTTAACTGCATCTTTCACCTCCAAGCTAGATTAAGCTATCTATCACAGGAAACATAAAGTAGACCAATGACCTTAAGAAATTGAGAAATGGTGGGATCTCTGATTTTCAAAATAGATTAAAAATAGGATGATTTCAGATGTCCCTGTCGAATGACTCCTCTGGGAAGATCAGTCTGTGACTATTAGTGTGAATTGTCCACTATGCTGGGCTGCTAAAAGACTGTCAATTGCCATGCAGAGTATGCTTTACAGAAACCTTCTCTGAAATGTGTAATAGCTTTAGCAGCTGGATAGAAATTACCACATACTTCCTGGTCACGAAACAGAAGAGTCAGCTACCACAGTGATATGAAATGAAGGCTCACAGCAAGGTTATAAATCCAAACCAAACAAATTTCTAATATTCATAAGATTTCCTAAGATTCACAGGTATAGACTCATCCCATGCATTCTCTGACTTACAATGGATGAACTGGATAAAACAGACTCATCGGCATTTTGGACACCAGATGAAACATATTACTGAAGGGGGGTTGTCAACAATGTCTGCATCCAATAATAGCATTTTTTTATTATTCAGCTATTCTTTATATACTATGAGAATATAAAATTATAAAACAAAAGAAGTAGAGAATCTTAATATTACTAAGTTTATGTGGTTTTCTATACAGATGAGACTATCACCGTGAAACCACAGTGCACAATTTTAACGTAATATATTCACATCCTAAAATCTTGTTCAGATGGTTTTCCATTTAAATATTATTCAACTGATCTAATAAAAAAGTTGATGTTTAAAAAAATATAGTTGAGTAGGGGTGCCTGGGTGGCTCAGCTGGTTAAGTATCCAACTCTTGATTTTAGCTCAGGTCATGACCTCAAGGTTCATGGGTTTGAGCCCCCTGTCAGGCTCTGCACTGACAGCGTGGAGGCTGTTTGGGATTCTTTCTCTCCCTCTCTCTCTCTCTGTATGTGTATGTATATGTATATATATGTCTCTCTGCTGTATATATATATATGTGTGTGTGTGTGTATATGTATACATATATGTATGTATGTATATGTATACATATATATGTATATGTATATATATATACCTGTCTCTGCTGTATATATACAGAGAAACAGAGAGAGAGAGAGAGAGAGAGAGAGAGAGAGAGAGAGAGAGAGAGGGAGACGGGTAGAGGGGGAGGGGGGGAGAGAGAGAGAGAGAGAAGAGTAAAATGTGTTATATTCTTCTTTAAGGATCTTGTCCTAAATGTTTCTCATTTACTTTCCACCAAAATAAAAGTGAATGTGTACCTCATGCTTCCTGTTATGTATAGACATCATCAATCAAGACTTAAACCAGAAAGGAATTTTAAAATCTATAAAGTGCTTTTAAAATAAATAACACAGGACACCTGGGTGATTCAGTCAGTTAAGTATCTGACTCTTGATTATGGCTCAAGTCATGATCTCAACGATTCTTGAGTCTGAGACCTACTTTGGACTCTGTGCTTACACTGCACAGCCTGCTTAGGATTCTCCCTCTCTTCCTCTTTCTCTGTCTTCCCCTGCTTATATGCTATGTCTCTCTCTCAAAATAAATAAATAAACTTAAAAAAAAATAAGGAGGGGTACCTGGGTGGTTCAGTTGGTTAAGCATCTGACTTCAGCTCAGGTCATGATCTCACAGCTCATGTGTCTGAGCCCCGCATCAGGCTCTGTGCTGACAGCTCAGAGCCTGGAGCACCTTCAGATTATGGGTCTCCCTCTCTCTCTGCTCCTCCCCTGCTCACATACTCTCTGTCTCTCAAAAATAAATAAACTTGAAAAATAATAAAATAAACAAAAATTTTAAAAATATAAATAGATAGATAGATAGAAATATTGCAATAATACATATCAGTGACATTAATATTAGGTAGTCTTGCTTGATTCTATAGAATGTCAAGGCCTGTGCCTCTTTTTATATGCTAAATAGTCTATTCTTCCTTAAGTAAATGACCCAGATCATTGAGTATGTCAGACTATAATTCCAACTGGTCTACTGCTTCCAACTGTCTCCATTCCTGGAACTTCTCACTTAAATTTAGGTGACAATTTGATTTCACTGGAGGTTACAAACCTTGCTCTTCATATCCTTAAAGAGAATCTCCTCTAATCACATTGTTAAAACCAAGGAAAAATTGAAACTTTCAGCATCTCCAGCTCTCTAACGTCAAGAACATTTTATCATTTGTTTTTCTATCTAGAGACAGAAACAAGAAGAAAAAAGATATAAGATGGACTATATAACTAGTGTAAAAGCCCATGGTTTTGCTCAAAGTGTATTAATTTTTTCTTATCTAGCAATTAGGCCTTTGAAGGCAGATAATCGTTTTCATTGCATGATCTCTTAGCAGCATTAAATAACCCAGAACAGATATTAAAACTATATTTTCTTACAGTTTTGAAATGGAATTTCCAAATATGCACAAGATTTTTTTTCAAACCAGTGTCTAGCATGGAATTGTTATCAACAAATTTGTAACAATAAGGACTTTTTTTTTTTCCTTGCTGGAAGGATCTTGTCTCTGGTAAGTTAGCTTGGATTTAAGTTTGTACTAAACTGGCAAGCATTGATATTTCTTTATAAAAGTTCTTGTATGTGTGCATTTTTACCCCCAAATGAATTTGCGTGCCTTGAAACAAAAATCCCTCACATTTATTTATGATAAAACTCTCTTGAGTTAATTATAGCATTTCAGATGTGGGAAGTGTGTGCACACTGCTTACTGACAGGTTGACTAGTGAAACTGAACACTGAAATTACTCTAATGAGCAGAAAGAATACTCAAGATAAATGATTGGATGCCGGAACTTTCTAAATTTTCTTGAAAAAGTCAAAGGGTGCCAAACCTGGGGAAACCTGTGAAAGAAGTGATTATCACTATTTGTATAGAACAATACACACACACACACACACACACACACACACGATAATATAGATCTGTACTGTCCAGTAAGTAGTCAGTAGTCATACGCAGTTATTTAAACTTGAATTAATGAAAATTTAATTTAAATATAAATATCTTACCTGCACAAACAAAACTGTAAGTGCTAAGTAGCCTCATGTGGTTAGGGCTGCCATATTTGACAGTGCTAATCAGTAATAGTTCCACTATCACAGAAATTTCTATTGAACAACAGTAATATAGAAACATTTGAACACTCTTTAAGCCAGGAATCTCCTCCCCAATATCTTCATTCATAATATAAATGTTCATGCATTGCTTAAGCTCACATACAAATGTTCTAGGGATGCAGGAAAGATTTATTCTGGTACAAAAAAGAAGTTTTGGGGCACCTGGTTGGCTCAGTTGGTTAAGCCTCTACTTCTTGATTTTGGCTCAGGTCATGATCTCATGGTTTGTGGGATCAGCCCCCACGTCTGGCTTTGTGCTGACAGTACAGACTACTTGGGACTCTTTCTTCCTCTTTTTTCTGCCCCTCTCTACTCACGCATTCTGTCTCTCAAAATAATAAAGTTTAAAAAAAAGCTTTTTCTTTCTCTGTCAACCCTGACTCTGATAAAAGGTAAATCTCACTCTCCTTTAAATGTCCTGTTACTCCTTTTCTTACTATCTACCAAGTCCAGTTTCAAGAAAAAGATCAGCCTTTAGGTACTTAAAGCATAGGGTGAATCTTCCTTCCTTGCCTTGCTGAAATATAACTCACTGCGTCATATATATATATATATATATATATATATATATATACACACACACACACACACACACACACACACATACATACACATACATCTACATAATACATAATACATATTATATATATATATATGTATACATATTACACATAATAAACACACATATATGTACACATATATACATATGAAAATCATCACATTTTGTCAGGAGATCGTTTGGGGAAAAGAAAGATTTTTTTTCCCAAAAGCCTTAATTAAAGCAGTTATTTGCCTACTTATAGCATAGCTGGGAAAAGTGCTAATGCTGTAGTTCTGACAAGGCTATAATGGAAATCCGTCCACCAATTAGTTCTGTTCTGCACAACAACATTATGTACAGAGCACAGAACCAACAGCAACCTAAATGAGTTATTCATTCATATCATTTATTCATTCAGTAAATAAATATTATTTATTTATTCTGTGGAGCACATTTGGTTATTTCAGAAGGCAAAGTAGCTTAAGAAACCGTTTCTATACTTCAGAAACTTACACTCTTGAAGAAAAATTCTATTAAATACAATTAAAACAGGAAGTAATAGGGTGTCTTTTCTTCTTTAGCTACATGTAGTAGGGACATACATTTGAATAAATGATATTAAATGATTACAGCTATCAGGGCGCCTGGGTGGCTCTGTGGGTTGAGCGTCCGACTTCGGCTCAGGTCATGATTTCATGGTTTGTGAGTTTGAGCCCCGTGTCGGGCTCTGTGCTGACAGCTCAGAGCCTGGAGCCTGCTTTGGATTCTGTGTCTCCCCATCTCTCAACCCCTCCCCTGTTCATGCTCTGTCTCTGTCTCTGTCTCTCAATAATAAGTAAATGTTAAAAAAATAAATTATTACAGCTATCACTTACTGATTTCTTAGTATAATGCAGGTGCTGTGAGAAATATTTTACATACATAAACCTAATGTTCCCAACAATTCTATGTATTTGAGATATTATCATCTCCATTTTACAAATAAAGGAAAGAAAGCATATGGTGTTTCAGTCACTGTTTCAAAATTAATATCTAGTATGTAAAGGATCATCATGCAAACCCAATTATCTGATAAAGCAAGATTGTGGTATGTCAGAACCATAATGCACTAAGGACACAGGTTACTGAAACATGGGAGAAAGTGCCATTCCAACAGTCTTATCAGGGTAAGCTTCACAGAATAGGTAATATATGACAGGGACCTTGCAGGTGGTAGTGATAATTTCTGAAGAGGGAATCGGTATACCAGCCAAGGAAGTGTATGTGCAGAATCACAGGGAACTGAAAGAATGACAACAGTTCCATTTTATTTGAGCAGAGAGTATTAGAAAATGACAGAGGGGAGGTTATAAAGGTGAGTCAGAGAAAGCTAACAAATAGTTTTGTAAAGCTAACTAGGTTAGGACTCTATTGTATAAGTAAGAGTGAAACTATGAATGTCCTGTATATAGGGGAGTAACCTATAAAAAATTTACTCTTCACAGAGTGGAGGGACCTGGATGATGAAGTAGGTGGCTCCTGAACTCCCCTGCTCCCACAAATGCACCAAATTTACACCAACACATACAGCAACCCCCTCTGAGAGAAATCCAGAAACCAGGTGAGTGACTCTTACAGACTGAGTGAAAGAGAAAATAACCACATCGAAACAGGTAGGAAAGGCTGAGACACACTCTCACCATAAACTTCACCCCTGGCACATTGCCATATAACCAAAAGAAAACCAGTAAGTTTCAGCTTCTCCCTTAGGATCAAAGGGTTTGGGCTGGACATCTAGCAGCACAACTTTTAAGGCAACCCAAGGGACAATCACCCTAAACACCTAGCTCTAAAAGCCAATAAGACACAAGTCCCACAGGACTAGAGCAAACAAAGAAGCAGTTCTTAAATGGGCATATGAGCATTCGCTATGACTATCCCCCAAGCATCAGCAGAGAGGAAGCAGGGAAAACACCCATCCCCAAGTCTTTCCATTGAAGGAGTTTGATTGCATACTTGCTTCTGATTATCATGCTTTTAGGGGCTGGCTGTGATCCTCCCTGGAGCCCAGGGAAGCTGGTGGGCACTTCTCCACCTTTTCCCTCCAGCTCACTCCAACAATAAAGTCAAGTTGACAGTACTTCCCTGGAAGGAACTTGTGCACATACCTAGCACTCCAATTTTTATGGTTGTCACTCAAAGCATGGTACCCAAGTCACACAGCTATGACAGCTCATGACTTAGATCCACAAGTCCCCTAGGACTACAGCAAACTAAGCAGTTTGTAAGTGCCTGAGAATTCAGCACCTAATCAGTATGCATCTAGGTGCTGACTGCAATCTTCCCCTTGGAGCCATAAACAGGTATTCCATCTCCTCACCTACAGGGAAACACAATTAACAGCTTGTACTAAATATGGTGCTCCCATGCTGACTGAAGCATTAGTCACAACAGCCAAGATATGAAAACAACCTAAGAGGCCATCAACAGATGAGTGAAGAAGATGTGATACACCACCCACCCCCCAACACACACACACACACACACACACACACACACACACACACACACTTTTCAGCCTTAAAAATGAAGGAAATGCTGGCCTTTGCAACACCATGGGTGAACTTGGAGGACATTATTCAAAGTGATATAAGCCAGAGGAAGACAAATACCACATGGTATTAATTATATATAAAATGTAATAAATAAATAAAGCAGTACTGATAACTCAGAAACAGAACAGAATGGTGTTTTCCAGGCATGGAAAGGTAAGGGAAATGAGTAGATGGTAAAAGGGTACTAACTTTAAGTTATAAAATAAATCAGGTCTGAAGTTCTAAAGTATGACATGGTGACTCTAATTGATAATACTCTATTGTTCCTGGTGCCTGGGTGGCTCAGAGACCCGAAATACCCATCCATATTGAATATGTGACTCATAATTAAAAATAATTTTAGCTCTAGGGGCACCTGGGTGGCTCAGTCAGTTAAGCATTCAACTTAGGCTCAGGTCATGATCTTGCAGTTTGTTACAGACCCAGGTCGGGCTCTGTGCTGACAGCTCAGGGCCTGGAACCTGCTTCCCATTCTGTGTTGCCCTCTGTCTGTGTTTCTCTCTCTTTTTCTCTTTTTCTCTCAAAAATAAACGTTAAAAACATTTTAAAAAAGAATTTTAGCTCTGTATGTCATGACATGAATAGATACCCAGGATACATTTCTAAGAGATACAGAACACAATGAACTCCAACATTCATAAAATAACCAAAATTTTGTTTAAAAAAAAGAAAAAAAAAACAGGGTGCCTGGGTTGCTCAGTTGGTTCAGTGTCCGACTTCAGCTCAGGTCATGATCTTGGGTCCGTGAGTTCAAAACCCACGTCAGGCTCTGTGCTGACAGCTCAGAGCCTGGAGCTTGATTCAGATTCTTTGCCTCCCTCTCTCTCTGCCCCTCCCCCACAAGCATGCTGTCTGTCTGTCTCTCTCTCTCTCTCTCTCTCAAAAATAAACAAATATTAAAAAATATTTTTAAAGAAAAACATTAGGGGCGCCTGGGTGGCTTGGTCGGTTAAGGGTCCGACTTCAGCTCAGGTCATGATCTCACGGTCCGTGAGTTCGAGCCCCGTGTCAGGCTCTGTGCTGACAGCTCAGAGCCTGGAGCCTGTTTCAGATTCTGTGTCTCCCTCTCTCTCTGCTCCTCCCCTGTTCATGCTCTGTCTCTCTCTGTCTCAAAAATAAATAAACATTAAAATAAATTAAAAAAAAAAGAAAAAAAAGAAAAACATTAATAATGTAAAGTAAATTTACTAAAATTATTGAAGAAACGTTCATTTAGGCGTGGTTATCTTCACTGAGGGTTATCCTTCAAGTGGACTTCAAAGAATTTAAAATTTTTCTACATTATATAATTCTATATTATTTGAATTTTTATAGCACTGATTATTTTTTAATCAGAGAAGAATGTAACATTTATAAAAGCTATTGATTCCCTTCTTACTCTGTGTGAGACAATGATAATAAGCCCTGTCCTGTCAAATTCACAGGTATGTAGCCCGGCTGAAATAAGATAACATACAAAAGTTCTCTGGCAAGTATAAAGTGCTCTGCTACTACCACACAAGGAGGCTCTTTGCCAGGAGTCAACAATACTTGTGTTCTTGGGAAGAGAAAAGACTGTTGCCATGTCACATCTACCTTGTTATAGTTGCAGAATATAAATCCTTATTTCTGGATTGACACCACCTACTGAAGATAGTTGTTAAGAAAGATTATCAAATTGTGAAGAGCTGTTAACACACAATAAAATGCTACAAAAAATTACCATTTAAAGCATGAGAGTCAAGAGGAACTAGACTGAGGGATTCCAGAGAAGAGACTGAGAAAAATCTTACCTCTTTGAATAAATTTGTAGCCATATTTAAATAGCATAAATTTCTTCAATAAAGTTATTTTTTTTACCTTTTTGTCTCCTTTCTTTGTATCTTTACTCTTTCTTTCCCTCTCTCCTCCCTTTCTTCCCTCCTTTTTCCCCCATCTATCATTTGGCTATTTCTTTCTTTCTTTTTTTTTTTTTTTTTTTTTTTTTGAAGTATAGCTGATACACACGGTTATATTAGATTCAGGTAGACAACACAGTGACTGATAATTTTATGCATTATTCAGTGCTCACCACAGCAAGTGTAAACTCACCATCTATCACCATCCCTTGTTACTACAATATTATTAACTGTATTCCCTACACTCTGCTTTTCATCACTTTGACTTATTTTTTTTTTAATATTTTTAATGTTTATTTTTGAGAACTGGAGAGAGAGTGTGAAAGGAGGGAGGGGCAGAGAGACGGGGAGATCCAATGCAGGTTCTCTCCAGGCTCTGAGCTGTCAGCACAGAGCCCAATGCTGAGCTCAAACCCACGAACCACTAGATCATGACCTGAGCCTAAGTTGGAGGCTTAACTGACTGAGCCACCCAGGCACCCTTTATATCCATCTCTATCTCTGTCTTTGTCTCTATCTCTATAGATAGATATATAATTCTTTTAATTGACATTTATTTTAGAACAGCAAGTTTATACCTCTTAAGCCTTTTCATCTATTTCGCCCATCCACCCCCATCTCCCCTCTGGCAACTACCAGTTTGTTCTATTTAAGAGATTGTAGTACACTTGAAATTAATAACACTGTATGTTTATTATACTTCAATTAAAAATAATACTTTAAAAAAGTCTTTGTTCATTTGTTTTGATTTTTAGATTCCACACAAAAATGAAATCAAAACCACAATGAGATATCATCTAATACCAGTCGAAATGGCTGGCATCAAAAAGACAAGAAGTAACAAGTGTTGAGGAAGATGGAGAGAAAAGGGAATCTTTGTGCATTGTTGGTGGGAAAGTAAATTGGCACAACCTTTGTAGAAAATAATATGAAGTTTCTCCAAAAAATTAAAAATAAAAATGCCATATGATCCAATAATTCCAGTACTGGGAATTTACCCAAAGAAAATGAAAATACACTAATTTGAAAAGATATCTGTACCCCTATGTTTATCACAGCATTATTTAAAATAGCCAAGAAATGGAAGCAACTCAAATGTCCATCAATAGATGAATGGATGTGGCTTGCACACACACACACACACACACTGGATTATTATTGAGACACAAAGAAATGAAATCTTACCACTTGTGATAACATGGTGGACACAGAGAATATTATGCTAAATAAAATTAGTCAGACAAAGACAAATCTGAATAAAGTTCTTCCTAGCTAGTTTTTTTTTAAATCAGGATCTAATTAAGATTTAATTATTTCATTTAGTTGTCATGTCTCTTTTTTTATTTATTAATCTAGGAGTCTGCCCTATTTTAGTTATTTCTTTTTTTCCAGTTTTTATTACACTGACATTTTCAAAGAGATAAAGCCAGATGGCTTATAGAAGTCCCTCAATTTTAATCACTCTAATTAGATTCTCATGATTTCTCATGATTAGATTCAGACTGAATACTTTGGTAGTGATATTATATAGATAATGCTTTTTCCTTCTCAGCTGACTTATATCAGGGTACAGATGATATCATTTATACACATTATAGATGATGTTGAATTGAGTCACTTGATTAAGATGTCTCTGCTTTCTCCAATGTGATGAGAAATTTTTCGTCTATGTAATTAATAAGTGTTCTATAAAACATTTGGATATTTTTTACAATGTCATTTACATAACAGCATGAAGCAATGCATGTCTTCTGGAATTAAGAAATAAGTGAATATACATAGGAATAGATGAAATCGATTAATACAGAGAATATTTAGAAAGACTGCCTAGGATCTTACTTACTATGCAAGAGTACTGAATCTTACTATAGGTGTTTTTGTTTTGTTTTGCTTTGTTTTCTAGTAAAAGGGTATGTTGAAATATAAGGAATAAAAGCAGTTATAGTATGGCATAGGGTAGTAAGAATATTTTACAGTATTTGATATTAGGTAATAAAGTAAACACGCAATAATAGGAGCTGATATGAGAAATCACATTGGGGGCTTGTGATTAAATTTTAGGACTTTTTATGAGTAAGCAGACAGAAATAGACTCATAATTTGAAGTCTGGATAATTATTAGCAAAGAAATAATTTTAAATCACTAGGTACGGGATTTAAGAGGAAAATGGTTACTGCTCAGTTTTGGTTAAGTTGCATTAAAGATAACCACATGCCACATATGCTAAAGATGTGAAGTGTAAGTGGTTACTCATCACTAGAACAATAGAAAAGCAGTGTCGAAAAATAGATTTAAATGTAAGTCAAATGCAGATAAAATTTGGAAGCATGGATGTTTGAAGCAAGAATGATAAAAAGAAGCATGGAGATTAGAGCACTGATCCCTGGGCAATAATCCTCAGTGATGCACTGTTTTGGAAAAAAAACAGGAACAAATGGAAGTAAATCAGAAAAGGAAGGGACACTTAGAGAAAGAAAATATCCAACCACACTGCAATACTATAGAAATGTAACAAAGGAAGCTGGAAATTTCAACAAGTATGTGGCTGACTGAGCAATTTACCAAATGATGAAGAGAATTAAGGAAAAATAATTATGGAGAAAATTTAGACAATTAGGAGATATTGTTGAGTTCTGAAAAACTATTTCAATAGTGGGAGAAAAAGCCAGACTCAAGACATAATAAGGAGATAATCAGTAGTGCGAAAAACAAGGTGGGTGGTGGGAAGTAGTATTTACCCTGGAAATAATTTTCTTTTTTATTTTTTTAATGTTTGTTTATTCTT
Source organism: Leopardus geoffroyi (assembly GCF_018350155.1). NCBI lineage: Eukaryota > Metazoa > Chordata > Mammalia > Carnivora > Felidae > Leopardus > Leopardus geoffroyi. Next base: position 97,996,064 of record NC_059336.1, on the reverse strand, counting down.
GAGGGAGAGAGCAAGAGCGAGAGACAGAAGAGAGAGAGAGAGAGAGAACATGAGCAAGGGAGGGGCAGAGAGAGAGGGAGACACAGAATCTGAAGCAGGCTCCAGACTGAGCTGTCAGCACAGAGCCTGACGTGAGGCTCGAACTCACGAGCCATGAGATGATGACCTCAGCCGAAGTAGGGCACTTAACCGACTGAGCCACCCAGGTGACCCAAGGAAAGAATTTTCAATTACAAGCATTGTTTATGTTAAAATTCTATGACTAGAAATTGAAATTGCTCAAAATATTCATATAAATATATCTTGTTATCTCTTTTTTTTTTTTTTTTTTTTTTTTTTTTTTTCATTTTTTTTTTTGTATTTTTTTTTTATTTTTTATAATATATGAAATTTATTGTCCAAATTGGTTTCCATAAAACACCCAGTGCTCATCCCAAAAGGTGCCCTCCTCAATACCCATCACCCACCCTCTCCTCCCTCCCACCCCCCATCAACCCTCAGTTTGTTCTCAGTTTTTAACAGTCTCTTATGCTTTGGCTCTCTCCCACTCTAACCTCTTTTTTTTTTTTTTTCCTTCCCCTCCCCCATGGGTTTCTGTTGTTTCTCAGGATCCACATAAGAGTGAAACCATATGGTATCTGTCTTTCTCTGTATGGCTTATTTCACTTAGCATCACACTCTCCAGTTCTATCCACGTTGCTACAAAAGGCCATATTTCATTTTTTCTCATTGCCACGTAGTATTCCATTGTGTATATAAACCACAATTTCTTTATCCATTCATCAGTTGATGGACATTTAGGCTCTTTCCATAATTTGGCTATTGTTGAGAGTGCTGCTATGAACATTGGGGTACAAGTGCCCCTATGCATCAGTACTCCTGTATCCCTTGGATAAATTCCCAGCAGTGCTATTGCTGGGTCATAGGGTAGGTCTATTTTTAATTTTCTGAGGAACCTCCACACTGTTTTCCAGAGCGGCTGCACCAATTTGCATTCCCACCAACAGTGCAAGAGGGTTCCTGTTTCTCCACATCCTCGCCAGCATCTATAGTCTCCTGATTTGTTCATTTTGGCCACTCTGACTGGCGTGAGGTGATACCTGAGTGTGGTTTTGATTTGTATTTCCCTGATAAGGAGCGACGCTGAACATCTTTTCATGTGCCTGTTGGCCATCCGGATGTCTTCTTTAGAGAAGTGTCTATTCATGTTTTCTGCCCATTTCTTCACTGGGTTATTTGTTTTTCGGGTGTGGAGTTTGGTGAGCTCTTTATAGATTCTGGATACTAGCCCTTTGTCCGATATGTCATTTGCAAATATCTTTTCCCATTCCGTTGGTTGCCTTTTAGTTTTGTTGGTTGTTTCCTTTGCTGTGCAGAAGCTTTTTATCTTCATAAGGTCCCAGTAATTCACTTTTGCTTTTAATTCCCTTGCCTTTGGGGATGTGTCGAGTAAGAGATTGCTACGGCTGAGGTCAGAGAGGTCTTTTCCTGCTTTCTCCTCTAAGGTTTTGATGGTTTCCTGTCTCACATTCAGGTCCTTTATCCATTTTGAGTTTATTTTTGTGAATGGTGTGAGAAAGTGGTCTAGTTTCAACCTTCTGCATGTTGCTGTCCAGTTCTCCCAGCACCATTTGTTAAAGAGGCTGTCTTTTTTCCATTGGATGTTCTTTCCTGCTTTGTCAAAGATGAGTTGACCATACGTTTGTGGGTCTAGTTCTGGGGTTTCTATTCTATTCCATTGGTCTATGTGTCTGTTTTTGTGCCAATACCATGCTGTCTTGATGATGACAGCTTTGTAGTAGAGGCTAAAGTCTGGGATTGTGATGCCTCCTGCTTTGGTCTTCTTCTTCAAAATTCCTTTGGCTATTCGGGGCCTTTTGTGGTTCCATATGAATTTTAGGATTGCTTGTTCTAGTTTCGAGAAGAATGCTGGTGCAATTTTGATTGGGATTGCATTGAATGTGTAGATAGCTTTGGGTAGTATTGACATTTTGACAATATTTATTTTTCCAATCCATGAGCAGGGAATGTCTTTCCATTTCTTTAAATCTTCTTCAATTTCCTTCGTAAGCTTTCTATAGTTTTCAGCATACAGATCCTTTACATCTTTGGTTAGATTTATTCCTAGGTATTTTATGCTTCTTGGTGCAATTGTGAATGGGATCAGTTTCTTTATTTGTCTTTCTGTTGCTTCATTGTTAGTGTATAAGAATGCAACTGATTTCTGTACATTGATTTTGTATCCTGCAACTTTGCTGAATTCATGTATCAATTCTAGCAGACTTTTGGTGGAGTCTATCGGATTTTCCATGTATAATATCATGTCATCTGCAAAGAGCGAAAGCTTGACTTCATCTTTGCCAATTTTGATGCCTTTGATTTCCTTTTGTTGTCTGATTGCTGATGCTAGAACTTCCAGCACTATGTTAAACAACAGCGGTGAGAGTGGGCATCCCTGTCGTGTTCCTGATCTCAGGGAAAAAGCTCTCAGTTTTTCCCCGTTGAGGATGATGTTAGCTGTGGGCTTTTCATAAATGGCTTTTATGATCTTTAAGTATGTTCCTTCTATCCCGACTTTCTCAAGGGTTTTTATTAAGAAAGGGTGCTGGATTTTGTCAAAGGCCTTTTCTGCATCGATTGACAGGATCATATGGTTCTTCTCTTTTTTTTTGTTAATGTGATGTATCACGTTGATTGATTTGCGAATGTTGAACCAGCCCTGCATCCCAGGAATGAATCCCACTTGATCATGGTGAATAATTCTTTTTATATGCCGTTGAATTCGATTTGCTAGTATCTTATTGAGAATTTTTGCATCCGTATTCATCAGGGATATTGGCCGGTAGTTCTCTTTTTTTACTGGGTCTCTATCTGGTTTAGGAATCAAAGTAATACTGGCTTCATAGAATGAGTCTGGAAGTTTTTCTTCCCTTTCTATTTCTTGGAATAGCTTGAGAAGGATAGGTATTATCTCTGCTTTAAACGTCTGGTAGAACTCCCCTGGGAAGCCATCTGGTCCCGGACTCTTATTTGTTGGGAGATTTTTAATAACCGATTCAATTTCTTCGCTGGTTATGGGTCTGTTCAAGCTTTCTATTTCCTCATGGTTGAGTTTTGGAAGAGTGTGGGTGTTCAGGAATTTGTCCATTTCTTCCAGGTTGTCCAATTTGTTGGCATATAATTTTTCATAGTATTCCCTGATAATTGTTTGTATCTCTGAGGGATTGGTTGTAATAATTCCATTTTCATTCATGATTTTATCTATTTGGGTCATCTCCCTTTTCTTTTTGAGAAGCCTGGCTAGAGGTTTGTCAATTTTGTTTATTTTTTCAAAAAACCAACTCTTGGTTTCGTTGATCTGCTCTACAGTTTTTTTAGACTCTATATTGTTTATTTCTGCTCTGATCTTTATTATTTCTCTTCTTCTGCTGGGTTTAGGCTGCCTTTGCTGTTCTGCTTCCATTTCCTTTAGGTGTGCTGTTAGATTTTGTATTTGGGATTTTTCTTGTTTCTTGAGATAGGCCTGGATTGCAATGTATTTTCCTCTCAGGACTGCCTTCGCTGCGTCCCAAAGCGTTTGGATTGTTGTATTTTCATTTTCGTTTGTTTCCATATATTTTTTTATTTCTTCTCTAATTGCCTGGTTGACCCACTCATTCGTTAGTAGGGTGCTCTTTAACCTCCATGCTTTTGGAGGTTTTCCAGACTTTTTTCTGTGGTTGATTTCAAGCTTCATAGCATTGTGGTCTGAAAGTATGCATGGTATAATTTCAATTCTGGTAAACTTATGGAGGGCTGTTTTGTGACCCAGTATATGATCTATCTTGGAGAATGTTCCATGTGCACTCGAGAAGAAAGTATATTCTGTTGCTTTGGGATGCAGAGTTCTAAATATATCTGTCAAGTCCATCTGATCCAATGTCTCATTCAGGGCCCTTGTTTCTTTATTGACCGTGTGTCTAGATGATCTATCCATTTCTGTAAGTGGGGTGTTAAAGTCCCCTGCAATTACCACATTCTTATCAATAAGGTTGCTTATGTTTATGAGTAGTTGTTTTATATATTTGGGGGCTCTGGTATTCGGTGCATAGACATTTATAATTGTTAGCTCTTCCTGATGGATAGACCCTGTAACTATTATATAATGTCCTTCTTCATCTCTTGTTACAGCCTTTAATTTAAAGTCTAGTTTGTCTGATATAAGTATGGCTACTCCAGCTTTCTTTTGGCTTCCAGTAGCATGATAAATAGTTCTCCATCCCCTCACTCTCAATCTAAAGGTGTCCTCAGGTCTAAAATGAGTCTCTTGTAGACAGCAAATAGATGGGTCTTGTTTTTTTATCCATTCTGATACCCTATGTCTTTTGGTTGGCGCATTTAATCCATTTACATTCAGTGTTATTATAGAAAGATATGGGTTTAGAGTCATTGTGATGTCTGTATGTTTTATGCTTGTAGTGATGTCTCTGGTATTTTGTCTCACAGGGTCCCCCTTAGGATCTCTTGTAGGGCTGGTTTAGTGGTGACAAATTCCTTCAGTTTTTGTTTGTTTGGGAAGACCTTTATCTCTCCTTCTATTCTAAATGACAGACTTGCTGGATAAAGGATTCTCGGCTGCATATTTTTTCTGTCTAGCACACTGAAAATCTCGTGCCAATTCTTTCTGGCCTGCCAAGTTTCAAAAGAGAGATCAGTCACGAGTCTTATAGGTCTCCCTTTATATGTGAGGGCACGTTTACCCCTTGCTGCTTTCAGAATTTTCTCTTTATCCTTGTATTTTGCCAGTTTCACTATGATATGTCGTGCAGAAGATCGATTCAGGTTCCGTCTGAAGGGAGTTCTCTGTGCCTCTTGGATTTCAATGGCTTTTTCCTTCCCCAGTTCAGGGAAGTTCTCAGCTATTATTTCTTCAAGTACCCCTTCAGCACCTTTCCCTCTCTCTTCCTCCTCTGGGATACCAATTATGCGTATATTATTTCTTTTTAGTGTATCACTTAGTTCTCTAATTTTCCCCTCATACTCCTGGATTTTTTTATCTCTCTTTCTCTCAGCTTCCTCTTTTTCCATAACTTTATCTTCTAGTTCACCTATTCTCTCCTCTGCCTCTTCAATCCGAGCTGTGGTGGTCTCCATTTTGTTTTGCATTTCATTTAAAGCGTTTTTCAGCTCCTCATGACTGTTCCTTAGTCCCTTGATCTCTGTAGCAAGGGATTCTCTGCTGTCCTGTATACTGTTTTCAAGCCCGGCGATTAATTTTATGACTATTATTCTAAATTCACTTTCTGTTATATTATTTAAATCCTTTTTGATCAGCTCATTAGCTGTTGTTATTTCCTGGAGATTCTTCTGAGGGGAATTCTTCCGCTTGGTCATTTTGGATAGTCCCTGGCGTGGTGAGGACCTGCAGGGCACTTCCCCTGTGCTGTGGTGTATAACTGGAGTTGGTGGGCGGGGCCGCACTCCGACCTGATGTCTGCCCCCGGCCCACCGCTGGGGCCACAGTCCGACTGGTGTGTGCCTTCTCTTCCCCTCTCCTAGGGGCGGGATTCACTGTGGGGTGGCGTGGCCCGTTTGGGCTACTTGCACACTGCCAGGCTTGTGATGCTGGGGATCTGGTGTATTAGCTGGGGTGGGTAGGCAAGGTGCACAGGGGCAGGAGGGGCAGGCTTAGCTCGCTTCTCCTTAGGTGATCCACTTCAGGAGGGGCCCTGTGGCAGCGGGAGGGAGTCAGATCCGCTGCCGGAGGTTTGGCTCCGCAGAAGCACAGAGTTGGGTGTTTGCGCGGAGCGAGGAAGTTCCCTGGCAGGAACTGGTTCTCTTTGGGATTTTGGCTGGGGGATGGGCGGGGGAGATGGCGCTGGCGAGCGCCTTTGTTCCCCACCAAACTGAGCTCTGTCGTCCGGGGGCTCAGCAGCTCTCCCTCCCTTTGTCCTCCAGCCTTCCCGCTTTCTGAGCAGAGCTGTTAACTTATGACCTCCCAGACGCTAAGTCGCCCTTGCTGTCGGAACACAGTCCGTCAGGCCCCTCCGCTTTTGCCAGCCAGACTCCGGGGCTCTGCTTGGCCGGCGAGCCGCCCCTCCGCCCCGGCTCCCTCCCGCCAGTCCGTGGAGCGCGCACCGCCTCGCCGCCCTTCCTACCCTCTTCCGTGGGCCTCTCGTCTGCGCTTGGCTCCGGCGACTCCGTTCTGCTAATCCTCTGGCGGTTTTCTGGGTTATTTAGGCAGGTGTAGGTGGAATCTAATTGATCAGCAGGACGCGCGGTGAGCCCAGCGTCCTCCTACGCCGCCATCTTCCTGGAATCTCCTATCTTGTTATCTCAAGAAGCTTTATGAATCTACATAGTCTGTACAACAACCATACAGAAAGAATCAGTACATTGATGTCCCACAGATATTTACATATATATTTATATTGATGTTTATGTTTGTTTATACTCATACTCATTTTCATATTCGTATTCAAGGGTCAGTCATGTGGCCCTTCATATCTTCACTCAACACTATTTAGGCTGATTTGCTCTCTTCGTTGTCCAGTGAAGCCCAAATCTCCCCGTTTGCCACTCTGCCTTGTGCATCTACAATAGCTATTATATATGATTATTAAGCATTTCCCATAACATTTACAGCTAGCAATTTGGGGGTACAAAATGGGATTCCAGGAGGGAAACACAAATTATTAATCCATGCTTACAGAACATTAAGTTTAGCTGGCAATGTTCATCTAGGTATGAATTAGGGATCTTCAAGTTTAGCATACCATACAGGAATAATGAGGTTCTATAATTCCCAAAAGCTCTCTGCAAATTTTATCTCCACAGTTCTGAATTTTTAATAATGACATTCTGTTCTTATATTTTAAATAAAAATTTATTCCCAATTTCTCTACTTTTCCTTTTTGAATAATTCTGAACATCCATTGAAACAAGCATGTTTTTAATAATGAAAGCCTGTAAATATTGTCTGATTATAAATGGAAGGTTGTTGTCAGGTTTTATCTCCATATCCGATGCCACAATACCTAACTTCTTAAAAAAAATCTGTGCTAGGGGCGCCTGGGTGGCGCAGTCGGTTAAGCGTCCGACTTCAGCCAGGTCACTATCTCGCGGTCCGTGAGTTCGAGCCCCGCGTCCGGCTCTGGGCTGATGGCTCGGAGCCTGGAGCCTGTTTCCGATTCTGTGTCTCCCTCTCTCTCTGCCCCTCCCCCGTTCATGCTCTGTCTCTCTCTGTCCCAAAAATAAATAAACATTGAAAAAAAAATTAAAAAAAAAATCTGTGCTAGAAGGAGGAAACCTGTGTTGAAGTTATACAAAGAATTACTAAAAATGCAGCTGAAACGCTGAAAAAGACTCCAAGGTCTAATTAATTTAATTAGAATGGAGAATGGCAAGGCTATTTTTTCAAGATGAGAAATGGTGGGACAATATACAAAAATTAAAGAAAGAAAAGAAAAGATCCATGGCATGGGTCTCTGATCGCAGGCCACTTTCAGCCCTGTACTTACTGAACCTCTGTTCTACATTGGTGAGAGTGTACGAATGTAGAAATGTAAGACATATTCTGGGCTTGAAATCTGTACTGTGGGGGCTTAGAATTTAGTGATAAGTGGCATTAATCAAGAAGCAAACATAGCTTTATGGAACCCTGTGCTGTTTGCTCTTTTAGGAATACTACTTTCCAGTGTTGTTAGAGGCAACTTATCATTCTGGATTTGTAATTTCCAAGATGTGGGGACAAGGGGCACTGCGGCACAACTGTGATGGCACTGGGGTTTGTCAGCCTTGATGATGGTCAAAAACAGATGGGCACATTTAAGTCACCAGGGCATGGACAACTCCGTACCTGCGTTGCACTTATATCACCTATAGACACGCATTTTTATGACAGGACACTTGAAAGGGAGAGCCTCGAGTATGAAATATGAAAGAATGAGCAAAAAGAATACATACTTTCTATTTTTTTTGGAATCACTGAATCCTAAAATTAGCTGATAATTAAAACAACCATCAGATTTCATTATTAACATGTTCAGTCACCAATGTCCATGCATATTCCTCCCTGACTTAACCATTGTTGATTAAATAAATTTCCTAGATATTCCTTCTTACTATTTAAACATGTCCAATATATTAAAAAGCAGAAAGTAGAAACCATTAGTTGAAAGGATATAAGTTGAAAATATATTGATTAAAACTATGAATATTGGGACACCCGGGTGGCTCAGTCGGTTAAGAGTCCGACTTTGGCTCAAGTCATGATCTCACGGTTTGTGAGTTTGAGCCCCATGTCGTGCTCTGTGCTGACAGCTCAGAGCCTGGAGCCTGCTTCAGATTCTGTGTCTCATTCTCTCTCTGTCCCTCCCCGACTTGTGCTCTGTCTTTGTATCTCAAAATAAATGTAAAAAAAAAATTAAAAACTATGAATATTACTAACGTATTTCATGTGATTGTTTTTTCCTCTACTCATCACTTTGATATTCCATCACTGTTCATTTTATTTATTTTCTGAGGCTTATTTATTTATTTTGAGAGATAGAGAGAGAGAGAGAGCAGGGGAGGGGTAGCTAAGAGAGAGAGGGAGAGAGAGAGAATCCTAAGCAGACTCTGCACTGTCAGCTCAGAGCCTGACATGGGCTCTAATTCATGAACCGTGAGATTATGACCTAAACTGAATCAAGAGGGGGATGCTTAACCAGTTGAGATACCCAGGTACCCCAAATGTTCATTTTAAATGTATTTTTGCCTTTTGTGAATTTTTCACAATCTGTATTCATTTACTTTTTCATTTTTTGACAAATATTTGTCAAGCACTTACTCTCTGCCAAATACTCTATAGATTGATCCTTGTCTTCAGAGACATTTAGTAGAGGTTACAAACATTAATTCATCAATCATATAAATGTTAATGTGCATCTATGACAATTTCTATGAAGATGAAGTTCACTGAAAACTTATGCCTAATAAGGGTGGTCATATAAAAATAACTTCAGATTAGAAGAATAGAATTTAATTAATAAAATGTATTTATAAATTTAGAAAACACCATGAAAATACCTTGTAATAAAAAGGAACTTGTTGAATAATTATGCTACTAATGCAGACCACTCCAGAAGAGAGGGGAAAATTTTAGAGATGAGCTGACAAGATCAGTAAGGTGATACCATGTATCTTTTCTATTATGTTATATTGCCCTTCAAAATATTTACTTCAGTCAGGATGGCATTTTGTCCTATCATTAAGTACATGTGTATACATACACACATATATGTATAAACATAGCACACCACACACACAGACTCAACTTTTAAGCAGCTTTTACAAAATATAATAGCATTCCGTGATTCTGTATAATCAAAACTTTTTAAAGTTTATTTATTTATTTAGAAAGAGAGACAGTGGGGGAGGGGCAGAGACAGAGGGAGAGAGAGAATCCCAATCAGTCTCGGCACTGTCAGTACAGAGCGCGATGTGGGGCTCAAACTCAAGAACCATGAGATTATGACCTGAGCCGAAGTTGGATGCCTAGTCAACTGCCCACCCGGGTGTCCCTGTATTGCCAAAATTTAATGGCATGCATCATACTCAAAAATGAAGCTCCAGAGAATAGAATCTGAAACCTCTATTTGGATTCAGCCTAAGTTCTGCTTTAATAATATGATGGTGTGACCAACTATTAATAGTAAAATTACATTTGCCAATAAAATTGGACATTTTATTATAGTATAATCTGAAGCCACTAAAGATTCTAAAGTTATTTCCTTTGTATTTTACCTACAACCAAACACATACATTACTGCCGCCTCAATGCCTGTTAACAGCTTGAAAATAAGTTTGAACTTTAAGATCTTATTCAATAACTTGATTTTTTTTCTTCTGTCTTTGCATCATGAAGACTTACTGAATGCAAATTATTGGCAGATACACTGGATTGTAAATTAGCTTATGTTCCAGGCAAATTTGAACATTCAAATAGTTCTGATCACTTAATAAATTTTCAATAATTATCTTTCTCTTTGTAAATGAATATGCATTGTTTTATATGCAAGTTTAAAATTTGGGTTATAGTCATTTTGACTTCTCTTTCACCATCTCTATCACCCACAATTCCCCAAAACCTATCTGGTGTTACCTAGACCATGGAGCCCTTTCCAAATGCTACAATTGGACATAATTTGTCTCTCTTTTAAATCTGATTACATTTTAATTTCTCTCATGATACTTAACTTACTTGCTACATTTTGTAATCTTTGTGTTTACTGTTAACACCTCATTAAAAGATACGTTTTTTAGTTGACAACTCTAATATCAAACATCCCAATAGTGTTTTGTACTGAAGTATTGAATACATATTAACTGGGACATATTAAACTATAGTCTAAAACCAAGTACAGAATACTTTGTATTAAACCATCTCTTTTTTTCACAGAACAAAATTACAATATGACATTAGTGTATAACAATATCCTTAGAACATGGAATCTAATACAATCTGAAACTGTGAACAAGTCTTAGAACCGAGTGTATATGCAAAAGTAGTGGGAAGAGGATGGAAAAAGGAATTTGAAATAAGGACGTAAAAGGGAGTAAACAACAGTTTAAAGATTTTATCCTAGACTCATTAAAGAGTTAAACTCTCCTGATCAAGAGAGCTGATAAAGGGAAATTATAAGGAGATTAGTACATATATGCATATGAATACAGACAGAAAATTAAATTGAAGAATATAAACAGAAATGTGTACATAAAAAGTAGTTTTGCATGTTTTCTATATAATAAAGGAATCATCTGAGAAAGAAGTTGAAAAATAAGTGATAACCAAAAGAATGAATTAATAATTCAGTAAACAATTGAATGGCTTAGTAAATAAAATGATGTGCAAGTTGGCTTGTTGTTGCTAAAGTATGCAGACATGCAAGAAATACCTCTTCACCACTTAACAAAGACCTCAGAGGTGGGAAGATTCAATCTTTAAATAGCACTAATGAAATTGACTTAACTGGTTCAAGGTGGAAATAGAAAATCAAAACAATTATATGTGCCTATGGTATGTAATTTGTCTTGTAAAGGCAAAATCATTTGTTTAATCATATACAGAGATATTTCCATTAATTCAAGCATTCTGTTGCAATCAAAAGTATACATTTCAAATGTGTCCACAATGGAAAATGCTTTTTATGTGTGATGGCATCATCAATATGTCACATTTTATTGTTTTACCAGTTGATAATTAATGACTACAGAGCATGAAATTAATCTCACATAGTCATTGAGTTCATCTAGCTGCCAGCCTCTATATATGTATATATTAAAATTGATATTAAAAGCATTCTACTTTTAATCATTGTAGAAGACAAGATTTCATTAATTTCACTGAACAGAAAAACTAGAAATTCTAAGATTCCTTTTAACTAAGAAAATTGATGTTTTCTGTAATATTAATCCTACTGCAGTAAAGCACTTTACAACTTTTCCTGGTGTTATTAATGATGTAATTGGGAATTTCAGCATATCTACTGTTAGCTCAAAATTAGTTCTGAATATGAGAAGGTTTGGTCCACCAAGGACTATCTATGTTTTTTCTTTCCTTATATGGTTTCTTCTATGTCACATTTATGTACAATCAAGCCCTGAGATTAGTACATAGAGTCTTGGATAATATTACTAATTCTCCGCAAATGCATACTCCCAAAGTGTTTTTACTTAGGTCAACGAAAAATGTGTAAAGAAGAAGACACAACTTTTTTTTTTTTTTGAGTTGTCTTAACAGTTAATAATGAGACTATCATGATCACAGATGAAAATATCCTTAATTGAAATGTTTCAATCAAATACCTCCTATAAGTATTTAATTAAATATTTTTAATTCCTGTGAGTCAAGTCTCAGATTTCTAAATGCAATAATTGAAAAATAATAAGTTTAGCTAGGCTAATCATTTCTCTCTTATTTGCCAAATACCCAACGTGCATTAAAAAAGTGGTCCTCTATGATTTTGTTAGGACTGACCCAGAAAGAATGCACAGACCTTTACTTGAATACACATCTGTTTTCCAAGACAAAAAAAAAACAAAAAACAAATACAAGTTTAAAAAAAATAGAAAAAAAACAGAAAATGCAAACATTTTTAGAAAATATATATTTACGGATGTTTCCAAATTTCACAGCTTTCCTTGTTAAGATGTTTTTCATAAATTTCTACAGAGAAGTATAATAGTTTATTTATTTAATGTGAAGAACTGTGCAAATCCAAACCTTTATTCTACTCTAGCCTTATTTTTTTAATATATCAAAATATATTTAATATCATTTGTAAAACAAAGAACTTCCTATCCCTGGTAGCTCAATTCATTTTGCATTTAGTGTCACACAGTCACTAACTAAGTACCTGGAATAAAACATTATTTTGGTAAATCTTAATTGAGGTTGATGCATGACCTTTTCCCACCATTGGCAGATATGTGCATTTTGTCATTTCACCAACCTGCACATGTGAACTTAAGTGAATTGTGTATTTATGAAAGAGAGGAGAGGAAAGGTAAAACCCAGAGATGAGAAAGGTTAGCAAGAGGAGAGCAACAGAAAGATGGGAGTCAAGTAACCAGCTCTCTTAAGTCACAGTATGGTTCTTGCTATGTGATAATAGCTATTTGTTGAATGGATGGATTTTTGGATAGGTTGGTTGATTATGGGTTATAGAATTGAAGTTTTCATCTTCAGATTTCTTAAAAATTTTAAGATCTAGGAAACCATTTCACTTGCTCTTGTTGTCATTGCCTTTGAAGGTTACTGTTCATTTGTTTCTTATGTTTACCATGATTATCTCTACAACCGTGCACTCATTAATTTTTCCTCGTTGTATTTCCTTTACAAATAACGTTGCATTTTGCATTGACTCCACACAAGTTTTTCTTCTAAATACATTTGTCTATGGTTCATCACTTTCAGTTCTGGATATATATGAAGAGGAACTCTGAACTGTAAAAGGACATCTACATAAGTTCATTAAGTCATTCTTGTTTGTGTAATGAGGAATTAGAGATAAAGCAGATCACTGATATAAAAACAGATAAAAGAAATGTGGCAAGTGCATACTATGGAATGCCATGCAAAAGTCAGAAGCAATGGAATAAATGTGTGGAAAGCAGCTTCTAAAATGGTTCCTGCTGGTCCCTGTCACCTGGTATTTATGTCCTTGTGTAACCCTTTCTTCTTGTTTATGGAGTAAACCTAGTGAATGGTTTCTAATAAACAGAAGATGGCAGAAATATTTCACATTAGATTGCAAAAAGACTGTAGCTTCTCATATTAGGTCACCAAAAAAGCCTCAATGAATCCCAAAAGATCAAAATCATTCTATGCATCTTCTGATCACAACATTATGAAACTAGGAGTCAACCACAAGAAAAAATTATGTAAAGACCACAATACATAGAAGTTAAATAAAATGGTACTAAACAATGAATGGGTCAGCCAGGAAATAAGAGAAGGGGGAAAAAGTATATGGAAACAAAGGAAAATGAAAACACAATGGTTCAAAACATTTGGTACTCAGAAAAAGCAGTTCAAAGAGGGAAGTTTGTAGCAATAGAAGCCTATTTCATTAAGCAAGAAAATCTCAAACAAACCTTATGCTTAGAAGAGCTAGAAAAAGAACAACAAACAAAACCTAAAACCAGCAGAAGGAAGGAAAGAAATACTCAAGATTAGAGCAGAAATGAATAATACAGAAACTAAACAAACAAACAAACAAAAAACAGATCAGTGAAACCAAGAGATGGTTCTTTGAAAATATCAATACAGTCGATAAACCTCTAGCCAGACTTATCAACAAAAACAACAAAAAAAGGATACAAATAAATAAAAATCACAAATAAGAGAGGAGAAATAAAAACCAACACCACAGAAATACAATTACAACAGAATATTACGAAAAAGTATATGCCAACAAACTGGACAGCCTGGAAGAAATGTATAAGTTGCTAGAACCATACAACCTACCAAAACTGAAACAGGAAGAAATAGAAAATTTGCACAGGCCAATTACCAGCAAATAAATTGAATCAGTAATTAGAAAATCCTTCCCCCGCCAAAAAAAACAATGTCCAGGTCCAGATGACTTCACAGACAAATTCTACCAAACATTTAAATAAGAGTTAATACCTTCTCAAACTATTCCCCCCGCCAAGAAAAAGGAAGGGAAACTTCAAAATTCATTCTATGATTCCAGTATTATCCTAATACCAAAACCAGAAAAAGACTTCACTAAAAAATTTGCAATAAAATATTAGCAAAGTTAATTCAACAATACATTAAAAGAATCATTCATGGTCAAGTGGAATTTATTCCTGGGTTACAACGGTGGCTCAATATCCACAAATCAATCAATATGATACATCAGATCAATAAGAGAAAAGATAAGAACCATATGATCTTTTCTATAGATACAGAAAAAGTATTTGATGAAGTACAACATGCATTCATGATAAAAACCCTCAACAAACTAGGTTTAGAGGGAACATACTTCAACATAATAAAGGTCATCTATGAAAAACACAAAGATAGTATCATCCTTAACAGAGGAAAAACAGAGCTTTTCCTCTACGATCAGGAACAAGACAGAGATGTTCACTCTCACCACTTTTATTCAACATACACCCAGAAATCCTAGCCACAGCAATAAGACGACATAAAAAAATAAAAGGCATCAAAATCATCAAGGAAGAAGTATAACTTCAGCTATCTGCAGAATCCATGAAACCATATACAGAAAACCTAAAAGACTCCACCAAAAAACTGCTGATATCAATAAATGAATTCAGTATCGTCTCAGGATACAAAATCAATGTATAGAAATCTGTTGTATTTCTGTACACCAATAATGAAAGAGCAGAAGGAGAAATTAAGGAATCAATCCCATTTAAAAGTGATTCAAAAACAATAAGCTACCTAGGAATAAACCTAACCAAAGAGGTAAAAGACCTGTACTCTGAAAACAATAAACACTGATGAAAGAAATTCAACAAAATTCGAAGAAATGGAAAGACACTCATCTGTCATATTTAAAAAATATGTTAACACATTAATATTTAACAAATATTTTTAAAATGTCTACACTACACAAAGCAATCTAAACATCCATCCCTCTGAAATGCCATCCATCTCTATGAAAATAACAACAGGATTTTTCACAGTGCTAGCACAAACAACCCTAAAATTTGTATGGAACCACAAAAGACCCCCAAAATCCAAAGTAACCTTAAAAAAGAAAAACACTGCTGGAGGTATCACAACTTTGGACTTCAAGTTATAATACAAAGCTACAGTAATCAAAACAGTATGGTACCGGCACAAAAAACAGACACATGTATCAATGGAGCAGAATAGAAAACCCAGAAACAATGCAGTTATATACTCAATTAATTAATCTTCAATGAAGCAAGGAAGAATATTCACTGGGAAAAAAGATAATCTTCTCAACAAATGTTGGTCCAGAAAAACTGGACCAACAAGCAAAAGAATGAAATTGGACCACTTTCTTACACCATATACAAAAATAAATTCAAAATGGACTAAAGACCTACATGTGAGATCTAAAACAATAAAAATCCTAGAAGAGAACACCAGCAGTAACTTTTTCAAGATCAGTTGTACAACTTCTTTCTAGATAAGTCTACTGAATCAAGGGAAACAAAAACAAAAATGAACCATTGGAACGACATCAAAATAAAAAGCTTTTGCACAGCAAAGGAAACAATCAAAAAAAAAAAAAAACTAAAAGGCAACATACTGAATGGGGATTATTTGAAAATGACATATCCAATAAAGGCCTAATATAAAAAAATATAAATAACTGATACAACTGAACACTCAAAAGACAAATAATCCAATTTAAAACTGGGCATAAGACAAGAGGCACCTAGATGGCTCAGTCACTTAAGCGTCTGACTTCAGCTTAGGTCATGATCTCACAGTCCATGGGTTTGAGCCCTGCATAGGGCTCTGTGCTGACAGCTCGGAGCCTAGAGCCTGCTTCTGATTCTGTGTCTCCCTCTCTCTCTGCCCCTCCCCTGCTTGCTCTCTCCCTCTCTCTCTCTCTCTCAAAATTAAACCAAAAAAATTAAAATAAAAATGGGCAGAAGAAAAAAATCAGAAATTTCTCCAAAAAGACATACAAATGGCCAAAAGACATATGAAAAGATGCTCATCATCACTAGTCATCAGAGAAATGCAAATCAAAACCACAATGAGATACCACCTCATACCTATCAGAATGGTTCAAATAAAAAACACAAGAAATGACAGGCTTTGGTGAGGATGTCGAGAAAATGGAAACCTCTTGCACTGTTAGAATACAATCTGGTGCAGCCACTGTAGAAGACAGTAGGGAGTTTCCTCAAAAAGTTAAAAATAGAACTAGCCTATGATCCAGCAATCACATTACTGGGTATTTACCTCAAAGAATACAAAACCACTAATTCAAAGAGATACATGCACCCCTATGTTTATAAGAGCATTATTTACAATGGCCAAAATATGGAAGGAGTCCAAATGTCTATCAATTGATGAATGGATAAAGAATATGTAGTATATATACACAATGGAATATAATTCAGCCATAAAAAAGAATGAAATCTCATCATTTACAACAACATGGATGTAGCTATAAAAAGTATAATGGTTCAGTGAAATGAGTGAGTCAGAGAATGAAAAATACCATACAATTTCACTCATGTGGAATTTAAGAAACAAAACAAATGAGCAAAAGAGGGAAAAACAAAGAGAGGGGCAAACCAAGAAACAGACTCTTAACTCTAGAAAACTGACGATTACCAGAGGGAAGGTAGGTGGAGGGGGTTGGGCGAAACAGGTTATGGGTATTAAGGAGTGTACCTGTTTTGATGAGTACCACATGATTTTTAAAAGTGGCAAAATTAGCAAACAAAACAAACAAAACAAAAGGGCTGTGGCTTCTGTATTTGGGTGTGTCTGTCTCTCACTCACTCACTTTGGGGGATGCAACTGCCATGTTGTAACTAGCCATATGGAGAAGCCTTCACAGCAAGGAACTGATATCTTGTTCCAGCAGCCAGTGTGCGCCTGCGAACTGTCTCAAGCCACACATGCAAATTTGAAACTACTGGATCTTTTGAGACCGACCAAGAGCCATTTTAATGAACTTGAAATACAACTCCCTCCGGTCTAACTTTGCAAAGACTGTAACCAAAGAAAACATCCTGATTGCAGCCTTGTGAGAGTCGCTGAAAGGGCCCAGCTAAGTCCACTTTGATTCTTAATTCACAGAAATGTGAGATCTTAGATGTTTCAAATTTGGTGATAATGTAGCTGATAACTGTATAACTACATGGTACAACTTACTTATATTGAAATAACTTGTACTCTTTGTTATGGGAGTTGGTGTGTCTTTTTTGTGTGCTGCTTCACCATCACGTATAGACAACATGAGAAAAATATCTGACATTAAAAAAAACATTAAATAACAACAAAAAATGTACCATGGGTGTCTTTTAAGAGAAAGTGAGGCTTGAACTGAGCATTGACTTTGTTCAACAAACATGTGAGAGACCTAAACATGTCCATCACATTATTTTAGATGGAGAAGGATAGAAAATGTAGTTTACATTCTACCACTAAGGACTTATGGAGGGGACAGAGAGACGAACTAATGTTCAAACTCAGAACAAACTAAGTGCTAAATAGAAGTCCAAGTGTGCACTCTCTAGACACCAAGAATTTCCGAGAGCTGATAAAATATCCAAATTGATATGTTATAAAGATACATTATATTAGAAAATGGCATAAGGAAACATACAAATGAATCAAGAGAAACAGAAATGAGAACTGCCTTGATAAAATTAGGGCACAGATATTGAGGAATGGTAAAGGTGTTCCTTTCTCCTATATGCTGAGTTCATTTTATTGATCCTAGAAGACACCTATTGGGAGAATGCTAAATAAAAACAGCATGGCTGAGCCCCTATATTTTTAGCTCTGAATAGCATAAGCCCAAATTGATGAGTTTTCATTTTTTAGGTGATAGAAAATACTTTGCTAAAGATTGTTAAGCATAAAGAAAAATTCACCATACTTGTAATTGAAAGAGCTACCAGAGGGGCACCTGGGTGGCTCATATGGTTAAGCTTCCAACTCTTGATCTTGGCTCAGGTCAAGATCTCAGGATTATTTGTGCTGGGCTCTGTGCTGACAGCTTGGAGCCTGCTTGATATTCTGTCCCTCCCTCTCTCTACCCCTCCCCTGGTCTCACTTGCACTTTCCCTCAAAATAAATAAATAAACTTACAAAAAAGAAAGAGGTGCCAGAAACTTCAATGTGTTTTGCGGGGTAACTATGTCAGTGTGTGTTTGGAATCAGATGAACTTTTACAGAAAAGAAGTGAAAAATCAAAAAAATGCAGTAACATATATATCTAACACCTTTATACATTAACTTATAACATAAACAAGCAAAATAAAACTATGCAAAGACACCACTGGTTTTTTTTTACTGTTTACACGTTATTCCTTTATATTAATACTTTTCCTAGGTGATATTTTGATGGTGAATAAAATCATACAATTAAAATAATAATAAAACAAATGCTCAGCCAAAAATATAGTCACATTTTGTAACTATGGCTGGAGAAAGGCAATGTCATAACCATTTTCTGGATAATTTTAAAAGACCAATATTGTCAAAGGACCAAAAAAAAAAAAAGACGAAGTAGAAGTGGTAAACCCAGACCTTCTAAATATCCCAGGTCACTTCTATAAAGAGGAGCCTGGAAACAACAGTAGCAACATCAAAAATTATGAGCAGAGAAACATATGTGGTAAGTACAGCAAATCTTACTTAAGTTGCAGATCCCAGGAGATAAGTAAGCTCTTCAATAATAAATTAAGAGAGGTGCCAAAAAATTAGAGGAGCTACTAGGATTCAATCGGGTGCTATTGTAGTCTATCAAAAATGAGTCCACTGGAACCAGGCCAGAGCACTGCCAAAACTGGGATAGACCTTTGAAGTAACCACCTTCCTCTACTCCTGATGTGTCACGTTAATTTCCCTAACAATAGAGGAGCACTACCTGTCTACAATGGATAAAGCTTGTTCAAACAACTGGGAATTGACTATTAAGCATTTTAAAAACAAAATCTTAATCCAGTATGTCTTAAACTAATATATAAGGAACTCTGGTGGCCAACAGATATACTGTTGGAGAAGGCATGTTCTAAGAAATTTTAAATCAGGGGATCTGCATTTCAAAAACAATCTGAACATACTCTAAAGAATCTATCGCTATATTATACAAAAGTATTGCTTCAATTGCATTGGTTCCATTTGCTTTTAGATTTTATGATCTTCTTGGCCATAATTATTTAAAGGGAAGCTCTTAAAATGTAATGTAATGTTCCTCACATTGGTGTTCATATAGCCCTGGGAGTCTATCAACATAGTTTCAGAAGTTTGTAATTTCTCATGTTTGAGAAACTCTCAGTTAGGTCCATTAAAAGGAAATGTGAAAGAACCCAACTCTAATTTAGGAGTAATCATTAAAAGCTGTGAGTTTGTTTTGTGAAAATATCTATAATCACCTCTGCCAAAATCAAGAATTGACAAATGTGAGGAGGTTTCTCTATTAAGACTGGAATAAAAGCTACACACAGGAACAGCAAATCCCTTAGACACTTTTCAGTCCCCCAGCCTCCAAGCTTTCCTTCTACTTGAATAATTCATCCAGTTGTCTATTATTTATAGACCTACAAAAATGCCTCCTCTTCCATGAAGTATGTTTGCTCTAACAAAACCATCACTAGAGAGTAACTGTTTTCTCCTTTTAATTTAAAACAACTATAACCCATATTCTTTTGAAAATTATATCCTT
This sequence comes from Leopardus geoffroyi, assembly GCF_018350155.1. Lineage (NCBI taxonomy): Eukaryota > Metazoa > Chordata > Mammalia > Carnivora > Felidae > Leopardus > Leopardus geoffroyi. The sequence goes on along the minus strand of NC_059336.1, from coordinate 97,976,175 downwards.
GGTTTTATGACCTAGGAAAAAAAAAACTAGTGATAATTATTATGTCCCCAAAAAGCAAGCCGTGAAGTAAAGAGGTAACTGCAAGTTTATTTGGCAATGATCCTATGAACCACAAAGATGGGAATGGGGTAGAGAGATGGAATACTGTAAAATGTCTGAAAGGTTACTAGGATAGGAAACTAAGCCTCTGTCACCCTGGGAAATTCTGAGAGATAACCTAGACCTGTATATAAAATCTCAAAGTTACTGCAACCAAAGGCAAGAGAGCTGGGGTCATTATCCAGCTCCCCTTCTATCATTAGTAGACAGCTACTTCTGGGGACAACTGCTCTCCAACATTTCAGATTTGTGCTGCCAGGAACAAATTTGCAGACATTTGAGATTAGCCCTTGAGCAGAGCCTCAGGTTGTTATTGAAAGAGATCCTGGACATGTGGGTGCCTAGAGAATATGAACAAGGCAGGCAATGCATCTGATTCAATAGCTCACACTGATAATAATACACAAGGAGTTACTAACCACAGCTCTTGCCTAATGGCCCTTGTGTATGTTTTGTCCCTCCACTAGATTAGAAGAATCATCCCATGAATTCATGGAACTCACTTTGGAAATATAATAGTAGTTACAAATCAAACTTACAATGAGCTATCACCTCACACATGTCAGAATGGCTAAAATTAACAACAGAGGAAACAACATATGTTAGAAAGAATATGGAGAAAGATGAACCTCTTACACTGTTGGTGGGGATGCAAACTCACACAGCCACTCTGGAAAACAGTATGGAGGTTCCTCAAAAAGTTAAAAACAGACCCAGCAATTGCACCCCTATAACCCAGCAATTGCACTACTAGGTATTTACCCAAAGGATAAAGGATACAAAAATACTGATTCGAAGGGACACATGCATCCTGATGTTTATAGCAGCATTACCAGCAATAGTCAAACTATGGAAAGAGCCCAAATGTCCACTGATTGATGAAAGGATAAAGAAGAGTAGTATACACACACACACACACACACACACACACACACACACACACAATGAAATATTACTCAGCTCTCAAAAAGGTCTCACCATTTGCAACAATGTGGATGTAACTAGAGAGTATTATGCTAAGCAAGTCAGTGAGAGAAAGACAAATACCGTATGATTTCACTCATGTGGAATTACAGAAACAAAACAGATGAACATAGCTTGAGAAGGGGGGATAAAAAGAGACAGGGAGACAAACAATAAAAGACTCTTAACCATAGAGAACAAACTAAGGGTTGATGGAAGGAAGGTGGGCAGGGGATGCCCTAAATAGGTATTAAGGAGGGCACTTGTTGGGCTGAACACTGGGTGTTATATGTAAGTGATGAATTACTAAATTCCACTCCTGAAACCAATATTATACTGTCTGTTAACTAATGAGAATTTAAATAAAAATCTGAAACAAACCAAAAAAACAGTAAAAAAGGAAATATAATAGTAGTAACATATCCACAATAACATAAAGAGTTCTTAAAAACATGTAAGTAAAACAAAACAAAAAAAATAACGTATTGCTTTTTAATTAAAAATTCTTGTAGCACCTGGGTGGCCTAGTTGGTTACATGTCCAGCTCCTGACTTTGATTCAGGTCATGATTTCACACTTAATGGGTTTGAGTCCCACATCAGGCTCTGTGCTAACAGTGTGGAGCCTACTTGGGATTCTCTCTCTCTCTTCTTCTGTCTTTGCTCCTCTCCTACTCTTGTGCTCTGTCTCTTCCTCTCTCTCTCAAAATAAATAAATAAACTTAAAAAAATTCTTACATGTAATATAAACCTATTTTGGGAGAACACAACTCACAAACTAAAAAATATGCCTTAAATTCAATAGAATATGTCCCCAAAATGTTTTATATGTAAGTAAAACCAAACATGAAATAATGATGTCATTGTTTTCTAGACTAAGTAAGATTTATTCAACCAGATACACCCAGAGTCAAACAATAAAACAGACAAAACGTAATGTATTTGTCAATAACAGCACAAAAGAAGTGAGAACAACACAGTACTGGGCTAAAGAAATGACATCATTTTAACCTAAATTCACAGGAACAAATGAAGAAAAATAAAAATTGTAAAAAAGAAGGTTAATATAATAAATATTATAAATACATATTTACTTTCCTTCTCCTGGCTTTGCTAAAAGATATAAAATTATAGATATAATAAATAAATGATAAAGTGATGTGTATAGCAATGTATTATTTATATACACACATATATTTGTATAACATAATACCTATAACAATGATTCCATAAAAGGAGAGAGAGAATAATCCTATATAGGAGTAACATTTCTTTTTCTCAGTGGAATTAGTATATATCTGACGTAGATTTTAACATGTATACCATAAGCCCTAAAACAATCATTAATAATCTAAAAATATACAGTAAAAGATAATAAAAAATTAAAATGTTAATTAGATGATATTTATTTAACAGAAAATAATGTAGTAAGGAGAAGTAGAAAACCAAACAGGATGCATACAGAAAACTAAAAGCAAAATGGCAAATGTAAAGCCAACTCTATCGATAGTAGCATTGAATATGATTGGATTTAAGAACTCAAAGCCACTGTGACATTCTGTATGACTGAACAACAATGATAAATGATTCTAATATATGCTGTCTATAGGACACATTTTTATATTTAAAAACACAGATATGTTCAAATAAAAAGACAAAACAAAATGCAACAGCAACCCTAATGTCTTATGGAATGGCCACACGATACCAGAAAAATTTATTTCGAAGCAAAAATATGTTACTAGAGATAATAAGCCATGCTTTATAATGAGAAAATAGTCAATCTACCGGAAGATACAATAAAGATATATGAAGTTACAGAGCACCAAAATACATGAAAGTAAAACTGACAAAAATGAAGGCAAAAATAGACAATTCAAGAATAGCTACAGATTAAACAGCTCACTTTCATCAATGCAAAGAAAAAATATGCAAAATATCAGCAAAGAAACAGAAGATGTGACAGCCACAAAATCAACTGCAACTAGCAGACATCTCTCTTGAAAACCGCATCCAACAAAAACAGATTATATGTTCTTCACAACTGTACACACACCATTAAAACACAAAAAAAGGATATTCTCTGAACACAATGGAATCATACTAAAAATCAAATACAAAAATAACTTGAAAACTTCAAAATTGTATCAAAACCAAGGAGCACACTCTAAAATAACCTAGGGGTAAACAAATCACAAGGAATAAGAAAATGCATATAGCTTATATATGAAAATATACCAAAATGTATGAAAAACAACTAAAGCAATGTTTATAAGAAAATATATAGTTATAATCACTTATATTAATAAAAAACTCGGGGCGCCTGGGTGGCGCAGTCGGTTAAGCGTCCGACTTCAGCCAGGTCACGATCTCGCGGTCCGTGAGTTCGAGCCCCGCATCAGGCTCTGGGCTGATGGCTCAGAGCCTGGAGCCTGTTTCCGATTCTGTGTCTCCCTCTCTCTCTGCCCCTCCCCCGTTCATGCTCTGTCTCTCTCTGTCCCAAAAATAAATAAACGTTGAAAAAAAATAAAAAAAATAAAAAAAATAAAAAACTCAAATTTATAAACCTTCACTTTAAGAAACTATGAAAGATCAAAATAAACACAAATATACAGGAGGAGAGACATTATACAGACTACAGAAAAAAAAAATGTAACAGAATAGAAAAACAACAGATGAAATACAACTATAAGTTGGTCTTTGAAAATATCATTAAAATTAACACATTTTTAGCTAGATTGACCAAGAAAACTAGAAAAAAAAGGTTAAAACTGCTAATATCAGAAATGAAATAAAGAATATTTTTCCCAACTTTACAAAAATACACAGAGAATAAACAATAATGACTAAAATTGACAAATTCCCAGAACGGCACAAAATATTGAAACTCAAACCCAAAATTTGAAGCCTTGTAGAAACTAAACAGAATTTTTTTAAATAACAAAGAAAATATTACCAACACAAAACTACTCACAGAAAGAAAAGCCTGGTAACATATGGTTTCACCAATGAATTCAAATGAACACTTAAAGAAGAAATAATAATTCTCCACTAACACTTACAAAAAGTAGAGGAGAAACTGCTTCACAATGTATTTTAAGAGGTCAGTGGTACTCTGATACCAAAACCAAAGTTATCACAAGAAAACCTTAAGCCAGTATGTCTTATGAATATATGCATGAAAAAAGCACACAAAAATATTAGCAAGCCAATTCTAGAAACATAAAAAAAGACTGTCAATCATGGCCAAGTGGGATTTAACCTAGGAAGCAAAGTTGGTTTAAGATCCAGAAATCAGGTAGTGCAATACACTGTATCAACAGAAAAAATATATACAATATACATATTATACATATTACCATATATTATATTATACATTATATATAACTTATATATAACATACATAATTATATAAATATAATTATATAACTAATTTATATATATATAACCATATCAACAGAAAAATTATATATAATATATATTATATATAAAACCATCTTAATAGATGTAGAAAAGCATTTGATAAAATCCAACACTCTTCCACAATAAAAACTCTCAACAAACATATATAAAGGACATCTATGCAAAGCCACCATTTTCAGTATACTTAATAGTGAATTACTTGACAATGTTTCTATGCGTATTCTCAAATAAGACATTTCAGTCAAAGCTTTATATCCAACAGGCTTTATCTTTCTTTCCTTGGCAGATTACATTAAAGCTAAAGGAAAACCTTTTATAGTTTTTCAGTAAGAGCAGGTCAGTAATGTAAGAAACTATGTGATTTAAACAAAAAATTAGACACTAGTAACAGTATATTAATGTGCTCATGTCAAGCAACCCTTATAAATAAATTTATTCAATTCTGGCCACATTTGAGTTCACAATATAAAATTTCTTGTTCACAAACCTGCATATTTCTATATCCATTTAGGTTTTGTCTTGTTCTTTTTCCTTTCCTATTCTGGAACGACTAGTCATTTTACTTCAGACATTATTCTATTTTAACTTAATAAAAATACAACCCACATTTCTTACATATTCTTCATATAAAAAATCGCATATTCTTCCAACAATTTATATATAAAATTGTTTTTCTATGCTTGTACTGTTTCTAGTTTTATTTTTTACATATTGAACATAAATTTTAACAATTAGTAACCTTTAATTTCCAAGGAAAACTAGGAAACAGGCAATTGTGAACTATCATATAATCCTGTCATAGATGAGCAAAATATAAATACATAATTCTAAAAAAAAGCCTTTTAGAGACATTGTTTTTAATACTATAATTTTAGTGTGGTAAAACATACTTAATACTAAACCTAAGTATCTTTTGTCTCTCTTTAAAAAAAAATTTACTTAAAGGAGTCTAAACATATTTATGCCAACCAAAGAATGCATTCCATTAATTCAGAGAGGTTTGGGATCCCCTATTTTCAAGGGCATGCCTCATGGTAGGCAGTTTATGTATGTTAAAGTTTCCCTAAGGCAGCCACTACAATTCCAAATTACCAAAAGTTTCACCTATTTCCCAAAAAGACACAGGATTCTGTTCCATAATGGGTATATACTGGAAGCAAGAGTTTTTCAGGAAGCTGGAGAGAGTTTTAGACAACGTAGAACCCACCGTTGCCTTTAGATTTCCTAAAACATCTTAACTCTGAGGGGCCCTGTTACTTAAGAGCTGTTCCAAAACATAGGGAATTACAGGTTTTCCCCCTTGTGAACAGAAATGAGTGACTTACCAAAACTCAACAAACAAGATACAGGTATGCACAATAAAGTCAGAGAGCTCAAAACACAGAAATCAGAACTGGAATCTGACACTTACTTGTGACCTCCATGGCGAGAAAGCTATGAGTTCAATGGATAAAGTGGATACCAGCACTTGGTTTGTTCACCATCCTCAGTAGTCAAAAGGTCTTCTTTGGATCCCAGTTGCGATGCCAAAACTTCAAAAATCCAGAAACAGCAAAAGTAAAACCACTAATCAATAAATAGTATTTAGCAAGAGTTTACTGTGCCTATAGCAGCGTGGGAACTAGGAGCATTCTAATTCAAAATCTGTTTTGAAATTCAGGAGCATGACCTTACAGGATGGATTATAAAGAAAATATGGAAACTGTCTAAACTTTACAGTGATTGGTTATTACAATGGTGGTTTCTAGACTAAAGAATCTGGTTAAAAATTATTATCGTCTACCACTTTTGGAAGATGACTTAAGTCTCATGATTATAAATTTACAAGCAACGCAAATTAAATTTCTCCTCTTTTGCAGAATATGCAAAATCAGGTTTCACTTATGCAGCTTAAATAGCTTTGTCTACTTAGGGAATTTTCAAATCCAGTCTCTGTTTCGTATATAAATTTATTTTTTTAATGTTTTATTTGTTTTTGAGAGAGAGCACACATGAGCAGGGGAGGGACAAAGATAGAGAGAGAGGGAAACAGGATCCAAAGCCGGCTCTGTGCTGAAAGCAGAGAGCCTGATGTGGGGCTTGAACTCAAGAACCCTGAGGCCACGACTTGAGCCAAAGTCTGATGGAACCCAGGCACCCCATCTTTTTTGTATTTAAATTTAACAGCACCTTGGACTCCCCATCCTGAACACTGCCCTTAATAAAGGAAATTATCAGGGTGCCTGTGTGGCTGTTGGTTAAGCAACTGACTCCAGCTCAGGTCATGATCTCAAGGTTCGTGGGTTCCAGCCCTGCATTGGGCTCTGTGCTGACAGCTCAGAGCCTGGAGCCTGGTTTGGATTCTGGGTCTCCGTCTCCCTCTGCTCCTTCCCTGCTCATTCTCATTCTCTGTCTCTCAAAAATAAATAAACGTTAAATTAAAAAAAAAATAAATAAAGGAAATTATCAACCTTTATTGTTTGTGGGCCCTGTTTCTGGGCTCCCAGGGAAGCTATACTTTAACAGTTACCAAGGTTAAAATGACTCTGAAAAAACCTCAAAGCATGGGGTCTATTTCTGCCCTGAGTACATACTGTACCTCTGCTTTGTTAAAATAAAACGGTGCATTCCAACCATAAAAAAGATAAGAAAAACAATAATAATCTCCCTGGTTCCCACAAGGTTAAAGTCACACAGCCTTGCACATACTAAAAACATAAGATAAGGTTTGCAACTTTCCGGAAGGTCCTTCATCATGATCATTTGTCTGTCTGTCTCTCTCTCTCTCTCTCTCTCTCTCTCTCTCTCTGTAAAAAACCCTGCACCAAAAGTTCCTTTCCCGGAGAACTCTCTTCTTTGTGAAGATTGTGTACCGCTGCAGCTGTTCTAACTTGAGCTGGGATAAAAAATAAAACTCTTTTCCTTTGTCTTTAAAATTAAAAAAAAAAAAAAAAGTTTGTTCCTTTCTCTTGGACGCTCTCGAGAAAGAGCAAAGCACTTTATCAGATTCCTGCACTTGATACAGTAGGTAAAGAATAAAAAGAAACAAATGCATGCAAACTCAAACACCCACCCACCCACACAGACTCAGGCACTCACACACATTCTTGGGGTCATTTGCTCTGCCAGCAGCTTCTAAGGCTCTAGAATCCATACCAGGTAAACAGTGCCTGTTCCTGGAGGCTTTCCGGTAAAGAAAAACTGTAAGGCAATGGTGTCTCTTTCTGACCAGGCCAAAAGCCAGCACCCTGTGATGGGGGAGCTGGCCTCTTCATGCAAGTCCCGCCATCAGGACATCTTCTCTTTTGAACTCTGTGGAGTAGCCTGCAGACCAGTGCCAGGGCCTGGTCCGAGTGGGCCGAGTTGGAGCCACTCAGGGTGCCCTGTGGGACTTCGGGAATGTGGGTAGAGTAAGCACTGGCCCCGATGGACAAGGCAAGAGCCAGATGCGCCGGCCTGCGCTGAGCATTAGAGGCGGCTCATAGAACGGTGCAATCAGCCTCTAGCGCTACAGCCAAGACTACTCTTCCGGGAAGAAACCTGTGATCGCGTAATCGCGTGATCGCGTGAGCTTTACGGGTGCCGACAGGGAAATCCTGGGATGAGAAACAGAGAGATGCCCTGGTATCAGAGGCCCCTGTTCCCAGACTTCTTCCTAAGTGGTCCGGCTAAAAACCACCTGTCATGCAAACCCAATCCTCTTGGACGCCTAGTCTATCCCATTCAGAGTCACAGTGCAGCGGTGCCTTATCATAGGGCCCTGAGCAAGTGACTGTCCAAAGGCTGTATAGGGTCGTGTCACCCTAGGCCAGAAGCGGAGCATATACTGCACATGCTCAGTCTGTGTATCTATAACTCCAAAAGCTTGAATGGCGTTGGGTCACAAGTGGGGCTTCTGAGTCCAGAACCTCAAGCCCAATCCAACATCTGCTAAAACATGAATATATTCACTCTTGCGACTTCTATATTGCACTGTTGATTGCCAGAGCAATTAAAGAGTGAAATAAAAGATGTTCAGATTGGAAAGCAATTTGAATCTCTATTCATACGTAGATGACATGATCTTGCATACAGAAAATCTTAATGACTCTGTCATAAACCTATTAGCATTAATAAACGAGTTCAATAGGTATACAGGCTATGAAATCAGTATATTTAAATCAATTGTATTTCTATACACTGGGAGTGAACAATCTGAAAATGAAATTAAGGAAATGATTTTATTTAAAATAGCATCAAAAAGAATTTATTAGAATTAAATTTAACAAAAGATAGACAAAGCTTGTCCCTAAAAATTACAAATCACTACTGACTGAAATAAATAAGAGCAAAATAAATGGAAATATATCCCATATTTATAACTTGGGAGACTTTATACTGTCAAGATGAAAATGCTACACATGATTATCTTCAGATTCAACTCAATCCCTATTAGAATCCCAGCTGGCTTTTTAAAGAAATTGACACTCATTCCTAAAATTCATAAGGAAACTGAAGGGACCCAGAAGAGCCAAATCAACAAAAAACAAAACATGTTTTAACAGAGTAACAAATCTGGAGGACTAATACTCCCAATTTTAAAACTTACTATAAATCCACAGTAATGAAGACAATAAGGTACTGGCATAGGATAGATAAATAGCTCAATGGAATCAAATTGAACCCAAAAGTAAACCCATATATTATGGTCAATTCATGTTTTAAAATATAATTTATTGTCAAATTGGCTAAAATACAGTGTCTACAGTAGCTCTTGGTTTTAGGGTAGATTCCCATGATTCATCGGTTACATACAACACCAGTGCTCAAACTAACAAGTGCCCTCTTCAATGCCCAGCACCCATTTTCCCCTCCCCCACCCCCTTCCATCAACCCTCAGTTTGTTCTCTGTATTTAAGAGTCTCTTAGGGTTTGTATGGTCAATTCATTTTTGAAAAGTATGCCATGACCACAAATGGGGAAAGAACAGACTCCAACAGTATATGCAACTGTATATGCACATGCAAAAAAAACAAAAACCAAAACCATGAATTTGCTTTCCTACTTCACACTGTATACAACAATTAAATCAAAAGGGATCAAAGGCCTAAATACAGAATGTTTTAAACTATATATAAAATACTTAAAAATATTTTTGATAAATCTTTATGACCTAGGATTTTCTAAGAGAAATGTTTTCTTATATATGACACAAAAACTGTAAGCTACCAAATTAAAAACATATGTAAGTTAGACTTTATCAAAATTAAAAACCTTTATATTCAAAGGAGATTACCAAAGAAATAAGGGACAATCAACAGAAATGGAGAAAACGTTTATAAATTATATATCTGATAATGGTCTACTATCCAGAATATATAAAGAAAACTTTACTCAATAATGAAATAACAAACCAATTTAAAAATGGGCAAAACATGTGGCCAGATTTTTCTCTAAAAAAGATACGCAAGTGGCCAACTAGCACATGAAAATATGCTCAACATCATTAGTCATCAGGGAAATACAAATCCAAATCACATTTTACTCCCCTAAGATTCACTTTACACCCACTAGGATAGCGAGTGATGTGGGCAAGAATGTGAGGAATTTAGAACCCTCATGCACTACTAGTGGGAATGTAAGGGCACAGCTATTTCGGAAACCGGTCTGGCAGTTCCTCTAAAATTAAACACAAAGTTACCACATGACTCAACAATTCCACTCCTAGATGTGTCCCCAAAAGAAATATAAACAGATACCCACATAAAAGTTTGTACACAAATTTTCAAAGGAGCATCATATATAGTAGCCAAAATGTGAAAACACTCCAAATATCCATCAATAGATCCATGAGAAAAAATAAGCTTATACAGTGCTGTATTATTTGGCCATAAAAAAGGGATGAACTATTAAGTGATAAAAATCAGTCACAGAAGACGATGTATAGATAGATAGATAGATAGATTATACCATTACACGTCTATTAAATGTCTAGAATGCACAAATCTGTAGAGACAGAAAGTAGATTAGTGGCTGCCTAAGGCAGATGTGGGGGGGATTTGGGGGACTGACAGCTAAATACATGATTTCTTTTTAGAGTGATGAAAATATTCTAAAATTGACTGTGGTGGTGATTGCACAACTCTGTGACTATACTAAAAACCATTGAATTGTTCAGTTTAAATGGGTGACCTGGATAGCAGTTGTTTTATATATAAATAAAGCAATTGAAATATAACAAAGACTTTCTGCTCTTGAGCCTGCCTTTTTTGAGAATGTCCTTTGCCAATATATTGATCACCAAGCACATTGCCTGAGATAGGTGCTTAAATGAAAATACTGTTAAATGAATATGTTCCAATATCAAAAAAAAAAAAAAAAACAGAGTAAGGCAAAAGAATGTGATGGGAGTTAATAATTTAATAAAGGATATTCACTGAGGACTCTTTTGTGAAGGCAACATTTCTGTTCCACTATATAAATAATTTTGCATATCATATTATAAAATTAATAATTTATTTTATTTTTACTTAGACCAGAATCAGATAACACTAATATGAATACAGGCTCAAACAGCCAGTGTGTTTTGGGGATTTTTGAGAGAGAGAGAGAGAGAGAGAGAGCGAGAGAGAGCACACATGCAAGTGGGGGAGGGGCAAAGGGCAAGACAGAGAATCTCAAGGAGGTTCCACACCCAGGGCAGAGTTTCAAGCTGGCCTGGACTCATGGCCTGAGATGAAATCAGGAGTTGGGACCCTCAACAAACTGAGCCATCAGGACCCCTCAAACAGCATCTTTGATTCTTCATTGACTAAATGGAAGTTAAGTCCAAGGAACTGGTTCTTGTACCATCTCATTCATTGCTGGGTTGTTTACCATCAGCTAGAATGCCTGACTGGTTACAAGTATAGGTAAAATGAATGAAGACAAAATTAACAGATAAAAATTGCGAAGGAAAAAGTTTACCTCACCTGGTCCTATAAGGCTTACCCTTCATGGGGTGCTATTTGTCTTAAAGTCATATTTAGTTCACTCCTTTCCTTCACACTTCACCAAAAACACTGCTTCCAAACTGCAACTGTGTTGCAGTTGAAGACTTTACTTCCTGGTCAATGCTGATACTGGCTTCTAAATTTCAGGTGATTTGAGACTGGTAAAATAAGAACATGATGACCACAGAAGAAAGGGACAATTGGAGCATATAACTGTGCAGCATTTTTTGGTGCCCAGAGTCTCTATCCGGAGCATGACAATGTGGTATTTCCTGTGCAAAGTTAGGTTACTCTAGATCTAGAAGCTCAATTCCTTGTCTTTTATATCTGGAGCTTATACCACCATTCCCACAGAATTTACATTTGAAAATCTGTGTTTTTCCTATTAAAGGGGTGTTTACAAACATTGGCATTTCTTGTTTGGGAACCAGAATTAGCATCAGTAAGGCAATGACTTCCCTTTGAATGAGCAAGAAGAATTAGTGCCTGGCAATCTCTGAATATCTCTGCCTCCATTTTTCAACTTTCTAGAGCTCCACATCTCTCTTAAATCCATTTATGGAGTAAAAGAGTTCCAAATGCTATTCTGTGTACATGAAATTACTAGACAAATTCCATCCAATGAAATTGCTTTCTTGGAGTGGCTGGTCAATGGATTTCATTTCCATTTTCATTTTTAATAAATGCTTAGCGTTCTTTCCAGAAAATACCATATGAGTAAGCATCTGTGTTTTTTTAAAAATCCAATAAAAAGGCCTAACTTATGGTATGAATAGTAACAACTGTATTACAAATTATTTCAATCTATCCTACAAGGAAAACAAGACTGTGTTGCCTACTTCATTTTTTTTTATTTTTATTTATTTATTTTTTTTATTTGTTTTTTCAACGTTTATTTATTTTTGGGACAGAGAGAGACAGAGCATGAACGGGGGAGGGGCAGAGAGAGAGGGAGACACAGAATCGGAAACAGGCTCCAGGCTCTGAGCCATCAGCCCAGAGCCTGATGCGGGGCTTGAACTCACGGACCGCGAGATCGTGACCTGGCTGAAGTCGGACGCTTAACCGACTGCGCCACCCAGGCGCCCTCCCTACTTCAGATTGTAAATAAAAGTATGAGGACTTGGAATAACTATTAATAAAAATATTTGCTCATGGTAGATGTAGATTATTTTTTACAAATTCATCATGATACTGGGTAATAATATCATGGGTATTAATGGGTAATAGTCAACAGACTATTAATATACCTCTGATAACAGATGAAGAGCACAATTTCTAAAAAAAAAAACAAAGCAAAAAACAAATCTCTGTTTCTTCTTGTTCAGTCTGTAATACACCAAAAAAACCAGGAAGTGTCTACACACTATATATGTGTGTGTGTTTTATATACATATGGCACACAGCATATATACATACATATATGGCACACATACATATATACATACATATATGGCACACAGCATACATATATACATATGCATACATATATATATACATATATACATACATATAATATATATAATATATATAATATATATAATATATATATACATAATATATGTATATGTGTGTGTGTTTTATATACATATGGCACACAGCATATATACATAGTGAATTAGTGAAACACTTATTATAATTAAACCATTAATCTTATTTGATATTTAAATATCCTTTCATATATGTATATAATTGTGAAATTATCAAAAATTATTTCCATTAGGATTATGGTGTCAAAGTCAAATAATGTGAGAAAAAGAATATTATCTACAAAGAAATGAAATAACTTAGTGCATTTATTTCAGTTTTATAAGCAATTACTGACTAAACAATTTGCAGATATAATTGTATTATGAATAGAGATACATGAAAAAATATGGTACGCTACCTTGTGCTTAAAATGTATTTGTGGAAAATATATTACAACATGGTAAAATACATAAACAAACAAAATAGGTGTATGTATAAAGTACAGAAATATAATCATACTGCCAGGTATATTACCTATAAATATTTTTTTCAATGTATTAAGTTTTAAAATTATATCAGTTAATGCTATTTCATTGTATACTACATTTTTTTCAATTCTCAACTTATAATTTAGAATAGTATCCATCACTTGAGAAGCTTTAATTCTTCTCACAGTAATGTGTCATAAAAGTCTCTCTGTCCTATACAAATTATTGCATCAAATGTCTACATCTCACAAATGTATGGTTTGAATGAGATGATCTTTAATTCCATGATTATAAAATATCCATTAATCTGTGACAAATATAATTTTATGCAGAGTTTTTTTGTTTTGTTTTTTGTTTTTGTTTTTGTTTTTACTAATTACCTGTTTTTCTTTGTCTATTGGGTCAGGTCAGTTATATTTAATAATTACTCTCTCAACTTTAGCCTTTGCTGTTTATTTAAAGTAATGTGGTGATTTACTACTAATGGTATACAATGAATGGGACAGTTTGTTGTGTAAAGATCTTAAACATTGAATTGGTAGCTATACATTTTTGGTACAATTATGTTTGTGTGAAATAAACAACAGTTTCAGATTTATTCTAATTGAAGTATCTCTCCACATGTAGTATTGATGAAAAGAAAAAATAAACTTTTTGATATTTATAACACACTCTGCCTTTAGTAAATTCCTTTTCACATACGGAAGGATTCTATTCTCATTGTGCCCTCTTATTTCAGGTTTGACATTGTCAGTTTCCTTTGCCTCAATTTTTGCAATTCATAGCTCTAACTAAACTTCCTCATTCTCCTCCAGATATTTGGAGGGATGATAATGATGCTTTTTCAAAAAAACACTCGCTTAAGAAACTAAAACCACTCTTGCTTTCAAAAGCCCTTTGTTTATAATTTAATAAGGGAACAGGACGCTGTCACATTTTAAGCAATTCCTATTGAAAGAGGTACCTATTGTTATCTTCTCATTGATTTTACTTTTAGCAGTAAAATCATTCCAAGCAAGCAAACTCTATTATAGTGAAGGTACTTAGATAATAGTTGGCATGAAGGACATGCAATAATGTGAATATTTTTAAAGTTTTAATCACAGAGCTCAGTTGATAAGGTCTTTGTTTATTGGATACTGAGGTCAAGGTTATGTTTCCATATTTGTTCAGATGGGTAACTTGTATATGCTCTGTGATGGGAAATTCATTCTCCATCAGACATCTGTAAATAAAAGGTTGAATATCTAAGCATACTTATTTAAGAACAAAATCTCTAGAGAATGAATCAGACACATGACATGAACATAGAATGCTAGGCCAGGAGCTCATAAATATTTTTTATGAGAAAATATATTTTCCATATTCTTAGGATAGCTATGTAGTTCTGGTTAGTTCTCGTTGGGATAATTAAGTATAAGGGATGCTTTTACTATCCAGTGGGCAATATCAATTCTTTGCAAAGAAAGGAAAGATAGCTATTTCTGTGGGATGATTCCTATGATGGTAAATTGTTCTACCCAAGTATTTCGCTCAAGGATAGGAATCCGAATGACTTTGTAATCAGAGTCTGAGAAAGCATTGGGCTAACAACAAAAACAAAAAAAGATATAATTTAAAAGGAAGTATTTTAACTGGTAAATTCCTTTAAATATTGCACTTGATTAACTTACATCAGTTTATGATACCAGTTTTTGTCACCTGGCCAAGTACCTGGACTAGATAGGATGAGTTTGAAATTTATAAGTTCTCATTAAGATACGGGAATAGTAATGATCTGAAACCTAGAGCTTTTAACTAGAAATCTTGTCCACTTCTTCTAGTTACCTGACCTGACATATGTTCTTTCAGAGTACTTATCTAAGAAGTAAAAGTCTGTAGGGGCGCCTGGGTGGCGCAGTCGGTTAAGCGTCCGACTTCAGCCAGGTCACGGTCTCGCGGTCCGTGAGTTCGAGCCCCGCGTCGGGCCGTAGGGCTCTGGGCTGATGGCTCGGAGCCTGGAGCCTGTTTCCGATTCTGTGTCTCCCTCTCTCTCTGCCCCTCCCCCGTTCATGCTCTGTCTCTCTCTGTCCCAAAAATAGATAGACGTTGGAAAAAAAAAAAAAAAAAAAAGAAGAAGTAAAAGTCTGTAATTTATACCAAATGAATAGGCATTAATTGTAGGATTTTACTTCTGTGAATTAAGTGATTATAGAATAGAAAAAGACTTCAATGTAGAAACTGCAAGGTGATACAGCCATTTCTAGTCCAATTGCTGACCTATAGATAATATTACCGCATTTGAATAATTCTGAGAAAAGAGCATGGAATCATGAAATTGGCAATATTTGGATCTAAAATCTGATTCTGGGGGCGCCTGGGTGGCTCAGTCGGTTTAACTTCCGACTTCAGCTCAGGTCATGATCTCACAGTTCATGGGTTCAAGCCCCACATTGAGCTCAGTGCTGACAGCTCAGAGCCTGGAGCCTGCTTTGCATTCTGTTTCCCTCTCACTCTGCCCCTTCCTGGCTCACACTCCCTCTGTCTCTTTCTCAAAAATAAATAAACATTAAAACAAACAAACAAACAAACAAAAAACCTAAAATCTGACTCCGCCTACGTCCCACTGCCTACCTCTAAAAATGAGAATAATAATAATAGTTGTTTTTGTAGGTATTTTGAGAGGATTAAAATGAGATATACATAAAACAAATACAAATATATGTAAAACACAAAAATATACTTGGAGAAAAAGTACATGATTAATAACCTTACTATCCTTTTCCTTCCTTTCAACATGTTAAAAAAAATAGAGCACGGAGGTGTTGGGAAATAATTCTTCTCTAAGCGTCTTGTATTTCTGCACACCTTCTAAGGAAAAAAAAATTAAAAGTTTTTGTTCCAGACTACTTTTTCATGGATGTTGTACAACAAACATACTGGAAGATAATGACAGTATTTTCCTTTTGAGTAACAAGTATTTTACTTGTTTTCCATCAAGTAAAATAAATATAAGGTCTCCCCCTTTGGGTAAAGATTGGACAAATTTGCTAATAGCCTCTTTATAAAACATATTTCCTAAACTTGGGATTTCTCAACTTGAGTCAAATCTGCAGTAAACACAGCATTATCTGGATTACTGTGGAACATGGAGGGAACAGGAAAAAGATGCAAACATGATGTTCATGCATTATGGGCTGTTAAAAGTCCTTTTTCTCTGAACCAGACAGAGTCTTTTTTTTTTTTTTTTTTTAATTTTTTTTTCAACGTTTATTTATTTTTGGGACAGAGAGAGACAGAGCATGAACGGGGGAGGGGCAGAGAGAGAGGGAGACACAGAATCGGAAACAGGCTCCAGGCTCTGAGCCATCAGCCCAGAGCCTGACGCGGGGCTCGAACTCACGGACCGCGAGATCGTGACCTGGCTGAAGTCGGACGCTCAACCGACTGCGCCACCCAGGCGCCCCTGAACCAGACAGAGTCTTGTGTCTTCTGCTGGCATTCATAAGGCTGTGGTGGCTAATTTTTTTTTTTTTTTTGAGAGAGAGAGAGAGAGCAGGCAAGCACGGGAGGAGTAGAGAGAGAGACAGAGAGAATCCCATGCAGGTTCTGCACTGTCAGCCTGGACCCCAAGGTGCAGCTTGAACTCACAAACCATGAGTTCATGACTGGAGCTAAAATCTAGAGTCACATGCTTAACTGACTGAGCCACCCAGGTGTCCCTGTGGTGGCTAATTTATTAGCTTGTAAACAGGGTAAAATCCTTTCATAGTCCCTGACAGGGGAAGAAAGACTCAATGAGTAAATAGATTCAGGGATGGTGACATCCAAGGTCATAGATTTGGAATAACTGAAATTGTAAAAAGAAACAGGGTAGGCAAAACACACCTGTGCAAAGTCTTACAAGAGGATATCAATGAATGATCTAAAGAGGACCTAAGGTGATTATAATAAGATTATAGTATACTGCCCTACCAGGCACACCTAACTCAAATGCGATTCTGATTTTGCAAGTGGGAATGGAGCCATGGCGAGGGTGGGGGGACAAAAACAAAAAAAAAAACCCAAAAACCAGTAAATTTGTCATTAAAGAGTTGGTTCTAGAAAGTTAGTTCCCTTGGCAGCTGACAATAGACTACTGTCAGGGAAAGCATGTTCAGGGTAGATTGTGCAGAACTGGCACCACACATGTGGGGAGACGCATGAATGGCAAGAGAATGAAGGAAGACGTCTTTTAATAGAAGATTCAACAGTAGAATTTCAGCATTGAGAAGTGTATTGGACTGGATGAACTACAAGGTAGCACCAATTTGGAATGTAATGGTTTTTGAAGTATTGCCAGTTGCTGAAAACACATTTAATGCATTTTCCCTAAGGAAAAGCCATTCCATTTGCAACCTGATAGTCTGCAATGATGTGGGAGAAACATCCACACCCACACCCACACCCACACAATCTCCAAATGTAGTACAATAAACTTTTCAGTTGCAGTATCTTTTATTCCACAGGTGGTGAAGTGGGGCTGAAAGCGGGGAGGCTTGCTATCAGACTCACCAAAGGAGAAGTGGGTTATGCCATTCATTTCCTGAGAGCAGCATTGGAGGAAATGAGGGCTGGGTGATGAGCGAAGTACTGTCCGGATCAAGGACAGATGGAGGTTGAGAACCTCTGAGAAATGTGGACTCCACAAGGGGATACTCTTCGTAAAACTAATTTATGTCCTCAAGGAGTTGTGGAATGGGAGTGTTTCCCTAGATGAAGGTGGTAGTGATCACATGGGAAGGGGGTAGAGTTTTCCAAACCAGAAGATAAATTAATTGCTTTTGGTTTAAAGTATTCATAAGTATGTTGGTATGTTCAAGGAAAATTGTGTACAAATATTTAAGTGAATTAATCATACAAAATACAGAGTGAGCACTGAAACTCATAACTAAAAGGGATTGACAAATGTTAAATTCCGTATTCAGTTACAACCTCTATTCATTTAGAATCAACTTAAATGCTTCAGTGTACAAAGACATGCTAATATTTTGTGAGTTATACTTAATTACCCTAAAAATGAGAGCAAAAGAAACCAGATAAATAAAATCAGTAGTTAACTCTATTTAATAATTACTTTAAATCAGGTCTTTGAAAAAAATGCTTAAGAAACACCAAGTAGAAATAATAAACCATAGCTTCTTTTTAATCCCGCAGTCTTCTAGACTGCATTAGTTAATGGAATGGAGACATTTTAAGGATAACAAACAAATATGGGAGACCCATTCACATAATTAAACTGAAAAAGTGACAATAGTGACCATTTTGCTTTTCAATCAATGTATCTATATCTATCATATATATATATATATATATATATATTTCTAAAAAGTACCGTTCCATTCAATATTTTTGCCACCACCCTGTCAAATCATCTGAAAAGATTTTTTCCCATACTTTAGAAATAAGGAAACTAAGAAATACAGTTTATTTGAATTGATCAAGATCACAAAATTAATAATGTCAAAACTTGTACTAAAAATTTGCTATACTGATTCCTTTGCATTTTATTTTCATTAAAATATAAGTAAATACATGTGATCATTTAGCATCAGTCTCAGTTTGGAGGTATGAGAATTAAGCATACTAAATTGTTAGAGCCAATATTCAAAAACTGAATCTCTTCAACAGCTCTCAAGATTCAACAAAACATATCAAACTGATATTTCCATTCCCAATCATATTCTCCATGGGAATTTATAAAAATAATTGCTTGAATGATTGATTTTGGTTAATGTTGGCAACACCAGCCAATATTGAATAATAGGGTGGCTAATTGTTCTTTTGCTATAGAATAAACTAAGATAGTCTTGGGGAAAAATTTGCTATTTATTTCTACTTTTTTCTTTTATTTTTCACTTGACCTTTCCTGATTCTCATTACTACCTATTTTCAATCTCTACCTCTGCTGAACATTGCTCAAATGCCAATCGATAAAGTTAATTTGTTGAAGATGAAAACTTTATCATTCTCACTGAAATTTAAGATTTCCTATGGATTTCCTAAAAACCAAAAGGTGGTAAAATGGTAAGCTCATTATTTGAAACATTTTGTTTCTTTTTTCTACGTTTTTTTACTTTAAAGCATATAGCGACATCACATTTATTCACCATGTTATTTCAACCTGGGAAACCATTTTAAGAACTGGAAATAGGTATATAAATGACACGTTAAATTTTCATCAGCAAGTCCATGAGGTGTTTTCATATTTGACACACCATGGTGTGTAATGAAACATAATGGTAAGAAACTACTAAGACGAAGGGAACTGTATGTGGCCTGCTCACAATATGAAAAAAACAAAACAAAACAAAAACTTGCTTTACAATATATGAATCATAGCTACAAAAGAACTGATATGTTTGGGGGTTGTTTTAAATAGAATGATTCACATGGACTTTTATACCTTTGATATTCTTAATTTTTAAGTATGTTTTCTTACATATTCTAGATTAAAGTCCCATTTTCAACATTTCTTCATGAAACAAAAAATAGGTAGCTTCCTGATAAGAAGTTGAATTCCATTTAAATAATGATTTTGATCACTTGTTACTGAAAATGACAACAACAACAAATCTCTATTGTATCATAAACTCTATTACCTGGTTTTTAACATATGGTATCACTTAGTTTCCAAAGTCTATGGCCTCAGTACTATTGTTATCCTTATTTTCCAAATGAAGAAACTGAGGCTTTAAAGAAATTACATGATTTGCTGTTGATAAACATGAGTAAGTTACTGAGCTGGGGTTCAGCATGCCTCTGTCTGCCTCCAGAAACCAACACTCCTACCCCAAATAATTAACTGTGTGAGTTTCTTAAAATTTATTGCAAACAGTGGGAAGTCAATTTGCCACAAGATACAACATGTGTTTTGAAGGGTCAGCAGAGAAATATTTTGTATCTTATCGAGGTTGAGGCACTTCAGGTGTGGGTTGAAGGACACTGGTGATGTAGATTTGGAATGGTGGGTGAAAAAAGAAATGGATAAGCATCCTAGAATAGTGAGCATGGGGCATGGCTTCAATCAGGGGAATTCTGCAATGATCTAAGTCAGCACAAACTGAATCTTGTTTCATATTTGTAGACTGATACAGTCAATGGAGTTTACACAGCATGAATTATAAATTGTCAGTTTCATAATCCCGAATACTAAGTAGGAGTTTCTTTCAGCACTAAATGCAGATTTTACAATGTTCTTCCATCAGTATTTTGCCTGAGCACCAACAGTGTCTCTCCTCCATGGAGTCAAGAGAAGCAGGCTCTTGAGTATTGGGTGCTCAGTAGACATTGCCACTTGACTCTGTATTCAGAGCAGTGGTACAGATTCTTTGTATCATGGTATTAGGTCAAACCAAGAGCTCTGTTGACCACTCCTAATTTTGAGCTCAGCTTTTGAATATCAGACTATAATTGATTCTGGAAAATATTAGAATATATAGACAAAAATCATATTGTGTTAAACAGGAATCTCTGAGGCTCTTTGAAAAGAGATTGCCCATAGCAGCCTTATTCTAGCCAAGCCTAGAGCCTAAAAGCAGTTTTCTACCATTTTATCTTTTATATTTAAATACTGAAGCTTTGCTTCATGCACTGCTCTCATTGTTTTTCTAATTCTAATCAGTTTTCTCTTTTTATTTGTGTTATGTATGTGAGTTAGTTTTCTAAAATTTAACATCAGGCATTGAACAAATAATAAATAACTAAATTTTTCATTTTCTTTTTTCTCTGCTGTTGCTTTTATTAATTTAGTTATTTTATCTTCACCAAATAATGTTTTTGAAACAGGAAGTTAGATTGAGCAGATTACATAAGGTTGTTGTATGTATTAAGTAGGCCTCCTTATAAATAACATTTGCGTGTAAGCTGGAAATTTCCACTAGAAACTCTGAGTGCCAGAATAATAAAAATATTTATAATATTAATAATAATAACAATCATAATTTATCAGGTATTTATTAAATTCCAAGGCTAATGGTACATCAATTTTATAATTTCGTTTAATTCTATCAAAAATCCATTGAACTATGTATTGCCATTACTTTCATTTTTATAGTACTGACCAATTGGCTTTAACATTCCCTTCAGATTGATTAAGATTTAGGTGGACTTCTAACTGACCCTAGGCCTCTGATCTCCCTTTTCTTAGAGCATTTACTTTAGAAAGTTTATAATTACACACTCTCTCTCTGCCCCTTTGAGTTATAAATCTTTTTTAAAAATCTCTCCACAGTTTAAAACCCAAGAATGTCTCTTTCAAGGATCTGGGAGCCATCCATTTGAAATGTGACCGCCCAGGAAGATGATGTCATGATCTCCCAGTCTCTGAGGTACAGTAGGAAACTATGGGTACTGATTAGCAAACATAGGTGGCTTAACCACAGAGAAAAACATTTAGATTTAGATATAGCTCAATCCCACTGTTTTTGCTATGAAAGAATTAGAATAATACTGAGAAAAATCGACTAACTTGTACAAAGCAACACAAGTAAAAAGTGAAGGAGTCCAGGTTCATACATGGTCTTTCTGTGTAATAAAAATTCTGCCATTTCAGCTTTTTTTAAAAATAGAAGTCAATTATGTATTTTTAGAAGTCTGTGACTTTTCCATTAGTAATAACAGCAACAATAACAGTAACAACAATAATGATGATTCATTAATAGCAAGCGTAATGCTATTAAAAATAAAACTCTCAGGGTGCCTGGGTGGCTCAGTCTGTTGAGCCTCCGACTTCACCTCAGGTCACAATCTGATGGTTCATGGGTTAGAGCCCTGCATCAGGCTCTGTGCTGACAGTTCAGAGCCTAGAGCCTGCTTCAGATTCTGTCTCCCTCTCTGCCCCTCCCCTGCTCACACTGTCTCTCTCTTTCTGTCTCAAAAATAAATAAACATTTAAAAAATGAAACTAAAAAAATAAAACTCTAGGGGCACCTGGGTGGTTCAGTCGTTTAAGCGTCTAACTTCGGCTCTGGTCATGATCTCACTGCTCGTGGGTTCAAGCCTGGGTCAGGCTCTGTGCTGACAGCTCGGAACCTGAAGCCTGCTTCAGATTCTGTCTCTGTCTCTTTGCACCTCCCCTGCTCACTCTCTGTTTCTGTCTGTCTCTGTCTCAAAAAAAATTTTTTTTAATTAAAAAAAACTGTCAATATTTTCAGAATATTCTTCTGGGTGACCAACCACTTGATTTGAGATATCTATGGTTCTAGCGCTTTTCTTTTCTTTTTTTTTTTTTTAGGTTTATTATCAAGTTGAGGGAGTAAGCAGGAAAGAAAAGAGACAGAATTGGCATGTAATTAACATGTAATTGATGCATTCGCATCAAAGAAGATGAAAGGATAACTGGGTGTGCGGTATGAACTGCAGTTTTCTGGTAGCCTGCAGAAGAAAACCGTAGAAGAAGCAGCGCACCACACAGCGCAACCTTAGGGCTTGTCAAAGTAAAAAGAAAAAAAAAATCAATGCAATCGAAGTGATATTAACACGCTGGAATAAGAAAATTAATGTTGCTGATGTGAAATTATCGGTTCCATAATAGTTTGAGTATAATTTAAATGAGAATATTTATAAATAAGAGGTAAAATAATAAAGTACTTAAATTTGAATTTGTGTGCATTTAATCAAGGTGTGATTGAAATGAAGTTTAGGTCAAATGGGCCATTTTCAGTTTTAAGGGAAAATAGTGCATTTTACTCAAGCCTGAAAAATATTATATTAAGGAACACAGGAAGAGGCGATTCCCATCCTGGAAGAAGGTCAAACATAGGAAGATTAGCATGGTGGCGATCTCAGCTGTATGGACCTGTAAAGAAAATACTGCAATAATAAAGACTGCAAGGTTTATAAAATATTACTAAAGATTAATTTGATGTGAAGAAAGAAAAATGAAAGAAGAAAGGAATGAAGGAATGAACAAACAGATGAATCAAGGAAGGAAACAGCAGTGTGATATTTCACTAGTCCTGCCATATTGAATTATTCGTTTACCAAATTTCTATGTTTTCATTTGCATACTGTAACTGTTTTATGAAGAACTAACTCAAACTGATGTTAATGAATGAGATATGAAAATAACATGAGATTTTTTTTCTATCCACTGGAATGAATATGGGAACGAAAGGAAGGAAACATAATAGGAACAATCCTAATACAGCTGCACAAAAAAACAAACAAAAAAACAAAAAACCCACCCAAAAACCAAAAACCAAAAATACCCAACCACAACCTAATTTCTATTCTTTACACAATGGTATACCAGACTTAAATCCAGTCCCCTTAAACACAGTTTATGCTGGATGATTACTTGGCCTGAGTATTTACACATGAGTAATTGTCACATTATATAAATTTATTTCCTTATTCATTTGATTGTCTTCCAAATATAGATTATTAGATCAAATGTAGACATTTCTAGAAGTTTATGTATAGGCTATAAAGTACCATAAGCATATACATACACGTACATATACAAATATATACACACATATAGCTATATATATCACTATATATAATCTAAATGTACCCTCCCATTGAATTTATAGGGTGAATATCTGGTTTTATACCTTAATAATTGCACCTAAAGTCATTATTTAGAACATAAAATCATTATTCACAAATATTAGCAAAGACGAGGAGCAGTCTATCTCTAATGACTGCTCCCAAGACAAGCTCTGAGCTCAAAGGAGGTAAAGCACAGCAAAATCACAGACTATTTTCAACTGAACACCTTACCTTACTCTCACCACAAATTGCACTGGGTGGAGAATAACAGTATATAAAATATCATTCGTTCAGATCGATGGTAGGATATGTAATGATCTCACAATTCCTATTTTTAATATTGATCCTACTTGTTTCTTAAATCATTTAAATATTTTCAGTGTATTATGTTAAAAATTAAAATAAGCCATAAAAACACGGAGTACTGCCATTTTGTTTTCATGAGCAGATCACTGTCAGCAGTTGCTTGTGCTTCCTTTACAGTTACAGCCATTTACATATAAATATGTACATTTACACATTTTGACTATGTTGGTTTTTATTTTGTACATTGGCAGTATCATGACTGCAATCACTGGTCTGTGGCTTGTTCTTTGTGTAGAGTATTATACCTGTGAGATCTTCCTCAACACGTTCTTTTTTAAAGGCTTCAAATTTTAAAATATAGTTCTGAAACAGCCTTCTTTATTTTATTCTACTGTGGATATATTTCTAGTAATGCAGCCTTTAAAATATGACAACATTGATGGTTTTTAAACCAACTTTGAGCGTTTCTTTCTAAACTAAAACTATAATTTTCTTTTTAAGTACAGTTGATCCTTGAAAAACATGGAGTTTTTTCAATACTCATGAAGTCAAAACTCCCATGTATAGCATTTGATTCCCCAGAAGGTTAACTACTAAGAAATAGCTTACTGTTAACTGGAAGCCTTACAGACATCATAAACCGTTGATTAACACATATTTTATCTGTTATGTATTATATACTGTATTCTTACAAAAAAGTAATCTAGAGAAACAAAAATGTTATTAAGAAAACCGTAAGGGGAAATACAGTACTCTACTATAAAATAATTCATGTACAAGGGGATCTGAGCAGTTCAAACCCATGCTGTTCAAGGGTCCACTGTATGAAAGTAGCTGTGGCACAGTTTTAATGATATAGTCTTTTTGTTATTATTATAAGTTTTAATGATATTGTTATTATTATGTTATGATTGTGTTATGTTATATTATATTATGTTATGATTATGTTATGTTATGTTATGTTATGATTATGTTATTATTATGTTTAATGTTATTATAAGTTTTAATGATATAGTCTTTTTGTTATTATTATAAGTTTAATTGTTAAATATATTAATACTTACAACATTGATAGTGCAGTAATTTACTAACTACTGTGAAAAACACATTCCACAAAATTGTCACCTTTGTCAAAATTGTCACAAAATTGTCAAACTTCACTTGTACCTTATTATTTCTCAAAAATAATACAGAACTTTAGTTACCAATATTTTACTAAGACTTTTTCAATGATGTTCACTTTTTTTAGTTTTATAGATTGTTTCAACATAATTATTTCCTTTCAAAAGAGTATTTAAAAGTTTGTCATCTTTTATA
Organism: Leopardus geoffroyi; assembly: GCF_018350155.1. Taxonomy (NCBI): domain Eukaryota; kingdom Metazoa; phylum Chordata; class Mammalia; order Carnivora; family Felidae; genus Leopardus; species Leopardus geoffroyi. Next base: position 97,950,645 of record NC_059336.1, on the reverse strand, counting down.
ATGCTTTGACACAGGTAAAATAGAATTTTCTTCCTTGAATAATTAAGGAATAGAACCATAATAATATTCTGATCTCAGTCTGGCACACTTTGTGACAACTTTCTCATTTGAGGCCCTTACTATCGGTCCTCTAGGTATTTGCTCTTTAAGCTGTTCTTATGAGTCAACTGTATAATAGGGAATTATAAGTCTGGCTTTACCCTTCTTTGCATTATCTAATACCCACAGATTTTTGTCATGTTTTTCACAGTTCTAAGAAAAACAATGTGTTGACCAAGAATTTCATGCTTACTTTTCTTTAAATTCATGTCTAAAGGTTAAAGACTGAGAGCTTCAACTGAAATGGGTGAGGATTCTTAATTGTAATATACACGAGGCCTTTTGGGACAAAATAAAATAAAGCAAACTTAATGTTTGAACTCTGATGGTGATGATTGAGAAATGGATAAAGAAATCCAGTGAAAAGGACTTGTCGTAAGCATTTAATCCATTTCGAAATAGAGCTAAGATTCTGAAAAATGGTGGAATGTAAACATAGAAGTTAAATGTCATAGATTTTGACAGTGAACGGAGCATTTGAAGAAGAAACATGAGGGGTACTGAGGAGGGCACCTGGTGGAAGGAGCACTGGGTGTTGTATGGAAACCAATTGGACAATAAATTTCGTATTAAAAAAATAAAAAGAAGAAGAAGAAATGTGAATTTGTTAAGTTTCTTATTTTTCTAGTGATTCTTATATCTATTTTATATTGGTTAACTGATTTTAAATATATTATTCGAAGTTACAAATGGAAGAAACTAAAATATATATATATATATATATATATTAGATATATAGATGTAAATATCTATTTACATCTATCTATCTATCTATCTATAAATGAACTAATTGAGTGTTAGAAAAATGAAGGAGAAGTGGTAAAATAATAATTGTTTTCCTTTCTCATAGTGGACACATCCCAGCTTCTCCTTACTCCCAGATTCAGGTAAGGAAATCAAAGCTAAAGAGGTTTTGTAGCCTTGTTAATATCCACACAAATAGCTAGTGCAATTTTACTATTAAAACTCAAGTGTTCCCTGGGGCGCCTGAGTGGCTCTGTGGTTAAGCTTCTGACTTCAGCTCCGGGTCATGATCTCATGGTTAGTGACTTCCAGCCGCCCCTGCCCCTCCCCCAAGTCAGGGGAGCCTGACAGCTCAGAGACTGGAGCTTGCTTTGGATTCTGTCTCCCTCTCTCTCTGCCCCTCCCCCACTCACCCTTTGCCTCTCTCTCAAAGATGAATAAACATTAAAAAATAATTAAAAAATAAAAATAAATAAAACTCAAGTGTTCCCTAATTTCCTGTTCATGCTCTAAAACTCTATAATACTCTGGTTTTACGGGGTTCCACATTAAATAATTTATCCAATAAATCAATGTTTTCCATTTTCTATAGCACATTTATGAGATTTCAAACACTTATTCATAATTATAACCAAGGTAAATTATGTCAAGCTTACTTGAATCATATGGCATTTAATATACTTGAAAAATTTAAATAATTAAAATTAAAATAATCAATGACATTGCAGCAATAATAATATAGCAGCATAGAAAACATCTGACTACATTTCTTCTTACTGAAATATTCAAAGTAAATGGGTTGAACAATACATTATCACTACTTGAGGTGAAAGGTTCTGAATTTATGTGGTGTATTTTCCATGTTTTCAAAAAACTTTCATACTCATAATCTCAGAAGAAGCTAGCATCTTACTCAGAGTCAGATAGCAATTATAGACAGAAAAAAACCTAGACCCTTCAGCTTCCTCACTCTGGTTTTAGACGCTTTACAATTTTTTTTTAATGCGGAAGCTGATGATTATCCCCGTGTTAATAGGTCTGATTTACACTGTGCTGAAAAAGAGTTATTAGTTGTTTTTGACAAAGGGGCCCTTCTCAGGAGTCTAAATTACCTTCCACTATGGAAGAGAAAGAAACAAAAAGCAATGATAATAATCCATTCATCTTTTGCAACAATCAGTCATACATTCTGCCATCACACAGAGTCAACCTTACCCTGATGTTAGGATCATTCTAACTTGATATGTATACTACTACCCTTAGTATCATTCTTCCCTGACTCTTGCTAATCTGATCGCAATCTGCCAACATTCATGGTGACTCTTTGCTGCTAGTATTCTACTTTAAACTGCAAAGCAAAAATTAAAATACTTTAAAAAATGTTTAAAGGAGGAATTAAACTCATTCCCCCCAAATATTAGCTAATATGCCAAAAGAATCCTAATGCAAAAAAATGCTTCAGAGTAAATCAGAAAACCACATAGAACTGGTATAAGACTTCTTAAATATATATATATATATATATATATATATATATATATATGTATGTATATATATATATGTTATTAAACTGTACTTAATATAAATAAGTGAAAAAGGTCAAAGAATATTGTTTGTTTCTTCTCATTCAGGTAATAGTTCTTCACACATGTTAGACTCAAGTCACTCAATTCAGAAATGAACTAGTACACTATAATCTCAGCTTCTTAACATTTATTCTTGCCCATTTCTTAGACTCTCCATGGCATTTCCAAAGAATGTCTCCCTAGCTCAGAAAACTAGAATTTTAAAACAGCATGTCATTCTGGTCTATCTTTTCAACAAAGTGGTGGGATTGATTCCCCCTTTCCCTCTGTCCCCTTTTTTAACACTCCTTTTCCCTTAAACACAGGTTAAAACAGTTAAGTAAAGTAAGAGCCACTAGCTCCCCGATTTCCAATGAAAACAACACTACAAACTAAAACAACAACATAAATATCTGAAAGGGATTCAGACAAGTGTGAGAGAACGGCTTCCTCAGACACTGAATGTGTGGCTGGTGTCTGAATGGCCAGCCCTTGCATGGATGAGCAGTTCACAGGAGGTGGACATCCAGAGAGAAGAAAATAAAAGTTGTTTTTTATCATCAGGAGAGGGGGCATTCTGAAAGGTTAATAATTACTAGTGGCCAGAGCACTAGGCATAGAATTTGTGCAATCGAGTGCAAAATAAAAATGCCACGACCCTTTTCTAAATGGAAGAAAAAAGCACTTTCTTTCTTGACCTTTCCTGATGTTTTGTATTTGGCATTTAATTCTTGCACACCCTCAGGCATGGGAAAATTCGTGGGCCAAGTGTAGACCCTCGTGGGCACCCCAAGTCCTACCTTGCAGATGAGTGGGTACTCAGAACCTGCACCTGACCCTACCTGTACTATGCCCAAGACCCCACCGGTGAAGGGAGATGCACTCAAAGCAAGGAAGCGGGCAGCTGAGAACATATTATGCCATTGGACTTCATTAAGTTAAAAGAAAATTATGAATAATTTCAAACTGACAGCCACAAAGCATCAAACTCCAAGCATGGCCCTTCCTCTGTGACACTGGTCTTATTTCATGAAGCTGATCCTGTTGAGGACATTTATTAGTAAATATGTAATTCCCAGTTTATACTTGTTTTCTATTTCTGTTCTCACAAAATGCCCCATTTATCCATACTTTGATCATGGCTTATCCTACACTTAATTTGTCACAATTAAGTTCTGGAAATAATCTGGAAATAATCTACTTATAGACTCTATAGTTGAGTATATATAGATCCAATATATGTGTATAATGCCATTTGAATATTCTTATACAAACATATGCATGAATATACATATATGTTATATATTTTAATGTGTATATTTATATCAATTGCCTATACCCCTATAAAATATAGATGCACACACACACAAATCCACATAATATGTAACTTTATCACTTGTGCTCTGTATGTTTATTTCTACTATGATACTTCCTTCAAATATTTTGTTATATTTTAAAATATTATCTCTTTCTAGATGCCATCTTTAAGGAAATAACGTTTTGCAGTGAAAATACTGCCTCGGAAACTTTTCTATATAAATCAATCACTTTTCTTCTATGTTTCCCTTACTATCTTATTTAAACGTCAATTCTCTCCCTGCTTCAATTATGTCTCCCCCCACTCCTTCCTCCCTACCCCTTCCTCCTTTATGGTGAAGTTAAGATTTTTCCTTGCACTATACGCCTCTCCCAACACCCAAAAGATGCTGAGTGAATCTTGAATAATTAAAGATTTCTTGAGCACTCTGAATGGGTTTTGGAGGCATGATAAAATAATTTCCCTCTATATCCAAATAGTAATAAAACAGTTTTAGCACTGAGGTGGAGCTCAAGAACAACTTGTAAAAGTGAATAAATCATTTCAGTATTCACTGTGCTTAACCAGGCATCCTATGTCCTCTCCTTCTTTTCATTTCTGGAGTTAGTTCATTAAATAGAGCTATAAAATCTATTGATCTAATTCTTGTGAGTTACTTATATTAGTCAATCAATTCAGAACGGACAGCCATTTATTAATTGATTCATTCATTTTTATTTTATTCTTTATTTAACTCCACTGTGTGTCACTGGAACATCTTATGGAAAGACATACTTTTTCTCATATTACTTTATTCTTCTCCTTTTATGAAGACACATGGAGACATCTGCTCCAAACCTTCTTTTAGCCAAAATATCTATTTCATTTCTGCCTTGATTTCCTTATCTCCTCCCAGCAACTTGCTTCTTGTTGCAAAGCTGCCAGACATAAATTTTCAGCTTCCTATTTGTTTATTTTAAATATGTAAAATTAATTAAAATATCATTCTTATTACATTAATCGCCTACTAATTTAATTTAACCCATGTGTAAAATGGCAATAACACTTAAATGTGTAACCTGGCAGTTAAACAAGTCTTGGAGAGACTGGTTATATATAGTTCTTCCAACTGGCATAGGCTACCACACTTTATTTATTTATTTTTTTCATGGGACTTGGACTGAGCCACAACTTATTTTAAGAGTATTATCTCTCTGCTTATGAAATTTCTTAAATCTATAAGCCAAATGTATAAATAAGATCTCTCATTATAGTAATAATTTCTCTCCCCTGCCATGCCCCATATTTCTTTCAATTCCTTACCAGAGAATTTTAAAATATTTGATATACTTGTCTCCCCTATTCGTAACAGGATAACATGTACTTACCCTATATTCATCAAACCTTGTTCTGAACTGTCACCAGATTTAGTAAAAATTATAAGCAAAATGAGTTTTAGGGTTCCTCGGTGGCTCAGTTGGTTAAGCATCCGACCCTTGGTTTCGGCTCAGGTCATGATCTCCCAGTTCATAGATTCTAGCCCTGTATCTGGCTCTGTGCTGACAGTGCAGAGCCTGCTTGGGATTCTGTCTCCCTCTCTCTGCCCCTCTCCTGATCACACTCTCTTTCTCAAAATAAATAAATAAACTTAAAAAAAAATTAAACAAAATGAGTTTCAGATTTGCCCCTTCATTGTATTCCCACTATACTTAGAGTAGGTCGGACCCTCTTTATTCATCAGTTAGAATATTTTCCTAGACTTCTAAACTGTGATTGACTTTCTCCTTTACCTTTCATAGGGCAATAGTCACTCAGGGCTGGGCAGTCAAGTACCCCTTATAAGTCACTGTCCTGGAGGAATTTAAAGACTGCTCTTACTACTGCTTTCAGAATCTCCAGAGTTTTTTACACAGATATTCTATCATACCTGTCCCTCTGCCCCCACAATATTTTCCATGATTTTTTGTTTTTTTTTTTTTTTTGTTTGTTTTTATTCCTTATCGATTGATCTTGACTGTTTGCCAGGGGATGCTTTCCAGCATTCAAGTAAGGAGGTAATGCTACCCATTAAGGAATATGCTAATGATTGCATTTTACTAACCTTAGCAAACACCAGGTACCACCAGATGTTTCATATCAAACACGTCTCTTCTTTGAAGTAATTCCGTTCAGTGTTAGTTTTCTCATTTTCCTAATGATCCACTGACATATAATGAAGATGGGATTTGTACTCTGTACTTTGGACTCAGAAGTCTACGCTTCTAAAGCTAATGGTTCCATTTGGATATGCCAGAAAAAAAACCAAAACAAAACAAAACAAAAAAAACATTTATCTTTCTCTCTTTTAAAGGCAGTTGCATTGCTTTTATGTTAGGTATATTTACTCTCAAATTTGTTCATCAGTGGCTTATTTGTTGGTTTTGGATGATGGTTGTGTAGTCCTTATGATGTGGGAAACAAAGGCAGAAGGAAATGGCAGATAATCTGCAGCCCATTGACAAATACTTGAGGCAGACACTGAAAAATCTTTCTCCCTACTATCTTAATGCTGATGCTTTGCTAGAGGGAAGCAACCTTAGCTTGACAATAGCTAGGCCTCCACAACCCTGGGAGTCTTCTTTAGCACGTGGAAATCTCATTGGAAACTTCCCCTGGACTTTACCTTTCCCAACTCCATAGTATATAACCAGTCTCTCCTCATGGTCCCTGGGCAGCTCTTCCTGTGCACAGGTCCTGCCCCCGTGCTTTAAAAAAAATGACTTTTTTGCACCGAAGACATCTTGAATAATTATTTCTTGGCCGCTGGCTCCAGACCCCTCAAGCCCTACTATCACCTCAAAAACCTCATCACTTATATATACGCTTTTCCTTCCAAACTTTTGGAAGATTTCCTGAATAATATCTCCCATGGGGCTTGTATTCTGCTTTTAACCCTCACTTTCAACCAGAGCATAATCTCCACTTAGACACCTTTAATTCTTAACCTAAAAATAAGTGGTATTTCTATGAACACGAATATGTTGTCCACAACCCTAAAGATTTTAAGGTTTTTTTGTTTGTTTGTTTGTTTTGTTTTTTACTAGAAACAAATTCTCCAACATTGTCACATTCTACCATGATGACTTTGCCTTTATTAGAGAGCAGATGATAAGCATACTGCATAATGAATTAGCTATTCCAGCATACAATGGTGGGTGAGGGTGGGGAAAAGGATAATCCATCCCATCAGAGGAGTTTTAAACAACAAAATAACAACACCAACAACAATAACAAGCCAGGTTTTAGTCAGTTTTATTATTGTTTTCAAATTCTTTACAAACAATGTACCCATTCCTTGCCTCTTACCCAAGGTGGAGTGTCACCTACTTCTTCCTCAGTTAAGTCACAGATTGACTATAATATTTGTCAGTAAATATTGTGAAGGAAGGACAGCCCAACATAGGGCATCTGACACTGGACAAATTAAATTGACAATAGTTTTTTCATCATATTCAGAGCCTGGGGGAGAAGGACACTGGATGCTACCCAGGGATGCATCAGGTTGCACTTAGAAACAGTGGACAACCAACTGGCACCTGGGTGGCTTAGTTGGTTAAGTGTCCGACTTCGGTTCAGGTCATGATCTCACAGTTTGTGAGTTTGAGCCCCGTGTCGGGCTCTGTGCCAATGGCTCGGGGCCTGGAGCCTGCTTCAGATTCTGTGTCTCCCTCTCTCTCTGCTTCTCCCCCTCTCGTACTCTGTCTCTCTCTCAAAAATAATAAATAAATATTTCAAAATTAAAAAAAAAAGAAAAGAAACAGTGAACAACCCTGTTTCCCATGAGAGGATGTAATTGGCGAAACATCCCCTGTTTCCCATGAGAGGATGTAATTGGCGAGTCTGGATAGTTCCACAGGCTGACAGGGAACTGGAGCCTGCTACTTAGGAATAATCAAGGACTGTGCCTGGTCCCTTTGATAAAGAGCTTACTTGGCTGCAGATCTTATCTGTGAGAGCAGAGTGGAGATAGGAACTTGGGGCTAGAACATTCGAAGCCGTATGTCAAGGCAGCACATAACATTGAACTTTAGTTTTAGGACTTATATCACAATGAGTTATCAAATGTTTTCTGAAGCTTAAATTCTGTGGAACTTGAGTTCCATTTAAGCAACAGGTTGTGCAACAAGTGAAAATTATATCTTCCATTAATATTAATGATATTGTAAGTTTATTAATTTATAGGAAGTAACCAATTCTTGTCAAAAAACGAATATCACCATCATGGTTTAATTGGTTACCTAAAAAATAAGTGTCATCTACTTATAAATTTTAAGATTTAAAAATATTAACAGGAAGGAAATGCCCAACTGACCAGTGTGACTAATGTTCAAGTAAAGAGTGTGGTAATCACTACTGCGTTAAACAAGATTCCATTTCTTCTATGCGTTTACAGACAACTAGACAAGGACAATAAAATAAAACACTACACAAAATATGATGGCTATATAAGAGCTTTAAAAAAATTACTATGGGATGCTAAATAGAAGTGACTAATTCTGCCTCGTATGAGAACCCAAATTCTTCAAACTGTTTACGTTTCTCTCCCCCCAATATTGGGTAATATCAGAACATTATATTAACTTTCTTTGCACCTGTGATTAAAGGCCAATGAAGACTAAGGTTCTTCTTTTGCATGTATCATTTCTATCATATTGCCTTATTTCTACTGTGATGTCAACGTTTCTTAAATGCAAGGAGTGCATGTTTCACTTTTGGACTTCCAGTTCCTAACACAGTGTCTGCCATTCCCTCCATAAACTTTAAAAGCTATTTTTTTTAATGATGAGTATTTATTAAAGAAAAAAAGTGAATGAATGAATTCATGGTCAACCCCAGATGTTGTGCTGTTCCATTATTTCTTAAAGATGTATTTTAGAAAATGTCATCTTCATTTCAATATTCAGCAAGCCATATTTTATCATAACACAATATAAAGTATATAACACTATAATAACACAATAACACAAAGATAAAGGACAGTTTAAGTCTAAAGATCGTGCTATAAATCTCACTGCTTTTCCAATTCAGTCCATAGACTCTCAAGGAGGAATGCCAGAGTGGGTTGGCTCAGTTATAATCTGAATACATTAGTTTTAATTGGGACATAAATTTATATAGAGACATAATGTCTTCTCTTTGTGAAAAACTACGTATCAGAGGGTATTTGGGGAGCTCTCATGAAATGAGTACCAAGGCAATTAAATATGTCTAAAGCATTTTCCTCTTGTCTTCCCATTCTTTTTTCTTGAAAACTTGATTCTTACAGTCTGGTCTCATTATCTTAATGAATTTCAACTACTGTCATTAAATAGTATGCATGAATAAATACAAGTTACGGTTTGATTTCCTGTACATTTGCGTTTGTTTTCAGCTTTCACTGAATTTATGTAATTTTCCAATTTTATTTTGTTTTCAATCTATATAATGCAAAAGTAATTCATGCACATCCAGACAAAAATCAAAATATTGTAAAATGTATAAAGTAAACATAACTCCTGAACTGATTCTCTTTTGCCATCCCCAGTGGCAAATACTGGTAATAGTTTCTCATTTTCCTCCTATAAAATCCCTACGTGTACTTTAACATATATCTTCTCTCCACTTATTTCACAATAATGAATCATTTTTAAATAGTGAAGAGTATCTTATTTTAATATTGTTAGGATTTATTAGTAAATTTCTCTTTTATTTCCTTGTCAAAACAAGCCTGCTTTTTAAAAAAGTGGGTTACTTTCTAAAAAAAAAGTTACAGAGTTGTTTTGTGATATTATACAGTGTGTGAAAGCACTGTTAAATGTAAACATCTTTAGAAAAAATAATCCAGGATTACCACCCTCATTGTTTTGGGGTTAAGATAATATTCTTTTGTTTGAGACATTTTACCTTGTACGTAATATTTACTGCAGTTTTCAGCTTGTGACCTGGTGTATGTGTAAAAGAATTCACATTGTTCAGCTAACATGATGTCAAGAAATTAAGTAAGCAATATAATCCAACATTAAAGAATATTACTCACAGGAAAATGTTTGCAAATTAGGGCTGAATGTATATACATACATATATATGTCATATATATATGTCATATATATGTATATATGTGTGTATGTGTATATGTGTATGTGTGTGTGTATATGTATATACATATATATATATATATGTATACATATATATATATATGTATACATATATATATATATATATACACACACACACAGCCAGATGCTGTGTGTTATGCATTTAATGGTGTCTTTTCAGAAAGATATGTCCAAGTCCTATTGTCAGTGTCTCAGATTGTGATCTTATTTGGAAATAAGGTCATTACAGACAAAATTATCTGAGTTAAGAGTAGGTCATACAGGAATGGAATGGGCTCCTAATCCAACATGACTAGTGTTCTTGAAAGAAGATAATCATGTGAAAACACAGAGACAGTGGGGAATACAAGGTGACCATGGAGGCAGAAACTGGGGTTATGAAGCTGCAAGACAAGGAACACGAAAGACTGCTAGTGACACCAGAGCTAAGAGAAAGCCATGGGCCAGATTCTCCCCTTGCAGCCTTGGAGAGACCAAGGCCCTGTAGACACTTTGATTGCAGACTTGTAGCTTCCAGAGAAGCCACCCAGATTATGGTACTCTGTTATAGCAGAAACTAATACGGATTTTGTTACTGGGAAATAGGGTGCTTTTACAACAAATACATCAAATAGTATAAATGGTTTGAAATTGAGTAATCAAAAGAGAGAGTGAGAATTTTGAAGTGCATGGTAGAAAGAGCCTAGATTGAATTGAAGGGACTGTTGATAGAAATAGGGACATTAAACGTGATATTAGTGAAGGAAGAGATGAAAATTGGGAGCATGTATTAGAAAAGGGAGGGATTCTGGTCATGATGTGGCAAAGAACTTGGCTGAATGGTGTTCTGTTAGATGGCTGGTAGAACTTGTAAGCAATGGGTAAGAGACTACAGGACAGGATCACCCAGAGTTGGCAAAATTCAGAAAATGATAGCAGGTGAAGAATATACCCAGAGGTGCAGAATCCATTCTCCTTGTTAACATTAATTCTATCTGGGGTGATCTCTCAGGAAACACAGCCACCTTCTTCCTCTCCAGATGAATTTGCCCAACAAAGAAAATTAGGGGAAACTAAATTAAACATCCCGGTGACAGCATAAAGTAAAACAATCTGTTTCTGTGGAGGCAGGAAAAAAAAAAGAAAGGGCTAGACATTTTTATTTTCTTTTTCCATCACATGAACCCAGTGAGAACACCAATAGCTATGGGACAGAAGTGGTATTGGAAAGAAATATTTGAATGATGAATAATAATAAAAAATAGAAGACCTGCCATAACACATACATAAATAAAAGTAAAAGATGGCTAAAGGAGGAAATAAAAAATATACCACTTCTTCACAGGAAAGAAAACTCACAGTAATATTATTGCCATGGAACAATATTAAAATTGTGGTCAAATATTTCTGCATGAATTATAAACAAAAATGCAGGTTAAAAATAATGCAGTGTATGAAATATTGAAGTTCCCCAAAGAGTAAAACAAAATAATGGAAGAGGACAAACTATTAAAAATATTGGTACTTTAGGGCTCAGCTAAATTTTGCTTCCTAGGGAATGGTATTTATGGTTCCCTTGCTCCTGGGTTTTTAAAGGTGCTTTCTCATCATTCTATGTGCATTTTCTTATTCCAATATGTAACTGTTTCATTTCCTATATATCTCTTTCATTAAGCTGCAAATGATTCAGGGTAGAGGACTGTTTTTATTACTATTTTTTTTAAATTTTATGTTATCACTACTGTTGTTACTCCCATTTTTGCATTCTTAGTTCCCAGGCACATATAAGAATTTGGTAAAACATCTGCTAAATAAATAATAGGTTGGACATATGAAGTAATTAAACTAAAATCTCAGAACAGTAATAAACTAGCTTAATATCCTAGAGTGATTGTGAACATCTGAAATAATGTATGTAAAAGGAAATAATAAAAGTGCCATAGAGTGGAAAATTAATATTCCTCTCCACTTCTGAGGTTCAGTTATCTCTACAAACGTAAGTATTTCCCTGCTATGCTGATAGCTTAGAAAAAACATTCTGGCCATGTTTGTGTAAAACTCCCAAAATCATATCTAAACAGCAATAACCAGCATACTATAGTGTTGTTTACTGAAGTTGATGGAACTTATAAAACTTCTAGGCCAAATCAGCAGCTTGGCAAACAATTAGCTCTGGCTTGTTTGGAAGATATGTGTTCTAAGTTCACAAAAATGCAAATCAGCTACACAACAGTATTCAATTTTGTGTTTAAAAAATATATATGTACATACACACACACACACACACACACACACACACATATATATATATACACACATACATACATGTGTGTGTGTGTGTGTATCTCAGGAATCAGGTTGTAGACCAGTAATATGTGCAGTTATGAAAGATTTCTTAGATTTCATTTTAAAATGTGGTTTTATGCTGCTCATTGAGTTTGAGTAACTAAAAATTAGAAAAACATCAAGCAACTAGTTTAAATTAACAAACAAATTATTAAAAATTAAACATGAAAAATGTAGAAGTGGTCTTTTATTTTATTTTTTTTTAATTGTTTTTTCAACGTTTATTTATTTTTTGGGGGGACAGAGAGAGACAGAGAATGAACTGGGGAGGGGCAGAGAGAGAGAGGGAGACACAGAATCGGAAACAGGCTCCAGGCTCTGAGCCATCAGCCCAGAGCCTGACGCGGGGCTCGAACTCAAGGACCGCGAGATCGTGACCTGGCTGAAGTCGGAGACTTAACCGACTGCGCCACCCAGGCGCCCTAGAAGTGGTCTTTTAAAATGAGGTAGCTGAAGTATTGGAGGAGATATTAAAATAAAATATTAAAGGCAATTTGAGGGCTGCCTGGGTGGTTCAGTAGATTAGGCAACTGACTCCTGATTTTGACTCAGGTCATGATCCCAGGGTGGGGAGATCAAGTCCTGCGTCAAGCTCTGCGCTGACAGCCTGCTTGGGATTCTCTTTCTCTCTCAAAATAAACACTTTTTTAAAATAAAGGTAATTTGGAATTCCTAATAATTAGAGCTTATCATACAATGTCATTACTACCACTTAACTTTCTTTTTTAAAATAAAATTTTAATGTTTATTTATTCTTGAGAGAGAATGAGAGAGCACAAGTGGGGTAGGGGCAGAGAGGGAGAATCCCAAGCAGGTTCCATGCTGTCAGCACAGAGTCCCATATAGGGCTCAAACCCACAAACTGTGAGATCGTGACCTCAGCTGAAACCAATAATCTGTCACACCCAGAGACCCCATAACTTTCTAATTTCCACCCCAGAACTGAGTTATGGTGGAAGAGATGTATTACATCTCCTTAAAATGTGTCTGCATCTGTCATATTCCTGAAATATCTAAGTCATACAATTTAACCATGCTTTTCTGTGGCTTTCTGCAAGCAATCATTTGTATATTTAAAAATAACAGCCAGCATGGTTGGGATTTTCATGTTCTCACCATTTTTATCACCCTGTCATACAATGGGAGATTTTCCAGGACTATGGACAAAATGACTCATCAGTGCACAAACATGTGGTAAGACGCAAAGTATTTTTCACCTTATTAAACGAGAAAGATAAATCAACTTTTCAATGGCATATGCCATCACTGAAAGGTGGGTGAATGCACACCACCAACTTCATGTTATATATGTTCACCATGAGTCAGCTGTCCCTGAATAACCATTTGAAGTGAATTACCTAGTTTCTAAAAGGTCAACAATCAGTTCCAAATAACCTAGAAATCCATTAATAGTTGACTTAGAATGCTATTTTTAATGAATGTTATAATATGGCCAAATTGTTCAAAACTGAGATAGAGACAGAGAGAGAACATGGACTGAGAGGGGAATGGGGGTTGTCAAAATTCTGGCAGTACTTTCCCAGGACTTATACCCCAATCAGAAAGTAGTATCCAACTTCAACATTTTCATTTCTTGATAAAATCAATTACACTTAATTTTGTTTTGAACATCTTCTTTATCTTAATTATGTGAGCTCCTCTGAGACACCCCGCAGTGTGAAAAAATCACTCTATAAATTTTAGTTTGTATTCAGATTACAATATCTCTTCATCTATCATTTGTTAATTTTATGTCCATGGATTAGATCCTAAACTTAATGCCATATCAAACCCAGAACTTGAAAACTCTTAGGTCTTACTAAATATTCTGAGCTCCTTCCTTTTTATTCCTTTCTTAAAAATACATATATAGAGGTAAGCAGGTAGATAGATAGATAGATAGAGAGAGAGAGAGGAGTGCCTGGGTGGTTCAGTCAATAAAGCATCAGGCTTTTGATTTTGGCTCAGGTCATGATCTCATCATTCATAAGATTGAGCCCCACATCATGCTCTGCGCTGACAGCATGAGGCCTGCTTGGGATTCTCTGTCTCCCCTCTCTCTGCTCCTCTTCTGTTCTCTCTCAAAAATAAATAAATAGACATGAAAAATAATTACTTAAAAAAGATATAGATAGATATTAATCAGTTTTCCCCAAAATTCTATTCTTATCATCTCAGTTCACATTTGGTCATTTCACTATATCTCCATATAAATCTACCCTTTGATATAATTAACCATTCTCACTATTTTATCTTTTCTGAATTCATGTGGTTCACTAGCCCCTGCTAGTTGCTAAATGAGCAAACAGCATATACTGAAAAGCACAGGTGTTTTCTCTGTCCTCAAAGAATTCATTGTGGACTAGAGGAAGCAATCACAGTCCAGGTATAGTGCTTTTCATCTTTCTTCATTTTGAAATGTCATTCTTGTTTTTCTTAGCCATAATCTCTCTGTCTACCTTTGATTTCCTACATCCACATTTAGTAAATTTTCTCACTCCCGAACCTTTACTCCACAGATAGTCTGTACCACTGAATAGCCAATGATATGCTGCTGTTTGCTGATTGTTTTACAATAACATAACTGAGCTATTTCACCTTCTTATATTCATTGCCCTAGTCAGTCATGTGACACCAAGTTCACATTTAGTTTCCTTCTCCAACTTGATTGTAATTTGTCCTTAAGAGCAGAGGCCATGCCTTATTATATCTCATTAATTCTAACTGATGACAGTACATGAAACATATGATAGCTTTTCAAAAATGACCTTCCATGGAATACAAAAAATTTAACCTAGTAGGAAAATAAAGGAGTAGGCAGACCATAGATGGGTACTCCAGGTCTCAGCTATTCAAATAATGGTTCATGGACTAGCAGTGTCTGCATCACCTGAGAGCTTTTAGAAAAGCAGAATCCCAGGCCCTACTTCAGACTTACTCTTCCTAATCTGCATTTGAACAAAATCCTCAGGTGGCCTTTCTATATACCAAAGTTTGAGAAATACTTTAAGGAGACATGCTGTAATCAGTGGACTCATTTAATTCATTGCCAACAAGTTATACAGGTGTTCCAGATAAGTAATGATTTCCTTAAGATGGGATATAGTTGGTTAGAGAGGGGGAGGATGAGGAAGAGGAGAAAAGGAGGAAGAGGAGGAGGAAGAGGAGGTGGTGGTGGTGGAGGAGGAGGAATAGGAGAAAAAGGAGGTTCAGCTGCCCTAAGAGTTCTTCTTTTTATTAGGCTGAGTTGGGCTCATCTCCAGTTAGCTGAGTCAGGTTAGGAAAATCAGAATCAGGAAGCTTCTCAGTCTACTTAGTCTTAGAATGACTATTGATTGTATCCTTGATCCCTTAATTATCGACATGAAACGTGGGGAATGTCATATGTTCTGCTGTTTGATTTACCTGACATAAGGTATAAATCCTATCATTTTGAAATAAGGAATGTACATTATAATCAGCCATGGAGCTTTTGAAAAATAATCACGACTTAGCCTCCACCCTAAGTATTTTACCTCTAAAGATCTGGCATGAGACTAAAGTTTATATATTTTTAAGTGTAAAGAGGTTTGTGTTGAGAACCAATGGCCTATTGAATCAACTACATTAATTAGATTTACTGGTTATTTCAGTAAAGTTACCAAGTCAGCAATGTTACTTGCTGTTTAATGGTCTGTAGTTCTCACTTTCCCTTAAAAACAGAATGTTTTGTTTTGTTTTGTTTGCTTTAAACTTAACTTTCTAAACTTCAAGGAATGTTGATCTAAAAGATAATATCCATTCTCAAATCCTAGACTGCTGGTCTGGAAAAGATTTCTTAATAATACAGAGTGAAGAAGGAGGCAGAGAAAAAGAAAAAGGAAGGGAGGGAGGGAGGGAACAGGAGGGAAGAAAAATGCAAGCAAGAGGAAGAACAGAAGTGATATAAATATCAAAAGGAGAAAAAGAGAAACCAGATGAAGAAAGAATTGGGCCAGAAGAAGAAAAGTGAAAGAGAAGAAAAAAGAAATATCCAGAAAAGAACAAAGAGAAAGATAAACAAGAGGAATGAGGAAGAAAGGAGGAAAAGGAAGGAAAGAAGAAAACTACAACTTCTGTTTAATGGTTTGTTGATTACTCTTTTATGCCGCAGTTAACACCCAAGAGGAAAATTTTCTATGCCAACCACCTAAGATCTGTATCTATTAGTCTGCCAGGTAGAAATGATGAATTCTCTCCCTCTTACTGTTTTTGCATTATTATTATTTTCAGAGTTCAGTAATGTTGGAAATGTGACATTTGCGAATTGACAGTCCAAAGTATAAAGTAAAAATATTTAGCTGGTGAAATCATATATGTCCCAGCTGAAATGTTCTGAAGGAAAGCATTTCACAAGAATAAGGTTTTTAGGTGCAATCTGCCTGGAGATTTTGCCGGAAGTTAGTTGTCAGCACTCTGGAGTTGTTCTGTTCTAGCTCTCAGCTTTATGGCATTTTGTGACTTTGTAGCTTCTTACAGCCTGATGATGGCCAAAAATAATAGAAATAGAGCAATATAATATTTATGGCAATGAATTTAGACTCATTAAATTACCAATAATCTTCAATATTTAAAAATTGATGTTAGCACAATTATATATACACACAATAGCGCGCGCACACACACACACACACACACACACACCCCTCTCAAAATATATAGTAAATGAACTGTCCTATATCTACTGCCAACTTTGGCAAATGAAAAACAATACCTACATACCATTCTAGAGCCATGATAAGATTTTCAGCCATTAAAGAATGACTGTCAACCTTCCTGATTTCAATTTGTTGATTTACAGCAACTGTCGGAAACTTTTAAAAAGTTATTTTATTCATTTATATATTTTTGATAATAACTAAATGATGTGGCGTATGAAATCAGCCTATGAGTAAGCTGAGAAGGTGGTTTCTGACATCTCAGGATAAAACCTATCATGAAGATTCTCCCTTAATAGGCAATATCAACAGTCAGTATGAACAGTGACAACAACATTCTGGCAATTTGTAAAGCCCATAAATTCTTCAACTCAGTCATTGAGTTTCTTTCTTTTTACACTGTAATAACTTCTTCTTTCTTACACAGTAACTATTAACTCGAGAAAAAATATTATATAAAGTTGAACTATAAGTCATAAATGCCTTCCCATTATTTCATTTTATTTTTAAATAAATGCATGGAATTAATGGAAAATTATATAATATATAATTTATGTATGTATTTGTATACACATATAAATGGCTTTGCAACTCTCTGGAAATATATTTATATATTAAATAGCCTTTCATATTAATAAATACGGATTACTAAATTATTTTGAGTTGAAAAGTATTAATTGTATACCTACTATATGTTAAGCATTGTACTAGGCACTAGGGTGTGATAAATATAAAAATCTCTGCACTTAGATTCACACAGTTGAGAAAGAGATCAGCACTGAAGGGGGAATTTCCTTTCAAGTGCATTCAATGCTATGAAAATGAAAGCACAGAGGCTGTGGTATCTAAAAGTGAGATGCTGAATCCATGTTGGAAGCTATGGGAAACACCCTTTGGGTGAAGATAATTCCTACCTTGGATCTGAAATGTGTCTAAGAGAAGATAAGCAGGAAGAACAATTCAGGATATCGCCTACAGAAGAAAGAGTATGTGAAGAAGTCTGGCACTTATAAGGATATATGATAAAAAAAAGTTAATAGTAAATTGCTCTACATATTTTTGAAACTTCAAATCTTCAAAGCCCACATTCCTGGAAGGTCAATGTTTTGGGTAGGCTTCTGTCAGACACAGACTCCAAGACGTGGGTTGATGTGCAAGGAATTTAAGGAAGAGCTCATCGAACCACATGAATGTTTGGTCCAGGAAGCAGGAAAGGAAAGAGAAGTATGCTAAGAAGGGTTCATGTCCTGACAAAGAACTTGGAAAGGTGGCTTCAGCCTTATTGGAACATAAGTTACAGCCCAGAGTATGTCCCCAGTGGAGGGAAGGAAGCTCTGTTTCCATCCTCAAGCACCAGTCAGTAATCGGCTGTGGTACACCCTGGGAACTGTAAAACCTCCGGCACTCTGAGCTCTTTTCACCAGGTGGACAGAGTGGTTCCAGTAGCCTGTAGTCTTCCAGAGAAAGTCTCAGATACAAGCTGCTAAGGCAAAGGCCCAGGGAAGGTATAAAGAGGCACACAAAAACAAAAAGATCTAAGAGAATCACAAAGTATACTGACATATTTCTTACAGGTGGACATGAACTAAACTTTTCTAAAATGGGATTACATCGTGGCTAACAGGAAAGCCAGACCATACTGCACATTAAAAAAAAAAAAAATCTTTATTGAGGTACAATTCATATACCATAAAATTCACTTGTTTCAAATGTAGAAATCAATGATTTATAGCAAATTTACTGCGTTATGAAACCTTCACCATAATACTGGATTAGAATATTACCCATTTTTCAGGAAAATCCTCATTCCATTTTGCAGGTAATCCCCATTCCCACTGTCAGCCCTAGGCAACCATTAATCTACTTTCTTTATAGATGGTGCCTTTTCCACACATTCTCATAAATAAAATTATAAAATATGTGGTCTTTGGGGCATGTATTTTTTCTATATGATACTTAATATAATGTGTTCAACTAATTTCACTGAGCACCCACTTTATGCCAGGTGCTACAAACTAGGCTACTGGTGACCAAAAGGAGGCATGAATCTTATGGTCTAGTAAGGAAAATGGACAGTAACAAAATAATCATACAAAACTGTAAAATTTCAAAAAAGTTTCGTGATTCTCTGGAAACATGAATGGAGGTGAGGTCAGGCTTCCCTGTGGACTAACACTTGCCTGAGACCAAAGAATAGGAGTTAATTAGGCAACGAGCAAAGCAGTCCAGATAGAAGGAATAGGACACAGCTACCAATGAGACAGAACACATTATTACAAGCAATTGAGAGAACGTTATTTGGTTGGAGTTTTGAGCGGAAAGGAAGGATGGTGAGAGATAAGGCTGGAGAGAAAGGTACAGGCCAGGTTAGATTGAGATTTATTAAACCATATTAAAGATTTTAGTCTATTTTAAGACCAATAGAAAGACATTGAAGTGTTTTTAGTTGGGTTGTGGGGGAAGGTAAGTGATAGTAAGATTTTGTTTTAGAAAGACCCACTCTAAGTGAAGGGAACATTTTTTTCAATGTTCTCAAAATACATTCTCTAAGCAGAGGAAGGAGCACATCTTATTTTACCTGCTTCAGCCTTCTACTTCATGACAAATGAAGGCTATTTTAAATGTTAGTGCATGTACCAACTACATGATAAAACAATCCATTTGTGGATGTTTCTGGACAATTTATAGTTCATTCTAGCATTTTCATTCTGATTCCTTAGTGGGATAGGGACACATCATGTGCATCTGGGCATTGTTCAACAACCATCTATTCTGATGAAATGGTGAGTTTTGATCTCATTTCTCAGTTATTCCATTATGTTGTATGAACTATGTGGAGAAATACCCCATAGACCTTTCCATATATTTATAATTTTCTGTTTTTAGCACTAAAATTGGGAACTCACAAAGACTTTATTCCTCTAAGTAACACAAAATCTACTTACATGGAAAGAATAAAATAGCTAAGGCAATTATCCAGATCATTTGAGCAAAAAGCTCACTTTGTTGGGCCTGAATGATTGTGGTATATTGTTTACAGGGATCCAATTTACTAGATAATGGCTTACCAACACCTTACAATATTCCTGAGTAGATAGATGACTGAATGATTTACCTAAGACATGCAGTAAGATGGGGTGAAAAATGTTACATTAAAAATGGAAAGCTCATGTTCAATAAATAAGAGATAATACCTCTGGTGAATATCAAAGGGATCATTATGCTGTCAGGTTTCCAATAATCTTTATAATTAATTTGAGAAAAATAGCACAAATGAAGAAAATGAAATGAAAATTTTCACAAATGAAAATAATACTGGAACTTAAACAGAGATGTTAGAACTTTAGGGCGTAAAAAATTATGTACATGCTTAGACACACACACACACACACACACACACACACACACACACAACAGGTTTTAAAAGCACTACATGAATGGCCGTTTGGAAGATGTGGAATTAATTCTTTCTATAAACATGCTAGACATGTTTAATTCATTGGGACTCTTCTAACATTGTGATCAGAATCAACAATAATTATGTGCATTTTGCTTAAATATCATTTACCCTGGATAATGAAATACTAAAATATATATATGAAATACTAAAATATGAAAATACTAAATAATGAAATACTAAAATATATATATACACATATATGTGTATATATATGTATATATATGTTCAGTTACATAGATTATAACTCTTTTTGTTCTTGGACCCCTATGATATAGTTACTTTATTGCTGCCTTTTTACAGAAGAGGAAACTGAGAATGAGGGAAAGGCATTTGCCTAAAGTTACATAATCATTAAAGATCTAGAAATTAAATCCCAGTTCTGTCTGATTCCATAGTTCCTGTAACTTATTTCTTCTGTCTATAAAGTATTTATAGTTTACAGTTCCGTAGTAATTTTACTTTAAGTGTATTTTTCTGCTTTAATCATCATATTAACTTATGCATTGGACAATGCTTCCATTTTATGACATAAAAACTGGTGTGAAGAAGATTCAGTAGTTTAGAGGAATCTTTTTATTTAATTTTTAAAAGTAATACAAACTTGGGGAAATTATTGTAATATAGACAGATTTAGGCATTAAACAAAACATTTCACTTGCAATGACTGGAAACCTACAAGTAAAGGAGACTGACACATTTTACCATGTTCCTAGCTACAAGTTAGTTTGGAGATAACTGAGGGGTCTGGACATTTGGCCTATTTGTATTAGTCATTCTTCATAAGGGAGGATTGAGACTGCTTTACCAACTACTGAGATTATACCCTAAACCTGGGTCTGCGTAATGACCAAATACTTGGCCAAATCATTTGAATGACAACTGGCTCTGTAAAATAGGAAATAAAATCAGATTAAGTGAATGGCTGAAATCAATAGCCTGGAAAGTTGTTTAGGGGGCTCTTTATTACATTGTACCAGAGGTTCAATTAATTTTCCATAATATTTTGTAGCTGATTAAATGTTAATTCTTCAAGAGAGTGAAGGTTAACAAAGGGCCTATATAATCAGTGTATTATGTAAATATGCATTGAATTCTAGAAAGTAATTCCCAATGTGGGTAAAAGGCACTTAGTGGGGGTGTGGCAGGAGAGGAAGTAAGGGAGGCTTATCTGCAGGAATATCAAAGTTTCTCTAGATACTTTTAAAGTACATATCACCTCTCCCCTCTTTCACACTGCTCTATCCTTGCCCATGATAGACACACATGCACACACATATCAAGTTACTGTTAGTATTTTTAGTGCAGCATATTCCATGCCATCCAGGTTTTGGGAGTGTGAGGAGGGATGAGAATCAATGATGCAGAGACAATGGCAGGGTGCTAGTGGGGTGGGCAGAGATTACCAGGTCATTTGCATTTCTGCCTCTATGTGAACTTGAACAAATTCGTTGCACATCTTGCCTTCATTTTTCTCAAGTAAAGAATGATGAGTTGGAACCCCAATGGATTGTAAGGGTCATTCCACTTCCACTGTCTTCCATTATTATATCCTTTATAATTGATCTGAAACTTGGAGGTCTGCAATTTTAGTACAATTCAACAGGCTCAGGTTAGACATTGACGTGTTCAAACTAGCCTTTTGTTTTATATTTGAGCATTTTTGGAAGAAATGTCATTTGTTCTGCTACTTTCTTAATTCTACCTTATCCTGTTCTCTATCCTAAACCCTTTAATTAGAAAACACTTTAAATAGCATACTTTATACTTTATTCTTCATTATCACATCAGTCATATTTCAGGTGCCATTGCCAGATGCTTTTATTTTTAAATGCATGCTTTTGAAGGTTTTAATCTCTTTACTTTGCCACCTAAAATTATTGCTTATTAATTAATCCCCCTATAGAAATTAACCGTATTTCTTGTTTATTTATAGTAAGTGATTTTTTTCTTTTTTTCTCTAAGCAACATTCATTCTTTTTTTTTTTTTTTTTTTTTTCAACGTTTATTTATTTTTGGGACAGAGAGAGACAGAGCATGAACGGGGGAGGGGCAGAGAGAGAGGGAGACACAGAATCGGAAACAGGCTCCAGGCTCTGAGCCATCAGCCCAGAGCCTGACGCGGGGCTCGAACTCATGGACTGCGAGATCGTGACCTGGCTGAAGTCGGACGCTTAACCGACTGCGCCACCCAGGCGCCCCTCATTCTTTTTTTAATATACGAAATTTATTGTCAAATTGGTTTCCATACAACACCCAGTGCTCATCCCAAAAGATGCCCTCTTCAATACCCATCACCTACCTTCCCCTCCCTCCCTCAGTTCAGATCAACCCTCAGTTTGTTCTCAGTTTTTAAGAGTCTCTTATGCTTTGGCTCTCTCCCACTCTAACCTCTTTTTTTTTCCCCTTCCCCTCCCGCATGGGTTTCTGTTAAGTTTCTCAGGATCACATAAGAGTGAAACCATATGGTATCTGTCTTTCTCTGTATGGCTTATTTCACTGAGCATCACACTCTCCAGTTCCATCCACGTTGCTACAAAGGGCCATATTTCATTCTTTCTCATTGCCACGTAGTACTCCATTGTGTATATAAACCACAATTTCTTTATCCATTCATAATTTGATGGACATTTAGGCTCTTTCCACAATTTGGCTATTGTTGAAAGTGCTGCTATAAACATTGGGGTACAAGTGCCCCTATGCATCAGCACTCCTGTATCCCTTGGGTAAATTCCTAGCAGTGGTACTGCTGGGTCATAGGGTAGGTCTATTTTTAATTTTGTGAGGAACCTCCACACTGTTTTCCAGAGTGGCTGCACCAGTTGCAACATTCATTCTTAAACACTACAGTGCTGGAGATGGTTAATATATATTCTGGGCAGAGATCCAGCTTTGAAGAAAATAATAGAGTATTTCCAGCTAGTTCAACCAATGTTAGGAAGAGTACATTTTATGGTGTAAGCAGTGGTCAGCCCATTAAGAGAATTGTTTTATTCTGGAAGTGTCAAAACTTTCACAACCTTGGGGATAGTTTTATTATTTGATTCAAATTATTGTTCCATTCACACATCCAAAGTAATGAGTGATAAATTTAAAATCATGATCAAATAAAATTCTTTCCTTAAGACTCATTGTCACCATGTAGAAATGCTGCAAAAGCTCCTGGATTAAGACTTCAAATGGATGTGTCAGCGAGGCTTATTGTCCAATAAACTACAATGTGCAAGCCGTGCACCATGCAAATGAACTTTTATTCTTGACGGCGGCTGCCGCTTTAAAAGAAAAGAACAATTTGCCGGGAAGTAAGCACATGCTGAGCAAAATAGCTTGCCTACGGACAGTGCACCAGGCTCACAAATGTAGCTAGGATTTGAGCATACAAAACGGGCTTAAACTGATTTTGGTCATTTCACATTCAGGGCATGTCCGACCTTCAGACTTTTCCTGAAACACACTGTGTTTCAGACCCTGCGGATTCCACTCACGTCTCCTTCCGCTATTCTCCCAGCCCCCAGAGCCTCTGGAGGACCCAAGGTCCCAGCCTTGTAATGGTAGCTCACTCTTGGAGCACTGTGGGTGCAGTGAGATAATAAAATCATGGAATCTTAGTGTTTGCGGAAGCCTCAGAGCCTCTATTCTACTTGTCCACCCAAAGGCGGAATCCAAACTCCAATATCTGTAACAAATGACCCTGGGCTCAACTGGATACTTTGCCGCAGAGGAATAACTTTGATTTTTGGAAGTCTCTTCCTGTTAGTCAGTTCCTCCTAATTTTTACACCAAATAGATCTGCCCAGTCAACCTGTTGGTTGTGTTTCTACTGTCTAGGCAAACCACAATCTTTTCAGGACTATATTTAAACAGTTGAAGAAAAGAGACATAACTTTATTTGCTTGCTTAAGTTCTATGTTTAAAAGCCAATTTTATTTTTACTGTTTCTCATAAAACCTCATATTCAGATCCCTTGGCAGGATAATCAATTTACATGTGATGTTGTGAGAAGCTAGCTCCCAGATAGATATGGAGTCTATAATAATCAAAAAAGAAAGAACAAAATCCTCACTGATCTCTCTAATGTTTTAACTACAGGTAGTCTGTTATGTGGTTATTACTTTTAACTATACACTGCCATCTTTTCAACTTACCTTTGCCCACTGCAAGAATAGACTGGTGATTAGGTGCTTTCATTGACTATGTCGTTTCAGGTGCCTTCATATGTATACCATGAGAACTATAACATAAATAAATGTATCCATAAAGCCAAACAGAACTAATTTGGGAAGCTTACCTTCAAGCTCATCCTAATTTAAAATCGATTTTAAAGTAACGCTTATGTAAGATTAATGAATATATGTGGTAGTCTTGAGCCAAGTGGAACTCCTATACCACTTCTCTTTTATGAAGGAAATTCTGATTTCCATAGATGCAAAATCTCTAAAGAATTAAATTGATGTATTTTATTCCTATCAGAAGTAATTGATGTATTTTATTCCCGTCAAAACACCTTATTCTTATTGCAATAACAAAATATATTTTAAGAACAGAATATAATGTGATTGTGATAATCATGATATTGGTATGTCTAATTAACACAAGATCAGGAATAACAACTAAAAAAAATCTGGAATCTGATAACATTCTTTAGACTGGGGGTAGTGATGGGGAGAGAGAGAGAGAGACTGGAGAGAGGGGAAGAGAGAGAGAGATCATCAGGAGAATGACCAACTGCATGAATATATTTCTTTTCTGTGCCAGAAAGAGTGCAAGAGTATGAGATCACTGCCTTATGCATAAGGTCAGGGTGAAGCTTGACAATGACAAACTTAAACACAGTGAAATAACTACATGCATTCACCCTACTATGACATCAGGGAAAACTAAATGGAACAAAATAATCCTACTCATACAAAACAAACAACAACTATGAAACCAAAACAAACAAAAATGAGATCCAGCGATGGACAACAGATTAAACATTTTTGTAGAAATAGTGGAATAGTAACAGCTTTTTCAAGTGGAAAACTCATTCCAGGTGCCTATAGAACTAGCTGCAGGTTCAGTGGGGTCTTGGGCACCAGGTAGCACAGAAGATAATGTGGAAACAGTAAGAGAAGAGTTGTTTAAAAGTCAATGTATAAGTGTGATAGATTCCGGTTTCCTCCATGATCCTATAAATAGCAGGTTGTTGTTACAGAGAAGAGAGTTTTCATCTCTTGTGAAAATTAAATTTCCT
The DNA here is from genome assembly GCF_018350155.1 of Leopardus geoffroyi. Lineage (NCBI taxonomy): Eukaryota > Metazoa > Chordata > Mammalia > Carnivora > Felidae > Leopardus > Leopardus geoffroyi. The sequence goes on along the minus strand of NC_059336.1, from coordinate 97,925,115 downwards.
GACTCCAAAATGGAGTTGTGGCTTTGATACTTGGGTGGGGACAGGAGGATGGAGTTAAATACTTGTGCATAATAAATATCTTGAAACTCTGGGCACCTGGGTGGCTCAGTTGGTTAAGTGTCCAGCTTCAGCTCACATCATGATCTCAGGGTTCATGGGTTCAAGCCCCACATAGGGCTCTGTGCTGACAGCTTAGAGCCTGCTTCAGATTCTGTGCCTCCCTCTCTCACTGCCCCTCCTCCACTCATGCTCTGTCTCTCTCTCTCTCTATCTCTCAAAAACAAATAATCATTTTAAAAATATTTTAAAAAAGTAAATAAATAAGGGACGCCTGGGTGGCTCAGTCAGGTAAGCATCCAACTTCAGCTCAGGTCATGATCTCACATGGGTTCAAGCCCCGTGTAGGGCTCTGTGCTGACAGCTCAGAGCCTGGAGCCTGCTTCAGATTCTGTGTTTCCCTCTCTCTCTGCTCCTCCCCCACTCACACTCTGTCTCTGTCTCTGTCTCTGTCTCTCTCTCTCTCTCAAAAATAAAAGGTTAAAAATTTTTTTTAAAGTAAATAAAAAATATATTGAAACTTAAAACTACAGCAAAGTTTAGTAAAGGTATAGAAACCAAGCAAGTCAAGAGTAAGGATTAATTAACTAGAGGTCAACCCTAGAAAGAGGATGGTTGATAATGAGAATAGGGCAGATTTTAACACCTAATCTACTTGTGGATCCTTTTTGCCTGATTGTTAGATAAAAGGTTAACTTTTCCAGGTCTGGATCTCTTTCCTCCCCACTGGATTTATATGATCCAAAGGGCACAGATATTATCTTCCAAACATGGACCATGCTGGGGCAAGTAACTAAATGCTTTTGCATCATTATTCATTCTGCTAGTTGGATTGATGTTTAAAAAACTGTCAATTGGAGTTAATCTTCCTTAATAAAGTGATGTTTTCAAGAAAAAATATCCCAACACTTTTTAAGAACAAATGCTAAGCTTATGTTGGGAAACTGCTAGTATAATTTTTTATTCATTCCCAGTCATTTTGTAGGTTTCTTAATGTAATGATGGGAATTGTACACCTAGTTTATTTTCTTATTAATACATAAGAGCCATTTTTGTGTACTTTTCTAATGGCATTTCATTGAAATTCCAAAATTCTGGTTTTCTTTCATAATTCATGGTTCTTACAGAATATATGGAAGCAGAAAAGGTCCTTGGTAATTTAATAGTAAATATTAGTTCTAGTAGTTTAAGGCTTGTACACTAATGGGTAATTTTAGGAAAATTTCCTTCCTTTTATTGAGCATTGTTCACAAAATTTGTGGACAGGTTTAGTAAAATGTTTTGTTGTTGTTGTGCATTAAAGGTGATCATACTTGCCATTATAATTGTTGATTAGACTAAAAATTAACTTTTTCTAAAAATGAACATTCTTGTACTCACTGAATTCTGTGTGTATATGTATGCATGGGCATGTGTGCATGTGTACATTCATTTATATTTCCCTATTATACTTGTTACAATTTTACTTATAGTTTCCGAAAATATAACCCTAAATAAGTAAACAACAAAAAGAACTAATGCTAAGCAATTTCTGAGTTAATATATGGTATTTTATGAGAATTAGAAAGAGCAACTTTGTCCCTTGGGACATCACTTGGTTTGCAAAATAAGAAAGAATGCACAAGGGCCAAAATTCAGTTTCTCCCTGTGGCTCCTTGGCTGTGATTAAATTGTCAGTAACCTTGGTGGTGTTCCTTTTAAATCACACAAACTGTTCAAGTACAATTACCTTGAAATGAAGTTTTAAAAAATAATAAAACAACAACAAACGTTTTGTTTTTGTTTTTTAATAATCTCTTATTATTGTCTCTACTCCTCAAAAACTATGCTGGGTATGTGGGTTTCCATTATAAGCTAGCATGTTACTAAATTCTATGAGCAAACAGACACACATCCTTATTCCTGATGCCAGAACTGGCTACATAGTTTGTAGGACTCAGTGAAAAAATGAAACCAAGAGTCTCCTGGTTCAAAAAGACATTGCAAATCTTTAAGCAAGCAGACATCCCTCCCTCCCTGCTTGCCCCTCCCCCTTCCCCTCTCCCCCTGCTGTCCCCCGATCCCCCCTCCAGCACAGGGCTTTGTGGAACTACAGAGGCCACACGTCCATTAAGCCAGCATGTTTTTTTTTGTTTGTTTGTTTGTTTGTTTTTTTTTTTTAATGTTTGCTTGTTTTAGAGACAGAACACAAGGTAGGGAGGGGCAGAGACAGCAGGAGATAGAATCTGAAGCAGGCTGCAGGCTCTGAGCAGTCAGCACAGAGCCCAATGCAGGGCTCAAACCCAAGAACTATGAAATCATGACCTGAGCCAAAGTAGGACACTTAACCCACTGAGCCATCCAGGCACCCCACCAGCATGTTTTATGAAACTATTTCTCCTGTTCTCTGCAAATCCCATCCTTCCTTTCCCTTTCCCAGTATTTCAACAGGAAAATATTTTAGATTTTTCTCCTAAAGGCAAATTTCTTCTAGCTGGTAAACTGATAAGAACCTTGGGAGATGGGGTGATGCTATTTTTTAAGGTCATTCCAAAGACCTAAAATTTCAAATCTCAAAGATAATTTCTTACTGCCTCCAGTAGCTTGTAGGCAAAGCTTTCATTACAGCTTCACAAAAGTAAAAATAGAATACCTCATTTACTAAATAAAAATTAGAATGCTAAAATGTGTCAAATATATAATATAAACCAAACTTACATGCCCAAAGAAAACTTGAGAGTAAAAGAGAAAAGAGAGGAAGAGAGTTTTCTGATTAGTCTATGCTTTCTATTCTGGAATTTTTGTTTTATCCAGACTTCCATTAATAAGTTGAATTAGTGTAGGTGCTACATGTATTTTAGTTTTAATGTATTATTCAAAGTAATTACATGTCAAATGAATATGGAGTTCATATATTAGATTTTTTTTTGATATGGGGAGGCTTTATTATTTTAAAATTAAAAACAGATTGATCATTAGATTAAAATGTTATTAAGAAACAATTTTTTGAGAAATCTTAAATGTTTTGTAATTCCAAAAATCATTTGATAGTCAACAAGTTGCTTATTATTGGATTTACTTAAGCTTTTGTAAGTTTGTTGATAACCAATTTGCGTTTAGATGGGGGTAATTCTATTATGCCTCAATCTGTCATGCATTTTATTTAATATTTTAAAATATACTGCTGATTTATGGCTCTAGGATGAAACTGACCTAGATTTATGTCACAATATATTTATAAGAAGGGGAAAATAGTTGCATCAATGCAAAGGGTATTGTAATGGGACTAATAATAATAAAATGCCCAGTAAGTAGCATAATAAAATACCCAGTAAGTAGCATAATAAAAATAATATCACAGTTTATTTCTTCTCATATATTTTAAGTAAAGTAGTAAGGCATTTAGATTTCCGATAGCAGTGGTATACCACAAAGCTGTTGGAGAACAAAGTTTTTGTCAGATCGTTGTTCTATTAACTCCGTCCTGTTGTCTTCAACTTTATATGCCAAGATGGCAGCAGCTTCATTTCAGGTAACAGGGTCAAGATAATGATGAAATAAACAGCAGATGTGGCAGCTCTCTTTTAAAGAAGATTTCTGAGAGCTGCCACGGGATCCTTCCATGTCCATTTGATGGGTCAGAAGCTATTCACAAGGGTACATCAAACTCAAGGGAGGCTTGAAGATGGTGTCTTTATTTCGGTGGGCTAGGCACTAGCTAACACATCTCATTATTAGGGAAGAAAGTTTGGATGGACATTGGGAACAACTTATATTTTTCTGTCACAGAAAATCTCTAGGAGCTCAATTGTTTTCTAGATGGAGGGATTCTAAGTTGTAGGCTATGACAATCTAGAGGAGAATTGGGGAAAGATTTAAGCAAAAGGGTTTCTGGAGGAATCCAAAGGTTGAAAGAATTGCTACTGGACAGAATTGTGTGCTTTTAAGAAAATGGGCTCAAAATTTATACTGATAATGATAACCTAGGCTTAGTACAGGTATTAGTAAAAGCTTGGTAAAGAGCAATATATCTCCCTGAGGAGTTCAGTCAGTTTCAAAAAAATAGTTATCCAGTTACCTCCCAGTAACACATTTGGTATTGGTGGGGTGCTAAATTTCACTTTATTTTTAAGATGAACCAAGAAGATGGATTGGGTTTAGGACAGGATATCAGGGATAGTGGAGTAGGTTGAGCCAAGCAGAGAAACTAAAACTAAAACATGGTTACCAGCCTCGTCTGATATTGTAGGACACATGGAAGAATGTATCTCCTTGGAATTGAAGAATACCATTCAAGACCTGAATATACATGCCTCCTAGAGTTGCCAACATTTTATTACTAACCTTTGTGATTGAGTGAATAAGTGATTGAATGAATAAATTAAACACAAATAAACACATATACAAACATTTTGAGCTGAAAGACAGAAGGAAAACTAATGAAAGTTGAGTTTCATTTTTCTTCAGCAGCCATTGAAAATATAAATTAATACAAAACTTGCAATCTGTTGCTGATTGTATTATTTAAAAATAAGTTGATCTGTGAAAATAGATCTCATGGCATTATATCATAAGGTTCTGCTTTGTTCCCATGATGCAGCAATAAGTTATTACACTAAGTGTTCAAGGGAGGGTAAGTGGGGATATTGACAGAAATGTAATAAGGAATGTTTAGTCCTCACCTTACTTACCTCCCTACAATGCATAACTCTATGAAACTATGAAACTAACTCCTCCATCCTGCAACCCTTTTCATTTTTGTTTCCAATAATGCCATCAACTTTTTTTTGTTACCCACAGAAACAACCCATTCCTTACACATAAAACTAAACTTGTATTTTGTTCAAATCTGTATTTTTTCCTATTTGCCAAGTATCTCTATTAGAAACCTGGGGCTTATCCTTAGCTTATTTTTCTCCGTCACTTCTCATATTTAATTAGGCTTCAATTCATGTTGATTCTACTGCTTTGGTGTATGTTGGTTAGTTGTCTCTTTCCCTTTTCACTACCCCAATATACTATTCTATTGATTCTATTCTTCATTTGCTTTAGTACAAAAGTCATATAACTGATATCTTTGCTTTTTTCAACAAACTACCTCTCCCCACACTTAACTGATCCTTTTCATGGTTCTAAGAGAGAGTTTAGTAAAATGTGAACTTGCTTTTTTCTCTTCCTTTTAGATCCTTCAATACTCTTCATTTCGTCTAGGATTAATTCCCCCAAGACTTTGCCTAAACTACCAAGAGTATCAATGATTAGATCTTCTCACAGTATCAGCCTTATGTTTACTATTCATCACCATCAAAACCAAAGAACAAAAGCAAAAAATAAACTATTGGGATTACACCAAAATAAAAAGCTTTTGCAGAGCAGAGGAAACTATTAACAAAACAAAAGGCAACCTGCTGAATGGCAGAAGATATTTGCAAATGACATATCTGATAAAGGGTTAATATCCAAAACATATATAAAGAACTTATATATCCCAATACCCAAAGAAACAAACAAACAAACAACAACAAAAACCCCAAAATAATCTGAATAATATACGTTCAGGGGATCTGAATAGACATTTTCCCAAAGATTATATGTATATATGATGGAATATTACTCAGCCATAAAAAAGAATTGATCTTGCCATTTGTTACAACATGGATGGATCTAGAGGGTATAATGTTAGGTGAAATAAGTCCCACAAAGAAAGACAAATACCATATGATTTCACTTAAACATGGACTCTACAAAACAAAATGAACAAACAAAAGTAGAAGCAGACCCATAAATATAGAGAACAAACTAGTGATTGCCAGAGAAGAGGGAAGTATGGAGATGAGCAAAATGTATGAGTGATTTAGGGAGGTATAGGCTTCCCATTATGGAATTAATAAGTCATGGGAATGAAAGGTACAGCAGAGGGAATATAGCCAAGGGTATTTTAAATAGCAATTTATGGTGACTAATGGTAGCTACACTTGTGGCCAGCATAGCATAACCTAGAGATTCATCAAATCACTATTTTGTACACCTGAAATTGAGATAACATTGTTTTTCAATTATACTTTACTTTAAAAAAAAGAAAAATAGGTCTAATCATAGAGAATTTGGGTGGCTTAAATTAAAACAGTCAAAGGCAGCTATTAAAGTCTAGATATGGGAACATTTACTTGAAATTTCGGGGATGAGACTATGCAAGTATTAGTCATTAGTCGTGGAGGTAACAGAGACAAGACTGGGCCAAAATGTGGCAAGAATCATGGATCAGAACATTTCTTGGTGTTCTATCTTGCCTTTGCAAACCCATAGGACTTGTTCTACAGGAGAATCCATAAGAGTCCATGTGCCAGGAACAAGTGGACTAGGCAGCATGGGGTGAGAATTATTTAAAAAGGCAACACACAATCGTAGTTCTGGCATCTTATTGTAAAATGGTTCTATTATATCTTCTTAAAAAGGAGAGTCTATTACAAGTTTATCCATCTGAATTTCCAGCATAATAGGAGAAAATAAAAATTACTTAAATCTAGGGAAAAAAAAAAAAAAGGTAGGAGACCGGAAAGACTAAGATTATTTGTCAAACTACAGGTTCTAAAAAGATAAAAATTAAGAAAATTTGACGTCAGAAGGTATAAAAAGTATAAGTAAGTTTTGTTTATTGAAACATTATTTAAAAACAGTTCCTTTGGGGAGCCTGGGTGGCTCAGTTGGTTAAGCGTCTGACCAGCTCAGGTCAAGATCTCACAGCTTGTGGGTTCGAGCCCCACGTCGGGCTCTGCACTGAAAGCTCGAAGCCTGAAGCCTCCTTCTGATTCTGTATCTCCCTGTCTCTCTGCCCCTCCCCTGCTCATACTCTACCTCTCTCTCTGTCTCTCAAAAATAAATAAACATTAAAAAAACTTTTTTAAATAAAATAAAATAAAAGCAGAATCTTCAAATAGTAACTTTAAGCTCTGGCTCCCTTCTTATGTCTAATCTCTCATCTTCTGATTAGAGAGTCACATCCGTTCAGTCACTTCTTTTTTTTTTTTAATTTTTTTTAATGTTTATTTTTGAGACAGAGAGAGACAGAGTATGAATGGGGGAGGGTCAGAGAGAGAGGGAGACACAGAATCTGAAACAGGCTCCAGGCTCTGAGCTGTCAGCACAGAGCCCGATGCGGGGCTCGAACTCATGGACCGTGAGATCATGACCTGAGCCGAGGTCGGACGCTTAACCGACTGAGCCACCCAGGTGCCCCGAGTCACTTCTTTTTTTTTTTTTTTTAATTTTATTTTTAACGTTTATTTATTTTTGAGACAGAGAAAGACACAGCATGAACAGGGGAGGGATAGAGAGAGAGGGAGATACAGAATCTGAAACAGGCTCCAGGCTCTGAGCTGTCAGCACAGAGCCCGTCGCGGGGCTCGAACTCACGGACCGCGAGATCGTGACCTGAGCCGAAGTCGGCCGCTTAACCGGCTGAGCCACCCAGGCGCACCCCGAGTCACTTCTTAATAGAGTCAATATATCCCAACATATCTGAATAACTTTCCCTGATTACTTCAATCAGAAAGTCAGAGACAAGGTTCACACTCATATCGTCCTTACTTCAAATTCATTTCTCTGCTTTTTCAATCATATCATACTCTCTCTTATAACTTTCAGAAAGTTAGGAAATTGGGAATCAATGATTCCAGTACTCTGCTTTAATGTATATAAAATATTACATTTCAATTTTCTAGGTGGAAAAAAAGAGAAATGAGTGCTAGAGACTTGGTTAAAGCACATACCTAATAGTCAGTAGTTACAAAATTACTGGAAGCAACAACATGAGGGACTTTATGTTTTATCCTCCCTCTTCCTTTCCTCCTTTTAACTTCTATTATTTCTTTATACAAAGCCCTGTGCCAAAACTGATGTGTATAGCCATGGAGTGATGCCTCGTACATTCTCCATAAATCTAGTTCTTCCATTCCCAGACACTTAGAACTTTTGGACTTTTTGCATATTTTGTAGATCTTCCTTCCCACCAGCAAATTCTCTATTTGTAAACCTTTGTCTGCTCTCATTAGACTTCTCCCACCCCACCACACTACCACACATTACAGCTTACCCTGTTCTGAGCTCTGAGGGTGTGTAAGTGGCTGTACTTTATCTGAAAAAAACAATACAATCCCATGTGTTAGATGTTAATTTATTATTATTATGCTTTATATATGATGGATTTGCATATTAACAAGGTCCACTAAGATAATGACATTAAAATAAAAGGTATCATATCAAAGGAGAGAAAGTCAGAGTACATTCTATGTCATTTCTTCAGAAGAATCACTTTACAAAAGACAAATATTCTCCCACTCCAAAAATAAGTCAAAATGAATAAAAATTAACACAGTAAGTAAACTTCTAAGCAAAGGATGGTTTTTCCAGGGGTTCCCTTTTCTCCTTTTTCCCATCTATTTCCCCCTCATTTAATTCCATACTTGTCCTACTTCATTCTCCCCAGCTCCATTTTTTCTGAATCATTGCCTCTGACTCTTGTTATTTATTCATTTATTTATTTATTCAAGCATTGACAATTCTGAGACTTTCCTGGCTCAGCGATCTACAGATCATTCATCAGCATGTGAATGTCTTCCCAACAGTGACCTTGGCATTCCCAGAACAACATTATCTTTCCCCTGGTCCATCAGGTCAGGGTCCATGTTACAGAGCAATTCTAAATCTGGGGAGAAACTTATTTTAAAGGTTACGTAATCTCTAAAGAGATTTAATTTTTGTAAATGTGCTTGTATTATTAGGAAAATAAAAATAAACACTGAGCAAAAGTTTAAGAAAACAGAAGGTGGTAGTAAGCCATTCTTTATTCTTTGATGGCAAGATAAGGTCTACTGCTCAATTTAGACAAATATATATATATATATATATATATTTTTTTTTTTTTTTTTTCCCCCTGAAATACGTTGCTTATAGTGAAGCAATCAACAACAGCCTTATGATCTGGGCACTTGAGTTGTGATATACAATATACGCCCCTTTGCTAATATTATTTCCTGAGAAATAATATTTCTTAGAATTGTTTTAGCTAATCACCAAAACTACAGCCTCAGAGAAGCCTTCCCTGATCTCTGAAATATTGGGTAGAAATGTTACTGTCTGTGGGCACAGAACCCCTAGTTTTAAGCCTCATTCTAACAATATTAGCTTCATTGACTTGCCAATTTTATTTATCTGACACAAATTTTCATAAGATATCTAATGTAATGGTATTTCTCTTGCAGGGTCATTTAAAAAATTACAAACCCTAGATTTAAAATATTTAGCATATAGGAAATACTTAATAAGTGGTAATCTTCTTATTACTATTTAGTTTTCCCACTTAATAATAGTTTTATTCCATTTATCTAATAATTATTTAGCCCCTTATTAGAGCCCTTTCTTCCCATGTTTGTGTATTAATCCGGGATCACTACAAATGGAGGAAAGAAGGATTAATGTACTAATAAGGCTTGGGAGGTACAATCCCAGACTGACAAAGTGAGGGGAAACAGGGAGTGGAGCAATAGAAGACATGGCGCATTGCAATGAGTGCAAGGTAATTCCTTACTATCCTCGTACCATTTCAAATGGAGCACTGATGAGCTATAGCAGTTATATCACCCCACAGAACTTAGGATGGGTTGAGAAAAGTATCCTTTGAAGTAGTCCTCTACAGTAAGGGAGATTTATGTACCTGGATCCTTCCTGCCTCCTTTTTCATTGGTCTAGTCACTACACAGGAAGATAACACCTCCCCTTCCTGAGTTGAATCATTTGACTCTTCAGTGGACATTGTAGAAAGGGGTCTCACCACCCCCCCTCACTTGGTGTGTTGTCTTATGTAAATCTGAAAGAGAAGGGTCAACTTGGTGAAAGTGTGTACCAACAGAGAAAGAAAACAGGATGTGGTTGGAATCTGGGAAGGCACCCTAGGTGTATATACCAACACACTAGTTCTTCCATCACACTGGACAATACTTGAGGACAAACACTTTGCTCTGTTTTTTTTGTCTATATTTTCTATATTTGTACTATTTTATTTGTATATTTGTACTTGGCATAGTGGCTGGCATGGAATGTCTGCTTGTAATGTAAGTAAACAAAACAATCAAAGAACACACACATAAGAGACATCATAGTACCAAAATAAAGAGTCTGTTACTTCATTCCTTGGAAGATACGGTAAAACAATTACTCAGTGAATGACATATACAACATTAGTTGATTGAATTAGATGGCTGATTCAAATTATTACTTTTTAACCAATTAATTGCAATGAGTGAATCACTTATTTGCTGTAGAGATTACCAAAATCACAGAGAAGAAAGAATAAAAACAAGGCAATCTGAAATATTTATACACCTATTACTTTTTGGCTTCTGCAAAAAGAATTGTTTCTCTTCCCTTTGCATGTCTTTCTCCATTTGTGACTTCGTAAAATGTTCTTAGAGCTTTTTGCTCCTTTCTTTTACATTTACTGTCACACTGTTTTCATCATAGAAGCCTGAGAAAGAACCAAAACATGATATAAAACACACATCTTTGAGCTCTGGATATATCCCCTTCATTGTTTGCATGTCTATAAAATGTTTTGTTTTTCTGTTTTCTTGTGCATGTTCATGTGTGTGTGCCAGAAATCAATTTAAAAAAACAATGACAATAACTTAAAAAAAAAAACAGCCTAAATATCACAATGATTCTTTTTTAAGGAAAAATACTTGTGTTCTACAGGATAGCATAGAAAACATCTAAATTAAAGTTGGAGGGAGCCCTTAGGAACAATATTTAAAATATTATTCAGTACTCGCTGGCACAGAAAAGTGAAGACTATATTTGCATAACATGTAGATGGACAACTTAATTAAAATGAAATATCTACTTCAGGAAAAATGTATCAGTACTTTTTGAGTCCAGCATATGGATGACTAGCAGAATCCTTTGGAAAGATCTTTGTCAGGTTGGCAATTATGCAGCACATAAGCCACCACTTGCTGCCCCCAGCCTGAGCCCCATAGGGCAACACAACGACTGGTCATTGATCTATGTTCTATAGTGAACTTTGGAAGTAGCAATCCTAATGCCATTCTTTGATTCTGGTGGCTTAGTTCCCCTTTTGCTCCCTCTCAACAGGGCTTGTACTGAGATTAATGTCTTATTTTTATTGGTCATAAAGATTTGAGTAAGGATTTAAATAGCTCAATGCAACATTTTAAAACTCTGACTTTACTTAACATGTTGTTTACAAGAAATACCATCTTTGAATATGGAAAGAAATGCACCAACTCAAAGTCTTCTGCTACACAGTTAAATTCTCCAGAAGCAAAAGTGTGGTCTAGCATTTCCCAAATTGCAAACATATATTGTAACATGAAATTTTATTAGAACTTTCTTTTAGGAAATGGTATTTTTTAATGGTAAAGTGAGTTTTGGTAACCTGCATTCTTCTCCCATTCTTCTTTCCCACAACTACACAGTCATTCATAGCATTTGTGTATAAATTAAAGCCTCATACAAAATCTCCTGAAAAGATACCTGTTTTGTGTTTTTTATTTCAGTGCTATGGAAACGACTGAGTTCAAAGAAACCTTGAATCAGAGAATATCTATACATAGAAACTGGGAGAGTGGTGTTCTACAAAAGTCACTTAGGAGACACTACAGGTTAGATCAAGTCCCATGGAGAAGTAGTAACTAGTCTCCTATTCTTCAAGTCTTTTCTCAAACACACTGTCCAGAAGCAACCCCACATTTCTCATGTTTCTGTATCTGTAAAATACTCAACTTCTGTTAAACTGCCATCATAGTCTGCCTTGCCTATAGTCATTCATTGATACTTTAATAGCACTTATTATTTAGTATCAGTGACTTTACACAGAATTTAATCTGATTTTCATAACAGTCCTTCAAGGTGGGTATTAATATTTTACTTACAGATGATGGCACTACAGTTTAAGTAGTTAAAAAGAAATCCCTCAGTTCATTTGAGTGATCTAATTTCCCCCTCATTACACTATACTGCCTCCTTTCTGTATCTTCTTTAAATTTACTGTGAGCTTATACTGGGCAAATTGTTTCCAATGATTTAATTTCAACCCCTTTCCAACAAGCTGCAAGCACTGCCTTGACAATCTCCTAGATTTTTTTTCTCTACCTGTATATATGTTTATGTGTACAAATTTATTATAGACAAATCTAGAGATTACCAAAAAAACAATTGCTTAGTAATGACGAAGAACTGAGAAATATTATCTAAAGTATGGACTTTTTACTCCTACCATGGCAATTGTACATTTACCTAGGTTGTGGGTACATCAGTAGAAAAAGCTCAAATGACCTAAAAATACTACAGTAAAATATAGGAAGAGTCATTCAACAGTCTCTTAAACAAATGGTGTTGGGAAAACTGGACAGCAACATGCAAAAAACTGAAACTGGACCACTTTCTTACACCATATACAAACATAAGCTCAGAATGGATTAAAAACCTAAATGTGAGACCTGAAACCATAAAAATCTTAGAAGAGAGCGCAAGAAGTAATTTCTCTGACATCAGCTCTAGCAACATTTTTCTAGATATGTCTCTCAAAGCAAGGGAAACAAAAGCAAAAATAAGCCATTGGCACTACATCAAAATAAAAAGCTCTGCACAGCAAAAGAAACAAAGCTAAAGGAGAACCTACTAAATGGAAGAAGATATTTGTAAATGACGTATCTGATAAAGAGTTAGTATCCAAAATATGTAAATAACTTACACAACTCAACACCAAAAATAATAATCCAATTAAAAATGAGAAGACATGAACAGACATTTCCAAAGAAAACATACAGATAGCTAACAGATAAAGATGCTCAACATCACTAATCTTCAGAGAAATACAAATCAAAACCACAATGAGATATCACCTCACATCTGTCAGAATGGCTAAAATCAACAACAGAAAAAACAACAAATGTTGGTTAGAATGTGGAGAAAAGAAACACTCATACACTGTTGGTAGGAACGCAAGTGATGCAGCCACCGTGGAAAACAATTATCATATGGTCCAGTAATTCCACTACTGGGTATTTACCCAAAGAATACAAAAACACTAATACAAAAATATATATGCATCCTTATGTTTATCGCAGCATTACTTATCATAGCCAATTGTGGAAGCAATGTAAGTGCCCATTGATAGAAGAACGGATAAAGAAGAGGCATATATATATATATATATATATATATATATATACACACACACACACACACATACATATATATACATACAATGGAATATTACTCAGCCAAAAAAAAAGAAAGAAAAGAAAAGAAAAGAGAAAAGAAATCTTGCCATTTGCAACAACATGGCTGGGTCTAGAGGGTATTATGCTAAGTGAAATAAGCCAGTCAGAGAAAGACAAATACCATATGATTTCATTCATTAGTAAAATTTAAGAAATGAAAGGAACAAAGCAAAAAACAGACAAACAAGCAAAAAAAAAAAAAAAAACCAACAGACTCTTAATTATAGAGAACAAACTGGTGGTTACAAGAGAGGAGGCTGGTAGGAAATGGGTGAACTAGGTGAAGGGCATTAAAAGCACACATCACGATGAGCACTGAGTAATGCACAGAATTGTTGAATCATGATATCATACACCTGAAACTAATATAACAATGTAGGTTAATTATACTAGAATTAAAATAAAAAAATAAAGAAACTACCAAAAAAAAGTCATCCATATGCTTTGATCAGATATCTTGAATTTTGTTATAGATTCTAATTTCTTACTTTTTTACTCTTTTTCTTCCTAAGTTTTGGATCCTAACAGTAGTCATAATTTAACCATGACAATGTCTAAAATAAAGACAACCAACAATATTTGATACAATGTATACCATGTACCTGGCAACGAAATTTCCATACTTTAAACAAATATCATTCTCTAGAAACACCAAAGTCACTTATATAATGACACATATATAATTTTATCAATTCAATTTCCCAGATTTGGTGAACAGAGTGGAGTAGCTTACATAGCAGTGAGTATGTCCTCATCCTTCTCCAGCTTCCCATGACTTCTTAGACTACCTGATCTCTTCACACCCACCCAATCTGCTATTTGGAGCAAAATATTTTCTCTGAATCTGTATTAAAAATGTCCAGTAAGGTGTTAACCCAAGCTTTCTTCATAGAGCCTTTTGAATTGTAATTGAGGAATTGGAGGTTTATAACATAAATCACAAATTTTTAAGAGCAAAATTTAGATAGCATAATAAGAAGAGCACAGAATACTTCAAAGGGATGTTCATCCTAAGAATCCTTCAGAACATGGCCCATGAACTTGCATTTCATTCATTATTATTATTTGGAGAAAGTGGGGGTGACATGCACTAGAGCTCAGATGTGAGTCTTTCATCTAGGGCTGTACTTTGCTAGATAAATGAAATACTGGTCAAGTGAGAACTTGAGGCCTAACCCAAGATACATATGCTGGTCAGCAGAGTTAGAAGAGGAGATTTTGACAAGAGGAATTTTTTGGAGGAAAAAAAGTTATTACAGCTGGGGAAGGAGGGAAGTAACAAGGGAAATGAAATTGAGATGTCAAAGCTAACTTCCCTCACCTAATACGAGTGTTTAACATTTTTGGTTAAACTGTCACCCCATTTAGTTGCAAAGCATGCCCAGAGAGCATGTCTTAAAGTGGATTAACATGAAGTGAAATCCTAACTCTGAATATACTGTATCCAGAATGGTTGGTTGAGAGCAGAAATAGTAATATAAAGGTCTTTATTAGCAGAGTTGAATTAATGGAGTGCTGAAATGGGAAATAATAACATAGAATTATGAAAAGATAGTTCCTAGAACATCTATGTGACTGACTGATTTTTTTTAATGTTTCATTTGTATCTTAACTATTTAGAAAAAGTGGCAGCATTTCCCTGCCACACATCAGTTTCAAAAGCTGGTGCTACACATATAAAACAACTTCCCTTGAAGGGTTTCCTTAGATACACTGTCAACATTAGTGTAAGCTCTGAAAATAAGCCATTGAGTGGAAATCGCTTGCTGCCTAAATTATTCCTTGCTGCTGAAACTGGAATCATACCGATGCCTGAGAAAAAACACAGCCCTTAGAAATAGCTAGACCCAAGCACAAGGCTACTTCTACATACAGAGACACTACTGAACCAATTGTTCTAAATATCCAGATGATTTGGTCTTATGGTATCCTAATACAAATTAGCTTGATATGGAGAGAGAGAGAGAGAAAAAAAAGAGTGACTGAGGTACATATGTGCATTTTCCAAAACGTATTGTGCCTTCAAAGTCTATTGCCATATCAACCAAAATGAGCTTAGTATTATACAAAAAAAACCGCACAATTTTTAGGAGGAACTATGCTATCAATACTTCATATTTGTGATGCTAGCTTATTCACCCATCATTTTAAAATCTGTAACCCACATTAGACATATCATAAATCCTAACACTTAGACCAAAATGCAGCAAGGGAGAAAATTATGATTATTTTAGCTTTTTTAAAGCTTCTCCTCTGTCAGCAATGGATCACAGGTGTCAAAAAGTGATGATATCAGATGGGGCCAGAGAAGGAATGGGATATTCTAACAAGAAGGCATATTAAAATTGAACTCACTGAGTGGGTTAGCAGTATGTAACCATCAAATACCAGAAATCCAAGTAGAGTATCTCTGAACCAAAATAGCTGAATAAGCTAATAAAGTATCAATATTGAATAATGTCCCTTCATCTTGTGGGAAGAGCTGTCTCATAGATGTATGCAGAAATGGTTAAGCAAATGAAGGAAAACATTCACAGGGAAGAGAAGAAATCCATAGGGAGCAGTGGACATGGTTGACACCTCAGTCTTATGGAAAGCCTTCATAATTCTAATATGAACCATGGGGTGCTGGGTAAATAAACCGAGGTAGACTTATCCTATCACTTATTTGTTATTAAACACACACACACACACACACACACACACACACACACACACAAAACTTTGTTATTTATTCTATACTTTTGAACTGAACTGTCTCAAATTATGTCAGTATCATGCCAGTTGATTCCAGCAGGGTCTAGTTACATTTATTCCAGAATGTTCTAGCTACATTTAATTTCCAATTATTTCTCATATGTGTCATACTCTTTCAAAGTTTTCCAACTTTGACTGGGTTTTTCCTTTTGCCTAAAACTATCTTACTCATTCTCTTTGAAACAATTTTGTATTACGTGTACAAAGTCTTTCAAATAAAGAAACTTAAAATTTTCCTCTTTTGTAATGCCTGCATTGATTACTTTTTCCATCTCAAAAAAATTTGTTCATGTGTTTTTTAGACTACTTATCCAACTTTGCTTAAAAATCTATTTTGCATATGTGCATCTTCTAATAAATATGTTATAGCTTCTAGGATAAGGATTTTGTTTGTTTGTGTTTTTTTTAATCTTTGTGTCCTCAGAGCTAAGAATTGAGCCAAATACATTATATGTATTTAACAAATGTATATTGAATAGACATAAGAACACATTAATCTCACTTCCAGTCCAAATTTTGTATGACTGTTAGAGGCATTCTCTATCACATTCTCTATTGCAAACTCCAGAAATATGAAAGGTCAGGTTGCATAGTAGAAGGTAAAATGTATAGGTAGACAACCTGAATGAGTTCTGATTGAGAGGTTAATTATCACATGCTATACAGCCCTAAGAAAATCACCATCTTTCTAGTCATAGAGGGAGGTGGGCCTTTTAGAACCTCTCCAACTATAAAAGTTTATGTTATTTTGAGTATGTGACCCACTTGACTTGGGACACAATTTTAAACTCACAAACAATGAACCTGTCAGTGTATTAATGAATACATATTTTGTCTATCTTTTAGATAAATTCATAATGTATAAACTACTTAACTAAATGCCATGGAAAGTACTCTAGTTTGTATTTGTGGAAATAAAGAGATGTCATTAGGTAAGAGAATTGTTAGCTTTTATTTGTTAGCAACAAAATTTAAGTGATACCATCCTGACATGGAATAGAATGAGACTTTATACTACCGTTGTCAATGAGAATGTTAAGCTATATTTTAAAAAAAGGAGAAAACAAAACGCTGTTCTATGCATACCAAAGAACACGTACCTACACATACACATGGACATAGGATTCTTAGCTTATGTATCATGAAGGACAGAATGCTCATTAATAGGTAGACAGAAGGCTTGACTAATCATCAAGAAATTAATTACACACTGACTTAGCAAATAATTTCCTCCTGGGGCCACTTTTTCATAAACAGGCAGAATGAGAGTGGTAGCCAAAATTATCTTTCAATTCCCTCCCAACTTACACATTTAATTGTTGCATGTTTTCTGAAATTAAACAAACTAAAAACAAACACAAAGTAAAAATATGTGAATTCTTGGTTGTGTCATTAATGTGTAACTTCAATTAGATGGAAAGTGTGGAGACATTCCTTAGCAGATGAGGACTCTCAGAACATGCTTACTTTGCTAGTTCCAGTTCTTTCTAGCATTAATACAGGATGAAGCAAATGCCATTACCATACATTATTTGGCCTCGGAGAAATAAGTATTTGGGTTTTTCCCCAGAACTCTAAAAAGTCATGACCATATCCTTGACAAATGATCAATGTAGTCAAGGAAGACTGAATCTCCAAATTACAGAATTCAGTTATGAATAATCCAAACATTTCTCACTTGCAGTTCTAAACATACTCCATTATTTACAGCCATCTACCCTGCCATGCCAGTGAAAAAAGAAACATGTCTGTCACTATAGGAAATAACTATGTTGACAATGTCCAAATTCAGACTTTCACCAATATCAGAGGGCTAAGCATGTTGCATAATCAATAGAATAAAGGGATACTATGTGGGATTGCCTCCAGGAAAACAACTTTTAAAGAATTGAGTAGTTTTCCAAAGAGTTTCTGAATTGGCCACATGGTCTGAACAACCACAGAACACTATTTCATCTACCCTCATTTTTTGTATCCTTGTTCTATCTACGGATTCTGGCACAGTCTATTTTCAACCTGGATCCCAAACTGTAATAGCTCCAACTATCTGCTTTACTTTGTCATTATTTGAGTTTTGTTCTAACACATTTCTAAACTCTACTTTCAGCAAAAGTTTAAATCCCCCTTGAATTAAAGAAAGGATCCCACAGTACTTGCACACACATGCATTCGCTCTTTGCTCTTGCACTTGCTTTCTCACTGACCACTTACTCCTGTCCTATCTGGCCTGCCCAGGATGCACCTTGCCATCTCCCCACAGCCACCAGTTGACAGCCCACAGTGGAGCGAGCTTGGCCTGGATGTGCACCTGCAGCAGGGGTGCCCTGACAGAGCAGGGTACTTTGGTTACCTGGCTGCCTTTGCCATGTGGGAGGAGTCAACATGGAGGAGAAGTAGGGGAACCCAAAGTTCCCTCATCCCTCAAACATAGCAGTATTGAGGCCAGAAGACTTGGAATTCTAGGAATCTGGGATATAGAGTGACAAAAACCTCTCCAGGGGCCTGTGGGGACAACTTGCCAGGCGATAGGTCCTGAATGTGAACTGGGATAGATAAAATGGGCCTCATAGGCACCGAGGGAGGGATCCCCTTCTGTGGAGAGACAAAAGGAAGAGAAAGAGAGGTTGTGGCAGTGTAGAATTGTATTTGGACAAGAGAAAAACCACACACTGGGGAACAGAAAAAATGGAGAAAGAACCAATTTCTACTGTGGGACTTTCCCTGGGCTGGAGCCAGCCACCCTGTGCATGTGCCTGGGGAGGAGGGGAACCAGCCCAGGCTTGGCAGCCAGCTCAGGGGCACAGTCAGAGAGAATAGTTTCCTCCCTTGAGTGTTGTGGGAAGAAGACAAATAGCCACTCCAAAGGCAAAAGGCCCTGCAGGCACCCACCAGCCAGAGGCCCTTTGTTAGCTGTCTAGGTGCAGTGGCACTACCCAGAACTGGGGTGCACAGAGAGGGATCCTTTAAGACATCAGGGTTGCAATCCCAGCCAAATGCCTGGGAGGTGTGGGAGACTGTGGAATGGGGCAAACCGGCACGCATGTCACTGTGAATACAGCCTGAACAGAATTGGTTTGGGACACCTGGGGAAGAGAGACTGGGATGTCACCATTTTTCTCCCTATCACTAACAAGATGGGGTTTCAGGGAATGGACAAGGGGCCCACCTTGGAAGCGAAACCAGCCTACACCAAACCACGCCCCTCCATGCCTGGTAACTGCATATCTAACAGAGCAAGACTGACACTGACTGAACCAGACAGCCCCTCCTCCAGACCAGCTCAGCCACAGGTTCCAAGGCACCATCAGATATATGTTCAACGCTTTTGCATTTTCTGATTTTAAACTAAAGGCTGTAACAAGAGATGAAGAAGGGCATTATATCATAATTACGGGGTCTATCCATGAAGAAGAGCTAACAATTATAAATGTTTATGCCCCAACTGGGAGAAACCCAAATATATAACTCAATCATAAACATAAGCAATCTTATTGATAAGAATATGGTATTTTCAGGGGACTTTAGCACTCCACTTACAGCAATAGACAGATTATCAGAAAATCAATAAAGAAACAATGGCCTTGAATGATACACTGGACCAGATGGACTTCACAGATATATTCAGAACTTTTCATCCTAAAGCAGCAGAATACACATTCTTCTCTAGTGCACATGGAACATTCTCCAAGACAGATCACATACTGGATCACAAAACAGCTCTAAATAATATAAAAGAACTAAAATCATACCATATATATTTTTCAGATCACAATGCTATGAAACTTGAAATCAACCACAATAAAAAAATTGGAAAGCCTCCAAATGCATGGAGGTTAAAGAACATCCTAATAAAGAATGAATGGCTCAAGCAAGCAATTAAGAAGAAATTAAAAAATATATATGGAAGCAAATGAAAATGAAGACAGTACAAACACTTTGGGATGCAGCAAAAGCAGTCCTAAGAGGAAAATACATTGCAATCCAGGTCTATCTCAAGAAACAAGAAAAATCCCAAATATAAAACCTAACCACACAACTAAAGGAACTGAAGCAGAACAGCAAAGAAACTCCAAAGATAGCAGAATAAGATAAATAATAAAGAGTAGAGCAGAAATAAACAATATATAATCCCGCCCAAAAAAGAACAGTATAACAGATTAATGAATCCAAGAGCTGTTTTTTTTTAAATAAACAAAATAAATAAACCCCTACCCAGACTTCTTAAAAATAAAAATGTGAGAGGACCCAAACAGATAAAATCACAAATGAAAGGGGACAGATCACAACCAACACCATACAAATACAATTATTAGAGAATACTATGAAAAATCATATGCTAACAAACTGGATAATCTGGAAGTTATGAACAAATTCCTAGACATCCCACACTACAAAGACTCAAACGGGAAGAAATAAAAAATTTGAACACACCAATAACTAGCAAAGAAATGGAATCAGTTGTCAAAAATCTCCCAACAAATAAGGACTCCGGGCCACATGGCTTCCTAGGGGAATTTTACCAGACATTTAAAGCAGAGTTAATACCTATCCTTCTAAAGCTATTCCAAAAAAATAGAAACAGAAGGAAAGCTTCTGGACTCATACAATGAAGCCACAAAGGAGAATTACAGGCCAGTATCGTTGATGAACATGATTGCAAAAATTCTGAATGAGATACTAGCAAATCAAATTCAACAGCATATAAAAAGAATTACTCACCATGATCAAGTGGGATTCATTCCTGGGCTGCAGGCCTGGTTCAATACTTGCAAATTAATCAATATGATACATCATATTAATAAAAGAAAGCATAAGAAACATATAATCCTGTCAATAGATGCATAAAAAATATTTGACAAAATTCAGCATGCTTTCTTAATAAAAACCCTGAAGAAAGTTGGGATAGAAGGAAGATATCTTAACTTCATAAAAGCCATAAATGAAAAGCCCACAGCTAATATCATTCTCAATGGGGAAAAATTGAGAGCTTTCCCCCTGACATCAGGAACACGACAGAGATGTTTACTCTCACCGCTGTTGTTTAACATAGTATTAGAAGTCTTAGCCTCAGCAATCAGATAACAAAATGAAATAAAAGGCATCCAAATTGGCAAAGAAGAAGTCAAACTTTCACTTTTTGCAGAAGACATGATATTGTACATGGAGAGCCCAAAACACTCCACCGAAAAGCTGCTAGAACTGATACATGAATTCAGCAAAGTCGCAGGATAAAAAAATCAATGTTCAGAAATTGGTTGCACTCTTATACACCAATAATGAAGCAACAGAAAGAGAAATCAAGAAATCGATCCCAAGTACAATTGCACCGAAATCCCTAAAACACCAAGGAATAAAACTAACAAAGATGTAAAAGTATGCTGAAACTATAGAAAACTTATGAAAGAAATTGAAGAAGACACAAAGAAATGGAAAAAACATTCCATACTCATTGATTGGAAGAACAAATATTGTTAAAATGTCAATACTTCCCAAAGCAATCTATACATTCAATGGGATCCCAATGATAATTGTGCTGGCATTCTTTTCAAAGCTTATTACATCATGTTCCTAACTGAATAAACCTTTTTGTCTGTTTCCCTCTCCTAATACACAGACATACACTGACTCATCTTCCACATAGGGGTCAGCACAAGTTTTTCAAGTCAGGTTAACACATCTGCTTGGGAATGTCTTTTCCCTCTTTGTCTACTGCCTTTGCTTAGATCTTACATTAAATTTCCTTCCTTGGTGCACCTGGGTGGCTCCGTTGTTCATGTCCAACTCTTGATTTTGGTTCAGATAATGATCTCACAATTTGTGAGATCGAGTCTTGCATCAGACTCTGTGCTGACAGCATGGAGCCTGCTTGGACTTCTCTCTTGCCCCCTCTCTCTTTGTCCCTTCCCTGCTTGCACATTCACATTTACTCTTTCTCTCTCTCAAAATAAATAAATAAACTTAAAAAAATAAATAAATATATTTCTTTCCTCAGAGTCATTCCTTGACTCTCAAATCAATGCCAACTATTCTTTATAGTCCTTTCATGTTAGCATATAGTTTCTTCCAGAGTGCTCATCCCAATTTTTGTCATATCTTTCTTTCACAAAGTACTTACCATAATTGGTACCTATTCATTTCTTGACTTGCTTCTCTGCTGTATTGCGAGGTCCTTGACCAAGGGGCACCTACATGTTTGAGGTGATCAGTATCTATCTTTGTCAGGAGTAGGTATGCACTACTATAGGATTAACTAATGATTGATGATTGTTTTATTCTATATTGTCACCAAAGAATGTTTCAAATATCAGGAAACAGGTATATAAAACATACTATGATTATTCAGGGAAAAGATGACACACATTTAATGTTTTGAAAGTTAACCACTTGTAGTAGATTGATTGTAAACTACCGTTGGGGTTGATTTCAAGGAGCTAAGATCCTGAGGACTGCATTCCTGGGCATGTGGGACTCCTTTACAGGGGTCGTAGGTAGACATGTGTAGCCAAAAAGAAACAACATATATTCTCTCAACCATCACATTCAGAAACGTATTAGAGAGGAGAGTGGGCTGGGATGAGGGGTGCTGGAAGGAGGCAGTGACTGCACCTCCCTCAGAAAATGTTGGATTTGGAGCTTGTGTATGTACCTTGTTTTAGAGTGTTAAGATGTACTGAATTAATGTCAGGTAAATCTTTACTTGAAAGAAGGAGATGGGCACCAGAAAAGAAGACATTTGTCAACTGCCACCTGAAATGATCTTCAGCAACAAGAAAAGTTTAAGGGCACTGAACACATGACAGGGGGCTATCACCACTATTTAAGAGAGAAAAGGTGATTAAAACCCAGCTTTCCACCCTTTACAACAGAGAAATCTCAATTAAAAGAGAGTAATATTGTTTCCATCTACCAACTTTTATAGGCAAAAAGTTATGAGGGAAATAAAACACTTTCAACCACATTTTGCATGACAGAAGTTAAAAAGACAGAATCTTCCATAACCTGCTTTGCCTCTTGGGTAAATATGGAGACATAATTTACCTTGCAACACAACTGTGACATCCCATTATTGGCTAGGTAAGTAGAAATCTCCTCAAGATTAATAAGTTACTTGCTCCAGTGGCACCAACATCATCATTATATCCCTATCCCAAATACCCAAATGCATTGTGAATGACAGAATTTTTAACTCGTATTCATGTTAGATACAGTTTATGGCATTTTAGTCATTGAAAACATTAAAACGTATGTTCTTTTCCCGTTAAACACCAACAACCCATCAAAAAAACAGCGGTGGTATTTTAAAAGAGTGAATGGTAGGACACATGAGCACAGTTTTCCTCATTACCTGGTTTTCAGTCAGTTTCCCTGACTCTTGGTTTTCTGTTATTAATTTTTATTGTGGAAGAAAAGTTTTTCCTGCGTTTCTCAAAAGCAAAGAGGAATGGTCTATTTGTCGATATTTTTGTATATTCAAGGCAAATATTGGACCCTTGATACAAGTCCCCAGATCACAGCATCATTTCTCAGTGATCAATCCTTTTAGCCAGGACACTGAGTGGAAGTGTGAGATACCATTATTACAGGCAGCTAAACATTTGGGCTTTAAAGAAAGTTATAATTTATAACAAAAGAGGCATAAATTGGAATTGATTTCATTAGAGGAACTTAACACCCGCAAAATAATGATACTACTTTTTCTTTAGGGACACTATTGCATTACAGTTTTGCTTCACTAAATTAAAAATGCTATCAAGTTGGTAGTAAATTCTGAAGTTTGCTACTGAGCAAACTCTAAAGGCCATTTAGAGGCCAGGAGCTCATATATACCAATAGAAACAAATTAGACATAAAGTTTAAAAGTCATCTTTCATTACAGGAAACTTTGAAAGTACATCAACATTTTACCATTTTTGTTGTTGTTGTTAACACTCCATTTTAATGACTCAGCAGATGATTTCACTGATGTTTAGCGGCTGAAGGAGGTATACTTGATGCTGAGTATTTGAGAGTTCAAGAATATTTGGACTGTGGACCACTCTACAATGATTAGAGTGATTCAAATGAGTTATCCTATGCCTGTTTTCTAAATGAGTGCTTAAAGTGGCCTGTAAATAATTCCAGTGGAATGTTTTTAAGAACTGGTCAATGGCCAGACACTTTTTATTTCCTGGGAAGTTCAGAGTTAATGCTCCAGATGTTAAAAGCTTGTAAGTGGGGTGCAGATGAGGGCAGATATTAAACCGAAATGACTGACTGAATCATCTTTGGAAGAAATGCTCTGTCCTGCTTATATGTTTTAACTGCCTGCAATCAATCAAAATGTCACAAGCATTAAGGGTTACCAGAGCACGGATTGAACAATGCAGAAGGATCATAAGGGACTAAAAAAAAAATCAGGCTGTCCCAGAAGTTACCACCTGCAAGCCAAACACCACAAGGAAATGTGGATGCCTGAGGATAGTTGCTTCCACCTGTTGCAGAGGCAGTGTTTAGTGCCTGCCTACTTCTCAGACTACATTTTGAGAATGAAGTTCCAGAGACAAGTGTCACCCTGTCTTTAATTTAAGCCCTACCTCAACAGTCCTCATTACTTGCTCATCAGCCTTTCCTGAATGATAGTAATTATGACCCAAGATAAGCAAATCCCTTCAGGGAAAATCCCACTACCACTTTAAGGAATGTATTCATGCCCAGTTGCCCCCAAGAGAATACTGACTTTAGAGCACAGCAGTGCAAACTAAGGTTACTCTAATTCCACCTTGTCAGATAATTCCAGTAACTGATTCAGTTACATATTGGCATTAGTTAATTGCTTTTTCTCATTTAAGTTATGGTTCTCCTGGATTTTGGTGTGAAGGTATTTCCTCTTGGAAGTATGGATATTTTCCCCCTATTATGAAGGAATTCTGAGCCTTACTTAAATCTTTAACTGTAAGTTTAACACATAGGTTCTGTCTTACATTTGTGGGCTATGGTTCCAACGACAATTTAATTTTCGGAGCCATTGATGTGCCATGTTTTTGTGCTTGATTCATCAAGCTTGATTGTATTTGTGCTTGGAGGTGCTAGGGGCTCCCACTAGTCCCTGATCTTCCTGCCTGAGGGAGCAGATGTAGTTTCTCTAGGGTGGGCCATCTGCTACCCTGAGAAACAGGGAAAGAATCTCCAGCCTACAGAAACAAAGGGGCTACCTAGTCCTGGCTGCTCTTTGTTGCAGGATCCTGCTTATTGTCATATGTCTGTTGATGTTGAAGAGGGGAATTAGGAGCTCAGAGGAAAAAGATCTCCCAGCCCGCCACATGTTAATGGTGTAATACACCCCGCTTGTGGGGGAAGGAGGGCACATCTGGGGCTGGCTGCTGTTGTGTCATCCCCCTGCTGCTGATGCCTGGCTGCCTGCTGTCTCTATGTAGGGGAGGGGAGTGTCAGATCCAGGTAGAGAGGAAGGGTGAAAGGAGAGAATTATCTTCACCATTTGTCAGTGGGGCTTGATGTAGTAGTTGGGGTATCTCTGAACAGGTGGGCGCTAAAATTCCAGTCTAATGAGTTTAGAGAAAATGGTGGGGAGAAATCACTGTCTTTTTTTTCTTTCTTTTTTCAAATGTTTATTTATTTATTTTGAGAGGTGGGAGGGGCAGAGAGAGAGGGAGAGAGAGAATCCCAAGCAGGCTCCACACTGCCAGTGCAGAGCCTGACGTGGGGCTTGATTTCACTAACCATGAGATCATGCCCAGAGCCAAAATCAAGAGTTGGATGCTTAAGTGACTGAGCCACCCAGGCACCCTGGAAATCATTTTCAATATGACTCATTTTCAGTTCGAGTCTTAAGCCCTGTTCAGGTCAAATACTGCCTATACTAAAAAGACCATATTCTTTTTAGTACTCATATAGTCCCATTTCTCACTTGGTTAGAAATTGGTAAAAAGTTATTAAGTTATCTTAAGTTTCCAACAAAATTTGCTGTAAGATTAAACATATGGATGGCTATTTTGGATTGAAGCAGGATGTATAGAGGTTAAGGCTATTTGCTATATGGTAGCTGCAGCATAGTGAACAGGGCTTATATTGGAAAAAATAGAGGTTTTCATTCGCCTTTAGGACTTCCATTAACATTATTGAACATAGATGACTGAGGATTTTTTTTAAAGGTAGGTTTATGTGCCAGAAGAGCTGAATGAACAGTGTAGGTATTTTTCATCTTTTAATATTTGGTGTCATATAGTGATAATATTATTTGTATCATTAAAATTATAATACCAAAATCAATTCCCCTTCATCTATTTCAACATTATTGAGGACAAATTATACCAGTAACTGTGTGTAGGCTTTGATCTCTGCACATCTAACCTAAATTCTAACTGCTATCACTATTGTGTATTCATGTTCCTACACATTGATAACTCAGAATATGGTGAATTTTATATACCACAGAGTAAGATGTACAACAAGCACTTTTAAGAATTTCAGCATGTGAGCTGACCAAGGTAAAGGAAAATTTGAATGCCATTTTCACAATCCAATGAGCAATATATTAGTAAACAAAGCCTATACTCAGTAAAGAAGGTCTGTACTTCTGTACTTGAAATGCCTTGGTAATGGGATTCAGGTTGGCATGGGAAAAGTATAGAATGTTAAGCAACAAACAGAAGAAATTGATGCATGTTTCAAATGAACATAAGAAATATATGGTTCAGGAGATGGTGTTAGCATTGGAAAGAACAAAGAATGAATCTGGTGAGTATACATAAAAAGATAAGGATATACTCAAGTTTACTAGAGTCCAACTAAACACACCTGAAAGGAATCACAAGAGTAATGTCAAAAGACAACCTATGTTAAATTCATAATTAAATATTTCTAAGGCTTTAAGAAGAACAAGGTATCTTATGCATTATAAACAATTGCAGGACCCAGAAGAATGAATGAGGTTCAGACAGGTGTCAAAAATTAAAGGGACTAGTGCTGTTGCTGTTGTTGTTGTTGTTGTCAGTTTGTTTTATTTTTTAAAAACAAATGAGATGATTTCTACAGAGAAAGTCTAATCCAGGAAATTGTTGAGTTTACAGATAGAGAGGTAATCATAAAAAAGTAGGAAAGTTTCCTTGAATTAATCAAGTAGCTGCAAAAGATTTAGATATATAAAAAAAGAAAGACTTTTTAACTGAATTTTGAAGTGAAAATTATTGTAGATGAAAAACAATTATAAAATATATTATGAAAGAGCAAGTTTCAGAAATGCATAGAATATCAGATCTAAGAAAAAAACTTTATGAACCTATCAACAACTGAAGGGTGGCTAACTGATCACAATAGTTAGATGTTGAACTGATACCATGATAACTTCTGGGTAGAATTACTGTCTTCAGAAGACTGATTTTGGATTTAATTTTTTGAGTAAATAGATATTTTGAATGGACTCAGACTGACCCGTTTATTAATAAAACTGATGTGAGGAGGGGCGCCTGGGTGGCGCAGTCGGTTAGGCGTCCGACTTCAGCCAGGTCACAATCTCTCGGTCCGTGAGTTCGAGCCCCGCGTAGGGCTCTGGGCTGATGGCTCAGAGCCTGGAGCCTGTTTCCGATTCTGTGTCTCCCTCTCTCTCTGCCCCTCCCCCGTTCATGCTCTGTCTCTCTCTGTCCCAAAAATAAATAAACGTTGAAAAAAAAAATTAAAAAAAAAAAACTGATGTGAGGAGTAGTTCAAGAAAATAGAATGAGGATGGCTGATTTCAATGCTCCAAGTTTTAGTTGTAAATGCAAGTGACAGAGGGGTGCCTGGGTGGCTCAGTCAGTTAAACATCTGACCTCGGCTCAGGTCATGATCTCATGGTTCATGAGTTCAAGTCCCGCATCTTTGGGTTCTGTGCTGACAGCTTGGAGACTACTTTACATTTTGTCTCCCTCTCTCTCTGCCCCTCCCCCAATCACATTCTGCATCTCTCTCTCTCTCTCTCTTTCACAAATAAATATTGAACAAAAAATTAAAATATAATAAATGCAAATGACAGAATTTCCAAAAGAAATAAGTAACATAGATGATGCAGAATCAATTATTTGAACAATGACAGAGAATAAATGGAATAACAAATGGAATTATGAGAATTCTATGATCAAGATAGATCACATTCCACCCTACCCCACTTCTACTCAACCATTTAGGATGAATACATTCAAAACAAACAAACAAACAAACAAACAGCAACAACAACTTAGTGACCTTCCAACATTATCTGAGAATGTGGCCCCCCAAAAAAGGTAATTTTCAATAAAAAAAATTAAATGGCATAGAGATCATATCAAGACTTTCAAAATTCCTCTCCTAGGATTTTCACTACTTTCTATAGAACAGATAGAACAGAGGTAATATTTAATAAAATAGTAGCCAACATAATAAGACGTCAGATTATAGATCCAGTCTATATCCAAGATTTTTTTTTTCATTCAAGATTTTTTAAGGCAAAGCCAGTCTAAAATTATAGTAATAGTAAAAAATCAAATAAAATCAAATAAGACAAAAGTAGACAATATACTGTTTATTAGAGGCAGAGTCAGGAAGAGAATATAGCCCTTTGCCTCTTGGATCAATTCTCCATTCTACTTTATGACATCCTAAATTTAATTCAATATACATATATTAAGCACTTTAATTTAAAGTGCTCAATACCATGTTAATTACTATAGAAGTGATATGATGGGCACCTGGGTGGCTCAGTCGGTTAAGCCTCCGACTTCAGCTTAGGTCATGACCTTGCAGTGTGTGAGTTCCAGCCCCTTGTTGGGCTCTATGCTGACAGCTCAGAGCCTAGAGCTTCCTTCAGATTCTGTGTCTCCCTCTCCCTCTGCTCCTCCCCTGCTCATGCTCTGACTCTGTCTTTCAATAATAAATAAACGTTAAAAAAAATTTAAAGTGATATGAAAGAAGATTGGATTTAAATCAGCTAGAAAGAGAAAGAAGTAAAATATAGTTTAAGTAAAAAAATAATATGGGTATAAACAATCTTTTTAATGGGTAATCAGAGAGGATTTTATAGCTGTGGTTTACATTTGACAGTTTGAAGGAATAATCTCTAATCCACACCTCTCAACACATTCATTCCATCTAGCAGTCAATAAGTAAATTACTCTTTTTTCTGATTATTAATTTATTTTGAAAGAGAAGGAATGGAAAGAGAAAGAGAGAGAGAGAGAGAGAGAGAGAGAGTGAGCAAGTGGGGGAGGGGCAGAGAGAGAGAGGGAGAGAGAGAATCTCAAGTAGGCTCTGCACTGTCAGTGCAGAGCCCCACCTAGGACTCAATCTCACCAACCATGAGATCATGGCATGAACTGAAATCAAAACCTGATCAATTAATCAACTGAGCCACCCAGGTGCCCCCAAGAAGTAAATTTCAAAGTCATATGTCAACAAAAAGAAGAAGCAAAGGCTGATTTCACCACAAAACATCTCTGGCTGGAAAGGTAGACAATGGAAGGCAATATGAAATACTTTGTAATATATATGTTGATTATTAGTCAACAAAATTTGTCTTTTGTTAAAATATTTATTTATTTTAGAGAGAAGGACAGAGCATGAACGAGGAGGGGCAGAGAGAGAGGGAGACACAGGATCCAAAGTAGGCTTCAGGCCCTGAGCTGTCAGCACAGAGACTGATGTGAGGCTCGACCCCACAAACTGTGAGATCATGACCTGAGTCAAAGTCAGACGCTTAACTGACTGAACCACCCAGGTGCCCCCAACAAAATTTGTCTTAATAAAATCTATATAAACATTCTCAGATACAAAGTTATACTCAACGTTAAAATATTTAATTCTAAATTCAAACAGTCCAGGGGCTCTTGGTTGGCTCAGTCAATAGAGAATGGGACTCTTGATATTGGGTGTAGAGATTACTTAAAAAAATAAAAATAAAACAATTCAATGACCTTAAGCTTTTCTCCAATGCAAACACAATGAACTCATGTATACAGAAAAAACATATATATATGTGACTCCTGAGGATTTCCAATATTCAGGTTAATTAATCAACTTAATGTTGAGTTCAGGATTTTCCTGGGCTCATGAAAAAATCCCTTAGAGGTATTTATGCAAATATGGTGAACTTAGTCTTCCTAAGTTTCCATGGGAGCATACCTTTTCTTATTTGATTATACTATGAACTGATATGAGAAATATGTGAATTATCTATCCTAGAAGAAGGCATTTTAGTTAACAATATCAATAACTTTACAACTACAAACTTTCAAGTAAGTAGGAGCTTAATGTTTAGGGGAGGTAGCATCCTTGCCTTTATTAATCACACTGTATAATATCTACTAGTTTAATAGAGGCATGGGCCAATCTTTATGTATCAAACCCCAAATTTCAAAGAGCTTAGGGAAGGAAGTAAAACTGACTCAGGGCTCAACTCATAGTTGGAAGAATGGAGGCATTTATATTTGCAGCTGTGCTGTCTTGTTATCAATATCTGCCGGGAAAACACTCTGACATTTTCCCTGAAATGATTAGCCCATCATCTTCCTAGAAGTGGGCCGGAGGCCCCTAAATAGCACATTTACTCTGCTTGCCTAAGGATCTATAGTTCAAGCTGGAGCATTAAAAAGGTTGTTGTGTAGCACAGAGCCTCTAACCATATTCTAATTTTCCACTTCAAAGCTATGGAGTAAAAGGTGTCATTGTTAACTGCTTCTTAAGTTTGTGTTTAAAATGTAGAATGAGATATTTTGAAAAAAAAGAAAGAAAATGATTTAATTTTCAGTGCAAATGGTATAATTTGTAATCATATATTAAATTATGATAAATGATAAATTATGCATTTTTTACCTTTATATGTAAATTAACAGTATACGAAAATATATAACCATTATTTAGGAAGAGTAAGGTGGTGTTAATTTTTTAAAAAATGAACAGAAAAAGCACCTTGCAGTAATTTTTAAAGACAGATTTATCTAGATATAGCCTTACTTTTTTTTTTTTGCCATCAAAATTTCCTCCTGTTCTCTTTGTATGTGTGCGTATGATAAAAACACTTACGATCTATCTATCGATCTATCATCTATCTATCTTATCTAGTTATCTATTTAACCTATTTTTATTTATTTTTATTTTTTGTTGTTTATTTATTTATTTAAAGAGAGAGAGAGAGAGAGAGACCACTGCATGGAAGCAGGAGAGAGGCGGTGGTGGGGGGTGGGCAGGGAGAATCCCAAGAAGGTTCTGCACTGACAGCACAGAGCCCAACCTGGGGCTTGAACTCATGAACCGTGAGATCATGACTTGAGCCTAAATCAAGAATCAGATGCTTGACCGACTGGACCACTGAGGCGCCCCCAGTATCTTTATTTTTTTTAATCAAAACTCTTACTGTTTGACTGAAAATGTGTCCTCTTTTAAATTTATGTAACTATAAGCACTCAACCACTTTACTTTTCCTTTAACTCTAATTCAGACCCTTTTCGATTTTTTTCCCCTGGTAAATGCCTTATTATCAGCCAATATTACATTAGATTGCTTTAAAAGTCAGATTAATCATTTAATTTTAGATAGTACGTAGATCATGATGAGATTATGAATTGTATAAGGCTACTTTTGTAATTTGTATTTAAATCTATCTTGCATGAAATAGATAAAAAAATCATTTTTCAATAATCAATATCAACTGTGCTACCAGTGTAATTTACATTCCCTTTGTCATATAAATTTGTATCACTTAGGATATTTAGCTGCAAGTAATAAAGTACTTTATTAAATGGATTACAACAAAATGTACAATTAGTGCAGTTAATATGTCTGAGGCGTGTATTTCTGGGTTATTTTCAACTTTCCATTCTCAGTATATCAGTAATAATATCTCCTTCTGTTTATATAATGGTTACAGAAATACCCAGCATCAAACCTAAAAGGGCATTGTCCAAACCATACAGGGAACAAAGGTAGTTTCCCCCCCCCCCCCTCTGGTTTATCTTGAACCATCTTTTCCAGAAGCCTTCCACCACACAGGCCTCTCAAGATAACTGGCCATGATTGGGTCCGATAACCAAACTAGATACAAGGGAGGCTAATGAAGGAAATTTTTAATACACTTGATTTCTACTGTGGGGAACTGATTCTGTTAGCTATAAGGGAGTGAGAAGATGCTGTTGGATAGACAATCAACAGTGTTTGCCATAATACATATCTTCACATAACAGTGAGAAAAACAGAGGCTGAGAAAGATTAAGAGCAATTTTTTAAAATCAAGTTTGTCTATATTCAAAATTTTATCTTCCTACATCACCATTTTACCCTCCATTATGTTGATCATAACATCAAACCTGGGAAAGAACAAATGTGTGTGCTTAGCTTCTGCAAGCAAAATTAAAGAAAGACCTATCTACTTTAAAGCTTTCATACTAACAAAGAAAACTCAGACCTTTTCATTGTTACTATAATCATTAAAAGATGTACTAATGGATAAAAACTAGACATTTACAGAATCACGTTTTAAGTCATCCTATGGATACACAAAATTTTCTATCAGTGAAATAAACTGCTTTAGTTGCCACTTAGTTCAACATAATTGTTTTTTTCAAACTACCTCAATAAAAATCCAATGTTAATACAACAGTCTCCCCCCTGTAGTGCCCTTACCTCTTCTACTTCAATGACATCAACTTCTCTCTCCATAGCTACAATATGAATTTTATCATAACTTTCCATGCTTAAGTAAAAATCTGATATCCTTCCTTCTTATTTTTACAGTTCACTTATTTCCTATTCCTCTTAGTCTTCCTGTACCTTCACCCACAATTTTCTTCAAAACTATCACCGCTCCCTTGTATGCATTTCCTTTCCTATACAATCTGTATAATATCACCCAAACATCCAATAATTCTATTGCTAGCCCTCCCCAACCCATCAATTCATTTCTCCTTGTTTTTCTGCTTTGTATACCCAACAGAACACAATCTCTTGATCACAGAAGCCATCTACCCTATGTAATGCAAGAATCTGTTCTTGAACACTACTGGGAAAAAAAAATTTAAAAAGCAACATTTGACTATGTAGAATGATTCCACCTCAATCATTAAAAATGTCAAGCAATAATTTTACATCTCAAATATTTGTTTCATTCCCTGAAATAGTTACTGAGGGAGGGAGAGAGAGACACAGAGAGGAAGAGAGTGAGAGAGAGAGAGAGAGAGAGAGAGAATGATGTAGTAGTTAAAAAGCATGGAGTCTAGATCTAGACTCGCTGGTTTTAAATATTTGCTCTGTCATAATATAATTTTGAACAAATTATTTACCTCTGTATGCTTTGGTTCCCTCACCTGGAAATTGCGGAAGTAATAGAACCTACTTCAGGGGAATCAAAGTTAACTAATACAAAGTGTTTAGAGAAACTCTGACACACAGGAAATTCTTTGTTAGCATTGAAAAATATTAACCATTTACACTGTAAATTTAAAATCTACAAATTGGACATCTATCTTGTTGTGTCTAGCACTGCTACCTTCTTTTGGTAATAGTTCTCCTTTTTATGCAATGGTAGAAGGCAATGCCAATCACAGTACCTGCTCTTCTAGTCTACAGGCTTTACCCTTGTCCTTCCACGGAATATTTGTTACAACCAATACAGCTTCAACTTCTGACACAAAAGTCCACACAACAGTGTCTTACACAAAACCAGAACATATTTCTTGTCCATAACAGTCCAAGATATACAATTCAGGATTGATATGACACCTCTATTATATTACTGCCTTGTACTTGGTCCATCTGAAAGTTCTGAGATGTCCATCTCATATTCTAAAAGATTTGCTTCAGCCTCTGTTATCTCCATCATTTTTGGTGAATTGATGTTGCTAAACATGCAGAGATAATATGATCTTCTTGAAAATAATCCCCCAACTCCTTGTAGTCTCCCTATGTTAGCAATCCAATCTGTACCACCTTCCATCCAACTTCAGTGTTGAGGAGGGTTAATCCTCTTGTGAACAACAACAGAAGCTTGTTTCTATACTTGTGCTCTGAATGTCTGTATTTTCCCCCTCCTTATCGACCTTTACCCATCAATTATATTCTCTCCTTATATTTTCAAAGGGCAAATTTCTTGGTTCTTCCCTCTTAGGAAATAAAGGGGCTTCTATTTCTCACCTTTGTTCCTAGCAACCACTACTTTAAAGTCTCATGTTTCCATCTTAGCCATTCTTCTTGAATTAGAATATATTCTCCCCTCACAATTACTTCATTATTCACTGCAATCTGCCTGCTAACTCCATCATACATTGAAAATGTTTTTGTTTTCAAGAAAAGTTATCAAAGACTCTAAAAGTGTAAAAATCAATCATATTTGGATTTCTTATTGTTTTTATTGCTTCTCATTTCTAGTGTATTGGCCTCATTCTTGAAACTCTGTTGCTTGTTTCAGACATAGCCTTTTGTTTTCTAACATTTAACTTCTGCATTGTTCTCTCTCTTGAGCTTTATCCCTTCCTCTGCTTATATAGGACAGGTGAGGCTTACTAAATTCAGACTTGTGCCTTTTCCTCAAGCCTTACATCTTTCCATATTCTCTTATTATATGCCAAAAGCACTAGAAAGGAATCTTCTTTCAGAACCTGGATAGAATGCCTGGCAAGAAATTATCTAATAAATATTTTCCCAGTGAAAAATGAATAAATTAATCAGTCAATTAATTTTAAGGATTAGATGCTGACTTACTTATTCCCCAGTCTTTATTTTTATTATGAAGCCCACTGCACTTAAAGATAAATTTTGCTTTAAGGAATATGCAAAGTGGAAGTGCCTGTGATGATTTTACAAAACTCAGGGTACCTATTCCCTACTGGGTATTAGTCATACAGTTGTGGAATGGTGCTGACGGCAGGGGCAATTGATCCTACCACCAGGTCCAAGGGTTAACCTAATGGTTTTAAACATATCACAGTGATTTACTGGTGTCACTCAGGCCTGGTAAACCAATGGAGTGAACTCACTCACACTAATAATGTGCTAGGAAAATGGTTACTTGTGCACTAACTGCCCAAGGTCAATCTCCATAACCTTCTGAAAGAAACAGTAGCACTTTCCTGTAAATGTTTTATCAGCTTGAGAGACAACAGTTGTATCATAAACCTGATACTATAGAAGGCTGTGCAAAGAGATCAAAGGACAGTGAGAACTTGATGCTATAGAGGAGATACCGAATCAAGCTAACCCAAAATATATCCCTCCTTATGGAGCATTCAGGTATGTGTATTGCTAAGTTCCCTTGGCATTTTCTCTATTTTGGATTAGGTTTTCATTACAGGAAGTATCCTAATTTATAACAGAATGACAAATTGAATTGTTTCTTTGTGATATTATAATATCTTTGTGATTGATGCTATTTACTGAGTTATCCCGAGCTGTTCAGTTGATAACCTCAATAATATATTTAACTGAATGAAAAGTCTGAATGATTTAAATATGGGATATAAGTGGTTGAATGTCACTATTTTATACCATATCATAGTTGATCTATTCTCATAGGCAACGCATATGTATATCATAAAAATATACTCAACATTATTTAGTTTAGGTTTAAAACTTTTTTAAAAAGCATACATAGAAGTAAATTTTAGTGGAGCTAAAAGGTGATTTAAATATCTTATTAGAGTCCTATATATTCCTCTTCACCTTAACAGCCCTTCCCAGCTATCACACTTTTTTTTTAATTTGAGAAGAGAGACAGAGAGAGATTGAGAGAGAGTGTGTGTATGAGAGCCTGGGAGAGGGGCAGAGGGAGAGAGAGAATCTCAAGAAGGCTCTATGCTCAGCACAGAGTCCTTTATGGGGCTTGAACCCACAATCATGGGATATTGACCTGAGCCAAAATCAAGAGTCTCAACCAATCAAGCCACCCAGGTGCCCCCCTCCACCCCTAGCTAGGACACTTTTATCCTGCATTTCTACTTATCAAATGAGGGGGAACAATATATTTGACCCAAAATATGCCATTTTGGCATGTGGATTATTTTGAGCTGAAGACAATCAAGGACCAATAGACTCAGAAAGAGCTGTTTACCTTCCTTTTAAATTCCTGAAAGAATTTAGGTAGAGGCCTATACCGAGAGAGAGCTAATACCAAAGATAAATTTTTTATCAAGAAGATTCATCCGCATGGCATGGCAAACATTCATTTACTAAACATTTGTTCGTATCTTCCTGTGAATTGTCTTTCTCCCCTTTGCGGCTCCATACCCCACACTGCTTCAGTGAGCTCTGGATGGAGTATAATCCTCAACTGCCTGGTGGTCTCTGGCATTCATGTCTTTGGGGCTCCTATACATATGAAATTTGCTTTTATCCTATTAACCTATCTTACATCAATTTAAATATTAGATCAGTAAAAACAAAACAAAACAAAACAAACCTACAAGGGGAGAAGGGAAGAATTTCATACCCTACGTAAACTTAAAATCATTTATAAAGGCAAAACCCAAGTCAGAGTTCTGCCATGAGACTTTTCAAGTGATAATGCATCTCCTCCCTTTTTGATCTTCAACAGCACCTTTGTTGGAGAATCTACTTTTACCATGAGTTTGAGTTGTTTATTGAGGCCTTCTAGCATTAGCTTGTGAGTATCTGGAAAGCAGAGGCTATATTTCATGGCCTCTAATACTTCATGTAATGCCTACTCCAGAGAACATGCTCAATCAAAATAAGTGGGATTCAGCTAATTTGAGGTTCATAATTTAAGTTCCCCAAATGATTACTTGACTTACACCTACCCACATGAATATTTTATGTTCAATATTCTCTTTTTCAAAAAGCTGAAATGTCACAAATTATTGTGTTGTCAAGTCATGTTCACATGAAGCAGAGATCTTACGAGTAATTTACCAGCAATTTAAAAGATAGAGGTAATACTGAGGCACAGATCAATCAGAGAGAGGTCCAGTCTTCGTGTCCTTTCTTGTGGCATCAGGAATGACAGTTTAACATCTGAGCTCTTTAATGTGGCTACCATACTTACGCAAAAGAGAGCAGCTTTTAGTCACAAAATATATTCATTTTATATTCAGATTGTTACAGAGCCTAATGTTTTCTGGGGAGCATGCCCATTATTCATAGATTCCTAGCGTATTATAAATAGTCCCAGACAGCCCAGGTATACCTTGCAAATAGTGTTCCCTAGACACAAGCTCTCCTGTTTGATTAAAACATTAGCTTGTCTTCTAGGAAGTCTATCATTAACATGTTTACAACCAGACTTCATCAAGCTACCTTATCTCCACATTCCCCCTAACGCCTGATTAAGGAAGAGAATAGATTCCAGGCCTATTAATAACCATTTCCCACCCACAAACTCCAGATACTTTCTCCCCAGTAATGATATATTTTCAGGCTATTTCCCAAACATTATGCCAAGAAGCCAATATAGATTTAGTGAATATATGTAAAAAAAGATACAAAAAATTTTTATTTTAAGATCATATTTATATGATACTAGGCTTTGAGATTGAAGTTCAATAAAATAGAGATTATTAGTTTGTTTTAAATGTGACAGATTTCTGAGAAGCTTTAAAGATATGGAAGATTGATTTTTTTTACTAAATACTCAATATTTTGATTATTCAGAATAATGGAGGTTTAGATTCACATGTAACTGGTATTTTGTTTCATTGTTTGCTCATTTTATTTCCTCTCCATAAAATGTTTTTCAAGAATTCAAGAAAATAGGCTTTTTGGTGGGGTTAAATACAGATTCTGCCAAGTCTTTCACCAGTATTTGTTCAGTAATGTTATTGTTACTACATATATAATACGCAAACTGTACATCCAGTTAACACATAACATCGCTGCCCTTGTTTAATTCATAAGATACTGGTAATAAATATAATAAATGAGTTCAGCAAATTGGAAAAAATGAAAAGGATAGGGAAATAGAGTCAATAAATGTCAATAACTCCAGTTCCTTCTAAATTTAACGTCCCTTACGTTTAAAATTTTCTGAGTATGATTGAACACTCACATTTTGTCTATATTTAGGATCACATGCTCTTCTAAATGAGCCAGGCAGCTGTCCCTAGCCTTCATTTTCTTAAGTGGTGGAACAATGTGAGTTGAAGAAAATACAATTGTCTCTAATCGAAAATCATTATTAAAACATGATGTTCAACTACAAAAATCAAGAAGAGTGGTATGCAGCAAAGAGCTATGAAACTACTTCAATCATTTTTAAAAAATAAATTTATCACAAAAGAATACATTGAAACCAGTCTTTCAAGGCCTGAAATTCAATGAAGCCGAGAGGGACAGCTTACATGACTGATGGTTAAATACATATTTTAAATGAATCTGACAATATGTAATACTGACATGGAATCAAAAAGTCAAATTGTGCAGAAATAAAATGTAAAGATTTTAATTAAAAATCAACTTAGATTATGGGAGAAGGGGCCTAGGATGGCCCTGGTGAAAAACATCTGTGGGTGTTGTGACATTGGAATATAATGAATGAAATGACTTCCTAATAATTCAAAACCAAACAGAAGCTGCATTCATAAAAACTACATTATTTTTCTGATAGAAAATAATTTTCGAATTATTTTGTTCTAATTAGTTTGTTTTACAGGTGTCAAAAAATAACGCAAGTTCGTACCCAGCCTGGAGCCCAACCTAGAGTTCAAACTCACAACTTTGAAATCAAGACCTGAACTGAGATCAAAAGTTGGATGCTCAACCAACTGAGCCACCCAGGCACCCCTGAAGTTCTTTTTTCTAAATTAAATAATCCCTATCTAACAAGGACAAAAGAGTGTTTGTTCAGATAAAGTTGACCACCATAGAAAAATGATATAGAGATG
This sequence comes from Leopardus geoffroyi, assembly GCF_018350155.1. NCBI lineage: Eukaryota > Metazoa > Chordata > Mammalia > Carnivora > Felidae > Leopardus > Leopardus geoffroyi. The sequence continues at coordinate 97,886,195 of NC_059336.1, read as the reverse complement.
TGTCTGAGATATTAAAATATGTTTATTCTTATTTAAGGAACTACTATTGTCTATAAGAAGACAATTTTTCATGGTATTTCCCCAAGAGGCACAGTAAGACCAGAAGTTGAAATCTACTCGTAATCAGATTCCATTCCAAGGAGGCGGGGGGAATCCAGTAATCAAAATAGAAATGCATTACTTCAAGAAGGATATTTTGACATTACTGTTGTTTTTCAGTTATTTCAAAACAGGCAGATAAAAATATAAATTCCTTTTGTGGTTGTTGTTGATTTTATTTTTGGATTATCAAATCATAGGCACAAGAGCATCACTTATTTGAGTGACAAGTATACAACACATGCAGTCAAGGTCAAATGTGCATGGCCTCTTGGTTATATACATCCCAGGGAAGGTAGGGTCGATTTCATTTCAAATGCCAGGTCTATTTCATTCAGCCTGAATTGTTGTCTCTGCAGGCTAAGAATATTTTCCTTTTTTTAAATTTTTTTTATTTTTTTTATTACACAATCAATGTGTGTTAAATTTCTATGATCTGTCCAAACAGACCAACAGTCTTAGGGCAGCTTCACTTATTACTAATGCAGCAAAATAGGTCACTGCATTAAAGAAATAAATTATAAAACTACATTGAGTGTTGGGAATATATGCTCTAATGCAAGGTTTTATGAGGGTAAAAACAAAGAACATATGGCTAGCTTTCTCTAGAAAGCAATTTGTTTATTGATAAAATCAGCACTATACTAATCTCATCCATACAAAAAAGTTCAATTAAACTCCCCCAGTATAAGTACAATATATGACAGATGACCTTTGAACAACATGGGAGTTAGGGGTGCTGACCTCCCTGACCCCATGCAGTCAAAAATTCGTGTATAACTTTGGAATCCCCCCAAATTTAACTAGTAATAGCCTACTGTTGACCAGAAGCCTTACTGATTACATAAGCAGTTCATCAACACATATATTGTATGCTCTATGGATTATTTACTACATCCTTACAATAAAGTAAGCTAAACAAAATAAAATGTTATTAAGGAAATCATAAGGAAGAGAAAATGTATTTACAGGACTGCACTGTATTTACTGAAAAAAATCCATATATAAGTGGACCTGTGCAATTCAAAGCTCTATTGTCCAAGGGTCAGTTCTACTCCTCAGGGTGTATGAAGTGTAAAGAAAATTAATATGAACATTTTTCAATAATTTTATTATAAAAAATTATAATATAATACATAATATAATATAATACAACTAAAATTGACAAAACAATACCCTGGAAATTTTTATTGTACTTCTAAGAATAAAAATAAATAACTTTAGTTTTAGGTTCTCTATAACTTATAAGAGCAAAAAAGAATCTCCTGGCTTATTAGCAGTTCTCTGCAATTTCAGGTACATAGTCATGGCATTTCCTGATTGCTTCTGTCCACGTTTTATTTTCTGGATTCCTATTAAATTTATAGACCATTGAAGCTCACATAGCTCAAAAGAAGAATTTTCAGTTCCCCGAAGTAAAGTATGGTATCTTATTTTTCTTCTACAGTGTTTTGAAACTAGTGGATGTTTAATGAATATGTATCAATTAATTGATTCTTCACATCTAAGTGCAGAGGTTTTTACATTCCAATGAGTTGTTCTTCCTTTCCCCTAGCAAGGATCTTATCATATTGTTATGCCCAGAGGTGAATGTAGATTAAAGTAAAGTGCCAGGGTGCATGTAAAAACAAAAACAGCCAGGTTAGAAGCAGAATATAAGTTGCAGTGCCCTTGAGTTGGATGCAATTCTAAAATGTTTTCATTGAAATTCCCCACACCTGTTAGGATCTCTAAGTCTCAGTATTGTTAGGCCATGGAAGGATTTCATCCTGTTAAAATGCAAATGTCCCATTTGTTTTGATGTCCTATATTTGGCACGTCTGTGTATGTGTGAGACATTATGAGGAGGGAGGCCAAAAGAAAATTGTCATAATGCACCTGTCCATTAGTGAGTCCTCATGCCCAGCAGAAACTTTCTGGCACCATCTGGTTATAATCTTATGCTCTGAAGCATAAGAATTGATGGACCTTTTAATTTTTATTTCAGCTAGTATAATTGCAGATGCTATTCTTATTCAAAATGGGCCACATTTTGCCCAGGGCCAAAAGCATACAGTTCCCATTGACTTTAATATGAGGACAGGCACAAGAAAATGACAAGAGAATTCACCCTAATGCTTCTAATTGCTTTATGAATCTTAATAAGCCTGTTTAACTTAATAATGTTCAATTGTGAAGACTTTCACAGGTTATTTATTCATTTTCCGTAAAAAGCATTTTCTTGAACCCTTTCACAAAAGGGCTATGTTTTCATTACAAAGCAGATTCTTTGCTTTCTGTGGCCAAGAAGCATGGCATTGAGTCATGTATTTTTTCCGAACAAAAGGAATCTGAGAAAGACTGAAAATATTAGTACCAAACATTCCAGCAGACACAGAAAGTGCATGTCCCAAAATAATGAAGGCTTAAGAGAATTTATGCAGTGCCTTTTTCATACAAAGACAAGTGCAATTTGTACAGAACATAAAGAATCATAGCTAATTACACTGATTTTAATTGGGTTTGTGCTAAATCCAATGCTTTATAGAACCATCAGTGCCGAAGAGGAAAGAAGATAGCCAAATTACAATATATACAGAGAAGCTGACTATAGTGAACTAAGTGAGATAAATAGAGCCAACAATTCCCAATAGGAAAGAATCAGCATAAAGTTAGAATGAAGCACACATTTGTAAGAGGAGATAAAGCAGAAATTAATTTTGACGTTAAATGTAACCTAATTCCCTCTTTCTACACTTTAAATTGCTATATATAGGTAAATGTGTATATATATATATATATATATATATATATATATTTATACGTATAAATATATATATATATTTATACATATAAATATATATATATATATATATATATATATTTGTGTGTGTGTGTGTAGAGATAGGTTAGAAAGATATAAATATATATAGATACAGATGATATAGATATAGATATGCCTCTTCTCTGACACAAAAATAAAATGCCTCCTTCTAGTATGCGGTTGTGTTCCCTTTATGCATACATGGATCACTGACCTTAAGATCCAAAACACTATAGGGTGATAACAAGAGTCAGTCATGATGTGAGTGGTTAAGGAGAGCTGACCTATCCCTATCCCTACTGAGTAGCAAAAATACAATGGACAATAGAAGTTGACATTAAAATACACACATGCACACATACACACACAGAGATTGAATGTGAATATATATGTCAGGGGAGCCTACTCCCCAAGCTTTAGCAGACAGATTTACCAAGGGTAATAAAGAATAATACAATTTCTCTCTTTTATGACAAGTCAGTTTTTAATATCCTCCAGAATATTTTTAAAAAATGTTTATTTATTTTTGAGAGAGAGAGAGAGAGGGAGAGAGAGAGAGAAGAGAGAAAGAGAGAGGACAAGCAGGGGAGGGGCAGAGAGAGAGAGAGGGAGACAGAGAATCCCAAGCAGGCTCCATGCTGTCTGTGCAGAGCCTGAAGTGGGGCTCTCACTCACACCATGAGATCATGGCCTGAGCACGAACCAAGGTGTGGAGGCTTAACCCACTGAGCCATGGTACCCCTTTTCAAGAAATGTTTATTCCTTTATTTTTAAGAGTGAGAGAAAGAGAGAACGAGAGACCTTCAGCATATTTTTGACACAAAATATTTAATCAATTTTCTGATTTATATTTTCTGTAGTGAGTGAAATACTGATGTTAAGCACAGAGTTGCTAGGAATTTGTGTTCAGATTTAATAAACCCTATTTTTGTGTTATTAAAAATCCACATCTCTGATGAGAAGTCTTTAAAGGCTTCATGTCAAAGAGTAGAGAAAGAGGGAGAGGTCTATGCTCAAAACTTTGAGATGATGATCTCCATTATGTAAAAACATCACAGAGAAAATGTCTACAGTTTTTGACACAGACAGGGGTGTATATCAGTCCAAGACTACATAGATCTGCATTTCTGAGTTGAATGTCATTTTCAAAGTCCAAAAGTAGTCATCCTCCTTCAAATACCCTATCTTAACGTGCCAAGAATATCTTGAAATTATTTTGGGGTCATATAAGTTTCCTGTAGATATTAGGAAGAGGGGTAAAATTACAGTTATTGGGGAAATATAGCCATTAAAATGAAGTTAATTTTTTTTTCAATGTTTTTATTTATTTTTGGGACAGAGAGAGACAGAGCATGAACGGGGGAGGGGCAGAGAGAGAGAGGGAGACACAGAATCGGAAACAGGCTCCAGGCTCTGAGCCATCAGCCCAGAGCCTGACGCGGGGCTCGAACTCACGGACCGCGAGATTGTGACCTGGCTGAAGTCGGATGCTTAACCGACTGCGCCACCCAGGCGCCCCAGATGAAGTTAGTTTTTAAAGGTAAAATTAAGGTAATGAAAAATAAAAACAGCAAGTTTCGTTACAAGGGTAATAATAAATTAAACATTTAAAATCTTTGAATCACGGCATTAAGCACATTATGTCTATTAATCATATAATAGACACTCATACACTCACATTCTATCTTGTCAAATACTCCAATTTTACATGAGATGAAAATATTTCTTAAGTAAGTTGTACATGTCATGTATGTGTTATCTAAGATTTATTCTGGAGATATAATGCTAATGCCAACAGCAAATCTCTGAAACTCCAAGCAGGGCAAGTTCAATTAGGAAGGCTATGTGAAGATATGTTAAATGTGATGTATATTTAGGTTCTGGGGTCCTAAAGTCAAGCAGATGCTTGTTGCTAAAAGAGCATTTATTAGTGTTTAATATAGAAGATTTCCAGAGAAGACTGGTTCATATGAGTTTAGCCAAGCAACAAGCAAATTCTACTGAAATTATCAAATTAATATAAAAATCAGGTAAGTCAATCCTGAAAGTAAGGGAATGGTGCATTTTGCAGGCTGGATTTTTTGGAAAAAAAAATCTTCTGTTTGGGACAAAAATAAAAGAATGACTCTGAAGACACACACGCACAGAGAATTTTCTAACAAAATATTTTATCATTAAAACAACTAGAAGAAACTAGAGGAGAAGCCACTAAAGTAAATGAGGATGGATAATGGAAGTATAGGCAGGCTATGGAACCCAAGAATGCTGACAGTGAAAATTATCATTACAAAGTAATAACATGTGCTAGCAGCTGTATTTCAAAGTATGATTTTGAGCATACTTATCCTAACTCAGAAAATAAAATTTAGGGGCACTTGTGTGGCTCAGTTGGGTAAGCGTCCAACTCTTGATTTTGGCTCAGGTCATGATGCCAGAGTCATGAGATTGAGCCCTATATTGGGCTCCACATTGACAGTGAGGAGCCTGTTTGGGATTCTCTCTCTTTCCCTCTCTCTCTGCCCCTCCCCACTCATGTTGTCTCTCTCTCTCTCTCTCTCTCTCTCTCTCTTTATGTCTCTCTCAAAATAAATAAACTTAAAAAAAAAAGAAAATTTAAAGTGCAAATATTATAAGGCTAAGTAAGGTGAGCTAATAAGGACATCTAAATAAGTATTATAAATCTGGTTTAAAAATAGTGGAAATGTCACAAACTATTCTAGAAAGAAAAGGCAGACTGTAATAAAATAATACAATTTGTATTTAAATAAAGAGTATTATGCTAAGCTAAATAAGCTAGTCAGAGAAAGAAACATACCATATGATTTCAGAATTTCAGAAACAAAACAAAGGAGCAAAGGTGGAAAAAGGGAGAGTCAAACCAAGAAACAGACTCTTAATTATGGAGAACAAACTGATGGTTACCAGGGAGGGGGGTGGGTGGGTGAGGGGGAGGGGTGAAGTGGGTGATGGGGATTAAGGGAGGCACTTGCTGTGATAAGCTCCAGGTGTTGTATGGAAGTGTTAAATAACTATGTTGTACAACTGAAACTAATATTACATTATATGTTAACTAACTGAAATTTAAACAAAAACTTAAAAAAATTCAGATGACATTACTAAAGTAGAGAGAACATTAAGACAGATAAATGTGTTACTCATATTGTCTCAAATAGGATAGGAAAAATATTCTATTTTATATTAGACTATATTAGATCATAAAATATAAATATATGTATGTATATATGTGTGTATATATAAATAAATGTATATATATATATATAAATTTTGAAATGCTGAACTCTGTTAACCAATAGGAAAATTATATAATAAAATATATCCTATGCTAGTAGAAGTGTAAAATCATTCAATTCCTATAAAAGGGAAGCTTGGGAAATATGGAAGAAAATTCTTTATGTGTTTATCCTTTGATACAACAACCACATTTTTTGGAATCTACCATAGTCAAGCAAGCCACATTTAATATACATAATATAATATTTATTCATTATATATAACATATAATATACCAATTTTGTAGAATTATATATAATATAAATGTTTATATTATATATAAATATTTATAAAATACATAAAATATTTACAAAAATATGTAAAAATATATACAATGTAAATATATAAAATATATAATATATATTACATATCTGTTAGAACTTGAAATTTGTATATATACATATACATATGTATATATATAATATGCATGTGTAGTAGAATTTAAAACTTGACTCTAAAATTTATATGCAATTGGAAATAAATGATTGCCAAAGCAACGTTGGAAAGGAAAACAGTTGGTTGATTAACTACCTGATTTCAGAACTTATTGTAAAGCTATATAATAATCAAGATAGTGTGGCATTGCTAAGAGAGACAGATCAATGCTTAAAGAGTTCAGAAAAAGGACCACACATGATTGATTCCAAGATGAGTGCCATAATAATTCAGTAGAAAAAGAGTAGTCTTTTTAATAAAGTGAATATCCATCTATTTGTAATAAAATGAGCCTCAGTCCATACCTTGTACCATATACAAAAATTAACTCTAAGTGGATCATGCACCAAAATGTAAAACTTAAAAATACAAAAATTAGGGAAAAAATCATGAGAAAAAAAAGCTTTGAGACTTTGGGTTGAGCGATGATTTCTTAGAGATAATGTCAAAAGCATTATCTTTGAAAATATACAAGTACTTATTTTCAGATCCATCTTATATAAAAATTTCCTCAGTACCTACAAGGAGAAGTTTCAGAAAATGTTTCTCATAGGCAAGGTTTTCTAATCTTGGTTTTATATTAAGAAGTGCACAGAAATGAGATTTTATTGTATACTACTATGTGTGTGTGTGTGTGTGTGTGTGTGTGTATGTGTGTGTGTGTGTGTTTGAGTGGCAGGGGGAGGACATATTTGATGCTGCTGCCATAGGATCTGTTAAGTCAGTCACTTATTGAAACACGTTTATGACTTCTGTTTGCCTCCAGCTACTTAATAAAAAGGCAAAGCTAATCTCCCAGGGTGCTGTGTTATTTGCCAACCTAACAATAAACTATGATTTATCTGATGAGGTTATAAAATTGGTGTGGAGAAAAGAAAACTACATCTGGGACTTAACTTTGATTATTAATCATTGAAGCTTCTTCCTGTAATTACTTGTACTTTTATTTAAAAGTATTGCTCTATCACCCCTCTTCAATAATTTTAGAATTAAAAATTGAGGTAACTTTGTTTCCTCAACTTCTAGTATAGTCATTGGGCATTGCATTCTATTTCAAAGTGATTTTCCCTCTACCCCCAAGGAATTAGCATGGCTCAAAAATTCCCTCTAATTTGTCTATCTTCTCTACTAGTAGAGCACCAGTCTTAGAACAGACTGGAGTATTGTCTCTTGTTGCTGGACTGGATTCTCCACTTTTCCCGAGTATAAAGATAGACTCCTCAGAAGGGCGATGTTTTGGCATTTCAACCCTCCTTAGAGAGAGGGCATGACATCTCACATGCAAACACTACAGCTTTTTCCAATAAAAGAAACAGCACTTTATAACACTCTAATCTGCCCCTCCCTATATCTGTTTAAACAACAAAAACAAGACAAACATGAGTATATACATAATAATATTACAGTAAGGTATAAATGAGAAAAGTTATATTGGTTGCCTATTACAGCCTACAATGTGCACATTAAATGTGCATTAGTCCCCTTCTTCAACCATCCAAATCTGAAAACATCCATGGAGTTTTGTTTTTGTTCTGTTTGTTTGTTTATTGCGTGTCTGGCACTCTGCTGGGGATGAGGAATAGAAGATTAATAAGGTGTGAGCTTATTTTTGAAGAGCTCATGGTTCACAATGTCAAAGTTTTTACTCATACTGCCACTCTCAGAATATTCTCATGGTCTAACTTGCAAATTGATCCTCCAATCTTTCTGTCCTGATCTCTGATATGGACTCACAATCCTCTGCACATCTTTCCAGATAGTCACAGATATGCAGTTTAATTTTTAAAGGAATTGCTTTAGAAATTTAAATTTAAAAATTAAATTTAAAAATTTTTATTTACCTATTTGCAATTCTACTTTGGTTCCAAATTAGGGCACTCCTTTTTCTCTGAAGTTTTTTGACCACCTTTCTCTTTCAGATCTATAGAATCAAGGACATCTACATAAAGCTTTTTAAAATAAATTGTTTATTTATTTTGAGAGAGAGAGAGAGAGAGAGAGAGAGCGCAGGAGAGAGGCAGAGAGAGAGGGAGAGAGAATCCCAAGCAGGCTCTGTACTGTCAGTGCAGAGCCTGATGTGGGGCTCCAACCCATATCCCATGATCATGACCTGAACCAAAACCAAGTCAGATGCTTAACCAACTGGCTTAAGCCACCGAGGTGCCCCTACAGAAGTCTTTTAAAATTTGTTAACAAAGTGAAGCAAACTTGTTGAAACATGGTATAGTGTTCTTGGTACAAGATTAGATTTGATTCCTTAGAAGTAATTGGATAAAAATAAAGGTAGCTTTAATTATTCTCTGAAGAATTTTCTACTTTGACAGTATCTATTTTTAATCATTCTTCAATATAGGTAGCATAAAGAATTATCTTAATATGTTTTACATTCATTATTGGTTTTACATTGGAAAATTTCCAAGAAAATTAAAGGGAAAAAGAAAAAGGTCTGGCAATTAATTGAAATAGATCAAAAGGTATGCATTTATTTTCCTATCATAATTACTTATCATTTTTTAGAGAATAAGCTTGAACCCGTAATGATGATTTTCTTTTTGTAGAGGGAAGATACAATTTGTAATAAATACAATATTTAGAAAGTGATGATAGATAATGATTTAATGAATGTCAGGTTCTTGTTTATAATTACTTTTTTAATTGCTATTTTTCTCAATTGGTTTCTTAGATAGTTCACTCAAACTAGGGTAAACCACCTTTTTTTACCACTGCTCTATGAGGTCTTAAGCTCATCACTAAGGGTCTTTCTTCTTCTCTCCTCTCTTCTCTCCTTCTCTTATCAGAAAAAGAAGCCAAATCCTTAGGAAAAGAGCAAATCAGCAATAAATATATCCTTTTACTTCAACCCAAAAATGTTTTGGAGGAGATAGAAAGCCAAGAAGAAAAATAAAAAGGAAAGAGAAAATAAAATGGGGGAGGGAGCTGTCCCTGAAAAAATTGTGGTGTCAAATGAACCTGTCACACAAATGTGACCCTGTATATGCATAGCTTGCATTGGCAGTGGATGTACAAGTTGTAAAATATGTTTTGAGGTAGACTCCAATGATTTCTACTGGAATTTTTTAACTAGGTCAGTGACCACCAAGTATCAATGCTTACCAGGCTTGTGGTAAATGGCATTAAGCTTTATGAATGAGAATCTGTGTGAACAGACTGATACAGACATTGCATGTTAGAATTAACAGAAATCTTAAAGCAACTGTGCCTACCATGCACAAAGCATTAATGACAAACTGGGATTTATCGTTAAGAAACAGAAAAAGTGGGAAAGTGGATTTGAAAAGAGGAAAACAAATGTAGAATTTGAGCATTCAATAACCAAAATTATAAACCTTAAAGGTCATATTTGGAAATGGATTGGGACAGCAGATTTCAAACAGAATAGAAAGAACTAGTGAACTAGATTATATCATGTTACTCAGAACGCAACATAGAGAGGGGGTAAATGATTGACAATATAGGAAAGAAAATGTAAGGCATGGGGATTTAAGACAGAGGATCCAGTGTATGTTTGAAATGAGGTCTAGAAGTGAAAACAGAGAAAGAATAGAGGGCTAAGACAAATTTGAGGAGAGAACTGAGGACTTACAAGTATTAATGAATGATATCAAGCTAAATTAAAACTTAAATGATTCCTTTTGAGAACACTTTCGTCCAACCTTCATCCCATTTTCAGAAATTTGTGATCTCCCAATATTCTACGCTTGTTAACACACAGTGCTTATTACACTTTCTCATAATAAACCTATTGACTTTTCTTTCTTCTGCTTAGATTTTGTATTCAGTGAAGGCAAGACACTGGCTTCCATTTTTTAATTTTAAATGCCTGGCTAAATTTTGGTCACTAAAAAAGCATTTACTTAATATTTGTTTTTTTTTTTTTTTTTTGCATTAATTTACTCCTTGGGTCCTATCACTCTCAAAACAGTGCAGTGGGAGTTCATCCAATTCAATGGTTTTATTAGCTTTTCTCAGCAACTACATCTTACTTTATCAGAGGCACAATCTCTGTAGTGTTTGCTGTCTTTCCAGGCTCTTTTCTTAATTCACAAATTCCTTCATTTTTAAAAATTGGATGCCTGATGTGTAATGCATTGTTCTAGATACTGGGGCAACATTTATGATCAAAGGACCAATTTAATTCCCATGTATAATTAGAGATCTAATGAAGTGTGGCAGATAATAAAAATGTAAGTAAGAAAATAAATAAAATGATTTCAGAGAATGATGAGCTCTAGGAAGGAAATAAGCAGGGTGAAGTGATATTTGAGGCATGAGTACCCTAAAAGGGAAATCTATGTATTAGGTTCAAAATATAGGTTATAAAAATAGACAGAGAGGGGCATCTGGGTGGCTCAGCTGGTTGAGCATCTGACTTGATTTCAGCTCAGGTCATGATCCCAGGTTTGTGGGATCAAGCCCCTTGTCAGAGAGCCTGCTTGGAATTCTCTTTCTTTGTCTCTCTTTCTCTCCCTTTGCCCTCTCCCTGCTCATACTCTCTCTAGAATCAAGATAAAAAAGAAAAGGGAAAAGAAACAGAAAGAACAGTTTTTCTTGTATTATCTCCATAGCAAATGACTATTAGAAAAGGTCATGAAAGGCTACATTTCTGATGTAGGCTATCCTTGTAGGAAATTTCTATAGGTGATTTATACTTATTTAACTGGATTATACATATGGAAAATCTCAAAATAATTTACCAATTCATTATATATATATATATATATATATATATATTCACTATATTAATTTCCCTATGTTAACGTAAGTCTTTAAATGTATTTGAGAAGTTTACAGTCTAGTTAAGGAAATTATATTTTTAAAAATGAGAAATTTGTTATCAATATAGAGCAGGGTGGATATAGACCTGGTGCTCAAGTGCATGTGAGTTGACTCATTATGTGCTTTATCCTGTAGTCTTTGTGGCCCTACTTCTCTTATACTTTTATTCAAGAATGAAGTTCTCTTTCTTGTAGTCTCAGTTTTGGCATACTTCAGAGAAATGAGGTTAAGCCACTCCATTCCTGATCCCTATGTTAAGAACAGAAGGCATTATCAGTCACCTTTCAGTTAGATTACTTAGAGCACTAGGCTTTAATTTTTGAAAGGTATAATAGGATCAAAATGACTACTTCTTTATAATATATGCTTCCAGAAGAGAAGATGGCCGAGTCTTAAATGTTTCAGGAATGCTAGTTCAGTTCTAGACCTCTAGTGCCCTTGTTTTTCTTTATTTTTACTTTCTAATGGTGGAGAGAAAGGAGTCATTCACTTCTAACACATTTCTCCTAGTAGTTGACAGTTCTGATAAATACTTTGATATAAAGCAAATTGTTCATATGAGGGAGATTTGTAAATTTGTATAAATTGTGACTTTAAATTTATCTTTGAATTTAAACAACTAATGTTCTCCTTGTATCCTATTATAAGATGAAATGAGGTTGATTCATTTGAATAGAATTGTCGTAAGCATGGGAAGAAAATTAGGTTGTCGTTGGCATAACATTGTAGGAAGTTACAATGTACTGTCAAAATATTCTTTTCACGTTGGGAGAAAAATTTAGATGACATCCTAGGTACACTGCTTGCCATAATTGTGTTTAATATTAAAATGGTAGAAAGAGGGTTGTCTGTAATTCTTAGATTTCTAATATACTCTAGCTCAATTCTATTTGAATAGAGGACACCTATTTGAAAAGCAAATGTAATATGCCTGAAACCAAGCCATTTGCATTTCTAGAGTATAAAAATTGCAGCACTATGCCAATACCTCTGACAGAAAACTTGAGCAAAGTAGAGCTAGTGATACCATTAATACAAAGACTTTAAAGCACTTTCTGTACATTTTTATTTCATAGAAAAAGGGAAGCGCCCTGAATAAAAGAAAAAATAAATAAATACATGAAGATAGAAAATGATATTGTTAAGAATGAGAAAGCAGGGAATGAAGTAAATGCATGTAGATTCACAGTTTTTTTTTTTTCTTTTTAATTCTAAATTGCAGCAAGAGTAAGAGTTGATGGAGGGTTGAGAGATTTAGGTTTGAAAATTTCAAAAAATGTAATTAATTACTTTCTAAAGTGGTATAAATTGGTACATCCACTCAGTCATTATAAAATTCTGAGGAGCTTAAAATTGGACACTTCTTGGAGAAATGACTAATTCTAGGGCTGGGGAGGGAAATGTGCAGGATGAGTCCGAACTTGTAGTGCTGGAAAGCAAAGAAATACTTAAAAACCGATTGATGCAGTATGGCAGAAGGATTCAGGAGAAAACAGAAAGAACTCCCAATGACAGTGTGAAAAATTAGAATACAAACAAACAAAAAAACCCAGAAAAAAACCATAATATTGGATTATAGCTCAAAATATAAAATAAATATCCACAAGTCATTAATGATGTAAATAAATACATGATGGAATCAATAAATAAATAGGGGAGAAGGGACAAATCTCCTGTGCAGAAGAATTCCAAATATTTTATGTATATGCCCTGCAAGAATGGCACACAGATAGTGGCTTCTTTCCAAGGGGCACAGTATGAAAAGGGGGGAGGAAAAGTGCAACTTTACAGTGGTAAAAACTTACAAACACTACTTCAGCCAGATGACCAAAGTCAACATCAACAGTGATAAGTTATATTAATAGCATGTACTCTTGAAATGATCTGATGAAAATGGTATTTTACCCCTACGGCCTTCCTTCCAAAAACCTATAACCCCTGTCTAACCACGAGGAAAACATAAGAAAAATGCCATTAGAGGAGCAGCCTACAAAACACCTGGCTAATATTCTTCAAAACTGTCAATGTTATCAAAACCAAGGAAGCCTGAGAAAATATTAACAGCCCAGAGAAGCCTAAGGAACAAGAATAACTAAATGCAATACATTATTTTGTAGTTGGATTCTGAAACAGAGAAAAAAAAAAGACGTGAAATCTAAGGAAATCTACTACAGTATAAACTCTAGTTAATCATAATGGGTTAATATAGGTCCACTAATTGTGACAAATGTAGTAAGGTAAGATGTTAATAATAGGGAGACCTAGGTGTGAGGTATAAAGGAGCTCTCTGTGCAATTTTTGTAACTTTTATGTAAATATGAAACTACTCTAATATTATAAAAAGTTTATTTAAATATATATACATATGTCTGATACGTGTGTGTGTGCGCGCACGTGCGTAAGCTTGGGGCACTGGAAATTACCACTGGTTTATTCCTAGACAAAATCATTACATTCCCCCCCCCCCCACAGAAAACAACCCAAAGTATTCAGAATACCCTCAAACTTCTTTACAATTTGTATTGTTATTTTTTTAAAAGAATTCAGCTTTTTATCAAATGGGTTACAGAAGAGGTTTAGTCAAAAAGGCCAAAAGCCCATGTTATCTTTAGGCTCCTCTGATTCTTCTTTCTTGCTTCTTATTCTACATCAGGGATGATGTCTCAAATCAGATAACAGATGTTTTCCTTAGACCATACGAAGAATTAAGTGTTATTAGAAAGATATTTAGATGAGAGCTGAGAATAAACAGGTACTTTCACTCTTATATACTTAGTACTGTTCTAAGTAGTAGAGAAGATATTTAAACAGTGCTCTTTAATCAAAGCTTACATAATATGCATGGAGTGGTGGGGTTCTCATAGGAAATATTACCATAAAAAATCTTAGTAAGATCACCCAACTTGTGCCTTTAAATCTGGGTAAATTTAAATCAAATGGAGCAAGGGGGGAAAAAGCAAAGAAAGCAAACAAAAACAAACACAAAAACAACAACAACAACAAACCCTTTCCTGATAGGCAGAATGGCAAGAGCAAAGGAGGCCACAAAGAGCACTGAACAAAAGTGGCAGGAGGAGTTGGTTTGCTCAAGGGCACAGGTAGGGGAGGTAGGTCTCAAATAATGGTGGGTACATTTTGGAAGCTAGTTTGGAGCTAGATTAAAGAGGACCTTGAGTGCCACAAATGAAACTATATACTAGTTGGAAAACCTGAATCACCTTGGAATTATACCCTAAATTCTTTGTAGCCAGTTTTCATTCTATTCTAATGTATGGCCGCAAACTAGACACACAAATATACTTTTGTGTTATTTCACATCTGTATTTAAATGAAAATAGATCCAACACTATAGCACAAGTATATGCATGAACAATGAGGAAACCAACTAACAAACGACATTGCTCAGACTAGATTTAAAAACTCATATTTAAAGCTTTGTTTATAGGGGCACCTGGGTGGCTCAGTGGGTTGGTGTCTGACTTCAGCTCAGGTCATGATCTCATGGACCATGAGTTTGAACCCTGTGTCAAGCTCTGTGCTGACAGCTCAGAGACTGGCGCCTGCTTCAGATTCTGTGTCTCCCTCTCTCTCTGCCCCTCCCCTGCTCTCTCTCTCTCTCTCTCAAACATAAATACACATCAAAAACAAATTAAAGGTTTGTTTATAAATCTTTTAGTGGTTCCTGGGTGGCCCAGTTGGTTGAACGACCAGCTCTTGATTTCGGCTGAGGTCATGATCTCATGGTTTGAGAGACTGAGCCCCACATGGGGCTCTGCTTCTCCCCTTGCTGGCTCCTGCATGTGCTCGCTCGCTCTCTCTCTCTCTCTCTCTCAAAATGAATAAGCTTAAAAAAATAAATCTTTGTTTATAAATCTTTTTAAATGATCTCCGTGTTTCCAACACTCAAACATCAAAAGACAAGGTACTTGATTCTTCTAAATCTGAATAATATATTATTTCTTAAGTATTTCTTGAGTAAATATTATAGAATTAGAAACAGATTATCAACCAATTAATTCCCATAAAATACACTGTATTAACTTAAAAGGATATTTAATCAGCATATTGGCCCTGATAACTTTTCATCCTAATTGACGTATTTGCTGCTATCAGTAGCTTCAGCTAGCTTTTCAATTGTGAGAAATGAGAAAGGCAGAGACACAAGGAGAGACTAAGGATAGGATTCAGGGGAGATTAAAATCTTGGCCTCTTGTCCCCCCTCTACTCAACACTTGTTTTTTTTTCCACCCTGTGGAAATTGTCTGAGTCACTCTCTACTTCCTGTGAAGAGCCTGTCAGAAACATCTGCCTTGATTGATTCATCATTGAAAGAAAAGTTGTTTAAGATAATCAGTTGAAAAACTTTTTGAACTCATGGAATTTTGTGAATGCTGTGTAGGTATATGTATTTATCAAATGGTATTCCTCCACTTCACACAGGGGGCTGATACGTGTCCTCTCCTATATAGAAGAGGCTTTGCTAGTTTCCATTTCCTCCTTGGAAATGTCCCCAAGGGCTTGCTCACACTTAGAAAGGCTAAATTTTGACAGTGTTACAGAATGTACGGCACAACAAAAGATATTTGGGAAAGGCAGAAATGGGAGGAGTGGGGAAGGAAACAGAAAATTTGAACATAAATCAGCAAGTTTGATGCAATGCATATACATTATATATAGAGAGGCTTAAGTAAATTACCTTAACTTAGAAGAGTAAAATATCATCTGCTATGGTTTTTGTTATTGCCATGACTAGAATTTCTCATGATTCTGGGGGTTTACTGTGGTCTCTAATGTGGTTATTGTCAGAGATTGGCTGAGTCTGGAATCATGACCTCATGCACATGTCTTTTTTATCTTTTTAAATGTAAATCCAAGTTAGTTAACATATACTGTAATGATTTCAGAAATAGAACTTAGTGATTCACCACTTACATAGAACACCCAGTGCTCATCCCCATAAGTGCCCTCCTTAATGCCCATCACCCTTTTAGCCCATCACCCCACCCCAAACCTCTCCAGCAATCCTCAGGTTGTTCTCTGTAGTTAAGAGTCTCCTATGGTTTGTCTCCTTCTCTGGTTTTATCTTATTTGTGCTTCTCGTCTCCTATGCTCATCTGTTTTACATCTTAAATTCCACATATAAGTGAAATCACATGACATTTTGTCTTTCTCCACCTGACTTATTTCACGTAGCATAATACACTCTAAATCCATCCATGTTGTTATAAATGGCAAGATTCCATTCTTTTTCATCATTGAGTAATATTCCATTAAATGTATATGACATCTTCTTTATCTGTTCGTTAGTCAATGGGCATTTGGGCTTTTTCCATATTTTGACTATTGTTGATAGTGTTGTTATAAACATTGGGGTGCATGTGCCCCTTTGAATCAGAATTTTTGTATCCTTTTAATAAATTCCTAATAGTGCAATTGCTGGGTTGTAGGTTAGTTCTATTTTTAACTTCTTTTGTGGAGCCTCCACACTGTTTTCCAGAGTAGCTGCACCAGTTTGGACTCCCACCAGCAGTGCAAAAAGGTTCCCCTTTCTTCTCATCCTCAACAAACTCTGTTGTTCCCTGAGCTGTTAATTTTAGCCGTTCTTACAGGTATAAGGGGGTATCTCATTGTGGTTTTGATTTGTATTTCCCTGATGATAAGCGATGTTGAGCATCTTTTCATCTGTCTGTGTGTCATCTGGATGTCTTCTTTGGAAAAGTGTCTATTCATGTCTTTGCCTATTTCTTCACTGGATTATTTGTTTTTTGGACAATTGAGTTTGATAAGTTCTTTATAGACTTTGGATACTAACACTTTACCTAATATATCATTTCCAAATATCCTCCCTAATTCTGTCAGTTGGCTTTTAGTTTTTCTGATTTTTTCCTTTGCTGCGCAGAAGCTTTTTATCTTGATGAGGTCCCAATAGTTCATATTTGCTTTTGTTTCTCTTGCCTCCAGAGACATATCAGGTTAGAAGTTGCTGCAACCGAGGTCAGAGAGGTTGTTGCCTGTTTTCTCCTCAAGGATTTTGATGGCTTCCTGTCTCACATTAGGGTCTTTCATTCATTTTGAGTTTATTTTTGTATTTGGTATAAGAAAATGATCCAGGTTCATTATTCTACATGTTACTGTCCAGTTTTCCCAACACCATTTGCTGAAGAGACTGTCTTTTTTCCATTGGATATTCTTTCTTTCTTTGTCAAAGATTAGCTGGCTATACATTTGTGAGTTCATTTCTGGGTTCTCTATTCTGTTCCATTGGTCTATGTGTCTGGTTTTGTGCTGGTACCATACTGTCTTGATGATTACAGCTTTGTAATACAGCTTAAAGTCCCAAATTGTGATGTCTCCTGCTTTGGTTTCTTTTTCAACATCACTTTGGCTATTCGGGGTCTGTTCTAGCTCCACACAAATTTTAAAATTGTTTGTTCTAGCCCTGTAAAGAATGCTGGTGTTATTTTGATAGGTATTGCATTGAATATGTAGATTGCTTTGGGTAGTATTGACATTTTAACAGGATTTGTCTTTCCAATCCAGGAGCATGGAATGTTTTTCCATTTCTTTGTGACTTCAATATCTTTCATAAATGTTCTATAGTTTTCAGTATATAAATATTTTACCTCTTTGGTTAGATTTATTCCTAGGTATTTTATGTTTTTGGTGCAATTGTAAATGGAATTTATTCCCTGATTTCTCTTTCTGCTGCTTCATTATTGGTGTATTGAAATTCAACTGAATTCTGTACCCTGCTACTTTGCTGAATTCATGTATCAGTTCTAGCAGTTTTTTGGTAGGGTCTTTTTGGTTTTCCACATAGAGTATTATGTCATTTTTAAAGAGTGAAAGTTTAACTTCTTCCTTGCTGATTTGGATGCCTTTTATTTCCTTTTGTTGTCTGACTTCTGAGGCTAAGAATTACAACACTATGTTTAATAACAGTGGTATATTCAACGTGCTGAATGGGAAAAATATGCAGCCAAAAATTCTTTATCCAGCAAGGTTGTCATTCAAAATAGAAGGAAAGATAAAGAGTTTCCCAGACAAACAAAAACTAAGGGAGTTTGTGACCACTAAACCAGCCCTGCAAGAAATTTTAAGCAGGGAGGGGGACTCTTTAAGTGGAGAAAAAACAAAAGAAAACAAAAAATGCCAAAAGCAACCAAGAGTAGAAAGGACCAGAGAACATCACCCGAAACTCCAATTCTACAGGCAACACAATGGCACTGAATTCATATCTTTCAATAATCACTCTAAATATATATGGATTAAATGCTCCAATCGAAAGACATAGGGTATCAGAATGGTTAAGAAAACAAGACCCATCTATGTGCTGACTACAACAGTCTGATTTTATACCTGAAGTCACATGTCTGATGGTTGATACTGGCTGAGGATGTCAAATAGAATATCTGAATATGGCTTCTTTTGGGCTTTCTCACAGTATTGAGACTGAATTACATGAACAAGGATCTCAAGAGAACAAGATGGAGGGAAGCTATAGAATATACCATTCCTATATCGTAGTGACAAAATTTTATCCCAGAGGAGCTGTTCTGGACCTTGATCTGTAACAGTTAACTCAGTTGCAAGACTAAGACCATCTCTATCAACTAGGCTGAAAGATATTTGTTTTCTTCTGAGTGTTTTTAAATAAGAATATTTAAGATAAATTAATGAATTAGCAGTAGAAGGAGGTTACTAAGAAACTCACTACAGGCAGGATAGGCAGGAGATAAATGTCTGATTTAAGCCAATGGCTAAAGAAATGACAGAGTTGAATAAAATTCAGTGTTTCAGGTTTTAATAGAGGATAAAAGAAGAGACAGGGAGAGAGGGAGATAGGGAAGGAGGGAGTCAGAGACAGAGTCAGAGACCAACTACAGTGAGAACATTTCATGAATGGAAATAATGAATGCAGGTTATGCGTGTTTAAAGTGAGAAAATAATGAGGGAAATGCACTTGAGTTTGAAGTATCTGGTTTACTGAAGTGAGATTAAAAATGTAGCTTTTAAGTTTAGAAAAGTTGTAGAAGTTGATGGTATTCTCCCTCTGCACTACTCATTTGTGAGCAATTTCCATATTTGGAGGTTTGTGTGTATGTTAGTGTGTGTACAGGGTGTGTGTGTGTGTGTGTGTGTGAAAGAGAGAGAGAGAGACAGAGAGAGAGAGAGAGAGAGACAGAGAGAGAGAGAACAACAATGTAGAGACCTTCCTTTGGGGTTAGTCTAATGTAAAATGAGACCCACACAGTATAACTCTGCATAACTCTATAAAGATATATGTTGGTATACCTACATGTATACACTTGTGGGAAATTATACTTCTTTTGAAAAATTTCCTTTATGCTACATTATATCATGTTTGCTACTGAGCTCTATGAGGTCACAGAGTCTATATTTGGTTTCTAAGATCAACATCTTTTATTTTGCCATCTGTTTAAAAACACTTTCTTCAGTTTTTTTTTTTTTTTTTTTGGCTGAATAAAATCAGAGACAGATTGCAGCCTATTGAATTCTTAGCAAATAAATTCATTCCAGAAGAGAAATCTAAACAAGGCAGTGACCCTATTATACCAACCAGCTATGGGGTTGGAAGCCAGAGTAGAAATGTTGGGTATTTTCTTAAGCTTCTCACTGGAAAATGAATCAGGTCATTGAAGTCACTCTTATCCATCTTTATTCACAAGTGCAATTCTATAACTGCTCGTTCAAATGCCAGTGGATTAGCCCCAGTAGGAGAGGCAGTCCAATCGACTAGCACTGTAACTGCACATCTCAGGAATTCATTTATGTAAGTGTTCTGTTTGCCTGATGCTCCACAGGTGTGGGGCTGAAAATAAAGGCCTTGTGGAGGAGGACAAAGAGATTTTTCATAAAGCACGGGTGGGCTGCTGGGGGAACCATCACTCCAGAAGATAACCTACAGAGGGAAATCAGATGATAGGTTCTTGAAAGACTCAGGAAAAGTCTGCAGAAGACAGCTCCTTTTCTGTCTGTCCATTACCTACCTTATCATTTCAAGATTTTAATGATTCATATATATCTTTCAAATAAAACTTTTGTTTGGGGAAAAAAACAACCTGACTAAAAAGCATTAGAGAAATTGAAAGAATGCTGCTCTTTTTTATTTTACCAAGATCCACTGGTTAAACTGTATACAAAGTATGTAGAGATGGGCTGAGGAATGCCTTTGGATGGGGTTTCTTATAAAATTAGATCTGGGTGCAAATTTCAAATGTTTCCCCCAAAACACGTACAAGGGAAACAAATCTTCACTAAACTCTTAAGGTGTTGGCAGATTCTAACAGGAAAGTAACCAGAAGCAAAGGTATTAAACTGAGTTCATCTTTTAAATGTTACTTTTAAATGTTACAGTTTCTTCTACTTTCTTACTTAACCATCCTCAGTAGGTATGAAACAAGATCCCCTCCATGATCAGCCAGCCACCCTTCCTTTGTTTGTTAGACCTTTTTTCTTGTGCCCTGCTCTAACTTACATAATTTATATATCGCTGACCACATTAACCTAGGACTACAAACTAAGTTGACACTTAGGGTTTAATTTCTATGGCCTTATACAGCTGGGTTTCTTTTCAGAAATTGGGTCTCTCTTTCTCTCTCTCTGGTCCTAAACCAATACATTCACATACAATTCTAAGAATGTCCTAAAAGCAAGCAAACAAACAAACAAACAAACAACCATGAAACTATTTTGCCATCACTATGATGTATCTGCTAAATATGGCCACTGTGAAATTAATATTCTACTATATATAGCTGACCAGTGAAGAAACCCAACTTTTGACTCAGGGAGAATATAGGTGACCAGAAGTGGCTACATGTATAGCCCATGGACACATGGTTGGATTAAATCTCTGTCCAGCTTCCTATCAGAGAGTCAATGAAAGTCAGCATCATTGAAGCATCCTGGTAGCCCTCTGATATATTATGCTGGCCAGTGGGTGTAATCAGCTCACCAAGCCACCCTCCTAGTAAGACCACATAGGCATTAACCCAATGCTCCTTGAGGCATCTGGTTTACTATACACATGGAAGAGAGATTTGTAGTGGTCTAAAATGGAGAAACAGAGACATAGCATTACATGGGTCCAGATACAGGCTCAGATTACCTGCCCAAATGGCAACACTGTTCTGTTAAAGTCCCAGCCATCTGAAATAGGGGTGTAAGGCATAAAATATTTTGAAAAAGGTGCTTCTGGTGACCAGGATCTACAGCTTGTTATGCAGAGGATATCTCTACAAATCAGACAGGTCCAGGTACCAGGGTGGTACTCAGAACATTTTATACAAATCATTCCACAGGATGGGTCCCCCTGGGGTGTAAGACCCAGGGCAGATGTCAGCTTGCTGAGGTTTATGGCCAGTGCCGTTGCCACCATAGTGGAAATGAAACCAAGTTTGTCTTATTTCCTATATATTCTTACTCATTTGACTCCATCCATTATCCATAAGTCAATAAATTCATATGTATGCAAATATATGTATACAAGTATATAAATATGTATATAAATATTTATATATAGGCATGAAAAGACATAGATATACACATTATACGTGTACAGATACATGTATTATATCCACATGCACACCTATAATTACATACGTAATTCGGCCACAAGTGTAGAAAGAATTTAAAATAGTTCAATGTTAATTCTTTGCTAATTCTAAAATGAAAGAAGTGTAACATTTAGGCACACTCACCAGTACACATTTGTTATAGGAAAAGAAAGAATATCTTTGTATTGCCAAGCAGTCAATGCATCACATTTCAATTAGCAAGAATTGTTCTCTGTGGTATTGAGATGCTGAATTCGGTACTTAGTGAACCATTTAATTCCTTCATTGGCAATTATCTCAGAGGTAGGTGGGTATGCAAAAAATGCAAAATATCCTAATTGTTGTTTTTAGTCCAATAATAATTAGCTACTGTGTTACAGAGATCACAATACCGCATAGTTTATTTTTTGCTCCTGGTTGAATCACTTACAAATGTAATTTCTTTCTAATACAAATCTATACTCATCTTGTTCATCTGTTTCTTGTGTGCCTACGCCATTCAATTTATGTCCTTTTAAAGACAGTCAAAAATGGTACTCTCTCTGTTTTTATTTAAAAATGAAATTGTATTGACAGAATTGGCATAAGATAAATTACTCATACTCCTTTCACATAAGCTTACAAAAATGATAAATTTACCCCTTAGATGTTCAAACTGAATGAAATGGAAAAAATGGGAAAGGTCACTACCTTCAGGTGTACCGTTTAAGTATTATCAAACACAGACACAGGGCCTGAAAACCCTCTATTTCTTCTTTCATAACTGAAATTCAGTCATAATTCTTAGACTCCATTTTGAGAATCAAAGACAAAGAAACAACATTGTTCTAGAACAGCCTTATTAAAAATACGCAAGTTATTTGCAAAAGCAAATGAAGCCACAGTTAATCCACATTTTCATTAGTTTTACGTACTTTTTCTTTCTTTCTTTACTATTTTTACTCTATTTCTTTATCTCCTGAACTGACCCATTGAATCTTATGAGAATATAAAAACTTCTCACTATTCATACATAAGTTTACTAGTCAAAGATTTAACCATGCACTGCATTGAGCTAAAAGCTCTATTTCCTCCGTAACTTATAACTTTGCCTTCTTTTCTTGTTAATTTAAGGAGTCTACTAATGGGTTTTAGAAATACATTGCCAACCATAAATTAATAGAGCACACTGGTGCTAATGGTGCTTTTTATTGTGTGAAAATAATTCAGAAACTATCAACATATCCGTTAACCAATATTATGGAAATACCATATATGTTAGCCTTAAGATTACCAGATATTCTAGGATATTAAAAAGTCACTCTGCTTTATTATGAGATATCTCATGTTCAGTTTCCTACAACTACATTTACTTGTAATGGAAAAATGGTTCCAATGGCTCCTTTATTAACTCTAAACACTCATTAGACCAGAATTAAAGGCCTCTTGCAATCTGCTCTCATTGGTTCCCTCTTGTCTGCTCTTGCTCCTCATTATGGATTGTTTTCCTCATCTATATATTGTGATTCTCCCTTCCGTGGTGTTTTCCTGCATTTTCTCTTGTGTATGGATCGCTAACCTCTCTTTTATACTTTGCTATTTTTTTCTCCGTTAAGGATCTTGTCACGTCTTAAGTTCCAATGGAAGCTTTTCTTCTATATTTACTGAATTTGAAGAGCTACTTTGCCTTTCTAATTTGCCCTAGTATCTGTATATATCCATTATTCATTTGCTAAGTTTTCTTCATAAATATGCCTATTAATTTTGCAATTAAATTATCTTCTTGAGAAGGGACTAGGCCTGCAACGTTACATCATATACTATGCCATATTGTATTGTATTTTACAGAGACATGTATTTTAATTTGTGCTTTAAAAAGGCTAAGACTGCAGTAGAACCTAAATGCATATTTTGTGGACTAATTGTCTATTAGCTGAATTAAGCATCTTAACATTCTGCATATACAAAATCCATTATTCAATTTCCACGCCATTTTCAGAATGGAAAACCTTGGTAAGAAAATCGTCAATGGTGTCAAGAAATATCAAGGGTCTGAAATTTTACCATACTTTTAAGCCCGTTAGACAAGTAGTTTCATGAATGCTGGCAGAAAACAAAAGAATTCAATACTGAACAACCACAGAAGGATAATCATCATGATTGTATTTATTATTTATTCTCCTTGCACCAAATCACACACATATAAGGAAGGGCAAATGATGTCTGCACATGTAAAAGGTTGTGTTACAGGAGAATTATCTTGAGTTTAGGGAACCTATGTCTTTTATGATGGGCACTAAGCTTACTTGCCTCAACTTTAGTGGCAGACAGCATCTCTGCCTTCCAAGGGTATAAGCCACCCTCCCCTGTGTTTTGGAAGGAAACATTTTTTTTTCTATCTTCTAAGGCAGTTTGCTCTATACACATTCTTAAAAATAGAGTTCTAAAAAAAGTGGTCATTGTCCCTGGTTGCAAGATGTGCAGAAACATGAGTCTCCTAAAATAGTTCTAGCCCAATAAAGGAAAGGAACTGGAATTCAATATAGGTTGCTGAAGGAAATCACAGTGAAAAAATCACTCAGGGGTATGACTTTCTTTCCCCTTATTGAAAAAGTGGAAGGGCCAGATTCCACCTTTGCATGAGTTGATACCTAACCATTTTTTCCCAATACCAGCATTACCACCATCACCTGTTTCCTTCTCTCAAACTCATTGGAGTCAGTGATAAATCAACTAATTATTTTTTTATAATTGTTTTCCACCACCACCCTTCCATTTATTGGTAGGAGCTATGCACCTGCATAAGATAAAAAACACCTCTTTCACTCACCCATTACTCTTTCATCTCTTATGTAGCAGCAGTTGGACTTAGATACACTGTCAGGTGCTAGGCTACTTGTTGACTTGTCATCCAACTAGCACTGTAACCACTAGTCGTATGTGGCAATGGACACCTGAAATGCATCTATTGAAATGTGCTGTTTGAAATACACACTGAATTTTGAAAACTTACCATGGGAAAAAAGTAACATATTCCATTCATAAACTTCATATTAATTTTGTATTGAAATTATATTATTTTGGCTATATTGAGTTAAATAAAATATATTATCAAAATTAACCACATTTCTTTTTACTTTTTTAAATTTTTTTAAATGTTTATTTTTTTTAGAGAGAGAGAGAGAGAGAGGGAGAGAGAGAGAGAGAGAGAGACACTGCAAGTGAGGGAGGGGCAGAGAGAGACACAGAATCCCAAGCAGGCTCCAGGCTCTGAGCTGTCAGCACAGAGCCAGAGGCGGGACCTGAACTCATGAGCCATGAGATCATGACCTGAGCCTAAGTGGGACGCTTAACCTACTAAGCCACCCAGGTGTCCCATCTTTTTACTTTTTAATGTGGCTACTACAAAATTTAAAAATAAGCATGTGGCTCCTGTATGCAACTCATTTTATATTTCATTTATAAGGAACTGATCTAAAGATACTGCATTGAGCATATCTAGTCTAATATTCTGCCTCTCTGAGTACCTGCCTGTTGGCATTCAGGATTAGTTGGGCCACAATTATTTATGCTCAACTAGCTTAGAAAATAATGGATGATCCATATGTTCATATCAAATTTCTCTCCTCTACCCTCCCATGTTTGAAACCAAGCCTGCCTAAAACTTATCAGTGCTTAGCTTAAATTTTCATACATCTTCTACATACTTCTGTCATGTATCTTCAGTAAAAGGAGGCTGTTATTTGAGATGGGTGGTCACTGGCTCACTGATTATAATACCATAATATTGATGTTACAGGCAGTAGAATACAGAGCTTTAGCATTTGTCTACTCTAGAGAGACCCTTGGTTATCACCAAATGGCTTAGTTGATTTGAATTCTAAGTGAAATAACCAGTACAAATTGTATTCTAAGACATGCACCTAGTCTATAAGGGAAGTAATTAGTTATACCCACTCATAGTTTATTTCATTTTTTCCTTCTGATTCCTCTAAACTGTGCCTTTTTATTTTTGGAAGGTATAATGAGAACTAAAAGTTTTTGCTTTTTGTTTGTGTTTCATTTCATTTTTATTTTTTATGTTTTTGGATTATTTGAAATGGGAGAGTGTACAGAGTAATTGAAGTACATGTCTTATTCACTATCAGGGCAAATAATCCTAATATTTCCTAAGTTCTACTCCTTTTGGCTAAATGAAAATGATTTAACTCACTTTCTTACATAAAAAAATGGAGCTTATTTAATATTTCAGTATTCAGAATTAATCAGTATCATTAATTTTGTAGTGATTAGAATCCAGTCTAATTATTTCAATCATTCCTAAAAATATGTTTACCTCCTAACTTTGCTGTTGCTACATCTCATATTTAAGATGTGAGGAAGATATGAAGACACTACTCCTAAAAATGAGAGGATTAAGCTTTTTGAAAGGAGCCTCATTTCTGTCAGGTATTATCATTGGGAACCAGATACTCTCCTGGGGTCTAAGAACTTGGTCCTTCTGTCCAGGTAATGATCCTGGCACTTCACTTCATATAACTGTTGTGAATCCCTATATTATATACAATATACCTACATTAGAGGAACTTATATACCATTATCTATTTTTTACTGTTTGAATGAGAAATTAATATTAATGAAAAAGAATGGTAAGTAGGTATGATCATCTGAAAAATAAACTTCATATTCCCTGCCTTACCTATCATGTAGTGATGTTGGTTCTATTACCTCTGGTAATATAGGAATACTATTATACTTGCGCTAAAATACTGTGTTTCTCAATTTTTTTCACCATAGAATGCTTATATAAACCATTAAGCAAACAAATAAAAATGTGGATGAGGAACATCTTACAGTAATAAACCTGAGAAGTAAAGAAATCTTGATAAACCAAAGCTTTTATTAAATACATATATTACCACATTCCAAACTTTGTGAAAAAAAAGAATGCTCTGTAATCAGACTAAAGATTGAGTATAAACTCTATTTAGCTTTAAATGTTATTCTAAACAGTAATTATCTGACTTTATAAAAAAGAAATTAGGCAGAATTAGGCTAACCTTTTTAGAAGGTGGATTTTCTCATAGGTAAAATACAAAAGCAAATATTAGTAGGGATCAAATTTTCTTTTTCATATAAATCAGTATATTCCTATTAGGAGTAAGCATATTTTACTCTAATCTCAAAAATGAATATTTTTTTGAATGCTTATTTATTTATTTTGAGAATGAGAGTGGGAGAGAGAGAGAGAGACAGCAAGTACGAGTGGGGGAGGGGCAGACAGAGAGGGAAAGAGAGAATCCCAAGCAGTCTTCCTGCTGTTGATGAGGAGTCTGATTTGGGGCTTGATCCCACCAACTTCAAGATCATGACCTGAGCCAAAATCAAAAGTCAGATGCTTAACCGACTGAGCACCCAGGCACCCCTTAATATTATTTTCTTGATAACAAAAATGTGTCTTTATGGCAGAAAATCTAGAAAAAAAAAAAAAACCAAAAAACTTTTCACTTGTTTAAATCACCAAGTGAGGGTTGGGCTTCTGGAGTGTGACCACACCAACTGGTTCATGGAAGACAGTCCCAGTTCATGCCTGTTGCTCTGGAGTAATCATCCATAGTACTGTCTTTTATTCTCAAGTGATTTGAAATTATCAGAATCAAGTGGAATGAAATTACATGGTTCTGTTGTCTGTGGAGGAGAAAATCTGTGTTATCTAAGTAAACTAGTCTACCAAGAAGACTGAAAATCAAACATACATGGATTAGTCACAGGTGTACACTGACTCTTTAAGAGGAATTTAAGAGAAGTTGGAGGAGGGTTATGTAAGTCAGAAAGAAAATGAAAAAAAAAATGGGACAGAGCAGGTAAGTAGGAGGTGGCAGAGATAAATTCTAGAGGCATAGCAAAGACACCTGCTATGGTTTTAATTGAATTCTAAATGCAAATTTACATGGGCAATCCAGGATCATTTAAAGAATAAATAGAAATAAGTAGCTTTTCTGGTCTTCACTGTTCTTCTCAATAAATTACTTGACTTGGAAAAACTAAACTAAACTAACTTGGCAGCACTTGAACAACATCTGGGGAATTTCATTTTGGCCACAACTTAAAGTAAACTAAAAAGAATTATGTAAACATCATAAAACCAATGCAATATGATGCTCAGATTTTCAGGAGAAATAACTTAATTGGTCTAAAAAAAGTTTTAAGCCCTGAAAACCTAGTTAAGCAAGGCATTTTTAGGGGCACACTGACAAAGCAATGTGGACTTTCCAGTTCACAAGTATAATGACAATGGCATTTAAAGCCATAACATTTGAACACTAACAACAAAAATGAATTAAACTCATTTCAGATTGCATGTTGTATCTCCTTTAAATTCACATGTTGAAACCCTAACCTCTAATGTGATGGCATTTGGAGATGGGAACTTTGGAAGTGATAAGGATTAGATAAGGTCAGAAGGCGGGGCTCTCATAATGGGATTAGTGCCCTTTCAAAAAAAGTAAGAGCCATGTTAGCACACAGCTATAAGGGGGCAGTCTACAAGCCAGGGGTAGTCTCACCAGAAATCACAGATGGTGTCCTGATCTCGAACTTCCAGTCTCTGGAACTATGATAATTAAGTGTTTGTTGTTTAAACCATGCAGTCTATGGTACATGGACTTAGTTATGGCTAACTAAAATATGGATATTCAAATAGTATCTTGTTATATATAATAGCCTGATGTCATGTACACTTGTACCATGTGGCCATAGACAGCCAAATTTTAGGATCATTATGTGGGCATTTCATAGCATGCAATTTCAATTTCTTAAGAGAAAGATTTTTATCAATGGAATCTGCTGATAGTGAATTTCTACAGTTTATGAAGCAATAATTTACTTATAAATGAAATACTTTAAATAAATACAGAAAAGTAATTTACCAAGAATGTTATAGAAGGGGATTCTATGTTGTATGGAAGACTGATTAGACCAAAAGAAGCCTGGGATAGTATTCAGATAAATTTATTTTGTGAGACTTCTGTTTGAATCTTGGTTTAAATAAAAACACTGTATTTCCATTTTAAGAGTGTTTATATTCATATCATCCTCACTCATCACCTCTAAGTCATGTATATGATTGAAGTGAAACATATATTCTGTAAAACTGTAAGCACAGTCACTGATATCAATATATAGTAATGGGTTACAAATATCCTTTAATTGGCATGTCTTCATATAGCACTTATTTGCAATAAATAACACTTTTAGCCAACAAAGTACAGTTATCACTATTTTACACTCCCTGCCAATAGATACTGAGTTCCACAATGTGAGTGGAACTTTCCAGTCTATATTTGTGTATTTTATCATATATTGCCAAATATTTGCTGGATAATAACAATCATCTTAAAAACATTTCAGCTTAGAATTTTTAGTCTTTTTAGTCACTTTTTGTCACAGTATTCTATTTGGTCTATGCATCCAGAATATGGGCTTCTAAATCATATACCTCCATAGCTCTGTGCATTCGTGCCCTATAATTGCACCACTAAGACCTAACTCTGTATTTCTCAGGAACCTTGAAATCAAGGTGAATTATCATCTTATCCTCTCACCTTGATTCTTCCCAATCATCCAATCTCTTCATAAGTATTGTTCCTCATTCTTTGTAGAACATAAGGATAGAGAAAGAGATTGTTGACGTAATCTGTACAAAGTGCCCTCTCAAGAAACATTGGGAGCAAACAGAAAATTTTCAGAATAAAGATTTTTTCCCATTTGAATTTTGCATGTATGAAATTCCTGAAAAAAATATCATCCCTTTACTTAGGATTATTATGGTCAACATGGCTTCTGAATGGCAAAATTGATGTTGAATTGCATTCAAGGAAATAAATGCATTTATCTCCATTAAAATTTTCTTTACTTGTGGACCTTATTATCCATTTCCAATTGAACAGAATTCCAAATGAGAATACTATGGATATTTGATTTTGGACTTTAATATCAATGACCAAAAACTTTCTTTTATTGTTCATTCTTTCATAATAGTTTATCAGACTGATCATCAAGATCCTCAACTTAAACTCTGGCTGTTCTATTTAGTTGTACCTGTAGTTATTTCTCACCAACTTGCCAAGACCTAACTAGGTCAACCATATCTTTCTTCCCCATACTTTATGTTACTCTGTTTCCTTGAATCAAGTTCTTAACTTGTCCTAGATACCTGGTATCCTCATTTACCTTCTGAATACCTAGAATTACCTACTGATTCCCCCACCATGGGCTCACTCATCATAATTAGTCTTAAATACTTCCAAAATACTCTTTCCAGGGGACAATAAAACTTTCACTATGGGATCAGTACAAAAATGCTTAACTAGATTTGAATGGAAAAACTTTTAAAACTGGAGTGTATTACTCTGTAGAACTATCTCTTTAAAGCTTTTGCTATCAATATCAGAATCTACACTTCTTTTTGATAAAAAGAACCTAGCGTCAGTAATTTGGGGCTCCTATTTTATTGAGATCCTTGCCTGTTTTCTTGGTGACATCCTCATCCCTCATGTGCATTAGGTCTTTTCAATGGCTTGCTAAGTGCAGCTAGATTTATGGCAAAATTCACCAAGTCTAAAGCAGCATTTTGATAATAAGAAAATGCCTTCAAGTTATTAAGTTTTGGGTACCAAATGCTTTTGGGTAAATGTAAATGCAAGATAGCAAGATAGCAGCATCTTTTTTTTCTTCAAAAGGTATTTTTTTAATTTTTTCTCTCTAATGATATTCCCATGTGGTCTTTTAGACAGCTCCAGGTATAGATGTCTCATTTGTATGTAAGAAAAAATATATAAGCACCATTTAAAAACTTAAGGTCTCCAATCAAGAGTTTCTATACAGGTGATACTTTCCAAATCAGGATAATAAATTTAGCAACCCCTATTAGATCTTTCAGACATGAGAAACCTGCTCCTTCCTCTGTCTTTGATAGGTAGAAAACCCAAACATTTGATGACAAAGGAAATACCTCTGGTCAGGAGTCCTACAAGGGTTAGAGTCAATGTATTTTATCCTTTAATGGTTGAACAGGTTCGACAGACAAGCATTTCATATTTTCACAGGAGACCACACTAGAATGATGCTCAATAACTCTTCAACTAGTTTTCCTAATTCTCATGAATGCCTTGAGCTGTCAGTTGAATGACCTGATTGTCAGAGTCTCTCACTCTGGCCTTCCATTGCCTGTCCGTAGATTTCCCATATCTTTGGACTTTTTCTTCCCAATTTAACTTTGCATTCCCTCTGGGATCTATTAACTACTCTAAAAACAAAAATTGTCCCTGTTGGAGTATAAATGCATGTTAATTTATTCACAATTATTTATGTCTCCCTGAGGTATTTAAATTTTCATAAAGAATTCCTTGGAGGGGGACAGATATTTGAAAATCACTTAAAACAACATCTGTTTTCAAAAATATTATATTCAAATTTGAGTAACATCTAGAATAAGGTATAACATAATTGGGCTAAATTATCTTATTTATGCTAGAAAACATTTAGAGTTTTGATGAAAAATGGCAAATGAAGAAACCACAGGGGTAGGAAAAGAACTGTTAGTTTTAGAAGATTTGGCTATGAAGACAAAAAGCCACAACAGCAAGAATGCAAACAAGTTTATTTGACAGCAAGGTGCTAACTTTCAGAGCAAGACATTTATGTTATGGAAAATAAGAAATAATATTGACAGTTTGAGCTAGACTATGAAAGACCTTGAATGGAAAGATCCAAAATACTTCCTCATTTTGCTAGGAAACAGTCATTGCAGATTGTTTGTGGAAAGATGTGATTGATGGCATTATAGAAAGTGTCAGTAAAACACACATAGAATGTTGAGGATGATGTCCGTGAAAATGAAAAACTGCAGAAATATTTTTATGGGAAAGTCAATAATATTTGTTATTTCTCTAGATTACAGGATTAGAATAATAATATATATTTAATTTAAACTCTTAAATTGAAAAATTTAAATTTGGAGAGGTACAGAATTTTGGGGGTGAGAAGGAAAGAGAAACAAAAATTCATTACGATAAGATGGTGGGCATAGTGATTTACACAATTCTTAGCACATTACTGCTGTGCAAATACCTGATAAATAAATCTATGGAGAAGTTTTCAGGAGAAGGAAATACAATCTAAAATATTACATGGGAAGGTAGGGCTGGAGAGACATAGATTAGGAAATCATCCACATGATGATAATTAGAAATACTAGCTAAACCAAAGAACGATAAACCCAGAGGAAGTCTTTGGCATAGCAGACCTTGTGGATATTTTAAATAAGTAGAAAGTTCTAGTGCCATCACTATATTCAGAGATATATAGATAATAAACAATCTCATAATTTCATATTAATCTTAGGAGTAAAGCTGATCTTTATATTGTCTTTCATAATGTGGGTGAAAAGAGTTTTTAGCATTTGTAGGGATCAAGGGTAGGGCACCTGAAGATGGTCCACTTTGTTAAGAACATTGTTATGAGTTAAAAGCAACCAAAACCCAGCAGATTCTGGGAAAGCTCTTTACCTACCCCATCAACTGCCTGCTTATATCAGGAAGAAAGCTATTAATAGAGATTCCTGTTTACCTAAGAAAGTTACTTATGTAATAGGACAAATTTTGTTTTCCAGATATCTCCTTTCACCTTCCTCCTGATGGTATTTTTCTCCTTTGTCATGTTGCCTCGCTGTCTTTCGAATTTCCATGTCCATGCAGATTTCCCATATGTATGCTATTAAGTTTGATTTTTACTGTTAATCTTATGTCAATTTGATTCTTAGTCCAGCTAGAAGGAACTTGAAGCATGAAGGAAATACTTCTTCTCCAACACATCCTGTAGCTCTTTTCTTTAATAAACTTTTTATTTTATAAAGGTTTAAGGTTTACTGAAAAATTGGAAGAATAATACAGACACTTCCCATGGTGGCATCTTATAATAGTATAGTACATTTACCACAATTAATGAACCAATAATGATGCAGTGTTGTTAACTAATGCCTGTATATTTAGATTCCTTAGTTTTTACCCAATGTTCATTTTCTTGCCTAAGACCTGACATTTAGTCATCATGTCTCTTTAGACTCCTCTTGGTTGCGACAGCTTCTCAGACTTTCCTTGTTTTTGATGACCTTGATAAGTTTGAGATGTTCTGGTCAAATATTTTGTAAAATGTCCATTTATTGAGCTTTTTCTGATATTTTTATCATGGGTAGACTTGGGTTATGTGTTTTGGGAAGAAAGACTGCAAAGGCAAATTTCTTTTTCATCTCATCATCTCAGTATTATTTCACTGTTGATATTAACCTTGACCATTTGGCTATGGTAGTGTCTATGAGGTTTCTCTATTGTAAAGGTGTTCGCATTTCCCCCTTGTATACCCCTTTCTAGTTTTCTAAAGCACACAGATGCTACTCATCCATTGTGATTTGTAAAATAATGCACCCACAAGTATCCTCGATTTCTTACCTACTGGCTCTCCCCTTAAACTAATACACAATAAATAAGGATACTTAAGTAAACAAAATTTTAACATTTACACTATGTCAGTTGTAATGTCAGGGATACTGGAAGGTGGGATAAAATGATTACATGCACACACACACACACACACATACACCTACTTTTCTAAAGACATATTTATCCCTGGATGAAATTTGAGATTTTGGAAATAGCACAGTGATTCTCAAATTTGCAGCACCTTGAATCCCCTGAAGATCATTTAAAACTACTGATGGCTGGGTCTCACTCCCAGAGATTCTCATTTCATTGGTTTGAGGTTTTTCCTGAGCATTGGGATGTTTAAAAACCTTCCCTGGTAATTCCAATACACAATAAAGTATGAGATCCACTAGCCTGCAGCAATTAACTGAGGTCAATTTGCCTTACCAGCTGTAACAACAGTTAGTTACAGCAAAGAAGTGAGTAATTGGGGGCGGGGAGGTATTTTGTTATTCTATTAGCACACTTTGGCTCAATCAAGTGTGGCTGTAGAAGATAACCTTAAAAATACACTTTAATTACATGTCGATTATATGTAATTATATCTCAATAAAAATCAATCAAACACTTTAAAATCTAACCTCATTTACTACAAACATTAAGAAACCATAAAACCATAAAACCATTTCTCTAAAAAAATTCAATATGGAAAAATTGATAAAAATAGCATGCCTGTAATTATGAACATTTTAAGAAGTAGATTTTTGTACCCAGAACAGAGAAGAAAAGTGAAAATAATAATCAGAAAAATAGGAGGTAGGTGGCTCAATGATACCCATAAATGGTGTGACTTACTATACATACCCAAAGAAATATATACAAAAACATAAATCATGTAACCTTTTTGATACTCTTACTGATACAAGATAATACTATATGGATAATTTGTAGAAGAAACTAGTAAAAACTTATTTTCATGTACACTTAAATTATATTTATGTAATACCAGAGGCCTACAGTAATTTATACCAACAAATTTAAACACTTAGAGAAAACTGTTAGCAGAATATAGAAGATTTTACCAGAAAACTCTCTTACTCTTCTGAATGGCATATCAGGATTAGTATCAGACAGCAGCACCCTGTAGGTTGACAGTAGTCATCAGACTGAGCTAATTCAGCTCCATGGAGTAGAAAACCATACTTAGAAAGCATGCCAGTACATGCTACTGGAGTAGCAAACGTTTATACATACATCACTTTTGAGGGACAGTGGGCTATCTTGGCAACTTTTGCTTCTCTACTGTTTTTAGATTGCAGAGTTAAGAATTACTCTTTTCCAAGATCATTCCACTATTTAGAATAGCTATTAATGTAAAACCATGAAAAAAGATAGAATGAAAAAATACAATATATATATATATATATATGCACAAATATATATATATATACTATATATATACTATTATATATATATATATATATATATATATATATATATAATTTTCTGATTAGAAATCTGAAATTTTAGAGCTAGGTTTTCTAAAGCTATACAATTTAAAATATATAGTGTTGCTTTCAGTCCAAGATGACTGACATCATGCTTATACACACATGAATCTCCTTTTAAATGCATTTCTCAGGTTAATGAGAAAAAATGATTTATGGACTATCTAAAGCTGAATTACAATGACAGAACTTCCCAATAAAAACAGAGAATTGGGCTCCGAAATAACTTTGAAGATGAGGCATTTCTTTCAAATGTTACTAGAACACAAGAGAGAGAAAATAAATTAATGAGTAAGCTTAAGAAGAAAAAAACATCACAGTAAATATCAGGAACAAATGAATTAATAAAGATAAAGAAAATGATGAACCAGACAGATAATCATAAAGTTTATGCTGGATTGGAATATATATATGTATGTATATATACATACATATACATATTCAAAAAGAGTAATGCAAATCACTAAAACCACCACCACCAACAACAATATATATATAAGATAAAGAATGAGAGAGAAGCATGGCCACAGATACATATAAAACTTACAAAATTATAAATTTGGAAATCTTGACTAATATTTTGGGGGGATCATATAGCATAAAATTACTCAGGAATAGTTACAGACCCTGAAGGTATAATTTAATAGACTTAACACTTTAAAGGCTATCAAGAATCCACCTCCAAATAAGGCAAGTGTACTATGGTGAATTCTACCACACTTCCAAGAAAATATTTCTTATGATATGTAAACTTTCTGAGATCATAGTAGAAGATAGATTGTTTTTCAAACCAGTCCTTGATGGTATGGTAACCCTAATACCCACAGTTGGAGAAGGTGAATATAAAATTAATCTATGAAGTATGAACTATGAAGTTCATAAACTATGAAGTATCATTATTTTAATGTCAATTATAAATTTAATGAAAGCCTTAGCATATGAAGCCTAACTATAATTAAGCATAGGTCATCATGACCAAGTAGAGTTTGTTCTAGGAATATAATAATTAATAGACCTATGGCTATATTCTCATAATTGATTGAATCAAATGGATAATACTATGATTTAATTACTCAATGATAGAGAATAATGTTATAAGCTATATATTAAGTTGTGATTAAAAAAACAAATTAAATGTAAAAACCTATTTAAAAACATCATTAATACAGTGAAACTACTCAAGTATTTCTATTACCTTTAAAAATAAAACCAGGACAATGGGCAAAGAGGTCATTATGCTAAGTGATTTAAGTCAAGACTGAGAAAGACAAATACCATATGATCGCCCACATATGTAGAATCTAAAAAACAAAACAAATTAATAAACAAACAAATATAAAGGAGAATCAGACCTATAATTAACTGAGAATAATATGATGCTTGGTAGAGATGAGGGGATGGGGGAAAGGGAAAAATGGGTGAAAGGAACTGGAAGATATAGACTTCCAGGTATGGACTGAATAAGTCACAGGAATAAAGGGCACAGTATAGGAAATATTGACAATGATATTGTAATAGTGTTGTAAGGTAACAGATGGTAGTAGCTACGCTTGTGGTGAGTATACAAAGCATAAGGTATAGTGATGTTGAATCATTGCATTGTACAGTTGAAACTAATACCACATTGTGAGTCAAGTGTACACAAATAAAAAATAAAAAAAATTAAAATAAAGATAAAACATTGAATTAGACCACACACATACACACATACAAGTAAGACCAGAATGTTCACTATCATTTGTACTAAGGAATAGTACTATAGGGTTCTAACTTATTCAATAAGAAAAAAAAATAGTGGAATAAAGATTTGCAAACAACATGGTTTGCTACCAAAAACATTCACAGAAGACATTCAAACACAAAAAAATATTGACAGTAAAATATAATGCTCCCTTACAAGATTAATATATGAAAAAACATAGTCTCCTAAACAGCCAGAACAACTACAAATGTGTACTAGACAAAAAGGATCACTAATAACACAAATAACAATCCTAAAGAACCTCTTAGTAATTCAATAAGAAATGGATGAAAATCATACAGAAACTAGAAAAATTTTCAAAGGTCTTGAAATGACACCTAATAAATATATATCTATACATAGATCTATCTATCTATATATGACTCAAATTCTCATACTCTTTTCTGTGAATAAACTATATGTTCATTAAGATCCCATTCAAACACTCAACATTAGGTTAAAAAACCTATTTAAATGTAATTTAAAAGAACAATTGTCCAAGAATAATAAATATTAATTTAATAAAGATAAATGTGTTGGGGGTAAGGATAAATTTTCCCTACCAGAAATCAAAATACCATCATACTGACTTTAAGTCAGGATAACTTAAAGAGAATTGGTTAGCCAATAAGAAAAAATCATGTCCTCCATTTTCCATTATCAACAAAGTTTATGACATATATTAAAAAGTAAAATATAAAACAAACAAATAAAAAGTCATTTCACAAAGACCAAGGGACAGACAGAGGCAAAGACAGAGACAAGAGATGAGGAGACAGAAAAAGACCCATTCTGAATTTTGTACTCCTCTGAAAAATCATCAGGACCCTATTAAATAAGAAAGTCACAGCCTCCTTTTACTTTGAATTAATTCTGTGACTCTGCTTTATTTTAATGTGTATGAGAGCAAATCTCTCCCTTCCCTATGAATACAAAGCAAGTACTAGAAAATGTTGAAGTGTGAATCTTGGATTACATTCAATTTTAAGAAAAGAATCTATAATATAGGTAGAATTGAGGTGTGATGGTCTCCACTTTTTTGATGATTGCCAATCTGTTTTATTTATAATACTAACATATCTTCCCTTGTAAACATTGGAATCATATCAAAATTCCAACAAGATTTTTTTTAACTTTACAATAATATAGGAAGTAAATAGTACATTGCTACAGAACAGAGTCCAAAAACAAGTATGCATAAATGGAAATACTATTCTGCACATGAATTCATTTATGATCATTTAAAAAAAAACTGCATTTAAAACTGCTGGGATGATTGGCTTTCTATATGAAAAAAATTTCCTTAAATAATACTGCACATAACATGTATTACAAATAAAACTATAATATATGTTAATATTTGTGATAGACATATCTGAGATATAAAAATTTGAAATTATGTACAAAGGTATAGAACATATAAAACAAAATGGGAAGATTGAAAGATTTCAGCAATAAAAAGCAAAACAAAGAAACTTTACATCTGACATCAACATAATTTTTAAACAAGAAATGATCTCGAAGAAAGTACTTGCAATATGTATTTTGAAAATAATAAATATTCATAACATATAATGAGTTTCATAAATTACAAAAAGACAAGAAAACTATATATATATATATATATATATATATATATATATATATATATAATATAACTCAGCAATTCACAGAAGAAATGTAAAAGAGCAGTAAACTTTTAAACACTATGCTTATTTTTTTATAATGTTGAGGAAAGAACATTATCAGTTTTTCTCACTGAATTTAACAACATCACCAGTTTTTCTCAATGAATGTAAAAACATACAAATTACCAATAATATCCTATATTAATTGGTCATGTGGAAAAGAGTATTTAAATACAAGGCTGATGCAAACATAGGCTCATAAAGAACTTATGGAAAACAATTTGGCCACATCTATCAAAATATTATATCCTTTGTCCCAATAATTCAAGTATAGTTACTAATTGTAATTTAATATACTTGAATACATGTGCAAAGATATTGTTTATAAGTGTGCTACATCATTGTTTTAATAATGAAATATTGGTAATAACTAATAATAATAGATGGTAATTGAATATATTTGGGGGTATCTATAGTGATATTTAAAATGGAACTGTTAAGTACACTTTGCAATATAAAAATATCGGGATAGGTATTTTTTCAAGTTTTAAAAATTATAATAGCAAAAATTCATTTATTTTAGGGTGAAAAACTTTATACATAAGTGATTTGCATTGTAAAATATTTAGTAGAGCTTTTCTATAGTTATGAAATAAATCAATTCTTTATCCTCCTCTTACAATTGTTTGCCTTATTATCCTGGGGAAAATAACTGAACAAAATGAAACCTGTAACAGCTGAAAAAAAGAAAATTGCAGCTATTATCAGTTTTCACTTCCTTCTTCTCTTTGGAAAGTTTTATAAGATGCCAGCCTATCTCAATGCTTCATCTTTTCCAGCCCCAAATTTATAAGCTGTCAATCGTATGCATGGCTGTGATTTAATCCCAGAAGAACTCGATGGTTTGTTCTCTTGGCTGCTTATTCTTTAGTGTATAAACTTGGTGTAGTTCTGTGTGTATTTTAGCATTTAATTTTTGTCATGCCGGGAATGTTTTTCTTCTTTGATTATGCTAGAAGAAAGCAGTAACATTAAATAAGGCTTTCCATTAGTCTTTTCCAATCAATAAAAATAGATGAATACACTAACAGGAGGAGTGGCAAAGACCTTTGGTGGGAACATAAACAAAGAACAATGATAATCACACAATAAAGCCATGGAGTAAGTTCTGCTAGACTTGATGAAAATGGTGCAAGATTATATGGCCAAATCAAAGTTTAGGCCACAAATTCACTATATTTATGTTATAAATGCATTAAAAATGTGTAAAAGTGTATATGCCAAAATTATAACATTGACTTTCTGGGTGGTGGCAATATAGTTAGAGATAGAAATAGAGATAGAGATAAAGCATCTATAATTTCTTGCAACAAATACGTTTTATTGTAGTTAAAAATACAACTCTAAATCATTTGTTATTAGGGGATTGCAAATTGAAACAATAGAATACCGCTATAATAGAATACCAATTATAATGGCTAAAATTATTATTATTTCTTTAAGTGACAGATGCTGGTGCAGATGCAGAGCAAAAGGACCTTTCAATCAATGCTGATGGGCACACAAATAGCACTGCTATTCTGAAGACAGCTTGACAATTTCTTACAAAGCAAAACATAGTTTTTACCTTAGAATCCAGCAATCCCATCATAGGTGTTTGTTCAGCTAATTCAAAAATTACGTTAACGTAAACTTTGCATGGGAATGTTTATAGCAGCTTTAACTATGACTGCCAAAAATTGGAAGGAACCAATGCCCTTCATTAGGTGACTGTATAAAAAACTGTAGTACTTCTTGTATACAGTGTAATTTACTCAACAAGCAAAAGAAATAAGCTATCAAGCTATGAAATATGCATCACTGAAACTTACATGTGTATTGCTGAACAAAAGACAGGGTGTTACAGCTACATAGTATATAATCCCAATTGTAAAGCATTCTGGAAAAGGAAAATCTCTAGAGAGTGAAAAGTCAGTGGTTACCATGGGTTCAGGTGGAGGGAGGGGGCTAAACAGGTTAAGTACAGAGGATGTTGAGTGTTGAAAACATTCTATATGATACTGCAATGTTAGATACAAGAAATTATACATTTGTCAAAAAACCATAGTACAGTACAAAGAGTGAAACAATGTGTAAAATAAAATAAAAACAAAATATTTTTGAGGGGGGCTCCCAGGAAGGAATGTGGACTGTCCACAAAAGAATTTAACTTTGTGTGAATCACATTATGTGTGAAGCCACCTTAGAGAAGAGAGTGGGGGGAAAAGGTACTGACTTAAGTAAGTTTGTACAGGAGTGTTTATAAGATTGAAAATAAAAGGAATTACACACAGGGGCACCTGGGTGGCTCAGTGGGTTGAGTGACCTACTCTTGATTTTGGCTCCCATCATGATCTCAGGGTCTGTGGGTTTGAGCCCTGCGTCAAGCTCTGCACTAACATCATGGGACCTGCTTGGGATTCTCTCTTTCCCTCTTTCTCTGCTCCTCCTCCTTCCCCTCAAAATAAATACATAAACTTAAAAAAAAAAAGGAATTACACATAAGCAGTGTACTGTAGTTAATAAAGTTTCCTATTGGATACTGAAACAATTCTGCTAATACTAGGACTGAACAACCTATACATGAATCACAGATGGTAAGAATGGGAGTTTTTACAGATAAGCAAGAAGAGGAAGCTAGAGTACTCTAGGTGGTAATAAATTAGAGTTGGAGATAATATAAACTCATGTTTATCTTAATATTGATGGTTACATATAGAAATATATGTTTGTGTGTACGTGTGGAGGTTAGTCTACACATGTATATTTTCTTGCTCTGTTAGGTGAAAAGACCATCGAGAAACAATATAACAATGGCAATGAACAACTCTGGTACCCAGATCTTGGTCTCTGTTACATTTTCAAATAAAAGGAACCAGGGCTTCTTGGGGAAATGGCAGATTACAGAACTGGGATACACACGAATACAGGATTAGCCAGAAGCATCTTTCAGTGCCAGAAAGCAAGAAAGTACTAGTACTAGTAGTAGAAGTAGTGATAATAACAATAATGCTACAGAAATATGTCAAAGTGACACAGGAGGTAACAAAGAGCTCTAAATGGGCAAAGCTAGAACAGTTTGAGCATCAAAATAAAACTCTTAGATTATAAACTTCAGGGTAAATTAATAATCTGAAGTCATACTGATATAAGAAATGATTGAACAAATGAAGGAAGGAAGGAAGGAAGGAAGGAAGGAAGGAAGGAGAAAGGAGGGAGGGAGGAAAGAAGGAAGGAAAGAAGGAAGGAAGGAGGGAGGGAGGAAGGAAGGAGGGAGGGAAAGAAGGAAGGAGGGAGGGAGGGAGGGAGGGAGAGAGGGAGGAAGGAAGGAAGGAAGGAAGGAAGGAAGGAAGGAAGGAGGGAGGAAGGAAGGAGGGAGGGAAAGAAGGAAGGAGGGAGGGAGGGAGGGAGGGAGAGAGGGAGGAAGGAAGGAAGGAAGGAAGGAAGGAAGGAAGGAAGGAAAGAAGGGAATGAAGGAAGGATGGAAGGAAGGAGAAAGGGAGGGAGTGAGGGAAAGAAGGAAGGAAGGAAGGAGGGAGGGAAGGAAGGGAGGGAGGAGGGAGGAAGGAAGGAAGGGAGAGAGACAAATATGTGGAATAATTCCAAATAATTTTTATAGGTATTCCACTCCCTAGGAGGTAATAGCATCAATTCTTACTCTGTAAGTGTGGGTTGCACATAGTAGCTTATTTCCAAAGAGTACTTGGAAAAAAGGGGAAAGAGTAACTTTAGGTAGAGAAACCTGGAAAACACTACCATAGCCACATGATCAAAGTAAACCTCTCCAGTGACAAATCATGTTTATAGTATGTACCCTAAACATGATGTGATAAAATTATACTTTATCTCTGTGGGCTTTCTTTCCAAAGTATATAACCTGAACCTAATCATAAGGAAGTAACACCAGACAAATTCCAGTAGAGAGATATCTTATAAAATACTTGAAAAATACTCCTCAAAAATGTCAAATTCATCAAAAACAAGGAAATTTAAAGAAACTGTCACAGCCAAAAGGAACCAAGGACATGACAGGATAGGATCCTGGAACAGACAAAGATATTAGGTAAAATCTAAGGAAATCTGAATACACGGAGTTTTATTTAATAATCACATATCAATATTGGTTCATTAATTGTGACAATACAAGCAAGATAAATATTATCCTATTAATATAAGATGTTAATGACAGGAGAGACTAGTGAAGGAGTATGTGGGAATTCTCTACTATCTTCTCAATTCTGTCAATATAAATCTCTTCTAAAAATACATCATTAAAAAATGAATAGGAAAGGGACAATTTTTCATTACACTT
Source organism: Leopardus geoffroyi (assembly GCF_018350155.1). NCBI lineage: Eukaryota > Metazoa > Chordata > Mammalia > Carnivora > Felidae > Leopardus > Leopardus geoffroyi. The sequence goes on along the minus strand of NC_059336.1, from coordinate 97,843,503 downwards.
ATTTGTCTATGGTTAGATTTTTTTTCTAAACTGAATATAGATTTATTTTATTATGTAAAACAAGAGTAATTTAAAAAACATTTATTTTTTAATAATCAATAAAAGAGCCAACACATGGCACCCTCATTGTATGGATGTTACTATCCACTTACATTATGAACAGGATTTTAATAGCATGAACCCAGATGCAATGAAGATGCCTCTGTGCTTTCATCTGGGGATTGGGAGGAGAGGGACAGACACTCAAGCAGCTCTTGGGGTACAGAAAAAAATGGTCTCAGGATTAAACTTCGAATTCTGGCAAGAAAAGTATATTTAATTTGGTAGAAAACACCTATGATGATGCGTAATGTAATAATGTCAAGTAAAATATGGTATTTAAACTGAGTGACATTGCTAAATAGAGAAAATCACAAAGTCCTCTCCAAATCCATGGATACAATGAAGTTTAGGGAGTTGTGAACAGAGCATTCCTAATTACCTCAGCTGGAATGTGCCTATTGGGAAAATGAGTGATTTCTTTTTTTTTTTTTTTTTAATTTTTTTTTCAACGTTTATTTTTGGGACAGAGAGAGACAGAGCATGAACGGGGGAGGGGCAGAGGGAGAGGGAGACACAGAATCGGAAACAGGCTCCAGGCTCTGAGCCATCAGCCCAGAGCCCGACGCGGGGCTCGAACTCACGGACCGCGAAATCATGACCTGGCTGAAGTCTGACGTTTAACCGACTGCGCCACCCAGGCGCCCCGAAAATGAGTGATTTCTAAGCAAAACATAGGGTTAGCTGTTTAGGAGTTTGGAGATTTAATGGAGAATTTTTATCTTTTGTAAAATGGGTCAGAGAAATGAAATAAATATAGTTATTAAATAACTGATTCCTCAGGTTCTATAAGAAAGTGAGTCAATTACACAAAAAGTGAAGTAAACTTTAAAATAGCATCTTAATAAAACTTTTCATATGTAGACTAATTATCACATTTGATTCTCACAGCCCACTAAAATGTTATTTGGTAAATGCTATCATCAACACCATATATAGAATGGAAATAAGGCTCATAGAGGCTAAATACATTGCCACAATTCACAAAACTTGCAGTGACAAGATTTGGATTTGACCTATATATATTTTTTTGTTTGTGTGTGTGTTTTATTTTATTTTTGGAAACTACAGTCTTCTCCCAAAGCCTGAAAAAAGTACACTGAAAAAGTACACTCTTAGAGGCACCTGGGTGGTTCAGTTGGTTAAGTGACCAACTCTAGATTTTGGCTCAGTTCATCATCTCAGGGTTGTGAGATTGAGACCCATGTCGGGTTCTGCACTGAAAGCATGGAGTTTACTCGGGATTCTCTCTCTCTCTCTGCCCCTTCTTCACCCTCAAAATAAATAAACATTAAAAAAAGTACACTCTAAGCAGAAGACATGGCTACAGTATTGAATTGATCGTAAATCATATTTTATGCCATATTTTGGGTGACTAATATTAGGTATAATATTAGGTTGCTTAGAGAAGACTGGTGGAAATTTGAATATCTAAATTAATTTTATTAACCTCAAAAAACTAAATACTCTGGAATACTTTATACTCAACACCCAGATCAATGTTCTAAATATGGTCAACCTTGATTTTTGAGTAAAACCCAAAGGTTATGCACTACCTTGAAAAGCAAGTTATAAGTTTCATAAAAATACAATGTCAACTGTATAAAAACCTGATACTTTATGTAGGTTGCCATATGTCATAGACAACAAACTACTGACTGAACATATGTGAATAGAATTTATTACTGGAATAAAAGGAATTCTTTAGCAAGAATAAACTGGCACATTCAGTGATGACAAACATCAAATTATAGGTTTGATCAGAATTTTCAAGCATATGTGAATCAAGTACCTAGTTTATATACTTAAATTTCATCTATAATAACCCTGCCAAACCATCCTAACAGTTTGTCCAGCACTTGTGTGTGTCTGTGTGTGTGTCTGTGTGTGTGTCTGTGTGTGTGTTTTGTGTGCACTTTTTAAAAACTCCAGTGACAATTCTTTCCATAGACATGATATTTCAAAGTTATAATTATCTTATTGAGCAGCTTTGTTAGAAGATGTCTATTCATAGTTATCTGCCAACTTTCTCTTCTAGCTTGTACAAGTTAAGATAAAATTTAACACTGAGATCACCACTGGAAAACCATTTTCCACTGAATATTTTAAGAATTTTTTTAATGTTTATTTATTTTTGAGAGAGAGAGAGAGAGAGAGAGAGAGAGCATGAGCGAGGAAGGGGCAGAGAGAGGGAGACACAGAATCCAAAGTAGGCTCCAGGCTCTGAGCTATCAGCACAGAGCCCAATGGGAGGCTCAAACTCACAAACCGTGACATCATGACCCGAGCCAAAGCCGGATGCATAACCGACTGAGCCACCCAGGTGCCCCACCATTTTCCACTGAATATTAAAAACAAATACTTGCTGAGAGTTTGCTATGAGCCAACAACCTCCATGTTGAAATCTTGGGGTCATTACTATGAATGAAATGTATAATCTGCTATCAGGATATTTGATCTCAATAAAGAAATCCCTACACAGTTTTGAGGAAACAAGTTATAATACAAAAATCCTATACCTTTCCAATTTATGTTCACTTATGAGGGCAATAGGAAAAAAACCCTCAAATATATCAAAAATAAGCAAGCCAAATAACAAATAAATGAGTAATAACTAAGGTATATGGGCTCCCATATGATTCTGAAAGGTTAGATTGCCCAACTTTCTGTTTTATTTTAATTTTTTCTTAAAGGGGTATTTTTAATAAAATATAATTTTATATAGACCTTAATGTTTTTTACACAGTAAGATCACACTAATAATCATAAATAAGATTAATATTACTAAAAGAATAATATAACAATATTGGTAGAAAAGATAATGAGATAGCTCATCAGTATTGGTTGGTACTAGCTAAGTGTCCAAGAGTTTGTTACGTATTAGTAATAATTAATTAGTAATTACTAACCCAAAAACAGAATTAAGAAAAGATCTTATTCACAATCACCAAAAATTTGTTTAATTGAAACCTCCTCAGTCCCTTCTGCCAGCCTAGTGGTCTTTAAGATTAAGCAAGCACTCTTAGCCTGTGTGATTAACTAACTCCTTCTTTGTATATCTATGATCATGCATTCTTTCCTAGAAAGAACACTTCTGCACATCATCAGGCTCTCTTGCAGAAGCTCCCCCAGGACACCAAGAAACCAGAACTTCCTGCACAACCTCAGGGCACTGAGATAACTGCAGCTGGCATCAACAGGTCTGCATGTAATCAAGAAATGCCACAGATTACTGAACTCTCTTAACAGGTTAAATCCTTTTTAAAAACCTCTGGGCCAGGCAGAGACCTCCAGGGTCAGCCTTTGGACAAGAGTCCATCTTCTTCCCAGGTGGCCAGACTCCTGAATGAAGTTCAAATTGCTTTCCAGTCAAAACTTGTCTTTTGAATTTTGGCTTTCCAAGAGACAGGCAGCTGAACTTGGAACTTGGGTTTTGGTGAGATAGTTCATAATAAATTGTTCACTACAATTTGCCTGTTGGGGAACTCTAATTAAAACAAAATATTCTTTCAACCCAGAAATCTCCACAAAGGTACTAGAAGAAACACTCTTATTATTGAAGAAGCATTAAACCCAAGTGTGATACAGTGAAACAGATTTACATAGAAATAGCTGATAACACATTACATACATGTTCTCAAGATAAACAACTAGTCCTCTAGTAAGAGGACCTGACAGCACCATTGCTGATATATAGTTTATCTTAACTTTACCTGGTAACCGAAGTGACCATCTATGTTAGCTAGTTGGATTTATCCAGAGGAAAAGCAAACTTCTCATATCTTTATAATAGGAGGTAGTTTTACAAATTGGGGCCAGGCACCCACTGAAGTTAGGATTCTTAGTAGGGGCTCTACCTTCTTCAATGTTTACATTTCAAAGACCAGGCTCCCAGACATTCCTGGGTCAAAAAGCTGACAAAAGCCTTATCTAGTCTTCAAAAGGATTTATATACATTTCAAAGCAATGAGAAAACACTTATAGTCGCACGTTTTCTAAGATAAATGCTCTAAAAAAGAGTGAAGGGAAATCTCCTTTTCAACAGGGAGAATTAAGCCTCTTATTTTTAATTTGTATTTGACCTCACATGACTCAGATTTTAGCTACTGAAACAAAGGAAATAAATTTAAAGAAAGTGTACATAAAATTTAAAAAGAGTATTTAGCACTAAGAACAATTAAATTAAGATGGATTAGGAAATGATATAAGGAAATACTGTAAACATGTATCAAAAATTTACTATGTAGCACATATAAAAGATTATACAAAGTTATAAAAATTCCAATTATAAATGTGTATCATGGGGCACTTAGGTGGCTGTCAGTTAATCTTCTGACTCCTGATTTCAGCTCAAGTCATGATCTCATGGTTCATGAGATTAAGACCCACACTGGGCTCTGCATTGACAGTGCTGAGCCTGCTTGGGATTCTCTGTGTCCTTCTCTCTCTGTTCCTCCCCCACTCTCTCTCTCTCTCAAAATAAATAAATAAATAAATAAATAAATAAATAAATAAATAAACAGACATTAAAAAGTATAAATACATAAATAAAATAAAATGTGTATCATTCAACACAATAGGAAATCCAAAAAATTTTCAAAAACTAAACTATTCAACCTTTCCTTTAATAGATGAACTTAGTTAATGTTAAAATAATTCATTTGTACCTTTTAGCCAAGAAAACCACTTGCTGAGGGGCAGGAAATCCCTTCCAATCCAAGGCATTTCAACTTTCTTGTTGTTACCACTCTGTCCACCTCCCATTTCTTTCACTGAAGAAGAGCATTAAAAATATTTTAAAATAAGTAAATAAAATTAATCAGCTAAATTCTAACTTGGGCATCATCCAACACTTTTTTTTTTCTTTAATTTTCAGAATTTTGTTTCCGGTCAATCCCAAGCCTAGAAATCAAGAGGCTAGATATGATGGCAGTTGACATAGTAGGGCTTTATTATTGCTATTATCTTTTTTAATTCACAAAACAGCCTCAGATAGTGAATTCATACCACATAGACTTAAAAGAGTCAAACAAGAATGTTATATTATGTGGCTCAAAAGAGAAGCTAAAAACCAGTCATACTCATGGAGCAGAAATATTGTAATAGAGACAAAACTGAGTTTTTTATTGTTTTTGTTTGTTTTTTTTTGTTTGTTTTTTTCCAAGTGGAGGTGGAGGAATAGACAAAGTGTCCTTCCACCCACAGACTTTATATACATGTCCACAACTTACAGTAGTTGTCACAGTTCAATGGAGGTGGTGTGGTTTAGATCACGGACACTGTATTCCACTGAAGAACAGGTTTGTTCCTGCAGTTTCCATGATGCCATTGTAACTGAATGTAAAATCCATTTGCATAAATAATATAACTAAACTTTTTTCTCTTATTTTAAACATGTTCAACAACCATTGAGAGCTTTATACTTTTTTTCAAGTACTGAAGGTGATAACTATGTCCAGTTCACAAGCCAAATCTAGTCTGTTGCCTTTTTTTGTAGTCTTCAAATGATTTTTTTTAACATTTTGAAAGGGTTGTAAAAATACACACACACACACACACACACACACACACACACACACACACGGCAACAGAGACCATGTGTGGCCCACACAGTCTAAGGTATCTGCTCTATGGCCATTTATAGGAAAAGCAATTCACTGCTTTTAGTGAGTTGTCTTTTTGGGGGAAGGTATTGAAAGGGGAGATTTCATACCTTGAAAACAGCTAACATTGCTCTCTAAAATTTTGCTGTTTTTTACATGAAAGGCAGTTTCCTTTCCTCTAAATAACTCACTTCCTAACTTTCTGATTACTTCTTATTACTAATTATATACTGGCATACTGTTTTTTTTTCTTTTATACACATGAACATACCTATGTGGTGCACTAATATGCCTTCCCTGTGACAGGACTCATTAAATAAGTGATATTGGTGATTCTGTGGATAAAGACAAAACATGTTAACTAAGAGTCCTCCCAGGTGGGAGTAAAGCAATTTGTTCTAAAATTCCAGATGAGAGATGTCCTGAGGAAATCACTTATAGAAACTGGTGTCACTTAATAGACACTAAGACCTGACCTTTACTGACCACCTGCCTGTACTCAGTAACCTTTGCCTTACATTTTTTCTTAAGCTCTTCTTTCAAGTTTACCTCTTAATGAAGGCAAATGAAATCTGAAGTCACTTTTCAGGTGATGGTGACTGCCCGGAAAAGACCTTCCACCAGCCCAGACCACCCAGACCATTTGAGCTAAACCCCTAATTCCAGCCTACACAGATGAACCCTAGTGTGACCCTTGGAATGACCACAGGAATGACTGACAACTACTTTTATCTTATTATAATACTAAAATCTCCACCCAAGGAGGAGCATCAGCCCCATTTGCATAACACACAATGTATGTAAAGTCATGTTTCTTTAAGGCACATATGCAATCTTATGTCTGCCTCTACATATGATGACAAGACTTCCCTTTCTAAAATATTCATCCTAACCCTAAACAAAAGGAACCCATTCACCCTTTCTCAGGGAGTCACCTTTGGAAGCTATTCCTCATGATCTCTTTATTTGCTGCCAATAAAGTTTTCTTTGTGTGACGACTCACCTGTTACGGTTTCTGACTCACCAAGGAGTGAACTCACGTTGGTTTGGTTACACTGGGAGTACCTGCAATGTAAAGAAGATTGGTGTCTCTTTCTTCTATTAGATTTACCCAATTAAGCAAGCAGTCTTATTGATCAGTCTTGCTCCTACCTGTACTGGGTATAGACAATGGCAAAGCAATGACAGCCAAGCAGCTTGTCTTCTTGCCAGTTGCCAGAGCTATGTTGAATGCTTGCTAGTGGGTCAATTGAACCCCATGAGAAATAGCTAAATGCCTTACTAGTATTGTATTTGAGAAGTCTTGCTGGTGAGAATTTTCTATTTCAGCAACCTGTGTACTTGAAAGAGCTCCTAAAGAAAATCCAAATATCTTGTGCTTGCACCCCATCAAAGAGTCTGCATTTAGAAATCAGTCACATATGGGGTACCTGGGTGGCTCAGTTGGTTAAGCAGCCAACTTCGGCTCAGGTCATGATCTTGTGGTTCATGAGTTCAAGCCCCACAATAGTCTGTCTACTGTCAGAATAGACCCTGCTTTGAATAACCTGTCCCCCTCTTTCTTTGCCCCTTCCTTGTGCGCTATCTCTCTGTCTCTTGATAATAATAATAATAATAATAATAATAATAAAACATTAAAAAAAAACACAAGAAACCAGTCACATAGAGGGCATCAGCGGTCCATTGGCATTTGCCAGAAAACCAACTTCAAGCAACAGAAGGAAGACTCATCTTTTACCCTCTCCTACCTTCCAACACAAGACATTCATAGAACTATTGCATTCAAAAAGGGAGTGGGAGGAAGATAACCATGCCCCCACTTAATGTGAAGGAGAAACATAAAAGCTACCCAACTGACATAATCTACTCTGGAAAGTGGTTACAGGGGGAAGGGGGGCAAACTCTGGTTTATATGTGAACACAGACTTTTAACTGTGCGGATTTAAATAACTGAAAATGACTTGAAAATTAAAATAGCTGAACAGAATGTCACTCAATAATCTGATGCTTGGCAGGGAGAAGAAATCCACATAGTATATTTGGGTCCAAAGAGTGAATAGACAGTTGGATACAGTTGGTATGCAAATGAACTAATACTATTTAATACAGAAGCTATCATTATAGTTAGCCTTACTCATCTTATTGAAATGCTCCTTTTTAAAAACTTTAATTACTTAAAAACATATTCTTTATACACATGCAATGCAATTATTAATTGATAATGAAATCTACCTTATATCAATTTTCCCTAAATTTAAATTATTCCTTTATTTATTTTGAAATACACTCACACTGATTATTCTTGTGTTTTGTTTTTCTTTCTTTCTTTCTTTCTTTCTTTCTTTCTTTCTTTCTTTCTTTCTTTTCAAATGTGTTTTTATCTGGATCCATTTTTTAAAAAGATCTTCCAGAAATTAGGTTTAATTTGGGGTATATCTTCTTTAGGGAGGATTAAGTTTGTTGAACATGATTTTGGAGAATAAAGGACAACAATGCCTCCAAACTGAAAAATAGTACTCCCCCATCTGACACAAATAGACACTGACATTTGAACATAATTATCAGATACTAATTTTCCATGACATAAAATGTGATTTTCTCTCAACTGTACTGACTTCTGTATTCATTTGATGAACAATGAATGGGTTGTACATTATCTTGGTTAAAACAGAATTCTCCTGACATTTGCCATAATTCAATTCTGTAGAGAAAAAAGGAGGAATAATGACACCAGATAACTTGAGGCTCATTTAACAACCAACTGGGTTCTAAGAAGTAGTTGCTCTTGTTTGGGGTTAGTACAAACTCAGAAGCCTTTCCCTTAGCATAGAGTCTGCCTTATTAAACATTAGTCAAGGTGATTAAGATGTTCTTCTGTCTCTGTGAATGTCCTCATTCTTCTTCACATAAATAACTTGACAAAGCTCAGGGCTACTTTATGGACAGAGCTCGATATACTTTGATATCTATGGACCTTAACATATTGGGAAGCATGGAATTTCAATTTAGACAGTTCCATATTAAAAGTGAACTCATCCTACTTACAAATACTGGGTGAAATTAGAGAAAAAAAGTATACTCGGCCACTCAGTAATCTCATCTGTTAACTGGGATAACATTTATCCATAAGATTTTTATAATTGTTGAATTAGGTATTTACTGAAGTAATATTTATTGAGGAACTACTTTTTTTAATTTTTAAAGTTGATTTATTTTATTTTCAATAATGTCTACACTCAAGGTAGGGCTCAAACTCACAACCCTCTTCCAACAGACCAGCTAGGCACCCTGAAGATCTAATTGAAATATGGCATGCTTGCTATGACAGAGTGCTCCAGTCCTCATGCAGTTTACAGACCAATAGGGAAAACAGACCATTTACAAGGAGGAAAACAGATACATATTTAAATTAAAAACTGAATAACACTGAGAATATAAAGAGATGCTCTCATAGTTAACAATGCAATAAGGAGTAGTTTATTTTAATTTTGGATACCTAGGGAGTGGAATGGAATTCAGAGATCTAAAACTATAAGTGGTCAACCATAGGGCCCAGATCAATTGCAAAGGTAATGAGGCAGGAAAGAACTTGGCCACTGAGACAATTCATAATTATTGGGATATAAAACATTCACCCCAGTGCTAAGCAGGTAGTAAAAATTCAGTAAGTTACCTTATTTGTTCTGGTTTTCCCTATAAATTTCTCATACAATTGATTTGCCTTTAGGTCTTTGTTATTCTTCAAACTTGGTTTTGAATCTTGGTCTCAGTATAGCAGTTGTGCAATTTTGCTCAAAAATCTGAAATAGTCAGTTAAGTGTCCGACTTTGGCTCAGGTCATGATCTTATGGTCCGTGAGTTTGAGTCCCGTGTCAGGCTCTGTGCTGACAGTTCAGAGCCTGGAGCCTACTTTGGAGTCTGTCTCCCTCTCTCTCTGTCCCTCCCCCACTCACACTCTCTCTCTGTCTCTCAAAAAATGAATAAACGTTAAAAATTTTTTTAAATATCTGAAATGGTTGAAATAACTGTTCTCTGAACTTCATGGACAGAATGAACCTTGTCTAGGGAGAGGTAGACATCCAAGTTAGAATAAGCCATGCCAAAGGGACTACAGAAATCCAGGTTATCCAATCCTGAGCCACAGAATTGTCAATTATGAGTTGTAGGAAGTGATAGGAGTTGCTTTGAATGTTTTATATTAACTCCTTCAAAGGCTAATATATAATAAAGACACATTTTTGATTCATGAGTGTGAAACTCAGAATCATAAATTCTGTATAAAGGAGGTGTGTGTGTGTGTGTGTGTGTGTGTGTGTGTGTGTGTATTTAAGGGGTATAGTGGCCACTAAAACACAAAAGGTCAGGCTGATCAACATGCTGATAGTATGCTTTGTTTCCTCAGATATATAACTTTTGCTGTAAAATCATCAGTGTAGGAGATTTCCTCTTTTTTTGTGTCATGGGGATATATTCCTTCCTTTTCTTATTAGCCTGTTAACTGAATTGACATAATACTTGTGAAGGTTTAGTGGAGTCATTCCCACAGTGGGTATTCACAGAGGTTGTCACAAGTTACTGATAACCAACAGAAAGTTTAGCTGTGGTATTTAAACCTTGGATATGTTCAAAGTTGAGTGTATCTATGAGATTAAAAATCAGGAAACGTTAGAAATCACACGCATGCATTTTTTGGACCAACTCCTCTGGCCCCTGAGTTTCTTCAGCTTTGGACCCTTAGTGATAAGGGCATCCTAGGAAGCAGGATTAGTAAAACTTGGTTGATATCCTTTAACTTAGACACAGACTGGTTTGTAACAGAAAGCAAATCAGAAAACCATAGACTGCTAAGCTGACTGAGAAATGGTTAATGTATTATTTTCCTTTTAGATAAGACAAGTTGAGAGGCCAAACTCAGTCCAGGGTTCTTTAACTGAGACTGTAGGAGCAACACAAGAAAAAACATGTCCTCTGGACTTTTTCAGTTCAATTCTGGGCCTTTATCAATTTCAAAAGTGGGAGCAAATCTTTTTTTCCTAACCAGTGGTGGGAGACCCATTGCTCAAATCTCTTCTTGTTCTCTTCTTCTTCTTCTTCTTTTTTTTTTTTTGATAATGCAGATAGATTTTTCAATAGTTTTTAGTTTAGAAGGATAGGAATAATCTTTCATGGTTTCTTTCAATAATGATAGCAGTTAACATTATTAACACACATATTAACCAATAACCTATCCAGTGGCTTCAATACTCAGGTCAAATCTGATTTTCTCTAAGAAGACTTCCCATTCTTCATCATCAGGGTTAGTGACTTTCTAGTCTTTGATCATACAGCACCATATTATATTCTTATCAAATTGTTCTGTTCTATGATTATTGGTTTACTTGCTTTCTTCTCTGCTTAACAATAAAACTTTATAGGACAGTAACTGTGTATCACATAAACATTTGCATACCCACGTAATCTCTTAGAATCTGGCACATGACAAGTGTTAGATTTAATTGTGTTGAATATCTACATTTCAGTTTCTGATTATCTTTAGACACATACTATACACCCCTATCTCCAGCAGGTAGAATTACAAACCCGTGCCAAATTCACAAACTGGCTGCCAAAGATTAGAAGCATAGGAGTGGAAAATGATAGGTTTAGGAAGACCCTGGTAGCAACAATATTAACAAATCCGGTGAAATTCTGAGATATAAACATGGCAAAAAAAAACCCCTATTTCTTGCCAATAATTATATCCACATAAACAGAGGAACTTATTTTCTTTTTTTTTTTTTTTTTTTAAGTTTATTTATTTTTGGGACAGAGAGAGACAGAACATGAACGGGGGAGGGGCAGAGAGAGAGGGAGACACAGAATCGGAAACAGGCTCCAGGCTCTGAGCCATCAGCCCAGAGCCCGACGCGGGGCTCGAACTCACGGACCGCGAGATCATGACCTGGCTGAAGTCGGACGCTTAACCGACTGCGCCACCCAGGCGCCCCGAGGAACTTATTTTCAAATTATAATAGTCTCAAAGGCTAATTTAACCTTCCGTCTCTTTTTATACTTCAGAATTAATTTGACACATCCACTAAAGAAGATAGTAATATTTTAGAGACTGGCAACTCCCAGAATCACTCTTGAGACCAATCGCTGTTAAATAAAACAGAAGGGAAGTATATGTGTGTGTGTGTGTGTGTCTAAGTATGTGCTTTGTGTATGCATCATTTACTATTAATTTATAAATACATAAATCTCAAATAAAGTGACTCTTCCTATTGCTATTAATATTTATTTGGTGATTGAAAAGGAAAAGTTCGGCATTAAACCTTCTCCCTGTTCCCCATTGTCTTCATTCTCTCTGTTTTTTTTTTTAAGTTTATTTATTTATTTTGAAAAAGAGAAAGACAGCAAGTGTGAGTGGGGGAGGGGCAGAGAGAGGAGAGACAATCCCAAGCAGGCTCCACACTGACAGAGCCTAACACAGGGCTTGAACTCACACACTGTGAGACCTGAGCTGAAATCAAGAGTCAAATGCTTAGCCAACTAAGCCACCCAATGTCCCTCTCTCTACTTTTTGTTTCACGTTTTCTTTTGTTTATTTTGCTTTATCTCCTACCTTTACTCCACTTCCTCATTGCATGCAGAATAAGGAGAATGGGCTTTGGGACCAGGGATATTTGAGTTTGAAAGTCTAGCTCTTTTATTTATTCTCTGAGAGTACTTGGCAAATCAAATACACCTAAAAGTCGAGGGAAACGTGGAAACAATGAAAGTGTCCTACAGCTGGTGCATGGCCAGGACTACTAAATAAAAAATAACAAAATTAAAACACTTTTCAAAGTCATGTGTTTCTACCTCATACATGCAGAGTATCCTTTTGCCGATTATCTGGTTCCACCCTTTATTGCTAGTTCTTTTGTGGCAGTCTGCAATCAAAATTAACATTGTTTTATTTCCTTTCATTTGCATCCTCTTCATTTCCACCATTTCTATTCTAGTTCAGTCTCTCAAGATTTCAAGCACACCAATTAAAAAACGATTTCCAGCACATTAATTAAAATCCTCTCACCTACTATCACTTTCTCCTTGCAGAATCATAATACACAGTATTGCCAATTTCACCATCCCCAAAACACTCCATCATCAGATGGTGTTTCTAACAACATGTATCTGGGCCCTTCATTCCTATATTATCAAATAAGAAATCTGTACCTGTCTTCCAAAGCATTCAAACTTGTACATCCCATCCATGCTATTGCCTCTTGCCTCTTGAGGAGTAGAGCCACATGTCCAATACAGCCTTCAAAATTATTATCTTGTAAGCTCAGCTCATTTATCCTTGTCTCAAACTGCCCTAGCTCTTATTTTCCCAAGCTTAGTTAAGAGTTCTAGCAAACTACCCAGGCATCCCAAAACAGAAACCTGAATATTTTCCTCAAATCCTACTTCTTCATTTCCAGAGCTAATTAATCCACCAAGTAATGTACATTTGCGTTTCTAAATATCTCTCGACTGTCTTATCTCCATTTTCTTGGATTATTTCAGGATCTTGCTACCCAGCTCATTTGAAGGCATCTCTTCAAAGTTAAAAATTCATGTAGAGTATTTTAGTCCATCCTAACTTATAAAAATGGAACTCACATCTCTTAGTACAAACCCATTGTACATGACCCAAATGTGACATGTAATGCCCTTGAATATCAAGGGTCTTTTCTGTGTCACACTCTGCCACACTACAGCTTCTCTCCCTGACCAACGAAACTTCTTTCAGTCCCTCAAATGGCCAAAGGACCTCACAATTCTGCTTCCCATTGGCCTGAAATATATGTTCTTACAGTGGCCATACAGAAAATGTCCATACAACTGCCAACACAGGGTACAGCTACTTTCCCCTTTGGGCCTGGTGGGCCTGGCTATTTCACTCAGGTGGCTTCAGTCCCCACCATATCATAGTTATAGCTTTCATCATCTTGAATGGCAGTTGTCTGTGCATGTTCTGAATCACTGAGACTGATCCATTCCTCTGAAATAGCTGGTGCAAAAAGTACTCTCTGTGCAAATTAGAAAATGGATGAGCATACATTTTGTTTTCCATTATAGCCTTGGTCCCCATACTGCCCTCAACATGTGATGCTCACTTGTTACCCTCACCTCGTCTGAGACTTAATATCTTTCCCTTTCTCAACATGTCTTTCTTTTCACTTTACAATACTTAAAAAAATATATATGTACCTCTTTTAATTCTCATGACATCATTGTGAGGTGAATGTTTCATCTGTTGTCTGGTAAAACTAAATGAGACTCAGAATTAACAACTGACCAAAAGTCTAACACCTAAACCTGGCAGAATCAGGAGAGGAAACCAGAACCGATGCCACAACTAATATTATTCATACTCCATTATGCTATAACCCCATCTAAAATTCCTTCTGAAAAAATGTCACAGTTGCTTGTTTTGTGACTGCCTAAATAATCCAGGCTCAAGCGATCTGCCTCTCCTGTAGTTATCTATGTCAGTTACATTCTGAGTCACAGAGAACTGGGTCATACGTCATATTATATAATCCTCTATTGACTTACGTTATCACACTCAGACTCTTAATCTAACATCCAAATTTTTCATTTGTGAAATGACAGTTTTAGTAGAAATCTCATATAAATAAAACAAATACTAAGTGGATAAAACAATTTCTCAATATCAGTTGATATTTAATTAATTAATTAATAATTAATTGATATTAAATTAATTTCTATTAGTTTCTTTAAGATAATCTTAACTAGTTTAAAGTTTTGTAATACCAAAATTGTCTCTTTGTCTTTGTGTATTACATAGCTCATACATAGTATAAACAATAGTAAGTTAATTGATAATGCAGGTTTATCCTTTCAGTGTTTATAGTTTTTTTTTTAATGCAGCATGAGAATTTAATTATCATTTTATATTATTACGTGATAGAATTTTTCCTATGTTGATTTATGAGGATAGAAAAATCTTTATCCTCATTTTAGAAGTACAAACAAATTCATTGAGACAAAAAAAATAAATGAGGCAGAGAAATTGGATAGAGAAAAGATTAAAGGAAAATATTTTTTTAAAAGACATGATTATCTTACATGAACACACCTCCCAAATTATTTGAAGTTCTATTAGAGCTAATTAGTGTTCAGATATTTGCTTACAAGGAAGACAAATATTGAAATAAATATTTTGCTTAAAAAATTATGTAAGTCATTACATACTGTTTCTATTAACAGGAATAAACCATCTGCACATAGGCTTCAAACAGAGATAGAGTGATATATCTCAACTTACATATATATATATATATATATATATATATATATATATATATATGCAAGAATATAGACATTGATATATTTGAATTCGAATGAATAATTAAAATAATCTGTGAGGTATATGTTTTTCCCTTTGGCTGCTTGGATCCAAATCTCTTGTCCTTTACTTCATATCGCACATACACGTTTCAATACTTTAGCAAATATTGTTAGCTGAAAATACTTCCATAATTTGACCATGTTTTTCCACATCCCTTTTAACTCCCACATCACAATTATCTGTCACTTGAATGATTCTAATAGCCTCTTTTCTGGTCTCCCTGCTTCTGCTCTGGTTCTCTGATGATACATTTCACATAGCTGCTATTTAGAGTGCCTCTCTCAAGCATAAGTCAGATCAGATCCC
Source organism: Leopardus geoffroyi (assembly GCF_018350155.1). Classification (NCBI taxonomy): domain Eukaryota; kingdom Metazoa; phylum Chordata; class Mammalia; order Carnivora; family Felidae; genus Leopardus; species Leopardus geoffroyi. The sequence goes on along the minus strand of NC_059336.1, from coordinate 97,828,110 downwards.
CCTATTCTTTAGAGTCATCAGACAGCCTCCACTTCTCTCAGAGTAAAAGCCAAATTCCTTAAAAAGTCCAATATGATCTGGCTCCACACCACTGTTCTGGTTTCTTTCTGCTATACTTGACTGTGGCCAAACGAAGGATACTGCTGTTCCTGGTACTAGCCAAACATATTCCAGACATAGGGCTTTTGAACTGGCTCTTCCCTCTTCATGGATCAGTCTTTTCCATGTGTCCAAAAACTTATTCCCTCACTACTTTCAAGTATCTCCTCAAATATCACATAATTATGGTAGAATGCCTTCCTTGACTTCTTTAGATAATGTAGAATTCCTTGCTTTGCTCAGGACTCCTGTTCTTTTACTGTTTTTGTTTTCTTTCTGTAAAGTCCCATGAAATCTATCCTAGCTATTTAGAAATTTAGGTTCTATGAGGGCAACGCATTGGACTATTTCATTCACTAAGTTGTTCTCACATGTGGAATGTGATTTGCCATCTATAAGACCATCAGTCAATATTAAATAAATGAATAAAAATAATTGGGAAAGTATGAAAGACAAATATCAAACTAAGGTAATATTGGCAACAAATACAATGGATTAAATTTGTATATTATTATTACATAAGGTGCTCTTACAAATCTATAAGAATAAATTAAGGAGAAAAATTTCAAAAGAAAAAACATGAATCATATATAAATATTTGGGAAAAAGTTCCTTACTGGAAATCAAAGGTATGAAATGTCACTGACTAACCAAGAACAAATTAAGAGTGTGATCAGTTTAAAGTCAGAAGAACATGTTAAGCAATAACTTTTCACATTCAACTTACTATTATAGGGAAGATTGGTATAATAGCTTTGGAGATAATACAACAATGTTGATAAAAGTTAAAATTTGTATATTCTTTGGACCATCGATTCTTCCCTCCAGCAATGTATCTTTAGAAAGTAATTGACAAAGTCCATGAAGATGGATACAGAAGACTTGTCTATCACATTCATGAAAATTCTTCAACATAGCATTTTACTATAATTAAAAAAAAAAACAAATTAAATGCCACCAATACCATGTCAGTTAATTAAAATAGTGCACATGTATGCAATATTGTGTTAACATAGTAAATTAACATGACTGTTCTTTTATATTTATTAATGAACTATTTTTGATACATGTTGAGGTAAATAAGCAATTTCAAATCAACTTAATAGTGTGATATCACTTCTGTTTATAAAACCATCATTTGATCTCTATCAAGAGAAAGAAAGAGAGGTTCTTAAAGAAAAAAATGTCACAGCTATGTTATGATGGTGCAATTACAATTGTGTGCATTTTTTTTTCCTTCTTTCCATTTATATGTTTTCTGAATTTTAGTTAATAAATATGTTTTAGTATATTTCAGAAAAACAATAAATAAATCAGGACAGGGGTGCCTGGGTGGCTCAGTTGGTTAAGCGACCGAGTTCAGCTCAGGTCCCAATCTGACAGTCTAGTCTGTGAGTTCGAGCCTTGCATCGGGCTCTGTGCTGACAGCTCAGAGCCTGGAGCCTGCTTCAGATTCTGTGTCTCCCTCTCTCTCTCTGCCCCTCCCCTGCTCATTCTCTGTTTCTCTCTGTCTCAAAAATAATAAAATAAAAACATTAAAAAAATTTTAATGAATAAATCAAGAGAATCAGGGAACCATATGTGGGGCTTGAATCAAATTCCAGGTTCAAGTCATTTATAATCTGAGGTGGATTATCTGTTTGTTAATTCAAAGATTTTTTTATACCATTGGTTTACTTACCTTAGTATTTTGTTTCAATGTTATCATATGAGTGATGCGTGGTAAACTATATTACTCATTAACAAATACCCATTTTCCTTTCCCCATGATGCCCGAGAAGAGTGTATTTCTTATTTACGTAGGGCCGAGTGACAGGCTTTGACAACGGAATGTGAATACAGATGAAGGTGTAAGTTCCCAGCAAAGGGTTGCACTGGGTTTTATGAGTTCTGTTCATAATCACAGTCAAATCATGCCTCAGGTGGAAGGTGAGCCTTTAGTCTAAATAATTATGAAACAATTTAGGACATTAGGCTAAAGCACCTGGTTGTCAAAAGATCAACAGGAAGCTTTCATGATTTTCAAGGATATCTGGAAAATCTCTCACCATTTGTCTCAAACTACAGAGTTTAGCAAAATTTTCAAGTCTCCACTAAGCCTTTGTGAATCTTGTATATCCCTCTTATGGCTGCCAATGTGTCTGACTGCAACTGATTCTGGAGAACAATGACCTTCCTCCTCTCCATCTTCCAAAGCTCTCCTGCTTTGCAAATTCAAACCTAACATCCTAGGGAGGAGGAGATTCTGGGAAATGTAGCTCCTGGTTTCCACTCTATAATGCAGACAGCAATGCCTAAAGGAATTGTAATGGTGTCTAGGTGGCAACGCACTTAACTGTCAGGGCTTCTTTTTCAAATATAGTTCAAAGTAGTATATAAATATTGAAATAACTAGTGAAACATCTTTAGAAGCTATGGGTTTTCCTTGACTCTTGTCAGTAAAAACATATGACTTTAGGTGACCGGCTACAATTCTATGAGGATTATTCATATGTAAAATGAGGCATTTAGACTAGTTCACCACAAATACTCTTTATAACAGTGTAGATTCCAGTACTGATGGGTTAAAAGATGGGCAGTTAAATCTGTGTATCTGATATTTAATCTGCTAACTGTATACTGTTTTGGTAAGAGATTGCTATTTAACTTGGATCATGTTCCTATGGGACTGAATTCTTTTTCTCAAATGTGTTGTGTGCTAATTGGCTTGGTGAGAAACAGCTTATTATTTCAGTCCAATAAATGCACATTTTTAGATTTCACTGTATTTGGCCATAATTTCATCCCTAATGCCTTTAGCATTTTGGAGGCACACTTTCACTTGTGCTAATTACTAGTGTTTGTCAATTTCATCAGACGGTTCCTTTGCTCCTCTGCCACACTGTATAACTATGCGTAGTCTATCTCCTGCCATAATCCAGTGTACATTGTATTTTCCATGTTTTATGTTTTCAATGTTATCTATATGTCAACACTAAAGTATAGAGGAACTGAATGCTTTTCTTTTGGAGATTTGCATAGAGATAGCAAAAACAGAAGGTTACAAGATTAAAAATGATAACCCAATCTATGAGAAAATAAATAATCTGGAAGTAGAACTAGATATGGTCCCATGGTTACAGAACATTTTGGGTTCATGGCCTCTACCAAATGTTTTCAAATGAAAGTTGATGGCTGCAAAACAGTGCAAGTAAATATGCTAGAGGTGAAAATGAAGAAGAAAATGTCCATAGTATTCAGTCAATACAGGAAACTCTTGGATGTACCTGACATTGGATTAGGTTTTAATTCGGTTACTTTGCTGACTTAAAGTGCACAATGAAGATTCTAAATCTTTTGAGGGGAGATTTGCTTTCGTCTCTCTGATTGATATGGTAAAACCTTCTCAAACTGTTTATGTAGCACATATCAAAATCCTAAAGATGAGTTGTTTAAATGAAGCTGGTTATAATAATTAAACAAGAAATTAAAAAAAACAAAACAAGAAATTATATACATGATATACTTCTTACTTTGACCAATAAATAATGAGTGATTTATTCCTAATTTTTTAAAATAAAAAATAGTAGAGGAAAAACTAAAGGAAGTTATCAGAGAAATGCCCAACTTACAGTTAGGGCAAATGTACATCTCTTTTGGCCCAATTATAGCCATTGTTGGTTGTCCTGGAATAATTATTAACAGTGTCCTTTTCACTCTTAAAATTGTCACCATTTGGATAACACACTGTGAATTTCGAAGATAGGGTGCAGTTGTTTACCCTCTTAGAGATTAATCAAAGTATAGAACTCCTGAAATGTCCTGCCCTTGGTGTATCTATAAGCTTTAGAGTTGGACAAAGACATGGGTGATGAGGAGGTGCTGGACATTATAGTTCCTTGCAGAACCAGGAATTTTGTCCTTAAGATAGAATCAGGCAATGAAGAGTTGCTCATCACCACAGACTAAATGGTTGTCTGACCTCAAAACTCCCACACTGAAACCCAGTCCCTAATATAATTGTGTTTGGAGACGGGAAATTTACAGATTGATTAAATCACAAGAGTAGAGCCCTCATTAATAGGATTAATGTTTGTGTGTCTTGGGCACTTTGCTAGGTGCTGCTGACAGAAAAGACAAGGCAATTTTACTGGCATACCAAGAGAGACTAAAAGATTAGGAAAGAGGACGTATAGTCAATATTGTGATAGAAATGTACATGAATATACATATATAAATGGTGGCGGTGGGGTAACAAGAAGGGTATCTCATCTAATGAAGGTGGAATAGACTGACCAGTCAAAAAATACTTTCACATCAGTCCACTTAAGCAAGTTTATTGACAAATAGCACCAATCCATGCAGTGTCAGTAAAAGAATATTTCCAAATAGAGAGGGACAAGTTGGTCAAATAAATATGGTGTTATGGTTATGACAAAATCATAAATTCCAACCAGGACTGCTACATAATTTGTGGGAACCAGTGAAAAATGTACAAGGGGGATTCCTTGTTCAAAAATTAGTAAGAGTGTCAAGATTACAAGAGTAAAGTATTAGATCAAACTTTGGGTCTGTATGAGTGCACAGGTCACATGCCCTAAACCAGTTCTATCACAGTAAGGGAGAAGGTATCCTAGTAGAATGTAAAGATAAAGAACCATAAAAATAAAATAAAATAAAATAAAATAAAATAAAATAAAATAAAATAAAATAAAGAGTCACTATCTTGATAGTGGTCACCTACTTTTTTATGACTACAGTTTGGTAGATGAAATTTCGTATTGCATCTGAATTCATAAATGTAATCTCAATTTTGTAGAGCATCCATAGGTCCCGATCCAGGTAGGCAAGAATGAGACTACTCTACCTATGAATTAGCGAATTTGCTTTAGAATAGTTGTCAGATCCCTTCCTTAAGCAATATTTAGTCTAGGTGAATTAGAGTTACAAATAGGCCTTACAGTACTGGCATTTTTCACCCCAAGGAAAGATATTTATTTTTCCCCAGTTGCTCTGTTGCACCAGGTTTGAGACAGAGGCTTCAGAGTTTGAGGGACCAATTACAGCTCTAGGAATGAGAATCTCCCACCTAGCCTGACACCCAGCCTGAGGTATTATAAGCTAAATCCTGACAATGACACCAATTTATCTTATTGGTGCTAGTTACAAGAGAATTTATCTGAGGATATAGCTTTCATAAATATTCAGGTAAGGGGAAAGAGCATGTTATCATTCTGGTGGATGAGTCTGCCCTTATGATACATAGTAGTATAGTAGTACATGCAGTTTTCTACAATAGGATTACAGAACGTCTACTAGCAAGCATTTTTGGAGAAAACAAATGAATACAACAAGGCATTCTAAACATAGAACTCCCACTAACATGTGCCTTGAAAGGTGGTGTAAAAAAGTGGGGGGGGGAAGAGAGCAATCATGCATTTCCTGTGTCCCACCTACATACCTACAAGATTTAATCTTGCTATATCTCATAATTCTCAAGATAAATGTAAGCCATTGTTATTTTCCCCACTTGAAGAATATCAAAACTGAGATTCCAATGGACTAAATAATTTCTTCAAAGATTAATGATTAATGGAGTCATGACTTGAATTCAAGCATGCATGAGTTCAAAAAGCCAGGCTTTTCTAACAAGGCTACAACATACAGGCAACATCTGAGAGGTAGAGTTCTTCCCTCAATATAAGTGTATTATAATATTAGAAATCTCTTTCAACTAGAAGGGGCAGGGACCGTGTCTTGCATGATGGTTTGCAGTGGCAGTGAAGATGGGCTTCGAGTTAATAACATGAGTCAGAAAAGATGAAAGTCTGGGAGTAACTGAAACAAGATTACAGGATTCCAGCCAGACAACTAGTTCTTCCTAGGGGTCATCTAAAGATAAATTTTTTTAAATGATAACGTGAGTCAATAAAAGTGAACAGGGGATGCAGTAGTTTCCTATCACAGGAGCAAACTCCCTACCAGACATAGAACACAGGAAATTACAGTACTATTTATCCAAACTGAGCTTTATTGACAGTCTCCTCATTTGGGGATGATTTTAGCAGATCAGAGATAGAAAACTGCCTCCATCATTAGTTACTCTCTTGAATCTTAAAATAAATTTGATATAACTGAATTATCACTTACATTACAACCCCTCCACATGACCTCCATGCTATTTCCTAGACTCCTAGTTTCCATTCCACACAACCAGTTACTCACTTCACTTTACTGTGGTCTGAAGTTGGTCTATATAACTTCTGATTTTCCTTTCTGCCTTGAAACTCTACAAGGCTGTACTATATTGGGTTGCTCCATGTTTCTGACAATTCGTTATCCTGTTATAACTCTGTTCCTTAAATACTAAAGAAAACCTAGAATGCATCTTGCCATCCTTGGCAAATTTGCATGTTAGAGTCACCTGATGCTACCCAAATAGGGGGTATTCCACTTGCAGTCTGGACATCGTCTACCACATATGGAGCCCCTATCTGATCAGATGACCCATGGTAATTATTAAAAAAAAAAACAACTAAAAAATAGTCAACTTTACGAAAACCCAAAAATATTAATCACAATGAAACTGATCATCCATAGGAAAACTATATTAAAATTTAGGTTTTTAAAGTGTTTTCTTTTTCCAAGCATTAACTTGTACCTTTGATTTTATTAGCATTTTCCAAATCTCTGAAACATAGTTCAATAAGACAGGACATACAAAAATAGTTTTGGACTACAGGATAATAGACTTGCATAAATAATGCCTTTTTAAAAACTTGTTTTAAGTTTATTTATTTATTTTCAGAGAGAGAGAGAGTGCAAGCATAAGTGGGGGTGGGGCACACAGAGACAGGGGGAGAGAGAAAATCCCATGCCGACTCTACACTATCAGTGTGGAGCTGATGTGGGGCTCAAAGTCACCAAACGCTAGATCATAACCTGAGCTGAAACCAAGAGTTGAACACTTAACCAAGTGAGCCACCCAGGTGCCTTGTGACTTTTTTTTTTTTTAACATTTCACTTTTGGTAAAATCTTAGAGTATTTCACCATTATAAATAGTATTTTTGCTTAGTAAAGAATGTCCATGGTATAACAATGAAAAGTCTTTTCTGAACTCAGTATACACAGTGCTCCTTGACATCCACATTTTATTCTGACTCTACATTCTTCCCTTCAAGTTACTCTTGAAGTGTTACTCTTCAAGTGTTCCATTTGATGCAGTATTCTCCCCATATTTTAGTTACTTAAATATGTAACACTAAGTTTCAGTACTCTGAACATGCCATCACCCAGAAATACTAAAATTTGCCTAAGTTTAATACTCCTATATATTAACATGTATTGGAAAATTGCCATGATAGTTGTTGAGGACCTGCAAAATGTAATGACATATTATGTTTACAAATTCTAGCATCCATGTCTATTAAAAGTAATAACAGGACCAACAGAGCAGTTGTTGAGGACTGTCCCCGTATTGTTTCACTAGTTAGTTTTCATGTACCTTTCCTCTGGGCCTACCTAGTTCATTTTTCCCTATGACATAGTCTAATCCATAATTTTTCTTCTTTTTCAGGGGTATTGAATTAAAGATACTTCCTTTTCAGATGTGGGGATCCTCATAATATCAACAGAAAATAGGGTAAGACATTGCTTTTCTCCGTTTTTGTTGTTCACTTTAATCAAAACTGGCTTCCTCTGACAGGCTAGTTATGACACAGATAAAATATCTCTTAAAAATAACCATGGAAAATAACTTTCTGTAAAATTTCCTCAGGCTGTACATTTAACCTACTTACTAACAAGAGTTTATTTTGGTGATGTCTTTAAACACTTGCCTGTATCTCAAGCAACCTCAGTTTTGACAATATCCATATGATCAAAAAAGCCTTAGCTTAAGTCAGTCATCATTTTTTATTTCTTGTTTGAGTCAATATGCATCTTTTTTTTTAAAATAAGATCAAGTTTCGAAGTATTCCTTTCTAATACCATATGTCTAAAAAAAGGTCAACATGAAAATAGATCACATAAACATATTCACAACATATTAAAACAGACACATATTTGTAAGACATTGTGCTGGTCTCTACAAGAAATGCAATCCTTGACTTCAAAGGATTTAAACTATAATATAGTTTAAAATTTTGAGTGACTGATTCTAGTGGTGAGGATGTTTGCATTACTTTATCGAGGATATTTGACACAGGACTTAAAGCTAGGGTGAGATTAAAAATGGAAATGTGTTTGGTGTTTTTGTTGTTGTCAGAGGAAATTACATAATTCAGCACAAATAAATGAGTTAAGCAAGTCCAGAGAGATGGAAAATATTAAGCTCTTAGAGAATGCATTTAACACAATCTTCCTAGAACACAATAAAAGTAAAATAAGCCTTGAATATAAGACTGAGTTAAAATAACAATCAAATGATTTTGTCCAATATATTATTTAGCATATTAGTTATTATTATTATCAACATTATTTAACATATCAATTCATGCACTGATTTGTTTGCTTCATAAAAATACTTAGAGGTCATCCACTTATGTGGCAAAATGCTTAATATAAAATGAGAATATGCATATATTTCTAATTAGTTATCTAATTTGTTTATTATAAACACTTAAATCTATTATTGTGTATAATTTATATACAATAAAATTAATCAATTTACAATTTGATGAATGTGCGGAAATCTATAGTATGTAACCACCACAACAATGGTGATAAAGGGTATTCCATCAACCGCCCCCCCCCAAATTTTTCTCCTGTCCCTTTGTGATAGAGCCTATCTCTCAACTTAAGCCCCTTGCAAACTCTGATTTGTTTTCTGTCACTATAGTTTTTCCCTTTCAAAAAATTGATATAAATGAGCTTACACAATATATATTGTTTTGTTTCAGGCTTGTTTCATTTGTCATAATTCTTTTGAAATTCTTTTTTCATGTTACTAGTATATCAGCAGTTTGTTACTTTTCTTTTTATTGCTGAGTAGCATTCCATTGTACAGATGTACCTAAATGCATTATCCTTTCACAAGATGATGGATATTTTGGTTGTTTCAAGTTTTCTTGATATTATGAATAAAGGTGCTATCACCAGATAGTGCACCCTTTTGTGTGACCCATATATTTTCATTTGCTGAATCATTTGCTAAGTATATTTAAAATTTATAACTGATAAATTGTGTTTTTTTTCCAGAATGGTTCAAGTACATCAGCAAATTACATGAAGTTGAGAAGTTTATAGACTAAAGATGAAAGCCACATATTCAAGCAGGATTACAAATCTCAAGCATAAAAGATAGAAAGTCACATTATAGTAAACTTCTGCAAAGCCACAAAACAAAGAGAAATTCATAAAAACATGCAGAGAAAGAATAATAAAAAAAGAACTTGACAGGCAGATAAACAACTGAAGCCAGAAATCAATGGAATGGTATATTCAAATGCTTTAAAGAAAATAACTAGCAGTCCAAAATTCTAAAGCCAGAGAAAATACCTTTCAAAATAAATGCAGACTGATGGCATTTTATAGACAAAACAGTTAGAAAATATATCCATCAGAGACCCACAATAACACATCTTGTTCTAGAAGAGAAAGGAAACTTTAAAAAGAATAAATATGTGAACATATTCAAATGAACGGTGAATATAAAATAATTATATTAACATGTTATTTTAAAATATACTCAAAATTGAAACCCTTATCTAGCATAACATATAAATCAGAGGTCAGGTTGTAAGTGAAGTTAAAAATCTCTAATGTCTTTGCATTTCCATCAAAAATTAACATTGATAATTTATTGTTTTAATATTTATGATTTCTTTTCTTTTTTTTAAGTTTATTTCTTTATTTTGAGACAGATAGAGCACATGTGAGCGGGGGAGAGGGACAGAAAGAGGGAGAGAGAGAATTCAGAGCAGGCTCTGCACCATCAGTATGGAGACCAAAATGGGATTCGAACCCACAAACCATGAGATCATGACCTGCGCTGAAATCGAGTCAGATGTTCAACTGACTGAGTCACCAGGAGCTCCTTTTTAACACTGATAATTGCTAATAGTTGTTGAAAATTTGAAGATTCAATTTGTACCCTTAGCCAATAAAACTAAATTAAAATAGTGTACAACTAACAAAATGATTCAAGAATGGGATGATGATCTAGAAATGCAAAACATAGTAAGAAAGAAGAGACTAATGGTACATGTAAGATAAATAAAGCAACAATGATACTGTAGACTTAAACCAATTTTTATTAGTAATAATCAAGTTAAATGTAAATGTATTTAATGATGTATAAAAAGATAAAGTTTGTCATAATGAGTGACAAAGAAAAAGTGTTAAAAATGATTTAAAAAAAAAAAAAAGCTATTGTGGCTCTGTGTGGTGATAGCCCTGACAATTATTGTTTGCTTTTTTGTGTGTTTTTTGTTTGTTTTTCTTTTTTTGTAATGCAAGTGCCTAACTTAAGCTTTGATTGCCAAGACCTACATTTCAAAGAGGCATCCACTCTAAAGATAGCCCACTTGAATAAACACAGTGCCAGCCACTAGGCTAGGTAAAGAGCCAGGTTGCCTCCCCACATTCAACCTCTTTTGTTTTAGAGATCTCCATGGATTTGGATTACTGATCATTGGGCCACTTTTTTTTTTTTTTCTCTTCCTACACTTTAAATTCCTATTCTTAGGTTTTAATTTCACCAGTAAAGTGTGAGTCCACAAAACCAAAGATCCCCACTCTCAACCCCAGTAAAAGAAGAATCCGAGACTGAAGTGTGCTGTCTCTCTACCTGAAACCTAGGTGTGCTGTGTAATTTCCAGTTCTGTACGTAAAAACCTTTCTTTCTTCCTTTTTTTTTCTTTCTTTCCGTCACAGTCCCCTGGTGGTTATTGCTGAAGGGTGTCTTATCACCGTAATAAGTTTCAGAAGGGCTGTTCTCACCACAACACTGGTTATTGATAGTCTGAGATGGGTACAAAACACTATGATGAAATAAAATAAATTAGATTTTTAGGGAAAACTCTACCTAGAAATAGACATTTCACAATAATAAAGGTTTAACTCACCAGGAAGATAAAAATTTCTAAATTTATATGCATTTGTTTATATAAATAATGCAGTGTCTAACATGTAAAGAATGAAAAGAAGTAATAAAAAGCTACAAATGAAAGCATAAAGTAGAAAATATAAATTTTCCCAGTAATTGACAGAACAATCAAATTTGACAAACACAATGTTCATCAATACACTTTCATTAAAGTATGCACAAATCATTCATGAAAACCCAGTCCAGATTACAAACATGCCTCAAATAACTTTCAGGGTTTGGAAGTTATACCATCTATGTTGTTGGACAAAGTGGAATTAAGGTAGTTAGACACTTATTTTTGAGAAAGAGAGAGAGAGGGACAGAGTACAAGCAGGGGAGGTTTCTTTTTTTATTATTTTTTTGATGTTTATAAGATAGTTAGATGTTTATAACACAGTTAAGCAGACTGTCTTATGAAACTGAATATTATTAAAAAATCTACTTCTAAATAAACTATGGATCAAAGAAGAAATCACAAGCTAAATCTATTTAGAGGGAAAATCATATTGCCTTAAAGGGAGAGGTTAGATTTAAACATTAGTTTCAAGATGCTACAAATAGAACAGCAGATTAAAATCAAAGAAACCAGAAGGATGGCAGAATGGCAATAATAGAAATCAGAACAACAATGGGAATAATCTATATACACACATATGTATAGATTTGCATATGTATTACAAATATATATGTATATATAATCATATAAATAAAGCAATAATTGATTCTTTGGGAAAAATAATAAAATGGATAAATATTAAACTGGTTTTTAAAAGGAGTAGAGGGAAGAAATAACCCAAAATAATACCTAACACCTGAAAGAAAATAGATATTTTTTGAGAAAAACCCAACTTACAAAAAGAAACATAAAAAGAAGAAATATAAAATCTGAGTAATCCCATAGCTATTAAATAGAATCCAATTTTTATTTTATTTATTTATGTATTTATTTATTTTGAGAGAGGAGAGAGAGAGAGAGAGAGAGAGAGAGAGAGAGAGGGCCTGAGAGGGGGAGAGGGGCAGTGGGAGAGAGAATCCCAATCAGGCTCCATACTGTCAGCGCAAACCTGACATTGGGCTTGAATTCACAAACTGTGATATAATGACCTGGGCAGAAACCAAGAGTCAGATGCTTAACCTACTGAGTCACCCAGGCATCCCTAGAATCCAAAGTTTAAATTTTTCTCAAAAGAAAATTTCAGACCTAGATGTCTCCCTTAGCTATTTACCAAATATTTGTCAGATGTAATGCTATTTTATACACTATGCAGCTGACATGAATTGGATATCCAACTCTAACAAGAATATTCAAGAAATAAAAGAATAAGCCAATTTCACTATTGATCAGTGAATCAATTGTCAGCAAAACAATTTGAGTCAATATATAAAAAAAGGAAAGTGCATACCAACTATGCTGGGTTTATTATAGCAACACAAGTTTAGTTTAAATTTCAAAATAAATTAATGTATTTCACTAGATTAATAAAATATTGGAGGAAAAATTATATTATCTCAGTTGATGCCATAAAAATATTTGCTAAACTTCAGCATAAATTTGTGACAAAAGTTTTTAATAACATAGGAGTAGAATGGAACTGATTCATGTGGTTAAGGTCATGTACAAACAAATGACACAGAGTGGGAGTGAGGCATGGGAGGTGGCACTAGGGAGGCTAGTAGGGTGCTGGAAACTGACTTCTGAATATTCGTGTCTTATGAGTGTTAATTTTGGATATTTCATTGAATTGTGTACAGATAAGTCAGGAACTTCTCAGTGAGTTATACATCAATAAAAGTTAAACAAAACAAAACAAAAAACACGTTCTTGATGGTCCTGAATTTCACTCAGACTGCAACAAGCCCTCACCTAAATCTCAGGCCAATTACTTACCACTTTGACCTTCTCTCCTGCTTCCTTTACCCTGGGTCTGGCTGCATGGCCTCCTTACCACATGTGACATATACCTGACAAATGATATCAATGGCTTAGAGACCACTTGAGTGTTCCTAAATTAGCTCAAATGTGAATTGTATTCACATAATGGCAATATGCAAATACATTTATGGGGGGAGTCCATTTTCTTTTTTTTTTAATTTTTTAAATGATTTTGTTTATTTTTGTGACAGAGAGAGACAGAGCATGAGCAGGGGAGGGGCAGAGAGAGAGAAGGAGACACAGAATCTGAAGCAGGCTCCAAGCTCTGAGCTGTCAGCACAGAGCCCGACACAGGGCTCGAACTCACAGACCGTGAGATCATGACCTGAGCTGAAGTTGGACGTTTAACTGACTGAGCCACCCAGGTGCCCCAGGAGTCCATTTTCCTTAAGTTTATTGTAATGAGTCACATGAATGACATCTCCTACTGTCCAAGTCATCGACATTTGGATGAACAACAGATGGTTTTCTTTCTTAAGCAAATCAACAATGACTAGATAGTGACTTTTAGAAAATGCCTTTCTTCAAAATTATTTTGAAATCACTTTTTTCCCCTAAAAGTCAGTGGTCCACAAAGCAAAGATGGATCTGAAAGTTTTCTTTACTCTTTGGCAACTTCTGTTTTCAGCACATTAGGTTTGTTTCTCTCAACAGCACTTATTTATACGTATATTGTTCTTGTGCTTTTTACTTTATCTGCCTTCATTGAGTAATGAAGAGGTTGAGGGTGAAGTATAAATAACTCAGAATACCATTAATTCTTTTTAAGGCATTCCAGTCTTAAATTAAAGGACTGAAGCTCTAATGGTAGATTTTAAAGGCAGCAATTAGTAGATAAGTATTATAAGCTGAGAAAGCTAATTAGGAGGGTATTTCCCTAAAACACTGCATTCCATGCTCATATACCATTACTCCTTACATTCATCCATGTATGGTATGTAGAAATGGAGATCAGATTTTATTCTGGGAGCCTCATCTTCCTAAACTGGTAGCTGAAAATAGTGACCCGGATCAATGCAGCAGGCCCATTGAGACTCTAAAATCCTGTTGCTGTGATCAGTTGTGAAATAACTGGGCTAGAGATGAGAGAGAACTATGACTAGGGGAATTTCAGATTCCAGTTCCTATCAACTCTCAGTGGCTGTAAAACATCTTCTGACTGCACGTAACATATAAGATCTTGGCTGCATGTACCAGCTACACCACTGCCCTGTCACTGCTGTCCATAGTAAATAGAAGCAAAAATCCTATAGCACTGATATTAATAACCCAACACTTACTGTTTTATAAGAGATGGTTCTGTCTTAATGACATGGATCTTGCTAGAGAAATAAAACAGCTAAACTTCTGCTTTCCTGGGAACGAATCAGACAACTAATTGATAGCTGTACAACATTGGCTATATGACTGCATATATTTAACCTCAAAGTTCTTCATCCCTGAAATAAAAGAAGATGGTGAAGAAAACATTTGCCAGCTTTAATTCACAATGATTTTTTTGAGAGAGTCACATGTCACTTTTGAATAACTTGGCAAATGAAAAAAAAAAAAAAAAGACCTCTGCTCAGTCTATCACTTTATCCCAGAATGCCATATAATTAGGGCACTGCCACCATCAAGGGACCTTTGATCCTGCATGATGCATAGTCACATGCTCTTTTGCTAAAGTATGTCCAATGGCAGATGATATGTCTGTTAAATATGCTAATTCCCTTTTCCTATAGGCTTCAGTTCTGAAGCAGGCTCAAGCTGACAGAGGGGAAGGATTTGCCAAGATTGAAGTTTTGAACATTTCATGAGATGGAACATCCTTATTCTTGAATTGAATTTCCAGAGTATTTTATTACTTTTTGAGAATAGAGAAGTCAAGAGGAGCCTGATTTTTATCTAGAGGCAGGTGAAATTTCTTCCACTAAATGCAGTTTGAGAGATGGTGGATTAAAGCAAACCATTTCATGTTGCCTCATGTGCTGTTCCTGTGTAACATCATGATTATACAGGTAACACAGATTTTTTTTTTAAAAGCCATAAACTTCAAATTTGAAAAACCACTGGAATCTCAGGTTATTCTAAAAAACACACAAAGGGGTGCCTGAGTGACTCAGTCAGTTGAGAGTCTGACTTCAGCTCAGGTCATGATGTCACAGTTAGTGAGTTTGGGCCCCACATCAGGCTTTGCACTATAGCACAGAACTTGCTTCAGATTCTGTCTCTGTCCTTCCACCTCTCTCTCTCTCTCTCTCTCTCTCTCTCTCTCTAACTCCCCAAATTAAATAAACATAAAAAATTAAAATAAAACAATACATAGAGATCGCTTATCTATAGGCAGTGGACATGAAAGTGATTTTAAACTTTAAGGAAGTTTTTATTAACGGATTTTCCAGAGGATAGTGAATGGACTACAGAAGTAGCCTAAAGTCATGTAATATTAAAGGAGAGGTAAAGGAATTAGGGTGTTTATCTTGGTAAAGAGAACATGAAGTGTAGGAGGTGCAGGTGCTATATGTGGAAGAGAAATTAAAATTTCTCCTTGACGCCTCTTATAGCAGAATTAGAAACATGTTCTACAGAAAGGCAAGTTTCAGTTTAATTTAACAAAAACACCAAGTATTTAGAATTAGTGGAGAATGTAACGGTATACGTAGGTGATTTTGCTTCCATAAGTTCTGTCACTATATGTCAACTCAAGGTCAATTTCAACATAATAGTGTGAAAATCTAGACCATGTGTAGAAACAATTCATTTAGGGAGTAATATTCATTGTGTGCTTTGAAGCCAAGTAGGAATTTTCAGAATGAAGAATATTAATTTCTGAGGGAAAAAATTCAGTGTGGAGAAAGATAAATGTATATGAACATTGTATGTTGAGGCATTAATGAGAATCCGGCATTGTTGAATATATGATGTTTCCATAGAATGTAAGTTCTAGAAGGACAGAAGACGTGTTGGTGTGGTTCATTTCCACAGGCCTGGGCCCTAAAACAAAGATTTGCAATATTTCCATCCAACATTTTAGGCCTGTATAGTCCTACAGAATATTTTCCTTTTTCTTGGGATTGAATCCATTTTTGCTTTGAAAAAATAAGCTCCAAAGGAGTATTTCCTTTTTATGCTGGAGAATCTTTCTCCCCTTATTTTTCTAGTTTGAAGAGTAGATTTAAGTTCTTTTTATACTCCTGAAGAGGTCGGCGGAGTGCTCTTCAGTGCACAGAATATCTTATAAGGTTTGTTCACATTTGTAGGCTAGTCTTTCCTCATTATTGAAGTCTGAGAAAGAGTAATGATTCTTAGTATGTCATCCTTAAGACCCTCTCCAATATCCAGTTACAAATAAGAGATGTGCTAGGTTCAGAAGATTGGTTAATGAAGGCAGAGCACGCACTGACTCATTTTTGGAATTACTTTTTTTGTCACTGCAGTGTGTATAATTGAAGGGGATTTTGCATAACCCCACTGGTCCCCAAATTAAAATCCATAAAATATCTTGTTCCTTCAAATTTCATACTGCATAATTTTAAGTTGTAAATATTTATATGCATATATATCCTGAATATTTCTTCAGGGATGTTTGGCCATTTTTCTATAACATAACATTTTGCATTTTGTATATATGAATAATGAAATATTAAAGAATTATATATGTATACATATATTATTATAATTGCTATATGTGTTTTTTTTTTTTTTTTTAAATTTTTTTTTTTTAACGTTTATTTATTTTTGAGACAGAGAGAGACAGAGCATGAACGGGGGAGGGGCAGAGAGAGAGGGAGACACAGAATCGGAAACAGGCTCCAGGCTCCGAGCCATCAGCCCAGAGCCTGACGCGGGGCTCGAACTCACGGACCGCGAGATCGTGACCTGGCTGAAGTCGGACGCTTTAACCGACTGCGCCACCCAGGCGCCCCTGCTATATGTGTTTTAAAGAATATAATAACATACGTAAAATATCATATACAACACACATGTACTTTAGAAATATATATCCTCTCTATAAAAATTATATGTATGTGCAAATTAACTTTAAGTATCTTATTAATAATTGTAGTAGATATAGGTTTTAATGGGGGAAAAAAGAAAGAACATAGAACACAGATAATGTTGAATACAGTTATTTTGAAATCTTCAAAAAAAGAGCTTATTATAGATTGCTAGGAGACCTTGCTTGCTGTGAAGATGTTAATTTTCCCAGCTGTTTTGTGGTGATCAGCACATCTTATCTTGAATTACAGACAAACTGTGTTGGTGGATTTTCTATTTGCTCCTGTTAAGTGGTCTGAATGTCTACTCAGAGGTCACAAGGGTAAGACTATAATGTAACCTCTGTATATCAGATTATCTTTGACCCTGAAATGCATACAGATGTGTATAAAAATTTTTGTAAGAATTAAATAATAGACTGGCTATGAATCTCACTAATTTATTGTTAAATTATGCAATTGTTTCTTTTTTAATTTCTCTCATTTTACAATCAACATTGTGTAGTGGAAATGATACATATTACTGGATATCCAGAGAATTAAATTCTGTGATCATTTCTGACAGTGTTTGGGAGACTTAAATACTTAACTGAATCTTCTTAGATGCCATTTCTTTATTTTTTTAAATGAAGAGGTTACATTAGAACACTTGTTTTCAAAAGATATTTTACAAAGGCCTTTTGGAGGTCAACAATGGATGTGAGTGTCCTCTGAATTGGGAACTTGGGGGTTTATCTCTTTATGAGCTGGAGTTGTTCTCCTCTGTTTAGCGTATTTCTAAAAATTCTAAAAATATTATTTTGGGTACTAATATACTTTAACATACAAAAATTATGCGTGTACAATTGTCTCCCGTATTGAAAATCCCCTAATCCAAAGTACCACCTCACTCCCTCTACTGCTGTTGCAACCTGAAATTTGGCAGAATTTGAGGTTCTCTATGGGAATAAAAATGTCATACCAAATTAGGAACTTCATCTTTTTTTTCTTGTAAAGCAATTTTAATTTTCTTAGATATATTTAATGTTTCCATTAATGTTTTCTGAACAAAAACCAATTTGAAATGGTAAAATTATATATCTCTGTATATATTTGGCACCTCAGACAATTGTTTCAGTGCTATCAGCAAAGTCACTGGTACATCTGTTGTTTCTCCTTTCCTTTTCCTTTTTAAAACAATATTTACCTTTTCCAGTTTTATTAAAATATAATTGACATATGACATTGCAATGGTCCAACTATACAAGGTAACAATTATATATAATACATATAGCAAATAATTAGCAACTAATTATATATATGTATCATTTTGCAATATATATGTATATACATATATATATATATACATACATATATATTGCAAAATGCAATATATACATATATATTGCAAAATGATTACCACATTAAGTATAACATTCATAACCTCACAGTTACATTTTTTGTTTTGTGATGAGGACTTTTAAGATCTAGTAACTTTTAAATGTACAATACAGCATTGTTAACTATAGTAATCATGCCATACATTACATCCCTAGGACTTATTTATTTTATGACTGTAAGTTTTTACCTTTTGACCACCTCACCCATATACCTCCATCAATGTGCCACCCTTCCCAACCACTCCCTGCCTCTCTGACAACCACAAATCTGTTCTGTGCTTTTATTTTTGTTTTGAGATTCCACATACAAGTGAGATCATACAGTCTTTGTTTTTCTCTGTCTGACTTATCCAACTTGTTTCCCTTAGCATGATATCCTTAAAGTCATCTTAACTTTATCTTCATTTCGTTGTAGGTCATTGTCTCCAAAGTGTTATTTATTTGTAACAGAAGTTCAATCTAGTTGCTAAATATTGTATTCCCAGAACTTATAGGAAGTTCTTAGAGCCAATTTCTTTTCTTTACATGGCTTTGGATGAGTCCTTTTAAAGTAGCACCAAAAGCTACTAAACCACTGTGGGTCAAGCCCACTGAGCAGCACTTGGTAGTCTGTTCTCCCAGAGGGGAATGTGAGTAGGGATAAAGAAGGACAGGAGAATATAATTATAGGTAACATGAAAAAGAAAAATGAGTTAATGAAAATAATCCCATTATGAATAATATATCTAAGCAGCAGGATATAATTTAATGCTATAAAATGTGAAGGGAATGAGAGAAAGAAGCAGATACAGGGTATGGAAATAGAGAGCAAATAGAGTTTTGCTTATTACACTTCTAAATCTGTTTGGCATGTATTATGTTGTTTAATCCTCACCAAAACCTGAAAGGTAAATGTAACTAAAATTGACTCTTGAACATGAGAGTTTAGGGTGCCAAACTCCCACGCAGTTGGAAATCTATGTATCTATGTATAATTTTTGACTCTCCCAAAACTTAACTACTAATAGCCTACTGCTGACTGGAAGCCTTACTGATAACATAAACAGCTAACATATTTATTATGTTGTATGTATTATATACTCCACTCTTATAATAAAGTCAGCTAGAGAAAAGAAAATGCTATTAAAAATCATAAGGAAGGAAAAAACATTTACAGCACTATAGTGGAAAAATACTTATAGTATTTATGGAAAAAATTACTATATTTATGGCAAACAATCTTGCATGTAAGTGGACTTGTACTGTTAAAACCCCATGTTGCCCAAGGGTCAACAGGATTACCGTTTTACAGATGAGAAAATCCAAGGATTAGGCAATTTGTTTTAACGCGCAGAGCTTCCAAATTATGGAGCTTTTATTCAAAACCATTCTGGTCAGCCAAAAATCATATTACCTTTCTTTTATAACACCTGGCACCTAGGAATACAATGACATTTAAAAGAGATATTTCATTCAAAGGATTAAATGACAATTCCTGCATTTACTTTATAGGAAGAAATAAGGTGCATATGATACAATTAACCATACTAAAGTGTACAAGTAAGTGGTTTTTAAGATATTTACAAGGATGTAAAATCATCCCCACTATCTAATTCCAGAAAATTTTCATCACATCAAAAATAACCCCCCTACCCAGTAGCACTTATTCCCCAATGCACCCTTCCTCCAGCCTCTGGCAATCACTAATTTACTTTCTGTCTGTATGGATTTGTCTGATTTGACACTTCATATCGATGGAATCATACAACCTATGGCCTTTTATGTTTGTCATATTTCATTTAAGCATGATGTTTCCAAATGTATCCATGCTGCAGTGCTTATAATACTCTATTCTTTTTCTTATGGCTGAATAATATTCCACCCATATACACATTTTCTCTCTTCATCAGTGATGGATATTTGTGTCATTTCCACTTTTTGACTCATATGGATAATGCTGCTATAAACATTCATGTAAGAGTTTTTTTTGAACACCTGATTTTTTATTTTTTAAGTATATAGCTAAGAGCAGAATTTCTGGCTCCATGTTTAACTTTTTTAGGAACTAACGATTTTCTACAGGAGCTGCACCATTTTACATAAAGATTCTTCATATATCCTTGACAACACTTATTTTCCAGTTTTAAAAACTATGATTATAGCTATCCTAGTAGTTTGAAGTGTAATTGTTTTTGTATCTCTCAACCTTGTTGAGTTTATTAGCTTTAATAGTTTTTATTTTTTAATTGACTCTTCAGTTTTTATTTGTTTGTTCTTTTAGTTGGTTCTATGATGCCATCTATAAGTAGATACTTTTACTTCTTTGTTTCTGATATGGAAAGATTTCTTATGTGAGGTAGGATAAAACTGCTAAGAAAGTATACATTTCATTTTTAAAAAAACGCAGAAAAACCCAAAAATGGACGCTTCTTTTGAATCATGAGTAAAATAAAATATTAGCATTTGAGACTATGGGCTTACTAAATAAACTAAAACCAATAATGAAAGACCAGTACTATATTTAGATAATATATCTATGCTGAGATGATATACTTTTGATAAAATGATAAAATTAAGCAAGCAAAAAACAATATATAAAGAATAAACTCTATCAAACATTTCCTCTTTCATTTTTGCTAAAGGAGTATACTCAATTAAGTATAATTTTATAATAATACAACCACTTGGAACTTTATTCAAAAAAGAATTTAAATAACTTTCATGTGGTCATATACATGAATAAAATGAGGGGAATCAGAATGCTCACAAGCTCCTAAACGTACCATATCTGAGTCCATCCATCTCTCCTTCCCTAACTTTCCCTCAGTGTCAAACTGCACGGGGCCTGGGCTAATGGCAGCATGGCAGAATTGGGATTTAGCCAGGCAACAGCATAAACTAATAAATGGAAAATGTGCTTAGGCTTTCTCCTCTTCTTTTTTTTCTCCTAATTTGTTTGCTGTGAGAGTGTTACCTTCATATGAGACCCAAAGGAAACCAGGAGGAGAAATTTGACAAAAATATTCAATGACATCAAAAGAGAGATTGACAAAAATAGGATTTACTGGGGATGCCTGGGTGGCTCAGTCCATTAAGCATCTGACTTCAGCTCAAGTCATGATATCACAGTTTGTGGGTTTGAGCCCCACGTCAGGCTCTGTGCTGATAGCTTGGAGCCTAGAGCCTGCTTCAGATTTTGTGTCTCCCTCTCTCTCTGTCCCCCCACCCCACTCACACTCTATCTCTCTCAAAAATAAATAAACATTAAAAAAATTAAAAAAATAGGGTTTACTTTATAATATTACAAAACATAGAAACACATATAAACATGTAGTATTACTGAAACTAAATTAAAAATTATTTTCTTTTCAGCATTCAGTCCTATTTGCCCTCCTAAAATGAGCAGCACAGAAGTGAAATGGTGAAGTTGTGAAGAATCTTATCTTGGATAAAAGTAAATAGGGGATAAAATGATAACTTCCTTTAAATATTTAAATATTCAATGACTGATACCAAACTAAATCTTAGTCCACGAAACTCCAATGGATGGAATACAGATCAACAAAAATAATTAGAGAAATTCTGGTTCTTCCTCAGTAAGGAAGTTCTTTAGAGCAAATCAAAGTCTTCAGTACCCAGAGTGAGAGTTTCTTGTTATAAAACATATTCCAAAGTAGGCTGCAGTGTTATTTCCTGAAGTGATACAAATGGTCATTCATTTTTTTCTTTTATCTTATATAATTGAGATCCTGACAAGTACCAGTATTTGGATTAGATTAATTGATAAAAAAAAATTTGTTACTGACATTTCTGATGTTTATCATTCAGCAGCAGCTATGAACACAAGGCAGTAATATAAAGAAGCACATAAACTTCATTTTGAGAGAGTGGGTAAAGGTTCTGAGAAAGTGCATAATCATGAGACCAAACCTGGCCTGAGGTCTAGGGCAAGATTTTTGGCTTAATTTGAAATTTGTGCTTAACTTGAAATCTGAAGGGAACTTACATTTGGGCTAAAGAGAAAATAAAGAAGACAGCAAATAATTTAGAATTACAAATAATTAATCTATTGATAAACATCATCTCTAAGTACTTTCTATTTTCCTTAAGTTAGCTCACTATTAGTCCCCTACCTGAAGGGAAAACACAAAGGACAGGTTTGTGTGTTTGGGGTGCGAAGCAGAGAAGGAGGAAAAGAAATTTATTTATCCTAGAGAAGCTTAGAAAACATTTATCAACTGGGCACCTCATTGGAAGTCTTCCGACAGTTTGTGCTGGTGATAGTCTTACGTTCTTTGGAATTTTGAGACTTAGCAAAGAAGGAGAAGATACAAAAACGTGGAGTGATGTTGAAAAGAGACAATGTATTCTTCAAAACTTTGCCCATGACAGGCCATAGTATCCACTGTGCCACCATACAAATAATAAATTTTAGCAAAGGTTTTGGAGGCTTTCTTAACACAGCAATTTGTATTATTTTGAAATAGCATGCAGAGGTTCTCCTGGGTGGCTCTGTTCCTTGAACATCTGACTCTTGATTTGGCTGAGGTCAGGATCTCATGGTTTGTGAGATCAAGCCCAGCATCAGGCTCTGCACTGAGAGTGGGGAACCTGCTTAACATTCCCTCTCTCTGTCACTCTCCGTCTTTCCCCCACTTGTGCTTTCTTTCTCTCTTTTAAATAAACATTACAAGAGAAAAGACAGAGCATGCAGAAAAGCAATTAACAGATAGCTACATCCTATTTTTAATATCTCTGGCTCACCATGCATTTGAGTCACTGTATTATAGAGTCTGGAAAGGGAGTGAGTGTCTGTTCTTGTACGAATTAGCATGTCACAGTCCTTTTAGAAATCATGATTATTGGCATTTTAAGGTCAAATAAGTCAAAGTTAAATGATTTATCTAAATAATCCACTTACCAAGAGGTGGAATTGAAACATGAATACCATTCTACACAATTCAAAAGTCTATGCTGTTTTCATATTTATATGGATTATAATAAATGGATTATAGGATACCAAAAATGCCAGGGGGAAAATAAATAGCTAAAAAACAAAACAGGATAAAATAGCTAAGATAGGCATCACATTTGTCCAGGTTCTTCAGAAAGAAACTGGCTTACACAATTATGGAGGCTGACAGCTTCTAATATCTGTAGTTGGCGAGCTAGACAGCTGAAGACCCAGGGATGCTATTTCTGTAATTTCAGTCCCAAAGCCAGCAGCCTGGAGACCCAGGAGGAGCTGAATTTTCAGTTTGAGTTCAAATGGAGATAAAAACCAATGTTTCATCTCAAAAGCAATCAAGCAGTCAGAAAGTTCTCTCATTGCTTTTTTGTTCTATCCAGGCCTTCAACAGGTTGGATAAGGGCCACCCACGTTAGGGAGAACAATCTGCTTTACTTGGTCTGCTCATTCAAATGTTAATTTCATGAAAATGCCCTCATGGATAAGTACTCAGGATAAGTAAATATCTGAGCACCATGTGGCCCAGTTAAATTGACACATAGAATTAACCACATAGGCACATGTACGTATCATGGTGTATCCAAAGGAATGAGAGTATGTGAAGTTAAGGGTAGTTAGATAGGACTTAAAAGTAAAGGCAGTAGAATTTGCCTTGAAGATGGATAAATACATGATGAGCATCAGGGATAGGATGGGAATCTTAGGCAGAGGAAATAGAATGATTCAAGGCATAATGGGCATTCTTGATCTCTCCAAATCAATTTTATCTGAAATTAATACAGTTGGCCCTTGAAAAGCACAGGTTTGAATACTGTGAGTCTATTTATATGCAGATTTTTCTCAATAAATACAGTACAGTACTGTAAATGTATTTTTTCTTCCTTATTATTTTCTTAGTGACACGTTTTCTTTTCTCTACCTTGCTTTATTGTAAGAATATAGTATATAAGGTGTGTAAGTAGTATATATACAAATACATATAGCATACAAAATATGTTACTTGATTATGCTCCTGGTAAGGATTCATCATCTACTACACCTTAAATTTACACAGGATTATGTCAATTTTAATCTCAATAAAGCTGGAAAACAAATATGTCTTTGACCTTTGAGGCTTCAGCTGAAATGGCAGAAGAAAAACATTTTTATTTGAACATTACCTTAAACTACTAGAAGAACTGACATCATATCAATATTCTAATATTTTCTAATAATTTTTTAGAAAAGAATTATTAATCATGACATGATCTCTATTAATTAAATACTTCTGTCTTTCAGGAACATTTTGTAGTGTTTTTTTTTCTCATAAAAATTTCCTTTCCAAGATTATTTTTAAATATTTTTTATTTTTAGCTCATACAAATAAGTATTTTTTACATATACTCTAACATATTAGTCATACAGATGGGATTTAACTTTAGTCATTACATTATTATGTATTTGTTACCAAACCAAATTCATAGGAATCTATCAATGCAAAGACTATAACAGAAAAAATATATATATTTGCCACTAATTAATTTATATAATATTTTGATTAAACTATTGTTTCTTTTTCAGAAATCTGTACCATAATAGCAATAAAATATTATGACTTTAGTTATTTATTAATGATGTTGACAGTTTTCACCCATTTGTCTACATCAAAATATAAGGGCTTCTTATTCAGGAACCTACTCTAGTTTCCCACTTAATGATGTTTTCTTTTGTCTCTCTATAATAAATCAATAGCTGATATAATTATAATTCCATGATATTTTATTAAAGCTATTATTGAGTGATTACTTTGTATTAGGATTTGTACTTTTGTTCATTAACTATTTGAATGTTTCTGGTAAGAAGGAAAATTTCTGTTATTAAATTTAGAGTTGTCCAACATTCTGGAATAGTTTTTTTTTACATATATATAAAAGAAACAAAACTTTCAATGTTTGTTTCTTTTTGAGAGAGAGAAAGAGAAAGAGAAAGAGAGAGAGAGATAATGAGCTTGAGTGGGGGCAGGGACAGAGAGAGAATCCCAAGCAGGATCCATGCTGTCAGGGCACAGTCCAATAAGGGGCTCAATCTCATGAACCAAGAGATCATGACCTGAGCTGAAATCAAAGTCAGATGCTTAACTGGCTGAGCCACCAGGTGCCACAAGAAATTCTTAATTTAAATTTTATTTTAATTTTAGTGAGTTAACATACAGTGCAATATTGGTTTCAGGAGTAGAATTCAGTGATTCATCACTTATATACAATACCCAGTGCTCATCAAAACTGCCCTCCTTAATACCCATCACCCATCTAGCCCATCTCCCACTTCCTTCCTTCCATCAACCCTCAGTTTGTTCTCCATCATTAAGAGTCTCTTGTGGTTTGTTTCTCTCTCTTCTCTACCCCTATTTCCCAGTTCATCTGTTTTGTTTCTTAAATTCCACATATGAGTGAAATCATATGGCATTTGTCTTTCTCTGATCGACTTATTTCACTTAGCACAATACATTCTAGCTCCATCCAGATTGTTGCAAATGGCAAGATTTCAATCTTTTTGATGGCTGAGTAATTTCTGTTGTACATATATACCACTTCTTTATCCACTCATAAATCTATGGACATTTGGGCTCTTTCCATAATTTGGTTATTGTTGATAATGCTGTTATAAATATTATTTGTATCCTTTGAGTAAATTGCTGGATCGTAGGGTAGTTCTATTGTTAGTTTTTCGAGGAACCTTCATACTGTTTTCCAGAGTGGCTGCAACAGTTTGCATTCCCACCAACAGTGCAAGAGGATTCCTCTTTCTCCACATTCTCAACATCTATTGTTTCTTGTGTTAATTTTAGCCATTCTGACATGTTTGAGGTGATATCTCATCATCGTTTTGATTTGTATTTCCCTGATGATGAGTGGCTATTGAGTATTTTTTCACATGTCTATTAACCATCTGGTCTTTGGAAAAGTGTCTATTCATGTCTTCTTCCCATTTCTTTCTTTTTAAAGTTTATTTAGAGAGAGAGAGAAAGAGAGAGAGAGACAGAGAGACAGAGAAAGAGGGAGAGGGAGATGGAGATGGAGAGGGAGAGGGAGAATCTCAAGCAAGCTCTGTGCTGTCAGTGCAGAACCTGATGCAAGGCTCGATCTCATGAAAGGAGAGACCATGACCTGAGCTGAAATCAAGAGTCAGAAATTGGTGCCTCAATATCTTCTGCTCATTTCTTAACTGGTTGTTTGATTCTTGGTTGTTGATCTTGATAAATTCTAGAACAGACAATACTAGAATTTGTGTGGAACCACAAAAGATCCTGAATAGCCCAAGCAATCTTGGGGAAAAAACCCCAAACAAACAAACAAACCAAAACAAACAAACTAAAAGACCTGGAGCATCACTATTCTGGATTTCAAGCTATATTACAAAGCTGTAGTCATCAACACAGTATGGTACTGGCACAAAAACAGATGAATAGATTAATGGAATAGAATAGAAAACCCAGAAATGGACCCACAACTATATGGTCAAAGCAGGAAAGAATATCGAATGGAAAAAAGATAGTCTCTTCAACAAATGGTGCTGGGAAAACTGGATGGTAACATGCAGAAGGATGAAAACAGTCCACTTTCTTACACAATACACAAAAGTAAATTCAAAATGAATGGAAGACCTAAATGTAAGACAGGAAGTCATCAAAATCCTAGAGGAGAACACAGGCAGCAACCTCTTTGACCTCAGCCAGACCAACTTCTTACTAGACATGTTGCCGAAGGCAAGGGAAACAAAAGCAAACATGAACTACTGGGACTTCATCAATATAAAATGCTTCTGCACATTGAAAGAAATAATCAACAAAACTAAAAGGCAACCTATGGAATGGGAGAAGATATTTGTAAATGACATATCTGATACGATTAGTATCCAAAATCTATGAAATAGTTTATTTTGAATAGATTTCATGCAATTTTAGTATTATCTTTCATCCATAAGATCATATAACTGACTCATAAATATAATCTTGTGTTATTTCTATTATATGTATTTCTATTATTTGTCACTTGTTTTTTAAAATTAATAAGGTAGGTGATATAAGAAAAATAAGAATTTAATATCCAGATTAGATAGGACTACAAGCCCCACAGATTTAAGATTTGACATATTTTATTTACTACTTTCTCATAATTCTCATCAAAACTTTTAATATTTTTTAGCCACCAACTATGACAGTTGAGGGAGAGTATGCATGCATATATCTAATCACTTAATAATATTAAGCTGTTATATCATAACAGAATATATATCTGTATTTTCCTGGGTATTATAAGTACAGGTAGAAATTACCTAAAAGTATAATGTGGTAACTATATATCCTAAGAGAATTACAAGGATGTTAATTAAAAGAAAACAAATCCATAATTATTTTACCATAACTGCAGAATTTTCTTAGTGTTCAATGTTCCTTATTCCATGTCAATGAATTTTTTTTTTTAACTGAATACTTGCTAGGCATTAGATGTTACTCTAGGAATGTAAGGAATATAAAAGACCCTGTTTCTACATTCAAGAAATCTAGTTGAGGAAGACCAGTATATACCTCAGCAACTATAAAACAATAAATAAGAGTAAGTGTTGTGGTATTAGGGAGTGCAGAGAGACTGTATTTAACAGGAAAGATTACAAAAGCACTCGGAGAGTAGAAAGATGATGTCACAGGCAACTTAGAAACTTTCTTGAAAGTGGTTTTAAGAACTTTCTTTAAAGTTCAGAGTGGGTGGCAAGCTAGAATCTTTTATTAAAAAATATAAAGTTTAGAGCAATGTATTAAGTGCTCAGTTCACGTAGCTAGTATTTTGTTAATGCAAAAGGAGGTAGTGGAGAAAGGGCATTCCAGGGAAACAGAACAGTCCAAATTAAAGTAGAATTGAATGAAATTTGAAAACAAAGCATAAATAAAAATGGTATAGAAATAAACTGAAATAATAATGGCTTAGAAAAAAAACTTTGGAATTCAATGAATTATTTTTTCTCTATATATTTGAGCTCCAATTGTGTTTTTGTGTATGTGTGTGTGCACATGTGTATGTGTTTTGACGTGTCTTTAGTAATACAAAGACAGAACTATTTTCTTTGCTATCACCACCCAGAACTACGAATTTATAAGTTTATATATAGGCTTTGAGAAATTTATATCCATTCCTTCAAGTAGAGTGAAAAAATGGTTTTATGATTATTGGTAAAATTTAATTCATATTTAAATCACTTTATGAGGTATGATTGACATACAAAAAGTTATATATATATTTAATGTATACAACTTAATGAGTTTGAAGATAAATATACTTCAGTGAAACCATCATCATAGTCTATGCCACAAACATATCCATCACCTCTGGTAGCTTTCCTCCAGACCTATTATTTGTGTGTATGTGTATGTGTGTGATAAAAACACTAAACATTTAACATAAGATCTACCTTCTTAGCAAACTTTGAAGTATAAAATATAGTATTTAAATACTAGGATTCAAATTTACATATATAACTTTCTTACAAAAATAGAGCTTGTGTTAGAAGATAGGAACGTTTACTGATTTTTCTACCAAGGAAGGAGAAATACCTTTATAACCTAAATTTTATATATAAACTTTATGGAAAAACAAACAGAAAAACATATCCCAACAGTCCTGTTGATAGTTCAGAACATAGGACACCACTCAGTCCCTATAATTTCTTGTGACTGAAATCTTTATTTTAGTCAGAAGGGGCTGTTCATTTGTTTTCTTGTATCAATTGTTAATTAGAAAAATCAAAGGTTTAAACCTTTAATCTTTTGCTTGTTTTCTCCTTTTATCCCTTTTTATTTTAAATTTCAAATCCTTTTCCCGTTTTGAAATTGTGTTTTTTTCTCCAATCTACTTTTTTCCTCAATGCCCTTTGAACTTTCTATAGTTTTCTCTTTTTCTTGCATTTCTAGTAATTCATTCTTCATTTGGTATTTCTTTTTATTATTCCTTCTGAATTTCATTAGGTCTCACTGCACATCCTTCTATTATCTCATTTTCCCTTCCTGTGTCTGATGTCCTCTTTTTCTATTTTTAATGCTGCCTTTTGAAAATTTTGCTCACTTTCCTAAATTTTAAATGTGTTTTGAAATATTAAACTATAGGGTTTTGTTTTCACTATGGATATATATATATATATATATATATATATATATATACACACACATACATACATAGTCCTGGTGTGGTTGATTGTCAGAAAATAAAATTTCACCTGTTTCCCTAATTTAACCTAATTCAAACCCATATGTGTTTAAAATGAGTTCTACTCTCAGCAGTGTTTTGTTACTTATGAGGCTCTCTGCTCCATCAAAGAAATATGTGCTAATGGTTTCTGAGGAGTTTACACATTCAGACTTACTTTGTCCTTTTTTAAATGGTCCAATCAACTAGAGTAAAACATATTACCCATAGAGTTAAATAATTTTCTGATGGAATAAACATAAATTTGAGGCAAACTTTTGCTCATATGAACTATTCTTCTCAGGAAAAGTCGCACATAAACTGTCTAGCATTTAAAAAGAAACCCAATTAACTGTTATTGAAGAGTTTGCTTGAAAGTATTCACCAATTGACATTATCTTGATAAAGACCAAAATATCATGAGTAGTGGTTAAAATGCAGGCTCTAAAGTCAGACTCTTTGTGTTAAAAATCTGCTTCCAACTCTGACTAGCTATATGGTCATTAAATCCCACTGAGGTAAAGTCTGAGTAG
The DNA here is from genome assembly GCF_018350155.1 of Leopardus geoffroyi. Classification (NCBI taxonomy): domain Eukaryota; kingdom Metazoa; phylum Chordata; class Mammalia; order Carnivora; family Felidae; genus Leopardus; species Leopardus geoffroyi. Next base: position 97,797,954 of record NC_059336.1, on the reverse strand, counting down.
GTATAAACCAAGAATAATAGCAATATTAAGCAAAACGGAGTTGTGAGAATTGAATTAATTAATACATTCAAAGAGCTTAAAATATGCCTTGGATAGCAAGCGGTTAAATATTTTAGAAAAACACAGTTCTTTAAAAACTAAGATCTGATACATTGTGCTTGGAAAATGTGCATATAATCTAGCATTGAAAATTGTGTCTGAGTACACTAAGGTCAACTTTTTTTTTTCTTTTTTTTACTCTTCCCAGGAGCAATTAGAGTTTGACATGCTGTGACATAGTCACAGCTGGAAGTCTGACATACCTGGAAATGTACATGAAGTGTAGAGTATTGCCATCTCCTTTTGCTAGTATATTCTTAAATATTTATGGTAGCAAACAAATAACCCCAGAAATATACATGGCTGCTTCCAGCTGGACTGAAGTCAGAAAGATGCTACGACTTTAAATATCAACTAAATCTTTTCCCCTCAGGGTGTAGCCTTGAGCTAGACACCTGGGGGAAGGGTGCAGATAATTTATTAAAAAGTATGTAATTCATAGTAGCAACTGGAAATAACAACTGAATGTTAGAAGATTAGTAGAAATAAAAGATACAGTTATTTTCCCCAAAGAGCCTACAGTATGTTTGAGTAGGCTGCATCCTTTGTATTTTATAACCATGTACTTTACAATGTGTATCCTAAGGGAAAGTAGTTTAATAGAAAATAAATTAGGATTTACAGGAGGGGGAAATGAATTCTAGGTTGGGTAACTGAACCTTTTAGAGTCAATAAGGTTTTGTTTGTGATGTTGGGCAGTTAAGGAATTTAGGCAGATGGAGTGGAGAAAGAAATAACAAGTCAAGTTGTTAGACAAGAGATACATGTGCAAGACAAGTATCAGACTTTGTCACCAAAAGGATGAGTAGATCATTAATTTTGTCTTCCACTGTTGATTGATTAGTCATGGGCAATGTCTTTCTGTTCCGGATGTGCAGTGAGGATGGAGAGAGGAGAATCATGGTTATGCTTAAAATGGTAAAGTGGCCTTAACTCCACGGGTGTGAAGAACTGTATCATTCCTATATAGGAATTCTGGAGTAGGACCAAGAAAACAAAAGCATCTGTGATCTAGGTTCAAAAATAGTGAGCTTAAAAAATAGAGGATATGTCAGTACAGCTTAAAATGAAGAAAGGACTTTGTACTTTAGAAAGTTAGGCTTGGCAAAACATTCAACATGCATATCTCTCAGACCACAGTGATAATTGATGAGACACTAAAAATTTAAGTGTTTTTTTAAAACTGAAGTGTTTTAAGGTATGTTTGATGTGCTTTTTACAAACCAACTGCATACTTCACGAACAATTGTTTCTTAATACACTTTTTAATTTTCATTTGGCATTAAACTAAATTTTTGTTCTCAATGACTAGTGTATTGTGAGATTGTATAAAATTTAGGCCAAAGTTAATAGTTGTTTCACTGAGTTACAACTACTGATTTTAATTAAGTATCCCAATTCTGTGGTGACAAAAAAGAAAAACAAATAAAATTTTATTGCTTTGTTTTTGCTGAAAATGAATGTGTTGTATTTAACCCAAAATTTGAAAAAAAAAATTACAAGAGCGATTTTAGCACCTCTAATGATGTTCTTAGTAAAAATAAACAAGCTACATTGAACAATGCTCTGTTTATTTTCTAGAAATAACTTTTGAATCTCTGAATGCTTGTTTGTTTACAATAAAATAGCAAGAGGATGTAGAGGTTATACACTACACATTTATGATAGACATTTCAACAAATGATGTAAGAAATTTTGTAGACATGAAAGGAAGAGAAATACTTTATCATACTAAAGAAAAATACCATCTGACTGTACATCTTTTTTCTAAGAAAACAATTAAACATAAATTAAATCAAGTACTGACATGGTATAATGGAGAAGTATGAAGTCTAGATGCAAGTAAAGAGGGATTTCAACTCTGCCTCCACCACTTTTCTACTGGATGACCACTACTCTTCAGACACATAAGAGAGAGAGGAAGAACATATACTCAGATTAATTACCACTTTATTAAAGAAGGGGTTTTGTACAGAGTCCCTAGCAGACTGCCTATAATATAACAGAAGAAACCCCTTACGTTACTAGCTATGTGATCTTAGACAAGTTATTCAATGTGTTTGCGTGTTTATGAAATAAAGATAATTATAATGCCTATCTCAAAATGGTGTTAGGACTAATTTAGATATTGACAGCTATCATTTTTAATAAATCTGAATTACCTGCCATTTATCTACTGTGCCCAATGCTATCCTCTGGGACTTCTTCCAACACTCCCAAATTGAGTTAGATCCTTCTGGTTCAGTAAGCATCCTCTTTTGCCACTATGACATTCTTGTACCATACATGGATTTATCCATCTCCCTCATTTGTTCATGAGTTTCTAGGGAAGAAACTGTCCCATTCCTCTTCATATCCTATTTTCACGTCCATCCCATGCAGAGAAGCATTATTTATACTAGAAATTGATTGGGTGCACGGATACAATGTGTCACACTTCAAAATAGTGCTGATTCTTTAAAAAGATGCTTCATATCTTCCTTCTTACATATATAAAAAATCACTTTGTCTTTAAGCTAAAGATTCCCTTCCTCTCTGCTACAATAAAATGCCAGATAATTTGCTGCTTTCCTAGTTAACTAGGAGGCAAGGCTGCCATTTCAAATGTATCTGGAAACAATCAACCATCCAGAGGATTGCTAGCTTGGCTGGTAGTGAATTAAGGCTTCACTATGAGCGGGATTTAGAGTTTATCAGAAAGGCTTGAATGTTCCCTAGAATTGCTTTCCATTTTTTATGCAGTGTTTTTCCATATAGTGCAGTCCAAATGACTCCTATTAATTGCAAGCCTGGGGTTGTTTTATTGGAGGTTTGTAGAACCCACATTCACAGCTTTCTTTCCTTTTTTAAATTTCAAATGATGTTAAGGCTTCTGCCTTCAGCTTCTTTTGCTTTAAATGATAAACTCTGGCATAGGGCAGGCATTGTTTAATCAGCACATTTATGATGTGTCTTTAGCTACTGAGAAATTATTGCTTCAGTCTAACTGGTTAAATGCTCAAATGTATAGAAAAATGAGTCAAATATAACATGCAAAAGAGAGGTGTAATTGATCAATATCTAATTTTTAGATGAAGGTGAAAGTTGGGAGAAGTAACTTCTCTGTGTTAGTGAGACACAAAAGACCAAATGCCAAATCTTTTATTCAACATTGGTATTTGCTATCATTGGTGTGACAATGAGAAATAAGGTCAGATTGCTATCTTTGGAAACCTATGATTTAGAGAAGGAGATAGAAAGATTTCCTCAGTCATAAGAACAGAGAAATGAGCCACTACTCATCCATAGGGATTAAAAAATCTGGAAAGGTGTCATAGAAAAGGTGGCATTTCAGCTGTTCCTAGAAGAATAAGTAGTAGTTACTAGGTGGTTGAGAAAAGGAATTCATTCTTGTTAGAAAGTAAAATGTTTGTCAACTGAAAGTAGATTAATATTTACAGTGAAATCTTGGGATTACTCTTGAGTTATGTTAAAAACTAATGAATCACATTCTTACCATATTTTGTGCTCTACTAAGTACAATGCTTTGGAAATTTTCTTGAAATTTCCCTGCCTGAAGCTGAAGCTCATACACATTAAAGATTTCTCAGACTATTTTTCTCGACAGTAAAGCTACCAATTGACCCTTCTTTGCCTAGATACCTGAACACTGGGATTTCCTCATTTTTCCTAGGGAACAGACATTCAGGAAACATCTTTTGTGTTACCTGATTACTATCTGGACCTTTCTTCTCATTTTATTCCTTTCACTTCTGTATTTTGGATCTGCCCCATGTTTGCACACATATTTATCTTATTTTTGAAAAAAAAAATCTGTATTCCATGTTTCCCAAATTCCAGCTGCCCTTCTTCTACACTTAAAAATAAACTCCTGTTCTCATACTACTAGGCACAGAAGCAAGATAGGGTTTAGGTCTCTTCCTCCTTCTCAGTTCTAATTTAGAATGCTTCATTTCTTTTAATTATTTTTACTAAGTTCAAGGTATATTGTATATACATAAACTAACTTCATTCTTCATTACCACTTTACTTATCACGCTTCCTCCATATATAATGAGGACTTTTTCATCTGGCCCAATGTTTCTCTTTTATTCTTCATTTTGCCATAATCCTGGGAGCTGCACTGACTTTACAGGTAACTCATCAAATAACCTAGCCATTTATTTCCTAGAATAATCTACCCATCTATTTCCTCACTTCTTAAAATGGTGATGGAGAGGCTCAAGAAGTGTTAGTTATATCAGAGCACGTAGAGTTACATGTCATGCTATATATTCCTATCGATACATTCCTGCTCATGGTAGCTTTATGAGGGAGGACTTTGGAGAATATGAAGCTCATGGGATCTATATTGACTCCTTTTGAACGAGAGAGTATGGATTCCAGAGAACAGGTATTGTGATTTGGGCAAGCAGAATTCTTGTCTCTGTTTGCTGTCTTCATATGGAAGTGAAAAGAGTACAACAGGGTTGATTTTAACTGAAATATGCAAAATTCTTGATTTTCATTTTAATTTCTGCCCATGGAGATTAATGAAAATGAATGTAATTAATAGACCTCAGGAAATAACTTTAGACCATAAGGATAATTGTCATATATTAGAAATGACAGAGCAAAGGTCTAGAAGAAACTAGACCTTGTATAATTTATAAAGCTATTATGCTAGCCAGTCCTAGACTACCTGAACTGAAAACTCTAGAATTCTTTATGTGATAAATAAGCATATTATTTTAAAGCCACTGCTATTTTGATGCTTTCTGTTTTGTAATCTTAAATATTACAGGTAATCTTAAATATTACAATTAAATTTAATCTGTCGTTATTGCCTATTTGTTTGCTTAATTCTTACTATTCATTCTCAATATTTTGATGGGATCCATTCTTTTGCCAATCTTTTAATATTTGGTTGTTTCAGAATCTCTTCTTAGCCTTATGCACTCTTCAATCTCTACAATTTTGTAGATTACACCTGTTTTTATTGTGTAAACAACTTGAGACCAGGTTGTTGACAGGCTGAATTTCTTGGGTGAAACTTAAGCTGGAGTCTTAAACTGAGGTAGGGCAGGGTTTCTATTTCAGAGGGATACCTTAGTACTACCTTGGGAAAAACATTGTATCTTTTTGAATTTGTAAGTAGTTTAGTATGGGCAGAGTTATATGCAGGAAGTTAGTTGTGGGAGACAAAGGGCAAAGGCAGAAGAAGGGCTAGATTTCAAGTGGTTTCCTGTGCTCCATGAAGGAGTTTAAGCTCTGCAATTGGGAGTAGATATTAGGAGGTGTAAAGAGAGTACTGGACAGAAGTTGGGCGATAATAGTGATAAAGAATTAAAGATGTGGAAAATAGGTAAAGAGAACTGGTGAACCAAGTATCAAGTATGTTTGGGGTGGAGGTACTAAGAAATTCAAAGTAACGATTATAGAAAGACTCTTCCGAATATGGTCAGGAGGTGAAAGTAGCAAATGCGAATTAACTATGCTGGGATAGTGTTAGTTCTGTGGTGCTCCAAAAAAGTTATTGTTATTGTTTTGGTATAACTGTGAGTAAAGTACATTCTTCCTGTCTTACTTGTGTACCCTAGATTTTCTGGGATAGCCATGAAATAAAACATTCCCATTTTTCATAAATTCTTCACGCATGTATCAAAATGAATTGGGGCAATCTTTTTATGTTTTTAAGAAAGGACAGGAAAATATTGCATGTTTCAGTAAGCGAAAAGATTTTTACCTGAGAAATTATACTTAGGGTTGAAGGTTGGGGAGGTGAAATGATGATTTAAAAAAAAGAAGAAGGGAAGATAAAAGAAGGTTGTAACATTAAATGAGAAACTTAGGGGAATGACTGGTCGGTGCTGATGACACGGTTAGTTGAAGTTTTGCCTACGAGCTATACCCAGGCCTCTGAGTAAAGTGGGTGTTATGTCATTGCCCTTGTGCCAGATGTTTATCTCATGTACTCTTTGTGAAGATAAGATGGAAACTGTTAGATGTAAGTCATAATGTGAATGAAAGGTAAAATACGGTGAGCTTTGGAAGGTAGCTGAAGAATTTTAATAAGTAATTTTAAAGGTTTTACAGGTTTTAATCTTACTCTCATAGACCAAGTAATTGCATTTAGCCTAGATTTTTCTAATTTGACCTAGATGTGTTATATGCAACTTCTAGTGAGGCATCATTACTTCACTATTCTATAATCATTAATTAGAAATATCCTCAGAATTGAACTCAGCATCAGCCTCTAATTCATCTTCTAAATAAGTTCCTCCCTGGATATTCTTTATCTCAGTGAATGGTGTCACCATGCACACAGTAGCCCAAAGACAAACTGAATAGTTATTCCCAATACATCTTTCTCACAATGTTTCAGTGTCCATTTAATCACAAGTCCTGTGCATTTTACTATTTTGTCTACTCTCATGGCCCATCATAGTTCTCTCTTTGTTACTTTAATAACTACATTGTAACATAAAGTAGAACAATACACGTTTTTGCATACCTACTCTCCGCATTCTCAATTAACGAAATATAGCATCTATAAATCTACACACCTGTGAAATGGAAATATCATCTTGTATACCAAACGGAGCCACCAAAACATCAAAACACGATTAGAAAAGTCTCAAGGTAGTGATCAGTGGCTTAATTCCCAGAAAAAAAATTTTGTTCAACCCAATAACTGTTTTAGGGTTAAGTTTAGGAAGTTGAGAGATTGCTAGATAACTATAAGGAATGGAACTAATAGGTCTATAAATTTGAGCAAGTCATAATGAGTATGTGTAAATGTATGTCATACAAAAATGGTTGGTATAAGAGTAAAGACTTGAGAAGATGTGTAATGAAGAGTAGAACAAGGCATCATGTAGTGCTAAGAAACAAGAATTCTTGACATATATCCTCTGACATAGTTCAGTTTCCATATAATCTGACTTTTTAACGTTTATTTATTTTTGAGACAGAGAATGAATGAGGGAGAGTCAGAGTGAGGGAGACACAGAATCCGAAACAGGCTCCAGGCTCTGAGCTGTCAGCATAGAGCCTGACGCGGGGCTCGAACTCACGAGCCGCGAGATCATGACCTGAGCCAAAGTCGGACCCTCAACCGACTGAGCCACCCAGGCGCCCCCCATATAATCTGACTTTTATATCTCCATACGATTTCCTTGCATCTGCACTTAAATCTTATAATAAAGTTCTCTTTGCTGGATGAGCTTGAGTGTATTTCTATTCTTTGAGAGCAGAAGAGTCCTTATCAAAATGGCCAAAGTATTGTGAGTGACACAAGGAGCAAGCAATCCAATGGGAAGGTCATCTTCAGTAAAGAGGTACTGCTCTTTCTCATTCAGAAATGTTGGTCTCGTTCATAAGTGTTATCTTCCTTAAGCATCTTAGCATCTAGTGACGTGTAACATCCACATAGGATCATTAAATCTGCTTATAGAAGGGTCTGAGTATTCTCAACATCTTGGAAAATATTCACTCTTAAGTTCATTTCCTTTGTTCTCCACTCCTCCTCACTCCTACCAGCATGTCCAGTATAAATGGAATAAAACAATTAAGTGCAATTTACGTATCAAGTAAGGCAATGATAACTACAACATAACTCAAGATAAAGAAAATCTAAATTATGATTGATGGCCCTCTATATATATAAGGAAGAAAACGTGATTGTTAAAATCTTTAAAAATAAAAAAAAAACTGGGTAATAATCAGAGGATAAAACCTAGTGTTTAAGAGGGTTTTGTTGTTATTGTCCAAAGCCTAGTGTATTGCATTATAATTTTATTTAGATCTCTCAATTAAACCATCAACATTATGGACTTCATTCTACAGGTTTAAGGAATGAGGAAAAAATTTCAGATAGGCAAAGTGCATCATTGGGTCACTATTGTATAATATAAACCTGAAGTCGTATAGATGGTACTTGGGAGAGATATGGGGTCAGTTAGAAGCCCTTTACAGTGCTATATGATCTCCTACAAAGGACTGATTATAGAAGGATCACATAGAAAATAACTATACACTCATTTTTCCTGAAATCATCAGAAAATTGATTGTTCTGATGAATCAATTGTCTATTTAATGGAAAGTTCCATATGTCTCAAACATAGGCAGAAACTTGACAGTCTTTTAATGATACCTGAGGAACTTCAGAATCTAGTGCAGGCATGCCCTTACTACTCAGAACAAGAATTATCATTGCAATACACTTTACAGAGAGGAAGTACTAATCAATAAGTTCTTATTTAGTTAAGTCCTGAGTAACCTGCTTTCACTATTCAGCAGATAGCAAGATTGGGAAGCCTGGATCTTATGAAAAGAACACACAAATGTAGGTATAACAGGATTTTATATTTTAAAGTAAATACAGTCCTCCTTTTTCCCCCACTTCAACTGAAATAGCATGTTTTCATATGTCTACTTTGTTAGATATCTGGGACCAATTGTGGGAGGCAAGAAGGGCTTAGAAAACAAGCATATCTCTTCCCCTCCAGTTGCTTATAAACTAGTTGGTGTGATAAAGCATCTATAATACAATTCTGGAACATTTTGTACAAATGATGAAAGTTCTTGTTGTTTTTTATAGAGCATTGCCTCTGCTTTGCAAAGATAGGATACAGTAAATAACTTTTTTCTTTATAATAATAGGTCCTTTTGCATGTCTGAATCTAATACTAACTCCTTAGTTTTGCCCTTTGTAGCTGAAATTCTATATAAAGCAAAATGCAAAAAAAAAAAAATATGTATATAAACCATCTTTAAAAAGCACACAAGTTCTTTTTCCAAGCAAAGAAGCTTCAGCATGGTGCATCTTCTGGACGTATTTTACTGGATTTTATTCTCAGACCCTATTCAGCATTCTTATCAATATTGCACTAGGGCATTTATAATAATCATAACGATCAACTTTTGGAGTAATTTTAAATTGAGGAATAGCTAGTGGAAAGTACATACAAATTGTTTCGATATTTGTAGCCAGATACAAATGTGAGTTTTAGATTTTTAATACTAAGTTAACAAACATTAGTACTAAAACAAAGTGAAGTAAATTGTTTAGATATGAAGAAACTCTATTATTCTTCCTTATTTCCCTCTTGATACTTAATTAACTTTGGAGAGCTTTAAATACCCAGATATCTGTCTGTATATATATTTACCCCCGTTTATAGTTTCTGTGTGCTTGAGGGAGATCAGTCAACTTGTGCATATGAAGGCAAAATGTGGGTCTTCAAAAGTGAGATGCCAGCCTTGGCAGAAGAAATTTTAAATGCACAATGTATTGGAGTGCTCTGTGTTGTGGGCATCAAATATACATGTGGACCAGAAAAGGGAGACATCAGGGACTTCCCTTCCTACTGTAACCGGGAGAAAAAAGGTTTCTGCAATTTATACAATTGGGTCAATATGTATACTTTTGGGAAAGGCTTAGAATGAAACTTTGTTTTTTCTTATGGTGTCACCTAACTTCAAAATTAATGTACAATGTCACAAGTTCCATGAACTGACATTGCTTTGTAGCTTTTCCATGTTTTCCAAGATTTCCAAGGATATAACATCTGATGGGGAAAAGAGCCTGGATTCTAAAATGTCCTGGTGGGATGCAATCAGATTTGACAAGAATCAGTCTAATGCAGAAGATACATTAAAACTATTCCATGTTTCTGTATACTTATTGAAAATAGCCATTGTGCATGACAAAACCTTGAAGGATATGTGGAAATTGGGGAAATTTCTGGAATTAGGCACATAAGAATTGTGAACACTAACGTGAGTCCAAAATGAAAGTGTGCATTCTATAGGCAATTATGAGAGGGAAATGCATATTCAGTCTCTCCGGAAGAAAATACACCTCATCAGGGGAAAACAAACAAACAAACAAACAAACAAACAAACAAACCTGTTGTGACATACCTTAGTGTTGTCTGTGCAGTTTTGTCACTCCAAAAAGGATATCAAACACTTTTGGGTCTGTATAATACGAAAATTCTCAGTAGTTATCCCATACATTATAGAAATGTAGCAGGAAGCTATAACATCAACCAACAATAGCTATAATCATCACTAGCTGGGGAAATCTTATTAAATGCAATCCCAAGTCTTCCTCTCTATCTGTGCTCATGCCCCTCTCCATGCATTCCTTTTTGTATGCTCTTTTGTTTGTTTCCCCAATGCCTTGCCTTGAGAATTCCCATAGAAATCAGATGTGCGGTAGGGCTGAGCAGAAAGGGGATATGAAAGTTAACGGCATTTGGAGTGAATTCCCTCTCATGGTTCATAGGGAGGGTGGGCCATGATTGTAAATGGAGACATAATGTTGCTAATCTGACTCCAAAGAGATGAAGTCCATTTGCTGGTCCCTGGGAAGAGTCTACAAGAGTGGATGAGTATCTCTCAATGGCTTTAAGTGATGGATCTGAAAATATGCGCTAAAGATATAGAATATTCTCTGGTATTCATGTTTGAGGAAATTAGAGTGGTCTTGAGATTATAGCTGTGGATAAGTCACCCTGTCTGACCTCTGAATTATATAATTGCATAAAATCATCATATAAAGGGAATTACTTTCAGTGGGGGGAAAAAAAAAAAAAACAACGCTGCACAATTACATCTCAGCTTTGGATAGATTAGTGCTGGCAACAACTTACAAGATGTGCCTGAAAGTACTAACCACTTCACAATGCCTAAGGAAGGCCTGAACAGGACAACACATATTGGTCTTTAAGAACTAAATACTAATTATTTTACTATATTAAAGTAATGTGTGAAACAGTTGAAAATAGTTGGCCAGGGAAATTTGATTCATCAGATAAATTTCCAGTCCTTTTTGGTTAGAACAACTGCCTAAGGAGAGTAAGATGGACATGAGAGGAAAGATGTATGGAAGCTCTTCTTAGAGCATATACAACTTGGCATTTGTTTGAGGGCATTGAAGTAGGAAGGAGATTATCACCAAAGATGAGCCCTCATCCCAATATGAGCATGCACTGAAGACTGATGACGCCCTGTGAAAGTCTGTGACACAAACCCTCAGCTCAGACAATGACCCATTTTAAAGGGCTTACTCCCAAACTACACCCTCCTACAAGATGACAGGATATATAAAAAGTATCTCCCAAATCACTGAAAGAATGAAGGATGACCTAAAACAGCAGCCACAGGGAACGTGTTCCACCTTCACAGCCTTGATATTTGAGGCTCTCAGTGCTGCTCTGCTAGCTTTTATGTGACTAGTTCCTTTACATAACTCAAATCTTCACTTCCATGTCACTCTCCCTTGGAAGCCTTTATTACCTCCTCCCCATGCCCTGAAACCTGGTGACAAAGACTCTTAGCAGTTTTAAGTTTCTTCTTAATACTTATTTTTATCTGAACAGATATTATATATGTTCAGTCCTTAATTCCCCCTCTGGAAAATAGGAGCTATGGAACAAGGGATATTGCCTACTTAGTTTATTGCTATATAACCCACTGCTTTAAAAAACAAAAACAAAAAACATTCCCGAGGTAAGAAGTAACTGTTGAGGAAAGGAATTAATTTCCCTAGAGAGGGAAGGGAAAATGGAAATTGAGTACCAATGTCCATAAGAAAACAAAACAAAATAAAACAAACAAACAAACAAACAAAAAAAACAAAAAACACCTGAACAAAAGTAACACCAACCAACCTATGTTTCCATAGAGGTGATTGAAAATGAGAGCCATGTCACTAAGGAGTCAATGGTTTCTTACAGTAAGCAAATCCTTCTCTGTAAACACCAGAAAAAGGCCAAAGCTTTTTGAAGCAAGTTCACCACTTGGATTTACCCTCATTACAATTAAAATCAGTCCTCTATAAAATGTAAATACAAAAGAAGACACCTAGGGCACCCATTTCCCACTGGAATCAGATTGTATACATCACATCAACGAAGATGAACTTTTATGTGAAAAGGTGGTCAATTTTTCTGAAAATGTCTAAAACCAGAATTTCACAAATCATCTACATTATTCTGCCATTTCAATGCCCTAAGTCAGAACTGATATAAAGGAGAAACTTGACCTCAAGCATAGCAAATACACAACAATTGGATCCATGATATAACACGGACCAATAACAGTCCCAAGTATAATAGATTAAGTAAAAGTCAACTATAATATGGGAAAGAAAATCAATAAATAAATCAATAAAGTAAAAATAATAAATATAAAGAAAATAAATAAAAATAAAAACAAACAAATAAATAAAAATAAATAAATAAATAAATAAATAAACATTTAAAAAAATCAATCAATAAAGAAAATCAAATTATCTTATTTTATCCAAACTGCTAAAAAGATATTCAAATGACATATTGATGAAGTATGATGGTGACATAATTTGAAAATGTGTTACATGGAGAATATTGGAAACACATAAGTCTGTGTCTTGTGGGAAGAACACTCTGACAGTTGGTGCATTCTAGGGTGCGAGAGAAATATTTCATGTCAACTAGATAACAGAATTAGAAACAACATAGGCAGCTACATTGAAGATTCTAAAAAGAAGATCCTAAAAGAGTTATTACAGAACATATTATTTGTAATTGTTGTCTTTCTTAGCCCCCACATTTTTCCCTTCATCTTTGCAAGTGTTCAAGCAAAGACTAGAAATGTTTCTGTTGTGTAAAGGATTAACATAAGTTTATGGCAAATTACATATGGTTTTTATCTCTGCATTTCTCCTTCCCTAAGTGGGGTCAATTAACAATTACATAAAGATTCAGAATTCCACACTCTCATAATAACTTTGGGTACCAATAGTAGCTCTGTAAAACTCTGGCACTGGACTTTTCCATATTCCTTGTATTAAAATTTTATGTATAGGATAAGACAGGGTTTCTTGTTCATGGGAGTGTTATTATATTCACAGACTATTCTCAAGTGTAGGTCACTCCACCCTACCCTCAAGCCACCATGGAATCATAAGTTTAAATTTAAAAGAAATTAAATTTAAGTTTAAATTCGACTTAAACCCAAGAAGGAAAATAGGCTGACCAGTGATCTACTTCAAAAAAGATGAGCCAAACAAAATACATTCCCTCTACACAATTTTGTTCCTGTAGAGGCACAGCAGCTTTTAATGGAATTTAATTCATTAATTCAACAAATACTTGAGTGCAGTCAGTGTCCTGGATAGGTTGTTAAACAACAGGACTATACTGGTGAATACAATTTAGTCTTCTCTTTCAAAGAATTTTTAATCTTACGTATTCAGAAGGCTAGAGAAATGTTTTGAAATGTTTAGAAAGGATAGGGAAATGTTGGAGTGACACAACTGAAATTGTAGTGAACACAACTTCTCTAATTTCATCCTGTGTTATACTGTTTATCCTGTTATAGTCTATTGTGCAGTTAAGTTATAAGAAAGGGATTTTGTCTTCTATTTGTTTCTCATTATACTTAGTGATCTCAGCATTGTTAGGAAGACAACAGATGATCAAGGAAAGCATCAAAAAAGACTTCTCTCTCTTCCCTCACACCTCTCCTTACTGTGGCATGCACCTATCCACCTCAGTGAGAGCATCATAGAAAGAGTAAATGAGTACTGTTAGAATTTTGCAATGCTAAATGAAAGTGAGATGATGGGAAGCACAGTAATGGAGATTATCATCCTGATTATCACAGAGGTTCTCTCAAGTGCCTTTGCAGAGTAAGTAACAATCCAAATAACAAAACAAAATGCCTGGCACTCTCTGTGGTACCCCAATAGGTCTCAGAGAAACAACTCAGAGACAGGAATTGAATTTTATTTTAAGTGATACAAGTTTTTTTCTTATTTGCTATTTTACAGAATGAGTGAATGATAGGGTCGAGGGAAGAAGAAGGGGTATGGAAGGAATTCTGGGGGTTAACATTATATTCTGACCACTACAAATTATCTCCAACACCTTCTGAGAAGTCAGGCATTTTCTCTTTTGTTTCATTTTCCTTATTAGTGTTTTTCATGCCTATGATTTGTGCCTGAAACTAAAGTGTGATAAAGCTATTCTTTTTCTTTCTTTCCTTCTTTCTTTTTAATAGGCTCCACACTCATTATGGGGCTTAAAGCCTGTTTTCTTCAAATCTAATAATAATATAGGAAAGCTAAAGTGCACATTCAGAGAAAAAAATAGAAACATCAAGGAAAGTTTAAGAAATCTGTATAGATATGTATGTATTTTGTGTAAAGATTGCACCTAGTATCAATTTTTTTACTGTACTTATTTTTTCCATTGTAGTCTACATAAAGAAATCATTCATTTTATATAGTATTCAGTTGTAATATTATTAGTAACGTATAACCCAAAAGAAAAGACATTAAGGTAGCAGTTAAACTCTGAGTATAATTGGCTTATCAAGTCCACAGAATGTACAATGTGCATGGGACATGGTTTCTTTCTCAAGTGGCTTCAGTTCTTTTACTTAGATGCAGAATTGATTTAATCATAATTCATTGGGATGAAAATACAGTCACCCCTACATAATTAGAAATGTTATAGTGGGAGGATATAAACTTTATATATAAATTGCAGAAAATGCAATATTCTGTTTTTCAGAAGGTGAAACTACTATAATTTCATTTTCACATCTTAGAAATAAAAATATTGATACTAATTTTGCTGTTTTTGAATCTTTCTAAAACTTGATTTACTATACTCGTAGTTAGTATGAAATAGAATTTTCTCTCTCACCACACACACACACAGACGTGAATTATAAAAATAACATTTCTTTATAATTCAAAACTATGATGACAATATCTTAAGAAATATCACTGTTCCATCAATTAGGTTACAATCCTAGTGATTACAAGTTTAGACATTGTCTGATCTTGGGTTGCCTAGAAAACAGAGCCTGAGGCCAGGATTAGTTGCTAACACATTTTGGTGTAGAAGGTAAAAGACCAATTCCAGAAAGATGAAGAAAAAGGAAACTAAGCAAAGATGTGAATGAAATGTGATGCAATGCAAACATTGTTGGCAAACTGATTCACAAAGAAGCATAATGAGACCGAATAGGTTGCTCAGCAGGTCTGTTTACTTTGCACGCTCCATTTATCCAAAAGTATTACAAGGACAAAATTTAACTTGCCATAGTCCATAAGAAAGAGGGAATAGAGAAAGTATTTCTGCCTGGCTGTCTCCTATTTCTTGTTAGCAAAAAATCAGCCCACTAGAAGCAACATTCTCATATTTCTGGTGTATAGAATTTAGCCCCTAAGAGACCACTCAGGAAGTCAGACCCGACTTCTGAATGGTAGGCAGACTTTTTTTTTTTATATGTAACTGGAATGGTGATACAATAATGGATTTAAATCTCTAACCATTATTTTCTAGCCTTTTAATCAGGTAGAATTTAATTTCTCTATACTGCAAGATGATGATGATGATGATGGACACTTCTATCTATATCTTAACATTGACCTTTAAAATATTTTACATACAGAAAGAATATTAATGCATACAAATAAAAAAAATACTTTAGGATGTCAGAGGAATCCCATGATAGAAAGAAGACAGTGACAAAAGAATCTGTTTTATGAATGCATGAAACGACCCTAATGGAAGGATAGGGGGGCAAACATTGCTGACAAATAACTTTCAAGATGAGTAGAATCTATCAGATGAAAGAATAAATTTTGAATAAGCAGTGTCTCTTGTTGATAATATTATATCCGACAGGGGAACAGGTTAGTAATACCGATACTGCTATACATGTATATTGGGATTGAACAATTAAGAAAATGATTAGAGGATGGTGGGAGTCAGTTTTCTTACTACTGAAGTAAAAGTTATAGATAAAAGGGGATGAGGTCAGAATGATTCATGTGTTACCATATTTGAGTTGAGGAGATCAGTATGAAGTCATGTTTAGCTTAACATAAATAAAAATGGATGGATGCAGAAGTATTTATATGTATGTGTATGTTCATGGGTTAATATATACACATATCTTTTGCCAACTGATAGGACCTGGAAGCAATGATATTCCAGTAGTAATAAACACTACTAGCACCCAGATCTTGGTTTCTAGTAACACTTACGATTAAAAAAAAAAAAAAAAGGAAGCAAGGCTGCATAGAGAAATGGATGATTTTAGAACTAGCCCAGGAAATATACAAAATGAAGCTGGAGTATCTTATAGTACCATAAGTAAGAGAATGCTAAACAATAACAACAAACACATTATGATGGAATATGTCAAAAGCCAACTGAAAGATCTTCCAATGGCCAAAGCTTTATTTATTTTGAGCAACAATATAAATAAAGTAGCACTGGAATATTGGCTAAAGCATAATATGAATATCCTTAAGTGCATACTAATAGAAAATGAATACATAACTGAAAAGTAAATTTGGAGAATAGTTAAATGTCACGTGTAGAATATCTCCAAATAATTTATGTAGATGCTCCACCTTTAAGGAAGGGGCACATGATGGCTGGGCATTGTGATTTCTTTCCAAAGAGTATAGAATGGAAAAGAGAATTGAAAGTGGTCTCAATTTTCAGTGGAGTAACTTGAAAGACAACCTGTGCCAGGTGATCAAGATCGACATCAACAGAGATAAATTATGTTGATAGTATGTACCCTTGATATGTGATGAAATAGCACTCAAGCTTGGTGGTCTTGGTCACAAAACCCTTAAGCTTGGTTGAATCATGAGAAAAACATATTTCAAATCTTGTTGAAGGGGAATTCTACAAAATATCTGGCCAATACTCCTCAAAATTGTCAAGGTTCTCAAAAAAAAAAAAAAAAAAAAGGGAAAATCTGAGAGAATGTCTCAGTCACAAGGAGCCTAAGATAATATGACAAGAAAATGCAATGGAGTATCCTGGTGGAATCCCGCAAAAGCAAAAGAGCATTAGGTAAAAAACTTGGTAAATTTGAGGAAAGTATGAACTTTCATTAATAATAATGTATCCGTGTTGGTTCATGAATTGCAACAAGTGTATTATATTACCGAAAGATAATAAGCCGAGATGCTCACTGTGCTGTATATGGGAACTCCCTGTACCAACTTTGTAATTCCAAAACTGTCCTGAAAATAAAGTTGATTAAAATATGATTTCACAAATTATATAGAAACCTGCCTAGAAAAGAGCTTGACCCATAGAAATTACTCAGTATCTATTAACTGCAATATATTCTTTATTCTGTTATTTTATTAATTTTCTCCTTTATTCTCTATTATCCCCAAACTCTACCATTACTTACGCACATACACACACATGTACACACACACACACACACACACACACACACACACCCTTCTGGGCTCCTCACATTGTGAATAGTCAATAAAACAATAGATAGAATCTTAGTGTTGGACAGGACCTGGAATACTAACTTGTCTACCCAGATAAATAATGTTTCTATTTCATGGTTATCTATACAACATTCTGCTAGATATTAGTGCTCATACTGAAGTTACAAACTTATATCACGTTTTACCAAATGATCACAGGTAATTTAACAAATTATGCAGCCCAAAAAAGGACTGTCTTCTCAAAAAAAAATAAAAAATAAAAACCTAGGCCTGAGATTGATTCTGGCCACCATCTTCTTGCCTTTTCCAACTTGTTATCCCTTTCTAAATTATACCTGATTTTCTGATTTGTTTCCTCTTCTTTCTTTTTTTTTTTTTTTTTCCAACGTTTATTTATTTTTGGTACAGAGAGAGACAGAGCATGAACGGGGGAGGGGCAGAGAGAGAGGGAGACACAGAATCGGAAACAGGCTCCAGGCTCTGAGCCATCAGCCCAGAGCCCGACGCGGGGCTCGAACTCAGGGACCGCGAGATCGTGACCTGGCTGAAGTCGGACGCTTAACCGACTGCGCCACCCAGGCACCCCTTTCCTCTTCTTTCATGCCCACCTCAAATCCTGCTCCTTTCACTCTGTAGTCAAGTAAATCAGGGTTGGACCTGACATTCTCTTTGAAAGATGATTTGCACTTTTGCCCTGGATTTCTACCTGCTATATTTTAAAATGTGCTTCCTTTATTCTTTCCCACTTTTAGGAACCACACCAATGCAATCCACCCTAGCTGACCTCAATAACAGTGAAGTGGAATTAGACAGATGATCAATCAGAGGATTGGGAAAGGTCATAACTGGCCATATAATCCAACCTTCCTCCAGTTACTGCTTCTGTCTAAAAGATGTCCTTGATATTGTCATTTGCTATTGTTTAAATCATCCATCTTGGAGGTCATGAACATATCACATCATTAAAAGGGGTAGGGAAGGATTTAAGAAGGATTTATATTGAGTCTCCTTTCAATGTTTGGTAGAGTTCACCAGTGAAGACATGTGGTCCTGGGCTTTTATTTGTTGGGGGCTTTTGATTATGGATTCAATCTCCTCACTTATTATTCATCTGTTCAGGCTTTTTGTTTCTTCTCAGTTCAGTTTTTATAGATTGCATGTTTCTATGAATTCATTAATTTTCCAAAGAAACGGAAGACATGGGAACATTTCCAAACTCATTTTATGAGGCTAACATCATGATACTAAAGCCAGACAAAGACACTACCAGAAAAGAAATTATAGTCCAAAGTCCCTGATCAACATAGATGTACAAAACCTCAATAAAATACCAGCAAAGTGAATTCAACAGTCCATTAAAGGATTGTACACCATGACCAAGTGGAATTTATCCTTGGTTTGCAAGAATAGTTCAACATGAGCAAATAAATCAACATGATAAACTATGTTAATGAAATAAAATGAAAAAAAAGCATAATTATCTCAGTAGCTGCATAAAACATATTGGACAAATTTCAATACTGATTTATATGAAAAGCTCACAGCTAACATCATAATCAATGGCACAAAACTGAATGCTCCCCCACTAAGGTCCAGTACAAGGCAAGGATACTCACTTTCACCAGTTCTATTCAGCACAGTACCAAGAGCCCTAATAAGAGCAATTAGACAAAAAGAAAATAAATAGAAGACATTCAACTTATAAAGAATTAAAATGCTCTCTGTTTGCAGAAGACATAATTGGATATGTAAAAAACCTAAAAACTCAACAAAAAAAGTTAGAAATAATAGATCAATAAAGTTACAGGATACAAAATCAATGTATAAAACCAGTCACATTTCCCTACACAGAAAATAAACTATCCAAAAAGGAAACTAAGAAAACATTCTCGGGGCACCTGGGTGGCTCAGTCAGTTAACCACCTGACTTCAGCCCCAATCATGATCTCATGGTTTGTGGGTTCAAAACCTGCATAGGGCGCTGTGCTAACAGCTCTGAGCATGGAGCCTGCTTTGGATTCTGAGTCTCCCTCTCTCCCTGCCCCTCCCCTACTCATGGTCTCTCTCTCTCTCTGTCTCTCAAAAATAAATAAACTTTGAAAAAAAATTAAAAAAAGAAAACATTCCAATTCAAAAGAACAACAAAAATAAGAAAATACTTAGGAATAAACTTAACAAAATAGGTATAGAACTTGCACAATTATACTTGAAAATTACAAAATCGTGAGTAAATTAGACACAGATAGAAGGAAAGACATCCATGATTGTATATTCAAATAATTAATATAGTTAAAATGCCTTATGACCCAAAGTGATGTACAGATTCAGTGCAATCCCAATGAATATCTCAATGACATTGTTTTTGGAAACAGAAAATAGCAATCCTAAAATTCACATGGAACTACAAAAAACCCCAAAGAGCCAAAGCTATTTGGAGCAAGAGTATCAAAGTTGGAGGGCTCATGCTTTCATGGTAGGGAATTTCAAAATATATTTACAAAATATATTATATTTCATAATATATTACAAAATATATTACAAAACTACAGTATTTCAAAATTTACTACAAAACTGGATTCAAAATATTTCAAAATATATTATAAAACTACAGTAGTCAAAACAGAATATTGGCATAAAATCATAAAAAATAGATAAAAGGAACAGAATACAGAGCCCAGAAATAAGCCCAGAAATGGGCAATTGATCTTCAATATGGGTGTTAAGTATACACAATGGGGAAACGACATTCTCTTCAATAAATTGTATTAGGAAAACTAGACATCCATATGCAGAAGAGTGAAAGTGGGCTCTTATCCCACACGATAAGCAAAAATCAAACAAAAAGGGGAAAAAAAGTTTAAATGGAAGATCTGACACCATAAAACTACTAGAAGAAAACTTAGGGGAAATGCTAACATTGGTTGGCAATGATTTTTTTGGATATGACACCAGAAGCACAAATAGACAAGTAGGTTGCATTGAACAGAAATGCTTCTGCATAGCAAATAAAACAATCCACAGAATGAAGAGGCAAGCTACTGATCGTGAGAAAATATTTGCCAATCATATATCTGATAAGGGGTGAATATCAAAAATATATAAGCAGAAGAAACAAAACAATAGCAAGAAAAGAACCTGATTTTTAAAAATGGCTCGAATACACATTTCTTAAAAGAAGACACACATATGGACAATAGAAAATATGAAAAGTTGCTCAACCTCACTAATCACCAGGGAAATGCAAATCAAAACCATAATGAGGTATCATCTCACACCTCACTCCTGACCACCTTAATGGGCCTTGCTAAATATCCCCTGGGAGCAAAATCACCCGGGTAGGGGATCACTATTATACAGCAATAAGAATAAATTATTGAAAACTTTACATAAAAAAATGGATGGATTTTATCAATGTAATGGTAAATGAAAGAAGTCTGATGTATAAGAGTACATGTTTTATGATTCCATGCATAGAGAATACACAAACAAGTGACATTAATACATAGTATTCCAAATCAGGATACCCTTGAAGGAATGAGCATTGACTTGAAGCAAAGTCAAGTGGTACTTCTTGGGTTCTGGTTACCTTCTGCTTTTCAGATCTGGGTAATGGCTACAATGGTGTGCTCAGCTTTGAAAAATTCAGAAAGGTACACATTCTCTTGCAGATTTCTCTGCATACATTATACTTGAATAAAAAGTTTTAAAAATACCAATTGTATGGATAAATTAATGCAGGTGTCTTTTGAAACACATTTGGCAAAATATCAAATTTGAACATAATGCTTTGTCCTTATTTTTGTTGCTACTTAAGTTTTAGTTAAATATCTCCTTTCCTGGGTGCAACAAAGAAAATGGTTTAGTAGGTTCTATAGCACTCCTGAGTTTAAGGTACCTTAAATAATATGAATTCTTCTAGGTCTTTAGGAATTTAACCTTTGTGATCTATTTGGAAAAACAAAAACAAAAAAACCTTTAATTCCTCAGTTATGCATTGCCTATCACTTTTTCCCCTCATGAATAAGTGCAGACATCATCTGTTCTATAAAGTCTCTGTCTGAGATGAAATATTAGGGCCTTTAGTGAATTTTCAGAACACAGAGTGTATCTGAACCAACAAATGATAATTGTCTTTGCCTGTATTTGCATTTTCTGCTCCTTACTCAGATAATAGGTTGCTAATCTGAAAAAATACATACATCATTTTCACCTAAACAAGAATTGTGATAGAAAATTTGTGAAAGAATAAAATAAATTTAACTTTCTCAAAATGTTATTATAAATACTTTTATAAAATGGAACATAATTTGAATCTGAAACTTGCTCTATCCCCACAAGTAATAACAATATAATGGTTGAAGAAAACACAAAGAAATACTGTTTTTTATGTTATTCTTCAAAATTGATATTCCTAAATAAACTCAGGAAATTACTTAAAAAAATCAGAAGCTAAGTGGAAAGTCAAGAAATACAACATACCTAAAATTTTCCATACATAACCCTAAGCAGTCAAATAGAAAGCCAATTGCAAATCTCATTTGGTAAACTTACATTATTAGATTTAAAATTAATGTGAGATTTATTGTCAAGAGGGATATTCCCTGTCAAATAAATTTTCCTTTTGTGTGTATCTAAAATATTGTTTCTGGCCTTTAAAGATTAATCCTTTTCTGCATGCAATCAGCCAATCAGAATTTTGCCACTGGTGTTGTACTTCTTAAGCTTTATGAAAAGTTTCCACACAGTTGGTCATTTTCAATATGGGCAGATTGGAAACAGTGCAAAGACCAGAATCAGCATGCTATGGTCCAGTGACTTGGATCACAGAAACACAAGCAGACTTGGAAAGCTCTTGTGGATGATCCTGCTTTGTTACTGATCTATCATCAAAATATACCACTCCTACTAAAAAGGGTACTTCCATTTAACAGCTTTTATATATTCAAGGTGGACTACACTCAAAAGATTTGTATATTTTATAATAGAGAATGTGCCTGTGATTGAGCCCCCAACCGAGCTTTGTAATTTCCTTCTCCTTTGCAACCTTTCTACGTTGTAAATCATTGTCACTCTTGAATGGACATTCATATCTTGAATTAAGTCTTCTAGAAATAAGCTGAACACATTAGCCAGGATATTTTACGTTGAAGGGGAAAGAAGTAATCCAAACTTGAAATGTTTTAGAGGAGAAAGGAAAAAAAAAGTTCAAACAACAGTCTTGTAAACCTGATCTCACTGTTTCCAGAGACTCAACACTCTATTTTTTCCATCCTATTCTTCTATATTGACTTCATTTTCTCAAATTTGTGATGAATTTTCCCTCTTTCGTGGGGACAGTTACAGACAGTTCTAGGCTTATATGATCACAGAAGAAACAACAGGATTCTGTCACAAGGCATCTGTTTATCAGGTATCCAGGAAGGGTACTGACTGGCCTGGCTTATGCCATGTTATGAGTAGGCCGGCAATAATTGTCACTGGCAATCCCACTGGAACCATATGGTGTCCAGGACAGAAGCAGCTCCCCCAAAGAAGGGAATCTGTCAAACAAGGCTAATAAATGTCAGCAAGGCTCTTTCTGTTTTCCTCTTTTCTTATTTTTATTTATTTAACTTTTTAGGAGAGTACATTGAAAAAACAGAGAGAGAAAAACAGAGAGAGAGAGCAAGAGAGAGAGAGAGAATCTCAAGCAAGTTCCACACATCAGTGCGGAGCCTGATGAGGGGCTTGAACTCACGAAATGTAAGATCACAACCTGAGCCGAAGTCAAGAACTGATGCTTAACTGACTGAGCCACTCAGTCACCCCTCTTTTCTTATTTGAAGTTAATGTATGGCAGCGGAGCTTATCTACTTTGACTAGGAGAGAAAGGCTCAGGACTTTGAAACAGGGACATTTATATTTAGTCTTCATGGCCAAGTTGGCTCAATGAACTACATTGTTTCTTGACCACCACAGAACAAAGAAATCTCCTCTAAAGAGTTACTTGCCAGGAGGAAAAAAGATAAGTTGATACTTCATTATTGCCAGGTGAGTCAACACTTGAATCTCTCTCACTCTCCTTTACACATCCTTCTCCATCTTCAAACCTCCAAGAACCCTCCATCTGCCACAAGAAGACAAGATGGCAGAACACAGAAAGACTAGGATTGGAGATAGGCAATCCACAGAGGAGTACTAATTGATCATGTATGTACTGGCAGGTATTGGGTTGGAAGTGGAGGCATAATTAGGAATAGGGCAGGGGGTGAATAGCACAGTCCACTTAGCTTATGCTTCTTAAGCTAGAAGTCAGAACCTTCAGTTATAAAAGTAAATGTCCTCAAAACTCTGATTCATTAACTTGTTCATGATGGTCAGGTACAGGGAAATTTCCACAGTGGACAGAGGGAAAGAAGATTTGGATGCAGGGCCCAGAGATTTCTACTTGTATATCAAGAAGGCAGTGCTTTTAAGAAATACAAATTTTAGGCTTCTGGAAGATCATGTACTGTATTAGTTGCCTTTCAAAAATTTAACTGTTAGGGGTGTTTGAGGAAATTAGTAATGTAGAAAAAATGAACTCTTTTTATATGCTGGGTTAGAGCTGATACATTGGGAAAAGTATGTTGCTTATTCTTCAGGTTTATAATCTCATTTACTTGGGATTAGTTATCAGTTTGGCTTTGGCATGCTGTCTGTCTAGTCAGTGAGTGTTTGCTCCTTCAAAATATCTTCATGTGTGCCAGTTCAAATCAACTCCCCTCTTCTCACCTTCATGCCACGTTTTGGTGACAAGATGACTGCGATATGACCCCACCATGTCTAGTCCTCTAAAGTCTGCCCTTTCATTCCATCTCAGTGATCCACTTCTGGCCTCTCATCCTCTCGTCTTAAGACTAGGACTGGCCCAACCCTTGGCTCTCAATGTTGATTATGAAATAATGAAAACTTGTGTTTCTCATGTTACCTGTCTATAAAACAAATCTATATTCCTGGATCGTAATAAGGAATGCAAACAATTTATTCTCCAATGTTGGACATTTTCTAAGAGAAATCAGTGGGCAGAGAGACCTGGAAACAGTACTAATACCTTAATTATCAAATACCCTTTAAGGGCAGAGTTTTGGCTTGGATATTATGAATGCCTTTTGTTCTAATTGATTTTAAATGAATTTTCTACTCTCTATGCATATAGGTGGGCTTAAGCTGGCTTTTGTAATAATTGCCTGGAAGGGAATTTACTCAGAATTTTGAAATGTCAATTTCCAGTGAGAGTTCTATCTGCCTGGTGAAGTTATTTAAACTTAATCCAGCATGCTATCTTTTCTTACTCTTATTTATATTTAAATTATTTATTAATTTTTGATATCCATGAAGGCAGGGATTTTTGTGTGTTATATTCACTGTTACATGCTCTGGTATCAAGAGCATGGTTTGTCATATGGAAATCACTTAATATATATTTGTTAAGTGAATACATGTCTTTACTATTAAAATGAAGACCAGGAAGTCATGTAACAGTTTTCAGAGTTGAAATTAGTAAAACTATCAAATGATATTTTTTCCAAGATTTCACTATCCCTTCCCTCCTACATGAATGACATAATTCAAGTGACTCAGATACATTTACTGCCAAATATCATATATGTAAATTCTACCTCCAACCATGATTATTTTACTATTATGGATGTAAGAGTTGTTGTTGTTGTTCCATATCTATTCTTCGACTTCACCTTGTGGAAAAGAAGTTATATTATGGGAAATAAAATGTATTATATACCAAGGAATTACATTTTAAAACAGAGAAAGTAATGTATTTTCCAATCAGCCAAATTATGGAGAAAGGACATTGAGAGCTGCAGTGAAATCTTGCTATAGCTTTTGTGGCAAATGTTGATTTGGGACATCATGGTTATATCTCACACACTTGGGGAGAGTATGGTCACTGAAAAAGACTATCGGTCTATAAGCAAAGAATGGAGAGGCTGGTTGTAAAAATCCATTCATATCTAAGAAAACTGATCAGAGGTATTCTGTGGAGATTTTCAATAAAATCCAAATGTTATCAAGCAAAGTACAGAACTGAAGGACATCTTTGTCAGAGGCAAACTAACAATAACTCAGTTTGAGAAATTATTGGGTTGAGAAACTGCATTGCTTTCTCCCTCTGGTGTGTGTTCTCTCTCTCTCTCTCTCTCTCTCTCTCTCTCTCTCTCTCTCCCTCTCTCTCTCCCTCTGTGTGTGTGTGTGTGTGTGTGTGTGTAAAGAAAATGAATATGCTTTTCGCATATGCCACTCTGTCAGATATAAATGTGGTTAAAATTATAAAACTAACTTTCCTTCCTCCTGAAACAAAGGGAATGACCTTCTTGATTCCATAGTTCTTAAAAGAATTGCAGGAATGCCCTTGGAATGATTCAGGAAAATCTCATTAAGACTACAGAGAAATATTATCCTTGATGAGTTTTTCATGGTGACTGTAGAACATTACAAGCGAGACTAAAGTCCTTCAACATTGTGGGAATCCTAGATTATGTGTGTCATGAGAGAGAGAGAGAGAGATGGAGGGACATATTACCTTGTAGGTTTGCTATTTAACCCTAACACTCAGAGCCAATATGCTTCATGTAGGCAATACTTAGAATAATGCCATTTCTTTTGTAAAAAAAAAAAAAGTTCGTTTACTGACTTTGTGACTGGACTTTCAGTGAATGTTCTTAACTACATTCTTATCCAGTTCCTACCTTTAGAGGGTAAAAGTTGGGCTCCGCCCTGAACACAGGTAGAAAGCTGCTCGTCACTCCTTATTAGCTGATCTGTTTTCCCCTACTTGGATTTCTTTCCCTGGAATACCAGTTTAAAACTTCAGCACATTATTGAGACTCTTAAAATTTTTACCTAGTTCATAATTAGTTCTTTCCCCATGAATGGAGTTTACCTCTGATAGCCTTAACCTTCTACCAGATTGTCAAATCAGTCTTCATATAATGCCATAGAGTACTACATGGGTGTCTAAATACTTTGTATCTTACAGCCTCTCAGACCTGACTCTGTATTGCAAAATGGGACCTGTTGCAATCATATTTATGTTCACCTCATCAATGTTTAGAGTTGACCTAAGATAAGAAGATTTTTCCTAGAAAAAGGGTGAAAATCATAATTCATGTTTGTCTCTGCATCCTATTGACATACACCCCACTTATTTCTAAATTGTCTTTCTCTTCTCTGGCAGGAGATCATGACTGCCAGTATGACATTCAGGAGAATTTTAGCCATACCTCAGCTCATTTGTTCTGATTGGCCTCTGACAAGCCAAGTTTTATTTTGCAATTACAGTAAAAATAAGGCAACACATTAGAGTTTAGGGACATAATATAACTGAACCAGTCCAGATAAAATTTTAAAGAAGACAACATTCATCTATAACCTGCTCCTTGGCAGGCTTCCCTGTAGTGGGACCTGGGATAGGGCTGGAAAGATTATTGGGTCAGGACTCAAGAGATAGAGGCTTAAGTCCTGGCATCACCATGTACCTGCTGGGTGCAAAAATGAAGATAGCAAAAACTGCTATAAAGAGTTATTTAACAATTATGTGAAATTACATATATGCTAGCACTTTGAAAACTGTAAAATTTTATAAAATATGTTAATTGTTCTTTGTTATTATGGTTACACTTGAAATAGATGAGCTAGCTAAAGGAAAGAGAAGGTATATAATAAGATCACACAATACATTAATTATACAGTCAAAATTAGGAACTACTGTTCTTGCTAACAATCCCATAAAAACACAAACTTGGGAAAACTGATTTTCCATTTTAAAAATTTTTAAATGCTAATTTTTTTTGAGAGAGAGAGACGGAGCATGAGCAGAGGCAGGGCAGAGAGAGAGGGAGACACAGAATTTGAAGCAGGCTCCAGGCTCTGAGCTGTCAGCACACAGCCTGATGTGGGTCTTGAACTCATGAGCCACAAGATCATTACCTGAGCCAAAGTCGGACACCCAACAGACTGAGCCACCCAGGTGCCCCGGGAAAACTGATTTTCAATTTCAACAGGAAAAGACTTATAGAAGTGTTTTGATCACCTATTCTCTACATTGGAGGATCCCACTCAAGGTTTATGAGGATGGCCAATCACACAACACCTAACAATGGACAGATGAAATAACAATAGTTTATTAGTTACATATGCTCACAGCCCAGGGGAGGAGGACACACCTTGCCATGCATGGTTACATGAGTGTTGCACTTGGGGACAGTGAAAAATCAGGGGCTCTGGGAAGCCAGCTTTGTATTATCAACAAGTTGTGGTGCCCCCAGTGACAATGGGAGGACATGGTTGGCTTCTTTGAATAATTCCATAGGCTGGCAGGGACCTGAGCTTACTATTCAGAAATAGCAAGAACCGGTCCTTTTGATAAGGAAGGCTGTTTAGCTAGGGGACCATTTCTGTGGTGGTATCACAGAGAGGGGAACTTGTAGTTAGGCCATTTGACTCCTTCCTGGCTTCACTGAATGCCATGGCAACACTTAATATTAGGACTTAAACTATGAGAGGTATTGGCTCAACTAATGCAGACAAAACCCCGAAGCAGAAACTGTGACCATGGAGGCAAATTAGCATAAGGTGAAAAAAAATTTAAATTCAAAAGCCTGAGAAACAATTACTTTTAATCAACAGATAGAAGAAAAGAAGTTAATAATAATAATAATAATAATAATAATAATAAATATATAATGAAGGATTGTGGAACAGATAGATTGAGAGTAAGGAGAAAATGGTGTCTCGCAAAATCAGAACATTTCAAAAACTGAGAGTTGATGGTGATTAATTATGTTCATAAATACAGAGAAAAAGAGTCAGGTGATGACTTAAAACTGATTTTGAATTTATTTTTATAATTATGAGATCCAGGTCAAAATCCCTCTTTGAGTATGTTTGCATGTTCTTGGGAGTGAATTCAGCAAATCAATCAAGGGATTGTGGTCATGTCATTACATCCCAAAGAGCACCTTACACACCTTAAAGTCTACCTTTAGGGATCCATCACTTTGCCTTAAGAGTATCTTAAGACTTAAACAACAAATTCAACTAAGTACAGCAAGTTAACGTGCTCATTTTGTATGCCTGGGGAATTGAGGCAATGAAAATCAGAAATCATAAGATAAATTGCCTATAATTCCACTACACAGAAATAATGACAGGTGAAACAGCATAGGGTACTTATCATTGATAAATGTTAATGTACTTGAAAGGGTAATGTTTTCTAAAAGTCATAGATTGTCTGAATAAGTCTTACAAATATGCCCAGAAAAGTTGGTTCTGCTGAGAAATACCTCTTAAAGGCAAAGCCAGTACTTTCGTCAAGGTTCCCAAATACAGAATGACAAAGTAAGGCCTCCTTTGACAAATAACGTTTCTTGAGATTATTCCTTTAAAACTTTTTCCCTAATAAAATCTGTTTGCATTTATAAGAGAAGAACTCCCTGCACATTTCTGATCAGTTATCCAATACAGCCAAATCATCCTTAGATGCATCTGCCAAATTTATTATTTTCTTCTCTCTTACAAAGCCTCATTAGGCTCTCTCTTTCAACTGCACCATTTGAACAAATTCTGAGCTGAATTTCTCCATTACCAGTCGCTTCCTGCATTTCACCTTTTCTATGATTCACAATAATATGTGTATAGGTGCCAGTCCTAATTTGGGGGGTTTGAAGATATTAAATTTTGGTGATGTTCTTAATTAAGAAAAACAGTATCTTACTTTGGCAATATTTATAATAACTTATGACCACATACATCTTTGTCACAAGGAATTCATATAATCCATAAATTTATATGTCAAACTATGCATTTGTATGTTTTCTAGGCAGAGTTTCCACAGTTTCTGTCACTTTCAAAAGGGATCCATATACCCAAAGTGTTAGGAAATGTCAGCCTAGAACACAGATTAGAGGGACACAAAAGTCTAGATATTAGCAGAGGCCAAATGCAGCCAGGATGTCCTGCCTTATAGATTTTGTGGGGAACAGTCTCAAAATCCCATTGCTCTGATGTCCCTGCGCCCACACTATTTCTCATTAAATTACTGGTTTTCTTGTGAGACACAACTATGGGGAAATAAAATAAATATAAAAATAAATACAAAAATATAAATATATGAATAAAAATCTCCCTTTGGGTTTTAACTGAAGACTTTACACTTTAAAGCCTGAGGGAGCAAAACAAAAATATCAAATTATGGCTGAGTACATCTTAGGGTGAACCAGCTGAATGCCCTCAATATGCAATTTGAATATTTATTGTTTTCATGTTTCTTAAATATTTAAGGTGATTTTGCCTCACCCTACCAGAGTAGAATTTGCAACAGAGAAACTGATTATTTTTTTAAATGTAGGTTTTATATTGCTCTCAGTGTTGAGGTAATTCATTTTTTGGTAGTTCTAAGAATAAACTTTATGAAATAACATTGTTTCTTAAAAGAGTGGTATAACTTACAGATGGAGTAAACAGATATCTCTATCAAGTTAAAGAGTGATATTAGAATCCTTGCTCCCCAAAAGCTTTTTAATTTTTTTTTTACTAAACACTATTCAAATATGTCTGTTAAATCATTAAATTAAGAGAAAAATATTTATACTTTATAAAAATATTAATAAAATTACGTGGAAAAATAATTCTGAATATGTTTGTAAGTAATTATCTTTTATTGAAGGAAAACATACACACAAAGGTTTTCTCGTCTCAAGTGTATTACTTGATGAACAGACACTGTTTAACTATTATCTAGATTATGAAACAGAACATTAACAGCACAATACAACTGAATAACAGAAAGTATCCATCTACCCTTATATCAGTTGCCATCTTCTGCAAAGTTAACCACCATTCTGACACCTGGCACACTAT
Source organism: Leopardus geoffroyi (assembly GCF_018350155.1). NCBI lineage: Eukaryota > Metazoa > Chordata > Mammalia > Carnivora > Felidae > Leopardus > Leopardus geoffroyi. Next base: position 97,767,695 of record NC_059336.1, on the reverse strand, counting down.
ATAAGTTTTGTCCTTCTGTGTACTTCATATTAATAGAATGGTACAGTATACATTATTTTGTGTCTGGCTTAGTTTCCCTGATACTGCATTTGCATGATTAATCCATGTCTTTGAACACACCCTTTACCTATTCTACTCCTTCTGGGCAGTCATACTGCTTTCAGTGTTTGGTTATTGAAAATAGTACTGCTATGAATACTTCATACATCATTTTAAGGCACACAGGCATACAATTCTATTGATTGTAATATAGAATTGAAATCACTGGGTTATAGATTATACACGCATAATTTTAGGAGAAACTGACAGATTTCCAAAGTGATTGTAGCAATTCCACTATTCAGCAGCATATAAGAATTGCACCTGCCTCACATTCTTCCTCAGATTTGTAATGTCAATCTCTCATGACTAGTCATTCTTTTTTTTTTTTTTTTTTTTTTTTTTTAAATTCTTTTTTTTTTTTTTCAACATTTATTTTATTTTTGGGACAGAGAGAGACAGAGCATGAACGGGGGAGGGGCAGAGAGAGAGGGAGACACAGAATCGGAAACAGGCTCCAGGCTCTGAGTCATCAGCCCAGAGCCCGACGCGGGGCTCGAACTCACGGACCGCGAGATCGTGACCTGGCTGAAGTCGGACGCTTAACCGACTGCGCCACCCAGGCGCCCCTCATGACTAGTCATTCTAATGGGGGAGAATACAGTGGTACACAACTGTATTTATAATTTTTATTTCCACACTAACTAGTGATGTTCAGAACGTTTTCCCCTTTCCAATATTGATTTATATACTTCTTTTGGAAGTATCTATTCAAGAATTCTGTCCACTTCTTGATGTGGGTGCTTTGGTCATTTGTAAATTTAAATGATTATTAATTCTTTATATATTGATTGGTATAAGTCCTTTGTTTTGTATATGCATTGGAAACATTCTGTCTGTTGTCTTGCCCTTTTGCTCTCTTATATGTTCTTTCAGTGAACAGAAAGTCACTCTTTACTTTAAAGAAGTGTAATTAATCTTATGAATTTTGATGAGTCTATTAATTTTAAGAACATCTTGTCGATCCCATAGTCATGATGTTTTATTTGTTTTCCTCAAGAGGCACCATTTTTAACTCTCTCATATTTGTAATCCAGCTGATATTAATTTTTGTGTGTGGTGAGAATGAGGAATTAAGATTTATGTTCACGTAGGTATCTGATAAACCAGCATCATTTATTTAAAAAGGTTTTTTTTCTTTCCTTCTTTCTTTCTTTTCACCCCAACTACTCAAGAGAGCCAACTTTGTCATAAACCAAGTGAACACAGGTGTTTTTTTTGGACATACTATTTAGCTGTGTTGGTATGTTTTTCATCCTTGTTGCAGTATCACCCTGCCGTAATTCCTAAAGCTCTAAAATATTGATTTCTGAAAGTATAATTCTTCCAACAATATTTTTTAATATTGCTTTGGTTATTCTTGGCCTTTTATTTCCATAATAGTTTAAAATCAGCTTGTCAATTTCCAAACACATACAAAACTCTGATGATATTTTAATTGGGATTGAATTGAATCTGTAGATGAATTTGTATAAAAGAGAAACATTTACAAAACTGAGAATTCTAATTCATAAACATTCCTTTCATTTTGTTACTTTTCTCTAATATTTTGTATATTTATAAAAAAAAGTATATTTTTGTTGGATTAATCCCAAGGTTTTTAAACAATATTTGATTACATTTTAAATATTACTATTTTACTACAAATTCTAATGTTTACTGCTAGTATATTAATATTGATTTTTGTGTATTATCTTTTTAAATTGGTAAGTCATTTTTTTAATTCTAATGAGTTGCCTATAGACAGTTTTGGATTTGTTATAATTACAATAATGTCTTCAGGTAATGATAGCTTTTAGTATCTTAGGTAATAAAATATTTTCCATATTTCATTCTTTATTAAAAGTGTTGATTAGTTCCCATTAAATGTAATGTTTGTGGTAAGCTTTTCTGAAGATATTATTTATTGGTTAAAGAAATTCCATTCTATTATATTCCATTCAATTGCCTTTTTGATCATAGTTTTGTTTTATTTTCATACATGCCTATTGCTTTTAAATAGATGTTTTTGTAACATCTGTTCATATAGATGCTTTTAAGGTAATAAACCTTCCCATAAGCACAGCATTAAATATAACCTAGAAGTATGACCAGTAATTTTTCCAACCATTAATTAAAAAATATCTCATATTGATGTTATACCTTTTATGTAATAAAACATTAATTTCTAAAGTTAGGAGTATACTCTTTACTATTTATCTATTTTTCAGTTATTATTTTTCAATTATCTAATTTTACTATGGCAAGATAACACAAAAACTCTGTGTGATTTAAGATTTTCCAAACTGCTTTTCTGTATAATTCAGCCTATGATCAACTGGTATACGTTCTATGTGTGCTTGAGAGGGGGTAAAATGCCCAAAAACTGTTGGGTTCTGTTTGCTACATTTGCCAATATATTCACTCATTTTCTTAATCATTTTGTACAGCTCTATTATATCTTTTAAATTTTTTTGTTTTTGTTTGTTTTGCTTTGCTTGCTCTATAAACTACTGCACAAGAAATTTTATAGTCCTCTACTGAAATTGTGAGCTTGTATATTTCTCCATTTAGAAACTGATCATGTTTTGCATTTCACATTTTGAAGCTATGAAAATAGGTATACGTAAGTTAAAAATTACTCTATCATCTTAGTAAGGCGAATCTTTGAACATTATGAAATGTTCCTATTTTCCTTTAGTAGCACCTTTGCTTTCATATCTATATTATCCAATATTAGTACAAAAAATAGATGCTTTCTTTGGGTTTGCATTGGCATGGGGATATCATTTCCATTCCTTTCCATTCAAACATTCTGTGCCTTATATTTATATGTCTTATAGGGAGGAAGTAAGATTTCATTTTTATATGAAGTTTTAAATTCCAGTATTTAAATAGTTTCTAATAAATACAATTACAGATATACTTTATTTTCATCTACCATCATGCCATTTATTTCTAGTCTTACCACTTGCTTTATACAACTTTTTAAAGAATTTTCTTGTCTTTCTTATCTAAGTGTTTTTATTATTTAATTTTTCCCATGTTAGTTTCTTAGTTATATATTTTTATTCATTTTTTTACTTTGGATCAAGAATCACTGAGTTGTTAGTCTAATATAAGTTAATATTTTATCTTTTATAACACAATTCCAAGATCTTAGAATATTTTAAGTCTAAACACCACTTTCAGTATTTGATCCTATTGTTCCCATGCATTTAATTTTACATATAGTACATGTTGAGATTGTGACTTGTTATTTTATGCCATTATTATTGATTTTCATTTATCCACATATTTTCTTGCTCATTTCTCTTTATTCCTGCCTGCTTTTCACCATTTCCATTTGGAAGAATTCTCTCATTTCTGAAGAATTTATTTATAATTTCTTTTAGTGCAGGTATGCTAGCTTTGTATATTAAAAGGGTTTTTTTTTTTTTTTTAATTTGGGAGGAGGGGAGCATGATCTGCGAATGTCTACATCCTATTTTCATTTTTGATAGATATTTTCACTGTATATTGATGTCCATTTGGCATTTGTTTTAGCTAAGAACTTAAAGAAACTCATTATATTTGTTTTCCCCCTGGAGTCTACTTCTCTGGTGAGATCAGCTTTCTATCTTGTTGATCTTTTAAGGATAATATGCATTTTTTCTATAGTTCTTCCCTGTATTTAATTTTCAGTAGCTTATCTATAATGTGTCCAGGGTAACATTTTATATTTATCCAACTTTTGTTTCATACACATTGTAGCTTGATATCTTTCATCTTTGCAAATGCGTCAGCTATTATATCCTCAACTACTGCCTCTTATCAGTGACATATTTCTTCTGCAGTGGATCTATCATATGAATCCATTATATGTATGTCAGACTTTTTCAACATATTCTATATTATCCTTATTTTGTTTTCTTAATTTTACCTGTTTTTGTTTCTCCTGGCTTCAGTCTGGTGATTTTAAACTGACCGATCATATCTAATAATCTCACTGGCTCTGTTCAATCTGCTATTAAACGTACCTATTATGTGCATAATTTTGGTTATCATAATTTTCAGTTCCAGAATTTTCTTTTGATTTTTTATTCATTGACTCAAGCCTCTGGTTAAATTTTCTATCTTGTTTGTCTTCTTTTATTACATGTTAATTAAAGTCTGAGTATTAAAGTATTAATTAAATCCTGACTATAAATTAAAGTATTAATTAAAAGTTGAATATTATAACTCCAAAATCTGGATTCCATATGGTTATTCTTCTATTGCATTTGTCAGGTGTAAGTTTTTCTTCTGGGTCTTTGTGTGTGTGTGTGTGTGTGTATGTGTGTGTGTGTGTGTGTGTGTGTGTGTGTTATAAATTTCTTTTGGTATGCCAGATATTTTTGTATGAAAATACAGTTTTTATTCTATTTTTTACAGGTGAAAGAAAGAGTGATATATCACCTCAAAGCCATGAAAGCCTAAGCTGACTTCAGGCTGCCTGCATTTGTAAGGGTTGTTCCATTTCTGACTCAGGAATTCCTGTAGGATAGAGGCTACCAGGGATCCAATCTGAAAGTCTTGTGGGTTTCTAGAAGCTTTTCTACTATGGTGGTCCTTGAAATACATTATTTTTACCTTCCAGGACTGTGAGACTGCCATTAAGCCAGCTCTGCTTTTTAGGTGTATTTGTCATGGTTTCTTACCCTTTTGTGCTGTGCAGGTTAATCAACAAATATCTAATGGGAAAAATCACTGCTAGCTGTTGGGTTCACTTCTTACCCCTCATATCCTGGCTATTTTGGCGGTCCATAAGGTTCTTTTCTTTTTTTCTTTTCCTTTCTTTTCTTTCTTTCTTTCTTTCTTTCTTTCTTTCTTTCTTTCTTTCTTTTCCTTATTGTCTCTCTAGTATTGGAAGTTTCTTCTGCTGGCTTTTCTTCTTTTCCTATCCAACATTGTATCTCTGCTTTGTCTCTTATGTCAAGCCAATTATGATCAAATGCCTTGTGAAAAGTAGTGTGTTAAAAGTTGGGGCTCACCCCAGAAGCTTTATTTCATTTCAATTCCAGCTTTAGGGAGAGATTGGGATACCTTCAAACGTGAATTTCTTTCCTTCTTCCTTCCTTCCCTCCCTTCCTTCCTTCTTTTCTCTCTCTCTCTCTTTTTCTCTCTCCCTTCCTTCCTTTCTTCTTTCTATGCTTCATTCCTTCCTGTCTTTCCTCCCTCCTTCCTTCCCTCCTCATCTCATCACTCTTGGAATGGGTATTAATGTGCCACAACCTACTCCATCACAGTCGTGTGCATAAGTCACCTGGAAAAATTTTTTAAACACTCTTCCTTCAGTACGATTAAAGTAAGTCTTGACATTTAAATTTTTTGTACTTGATGGAACTATGGTGTTTTTAACACTTATAGCCATTAAATCTTCAAGAGAAATATTAACTGTTTTATTTGTTTATTTCTTGTATAGCTATTGTCTAGTTTTCCAATACTGTTTCCCAGTGTGTTCCCCCTCGTTCTCTCCATGTTAAACTCCAAGGTTATATTCCTAATTTCAGTGGCTTAATCCTGCTACATTGTTTTGCATGTGAAAACTTCTCTATATAGAATGAACTCTCCCCTCATGTTTGTAAGGATAAAATCCTCCTCGTCCTTTAGAACTGAACTAAACAATTTCTTTCTCTTGTAATGCATTCCAAATCTTCCCTGACTAGGTAGGATCCCTTTCCTCTAGGCTTTTAGACCAATGTATATTTCCCTTTTATTCAGTTGTGATGGGTGGCCCAGTTTTGCATGTTCTTGATTAATTGACTATGTTTGTTTACTCCACTAGATTATTAGTGACCTGATGGAATTCATATTTATGTCCTCAATGCCTAGCTAAGTACGTGCCATTGAAAAAACACTCAAATTTTAATAGAATAGGTAGAAACAATTTTTTAAATCATTCTTGGGCAGTGGATCAGAAGGAAACACCTGTTCATGAAATGCTTTCTAGAAGACTTCCAGGAAGTCATCTGTGATGGACTGCCATAGTCTGAAACTCTTAGAACCGTATATCCATAACATCTTTGGGGACATCATGTTAGATGAGTATTGCACAGCAGTTAGAATGGTCAGGACTCATGGCAGAGTAAAGGTCATTGACTAACTCCTTAATCACGAGATTTGCAAATAATGTGTCTAACAAATTAATTTTAACTTCGAAATGATGCGTTTTGAAAATAACTTTAGAAAAATGTGTTCACTTATTTAGTACAATGAGAGCAAGACCTAGCATGGGAGGCATCAGGTATAGATAATGGGCCAAGAACACAAATTTGTTTGTAAATCTTGTTCCATTCATTACTATTTTCCCATGAAAGCTTGCTAACCTATTAATCTTCATTAATAAGCAATATTATATATTATATCAAGTGCTATCATATATGTCTAATATTCTGTGAACAATGAGTGGTATGCCTATAATTCTGTAAGCCTTGTAACAGTACATTTAATTTTTTTTTTTTTAATTTTTTTTTCAACGTTTATTTTTGGGACAGAGAGAGACAGAGCATGAACGGGGGAGGGGCAGAGAGAGAGGGAGACACAGAATCGGAAACAGGCTCCAGGCTCTGAGCCATCAGCCCAGAGCCTGACGCGAGCTCGAACTCACGGACCGCGAGATCGTGACCTGGTTGAAGTCGGACGCTTAACCGACTGCGCCACCCAGGCGCCCCATAGTACATTTAATTTTGATTATGAAAACTGATTTTTTGAATTCATGACACACTATAAACAAAATTTTTAAATCATAAAATGTTTTTAAAATGTGGCAAGCATTGAAAAAATCAGTATTTTTATCAAATTAATAATAATAAAAGGAAATACATTAAAGGATATTAAGTCATTAAAAAAACAAGAAACAACAATAACATCCTAAACAACTCTAGAGTCCAAGAGACTATACTTTACGTTATAATAATGACCACATGATTGCTGGTTATCAAAACATGGCATGTAAACCCATTGTACTAAGAGGAGAATTTAATGCTCTAAATGCTTTCAGTATTAAAGAAGAAGAAATAATTAAACATTAGCTTACTTCTGGGTACTTGAGAATGAACAACAAAATAGCATAAGATATTCAGAGACAGATGATGAACAAAAAATAGATTAATGAATTCAAATAGAGAAGAAAGGATCATTAAAATAATCAAAGATTTATGAAGATCAATCAGTATATTACACAAGAGAAGACACACAGAGAGAGACAGAGAAAGAGACAGAACACACTAGTCAATATATTTGAGAAATCTAATTTAACAACAGATAAAAAGGAGGAAAATTATTAGTGAATATCAATTAGTAATCTATAAATACACGTTAACATATTTATTTTTAAAAAGGAAATCATCAATGTATAATGATAATATCCACCTTAGATTGGGCCTACCTACATAATCCAGGACAAACTCCCTATTTCAAGGTTATTAAACTTAACCACATCTGCAAAGTCTATTTTGTCATGTGAAGTAACATTGACATGTTCCATGGGTTAGGGTATGAGTCTTTAAGGGACTATTATTCTGCCTACCACTTACACATACACATACAATTTTAAATCTCCCTTTCTCTGTAGTTCTCAAAATCTCAAGTTTTTCAACATCAGTTGGCTCAGTCAGTTAAACATCCGACTCTTGATTTTGGCTCAGGTCATGATCTTATGGTGCATGAGTTCAAGCCCTGCATTAGGCTCCTTCAGCCTGCTTGGGATTCTCTCCCCCTCTATCTATCTCTCTGCCCCTCCCCTCCTCTCTCAAAATAAATAAACTTAATAAAATAAAATAAATAAAACAAAATAAAAATAAACTATGAGCTCACACTGATAACTCTTATTCCAACCTGGCAATTCAGGGTTTATTTCAGTTCTTCCCCTTTCCATATTTTTACCACCTCTTTGACAACAGGACACTTAACTCACATTATCTCATCCCTCTATATTTACTAATTTGTTTAATCTCTCTGAATGTAATTGATCTCTCAAACTCACAGTCTGCTTCTTTGGCCTCAGCTCTGCCAAACATGTGGGCCAAATAGCTACCTCATGGGTTTTAGCCTTGCTAAACACAGCAATGTCCCAGGAATATCCTGGATTATGGACCCACAAACATGCCACACACACCAAACCACTTATCAGGCCCAAGTAGTCTGACAATGCCAATCACCTGGGCCAGATCTTTCGTCTCAGCCCCACAAGGGACACATCCCTGCCAGAGCCAAATCCTTGCCAGCCAGAGTTGGCTCAAACAAAAGAGAAAACAATCAAGAAGGGAGAAGTCTTGCCTTGTATATATTCTTATTGTCCTTTTTGCTACAGAATATATTCCCCATAAGGCCAGACTATATATGACATTTTTTACCACTGTAATATATATGTCTAATACATATATACAACAAATACATCACAATTTCATTGTTGGATGGATGGATGAATCAATGAATGAACAAATGAACAAACTTGGTAACTACAAGTGGAGTAAGACATTCATTTCCTAATTTGTGACACCATTTTTAATATAGTACTTTCTACATTACTTCTCTTCTTTTTTTTACGTATACATGCATGTATGCATGCATTCAAGTGTGTATGTAGAAAGATTTATATGTAAGATGATATAAATGAAAAAACCTTGATTAAAAAATGTTTGTATATAGTTTTTAGCTCACAAATAACTATTCCAAAATTCTCTGAGTTAAGTGAAATAAGTGGATGGATTTGTTTATCGTTTGTTTTCATTTGACAAAAACTCCCCATGCAAGAGAATCCACTGTGTTTTCCATAATTTGTCTCAGACCCAACTAATATTGAAGGAAAATCAGAGTACAAAGGCTGTGCTGAGAAAAGAGATCCATTAAAAACATTTATTACCGTATTCATATCTGACATTTAAAAAGATTAAAATGGTGATTCCATTTAATACAAAATCATCAAGGATTTCATTTTAGGATCAAAATGGCATGAAGAAACATCTCTAAATCCAGAGGCAGTATCTTTTAAAATAACAATATAATTATGGAAATAATAACATATCATATTTATGGAGTACTTTATATGAATTAAGATTATTTCAGTTAAGTCCCATTATACTTATATCTCATAAAACACCCACCGGTTTATTTTATAACCCTCTAAAGATCAGAAAATTGAGAATGAGAAAGACAAAGCAATTAGCCTAAATCCAAAATGATAGTAAATATTGCACCCAAGATTAAGATTTTTTTTACACAATAAGATAAATTTAAATTTCCACCTTTTTCCTGTTAATAATTGGATTACTCAATCTTTATATCTGTCTAACGTCATTAAGACACTTGCCATCAGTTAGGCTAGTTTGTGCTGGCCAATGTGCCCTAACTGGAAACTCTCTTGTGGCACATTTTTAAGGAGACAAGTCTGTTGATGACTGACTAAGGTCTCAATAGGCAAGACAGACAAAAGGTATCAATTTATTCTAATGCTGTGGTTCACTGATGATGAATTTTCTTTGCATCTGTTTGGGTATTTGATTAAAATATCCTTCAGACCATCTGTTTCTAGCAGATAGGGAGTTTTCTGCAAAGGAGAAATTTTGAAAAAAAACTTGCACACCTCATTTACCAGTGTAGACATAGAATTAAAGCCCTGAGTTGTTGAATTTTCTGATAATAAGCCCCTTGATTGATTAATAGAATTAATCAATTTATAGCACTTCCTTGTGTCAGGCTAAATGCTTACATGACTACCACAGACTAAGGCCAAAGTTATTCAAATTATGCAAAAGAGCACAGTAAACAGGCAATAAATGATTAACAGGCCACCATACCTCTGAGTCAGAACATCTTGAATTTAAATCATATTGTGGAAAGTGTGCTTAGAATAGGCTATTACAGTACACTGTATAGGAGATTTTCAAATAAATTTGTTTCCTTTCTCACATTATAGTCTCTAGTCTACCTGTAGCTTCTCTTTAATACAAGTAGAGTGTTTGCACTTTCTTCATCAGAAAACTTAAAAAACCAGTTCTAAATCTATAACCTCTCTTAAATTCTCCCTTAATTTAAAAACTAAGTGTTTTGTATTGGGCCAGTTAGTTAATATCTTGATGTTTCAATTCATTTACATGTAAAATGAGGATACTTATAATTACTTCATAGTAACTACAGAGATTAAGTGAAATGGGATGAATTTATCTCAGGAATGCAAGTTTGACTTAACACTGAAATATCAATCAATGTGCTTCAGCACAAGGATGAAATAAAGAGAAAACATGAACCTTTCAAAAGATGCTGAGAACAAATAGATAAACTTTTAACGTGAAGAAAGTCATCGAGAGAAAAAGAAAGAAAGAAAGAAAGAAAGAAAGAAAGAGAAAGAAAAAGAAAAGGAGAGAGAAAGGAGGGGTACCTGGGTGGCTCAGGTGGCTAAGTGACCAACTCTTCATCTCAAGTCATGATCTTGTGGATCCTGGGATCAAGCCCTGCATAGGGCCTCATGCTGGGCCTGGGTATGGAGCCTGCGTGAGATTCTCTCTCTCTCCCTCTCCTTTTGCCTCTCCCCTGCTTGTGCACAGGTGCTTGCTACTTTCTCTCTCTCTAGAAAGAAGGAAGGAACGAAGGAAGGAAGGAAGGAAGGAAGGAAGGAAGGAAGGAAGGGAGGGAGGATGGATGGATAGAAACAACTATTAGGGGCACTTTCTCAATCTGTAAAGGGAATCTATAAATAACCCATAGCTCACATTTTGCGTTTTTCTTAACAGTGAAATACTGAATGCATTTTTCCCAAACACTGGATACAAAGCAAAGCTTCTACTTTCTCTGAGTTAAGACTGTAGCAGAAGTCCTAGCAATTATAATACAAAGAAAATGAAAGAAAAAGCTTAAAAATTGGAAAGAAAGAAGTAAATCTGCCTTTATATGTAGTTATATATGTCTATGTAGAAATATAGAATCCTAAGGATTATGTTAAAAAATATACCTTAGATATGGGGTGCCTGGGTGGCTCAGGTGGTTTGGCATCTGACTTCGGCTCAGGTCATGATCTCACTGTTCGTGAGTTTGAGCCCATGTCATGCTCTATGCTGACCCTCCCGGCTTACGCTCTGTCTCTTTCTCTCTCAAAAATAAATAAACATTAAAAAAATTTTAAATATATACCTTAGATGTAATAGGCAAATTAATAATTGTTCATGATAAACAAAAGGCCATTTTTAATTCTATCTACTATTAACATCAAAGAAATGGAAGACAAAATATTGAAAACATATGAGAACAAAACTAAAACAAAATTAAGCATAAACTTATGAAAGCCTTGTGATACACAATACACCTACACTGAAAGTTACAGAACACTGGCAAAAAACTATAGAAGCCATAAAAATAGGGAAAACAACATGTACCTTATATACAATTTGGTGTCTATTCTTTCCAATTTGGAATAAAACTCCAGCTAAAAATTTCTGCTATAAAATTCCAGCAGGTTTTGGAGAAATTAACAAGAGAAATGCAAAGAACCTAGAGTAGCCAAGATAATCTAGATTTTAAAAGGCACGCTATTTGATTTCAAAGAATTCCTATAAATTTGTAGTATTCAAGACAATGTAATATTGCCATACTAATCCACAATAACTGGAACAGATTAGAATGTTTAAAAATTGACACATATTTATATAATCACCTTATTTTTGACAAAAATGCCAATACACTTTTTTAATGCTTATTTATTTTTGAGCGAAAGACAAAGACAGAGATAGAGTGCAAGTGGGGCAGGGGCAGTGAAAGAGGGAGACACAGAATCTGAAGCAGGCTCCAGGCTCTGAGCTCGACTCAGGGCTCCAACTCATGACTGTGAAATGATGACCTGAGGCTGAAATCAGATGTTCAACTGAGCCACCCAGGCGCCCCCTGCCAATAAGTTTTAATGGGGAAAAGAAAGTCTCTATAAATTGTGCTAGAACAGCTGCATGTCCATTTGGAAAAGGGGTAAAAAGACCTCAGTCATACTTAACACTGTACCTAAATTAATTTGAAATGACTTATAGACATAAAATCTCTTAGTGTAAGCTTCTAGAGAGAAGCAGAAGGAAACCTTCATGACTTCGTATAAACAAAAGTTTCTGAAGTCAAAAAAATAAAGCTAACTCTAAAAGGAAAATTGACAGATTATATTTCATCAAATCTCAAAGCTTTTGATTGTAAAAGAAACCATTCAGAAAGTGAGAAAACAAGGCACAAACTAGAAGAAAGTATTATATGTGTTTTATCTATTATATATGATGTTGTATGTATTGCATATAATATAGCAATCATTATGTATTATATTCATGTCTTATATGTAAGAAATATATAGAAATTATTTTTATCTATCACATATAGATATATCTTCTAGCCTGTGTGGATTGCTTTCTCATTTATTTTCTCATATATATATATATATATATATATATATACACACACACACACACACACATACATATATATAATTGTTCTCAAAATATATCAAGCATTCACACAAATCAACATTATGGCATAAATCTAATAAATGACGAATTGTACAGACACTTCACAAAAGATCTACAAATAGTCAATAAGCACATGGACATTCTCTCCACGTTAGTCATCAAGGAAATGCAAATTAAACTATGAGAGACACCACTTCACACTCACTATAATAGGTAAAAAAAACAACAAAAAAAGATTCAATAAGGTAAATTCAAGTGTGGAGCCACTGGAGTTCTTATATATTGCTGGTGAGATATGTAAAATTATATTACTGTTTAAAAATTGTTTATCAGTTCTTTTAAAGTTAGGTGGAAACTTAACCTGTATCCCAGAAATTCTTGTCTAAGATATTTACCCAAGTAAAATATAATATATGTCTATAAAATTTGCCTTAAAGGAGAATGCTTATATTAACTTTATTTATAATAGCCTAGTAGCTGTACATAAATCGAATGCCTATCAATATGAAAAAAGTGTAGCAGAGTCATGTAATAAAAATAAATGGACTACTGATGCATGCAAAACATAAATGAAAAAATAAATAACTATTTTAAATAGAATATAATTTATTACATTTTAAATTTTAGATTAAATTTATTTTAAATTGTTATTACATACCCCTATTTTCAAGGAAAATATATATCTGGGCTTTCATTGTTCAGGAGTTATAATTTCCAAACCTTTATCATTCATGTCCATATCCCCTGGATTATCAATACTTTAACAATCTTCTTAAAGTGTCATCCCCATTAAGAAATTACACCAGGGACATTCTGACTCCAACAAAAAGAGGAAACCATCACTTTCCTCTGACTGGATATTATGTTTCCTTTTTTTAAAAACATTTATTTAATATTTCTGAGAGAGAGAGAGAGACAGAGTGCAAGTGGAGGAGGGGCAGAGAGAGAGGAAGACAGAATCCGAAGCAGGTTCCAGGCTCTGAGCTGTCAGCACAGAGCCCATTGTGGGGCTTGAACTCATGAACCATGAGATCATGACCTGAGCTGAAGTTTGATGCCCAACTGATTGAGCCACTCAGGAGCTCCAGCATATTATGTTTCTAAGAATGAAGCCTTAGATTCCATTATCTTTTTTTGGTAACCTTATCAAATGATACCCTTTTGTTGATTCTTAGCCTTTAAGTTTTATAATCAATTTCATGCATCTCTACAGAGAGAAGTATTTGTTTTACTCTACAAAGTCTTAATTTTGAGAACAAAAGCATAAAGTTATCTTATAAACTATAGGTTGGAAAATAATGTTTAAGTATGTATAAGGCAGCTTTCCTACCCTAGATTTGTATAAATATTTTAGAGACTACAGTACAAATGAGGGTTGGGGAATGAAGCAAGAAATTTAGAGCCTGAAAGTGGTCTGAGAACTGGCCCTGAGCTCATGTCAGTCACTAGAACCCGCCAGTTAATGAACTCTAAGAAATATTTGTGCCTACAGAATAATTATATCTTACTTTTCATCTTGAAATCTTAGCACTGTCAGCTTTATGGGTAATCTTGACATTACTAAAGCAATGTATCAGTAGAATAATGATTTTCCATGTGGGCTTCCACTAATAGAGAAGGTAGGGAGCAGCTTCAGGGAGACTTCATGGACAATCAAAAATACAGGAACATAGTATTCGCATTTCTTTACAAGAGTTAAATATAGTGAAAATGAACAAGCTCTTAATCCTTAAATGGCCTCATGGTCCTGATGAGAGGAAAAGAGGAAAAAACAGCATGGACACTGTGAGAAAGACCAGAATAGAAGATGATGATGCCCAAGGGTCTGAGGAGATAGTATTTCTTGGTAGATGTCACAGCAGGACTTGGTAGATACTATGCTACATATGACTGCAAGAACTTAATCTTCCCCATAATATTGTTGTAAGGCTGTGAAACTTTCTCAGATCTTAGATATATGCATGAAAGGAGAGGAGACAGGGGTTGGTGGAAATTCTCAGTTGAATAAATTTAAGTGAAAACACTGAGGTAACAAATTTTACTTGGATTTAGCTACATTAAGCTTTCTGTATTGAGCAAGTAAGGGATATAAGATACAGTTCGGAGTTTACTTATCAAATGATAACTTAGGTATTTGCACACCTGCCATTTTTGGCATTTTATCTATTTCCTGGTGGTTTAGCCCTTTGAGGATGTGGAACTAATGAACTCTTTGAGCTTCAGTTTCCTTTCTTATAAATTGGGCATAACAAAACCTAGCTCAAATTGGGCAAAATAATGTATTAGATTAGGAAAGATTTCAATTTGGTGAAAAACAATATCTAAATCTCAGTTAAACCTGATTTAACAGAATTGCTTCTCTTGTTCATGCCATGTGTTTCACATTGGTTGGCAAGCAGATGGTGGGGAGCAGTGAGTGAGGGCTCTGGCATCTATCAGCTTAACCATATGAAATACATGTATTGAGATTTCTCATTCTTTTTTGATGTGCAGCAAGCTGACATGGCACATGTTTTTTCTGTCTACAGACTATTAACCAAAATTGAACACATGACTCTGTCTAACTGAAGGCGACTGGGACATGTATGCTCTATGTTCCTGGAAGAAAATGAATCAAATATAAGGAACACAAATAATTTCCACCACGAGGATTATACGGAATAGTGCATGGACAAAGGTATAGTACTATTCCTATCACAGATACCCTCAGCAAAGTTTATCTACTTATTTATTTTTAAATAAAGGAGTTTGTAAATTGCATTAGTATTATTCATTCCTTTTATGGTATTTTAGGCTTTGAAAGGTGACTTGGTGTAGGCAAAAACCCCGGATTCAAAGGTAGGTAGGTTACATGGGTTTGCAACTAGTTTTTTGACTCTAGAAAAATTCTGCAATGTTCCTATGTCACATTTTTCAATTGACCAAATTTTATTAAACGTTCTCTTACAAAGTTCTTTCTGGTTTAAGATTATCTGAAGATTATCTTTGACTATGTATCCTTATAGACTGACTAGACCTAACCATTCAGCAGCCAAAGTTTAGAAAGTGAATTTTGTTTTTTAATTTGTCCTCTGTAGACAGCATCACAATTACCATTCAAATATTGGCCAAAAAATATAGGAAGAAAATATTAAAGTATTACTCAGTTAATTATGAACACTGACGACTGTGAGAGAAAAACAGGTCCTTAAAGGGGTCAACATTAGTTGGATGGTGTGCGGTGGACATTTATAATAAAAAACAAAAAGGTTTCAGTTATCCTAGAATATTTTAAATGTTATTTCAGACGAAGAAAGAAGGTATCTTTATTCTTAATCTTGCTTCAAACCATTTTCCCCTCTTAAATTTCAAATTCAGTGGATTATCTATTTTAGCCTTTAGGCGAGGAATGGTATTCAGAGCACAATCCAGATAAAAGATTTCTAATTGAAAAATTTATGGTGCTGACCTTAAGCCCAGGAATCTCTTTTAAGGGAAGAGCCTTCTGAGGGAAACCATTGTACAATAGAAGGCAAGAGAAAGTTGGGGCACCTGGGTGGCTCAGTTGGTTGAGCGTCGGACTTCAGCTCGGGTCATGATCTCACAGTCTGTGAGTTCGAGCCCCGCGTCGGGCTCTGTGCTGACAGCTCAGAGCCCGGGGCCTGTTTCAGATTCTGTGTCTCCCTCTCTCTCTGCCCCTCCCCCGTTCATGCTCTGTCTCTCTCTGTCTCAAAAATAAATAAATGTTAAAAAAAAATTAAAAAAAAAAAAAGAAGGCAAGAGAAAGTCAAGATCTCTCTTCATTTGATTAGTTTTGGCTCTTATAGGTGTACAGAAATTATTTAATATTTCAAGTTTTCATGGCAGAAAATTTGCATGGATCCCCGAATCATAGCTTGGAAATGGGAAGTGATACTGGGATAAGAAAATCCATATTCAATATTAATTATCCCATTTTTTTATGTTTAATATCCAGTGAGTATTTAAAGTCTCTTGGTCTCAGTTTCTATAGCAGGTAAAATGGCTTCATAAAATTCCAATATCGTTGTGGATACTAGAATGCAAAGTCATTGCATAAAACTATAAACCACTGCACAATTTAGGGTTTTACTTTTCCTCCTTGCATTCAACTTAAGATCTGGTATACAATATTAATCAATATATGGTGTCTGAGTAACAGACATATAAGAGATGATGATTAATGCTCTGGGAAGCAAATTATGAATTGGAGGGTAGTCAGAGCCTACTCTGAATTCAGGTCCTTTAGATGGAAAACCTAGGGTTTATTCCTATTAAAACTTACATGAGATGATTTTGTTTGGGCTCAATGATGTTTCCAATAAAGTTACTGAATGATATTTAAAGTGATTAATTATATTTTTAGATGTGTAATTTCAGCGCAAACTCAGGCACGTTCACCCTTCTACAGAGTTGTGTTCAAATGGAAATTTATACTAAATTTCCACTATGTCCCTCAAGTGATACATAAATGAAGCCTATATTCCTTATTCAGGACTGTTAGCTATGTTTAATTTTTTGCTAATTTATGTTGGAGTGGGGGGAAAGAAGGATGGGAATTAAAGTAAAAACTGATAGAGAATGTGAAAGAAAAAAGATAACAGGAGGAAGACTTTTTGCCAGATTCACTCCTGCTTCCCTAGTGACTCCATTAGTGCCAGGCACATAGAAATGGCTCACTAAATCTTAAAGATTCAGTGAATGAAGGATGAGGAAAATAATTGATTAGGAGAGTGGGTAGAAAAAAATGGAATGCAAGGAGGAAGGTAAAAAAGAAAAAATAAAGAGAAGGACTAGGAAATACAAAATAAAGTGAAGCAACCAGTGGGTTGTTGGGAGAAATAACATGAGGGGAGAAATTCAGATGTTTTCTCTGCAGCCCAGAAAGGGGGGGGGGGTGCGGAGAACTGAAGCAGGACCCATTTGGACAGCATTACAATCACTAACATCTAAAGCCTTCCAACAAGAATGCATAGAATGCTACTACTCAAGAAATAGCAAGTTCTCAGTCCCCAGAGTGTTCTAAAAAGAATTCAAGGGCTAAATCAGTGTCCTTGGATTTGAACATAACTGGAGACCTAGAGCCTACTGTGAATTCAGGTTCCCTACATAGAAAAAAAAAATGATATTAACTTTTCTATATATTTAAAAAATTTTTTTAAATGTTTATTTATTTTTGAGAGAGGCAGAGACCGAATGTGAGTGGGGAAGGGGCAGAGAGAGAGGGAGACACAGAATCTGAAGCAGGCTCCAGGCTCCAGGCTGTCAGCACAGAACCCTACACGGGGCTCGAACTCACAAGCTATGAGATCATGACCTGAGCCGAAGTCAGACACTCAACCGTTGGAGCCACCCAGGCGCCCATCTATATATTTTTAAACTCACTTAATTCTTAAAAAAAAAAAAAGTTTATTTATTTTGGAGAGAGAGAGAGAGAGAGAGCACACAGGAAGGGCAGAGAGAGAACAGAGCAGAGGAACCAAAGCAGGATCTGTGCTGTCAGCACAGAGCCCCATGTGGGCTCGAACTCACAAGACCTGATCAAGACCTGAGCCCAAGTCCGACGCTTAACCAGCTGAGCCATCCAAGCACCCCTAAATTCTCTTTATTCTATGAGAATGGAAATGGAAGGTTTAGAGCATATCGTGAGAGAGTCGGGTAAAAATGAGGGGTAGACTCAGTTCCAATTTCCATTTTCACTTATCAGGAAGAAGATGAAGGAGATTAGAGAAAGCAAGGGAGGACAAGTATATTCTAGCTTTTCCACAAAGAAATGTGCCTTCCTCTGGCTTATTTGAACTAGTGCAATAAAACATTAGGCAGATCTTGTTACTAATAATAGTTTTATTACATTTAATTCCTCAAATATTGTTTCTCCCTATTATTTTGTAAACTACATGAGCTATGTGAAAATCAGATATTTTATATTACAAAATAACATTAAATTATAGGAATATTAATTTTGTGATAAAGATATAAATATGTTGGTTATTTAATTCAAGAATCTAAATATTCTGCTTAAAGGCATTCTTATGTAGCTTTATCATTTTCAAAGATGAAAAAATGAAATATTAATCAAACTTTCACCACCCTCTTTTATTACAGTTTTAAAAATATAGCCACACTTCTTCTGCCCTTGCCTAGAGGAAGTATGTTAATAAGAACAACCTACTTCGATTATAAATCAAGAGACAAATATCGTACTGCACTGCAATGCTCAATATAATTTTAGATTTAAGAAAGAAACATAGATTAAAATTTACATAATAATTAGCATGCAAAGCATGGATGACACCAGGATGGTGGCTTTTTGCTAGAAAGTAATTTTGAGCATCAATAAAAAATAAATAATATACCCATATAAAATGGCCAGCTTCACAATAAAATACCTGTAAGGATATATAAGGAGACTACAGCACAAAATATTACAGATTAAGATTGTCTGAAATTAGGAGAATTTTTTGTGCCTAGATATATGTTTAAGGCAGCAAATACATAAAGTGAAAATGACAAGTTCAAAGAAATATCCAGTCTCGATATATTTCATCATATGAAAAATCATATAAATTTTTATCTTTATATATTATCCATGCTCTGACTCTGAAATCTAGTATCTCTTTTAGGGAGAAAAAACATGAAAAAATGTCACAGAGACATAGCATATATGTAGGCAATTTCACCTTAAATTTTATGCTAAATCTGTGTTTCAGTGTGGTTTTAGTCACTGTGTCTTCTCTTTCTTATTTATGTATCATGTCTGCCTTTCAGGCACTATTTTTTAACCCCAGGCCACATAAGAGAGTGAAACATACAAACCTGAGCTGTGTTTTTGGAAACCTGAGGCTATGATTTGTCCAACCTATAGGTTGATCTGCTGGACTTCTAGATCCTTTCCTACTAGAATCAGGAAATTGAGTAGGAGAGGATATAGAAGTCCAGAGGATCAACCTATAGGCTGGACAGATGCCTGAGAAACGAGAAAACAGATAAGATTCCCTGAAAAGTAATTTTCCTTTAGATTTTCAGGAGATTTTATTTAATATCCAAGTAAAAAGATATCAGAACCATGGACAATCCGTATGCTCTTTCTTTTCATTTGAGGATTATTACAGGGGGAAAAAAAAGAAAGTCAGTACTGACCCCAAGGGGATAAATGTTTCAACAGAAGAGAAAAAGATCATAGCTCATACAATCCTAAAAAGGAACATACTTTCCAATACGTCTGAAATGATTAACTATAAGAGACAGAAGATATGTTTACATGAGATTTGACATCCTTAATGGGATGCAATAAATATACAGCCTCTGGAAAACCCTTAAAAGGCATAAGGTCAAAGCAGAAAGAGATAAAAAGGAAATGCCATAAAATGTCAGGAATAGTTGAGATGAAATGGAAGCAGGTGCGATTAAAATATTTTAAAAGAAACTTACAATGGCAAAATTAAAATATATTATTGAAGTATTTTGACAGAGACAAATATCAAATGTTAGGTACAAGTTAATTTGTAAATCCCTCCCTGCTATAGTTGAAAATAAAGATAAATGCAGTGATGTTACACTACATGAAAGGCAGAGATGGAGATCCTGCCTAAATTGTTTCAGGTACTGTACTGTAACCTGGAGATATAAAAGTAAATAAGAGAGAATTGGTTCCATGTTTCCTACAACATGGTAATATTGCTTTGCTTATGATAATAGGACAAGTAAGTTTACTTTGAAAGTTTCAATAATAAATTAAAATGTACATTTCACCTATGATATTTTCATCTTAAGAAAACATATTTTTACATTTTGTTCTGTAAAGATGAATAGGTGATGATCTACAGATAGATACATTGCCAGAGCAATATAAACAGGGGTGAATGTGATTATTTGTCATATTTTGACCATCCATATACTTCCTTCCTATACTTGGGAAATTCTTATTTTGAATCATATATCCCCCTCCCCCCCAAAAAAAATACCTCCATTTAACTTTGAATTCTCAACACCTAAGGCATAGAAATATGACTGGGACTTATGTAAAATCCTCATATAGGCAATTTCAAATTAAAAGTGAATAATGGATACTTTTGGTTTTTACTTACAGCAATAGGAAATTAGATACCCAAGACCAGCTCTTCCAGTGAAGGTAACTGGGAAAGCTGGACTATCTGTATATGTGATTGAGGGAATCAGAGAGAAAAGAGCATAATAAACACTATGACAGAAGAAGAAATTATATATATATATGTATATATATATATACACACATACATATTTACCCTATTTCTGATGCTTTATCTCCACCTCTTATCTTTCCCTTTTGAGCTAAATATTTGGAAAAAAAATAGAATGAAATAGGTGAAACAAACCGAAGCCCTCCAAAACTAGAAGGCTGGGTTGGTAATAAAGATATCTCAATTTACACAAACATGATCAGGGACTCAGCATCAGTCTGACCACAAGAGTCCAATAAACTCTTGTAGGTAGGTAGTTGACTCTGAATCCTACTGAGATCCACTAATACAGAGAGATCAGGCTCTATACATATTAGAAGGAAGAATACTTGTAAAAGGATGTGGAGATCCTAATGTGCAAACTGTATCAGAATTCAGGAATTTGAGCTACAGGAGTTAGGAATACAGACTCAGAATCCAGGCACAGATGGACCTGAGGGCAGGATTAGAAGATGGAGAGCATTCACCAGGGAGAGTGATTAAGTAGGAAGTGTGCAGTTTGACAGTGGCAAAAAGGAATGGATTAGTTAGCACGAGCAGTTCACAAAGTGACCAGTAAAGTGATTAATTTAAGGGCACAGTCAATGTGCTCTGTCTTGGAGACAGAGAGAGAAGGAAAAGGAGACACAGAGGTAGAGAAAAGAAGGGAAGGGAAAGGAGGGGAACAGAGGAGAAAAATAGAGAGACATACACAGAGACAGAGAGAGATAGATATCTAGGAAATCTAATGTTTCAGGAGTTCTAACACTTGCTGTCATCTGAAGAGGAAAATGTTTTTAGCTAATATGGGCAAAGATGCTCCTGCCAAGTATCTTGGTTTATGTTCTTACATTTAGATGTAGATGAGGACTCTTGTAATGTATGAAAAGATCTTAGAATATGTTTTTTCCTTACATAAGTTGTCTCTTCTGTAATTTATTTTTACCACCATGTAAGAAAGAAATAAAATAAAATAAACTAGAAATGAGAAGAATATAACAAAGACAGCTGAGCCTATAAGAAATCACTGCTAAGCATATATATGCATGCACTTAAGACACACACACAACACATACCTACATGTATGTATATACAACATGAAGTGAAAAATAGGCTGGGTTCATAATTGGGAAAAGTAATTGTATTTGTAGCAGAGTAGTAAAAACAATTTGCTAAAAAGAGTCATCAGCACAAGAAATCTACCAAGCAGTTACCTTCTTCCCTGACACATGTAGTTACAAACATAATACACATTGATTCTCCCTCTCTTATCACCAGTACTAATGAGATGTTTCCATTTGTAGTCCTCTCTTTCTTTCATCCTGCTTATGTCCCACACAGTCCTAACTTGTTCAGCTTCACATAATGAATTTTTCAAATGGAAAAGGTAAAAATATTAAGTACATATCATCAGAAATTCCTGGCTTTCTTTTTAATTAACTAGTGTCCTTTAATGATTTTGCTAAGGTATTTTTTTTAGATTAATTCCTATCATTACAGCAACAAATATTTCCTAATATTGATAGTCATGGAAACCACCTTCAAATTCACTCAACTTTGCCTGTAATACATAACAATAAATGTTTGCAGATATAAGTCTACTTATGCTTTACAGTGATTAGAATAAAAAGTAGTACTCAGTTCAGGAAGTCAGTATAATGTAGGGAATCAGTGCAGTCAGACTTAACACATGATAATGGCGTTGATGTTATGTAGGTGTTGGGTGATTGATATATTCAAAAGATTCCTAACCAATTTGAGATATTCCAGAAACAAGCTTCTTTGGCCACAGATGCAGATATTCTCTTTTGACTATTTCATTAGCTACTTTGATCCAATTTTAACAAATATAAGCTTGTTGGCCTTGAAAGGTAGATACATTTTAAATCAGAAATTACATACCAACAATAATGGATGAGTTCAACTGCAGTATTGCAAAGAGTTTTTAAATCTTTGGTATGTCCTATAAAATTTCAAAAACTGTTCACAATAAGCAACCCATATAATGTCTTTCCAACTAAAGGTAGGTGACTTTTGGCTTACAGTATTTTAGCAAAGTCACATATTTCCTCATTGCTTTAGGTTAGAAGAGGGGAAGGAGGAATAGGAGAAGGAAGAATCATCTAAACAAGAGGTTGGCAAACTTTTTCTATATCGGACACTATTTTCGTTTTTTTTTTTTTTTCTTTAGCATGTAACTGGAATTGGAATAGCCTGTTATAACACAATTTCCTATAAAACAGGCAACAGACTGGACTTGGTTTTGGGACAGTAGTTTGTCAAACCTCATCTACAGGATATGATACCAGAACACTTCAAGCCAGTTTTAAGTGAGCATTGCATCTTAGCTGGAATTGATAATTTTAGCAACACATGTTACCTAGAAAAGTATATAAAAATAAATTGGATTCCTCTGGAATTATATCTGAAGACCTCAAACCATTTTTACTTTGGACATATGTAAATAGTACATATGCTGTTTGTATTTAACCAATGCCATGAATTACTTTTAAATGTTTTACCTGGATATCCTTGTGGGATAGTGGCTTTTAAACTTCCTAATTTTGAAAAAATTAGGAAAAAAAGAATTGTCTGTGGACTGTGAAATCAATACTCCATAGTGAAAAGGACAAGGGTTGTAGGCAGTTTCAGGAAATGTGGCTATAACTATGTTGTACAAAGTGTACATAAAGTTTCAGAAACAAAGGGAATTTTTTAGTCTTCTTTGCTAATTTCCTCATCTCACAGATAAAAATCACATGGAAAATTAGTGATAGGATTAATATTAGAATATAATTGACCCTAACAAAAAGGAAATGCTTCTTATCAATATTTTGCTGCTTGTGAACAAATTTAAAAATGAAATATAAGAGTTGCTACTTTGGATGCCTCACCTTTCTGTTACATGTGAGAAATTAGTACCATGAAAAAATAAAATCTTTTAAAAAATACATTCTAACACATCACCCAAAAATGAAATCTCTGACCTGGAACACCTACGTAGCTCACTCGGTTGAGCATGACTCTTGATTTTGGCTCAGGTCATGATCTCACAATTCTTGAGATGGAGCCTGGAGTTAGACTCTGAGCTGACAGAACTGAGCCTGCTTGGGATTATTTGTCCCTCCTCGGCTCACACTTGCATTCTCTCTCTCTCTCTCTCAATAAATAAACTTAAAAAAAATGTATCTCCAACCTAATTTCATCTTTAATCATCTTTATTTTTTTTCATATTATAATGGAGTAAGTTTCTGTGCTTATATAAAGGCCACTTTCTCCCCTTCTCCTTTTGGAAGATTTATTCCTGCAAACACATCCCTTCTGCACTAACAACCTCTCCCTCTCTCTTGGATCATTCCATCAACAAATATACTTGAGTATATCCCATTTAAAAAATAACAAATAAATAATAAACAAAGAAGACATTCACAAAACTCCTCCCCCCACTTTCATCTCATGTCTACCTCCAGCTGCTACTATAATTCTCTGTTCTTCTTCACAGGAAAATATCCTAAGATAATGGTTATTTTCTCCACTCTTTTTCATTCTATTATTACCCTGAAATAGTCCAATTGGTTTCTATCTCCTCATTTTTACCAATCAGTGCTTATAAAGTTTATCAGTGATCCATTATTTTTTATTCCAATTACCTTTTTTTTTTCTCTCATTTTACCTGATGTTGATAATCATGCACTCTTCTAGAAATAATACTTTTCTATTGGATTCCATGATACCACATGGTCATGGTTTTTCTCCTTACTCAGGGATTGTCCATTCTCTCCTTTTCTCATTAAAAATATTTTTCCAATTGACATCTAAGTCTTTAAGTGTTGTTAGGCCTAGTTTTAGGTCTCCCTCCCCACATACACATACTCTTAAGGTTAATTCATTAAGTTTCATGGCTTTGAATAGCATCTATATACATATTCCTTCAAATCTGTAACTTCAGCCTTCTACCCTGAGCATCTCTGACCAGCATCTCTAAATGCCTCCATGGAAGTTCTGGTTAAATGTTTGATAGGTACACCAGAATTCTTGGTTTTCTTTTCCAAAATGGTTCCTCCTATCATCTATCTATCAAGGCCAAAATCTGGAATTATCTTTCATATGTCTGTGTCTCTTACCTCACCTCAATAACCACCCTCCCATATCTACACGCACATACCACACATCAGACACTATACAAGCCACCCATTAACAAGTTAATATCCTTGTATGGATCCATAGTTTTTAAATAAAGCTTTTAGCATTCTAATCAAAACCACTTCATTTCTTATCAACAATATATCTCTTTTAACCATCGCTCTTATTCACACATATTAAAATGCAAATTGTTATCATACTTTCAAGGCCTTGCCTAAATTGAAACCTAAGTACGTCTCCATTATTATCGTTTACCATGATTCCTCATATTCTATAAACTCAATCTACTAAGAGAGGCATACTTTTTACTAGTTTTCAAAAATTACTTTTGTTCTAGCCTTTGGGTCTCTCCATCTGCTATTATTTCTCTTGGGAGCCATTGACCCCAGATCTTCATACTGTTGGATCCTTCTAGTCTTTCAAGGTCAGCTTAAATGCATCTCCTCAGTCTATCCTGTTTATCCTATCAAATGAATACCAAGACCCTCTATAACTGTATTATATCACCTTGTTTTAAATTCTTCATAGTATCATCATATTTATCACTGACATTATTTTTGTCATATATTTGCTCATTTTGTATCGTCTCTGGTACTGTTAGATTAAAAGCTCATCCAGGGCTTAGAACTGGAGCTTAGAACTTGCTATTTCATTGACTGCTTTATTCACCATGGCTAGGAAACAAACAACAAAACGAACACACACACACACACACACACACACACACACACACACACGTTGAAAAAAAATAAATCACATTATAATCAGGAAAATTATCCTGCCAATAAATTACAGAAGATTATTTTTTTCAGCAAGTATGGAAAATATATAGAACAGTTTCCCCATAATTCCACACACATAGCTGATATAAGTAACTGAGAATGGCACATTTTCTAGTTGAATCTCTGTACAGCCTAGGATCCTTCTCACTGCAATACTCAATTTGGCTACTACTGAAACAGCATCAGCCATGAGTTGGAAGCTGTTTTCTGACCCTGAAATTAAATAACATTGCTTAGTTTGTGTATAGTTTCAGACAAACCAGTCAACTTCAGGATATAAGTGCCTGATACTTAGTTCAATTCAAAAGGCATTTATTGAGCAGCTTTTGAGAGACTAAGAGAAAAATTACCAGGTGTACCCACAACTGCAAAGAAAAGACCTCCCCCCCCCAACCCCCGCCGTTCCCAAAACCAGCCAGGGCTTGCCCGGTTGTGGTTTGACCTAAAGGCGGGAACCAAACAAGTTCTGCTGAGTGGTTTGACCTAAAGGCGGGAACCAATCAAGTTCTGCTGGTGTTCAAATTTAAATGTCAAACAATAACAGCTCTGTAACCGCGAAAAATCCCTAACTTCCCCATAACCTGTTTGTGCCTGTCTATAAAAGTGCTGGAAAAACCTCGCTCGGGGCCTCTTAGCGTCACTGACAAGAGTGCGCGGAGGTCCGGGTTCCAACCTGCAATAAACGGCCCTTGCCGCTTGGCTTTGACTCTGGACTCTGGTGGTTTGTTCTCGGGGGTCTCCCGAGTTCGGGCATATCACTTTTCTGCTGAAGTTTTGGTCCCTCTTTTTGAAGGCTCACAGAGTAACAGGAACATAAGTGTACAAATAGTCAAAATCAAGAAAGGAATTTAGGAAAGAGGAAGTAGTACAATCAAGGTGTGAAAAGTAGAATAACACGGAAGTTAAACATTGAAATTAATGGTTGGAAAGAAGGTCAGAGAATTGGCGGAGATAGGGCTAGGGACAGTCAGGGTCAGACAGTGAAAGACTTTTAAGACTATGATACAAAGTTTGGATCTTGTGCTCTCACTGGAGAGGAAGGGGGACAATTAGAGAGGTAACTTGTGGTGAAGCGCAGAATTGAACATAACAATAGAAAGCTAGGGGCACACAGACCAGCTAAAATGGAAATGCAAAATCTTAAGTGTCACATAATTAGGACCTGGGTTAGGTGTTAATGGGAAAGAAAGGAAGGGATACATTTTAAGAACTGCAGTTATAACTACATACTTAAAACACTTGTTTTGTTCTGAATGAATGATGATAACAGAGAGATGTTGAGTAAAAAACTATCACTGCAATGGATGGGAACAGGTACCCAAGAGGGAGAAATAATTTCAAGGGAAGAGAGGAGTTTAGTTTATACATGTTGAATTTGAGGAGCTGGTGTGACTGTGGAGCTATTTAGCCATAGAAATCAATGCCTTGGGGGTATGAATGGGTCAAATCTATCCGTTTTCTCTCTGAGTTCTGAACTCATTTAGAAATTATGCAAGAATTTTATAGTTCCAAACTATCAGCTTTATTGCTACTTTAGCTGAATTAGAGAATATAACTTAGGTTTCTAAAATCTTTAGGTTTCAACCTCATTGGCTCATCCTCCCAAGCAGCAAGAGAAGACCTGTCTGATGAGTGTAAAACATGGCATTTATCCTTTATTGCTATATAATTTGTTCTACTTCAAGTTGTGAAACAATTTTGATCTAAACAAGCATATCAACTGTGTTGAACCTGCCACATAGTGGATCTTAATATTAAGGCAGTTACTTGACCCTGAGTTAAAAACCTCAGTCAAGGGGCGCCTGGGTGGCGCAGTCGGTTAAGCGTCCGACTTCAGCCAGGTCACGATCTCGCGATCCGTGAGTTCGAGCCCCGCGTCAGGCTCTGGGCTGATGGCTCAGAGCCTGGAGCCTGTTTCCGATTCTGTGTCTCCCTCTCTCTCTGCCGCTCCCCTGTTCATGCTCTGTCTCTCTCTGTCCCAAAAATAAATAAACGTTGAAAAAAAAATTTTTTAAAAAACCTCAGTCAAAATTGCTGGGTTCCACCATTCCTCACCATCCTTCCTCAAGCAACTTGGCTTCAAATAGATCCAGAATTCGTTGCTAGCAAAAATGTGGCATAACCCTTCATGTCACCTTCAGATTGTTACTACTACTGCTACTGCTACTGCTATTATTTAATCCTTAGCATGGGCCATCCTGCGGTAAATATTTTACATTCAAAATATTAATTTTCATAAAACCTTTATGTCTTAGCTACTCTTATGATAGTACATACTATTTTATTAGGACTCTTGACATTTTAGATTGCATAAGTGAGCCAAATGATAAAGTAAAATAGAGGTCTAGAAGTCTTCCTGAAGTCTACTTGATTACATGAAGCTGGATGGACAGATTCATTATCTCAACTTGTTTCACCCTTTGGAAGCTCTATCTTGACCTCTTTTTTTTTCTTTTTTCTCTTTTCTTTCCTTTCCTTTCCTTTTCTTTTCCCCCCCTTTTAATTCAAATTCACATTGGTTACCATACAGTGTAGTTTGGCTTCAGGAGTATAACCTGATTCATCTCTTACATATGACACCTAGTACTCATCCCATAAAGTGCTCTCCTTAATGTTTATCACTCATTTAACCCATCCCACCACCCACCTTTCCTCCAGCAACACTCAGTTTGTTCTCTGTATTTAAGAGTCTCTAATGGGGGCGCCTGGGTGGCGCAGTCGGTTAAGCGTCCGACTTCAGCCAGGTCACGATCTCGCGGTCCGTGAGTTCGAGCCCCGCGTCGGGCTCTGGGCTGATGGCTCAGACCCTGGAGCCTGTTTCCGATTCTGTGTCTCCCTCTCTCTGCCCCTCCCCCGTTCATGCTCTGTCTCTCTCTGTCCCAAAAATAAATAAACGTTGAAAAAAAAATTAAAAAAAAAAAAAAGAGTCTCTTATGGTTTGCCTCCCTCTCTGTTTTTATCTTATTTTTCCTTCCCTTCCCCTATATCCATCTGTTGAGTTTCTCAAATTCCACATATGAGTGAAATCATATGATATGGGTATTTCTCTGATTGAATTATTTCACTTAGCATAATACACTCTGTTTCCATCCATGTTTTTGCAAAAGGCAAGATTTCATTCTTTTTCATCGCTGAGTAGTGTGTGTGTGTGTATATATATATATATATATATATATATATATAGCCACATCTCCTTTATCCACTCATCAGTCAATGGACATTTGGGCTCTTTACTTTGGTTATTGTCGGTAGCCTGCTATAAACATTGGAGTGCATGTGTCCCTTCTAAACAGCACACCTGTATCCTTTAGATAAATACTTAGTAGTGCACTTGTTGGGTCATAAGGTAGTTCTATTTTTAATTTCTTGAGGAACCTCCATACTATTTTCCAGAGTGGCTACATCAGTTTGCATTCCCACCAACAGTGGAAAAGTGTTCCCTTTTCTCCACATCTTCACCAACATCTGTTGTTTCCTGAGTTGTTAATTTTTGCCATTCTGACAGGTGTGAGGTGGTATCTCATTGGGGTTTTGATTTGTATTTCCCTAATAATGAGTGATGGTCACCACATTTTTATGTGTCCATTAGCCATCTGAATGTCTTCTTTGGAAAAGTGTCTATTCACACCTTCTGCCCATTTTTTTTTCCACTGGATTATTTGTTTTTTGAGTGTTGAATATGTAAGTTCTTTACAGATTTTAGATACTAACCATTTTATCTGATATGTCATTTGCAAATATCTTCTCCCATTCCATAGGTTGCCTTAGTTTTGTTAATTGTTTCCTTTGCTGTGCAGAAGCTTTTTATCTTGATAAGGTCCCAATAGTTCATTTTTACTTTTATTTCCCTTGCCTCCAGAGACATGTCAAGTAAGAAGTTGCTGCAGCAAAGTCAAAGAGGTTGCCGCCTGTTTTCTCCTCTAGGATTTTGATGGTTTCATGTCTCATATATAGGTCTTTTAACAATTTTGAATTTTGTATATGTGTATTGTATAAGAAAGTGGGCTAGTTGTATTCTTCTGCATGTTGTCCAGTTCTCCCAGCACCGTTTGCCTTGACCTCTTATGTTTTGAAGTTATATCTATATCTAGATTAGTTTTCATGCCCCAGTTTTGGATTGATAGTACCTGTGAGAGGTTTCATCTTTATTCTTTTGATCTTTTTCCATGTTTCTACCTTAATGGCTAATATCAGAATTTCAGCTTTTCTAAGGCAAATTTACCACATTCATGCTTGTCTAGGCATCTGAGTCTAGACAAGAAATGGTCTTAAAGATATCCCTTCTTGATTTCAACATAGACTCAACTCAAACATAGGTCCTCTCTGTTAAAAATGCAGCTCTTTAAAATGGCATATTGCTACTTTATTTTATGTAAATGACTTTTATGTAATGACTTTACATGTAATGACTTTAAAGTGTCATTATTTTTGAAAATGTAGCATTCATTTATAAATCTTTATGGAAAACAAATTTACAAATATAATCGCTTCATATTTTGATTGTAACACTCAAATTTTAGTTGTTAAGTATGAAAATTGTTGCATCTTGGAATCATTTAATTATAAGTTCCTTGAATCTTAACCACTTTTTAGATTTCTCTCACCACTACTACACCTTGTGAAGTCATTGCTCTTCTTTTACAAAATCCTGCAAATTTTGTGTGAAGAACTATCACCCAAAGATAAGTTAGAGCAGAAAGTTTTATTGTTATTGTCTTCTGCAGAAGCAGATGAATCCTCACCCAGATTTTGGTTTGGGAGTCAGTACTGACACTACACACATGAAGAGGCAATGGAAAGGTTTATTACTGACATAATGGAGGTCTCTGGGGATAACAGGACATGTCTCTCAAGCAAGTCCAAAATGGCTTGACAGAGAAAAGGAGAGGAACCTAGATCTTTTTCTTTTTTTAAAGTTTATTTATTTATTTTGAGAGAGACAAAGACAGTGTGAGTTGAGGAGGGGCAGAGAGAGAAGGAAACAGAGAATCCCAAGCAGGCTCCATGCTGTCAGCACAGAGCTGGATGTGGGGCTCAAGCTCATGAAACCCTGGGATCATGACCTGAGACAAAACCAAGAGTCAGACACTTAACCAACTGAGCCACCCAGGTGCCCTGAGAGGAACCTAGTTTGTAATTGTGATTAGAAGGTAGAGTGGTTTAAATCTCTCTCTGGCATCAGAGGAGGGAACATGGGGCCTTCTTGTCAGCTTGCCCAGATGGGGGACACACAGAAAAGAAGAAAGGTCCAGTTTTAAAAGCTGTCAGCAGCCAAATATCAAAAAATGGAGTCAGACTCCTACCTTTATTTTCTATAATTTATTTTCAAAACTTATAAAGGCCAGTGTTTTAATTTAATAGAGCAGAATGTTTTCTTATCAGGATTGACACAAAAGCTAACTTTCTATACATAGAGCAAAAACACTGTGATATTTAGATGCTTTGGAATTAATTTCCCCAAATTCTTGAGCATCTCTCTATAAAATCTATCTCAAAGACTAGTCTCACTCTCTCTTAGACAAAAGGGGAAGAATTTACTGATGGATTTCGACTTTCTGATAACTTTCAGGCAGTTGATCATATTGCTTCTCTGATCTAATGGTGTTGTCTAAGTAGGGTCCAAAATATGAAGATTTATTTTCTTTTCTCTTTAGTTCTTTTTGGCATATTGATAGATAAATTCCCAAATGGCCTTTCATTTCATTTTGAACATTAAATGTTAAGGGAAAAAAAAGCATCAGTATCAGAACACAGAAAATAGCACCACCCTCAAATTTATGAGTATCTGAGTTATGTTTAATGACCTCAAATTTTGTAAAATAATGTAATAATTTTTTCGATATTTCTTCCATTTAGATATTATTGAGATGAATTTTGGTCTTCTAAAAAGTTTAAAAGTCCACTTAAGTTACAAGCTACTAGAATAAGAAAGCTTCTTGTCACTACTCCATTAGCCCAACATTTAGGGAAAATATGCTGTCTAAAAAGGACATTATGTTTCTCTTTTTCTTTTCCTTTCCCTGCCCCTCTTTTCTTTATTTGGCTTTAACTGGAAGTTTCGAAAAGGCAAAAGGCAAAGTAAAGAGCATAGCAATCAAAACTGGGTAAACATTCTTCCATGGAAAAATTCCAAGACTCAGACTCAATTTCTTAACATAGTGATGCTTATATTAGAGAGCTTTGTTCTACCAAAGGACATTGGAGCCCACGGAACCACCTAAGCACTTTTGTTGGTGGTGCTGTATTAATACTAGTCCTTTATGTGCATGAGTTACTAATGTTATGTCCTTATTTTGGACAAACAGCAATTAGTGGACACTGGACCATGCCAGTCAACCCGAGAGGAAAGGGTATTATCACTAGATATTTGAGCTTTGCTTTAGGAAGACCACAGGGCTCATCATTGCTGTATTGCCTTTATTATGCTTCCCTCAGGGAAGAGTTGGATCCAATAACTCAGGAAGCACAGAGCCCTCACACAGGAATTTTGATGTTAATAGTATTTAGCCACTACAGACCTGAACTGAATTCAGCTAAGAGGCTCGGTATCCTGGCCATTAGCAACCCCCCTGTGTGAATATGTCCCCCATTTATTGCATTCCCTGCCAGTTAAGTGAGACACTGGCCTGGCAGTTATAATTTTGTGAAGAGGTGGGCATTTTTTATCAGTCTCAAAAGAATTCAAACCTGAAGTAATATCTGACTGTGAACACTTTATGTGACTTTTATTTGAGAGAACATCTCTAAAAGATTTAAGAGCTAGACAATTTCTCACTTGGGTTGCTTGTATTTCTATTTCAACTAACTTTTTCATAGCTTTTGAAGTAGTTTCAGATGGTCTATAGACACACAGGTGAATAATACTCATGGTCTCTGGCCCATTTTTCTTGTTTTCTCTACCAGTTACTTTATAAAATAAAACAGACCTATTATATTGGAATCTAGTCAAGTCTGCCTGTCCCCTGGGAATTAAAGCTTCCTATGGAAGAGGCATATCACGTTGATAGTGATCTCTTGAGATCTCCTCATCAAAGCACATTTGGGCCTAACACACTCCAAATTGAGAGGGTTGGGGAAACAGAATTAGCAGCACCAAACAAATATATGTGTATTATTAAAAGAAAAGTAATTTTGCTTTTCAAAAGTTCAAAAATCAATCATGACAAAATGTTAAGTAGTGGAATTTGACCTAAAATGTATTTGTGTAAATTTGGAACTCTCAATCTGTTACAATGGTGAGTATGAAAACGATATGGACAGAACAGACAATTCCTTTCAATTTTGTCTGTAGGAGCTCCCTGGAAATCTGTTCCTATTGGGATGGTGGGAAGAACATGAAAGAAGAGGAGAATGAGAAATGTAAGTTCTGATTCCCTGCCCCTGTGTGGTTCCAGGTTAGATGTGTTCAGTGAGATTCAAGGGCAGAAAGGAAGGAAAGGGCACAGCTCTTCAGAGGCAGCTATAAAAGATGGAGGGGGAGATGGGAGGTTCAAAGAAGTTCTGGGTTTAGAGATGCTGCAGTCTGAGAGGCTTGGTGGCAATTTCCCAGCTCCTTAGGCTTCACAATGGCTTTAGGGGCAAGCACTGGAGAAGCTACAATGTGAAAAGATAGTCTGTATCTTCTCAGAAGTTCTTGAGAATCTCAGCAGTTTCCAGGCAAGCTCTTAAAATTCACCCTCCCTGTACTGTAGGCTGAGGCCCTCAAGGGTACCTGTTCCGACCTTCACTCTTTTTGTCGCTTCTCAATAGTGCCCCAAGCCTCTTTTGCTTTAAAACCCTTTAGAATGTCTTCTGATAACTTCACTTAACCTTAAATTATATCAAAGTTAATCACCATGTTCAAATTCAAAACTTGGAATTAAGGCCTATATTTACTGATTGATTTTATCTTTCAGACAATTTCCAGTAAATACCATGTGTTCTCTGAAAGCGTGTAATCACAGCATAGGAATTCTTTAGATATTTCATTAATGACACCCTGACCATTAGTTAGCTAGCATTATTTTTGAAAAAATTATCCTAATTGAAATACAAAAAATGAAGTTTGGTTTGTGGGCAGATTATCAAAACATAATTTTCTTTGATAACAGGCTTCCTTCAAGGTGAAGGAAATTTGATACTGAATTTAATTTATACACCAAATCTGATAATATTCACTTTTTCTGAAAGGGGTATGTTTCCAAAAGAGTTTTAAAAAGTCACTCCCTAAGCTGGTTTGAAGGGCTTATCTTACCCTTGTTTGTTTTTGACAAAAAGATTAACACTGGTGGGGCATCTGCTTTGGTGCTATTGTAGGTTTCCTATAACTAAATACAGATGGAAGGAAATATTAAAGGACTGTTATAATATTGGTTAAAGTGGTGGAATAAATTAATTCAATTAAGGGGAAATACACCAGCATTATTTAATTTGGGGAAGGAATCTGGGCAAAAGTGGAGAATAAACAGGCAGGCCGTGCCAGGTTCTTATGCATTTGCACCAGGGATGCAATTCAGGGAAGAGATTTAAAACTGCAATACAGGGGTTTGGGCTTCAGATTTTAAACACAAACCTTTGTGCTCATGAATTTGTATATGAAACTATAGAGCTTGCTCAACTTACATGGGATTATGCCCCGCTATACCCATCATGAGTTGAAATGCCATTAAGTCAAAAATGTGATGACTACATCTAACCTGAGCATCATAGCTTCACCCAGCCTACCCTACATGTGTTCAGGACACCTACATTAGCCTATAGCTAACAGGCAAAATCATGTAACACAATGCCTATCTTAAAGTAAAGTGTTGAACGTGGATAGAACTAGAGGATAATATGCCAAGAGAAATAAGTCAGTCAGAGAAAGACCTATCATATGATTTGACCCATATGTGGAATTTGAGAAACTTAACACACGAACATAGGAAAAGGGAAGGAAAAATAAGATAAAAAACAAAGAGGGAGGCAAACCATAAGAGACTCTTACATACAGAGAACAAACTGAAGGTTTCTGGAGGGGAGGGAAAGGGGGGATGGCTAAATGGGTGATGTGCATTAAGGAGGGCACTTTTCAGGATGAGCACTGGGTGTCATGTATGAGATGAATCACTGGGTTCTACTCCTGAAGACAAGACTACACTGTACATGAACTAACTTGAAAATGAATGAATGAATGAATGAATGAATGAATGAATGAATAAGTAAAATTAAATAATGTGTTGAGAGGCACTTGGCTGGCTCAGTTGGCAGTGCATGCTGCTTTTGATCTTTGGGTCATGAGTTCAAACCCCACATTGGGCATAGAGCTTACCTAAAACAAAGTGTTGAATACTGATGTAATTTACTGAGTACTGTACTGAAAGGGAAAACAGAATGGCTGTGTGAATACAGAATGGATGTAAGTGTATTGGTTGCTTACCTTTGTGATCTTATGTCTGACTGGGAGCCAGAGATCCTTGCTACTGCTCAGCACCACGAGGGAGTATTACATTGTGTGCCATTAGCCTGGGAAAAGATCAAAATTCAAAGTTTGAAGTATCGCTTTCATACCATTGTAAAATTAAAAAAAAATCCTAAGTCTGAACCATCATAAGTTGGGTAATATCTGTATGTTACTGGATATTTTCTAAACATAGGATGAAATGAGCTAACTTTCTACCTGACGGTTGGAAGAGGACTTTAGTCTGAACAATGATAAAGCTGTTAGACCTCACATTGTTCCCTTGGGCAAGACGATTTTTGCTTCTTAGTCGACACAACTTATGATGTAGAACTGCCATTTCAGTAATAAATAAGGTATCTTCCTTCCCTGTTGATGAAATGCAGTCTGACATTTGATGCTGTAACCTATGAAAATTTTTGTTTATTCCCTGAATAAGTCTTGTTCAAACTTATGTTTAACAACTTATTTTATCCACCAATCCATCACCTAAGTGTGCCTATATTTTTAAAAATTTTTTTTTTCAACGTTTATTTATTTTTGGGACAGAGAGAGACAGAGCATGAACGGCGGAGGGGCAGAGAGAGAGGGAGACACAGAATCAGAAACAGGCTCCAGGCTCTGAGCCATCAGCCCAGAGCCCGACGCGGGGCTCGAACTCACGGACCGCGAGATCGTGACCTGGCTGAAGTCGGACGCTTAACTGACTGCGCCACCCAGGCGCCCCAAAGTGTGCCTATATTTTAACAGATCCCGCCCCTACCCAGGATCCTTCCTCCAGGAGACTAACATTCACATTTTCAATAGATTGACTGCTCAGCTTACATAATTCTCCTGTCCAATCAGTTTTGTGCGCAGTTGAATAAGCTCTTGGGACCTATTTGGCACAAGGCAGTGCTGCCATATCGGATGCGGCAAGGTCAATTCTTTGAATGTGGCATTTAATTAGTTTATCAGATATCTTGCAAAAAGCGTAGCCAAAATAATAACCTAACCACCAACCCTCCAACCATAACATCTCAAAATATCATTTTCTGACAATATTTCTTAAAGAATGGGAGAATTTTTGGAAAGCATTATTGTCCACAGGACTTTAGGTAAATGAACTTTAACTCAGTTAAATTACATTTATCACTAAACGATTCACACTATTGCAACTTTTATAACTGTAGAGCACCTTATATTTCTAAAGCAAATTTTTCATTTTACACTTGGAAAAACAAGCCTCCATGGATGGAATGAGTTGCCAAGGTGATGCAAATTGTTTGTGGTAGAAGGTGACCCAAGCCTCAACACCAATGTTTTTTAAGCCCCTATCACAGTAGCCCCTATTTGTAATATCTTGAATGTTCTTCTTTTGCAATTTTGCTCATGCATGTTGTCCCTGACACATGAAATGAACAGGAAGGGATAAAATATAATATTTAGATTAAGTTATCTGTATATAGCTGGCATTGCATGAGTGAGATTTCATTGTCTAGTCCAGGGAGAGTAAAAGCTTTTGCTAGATAAGGGACAACACTCCCCCTCTTATTTCACCCCAAATTGGGAATACTCCATCCTAAATGAACTCTTTTCAACTCAGGACACATAGTGTATGCTCTTTCTCTCCCTTTGGCAAAGAGGAGCCCTATATTAAGTTTTGAATGCCTGGAAAATTAGCAGCTATTCTTTGCTAAAAACTCAGGGGTGAAATAACCTAGCAGACTGTAGTTTGTCAGTCTCCCACTAACTTGAAACATGTCCTTAGTGTTGGTAAGGGATGTTTTTGGTTATGAAAGAGGTGCTACCCGAGGCTTTTACAGGACTTTGGGCTTGGCGAGGTGGAAATGCACATCCATTTGCTACAGTAACATAAAGGTAGAATATTGGTTTGCAAACTTCTACATACAGTGGGAGCCTAACTCTGACCAAGGAAATGATAAAGCTTCTCTGTGAGCTAATATGTAACAAGCAGTGAACTGAATGTTTGAAACTTTCAACACAAAAAGTGAATAAGTACAAATGTGTGTATATGTGTGCATTTTTCCCCTTCCCTTTCAGTAAGGAATAAACCCGGAAGGGATCGCTGGATGATATAGGTACTAATTTAGTGACTAACTTGCCAAACAATGGGTTGGCAATGGGGATAAGAGACATATCTGGTCTCCGTATTTCTGGTGATTACTTTTTAATAAAAGAGGTAGAAATATACAGGCATACAATTAAATAAAATGGTTTTTGCTTGAGATTAAGAAATGCAAAGGGGTAAAATCAGAAGATATGGTATAGAATAGGCAGAGGTCAGGCCAGTTTGTGGGCCAGGCACATGGGTGAGGGTCCTCATTTGGAAAGTGAGACTTTTTGAGAAACACATCTCAAGAAATCATCCCAATTTTTTGGATAATCCACATCCTTGTTTAATTATTCTTTATTTTTCTAAACCTTATTAAATACCGCTCAATTACAAAAGATACTTTGATACAGTGCCACTCTAAGCCAAGAAGAACCCACACAGGGGCGTGCGCGCACACATACACACACACACACGCACAAATTCTGGTGTGACATATCTTTACATATTCTTATGCAGATTATACAATGATCTCTTTTGTGCATTACATTAAAATTTGTAGTTTTATGCATTGTAAAACTTCCATTATTAATGAAAGCATGTTGTTATTTTAGTAGGAACTAGGTAGGTCATAAGCTAATATCTAAGTATTATAACATTATCAAGACAAATGATCAGAATAAAGTAGGATTCATCTAGAAACCTTCCCTTGGAAAGGAATTTTGTGTTTGCCCTTAATAAGTATGGGCATGCCAACTGGTGAAACAGAGAGGGTGTTTGATATACAGCTAATAGGAGCAGTTTAGAATTTAACACCCCTTTCCCTCATTGGCCCACATTACAGGAATACTTTCAGAGGCACCTGGGTTGCTCAGTTGGTTAAGCAACTGATTTTGGTATAGGTCATGATCTCCCAGTCCATGAGATCAAGCCCATGTCAGGCTCTGTGCTGACAGCTCAGGGCCTGGAGCCTGCTTCAGATTCTATCTCCCTCTCTCTCTGAACCTTCCCCGTTCACTCTCTGTCTCTGTCTCTCAAAAATGAATAAACATTAAAAACACTTTTTTTTTTATTTTTTTTTCAACGTTTATTTTTATTTATTTTTGGGACAGAGAGAGACAGAGCATGAACGGGGGAGGGGCAGAGAGAGAGAGGGAGACACAGAATCAGAAACAGGCTCCAGGCTCTGAGCCATCAGCCCAGAGCCCGACGCGGGGCTCGAACTCACGGACCGCAAGATCGTGACCTGGCTGAAGTCGGACGCTTAACCGACTGCGCCACCCAGGCGCCCCTAAAAACACTTTTAAAAAATATTTTTAAAAAAGCATACTTTCAGTGAATGAGCCAGAATTCCTGGGTACTACTGTTTTATTATTTATAATTTATTTTATTAATTTGAGTCATATATTTGGTTGAAAAGCATTTTTAGAAATATGTAACTGATTAATACTATTTATGATATAACTATACAAGGCAGATATATAACATAAAAGATTCTAGAAATGAGAGGGATGACTATAGCCCTCTCAGCAAAATTCATCATACAAAGTAAAATAGTTTCAAATTATCTTATTGCCTACAAATTTATTCTTGTCAAACTTGTGATAACTGTCCTCTGTGCTCTGCTTTTCTGATTTGGAAAAAGAAACGTGACCTCTCACTATTTTTTTTCCTTTTTTGTATTATTTTTTTAATAATCTGAGAAGAGAAATGTACCTCCCTAGCTTATTCCTTAGCTTTAAAAAAGAAGCAGCTGAAAGCAAGAATCACACAACCATTTTCACGCTTAAAAATTTGATACAGCTTTGGGAGTAATCAGGTTGAATGCTTGGGGCAACTTTCCCACTGAGAATAGTCTGAGATAGGGAAGCAGTACAGGAAATGTAGATTTATAGGAGAATCCTAATTACTGACATAGGAGTAATTCTGGCAATGCCTGTCCTATGCAATAATGTTTAGTCTTCTTCCTTTTCTCTCTTCTAGAAATTTATGCATGTTCAAAGGGGTAAAAATGATAAATTGGGGATAAGAGTGTGCTTAGATGGATGGAGGTTGTGGTTTGCTAGTTATTTAACAGACTGGATACCTTATTGGACCAACTATGATTTAATATACCCTCATTAATGCATGACCTTTAAAACAGACATTTTTCAAGTTAGTATTTGGATTAGAGCCCATTTGGCATAGGGACTGTACATATGTAGAGGAGTGGAAAACTAACCTGAGTATGGCAGCCAATAAAAAGAAGTACACATAATAGTAGGAGTTCTGAATAGGCAGAATAGTCCATTATATATGTCCTGGACATTGATGCTAACCTTGGCTTCATTTCTCTCAGAATTCAACTAAAATCCTTAAATACCCTAGGAGCTCAAAGAACTCGTACATTCCAGTAGAAGCTGAAAACCTGATCTCTGGACAAGATTTAGATGAAAACATTTGTGATGGTCTACATAATAGTCATCCACACTAAACTCATTTAATAGTACTTTTTTCGTCAAATAGAAATGAATCAGTTGTATAAAACACAGATCATCTGTTCCTTTTGAAAAATCACATATAGTTATAGAGTATGCATTCCTGTATGACAAAAATGGGTTGTATCTCAGAACTGGTGTTTTGAAGAAGCATGCATATTCCACTTTGCCACAGTTTTCATCTCTTTTTCTCATCACAGAAAGCTACTGTAAGCATTTATATTTCCCCTTACCTTACAGTTTCCCATTTTTGTGAAATTAAGAGATAGTTAAGTGTTACTCCATAAACTCCAAAAAATTATTGTTAGGCATCCCAAAGAGGGATGCATTTCTCAGGAAATAGGGCATAGTATGATTTTTGGTAAAGTCAACTCTTTTTTATCTTTGTGTTGTTGTTGGTTGTGTTTTTTAAATCATTTTATTTCATCATGTCAAGTGTAGTCTTTAATCCCCAACCCCTACTTCACCTATCCCTCATCCACCTCCCCTCTGGTAACCATCAGTTTGTTCTCTACCATTAAAAGTCAGTTTTTGGTTTCTCACTCTCTCTCTCTTTTTCCTTTGCTTATTTGTATTATTTCTGAAATCCCACACATGAGTGAAATCATATGGTACTTGTCTTTCTCTGACTGGTATTTTTCACTAGGCATGATACTCTCTGGTTCCATCCATGTCATTGCAAATGGCAAGATTTCATTCATGTTTTATGGCTGAATAATAATCCATTGCATGTACACACACACACACACACACACACACACACACACACACACACACCATCTCTACTTTATCTTTTCATCTATCAGTGAACAACATTTGGGCTACTTTCTAGTTTGACCATTGTAAATAATGCTGCAATACACATTGAGGTGCATGTATCTCTTCAAATTAGTGGGTTTTTCTGTTTGTTTGTTTGTTTTTGATAAATACCCAGTAGTGCCATTACCAGATTGTAGAGTAGTTCTATTTTTAATTTTTTGAGGAACCTCTATACTGTTTTTCAGGATGGCTGCACCATTTGCATTCCCACCAACAATCCTCACCAACACTTGTTGCTTCTTGTGTTTTTGATTTTAGCTATTCTGACACATGTGAGACAAAATATGTAATTGTAGTTTTTATTTGCATTTCCCTGCTGATGAGTGATGTTGAGAATCTTTTCATGTCTGTTGGCCATCTATATGTCTTCCTTGGAAAAACTGTCTGTTCGTGTCTTCTGACCCTTTTAAAATTGGATTTATTTTGTGGTATTGAGTTTTATGGTTCTTTCTATATTCTGGATTATAACACTTTTATCAGATATGCCATTTGCAAATATCTTCTCCCATTTAGTAGGTTGCCTTTTAGTTTTGTTGATTGTTCCCTTCACTGTGTAGAAACTTCTTATTTTTATGTAGTCCCAATAGTTTATTTTTGCTTTTATTTCCCTTGCCTCAG
Organism: Leopardus geoffroyi; assembly: GCF_018350155.1. Lineage (NCBI taxonomy): Eukaryota > Metazoa > Chordata > Mammalia > Carnivora > Felidae > Leopardus > Leopardus geoffroyi. The sequence goes on along the minus strand of NC_059336.1, from coordinate 97,726,660 downwards.
GAGACATATCTAGAAAAATGTTGCTATGGCTGATGTCAGAGAAATTACTGCTGTGCTCTCTTCTAGGTTTTTATGGTTTTAGTTCTCACACTCAGGTCTTTAACCCATTTTGAATTTATTGTTGTGTATGGTGAAAGAAAGTGGTTACAATGAACTAGTTTTATACACATAATGAGCAAATTGTGTTTGTTCCTGAAGAACAATTTGTTCAAATACTTACTTTTCTCCACTGGCCTCCTTAGGCACGTAGACTTTTGATACCTGTAGTAAAGCCCATTATTCCTCAAAATGCCCTTGCTCTCCCTGACAAATAAAGAACAAAGACCTTCCTTACTTGAAAGTCAAAGTGTATCTTTTCCCCTCATTATATAGCCTTCATATGGGATTGACTATGACCTCTGACATTAGAAATACAATGATGTGGGCAAATTCTTTCAAATTCTCACATTTCCCTCTGTACACATTGTTGGGTGTTAGGTAAGGCATACTTAATCTTTCCACACTACCAGATATGACTTGGGTCATGTGGACTACCAATGTTACTAAAATCAGGCATTTGACTCAGGTAATACCCTTGTTACTGATCCCTTAAAATTAGGTGTTATATTTCATACTTTGGGGTCAATATCTCAAATTTCATTTACCCAGTTATCTTTTAGGATGAAAAAAATACAGCAAAAATGCATGGCAAAAATAATTATTTTTTTTCTACATTTTGCTTTCTTTTGATGCCAACAAAAAGTTATTGACACAAGCTAGCAATTCAAAGGCATTGATGATATTGACATGCTCTTATATATCTCTCAAATATAGAATGTGTACTTAAACAGTGTTACATCACCCTAGGGACACCCCCCACCCCCGCCTTCCCCAACCATGTCAATGAACAGGTCTTATGTGGCTAAAGAGGCAATTTGAGTTTACTAGGTTTGACATCCAAAATCTGAATTCCAGTGTGGCCAATAATAATTATCCACATGAGCCTGGGCACATTAATTTTAATTCCTAAGTCTCAGTTATGATCTGTTAAGAGGAGATGGTGATACTCATTCCATAGGGTAATCGTGACAGTTCCAGGAAGAAAAGTGATACAGGATAATACAGTGCTGAGCTTAAGAGTTATGACTGACTGGTTTATAAACTCTCCAGTGATTACTGGGGCTTTGGGAGAGTTACTCAAATTAAATGAACTCCAGTTTATTCATCTTTAGTATGGAATTATAATATGTTCCTTTTTGGATTGAAGGGTTCATCATATAACATAGTTGCAATTGGCTATCATATAGTAGTTATCAGTAATAGATGATTATATATATGACTTTTAATAAACAAAATGAAACACACACACATACATACACATACACAGTTGACCACTGAACCATGTGGGGGTTAGGGAAGCTGTGCTGTATTTACTAAAAGAAAAAATATCTGCTGTAAGTAGGCCAAATCAGTCTTCAAAGGAATAGGAAAATTTAAAGAAGAAACAACTACAGGCATCTGAAATAAAATATAAAGCAAATGAAGTAAAACAATAAAAGAAAATTATAAAGAAATGAAGGGAAAATTGGAAAATTGGAAAGATAAGAGATTGGGGTAATAAATGAGTCCACATAGATATAGCAGTATTTCTGTAAAAAAACAGGAACTCAAAAATAGACCAAAGTTGGGGCGCCTGGGTGGCGCAGTCGGTTAAGCGTCCGACTTCAGCCAGGTCACGATCTCACGGTCCGTGAGTTTGAGCCCCGCGTCGGGCTCTGGCCTGATGGCTCGGAGCCTGGAGCCTGTTTCCGATTCTGTGTCTCCCTCTCTCTCTGCCCCTCCCCTGTTCATGCTCTGTCTCTCTCTGTCCCAAAAATAAAAAAAAAATAAACGTTGAAAAAAAAATTAAAAAAAAAAATAGACCAAAGTTAAATAAATAATCACCTGGACTTCCAATTAAAAGGGCTCATAGAGTACCAAATAATATAAATGAGTAAAAAGACAAATGCATATTATATTGACATATAAGAACCTGAAAGACTAAGAGAAAATTCTAAAAACTCATGTAAAAGAAAATCAGAATACGATTAAAAAATAGAAGTCAATTAATATAATAATTTTCAACAACATCAATTGATATAAAATAGGAAGAGATAATATATCTATTATTAAAAGAAATTTTTCTTAATATCTAGCATGTTTTTTCATTAACAGTTGTATTCCAAACAATTGCTACATTTCCTAAACATACCAAGAAAATGTTAGCGGGATATTATGTTAACTTGCCGCACATGCGTAAGTTAGCTAATGCACATATTCTTTTTGGTACCTGCTCAGCCCTCTAACTTTTCTCATTTATATGAGATAGCATTCTCTTTTATAGTTTCCATCAGTGGAGAAAAATCACAGGGAGGGAGAGCAAAAATGGGATATTACTTAACTAAATTAACTAAATGCAACTCAAAAGGACTTCCATATTAAACTCACCTTGGGTTTTTAAAAAAGGAAGAGGAGAGGGGCACCTGGATGGCTCAGTCGGCTAAGTGTCTGACTATTGATCTCAGCTCAGGTCTTGATCTGGGGGTCCTGAGTTCAAGCCTTCCATTGAGCTGTGAGGTGGGTGTGAAGCCTGCTCTGAAAAAAAAAAGTAAGAGAAGAATAAGAAAGGAAGTCAAATAAAATTTACTTTAGCTATTACTGGCAATTTTTCCTATGTATTTAATGTGCAAACACTAAAAAGAAAATCTACCTAAAGAGAGAAGAGAAAATTAAGGACATAGATTGCTATAATGCAAACATTACCAAATGTAGACTTCATTATATGTAATAGTTTATTTACTAAGAAAACAAATAATGTTCAGGACATAAATAAAAAGCAATACTATGTTAAGAATGTACATAACAGACTTTGAATCCTTATGCAAAGATATGGAACCCTCAATAAAATGTTTTACATATTTATAGCAAATAATATTTTTATCAAACTAAATTTAAGTAATTCTATTACTAGAAATAATGATGATGACACATTATGAAAACACGATGCTAAAATATTTAGATTTACAATCTAACTCATTCTCTGATTCTTCTTACTCCAGGCCCAATTGTTCCAAAATCTCTCCCATTTCCTCATTTCTTCTAATAAAAAAGTTTCTTGCACATGGAAACCAGCTGTCTTTCTTACAGTTAAAGTAATTTCTATGATTGTTCCACAAAACTATAGTATACAAACATAGTTGTATTGCTTATATATGCCTTATCTCTAAACATTTCTCCCTAATGATTGACAACATTCACTGTCAGTAATATGAAACACAATGTAAGAGGAAACTAATGAGCCAGATCATGAAAGGCTTTGAAAGCTATTGGAAGGAGTTGAGAGTTGCCAAAGTTGTTAGAAAATAGATTTTCAACATCATAAATACTGTCCTTTAAATGTTTTATTAAACTTTTATTAAAGTAATTTTTAAGAATATAGCCAATTTTGGGAATAAAACTTTTGAAAGAAGGGTAAAGAGCAGTGCCAGTGAGGTTGCAGATAGCCAAAGTCACTCTATCTAGCTTATGCAGAAAGAGATACGGTTCACAGAAATAGAAATTTGGAATACTGGAAATGCTGGAGGAGTAAGCTATAGGCCAAGCTTCCAGAAATACTCCTGTGGTGCTTAAAGTTCTCTAAGGATAGAGCAACGCTCACCACAGTCAGGAAGAAGGGCACTGGCCAGAGAGCTGGGTTGTATGGAAGCTACTTGCTCCAAAACCATGTCTCACTTGTTATGCCATGCCAACAAAAACAGATGCCCTGTGCCCTGATTCTTGACATTCACAAGCTCTGGAACACTTGCTACCATGCACACACACACACACACACACACACACAAACACACACACACACACACCCTTACACCAGAATCAACATAATGAGAAATAGCAGAAGCACCAACAATGTCTCATTTCTAGCTTGTTAACACATCACGAGTGCATCTACTTGGCAGCATTGACGTATGTGCAGAACCTGAGCTGTGAGACTGTTTGAGAAAGGTAATCTTTCACTTTCCAGCCTCTGTCATATTCTAAGAAATGCAAAAGATCAGTTGGCACGCAGTTAAAAACCAATCTGCTATCTCTGCCATGACCAGGAAGAAAGAGAATATGTATTAATGTTACATTCAACCTGAATAAGGAGTGTCTAATATTCAAACAAATCAAGTAAATGCAAGGCAGGATGAATTTTCTCTTGGTGAGCAACAGAGGCCGTACCCAATTTTGAGAAGAACCATCTCCTTCCCCCCCCCCATAGAGCCCTCATATTGCACTAGACAGCTGTTCAGATTCACAAACTTAAAGAAATAGATTTTTGCCTAAAGCAAATTCTTTTCTTTTTTTAAAAATTCCTGCTCACTTCCCTCTCCCATTTCTCTACCATCTTGAGCTTTAACAAATATAATAAAGAAGTACTCCAAAAAACAAAAACAAAAAAACAACCCTTTTAACTACTCTTCTTTTACTTTGAATTCTTCTTGTAAAGTGGAGTTTCCATTCATATAACATTAATATATCTTGTTTTATACTCTAGCAGAGAGATAAGCACAGGAATGTTGTATTAAAGTGATTTCCACTACCCACTGTTAAATGCCTCAATGTTCCAGTACCTGCAAAGATAGCACTGTCTGGTAGGAAAGCCAAACAACTCATAGGCGACTCTGAGGCTATTTAAAAAGGTATGCTGAATGCTCAGGACAATTAGAGATGCATGCAAAATGCACACAACAGACAAATCTGTGTTTCAACAAGATAAAGTATAGCCTCCAAATAATCAGAATACCTTTGTTATGAAGCTAGTTGTAATCCATTCAGGCTGCTATAACAAAGTACCGTAAACTGGGTAGTTGCTAAACAACAGAAATTTACTTCTCACAATTGTGCAGGCTGGAAGTACAATATTAAGGTGCCAGCATGGTTGGGTCTAGTGAAAGGCCGCTTCTGGGTGGTAGATTGTAGATTTTGTGTCCTTACTTTGTAGAAGGGGCTAGGGAAAGGAATCTGTCATGCCTGTTTTATGAAAACATTAATCCCATTCATGAGGAGGAAATAAACAGACAATCCATAGCACTAGCTTTTGTCTGTTCAGCTTAAAAAGTAGTCATTTGCAAATATATTTCTTATTTAACTGAATACTGTCACTAAAACAAACAAACAGGAGGCAATCAGCTTCCTGGCAGGCAAAAATTTTCGATGTGAAAGAATATTTGGAGGAGTCCAGAGTTCACCTGATTAGGTGGGTATAATGAAGTGCAACTTAGAGAAACGCACAGAACCTCCTGAGAAGCTCACATGGGCTGCTACTTAGTCTCCAATTATCTTACTGCTTGCAGTTTGATTGAGTGATTATTTTTAAATGTAAATGGTATAAAGGTTTCAATTAAAAGAAACAAATTGCAAATTGGGCATAGGATGCTAATATATGCTCTTTATGTTCTTTATATGCTAGATATATATTATCAGGATATGGTAATATTGAATATAAAGGAATGGAAAAATATTCCATTCAAATACTAGTAAAAATCAAGATGGTATGTCCATATTACTATAATATAGGGTAGTCTCTAAGACTAAAAAATAATAATGGAGGTAAAGAGGGTCACTTCATGGTGATAAAGGCTCTAATTTACAATTAAGATCTAATTGTAAAGAAGAATGTACTTGATAACAAAACCTCTATAGAGAACAAACAGATGGTTACCAGTGGGGAGTTGGTGGGGGATGGGTTAAACAGGCAATGGAAACTAAAGAGTACACCTGCTGTGATGAGCACTAGGTGTCGTGTCTAAGTGTTGAATCACTAAATTGCAGACCTGAAACTAATATTATTCTGTATGTTAATTAACGGTAATTTAAATAAAAACTTAAAAAAAATGAAAAGTTAAATTAAAAAAATCAATATATATAAAAGTCAAGATGTATACTTAATAATACTTTTTAAAAATGTTTTATTTTTGAGAGAGAGAAAGAGAGAGAGAGTGGGTGAGCAAGTGCCAGTCAGGGGCAGAGAGAGAGGAAAAGAGAGAATCCCAAGAAGGCTCCATGCTGTCAGCACAGAGCCTGATGGCGGGGCTCAACTATGAACCATGAGATCATGACCTGAGATGAAATCAAGAGTCAGATGTTTAACCAACTGAGCCACCCAGGCAACCCTATAGTTAATAAAACTTACAGAACAAATTGACTAACCATAGTGGTGGCTATGAAGTTATCTTTGTTACTGATAGTAAAAAGAAAGAGGATGATTTTATAAAACTATGAAAAATTGTAACAACACAATTAACAATCATGACTTATCTATTCTAAGAAAACTTGCACTAAACAGCAAACTAACAACTGTATTATTTTCATTTCCACATCAAATATTTAAAAGCCATTTCCATATGCTGAGCCACAAAGCAGACTCAGAAATTTTGAAGCACTGAAATAATACAAACATAGTTGAACTGGAAATAAATAAAACAACAACAAAAGTGCAAACACATTAATATTCTTGGAAATTTACAAATGTACTAAATAGCTCATGGGTAAAATATTAACTCATTAAGGCCATTAGAAGATGTAGTAAATTGAAAAAAAAAACCTACGTATTAAAATTTGTGGAGTGCTGCTAAATTTATGCTTGCAAGGAAATAGATTTGAATGGATTCATAATATGAAAACAAAGATGGGAAAATCAATAAACTAAGTTTTTTGGTTTTTTGTTTGTTTTTGGTCTGGTAGTAAGAGGAATAATCCAAAGAAAGTAGAAAAAAATGAAGTATAAAAATAAAACAAAATGAAGCAGAATAAAAACATAAAATAGAATTAACATATGCCTAAAATACTAATGTAAACAATAAAAGACTGTTAGAAATGATGAAGAAAACAAATCTCAAACATTGAACATCAGTAATGAAAATGATTCATTACCACATAGATCAAATAACATTAAAAAGACAAAAATAAAAAGCATAGGCCACCTCTATGCCAAAATATTTAAACATTTAGATGTATACTAATTCATGGAAAAAATAACAAAGTAGTAAGAACGTTTTTAAAAGGAAAAAAGAGAAATAAATTGATTCCATAGTTAAAAACATAACTATAAAGAAATCTTTAGGTTCTAATGGTTTCACAGGTGATGCCAAATATAAACCTAATTTTTCTAAAGACAATATAAAGATAAAAATCCTAATTAATTTTATGACACCAGCATATCACTGTACTAAAAAGGAAAGTCTTAGCCCAATCTCAAATAAATGCAGACGCAAAATCCCTAAACGAAATATTAATATACAACATATATAAATATACATATAATTATATATAATGAAATAAAATATTTAAACTGATTTAAGTTTATTGTAAGGATCAAAGTGCAGTTGAACACTAAAAATTAATCATTGTAACACATTATATTAATGGAATAAAATAGAAAAGCATACTAACATATCAATTGAGAGAAAGTATCCATCAATAAATTTCAAGATCAATTTTTACTTTCAAGCATTCAGTAAATTAGGAAAGAAAGGAAGCTTTGTTAATCTAATGAAGTACGTGTATTAGATATTTCTTGCTTCTTGACAAACTACCATAAAACATAATGATTTTGAAACAAAAGCACACGTTATCTCACAGGGTCTGTGGCCCATTAATCTGGGTACAGCTTAGCTGAATGCCTCTGATGCAGTGTCCCTAACAAGGCTGCAGTCAAGATAGCTGCTGGATCTCGGTCAACTCCAGGTTTGACTAGGGACTGTCTGCTTCCATGTTCACTCACACTGCTGGTTGGAAAGTCCCAGGTCCTTACTGGCTGTTGACCAGAGATATCAGTTTCTCACCATGACTCCTTCCCATAGGAGTACTGAAAACACAGCAGTTTATTTCCTGCTGAGTAAAGGCTTCAAGAGTAGGTGAGATGTCAGAAGTGACATCCCACACATCATCTTGGTATAGTCTATTCATCACAAATGAACAACACACAAGGGCTGCAGATTACACAAGGGGTTGAATACCAGAAAGCAAGGATCATCAGGAAACATTTCAGAGGTCATGTACCACAAGGTGTCGATGTCAGTAACAACAAAAAAGACCTTCTATAATCCTCATACTTGATGCTAACATGTTGAAAGTGTTTCCTTTGAGTTTGGGAATAAAACATGATGGTGTCTCACTTACAAAAAATTTTACTGCAGGTCCTATCCAGTGCAATAAAGCCAGGAAGTAAACAGCATTAAGAAATTTCAAAGAAAAAATATGAAATATCATATGAATATGAGTAAAATATGAATATCATTACTTGCAGAAGGCATGCTCATGTATATAGTTTTTAAAAATCTACAGACTACAGACAGCAGAGCTTTAAAAAGTGACTATTTCAAGAGATCATTTAAAATAGCAACAAACATAAAAATAAAGCAATAAATTTAATAAAAATCATGGAGGCTCCTATATTGAAAACTGTAAACTACTATTAAGAGAAATTGAGAAAGATTTTAAAAACAGAAAGAACGTTCCATGTTCATGAATTAAAAATCACGTATTGTAAAGATACCAATCTTCTCTTAACCCAGGGGATTCCATCAAAATATCAGCAGGTTTTGGTTGTTATTGTTTCATGGGGCAAAGAAATCTGATTTTTTAATGAAAAATGAAACACGAAAAAACATATAAACACACACACATATAAAGAGGAATACTTTATGTTACAAATGATGTATAAGTTTATAAGTCATATTTATAAGTTTATAAGTCATATTTTATAGCTTCACTAAGGAAGCTATTCACAGCTATTCATCATTCACTATGATATTGGGTATTGGTAGAAAACAGACAAAAAGAACAGTGCTATAAAACAGACACTTTCAAAAGAAGAGCCTTCATATATGACCAGCTGACTCATGACAAAGTATGAAATAATTAAATAATAAAACATACGTTCTAACTATAAAGAATAAATTGTATGTTAAAAGTAAGAGCTTCTGTTTATTCAAGATCCAATTAGATAAAGACAAGTAATCTACCAGTTCAAAGAAGATACTGGCAACACATGAAATCCTCAAGATGTAAGACTTGTGACTTGGATGAGAGATTTAAATACCACTGTATAAAATAAGGTATTAAATGGCCAAGAAATACATAAAATTGTGTGCAACTTCACCAAAATTGCACAAAAGAGCAACAAAATTACATATACCATGAGTTACCAAGTAATTTTCATAAAACCACCAACACTACATAGAAGAAACCTTACATTCAAAAACAATGAGAAATCAAAGAGACCCAAGTTTAAATAGATTAAATTCAATAAATAAGAAATAGAACATCAGGTAAACTTAAGCTACTTAATTTGCATTAGTTAACCATTTCAGTAATGCTAAATCAACAAATATTTACAACATTTATAAACCTAAGAAATTTCTTGGCATTGTTATGAGATTTAGATCATAGTAACTTGGCTTTTTAACAAAATTCCTCACTTTTTATTCTATTGGCTTGTTTATGCCCTTAGTATTTTACAAAAATATTATGCTTTGTATCTCATCACCATGGTGCCTCTAAACTTTGTAGTTGACTGATTTAAGTTCCAACAGATAAGAAGCTGAAAACACTACTGATCTGAAATCAGAATAACTTCCTTCTATTTTAGGTAACACTAATTTTTAATTTTTTTAATTTTTTAATTTTTTAATGTTTATATTTGACAGAGAGAGAGAGAGAGAGAGAGAGGGAGAGAGAGAGAGAGAGAGAGGGAGAGAGAGAGAGAGAGAGAGATAGCAAGTAGGGGAGGGGAAGAGAGACAGGGAGACACATAGTCCAAAGCAGGTTCCAGGCTCTGAGCTGCCAGCATAGAACCCAATGTGGGGCTTGAACTCAAGAACCGCAAGATCATGACCTGGGCCAAAGTCGGACACTTAAGGCTCCCCAACACTAATTTTTTAATTTTGCGAACTTGAGGTAGGCAACTAATTTATTTCAGTTTCAGTTTCATTTCTCATACATGGTGAGAAAATATAGTTGTATCATTCTCACTCTGTTGTTAGGCAAACTCTATGAGATAGTATATTCAAAAACATTTTAGACATTGTAAAAAATGTACAGATTATGATGATGAGGAAAAATTAGTGCAGTTTGCCCAAGCCCCAAGTTTTCTCTTATTTCTACAATACCAATCATAAAAAAAAAAAAACAAAACCAAAAACAAACAAACAAACAAAAACATCGTGAGGAATTTGGTATGAAATGTATGCCAGCCACATACTCCACTCTTCTGAAGAGAAATTTGGGGCAAAAGAACAGTTAATTGGAAATCATCACTGTATGCACACATTAGTAGCTAAGCAACACACTAAAATTATCCCTGTACATCTACTGCACAGTTTACCTTAAATTCATAAATTTAATTTACCTTAAATTCATAAAATAAAATCCCCTGGAATCCACCTTGACTTTTATCCCCTTTGTTTATCACTATGGATTTTCTTTTGAAGGGGCTCTGTGCTATGTGCTAATATCATTTTGCAAATCAACATAAGGCTATCATTTAAAATGAAGCACATATAACAACATATTCATGTCTAATTTCGTACAAAGTCCTGTTTATGTTGGAAGCATTAGATTAATTTTATTTAAACTGTGACATAGTTCAGTTTCCATGGGAACCTGGATGCTAACCAAGCCCAGTGAGGCACCACGTAGTATATTTCTAATTCAGCAAGGCTTGCCAAGTTCTTTTCCCAAGGTGTTTACTAAATATAATCACATCAGTTTGGTGGAGATGAAGCAAATTACTCTGTTTTACAGGTTTTTGGGTTTGTGTGTGTGTGTGTGTGTGTGTGTGTGTGTGTGTGTGTGTGTTTAATTGCCGTTCGTTTTGTTTTGTTTTGTTTTTGTGTCTCATTTTCTTAAATTCTCCTGAGAGGGACATAGACACTTCCTGAAGAAAAATTCATTTAAAACAAATTGACATAATACCTGAGCTATGAATTTCTGAGCATGTTATTTGAGCATGCCAACTATTTAAGTCAACCTACAGAATGTACAGTATAATATCAATTTCTATTATGTCCCCCACATGTATATTATACCCTAAACTAGAATTTCACTCTCAAACACTGAAACTGAAACAAAGAAAACAGGAAAAGAATATAGAGTTGAATAAATTCCTTGTCATGTTGCTGCCTAATTACATTATGCAGTCTCTGATTTGTTTTAATGCTGGGGATGAGGACACGTGTTTATTTTACTCTAATTTGCACTGCCAATTTAGGGATGTTTTCAGAGTGGCATTATGCCTGGTTAAGTAGAAAAACTTTATATGGCACTCTCAACAAAGAAACATTTGAAAATTGTGAATCCCAGGTATCTTTTGAATCAACATAAAATTCAAATACCTTCAACATATGTTATTTGGATGCCTGTTATACACCCAAGTGATGCTAGATTAGAATGTAAAAGGAGAGCAAGGAAATAAAACACAGCTTTCCTACCTTCAAAGTACTAACAATAGGGCACAAACCCACACTCACAAACTCACAATCATATTTTCGTCATTGATAAGGAACAAGCTATGAGAAATCATGTAATTGACTTAAACAGCATAGTTATGAATAAAGTGTATTGAAGAATATAGTGTCAAAAGGAAACAAACAGGGGCACCTGGGGGGCTCAGTTGGTTGAGCGCCAGACCCCAGCTCAGGTCATGATCTTGCAGTTCCTGAGTTCCAACCCCACATAGGGCTAGCTGTTGTTAGCACAGAGTCTGATTCAGATCGTCTGTCATCTTCTCTGTGTCCCTCTCTCTCTCTCTCTCTCTTTCTCAAAAATAAATAAACATTAAGAAAAGGAAACAGAGGAAATAATGTCTGCAATATATTTATTTATGTTACTTTATACATGCAGGTTATGAGCCATTGTTAATGTACGTTATTTTACACATGCTACTCTGAGACTATTTTCAAGGTAATATGGGCAAGAATGAAAAGGATATTACTATCTTGTTTTGCCTAATGTGTTTCACGAAAATCAGGCACTACACAATAATTTATTTCAAACATTCCTTTTTGCTCTCTTGTATTCAGTAGTATTTCTGTTTTTGGAAATTATTTCACATTAAAAGTCAACATTATTAGTAAAGACAGTGTTTCTGTGTGCCTTCTTTCCACGTGTAAGTATTTTTATTTTGTTTGCACGGAGATCTCCTTCCTCTTCATCATCACTGATAAACTGAGTAGTATCTACCTTTCCTATTGTCAGAAAGGCCATTGATAGAATAAATTACCCTACAAAATTTTTTTCTCTCACTATGATCATCACGAACATCATCACTGTCAACATATATATATATATATATATATATATATATACATATATATATATATTTTTATTTTCTGTTTTTTTGTTTACTTACCAAAAGTCTGCCTTCATTTTTTTGGGGTTGTCTCTATTTCCAGAAAACCTTTTGCCATTTGGATGATATTTACATTATCACTGCAGATCTATCATCTATCTATCTATCTATCTATCTATCCATCATCTGTCTATCATCAACCTATCACCAGTTGAGTAAGCTGATCCCTTGCTCTGTGGGGGATGTGTAAGGGTGTGAGGTACAGTCCATGTAATCCTGCTGCTTCTTTCTCCAGTGGAACCCTCATTGATGCAGATTTTGTTACCAAGAGTGGTTCTGGAGTAACAGAATTTAAAGTAAAATTTTATGAATTGGTTCTGGGTTTCTGACATTGGTTACCTAATATAATTATATTTAAAGGCACTAATTATTCCATTTCTAGTGGTACAAAGGGCACTGGTTATCTATGTTGATATGTGGTAATTCATATACCAATGAATACTCCAGATCAAATATTCATAGGAGATAAGGTTCTGGGTGTTCAAGCATTTGATACCTTAGAACATTTTAGTAAACTGAGGCATATAGTGAGATTGGCTGGTTACTCCTAAATGTGTGGGAGAAATTGGGAGGAGCTCAGGGGGACACCTGGGTAGCTCAGTCAGTTAAGTGTTTGACTCTTGATTTCAACTCAGTTCATGATCTCATGGTCATGAGATTGAGTCTTGTGTTGGGCTCCATTCAGCGGTGGAGACTGCTTAGGATTCTCTCTCGCTGAGAGAAAAAAAAAGTGGGGGGGGGGGGAGGCTCAGGACTTCAAATTCCAACTGACAGTGTAAATCACCTGAAAATTTGCCCTGAAGAAACCTTTATTTCTTGTAGGTCCAAGGCTGAGATTTCTGAAGCCCAAAACCAAAGTCTCATCCTGCATGTGGCTGAATTATAATACAAGTTGAATCCCCAATCTTGCAAATTATGTACTGTTAAAGTGAAGTTATTGATTGAGAAGGAATGACATCCTGAAATGTGGAATGAGGACATATGTGAAGATCCCAATGAAGCGGGGGATAAAAAAACCCTAAATTCTGATGAGTCTTCTTTGCCTATAGAAGAAGACTCTCCAACTTTGTCTGATGAAGTCAACTCTATTTTGTTTGAAGATCTGTAATGGTCTCCCCTGGCTTTGCCAGACACTGTTGTTTCTATTCTTTTTTCTTTTCTTTTTTTATATTTATTTATTTATTTATTTATTTATCTATTTATTTATTTATTTTTAATTTTATTTTTATTTTTTAAAATTTACATCCAAATTAGTTAGCATATAGTGCAACAATGATTTCAATAGATTCCTTAGTGCCTCTTACCCATTTAGTCCATTCCCCTCCCAAAACCCCTCCAGTAACCTTCAGTTTATTCTCCATATTTATGAGTCAACTCTGTTTTGTCCCCCTCCCTGTTTTTATATTATTTTTTTCCCTTCCCTTATATTCATCTGTTTCAGACACTGTTGTTTCTAATTAGGACCCACTCCCACTACCCCGCATTGTTTCCAGATCCACATCTAAACTTAAGTACCAGCAGATCCCAAAGGTGAGGTAGGAAGTATCATCTATGAGAAAGGGTGCTTACACATCAAAATAACTACATGATGTTTCTAATTTATACAGACAGTAATCTGGGTAACATGGGATAGATATCAAAAATGTGGGATGACGGTGGAAGGGAAATAAAGTTAATTCAGGTCAAATGCACTGATTTGGGCCAGCTAGGCAGGAATTCTGGATTCAAAGTTTTAGATTGAGGAATTCTAGATTGAAAATTTAAAATTAAGGAATTAACTGGTTCTTTGGTTGAAAAATGGATCAAAAAGTTGTCTTCTACTAAGTAAAGATGAAATTCCAGAACTGCCTTGGCATATTGTACAGAAAGTCTTCTAGAGTTTTAGGGAGATTATAAGAGCAGAGGAGATTTATCATGTAAAACCTGCTCACCTACTCCTGGAATTTCTAGAGGACACACCTTCCAACATGGCTGGAATAAATTTGTGAAGCGAGCTCCATATTGTTGAAGAGCACTGTTGTCACTCTTCTATGTAGGCTGGGCACTATAGTGGAAAATTTGCCACCAAACTGGTATCCCCAAATGCTGTGGACAATTCTGGATAGCAGAACATCAAGGTATAATTGGTGACATTTAATCATTAAAGTCAAGGTGATCATGGATAACAGAATCAACAGTTGTCAGAATAGCCTAATCCTCAGAGATCTATGATATTGGTGATATTATATCATGGTGTCCCTGTAAGAGAAATAGATGGATAGTCTGATATTTCTTACTTTATCTATGCAAGTGTATGGATTCTAGGCTAGATGTACAGAGGTCTAACTTGAATCACCAAAACAGATAGTCACAGTCCTTTTATTAGTTCCCAGACTTTAAACAATTTGTAGACCCAAAAACCCTTGAAATGAAGGGGAAGGTGGGTCCCCTTCAGGAAGCACTCTTATAATTTATTTGTTGAAACCTACCCAAGTCTTCCCCCAAAGACATCTCACCACTTACTGGGTGGGAAAGGGAAATATTCAGACATTGGGGAAGTTCCTGGATACTGACTTTAAATTGACACTAATTCAAGGAGACCCCAAACATCACTGTGGTCAAACAGTGAGAGAAGGGGCTTATGGAAGTCAGGTTCTCAACGAGGTTTTGCCCAGGCCACTGTCCTAATGTATCCAGTTTATCCTGTCATCAGAATGCACCAGTGATACAGACATATGCAATAATTGGTAGAATTACCAAATTCGTTGCTTGACTTGTGGAGTAAACACTATTATTTTAGCAAAGGCTAGGTTGAAGCAAGTAAAACTGCCTCTATCTAGAAAAAATAGCAAACCAAAAGCAATGACACATTCCTAGGAGGACTGCAGAGGTTAGTGCCAGCATCAAGGACTTGAGAGATGCAGGGGGTAGTGATTCCCCAAACTTCCACATTCAATTTGCTTATTTGGCCTGTGTAGAAAACAGATGGATCTTAGAGAATCAGAATGGATTATCATACACTTAATCAGGAGTGACTGCAATTGCAGCTGCTTTCCCAGATGTAGATTTAATGCTTGAGCAAATTAACATATCTCCTGGTACCTGGCTTGCTGCTATTGATCTGGATTTTTTTTCTCAGTACCTGTTAGTAAAGATTGTAGAAGCAGTTGTCTTTCATCTGGCAAGCTAGGAACATACTTTCAGTGTTCTGCTTCAGGGGTATATCACTCACTCTCCAGACCTACACTATAATTTAGTCTATAGTGAACTTCATCACCTATCCCTTCCAAAAGACATCACACTGATCCATTAAACTGATTGGACCTCATTAGCAAGAAGTAACAACTATTCTAGACATATTGACAAAGCATTTGCATGAAATAAATTCAACAAAAATTCAGAGACCTACTACTCCAGTGAAATATCTAAGGGCCCAGTGGTGTTGAGTATGTTCAGACATTCCTTCCAAGGTAGATAATAATGGGCTGCACTGGTCCCTCCTGCAACCAAAAACTTTATCCAGTACCTAGTGAACCTCTTTGGATTTTAGAGATAATATATTTCTCATTCAAGTGTTTTACTCCTGCCTAGTTACCGAGTGATCGAAGAAGCTGCTAGTTTAATTCAAATAGCTGTTCAAACTGTTCTGCCAGTTGGGTCATATGATCCAGAAGATTCTGTGGTACTTGAAGAGGCAGTGGCAGATAGAGACCCTTAGGATGAATCACAACATAGATACTTAGGATTTTGTGTCAAAGCACTGTTTTCTCTCCTTTTGAGAAACAGCCTTCTGCTTGCTACTGGGCTTTGTAGAGACTGAAAGCTTAGCTGTTAAGTGAACACATTTACCATGTAACCTGAATTGCCCATTTGAACTCGGTGTAGTCTGACCCATCATACCATAAAGTTAGGCATGCACATCAGCACTCCCTTTTCAAACAGAAGTGATATATAAAAGATCAGACTTAATTAAAACCTGAAGGCACAGTAAGATACATGAGGAAGTCTCCTAAGTGCCTATTGCCTCCTCTATCCCTGTTACATTATCTTCTCTCTTCCAGCCTACACCCATGACCTCATGAAGGGCTCTATGACCATTTGAATAAAGGAGAAGAAACTTAGGCCTGATTTTGTTTTGCCTGGAAAGAGAAATGGCCAAAAGTATGAATTCATACTAGTTCATGGTAGTGAGCAAAGGTTTAGGTAGAAGGTCAAGGTCTTGGAAAGAATATGATTGGTAAAGTACTGAGAAGGATATCTCTGAAAGAGGCATATAGATAGACATCTTTGAGTGGATAAAAATTTAAAGACATTAGGTGTTCCTGGGTGGCTCAGTCGGTTGGGTGTCCGACTTTGGCTCAGGTTGTGATCTCACAGTCGTGAGTTCAAGCCCCACGTTGGGCTCTGTGCTGACAGCTCAGAGCCTGGAGCCTGTTTCTGATTCTGTGTCTCCCTCTCTCTCTGCCCCTCCCCTTCTCATGCTTTGTCTCTGTCTCAAAAAAAAATTAAAAAATTAAAAAAAAATAAAGACATTTATGTCGTATGTGAATTGAAATCACCCATTGACCTCAATATAGCAGGATTTTAACAATAAAGTGGATAGGATGATTTGTTCTCTGAAACTCAGTCAGCCTCCTTCCCCAACCACTCCTATAATTTCTTCAGTGGAATCATAAGCAAAATGGCCACAGTAGCAATGGTGCAGGTTGTGCATGGGCTCAGTAACATGGATTTCTGCTCATTGAAGCTGATCTAGCTACAGTTACTGCTGAATGCCCAGTCTTCCAGTAACAGAAAGCAACACTGAGTCCCTGATAAGACACCATTCTCTGGGGTAGCTATCTGACAGCATGTTGATTATGTTCAATAACATCTATCACGGAAGGAGAAGCACTTTGTTCTTCCTGAAATAGACACCTACTCTCAATATGGATTTGGCAAATCCATGGATTTGGCTTCTGCCAAAACTATCTGTGGACTGAAAGAACACCTTATCTATCATTATGTAATTCCACACAATATTGCTTCTGATCAAGGAACTCTAAAGCAAATGAAATGCAGCAATGGGCACATGATCATTGAATTCCTTGTCTTACCACATTATCCATCATTCTAAAGCAATTGGCTTGAATGAAGTGCAGGATGCTGTTTTGAAGACTTAGTTACAGTGCCAGGTAGGGGACAACATCTTATAGATCTGGGTCAATTTCTCTAGGAAGCTGTATATGCTTTGAATTATCTTCCAATATATGGTGCTTTTTCTCCCATAGTCAGAATTCATGGGTTTAGTAAATAAGGAGTGTAAGTGGGAGTGACAACACTATTTCCCTTAGTGATCTAATTCTTCCTTCCTTTCCCCATGACCTTATTTGCTGGTTTAGAGGTCTTAATTCCAAAGGGAGAAGCACTGCCACCGGGAAACACAATAATGATTCCATTAAACTGGAAGTTAAGAATTCCACCTGCCCACTTTGGCTCCTCAGGTCTCTGTATCAACGATCAAAGAAGAGGTTGCTATTTTGGATGGTGTAACTGATCCTCATAATTAAGTGAAAATTGGGCTACTGCTATACATTTGAGATGAGAAGCAATATGTCTGTAGTACAGAAGATCTATTAGGTTATCTCTTAGTGTTGTCATGTCCTATAATTAATGCCAATGGAAAACT
This sequence comes from Leopardus geoffroyi, assembly GCF_018350155.1. Lineage (NCBI taxonomy): Eukaryota > Metazoa > Chordata > Mammalia > Carnivora > Felidae > Leopardus > Leopardus geoffroyi. The sequence continues at coordinate 97,708,601 of NC_059336.1, read as the reverse complement.
AAAACAACCTAATTCAGACAAGAATGGTGAAGGCCAAGACTTATCAGAAAAGATTTGGGTTGCCCAATGAGACATAGAACCATGACTGGCTAAAGTACTTGCTGATGACAAAGAAGACATGGAAAGAGAAAGTAGAACACAATTTTAAATACTATTGCTGACCATATGACCTACTGCAAAAATATATACATTTCTGCTATACATTTATGTGTGTATGTATCTTTATATCTTTTCTTTCATTTCCTCTTAATCACCTAACATAAAATATATTTATTAACTATAGCTAACTTTACATTACTGTGTTTAATTTACAGGATATCAAAGAGAAGAATAAATATCAGACAAGGAATCTGCACTGCTTTTAGGTAAATGTTTAATGCATTTTTGGCTGTGCGCAGGATAGTTGTATCATGTTAGGTAGAAGTATGACGTTTTTTGTATTTTTTTGGAGATTAAGTATGATTCATGGAGCTAAGTATGGGTTCTCGGTTGGCAAGGGGTGACTGTCATGGTCAGTAATGTATGTCAACTCATCTAGGCCATAGTACCAGTTATTCAATCAAACATTAAAGACTATGTTTCTGTAAAGGTATTTTGTAGATTTGACTGATACCCTCAAATCTGCTTACTTTAGGTTAAAAAAAATATTATGCTCAATAATCTGTGTGGGCAGATCCAATCAGTTGAAAACTCTTAATTAAGAGCAGAACTGAGGTTTCCTTGAGGAGAAATTCTACTTGTGGACTTCAGCTTCTGCTCTTGCCCAAGAGTTTCCAGCTTGTTTTTCATGATGACTTTTCCCAAAGATTTTGGGTTTGTCTACCCAGCCTTCACAATTGCATGAGCCAATTCCTTGTAATAAATATCTATATATCTTTAAATATATATCTACTTATCTACTTATCCATTTATCTATTATATATAACTGCTTTATTCTCTGGTCAAGCCCTGACTTATACACTTAGATATGACAAACTCTCTTCCTTAACTTATCAAAGTCTCAACCTTAAAGCTTTTACTCTCCAACAAAATACAAGAATTTCAGAACATTTTAAGGAAAAATGCTACATTTCAATTATAAGTATTTTATTCATGAGGTTTAAATGTTTTTTAAACCCACACTATTAGTATTATTTTATGCAGATAATTCCTTTAGCTTTAGCTACATTTTTAAAAATTTTTCTTTTTTCTTGCATTTCAGATTTTTCACACAAGGTCGTGGTGTTTCTGCTTAAAGTCTATCTTTAGGATTTGTGATAGTGAGGTGAACTAGTGAAGGAATATCAGGTAAATAAATAAATAAATAAATAAATAAATAAATAACAAAGAGAAGGAGAGCAAGCAAGCAAGAAAGCAATGAGGAAGAGGAAATAAGGGAAAAAGAAAGAATAATTTGGTCATGCTCAACATCAAATATATTTATACCTAGAAATTCTCACAGCATAGTCAATATGTTATTCTACTACCTTCTAAATTTCATTTTGTTCTTAAGAAGTCATCTGTAAGTCTAAATGTAGACCAAAGATTCTTGAAATACGATTCTTGGACCAACAGTATTACAATCAGGTAGGAAACTCCAAATGACTGTTACGTAAGTTACAGTTTGAAAAGCACTGTTTTAGCTAAATTGCAGCTGAAACTACTTTTTTCTAACTTTTAAAAAATGTTTCCTTTGGTTTTGGTTTCAGTGTTGTTCCTATGAAGTGTTAAAATTAGAATTTGGGTTTATTCATGTATCAAGAATGACTGGCCTTCTTCATGCCCAAAATTTTATCTTATTTTTAGAGATATTCTAGATTTATCTAGAAAATGTGTAGTCATTTTCCCCTCAAATACTGCCTCTTCTTTTTCTCAGTCCTTTCCTCCTAGAATTATAAGTGAATGTGCTCTTTTCCATATCTGTAAATTTTTCTCTATTATTTATATACTTTTCCTTCATTCTAGATTGTTTTCTGGGAACTTCCAATATATTCACTCTTAATATCCTTGATAATCTGATAATCTGTTTCCAGCCTTTATATATATATATATATATATATATATATATATATATATATACACACACACACACACACACACACACACACACACACACACACACCTTATTATACTTTTCATGCATATCACTTATCTAAAAGCTTCATTTTTACTAGGTCAGTTTCTAAAAAAATTTTTTATTGCTGAAATATCTATCTATCTATCTATCTATCTATCTAGACAAAGAAGTCCTAGTTGTTTTAGAATTTATGTCTGATAATTCTATTAAGAGCCATATATGTATATTTCTGCTTTCCTGCTTTTTTAAACGTTGTTTTTAATGGGTATCATTTGCAATGCCTTGTTCCCTTACTTTTGTAAGTTATTTCTCATTGTACTACTCAATATTTTGGGGAAGATAATATTTTTGAGGCATAAATTATTTTTTTTAATTTTTAATGTTTATTTATTTTTGAGAAAGAGTACACAGGTGGGGCAGGGGCAGAGAGAGAGGGAGACACAGAATCCAAAGCAGGCTCCAGGCTCTGAGCTGTCAGCACAGAGCCAGACGCAGGGCTCTAATTCACCAGCCATAACATCATGAAATTAGCCAAAGTTGGATACTTAACCGACTGAGCCACCCACGTAACCCTTGAGGTATAAATTCTTTTTTTTTTTTTTTTAATTTTTTTTTTCAATGTTTATTTATTTTTGGGACAGAGAGAGACAGAGCATGAACGGGGGAGGGGCAGAGAGAGAGGGAGACACAGAATCGGAAACAGGCTCCAGGCTCTGAGCCATCAACCCAGAGCCTGATGCGGGGCTCGAACTCACGGACCGCGAGATCGTGACCTGGCTGAAGTCGGAGGCTTAACCGACTGCGCCACCCAGGCGCCCCCCTTGAGGTATAAATTCTTGATGGCTTTTCTTTTCCTTCTGTAATGCATCTCAAGACACTAACTTTCAGGGAATATTTCATATTAAAGCTAGCTGCTGCTTCTTCTTCTTCTTCTTCTTCTTCTTCTTCTTCTTCTTCTTCTCTTTAATTCTATCCTCATGAAGAATAGTGTGGCAAATCTTTAAGAGGCCTGACTTGTAGTCAATTTTTCTTCAGTTTTCCTTCAGACTGTGCTTAGGGCCAAGACAACTTTTCTTGAACACAGAGTTCTTATATCTTGTTCAGCTTTAACCTGAAGGTGCAGTCCTTTATGAGTTCAGCTTGATCTAGGAAGGTCCTCTAATAGATTTCTCATTTTCTGTGGGCTACAGGCTTTGACTTTTGCCACCCTGTCCTGGAAAGAATCACAGGCTAGGTTCTTATCCTCCAACATCAACAAATGTCTTCAGACAAAAGCTGCTTCAGGACTTACCCTTTGTTTCTCACTTTTCCTTATACTTTAAGCCTTTAAATCCCTTGCTAGGTTGTCCACTGTTTGATATTTGAAAAAAAATTTTGAAAAATTACCAAGCATTTTTACTAGTTTTCAACAACAGAGTTGTTTAATTACCTAGCCCAACATATTTTGTGAAAGGAATTCAAAAGTTTACTTGGTAGTTAAGAAAATTATTTGACCACAGCTTTTGGAAATATTACATGAGTCACACAGGAAAAGTGATTATAGTAACCCATTTTGATTCTACATTTTATGATAGATCCACTTACTATTTTTTTTCCAAGTGATTTCTTGGATTTTTTTGTATCTGATTAGATAGATCTTGTATACTTTAACCACTTTAATGTTGATGTAAGTCCATCTATCTTATATTTAGAATGGTGTTGTCTAAACATTTCTCATTATGACTCTGAAATCCTCGCCAATTAGACCTGATATAATTAAAGTATACGTCAGTAAGTCCATTCACCTTTCTCCATTTTCACTGCACATTCTGAGTAGAATCGGTTAAAGTAGTGTATATGTGAGTGACAAAGAGAGTGAGAGAGTTAGTTCTTCTATATGAATAATAAAGAAACCATTATCATAATTATCTAAGTGAATTGACTAGGTACATCCTCCCAGCTAATCTTCTCCAGGTTTTCTGCCTACTTCATTGTCCAAACTGTGTTTGAAGATTGTGTTTAGTTAAGGATAATTTATGAATACACATTAAATTGAAGAAACTCACAAAATTAGATGTAATTTACCAGTAGGATCTAGACATCTTGTCTGAGACTTGAGAGTTATGTTATAATCAATCAAGTCCTTTTTTCACTTCAGAAGCTAATTTATATTGGGTTTTTATAATCATTGGCAGATAATACTTTTCTTTGTAGAAAGAGTAAGAACCTTAGCCTATCCATACATTGATTACATTTGAATGAATGGGATGTTACATTGTTGCCATATCAGTTAACTTTATAATTTTAGTCTGATTTTTTTTCTTTATCTTAGGACACTAATTCACTAATATTCATAGTCTCTAAATCAGACTCTTTGGTTCTAGCTCAGGGCATAGCTGACCCTGTCCAAAATCACTACACAATCTGACGATGGATATTTCTAGTAACTGCATTCTATCTAGGTTACACAAATTATTTTCATGTAGAAAATTATCCTGCTCAAGTGTTTCACACCACACAGAAATTATGACAGTAGAGAAGGCTAAAGCAATTTTCATGGGACAAAGCACATGAATCAGAATCCAGCATCAAATTATAGTTCTTTACTTAACTAAAAGTCATCTTCAAACATTATCTTCATGTAATACCCAGTGAACTTTACACAGTAAGAAATTATTAAAATGGTTTCATCAGCAAATCTTTTGTAAAACTCCTGATATAGAACCTCATTTAGAAAGTACTTGATATGTGTTAGCTATTATCACTGTAGGACTTGATAATATCCTACTTCATAGAAGATCTTATATTGAATTACGCAAAAATCTGTATAAACTTTAATTTTATTAAGCATTTTCACCTACATCACTTTTCTTAAATTTTCATAGTAATCCTGTGAGCTTTACATGCAACTTAATTATGCACATCGAGGAATAAATCAAATAAAGTGAATAGGGAGCTAAACAAAACTGTCATACCTCCTAACCCTACTTATACACTTTTCTCCATGCCATGTTGCAGAAAATTATATCATATTACACAGAATTTCTTTGATCTATGTGCTGTTTAAATTTATTTTTTAATGTTTATTTATTTTTGAGATAGACAGAGTGCATGCAGGGGAGGGGCAGAGAGAGAAAGGGAGACACAGAATCTGAAGCAGGCTCTAGGCTCTGAGCTGTCAGCACAGAGCCTGACGTGGGGCTCCAACTCACAAACTAGATCATGACCTGAGCTGAAGTCGGATGCCTAACCGACTGAGCCACCCAGGTATCCTGATCTATGTGCTGTTTAAAAATAATGTATTTAATTTCCAAATATTTGGGGATTTTCCAGCTACATTTTTGTTATTATTTCTACTTTATTTCCACTGTGATCTGAGAATTTACTTTGTATGATTTTTATTCTTTCAAAAATTTTGAGGTGTATTTTGTTGCCCAAAATGCTATCTATCTTGGTGAATATTGCATCCATGCTTGGTGAGAATGTGGGTTTTGCTGTTGCTGAAGGAATTATTCCATAAATGCCAATTAGATGGAGTTGATAGGTGGCTGCCTGGGTGGCTCAGTGATTTAAGTGCCTGACTCTTGATTTCAGTTCAGGTAATGATTTCATGATTCATGAATTTGAGCCCTGTGTGAGACTCACTGAGTATGGAACCTGCTTGGGTATGTCTCTCTCCCTCCCTCTCAAAATAAATAAATAAACTTAAAAAATATTTTTTAAAATGATGTAGTTGATAGGCAATATTGTTTGGGTCATCTCTACCCATACTGATTTTCTGCCCACTTGATTTATCAATGACAGAGGTAGTGTTGAAGTCTCCAATTAAATAGACTCACGAATTTTTCTACTACTCTTCCAGTTCCATGATTTTTTGCCTAATATATTTTGATTCTCTGTTGTTCAGTTCATACACATTTAGTATTATTATTCTTTTTCAATGTATATTTTGAGAAAGAAAGTGTGTGTGCACAGGAGTGGGGAAGGGGTAGATGGAGAGGGAAAGAGAGAATCCCAAGTAGTCTCTGTGCTGTCCATGCAGAGCCTGTTGTGGGGCTCGGTCCCATGAACCATGATGAGATCATGACCTGAGCCAAAGTCAAGAATTAGGTGCTTAACCAATTGAGCCACCCAGGTGCCCCTTATTTTTCCTTTTCAGATTGTCTCATTCTTGACTTTGGTGTGCTCTGTAATTTGTTGTTGAAAGCTAGGCATGTCCTATCAAAAATAGGGCCTGTTATTTCAGCCAGTACTTGATTTTATTTTATATTTGCTGTATTTTAGTTATAGTTGCCAGAGGATAGAATATTCTCTAGTGCCCTTGTTTTTGTCTCCTCTCATTTTGAGTTTCCTAACTACTCCTTAGGGAGAATATGTGTCTTGTATATAATTCTTTTCATCTGCAATCTGCTATTATATTGGAGTGTGGTGGTAAGGTATGAGGAAGGGGTAACATTGTATGATGTTCTAATGAAATCACTGGCTTTTAGTGGGCATAGGTCTTTGGCATATGAGTTTCACAATCATATCTTCTTTTCTAGTTCCCTCATTCCTAGTGGTGAGACAGCAAATTTAGAAACTTCCGGAATGTGATGAATGCCCTTCCCACATAGCTCTTGGACTTGGCTCTGTTAAATTCTTTACCTTAGAGATAAAATCTTTGTCATGGAGAACACTGTTCCCTGGCCTTCTTAGTGCCATAAGGGGTCTTATTTGACTGTGAACTTCATTTAATGATTTCACAATAAACAGAGTTGACGTTATTTCACACCAGCTCCTCTGGGAACAGACTGCATTGTCTCCTGGTTAATGTAATTATTAACATGCATCTTTGCTTTGTCTGTTATATTTTTATTAATTACATCATTGTTTTATTTTGACTACTCTGCCAGCATGCATTGAAGCTGAGATTTTTAAATCCCCAGGAATATAGCTATTGATAAGGTCATTTTTTTTCAAAGCTATATAGTTTCAGAAGTCAGACAGACCTGGGTTTGAAGTTTGTCTCCTCCATCTACTTATTATGTGACTTTAGACAATGTATTTAATTATCTAAAAATAATTTTTAAAAATCTGTTTTATGGGGACACCAATAGTATCTGCTCTATAAGGCTATTGTGAAGATTGACGAAAATAATTCATTTAATGAATTTAATACCATTTATTTTTCATTAGTGGAAATACGGCAGATTTTTAAGTGGGACCGTTTAAAATATTTTACAGATCAATTGTATAGAATTTATTTTATTTATTTATTCATTTGTTTGTTTGTTTATTTATTTACTTATTTATTTTTTAGTAAGCCCAACATGGGGCTTGAACTCACAGCCTTAACGTTGAGTCACATGCTCTACTGACTGAGCCAGACTATCAGCTCTAAACAACCAGTTTATATACCCAAATGCTGATAAATTTAAACCAAATTTCTGATAACTTCATTGTCTTCTTAGTTTGAGCAGAGTGACACTGAAGAGGAGAAAGTTTTCAACATACTAAAATGCATGTATTCCATAAATACTTAGGGATTGACCACAAGTTTAAATAAAACAAATCAAGAACAGAACCTCAAAGTCATAGAGTTCAATAAAGCAAACATGTAAAATTTATAAAAATGATGTGTATTTTTTTTTCTAATTATAGGACAACTAAAGTTTCAGGAAACATGTTTTTGTTATGGGAACAGAATAAAAATTAAAAAAAATTAATGTTTATTTTTGAGAGAAAGAGAGAGAAAGAGAGGGAGAGAGAGAGAGAGAGAGAGAGAGAGAGAGAGAATGGGTGGGGGAGGGGTAGACAGAGTGGGAGACACAGAATACAAAGTAGGTTCCAGGCTCTGAGCTGTCAGTACAGAGCTGGATGTGGGGCCCAAACCCATGAACCATGAGATCATGACCGCTATGGGAACAGAATAAAATGACTCACTTATATACAAAGAAAAATCATAGTCTCAATTAATTCAATTTCATTACTTGGTTTCCACTCGAAATTCAATTTTAAAATTGGTGAGAAATGTATTTTGGGGGAGTCCAGCATGTGAATTGTATTTCAATAACATTGAGCTTTATTACAATGTCCAATGGCCCAGTTGTCAATCTATGTATACTTAAAATATACTGAAGTAATAATATACAGTTTTATTCATATTCCAATTAACATTTTGCTTTTTACTTTTAGATCTTTCATTACAAATGGATTATCAAATTAAATGAGGTGGAAAATTTCCCATATTTAGAAACATATAATTTTAATTTGTACTTTCCTGGTGAAAAAATATGAACAATTGTCATCACTAGTGATGACAACTGAAAAAAAAATAGAGTAATATAAAAATCCCCCAAAAGTTTACATTTATCTTCCTTGACAAAACCCTCTGTCTTCATTTGCCTCAATTATAGTCTTAAATTATCATGTCTTAAATCTGAATGAAGCTTTGAAGCTACTTTTTTTAAGGTTTTTTTTTTTAAGTTTATTTATTTTGAAAGAGAGAGAGAGAGAGAGAGCATGGAGGAGGGGCAGAGAGAATGGGAGAGAGAGAATTCCAAGCAGGATCTACACTGTCAGTGCAGAGCCTAACGCAGGGCTGATACCCACAAATCGTGAGATTATGACCTGAGCTGAAATCAAGAGTCAGATGCTTAACCAACTGAGCCATCCAGGCGCTCCTGAAGCTATTTTTTTGACCCACTGTAGAAAGCCTCATGTTTTAACATTTTAGGAATATTAATTGAGAAATCTCATAGACATAGTCTTAAATAGCCTCAAGCTAATAAAAATGAAAATATATGTACTTTGTGATTTTAATCCCAGAAAAATGTCTATGGCATACATGAAGGTATAGTAAATATATCCTATAAGGATTAAATGAGCTAATATTTATAAAAGAGTTAGGACAGTGCTTATAATATTGTGTCAAGGGGTGTTTGTTAGCACTTTTATTGTTGTTTTTACCTTGCTTCTTGGTTTTCAGGAATTATTCATTATTCACATTAGCTCATATTCCTAACGTATTTTTCTGCTACAGTAAATGTTATTATTACAGAAGGTTTTAAAAGGCAAGACGATAATTATCAGGAAGGAGTATGGAATGTGGATAGACAAGAGAGCTCTGGTAATATTATATCCTTTCAACTAGTTTAAGTAGTTATTAAATATGCTATATAACATAATTGTCTTTATAATTTGTTGAATTTATTAACAGCTTACTAAAAATCTAATTCATTTTGGTTTACATAATACATACTATTATAATATGCATATATAATATGCATATATAATATGTATGTATATATATAATATATACATGTTATTATATTATTATATATATTAACATGTATATATAACATATTATTATATTATTATTGTATTGTATTATATATATGTAATACAGTGAGAAGAACTTGAATGGATAGTTGTCTAATAGCTAATAGTCACTTCCCCTTTTTGCCCTTTTTTTTTTTTTTTTATTATTTCATGTCAACCTTCTTCCCATCACTTATATTGTACTTATGGATGATTTTAATCTGTATGTAGATAAACTTTCCAACAACCTGAATCCTCAGTGTACTGGCATCTTCTACAAAGGTGATGCCCTTCACTCTAGCTCACATACTCTACAATAGATAAGCCCTGGAATGTGATACAACCTATAGCTATGACCTTACGGTATTGCAGTCTCCATTATTCATTCTGTGACCATTACCGTTTTTCTTTCTCATACAGATATTCTGAGTCACATGGCCCACAACTCATTAACCTGAGCAAATTTTCTCTATCATCACTTTTGTGTCCTCACTTCCTGCCACACCCAATTTACATTCTACCATCAATAATCATAATCATTCTCCTATACTTTCCAGTTGGTTCCTTCTTTTCTTCACTATACTTGAAGAAAAAAAAACAAAAACAAAAACTCAACTCAGACTTGAGTTTCTGCCCACTGTGGTCCATAATCCATACAACTGTAAATAAGCAGATAAACTCAACTACATTAATCAATCTCATTAACCTCAAATTTGTCTTTAATGTTCCACAGCAGTACTACTATTACTACTACTACTAATAACAATACCATTCCTTAATCCAATCACTCTCCTATTTTACAAGTTGCTGATTTCTTTTCTCCTCAAACCTCCAATATTCTTCCCTACCTTGTGACTCTCAGATAATAATCATCCTAATTTCTATTTAACTGAGAAAATAGAAATTATAAGACAAATTTCTAACATCACATTTGACCATCTATTAGCATTTATAGCCACATACTTTTCCTCCTCTTCTCTTCTGATTATAGTAGTTGTTCTGCAGTTTGAAATGTCTCTTGCCTAAATCTTCTTTGTTTTTTGTCCACTGCACGACTATACAATCTTTATCAGAATCAAGAACAAAAACAAAAATAACAACAACAACAAAAAAAAAAACCATCAATCCCTTCCTTCATCAGACCAAAGGATTAGTAACATGTATGCTTTATCAACCACTTCCTTTAACCTCTTCAGTTATTCTCACTGGCTATTGATTCTCTTTTTCTATTCCCAGGCTTAGAGCATTACAGAGGGGAATTTATCATATTAAGAAGCATTATGTTTCCTTTTGTCTGTTTTTAGAATGAGCCCATTCCATGAGTTTTTAACCAGCCCAGACAGCAGTTAACTCTGTTCAAAATACTCATGCATATTTCTGCATTTGTCTATGGAGATTTGAACATATCACTGTGATTTTTAATTTGCTTTTTACTTATATCCTTGGATGTACCAGGAACTTCTTTTGCTTGACCTTACCTTTATATGACACTTAAAGTCTCTGTTGGTAGCTGTTCTTGTGTGCTTATTCAGTATTTTCCATTTCATTCTATTAAATTTTCAGTGTAAAGTACTCCTAATGAACTTGGCAGTTATCCAAGCAAATGAAAAATTTGTGGAAGTTAATATTTTGAAGAAAAGAGTCACTTATTCTGTCAGAATCAAAATCCCACATGTAGACAACATTGTCTTGTTGATGTGGTGATATCTTTATTATGTCTTCCTTTTCAAGGCTTAGTTTTTATATATAGTAAATTATTGGCTTACAGTTTTCTTTTAGTACTTTGAATATATTTTCCAACTGCCCTCTGCCCCTCTAATGAGTCTGATGAAAAGTCCAGTGTTAATCTTATTGTTTGTTCCTTCTATGTGGTGAATCATTATTCACTTTCTTTATTCAAGTTTTTCTCTTTGTCCGGCTTTCAAAAGTTTAGCTAAGATGTGTCTATGGGTTGCTTTTTCATGTATCCTATTTGGAATGTGTTTAACTTTTTCATGCATGCATAAGTAATTATGTATGCATAATCAATGTTTTTCATATATTTGAGAAGTTTAGGCCACTATTTTCTCATTTTTTAAAAATTTCTGCTCTATTGTCTTTCTCTCCTGTCTTTCTGGGATTCTACTTATGTGGAAACTGGTATGCTTGATGATATCTCACAGATGTTTTAAGACTTTATTATTTAGTTTTGGTTTTATTCCTTTACTCTGTTTTTCAGATCAGTTACTCTCTATTGATCTATCTTCAAGTTTACAGATTCTTTCTCTGTCAACTCAAATCTCTTGAACACCTCTAGTGAATCTTTCATTTCAGTTAATGTAATTTTTTTTTCAACGTTTATTTATTTTTGGGACAGAGAGAGACAGAGCATGAACGGGGGAGGGGCAGAGAGAGAGGGAGACACAGAATCGGAAACAGGCTCCAGGCTCTGAGCCATCAGCCCAGAGCCTGACGCGGGGCTCGAATTCACGGACCGTGAGATCGTGACCTGGCTGAAGTCGGACGCTTAACCGACTGCGCCACCCAGGCGCTCCTAATGTAATTTTTTTATGGAGATACAATTGACATACAATATTATATTAGTGTCTAGTGTACAACATAATGATTTGATATTCAGTTATTTCAATTTTAACTCTATAATTTCAATTTGAACTTTCTGTGCATATAATTTCTATCTTTTTTATAGAAATTTTCTATTTGATGAGTCATGATTATCATAATTTCCCTTAATTTTTAAAGGCAGTTTCTTTTATTTCTTTGAGCATATTTATAATAGATGCTTTTAAAGTCTTTGTCTGCTTGAGGAATAAAAGGCACAACATCGGGAATACACTTAAGGATATTGTAATAGCATTACATAGTGACAGATGGTAGCCACACTGTGGTGAGTATGGAATAATATATAGAGAAGTTGAATCACTATGTTGTATACTTAAAACTAATGTAATACTGTGTAAAAAATAAAAATAAATCTTTGTCTGTTAAGTTCAATATCTTCATTATTTCAGAGGCAGTTTCTGTTGATTTTTTTCTTTCCTTATATATGATCCATACTTTTTTTTGCATCTTATAATTTTTGTTGTTGTTGAAAATTAGACACGTTAGATAATAAACTATTAAAACAATAGATTTCAATCCCTCCAGAACTGTAGTTGTTGTTGTTCTTGTGTGTGTATAGTCACTTATATCTACCAATTCTGCAAAGACTTGTTTTCCCCATAAGTGTGGACTCTAATATCTCTATTAAGATGTTCTTTTAACTTATGTTTTTATTTTCAATCTTGGATACCAATAAGTTGCTATTGGATAATATTACCTTAATGATAAGCTAATGATTGGTCATTCTGTCTTAAACACCATGAGCCAGTAAGGATTCCACTCCCTGCCAATGGATCTGTTTGTAGATTAAGGACTGCACTCAAAGTTTAGTCAGTTTACAAATTTGTCCTGGCTTTTAATTTCTATATTCACAAGCTCTCTTATTTAGCCAAGAAAAATAAGTTCATTAGGGATGAATCTACTTTTGAGAACACCAGAGCTAACACCAGGGATTTTAACTAGGCCCTCTTAGAATATTATTCTCCCTAGGAGTTCTTGTTAAACTATGGCTGATCTATTGCTTTCCCAAATGAATACTGAAGTCCTCAGCTAACTGTGATGATGACCTTCCCTGATTGACACAGATTACTATTAATTTCAACAATGTTCTCAGGCATGAGATTTTTCACACCATGATGTTAATAATGTTAGTGCCTAAGGCAGTGATGGGTAGGCCTCCCAGCAAGCTCTCTCCTAGCAGAAACTCTATTCCATAGAGATAGAAGGAAAAGTAATGGAAGTATTCCCAAGCCAAACTGCCATATATTCCTACTGTTCCTAGCAAGATTCCATAGAGTTTTCTAAATAAATTTCTTATCAATTTGGGTATTCCTTTTGGTCGACTTTCTAAGTTTAAATGCTCATTTTTGGCACTTTTATCTAGTTTCTTCACTTAGCCACTATGAAATCCCTGCTGCTCTCCATTCATTCTTAAAATGACCATATCAGTTAATGAACTGTGGCCTTCTTGGAGAATAGGACTATACATCACTTGCTTGTGTATCACCAACACATAGCATTCAATATGTTCTCAGTCCGTGTTAGAGATCTTCTCCAATGCCTAGTAGAATTGAATACACAGGTTCTGTTAATCAAATAGGCATTAGCTATTAGGCTTGACATTAGTAAATTAGCAATAATATCAGACCATGGCAAAAATAATTTGCTCATCTCAATCAAAATAATGTACTATATCCTTGTGTTATGAAGGCAGACTTACAGTCACTTGTACCAATTCATCTGTATGACAACAGTGAAAGAGTAATTCTTTTCAAGATTGAATTTCAATATTTTGGTATGAGCTAGTAATGCTGTTTATAGAGGACCCTTATTTAAATATAGCCTAAGAAAGGAACCTGCATTAAGTAAGGTACCAGTGTTAATATCTGCACTTATTGAATTAACTACTTCTCTGCTGGAATTTTTTTCTGAGGGGGGTATTTTACATCCTATAGTCAGCAATTAACTGAATTAGAAAACCATGGGTATAAAAATCGAGAAATATCTTTAAAAATTACATTATATTGTTTTGGTTTTCATAATATTCTACTTTATTTTAGTTTTCCTCCACATCTCTTTGGTATGAATATTGAGAATCTTAAATAAACATATGTGTAAGCTCTTAAAATGTATCACTCTCCATTGACTTTCTGAAATATCTGGACACAGAACATCTTATAGAACACATATTAAGAAAAGAGTCAAAGCTATATCCTATTTTTCTCATCAAAATTAGTAAATTTTGACATAGATGTGAAGATACATTTAACATATCTGAGACTACTTTACTATTTATTAAAAGTAAATAAGAGGTTTAGTAATTTTTAGGGGAAAATATAGAGATGCTTTTGGATCCATAAGAATATCATATAAAAACACAGTAAGTACAGAATGAGTAACAGAGCAAACAAAGTATAAATAGGAACAGATAAAATGCTGTGCTTTGGGCAAGCAATATGTACACGAAGCAAGATTATACATACATATATATATATATATATATATATATATATATATATGTATTACTCTTTTGTTTAAAATCCTCTAGTGGTCCTTAATCAACTTTTATATAAATCCCCAACAAATTCTGATGACCTAAAATACCTCAGATAATTTGATCTCTGTCCATATCTCATCCCCTTCTTGTCCTCACTGAGTTCCTACAACATTAGCCTTCTCACTTCTTTGAACCCTGAAAGTTCTCTTGTGCCTCAGGGCTTTGGAACTGTTGTTTTGTTTTGCGAGAATAATATTATCTCCTATGTCAGTTACATTCCATTTGTCTCCATCTCCAAGAGCCTTTCCCTGAACTACCACTTGCCCATGATCGATCACTCTTAATCACATAATTTTTTTCTATGACAGGACTTATAACGCTTTGGTATAATGCTGTTTATTTATTTTTATTAGTTCAGCACTTGATCCTTCTCCACTGGAAAGTAAAAGCTCTGAGAATAAGAAACTTTGGTTTCTCAAACTTGACCAACTCCCCAACTCCAGGCACATAATAGACATCAACAAATATTTGTTGAATAAGTGAAAAAAGATTAAAAAATTAAAACAAAAGAAAAAAGAAAAATAGAAAAAAAGGAATGTAGTTGTATTTGTTATAGGTAGGTGATAAATGAGCTCAACACATTTGAAAAACTAGTCAATTTAGTACTTTTGCAGGTAAATGGAAGTTGTCAATAATGCCTAATACACTGGAAAACCAAAAATAAATCAGCCAATGAATAAAAAGATGACACTAAGTTTAAACTATTTTAGGGAAAATTTTTGATGAAAATTTAGATTTCAAGTAGTTTTCATGTTATACAAAATGTGCTCAAGTTGATTCTAAAGTCTAACAGAAGAAAATAAATGGCAAAAAGGGAATCTACATATCAATTTCATTATTTAAAATACTATCAAACTTAAACATAAATGTGTTTAAAGGCTAATGTATCATGGATAGTTGTATTTATTCCTAGAAGCCAAGAATAGTTCTGTAATAGAACATCTACAATTGTAATGTTTGATCTTTTTTTTAACATTTTTTAAAAAAATTGTTTTTACATTTATTTATTTGTGAAATGAGGATCATCTGTTTCTGCACCACAGAAAGCAGTGAAACTGTGAATAGGTAAGGGACTAGCATAATGCTGATTTTTTAGAAATATGTTAAGAATTATTCTTCATCCTATCATCATATATAGTTGACCCTTGAACGATGATGTGGGAGTTAGGTGTGCCAATCCCCTGTGTAGTTGGAAATCCACGTATTACTTTTGACTCCCCCCCAAACTACTAATGCTCTACTGTTGACTAGGAGCCTTGCCAGTAACAGTTGATTAACATATAGTCTATATGTTATTATATACTGTATTTTTATAATGAAGTAAGCTAGAGAAAAGGAAATATTAGTAAGAAAATCATAAGGAAGAGAAAACACATTTACAGTACTGTACTATACAATATTCACATAAAAGTGGACCCATATGAACCACTGATTTCTACTCATGAAATAAATATTGCACTGTATATTAACCAATTTTTTTTTAAATCTGAAGGAAAAAAAAAGTGGACCCACGCAGTTCAAACTTGTGCTATTCAAGGGTCAACTGTAGTTTGTTTTTAGTATTCTCTTTTATTTTTTATTTATTTTTTATTTAAAAAAAATTTTTTTTTAAGTTTATTTATTTTTGAGACAGAGAGAGACAGAGCATGAACGGGGGAGGGTCAGAGAGAGAGGGAGACACAGAATCGGAAGCAGGCTCCAGGCTCTGAGCCATCAGCCCAGAGCCCGATGCGGGGCTCGAACCCAAGGACCGCGAGATCGTGACCTGAGCCGAAGTCGGACGCTTAACCGACTGAGCCACCCAGGCGCCCCTTTAGTATTCTCTTTTAATAATACGGAGACTGTTATTCACTATTTGTTGGATTAAGTTTGCTAATTGTGTTCTTCAAAATTTACATATCCTTACTAATGTTCTGAGTGGCTAGATCTATTGATTACCAAGAAATTTTGTTAAAAATACTTTTCATTATGCAGCAAATTCATCATTAATTAATTAAAATGATGTCATTTCTGCTCTGTTTTTTTAAGTAGATGCATGCACATTTCAAATTGTTACATTCTGATGAACTTAAACTTTAGATAGCGATGTCCGCTAGAAAGAATGTTTCCTTGTCTTAATGGTACTTAATCCTTTGAATCCTATGAATATCCTGTGTTATTTAGTAGCATTTATTAGATACTTGGCATTATTCTAGGTACTTCATAGCTGTTAACACAGTTAATGTTATGTAAATGTATCACTTAAAGAATCCTGAACATACTGTATAAATTCATACCTTAATTGTTTGTAAGGACTGGGTTGTGAGTATAAAATCTCAAATGTTATTTTGGTATTCTTTCCATCAAGAATCAAGGATGACTTAGTCAATTCACTATGCCATGTTCTTTTCTTGTGGAACATAAATGCCCTCTTTATTTCTCAAAGACTATATAGGCTTTACACATGAACCTGTCTTAATGAACCCCCCAGGCATAGGCCCAAGGCTCCATACCTTTGCAATCATTAAAACCCAAGACACCATTTCCATGGATTTTATAACCCACTCTTATCAGTCATATTTTCAGAGGGTTTTTATTCCTTAGCAAGCTTTATTTATAGCTTCCTTCTATTCTTCTATATCATAAGATTTCTCCCACTGTCTTGGGATATTAGCTGCACATGTAAAAATGATATTACCTGAGGTATAAAAATCATTTCTATGTGCTTTACAGCATTTTAGAATTTTTGAGAAGTTTAAGCCCATATCCCCCAACAAATTGTAATGAATCTACACAATGGAAGTCTATATGTCAGAAGTATGAGAAAGATCTCTGTGATTTTTGTAATATTTATGTGATAAAAGATCAATATGTTAAACATGACTCAATTTATATGAAAGGGAACAGACATAAAATATTCTAATTTGTGTATATTTTGCATAATATTACACCATAAAATATTTATAGGACTAAATATTAGTATATGTAGTTTAAACTGAGGAAGAATAAAAACAATAGAAGAATCAAGAAGGATTTTTTTACATTGTCATATATTTTTCTGATTATTTTTTTATCTAAATATACACACATTTTTTGATTTTCAATGTGTCTCAAATGTGCAGTAATAGTTATGATCACACATTTTTGAAACCTGATTCTACCATATATAGTGTTATTTTAAGTTATAACTTTAACTTCTCTGTGGCTTACTTCATTATTTATAGATGAAGATACTAGTATCCCATTTCATAGTGCGACTATGAAGAATAAATAAGATAATAGATATAAAACAACTGAAAAAGCCCAATTCCCATTATGCTTATCTCCCTCAAACTTTTCTTAAGTAAAACAATGGTAAATGATTTTTTAAATTACATTTTTGGCTACATATAGGATGTAAGTGTCACAGGGCTAATGATTATACCAACAAAGGAAGGCAGGGGTGGTACTGATTGTCTTCCTCTCATGTCTAGAATAGTGCTGGCTTATAGCCTCCCAATCATAGAAGCTGGAACTAGTTATGTATGAGATTTGGAAATATAACCTGAATAAAAAGAACTGTTTATTGCAATCTCAAATACATTTATTACAGTAAGGCAAAGGTATAATAGCAATTCTGTATAAGTATTAGAGGCTCATTGCCTCAACGGTATTATAATAAATGATTTTGAAAGAACATAATATATTACTTACTAATTACAAATGATGGTATTTTAATTTCAAATGTCTAGTCTATTTTTATCTTAAGACCTTCAGAAGCAATTTTCTGTGTCAGGTTAAAAAGTCATTAGAGGTCACAGGAAAGAAAGCAAGTTTAATAAGAACATTCTCACAATGTATATGCTAGAATTAGCTACTTTATATTAATCATTAAAAAAGGAATAAAATAAAAATAACATCCACAGCCACTTCAGTTTAGATTAGGGATTGCTATGTTTAGTGTTAATACTTACCATTCACCTTTATTCTATTTTATCTTATAATAAGATTATATATGTGCATATTTATATATATGTATGTATACACACATGCCTCCACAGTGAAATTATTACTACAATCAAACTAAAGAACATCTTCAACTCCTTACATAGTGCCTTTTTTTCTGAAAGAACCTGAAATCTACTTTCTTAGTAAATTTCCAGTATAGAATACAACACTAATAACTATAATCACCATGCTGTATGTTAGAGCCCTAGAACATACTCATCCTACATAACTGCATCTTTGTACCCTCTGAACCAACATCTCCCCGTTTCTGCCACCTCCATGCCCCCGGTAAGTAGTCTGCTTCTATGTATTCAACTTGTTTAGATGTCACACATAAGTAAGATCATGCAGCATTTTTCTTGCTGTATCTGTCTGGCTTATTTTACTTTGCATAATGTCTTGTAGATTCATCCATGTTGTAAATGACATGTTCTCTTTTTTAAAGAATATATATAAATTTTCCTTACCCATTCATCCATAGATGACAGATGGACACTTATGTTGTTTCCATATCTTGGCTATTGAGAAGAATGTTGCCAAGAACATGGAAATTATTTGAAATACTAATTTAATCTTCTTTGGGCATATATATATACATACATACACACACACACACACACACACACACACACACAAAGAGAAGGGTGGCTGGGCCATAAGGTAGTTCTATTTGTAATATTTTGAAGAAACTCTACATTGTTTTCCATAATGAATGTAACAATGACATTCCCACCAACAGTGTACAAGGGTTCCCTTTCCCTACCTCTTCACTGGAATTTGTTATTTTTTCTTTTTCTGATAATAGGCAAATGGTCTCATGTTGTTTTCCTTCCAGCATACATTTCACTGAGCACCAAAGCTCAGAATGTAAACATGGTGAGTAGTAAAGCTTTATGGAGATATACCTTGATTATTTATTGATTCTGGCAAGATTGACTATGCACAGATTTAATCAGTGAGACATAGGAAAATAAAGTTTCTAAATTTATTTGAGACATGTTTAAAGAGTGCAAATGCCCTATAGAATTTCATACTTTTAGCCATGTTCAGTGATTCTAAGATAAATAGAAGTCAGTTTCTACCAATATCCATTTTATTTAGTAAATTAATATATTTATGTAAATTGTTTCCAGTACAACAAATTTCATGACTTCAAAATATTTTTCCAGGCACTACTGAAATATTATTATGGTTAAATAACATGTGTCCAATAATAATGGCAGAGAGCGCTCAGTGTTTTGGAAAGGCAAGGTTTTTGTTGTTTCTTCCTGGGTATTTAGAATTTGCATAACTGAACCTCTCACAATCTCATAAACTCTCTCACCCTTATGAATCCTCAGGTCAAAACCTTTATCTGGAAACTTATATAATGGAGCTTCTTCCAGAACAGCTCAAAGATATATTCAACTTAATGTTATATGTAAGTATGTTTCAGTAAAATGTGTTACATGTTTTGGAGTAGGCAACATGTTGGCAACTGAACAGGTAATTGGCAAAGGGAAGAGAGGATAAGTATATTAATGAAATGGATCCTGGGCATGTGGGTGGTTAGGTCAGTTAAGTTTCTGGTTCCTGATTTCAGCTCAGGTCATGATCTCATAGTTCTTGAATAGAGCCCTACATTGGGTTGTGTTCTGTTGACAGCATATAGCCGGCTTGGATTGTTTCTCTCCCTCTTTCTCTGCTTCTCTTTCTCTATAAATAAATAATCATTAAAAAAATTAAAAAATATTGAAATGGATCCCTACCCTTCCAATCCTAAGTGGACATCCTGAAGGGATTCTTTAAAGACAGGCATCACAGCATGGTAGCTCACCTCATGAGGTGTTTAAAGTACTTAGCATTCTTTGCTATTGTTCTTTTTGAAATTATTCAAGCTAACATTTCAATTTAGAAGTTATTTGTAGTAATAAGTTTCCACTAAATTGTTTGTTGTAATTATTTGATGCTTTTATAAGCCTCATAATAAAGAAGACTTGGTACAGAATGAATCAAATGTATTATCTTACACAAGCTATTTTATTCTGATCGTAAAAAATAAGAACATCAAATTACCATGAATTAAACATAACATTATTAGTGTCGTGTTTTATTTTGTTTTGCCTTTCTGAGAATAATATTACACTGCTGTCGTAATGTTTGACAGCACAAGTACTGGAAGTGATACACTATGCAGTTACCGAAAAGGTATTTATGTTTTCTGTATCAGAGCACTTAGGCATTATTGCTATAATAAACATAGATGCTACCAAAATTCCAGGGTCACTGTCACGTTAGCTAATGTTTAGGGGAAATGGATATATTTGTGCACATTATAATTTTGGTTAACTTCTCATCTATAATTTTATAGTTTCCATTGTTCACATGCTTCTTTAATGAGTCATATATCCTCAGGGTTTTATCAAAAGTGAATAGTTCTATTCATCTAAAACCCTAGATTTGCCTGTATTTTTGTTTTATTCTTCATGTTCTTCTTATGCATTGTGATATAAATTGATGACCTCAGTTAGTATGTATTTTAGGACAAATGTTTTTGGCTAATTATAGGAGAAGCCCAAACCCAAAAGTCCTAAAATGGAACAATGATACCTCCAGGTCCATGACCAAGGCTGCAGCTTTGTTTGTGTTATTCTCTCATATTTTGTCTCCATGCTGGTTTTTTCACGGTTGCAAAGATAATAAAGAGTAATTGTGAGAATCTGCTACTGTTTTCATGTGCAGACAGGGAAGAGACAGCATATTTCTACTGAGGAATAAAATATCTTCTAATCAGTACAACTGAACTAATTTAGGTCAAGTGTATATCCCAGAACCAATTAGTCCTTCCAAAGAAACACTGCTTGTTGATTTTCTTAATTCTGTACCCTGACATCTACTTGGGCAAAATGGATAAGATTGCCATGATTACTTTAAAATTTCAGTTTAATTAACACCTTCTCCAGGAACTAGAGATGGATCAATTTTCACTAAGTTCTGTGGGCTTTGTGGGGAGGAATGGATATCTAAACTGTATTGGTGCTAGAGTAGAGGATCTGAATGGGAAATCTGATGATGGTTAAACAATTTACAATGTCCACTGAGCCATCCTTGCATTTGCAATTTCTATATTTGTGTGTCTAGCCAAGGACTCTTCAGAGCTCTCAACCGATACATTAATTGTTATTTTACATTTTCAAAAGAGTGAAAAGTCACAATAATATTATAATATCTAGAAATTATTAAATATTTTCTATGAACCAACTACATTTATTAAATATTTATTCTTTACCCTTCCATTGAAAAATATTGTCATCTTTATATCTCACTGTAAATTGGAAGGTTAAATATGGTTATCATGTGAAAAAAAATTTTTTGACAAAATTTTAAGTATTTAAGAAAATAGAAGACTTGAACAGGTATTCCTGATAAACACCTTATAGAAATTGGGGCAGTTAGGCAACCATGTTCTTCCCATTGGAGTTTATCCCAGACTGGAGAGAGGAATGGGGAGAGATCCATGGTGTCCTGGAGGATGACATTACAGATCCTAGAGTTTTAAAAACTCTTGATTTTGGTTCAGGTCATGATATCATGGTTCAGGAGATTGAGCCCCTAGTTAGGCTCCATACTGATAGCACAGAACCTACTTGGGATTCTCTCTCTGTCCCTCTCTGTTTTCCTCTCCCCTACTTGGGCGCGTTCTCTCTCTCTCTCTCTCTCTCTCTCTCTCTCTCTCTCCCTGTCAAAATAAACAAACATTAAAACAACACAAACTAGAAGCGCCTGGGTGGCTCAGTTGTTTAAGCATTCAACACCAGCTCAGGTCATGATCTCACGGTTTGTGGTTTCGAGCCCCAGATTGGTCTATGTGCTGACAGCTCAGAGTTTGGAGCCTGCTTCGGATTCTTTGTCTCCCTCTTTCTCTCTCTGCCCCTCTCCTTCTCATGCTCTGTCTCTCTCTCTCTCTCTCTCTCAAAAATAAATGAACATTAAAAAAAGATAAAACGACATAAATTAAAAGCAAAAACACCCACAAACAACCAAAAATCATTCAATAAGAAAATAAGATTTTTTTTTAAATTTTACTGTAATGCATACTTCCTACATTAATAAAAATCTCATTAGGTAGGTAGTTTGATTACTCCCATTTTATCACTATAAACTAAAAATATAAAAAGGTGCATTCATAATATCCCCCCCCCTGCCATTTTCCTTTTTTATGAATAGATAGCATTAAATGAAAGTATTCATTCATTTGCTCAATCTAGAAACCTGATGGTCACCGTTTTGATTCAGGCTCATTGTTCACGTCCAGCTATGCTCTAAACTAAGTCACTATTATTTTCTTTTATTTTTTCTTTCTTTCTTTCTTCTTATTTTTTTTTTTTTTGAGAGGGAGAGAGAGTGTGCACGTGCACAAGCGGGGGAGGGACAGAGAGAGAGGGGACAGAGGATCTGAAGTGGGCTCCACACTGACTGCAGAGAGCCTGAAGCAAGGCTTGAACTCACAAACCATGAGATCATGACCTGAACTGAAGTCAGAGGTTCAACTGCCTGAGCCACCCAGGGTGCCCCAGCCACTATTATTTTCTAAACATCATTTAATCCCATCCACTTGTCATCTCTATCATCCCCTAATCCAAAGCATCATAGACTCTCACTTCACTTATCCTCTTGCCTCACATAAGCCACTGAAATGCTCATTTCACATTATTCTTTTAATTTTTCAAGCCATTTTCCAGGCTTTCATTTATTAAAATTTATTCATTAAAATAAATGTTTGCACAAGTCTGGTTGCTTTATTTTTCTCTTGAAATATTGAATTGTTTCCATTGGTCTTCGGGTGAATTAACTTCCTTAAGGTTAATACTTCCTTAGTATTAAGATATGATGAGATGGGTCTCAATCTTGTCTCATGAATAGCTTTTATATAGATATACACATATACATACACACCATACCTATAAATTTGCCACAACTGTCTGCCTTTTCTACAAATTGAAAACCCTATGTTTACTATATGACCCTATTTTATTTTAGTAACTAGCATATAGTGAGAGTGCAGGATACGGATACAACTTATTTGGATTCATCTCCAGATTCTGATGCTCACTATGCGAAAGAGAATGGTTATATTTTCATCTAATTCATTTTCTCTTCTTCCTTGACACTGGTTCTTAGCCTTGATCATAGGAATGTGTTACATATGCTCCTCCATGTTCTTTCTCCATGTACCAGTTTGAAGATGATTTGCAAAATCAATTTTGAAGTCAGGATTTGAAGACGCGCCACTAGAGAGAAGAAGGCCTGGGTCCCTGAATCATTGTCTGAGAGACAGCTGCTTATGTAACTGGGACAGTTGTTTGGAATTCACTTATGTGAGACATTGACTTCTATTATACTGGAGCCAATATACGTGTTTTGTTTGTTTCATATAACAGTTATTCTTTATACTAACAGAACAACACTTAACCACCTGTGCCTCCAATTTCCCCCCTTTAAAGTGAGGATAATAAAAACATTAAATCACAGAGTTTTTTGGGAAAAATAATGAAAAAAATATGTGCAAATCAATTATAACAATGGTGACAGTTACTATGTTCATTATTTGTGGAATGGACTAATTATTTAAGTGTCTGTGGTTAAATAAATATAATCGAAAGAAATTCCAAAGCAGTGCTTCACAGGCCATTTATGGCTCATTGACACATGGTGTTCTTCCTGTCTAGTCTTGGCTTATACAATGTTAAATGCATATATTTTGGCTAATATTGAAAATTTTTGACTTCCTATTAAACTCATATTTCTGGTATGATTTGAAAGTATCTGAGGAGCTGGAAAAAACTCTCTCTCTGTTCCAAGGTAGTTACAGTCAGGTGAGAGGAACAGCTGCCACCATCTTTCAGTGAGATATGCACGCTCCAATGGGTCCAATCACCACAACTTGTTGCTATATTTTTAATCTGAGACTAGTCATTTATTATTGTATTGAGGGTATGTTTATCAAAATTGGAAGAAACAACAGATCAACAAAGAAGAGAGGTGAATGTTTTGCATTTGGACAAATGCATGGTGTGTGTGTGTGTGTGTGTGTGTGTGTGTGTGTGTGTAAGTAAAAAAGAAAATCTATCACTCTTTAGGATTTATCCCTTTAAGACAAACTTGCATGGTCCTACAATTAATTCGGTGTTACTTCTGATCCAGGAACCATTTCCTGAATCAGCTTGAATTTAAAAAGATGGAACTGCACACTTAGATCCAAATCACATTTGTGAGTGGTTGTGGTGTTCTTTATACCACACATATGTAATAGCAAGATATCCTATATCGCTATCAGGTCTATCTATAATTAAATATTGATGGAAGTAGATAAGATGAAAGTGTCCTTTCTACAGGAAAAGCACAAGCAAAGGTATTTGTAAGTATACGGGAGATATCCTCCAGTTTTATCACACATTCTAAATTTTATTTTCTTTATATAGTTAACAAGAAAATTGTGATATGTTAATGCTTTTCAAATATTGCTCCATGAAGCTCTCGCGATATGGAGGACAACATAGGAAGAATGAGTGGGTAACTGGACAAGGAAGTCATCTCCAACTACAATCTCAGAGTGGCTAGAATTGTAATCCTTTTAAAGCACTTGACCCATGGGGTGCCTGGGTGGCTCAGCTGGTCGAGCCTCCAACTTCACCTTAGGTCATGATCTTGTGGTTTGTGAGTTTGAGCCCTGCATCTGGCTCTGTGCTGACATCTCAGAGCCTGGAGTCTGCTTCAGATTATGTGTCTCCCCCTCTCTCTGCTCCTACCCCACTCACTCTCTCTCTCTCAAAAATAAATAAACATTAAAAACTAAAAAAAAAAATAAAACTTTTGACCCTCATGAAATATTTTTTTCTAAGGAAAATGTTATCTCCGTTCAATTGAAAAGTTTTGATACCAGTAGGTTAAATGACATCTGTACATCTTTATTTTCCTGAGAAGATAAAGCAAGTAAAAAAAATAATAGTAATAATAATTAATAAAATAACTAGGAACAACATCTTGAAATATCCTGTGGGTTTTGGCTTTCATATCCCTGACTACATAAAGCTATATAAACAAGAAGGAAAGAATTTCCATAGTCATATTCCCAGATACCACATAATATTGGGTAAGGTTAAATGATTTTTCTTAGCTCTAATATAAAAATTTATCCCTTAACTATTAAATGAAATAATTTTAAGATTATGTATCTTCATATTACTATAAAGTAAGATTTGATACATATTTATTTGATTATTTTAATATATAACCTTATAAGACTACTCAAATCTAATTTTCTCCTAAAAACATTCTCACTCTGATTTGTGTGACTATGCGATCGTATTTATCACCAGAAATAACTCTATAGTCTGTTTCCTCAGAAATAGGTTCTTAGACTATTAAACTAAAGGCAAAGGAAATTCCAGCCCCATTTTGTTATTTTTTGTTATTCAATGATGAATAATTATTACTTCATATTCTGTTCATTTCTACTGTATTTCAGTGTTTCTACAGTATTACAGAACTTAAGTGGAGGTAAAGTTTTTTTTTTCTTTTATGAGAGATTAAGAGACAATGAGAAAGAAAGAGAGGGAAAAAAAGAAAAAAATATGGGGGTTTGAAATGCAAAGACCTAGGGGCGCCTGGGTGGCGCAGTCGGTTAAGCGTCCGACTTCAGCCAGGTCACGATCTCACGGTCCGTGGGTTCGAGCCCCGCGTCGGGCTCTGGGCTGATGGCTCAGAGCCTGGAGCCTGTTTCCGATTCTGTGTCTCCCTCTCTCCCTCTGCCCCTCCCCCGTTCGTGCTCTGTCTCTCTCTGTCCCAAAAATAAATAAACGTTGAAAAAAAAAAAATTTAGAAATGCAAAGACCTAAGTATGTCTAATATTACTAAAAATTTGAGATGGATAAGTCTGTTTTCATAAATTTTAAGCTAGATAATACCTGTAGGTCTCAGTAGAGGAAGGTTTACTACACAAGAGGCTTGTGATAAAGATGAACTTGTATCAAAATTAGTCTAACTGGGCAGTGAGTCAAGATATTCTTTCTGATAAAGTTGGAAAGCCCTATCTCCTATTCCTGAGGCTTCTTATCAAGAACCAACACTTTGTTTATTACTCCTAAATCTATATTCTGTTCATATGTCTTAAAGGGGCAGATCAATATCTCTGGATACCTCCTTAACAGAGACACATTGTAGTCTATATGCCTAAAAATATCCCCATAGCATTGTTCCAGTATATTTCCCTCTCTCTTGTCTCACTAAATGGCACCATTACCAACCAACATTCAGCCAAATAAATATATACTTACTCTCTACTTTGCCTTTCTTTATTATTTCACTCAAGTTTACATGTACTGTAAGTGCTAACAATTCTTTCTTAAACATAAGCTTAAAATATGGCACAACACTCAATTTCCCTTTTCAGGGATTCATCTTTAACCTGAACTAATTTCCTGCTTTTGTAATCACCTCAATTCTATTTTTTTCTACCCAGTCAGTAGAATGGCATAATATATAAATCTAAACTTAGCATTTGGAATTTAAAACATCAATTAATAACTTTATAGTCAATTTAATTCATAGCTGTGTATAAAACTCTGCTTAATTAATATAGAGATTGGCTTTTTAAAAGTCCTTAAAACATTTTTACAAAAATATAGTATGCCACAGTTGGAATGTTAGAGTCAATATGAGATGAGAAGAAGGAAGGGGAGAGAGCACGGGTCATGACCCACTGAGATGACTATGGTTGGAGAGAGAGTTCATAGGTCAACACCTTTTTGTTTCAAATTATCACAGTCCTTATGTATGTCTACAATATTAAATCATGAAGGAGGAGAAATATGATGCTGTTACTGAGTTGGACAGTACCATAAAAATCTTTACCTTAAAATCTTTTGAAATCAGGGGCACTTGGGTGGCTCAGTTGGTTGAGCATCAGACTCTTGATTTTGGCTTAGGTCATGACCTTAGGGTTCATGAGATCAAGCCCTACACTCAGCCCTGTGCTGTCAGTGCCAGAGCCTGCTTGTGATTCTCTCTCTCCCTTTCTGTCTCTGCCCCTTCCCTGCTTGTTCTTTATCTCTAAAAAGAAACAAATAAACTTAAAAAAAAGAAAAAAAAGGACAAGCTCTTTAAAAAATAGTCTTCCAAAATCAAATGCTTCAGCTACAATACAAAACAATGTAAGCTATAAAGTAATTTAATGATATTCAATTATGAAGTACATAATTATAAAAATGAGGTAAATTTTATATATAAAAATGATTATGCAATGGAATTAGTAAAATCTGTATTTTTATAATTAATTTTTCAAGATTGATGGAAAAATAAAATCATGTAAAACTAAAGAGAAGCTAAGGATATTAAAATCCAGCACCAACAAATGCAACGAATTTCTAAAAAGTGTACTTAAAAATGAAGAAATTGAGCCAAAAGTTTGAAAGTATGAGATTCAAGGGGAGAACACAAAACAAAACCAAACAGAACCAAAAAAAATGAGAGGACACCTTATGCCCAGGTCTTAGTTTTTTTATACCAAAGAGTTCCTTGGATAAATCCCTAATTCTGGGACCAAGACAAGAAATATATAAGATGAATTTTATTATTCCAGAAAGTAGGAAAGTGCTAAATACACATACACAAATAAGAGTATAGGTATATTAAAGCATATACAAAAATCAACTAAAAGAACTCTCATGGATAAAGCTGGAAAAATCTGAGCAACAAATTAATTATTCGATTACATCACAAAATATAGAATAAATATTTATGAATACTGGTATAAGCACACACTTAAATAAATACATGGGAAAATATAGGCGGAACTCTTGTGGATAAGTCTTCAAAATAATTTTTGTAGATAATCCAACTCTCAAAGAGGTAGAAAGTAATTTTTTACCTCTTATGTGTGGGCTGTGTAAAGTGACTTCCTTCCAAAGAAGACAGTAAAGAAAGGGAAGGGAATCTCAGTAAGTTTACAGAAGAGAAATCTGACAAACATGTCCTCACTCAGGGAATCAAGGTAAACATCAACAGTAATGAGTCATCTTGAGAATATATATCCTTGATATGAAATGATGAGAATGGCACATTACCTCTGTGTTCTGACTCCCATGAATGCATTACTCCTGTGCAATCATGAGAAACCCCAAATAAGAAACATTCTACAAAATACCTGACCAATACTTCTCAAAATTGTCAAGGTAATCAAGAACAAGGAAGTCAAATGAACTGTTACAGCTCCTAGAAGCCTATGGAAAGATGATGAATAAATGTAATATTTACCGTGGATGGGATCTTAGCAGTAAAAAACATTTAGTAAAAACTGAGGAAATGTATGAATAAAGAATGGACTTCGTATAATAATAATGCACTGATACTGTGCAAATATGTTATATATATATATATATATATATATATATATATATATATATTAAATATACCATATTAATGTAAAATGTTATTATAGGAGAAATTGGGTATGCTGTACATGGGAACTCTGTAATATCTTTGTAACTTTCCATAAATGTCAAACTATGAAAAAGAAGCGGATCCAGTTTCCAGTTCTGCACGTAAAATACTTGGAAGTTGCCACTCTGTACTAAAAAGCTGAACAGACTGAAAAATTAATAACTCTTCTTGTGTGCTCAAGAAGACAGGATACATTGGGGCGCCTGGGTGGTTCAGTCGGTTAAGCATCTGACTTCAGTTCAGGTCATGATCTCACGCTTCCTGGGTTTGACCCCGTGTTGGGGTCTGTGCTGGCAGCTCACAGCCTGGAGCTTGCTTGTTTCAGATTCTGTGTCTCCCTCTCTCTCTCTCTCTCTCTCTCTCTGTCCCTCCCCCACTCATGTTCTGTCTCTGTCTCTCTCTCTCTCTCTCTCAAAAATAAATAAATATTAACATTTTTTTTTAAAGAAAAGAGGACACAGGGCAAAACACTGCCCTCAAGACGGGACAGACAGCCAGGTGAATCTAGGGAGTTGTGGTTTACCTGAGCGGATCCTCACAGCAGAGCTTTCTTCAAGAACCAGTGCCAGGGCAGGAACACCAGGGAACACAGGCAGTGTAGGAAGGGAAGAATTTTGTGAGGTTTACCTCCAGAAGCTCAAATAGGTTCTCACAGTAAATATCTGAGGAAAATCCCCTTCAGCTCTGGCAGACGGAAGTGAAAAGGAAGCATTTTCAAATACTGAACCACACCATGTTCTTCTTAACAAGGCCTGCCCTCAGAAGAAACCAATTAACCAGAGCCTAACTGGCTAGGGTATTACCACAGCCCTACTGACGTGGCAAAAGGGGAATACCCAATTCCTGCCCTCCCTAGCCATCCTGCTCACTGAACTGGAGACAGAGTAAACAAGAAAACAAATACATAAAAACAAACAAACACTGACAAACACTTGTGAAATTCATAGTCCAAAGGAGTAAACTCACCAGCAGACCTCACAGGACCATAGAAAACTTCCCCTCCCATCACACCTCACACCACATTACTAAAGCCCTATTTACAGCAGTTCCTTTATCCAGTATATCAAGTCCCAT
This sequence comes from Leopardus geoffroyi, assembly GCF_018350155.1. Classification (NCBI taxonomy): domain Eukaryota; kingdom Metazoa; phylum Chordata; class Mammalia; order Carnivora; family Felidae; genus Leopardus; species Leopardus geoffroyi. The sequence continues at coordinate 97,678,593 of NC_059336.1, read as the reverse complement.
TATCAAGAAAAAAAATTAAAAGGATACCAAAAGATAAAAAACAAACAAGCACAATTTGAAGAGGCAGAACAAGCGTCAGAACCAGATGCAGCAGAAATGTTGGAATTATCAGACCAATGTTTTGAGATTGTTTTCTTAAGTTATCTTTCTGCTGCTTTGTCACTAGAGTATAGAAACAGGATAGATTGCAGCATTATTTACAGCAGCCAAGATATGGAGGCAACCTAAGTGTCCATCAAGAGATGAATGGATAAAGAAGATGTGGAATATATATATATATACAATGGAATATTACTGAAACCTAAAAAAGAAAGAAATCTTGCCAATTGCAACACTATGGATTGTCCTAGAGGCTATAATACTAAATGAAGTAAATCAGCCAGAAAAAGACAAATGCCATATGATTTCACTTGTATATGGAATCTAAAAAAAAATCCAACAACAACAACAACAAAACCAGATTCATAACTTTAGAGAACAAATTGGTGGTTGCCAGAGAGGAGGGAGAGCGGTAGAGGAATAGGCAAAATCAGTGAAAGGGTTTAAGAGGTACAAAGTCCCAGGTTACCTGTGTGGCTCAGTCCCTTAAGCTTCTGACTCAATTTCAGCTCGGGTCATGATCTCGCCATTTATGAGTTTGAGCCCTGAGTAGGGCTCAGTACTGCTAGCGTGGACCCTGCTTGTGATTGTCTCCCACTCTCTCTGCCCCTTCCCCACTTTCTCTCTCTCTCTCTCTCTCTCTCTCTCTCTCTTTCCCAAAATAAATAAACTTTAAAAAAACAAAAACAAACAAAGAGAGAGGTAGCTAAAACAACTATGAGAATTCCTTCTGTAGTACACAGGACATAGCTGAAGACAGAATCTTTGAATTAGAGGATATATCAATGAACCTTGAAAACCAAAAAGAAAAGAGAACAGAGACTAAAAAACAAAACAAAACAAAACAGAACAGGTTATCCAAGGACTGTGGGACAAATACAAAATGTGTAACATACCCATAATAGGACTACCAGAAGAAGAAAAACAAAATGATAATGTCTGAGAATTTCCCCAAATTAATATCAAACACAAAACCACAGATCCAGGAATCTCCGAGATCCAGAGATCTCAGGAATCCTACTATGCATGATAAATGCCCCTCAAGAACTACACCCGGAATTTCACTTCAAACTACAGGAAATCAGATACATAGAAATAATCCATAGAAAAAATGCCACAGGGAGAAAAAATAAACTCCTTACCTACAGAGGGACATATATCAGAATTGCACTCATAATTAAAGTATAGGGAGGAAAAAAGACTACCAAGTTGGAAATCATTCTTCAAAAGTGGAAAAGAAATAAAGCAGACATTTTCTCAGAGATTGAGGGTATATTTTTGCCAATAAGCCTGCTCTGCAAGAAATGCTAAAATACATTCTCTAGAGAAAGAAAACAAATATAGGTCAGAAACTTAGACAAATGTAAGAAAAGGAATAGTATCAAAGAATTGATATGTAAAGTTAAATAAAAAATTGTTTTTCCTGATTATTAATTGATCAGATATCAATGTGTTAATTATAATAATACCAAAAATGTATTTGATTACATAATCTATGCCTAAGTTAAATGAATGATAATAATGATACAAGGGACAGGAGGAGAAATTAGGATTATTTTGTTATTGTAAGGTACTCACACTGCCCATGATTAGCATTGCATTATTTAAATGTGGACTTGGATTAGCCTATAAAATGTATATTGAAAACTCCTGGACAAACACTAAAAACAATTTAAAAACGACAACAAAAGAAACAAAACAACAACAAAAACAAACTGCAGCCAATTAAACCGACCAGGCTCTTTTTAGATGTCCAATGACTGCAAACAGCAGCTTCCTTAGTAGTATATGCAGTCTGTTGCTCATATGGCTTGCCCTAAGTACATGGAGACGGACCTTTCTATTGGACATTTATGTCTGACCTCAAGTTGTCCCCATTCTAGGCCCCAGACAGATATGTGGGGTGCCTTTGGCCCTAGAGTACAGTGGCCAAGATCCCCATTGGGCAAACCATCAGATCTACCAGTTCCACACCACAAAACAAGGACAGAGGTCCTATGCAGGGTCAAGTTCAAGTTATCTGGCTGCTGGAAGACCCACATCTTCAAGAAGAGAGGCTTTACTAAGTTTAATATGAATGAATTTGAAGACATGGTGGCTGAAAAGAAGCTCATCGTGGTTGGCTGTGGGGTCAAATATATTCTAATTGTGGCCCTAGAGAAATGGCAGGCCCTACATTCCTAAAGTCATCAGCTTCAGTCACTGCCTAATCCTTAATCACCAATAAAACCTACTTCCTGTCCCTCCCAAAAAAGAGTTAAAAATAAAAGCAAAACAAACAAAAAATACCAAATTCAGTTGATCCTTGAAAAACACAGGTTTGAACTGCACAGGCCCATTTATACATGGATATTTTAGACTTTAGTACTATAAATGTATTTTCTCTTCCTTATGATTTTCTTAATAACATTTTCTTTCTCTAGCTTGTACATTGTGAGACTGTAGTGTATAATACATATATATAAAATATGTTAATTGACTGTTTATGTTATTGTATATCTTCCAGTCAACAACAGACTATTAGTAGTTGTTTTCGGGGCATAAAAGTTTTATGTAAATTTTCAATTGTGCAGTGGAGGGGTGGGTTTGTGGAGCTTCTAATCCCCATATTATTCAAGGGTCAACCATATAAGTGACTTGCTAAGAAACGAGAGAAAATGGAATCATAAAATATGTACTTAAAACCACAAAAGGCAGAAAAAATAATGGAAGACAAAAATAGGAATAAAAACAAAGGCAACAAATAGAAAACAGTAATGAATATAATAGATATCAATTCAATTGTATATTGGATAGCAATAATCACTTGGAATGTCAATGGCCTAAATGTACCAATTAAAAGACAAAGATTTTCACAGTCAATCAAAAAGAAGACCTATCTATATAGTGTTTATAAGAAATCCAATTTAAATAAAAAGGCACATGAATTAAAAACAAATGCATGAATAAAGATGTACTATGCTAATACTATTTTTTAAAAAAATAAATTAACGATATCAATTTCAAATAGAACATAATTCAGAGCTAAAGTATTATCAGGGATAAAGGCAGGGCATTACAACAGTGATAAAATGTTTATTATATAGGAAGACATAACCATCCCAACTGTGTATATACCTAACAGTAGACCACCAAACACATGAGGCAAAAACTAATGGAACTTCAAAGAGAAATAGATGAATCCATATCTAAGTTAGAGACTTCAACACCCCTCTATCACAGATGGACAGATCTGGCAGGCAGAAAATCCGTAAGAACACAGTTGTACTCAACAACACCAGCTATCACCTGGATATAATTGACATGTATAAAGTACTTCATCCAACAACAGCAAAATATACATTCTTTTGAAGAATGGAACATTCACCAATACAGACCACATTATGGGCCATAAAACACCTTAACACATTTAAAATACAAGACACAATGCAATGCTTACTCTCAGACCACAAAGGAATTAAATTGGAAATCAGTAACAGAAAGATAGCTGGAAAATCCCAAAATACATTGAGATTCAACAACACACTTCTTTTTCTTCCTTCCTTCCTTCCTTGCTTCCTTCCTTCCTTCCTTCCTTCCTTCTTCCTTCTTTCCTTCCTTTTTCTTTCTTTCTTTCTTTCTTTCTTTCTTTCTTTCTTTCTTTCTTTCTTTCTTTCTTTCTTTCTTTTAAAAACAACACACCTCTAAATAACACATCAATCAAAGTAGAAATCTCATAACAAATTATAAAATATTTCTAATACAAGGTTAATATATAAGTCAATGGATTTTCTATGTACCAGGAATTTTTATAAAGTGTAACTTTAAAATTAAAGACACAAAACTTTTCCCATCAGCACCCAAAAATATGAAATACATAGGTATAAATCTGGCAAAATATGTACAAGATCTGAGAAAACTACAAGACTGTGATGAATAAAATCAAAGGACTAAATAAATGGATGGATATTTCATGTTTATGAATAGGATGGCTCAGTATTGCCACAATGTCATTTCTTCTCAACTTGATACATAGATTCAATGCAATTCCCATCAAAATCCCACCAAGTTATATAGTGGATATCAACAAACTGATAAACTTTATATAAAGAGGCAAAAGAGCCTGAATGGCCAGCCCAATATTGAAGGAAAAGAACAACGTTGGAGAACTGACACTACTCTACTTCAGGACATTTTATGATGCTATAGTAATCAAGACAGTGTGTGGTATTGGTGAAAGAATGGATGAAGAGATCAATGGAATATAGTAGGGAGTCCAGAAATATACCCCCACAAATATAGTCAACTGATCTCTGAGAAAGGAGCAAAAGTGATATAATGGAGCAAAGACAGTCTTCCAAACCAATGGTACTGGAACAACTGTACATCTACATGCAAAAAAAAATCCCCCAAAGAATCTAGAACCAGATCTTACATTCTTCACAAAAATTGACTCCAAATGGATCATAGACCTAAGTATGAAACACAAAAGTATAAATTCCTTGACTATAACACAGGAGAAAACTTAGGTGACCTTGGGTATGGTGGTGACTGTTTAGATAACACACCAAAGGCATGATCCATGAAAAAAAAATCAATTATCTAGACTTAATTAAAATTGAAAACACAAGTTCTATGAAAGACAATGTGAAGACAATGAGAAGGCAAGCCTCAGATTGAGAGAAAATATTTGCCAAATTCCATGAAAGATTGTTGTCCAATATATACAAAGAACACGTAAAACTAAACAATAACGACAACAAAAAAAGATGAAAGATTCAGACACCACGCCAAGTCAGATATACACATGGCAAAACAGCATATGAAAAGATATTCCACAACCTATTTTATCATGGAAATGTAAATTAAAACAATTGCAAGATAACACTACACACTTACTCGAATGGCCAAATTTCAGAACACTAACATCAAAAGCTGGTGAAGATCTTAAGCAAAAGAAACTCTCATTTACTGCTGGTGGGAACGCAAAGTGGTACAGCCACTGTGAAAGATAATTTGGCAGTTTCTTACACAACTAAACACACTATCACTACAAAATCCAGCAGTGGTACCTAAGGAACCATACGATCCAACCCTAGTACAGAGGATAAGCACTCTTAGGTATTTATCCAAAACACCTGAGAATTTATGTCAGCACAAAAACTTGGACACAACATTCATAGTAGTTTTATTTATAATTGTTGAAACTAGGAAGCAACCAAGATGTCCTTCAGTAGGGGAATGGATAAACCGTGGTACATCCAAACAATAGAATATTATTTGGCACTAAAAAAGAAATGAGCTGCCAAACTCATGAAAGGATATGGAGGGAACTTAAAAGCATATCACTAAGTGAAAGAAGCTAATCTGGAAAAGGCTACATACTATATGATTCCAAATTTATGACATTTCAGAAAAGGCACAGCTATGGAAACATTTAAAAGATGAGGTTTGCAGAGGAGGGAGGTATGGAAAGGCAGAACACAGAGGATATTGAGGGCTGTAAAATACTGTATATGATACCATAGTGATGCATACATGTCATTATATATTTGTCCAAACCTACATAATGTACAGAACCAACAGTGAAACATAGATACTGGGTGATTACAATGTTTCAGTGCAGGTTTATTAATTGTAACAAATGTACTATTATGTAGGGATGATTGTAGGGAGTCTATACGTGGATGGCATCAGAGGATATATGGGAAATCTCTGTACTTCTCAACCTAAAATTGCTCTAAAAACGTAAAGTCTTGATTAAAAATACAACATGAAAAAAAAACTTTGTAGACAAAGTTAGATAGATAATTTATTTCCAGCAAATCAGATCTAAAGAAATTAAAAAAAAATAGGTACAAGAATATGATATCAAAGATAAGTTGAATGAAACATTTAAAGATGAAGATTAAACATAATTTTATAATGTGTGTGTGTACATACATTTTCCCCCTTATTTTTAACTTCTCTCTGACAGGTGCTGAACATTTTCCACCTCCAGGTTATACAGGTCTGTCACAAATACTCTATTCTACAGGTTATAGAATGAGAGTAGCCCTAGACAATACATAAACAAATGAGCATGGCTATCTTTTAATAAAAATTTTTTTACACAAATTTTATCTCAAACTACATTATTATCCACCAAAAATATTCAAAATTAGTATGAAATTGTCTGATTTATTATTATTATTATTATTATTATTATTATTATTATTTTAAGAGAGAGAGCATGAGCTGGGGAGAGGGACAGAGGGACAGAATCTTAAGTAGGCTCCATGCCCAGTGCAGACTCCATTGCTGGACTTGATATCACAACCCTGGGATCATGGCCTGGACTGAAACCGAGTCAGACACTCAACCAAATGCACCACCCAAGTGCCCCATAAGTTTTGGTATGAAAAAATGTAAACTCTAACATAAACTTAGTAAGAGATATGAGAAGGAAGTTCACCAAATAAAAAAAAGAGAGAGGGGTAATACACAAGTGAAATATATCCATATTTACATCTAATAAAAGAAATAGAACTTGAAGCAGTAACTAGCTTTTTGTCAAACTAGAAAAAAAAATACCATAATTGTTTCTCCTTTTGTTTCTGTGGCTGTTTTTATGGTATCATCCAGTATTGGTACTTGGCTAGATGAGTGGGAACTTTCAGCTGTGGCTAGTTAAACCAATTAATACTTAATATTTCTAGTGAAAGGAGTACAAAGTAAAGCAAGAGCCCTAAGTTAGCATGCCCTTTGGCTCATCTACCCCTCTTTGAGAATTTATTCCTAGAGAAAACTTTTTTGTTTGTTTGTTTTTTATTTTTCTTTATTTTTTTTAATGTTTATTTATTTTTGAGACAGAGAGAGACAGAGCATGAACGGGGGAGGGTCAGAGAGAGGGAGACACAGAATCTGAAACAGGCTCCAGGCTCTGAGCGGTCAGCACAGAGCCCGACGCGGGGCTCAAACTCATGGACAACGAGATCATGACCTGAGCCGAAGTCGGACACTTAAATGACCAAGCCACCCAGGCGCCCCTGTTTGTTTGTTTTTTAATGTATGTTGGAAATCTACTAGCCTAGTATGGTTCAGACTTTAATATATAAATTACCTAAGTCTCTGGGAAATAATTGTTAATGACATGCAGGAAATTTTACAAAATTATCACATTAATAAAGCAGGTTACAAAAGAGCATTATGTTCTTTTTTCCTTACAATTACTTTCATATGCATCTTTTTATAGAATACACAAAACCATAGTTGCTAAAATCTTATGGATAATATGTGTATGTATTATTTCATACATTGTACTCACTTTCTATTATAATACACGCTGCTTTTTTTGAAAATAAAGTTTTATCATAGCATGTAATGAAAATATACATTTTTCTGAAAAAGAAATTGTTAAATGAGCTTAGTATCAGTATGGAAAATAACCCATACTCACAGAATATATTAATTATTACTATTTAGGGAATTATAAATTTTCTAGATTTCATATAATCACATATATGAAGTTTTATAATTATAATAACTTTATTAATACATTTCAGCATTCTGAAGATGAAATGTGAATTTTTAATGAATGCACAAACTATTAATAAGCATAATTGTTAACTGCTGCATAATTCTGCATAATTTTACATAATTGCACATAGTATTATTGTGTTGAAACCTATTTAGTTATTCCTGGACAATGATGTGTTTTATTTAAATATTGTAAACGGTCCTGAAATACATATTCATATGTATTTGCATGAATTAATAAACAGATGTATAAATATCATTTCATTTAACAGATTTCTAGAATGTATATTGCTATGTGAAAATACCTAATATTTTAATAGACCTTTGTATATAACATAACTTTTCTCTCTTAGAAAACAGGTTAAAATTAATTTTTGAGATGTTAGCAGTTTAGTATTCATTAAATATTGTTCTCAAAAATTGGCTAAAACCTAAACTAATAAAAAATTATATTTTTGGAAGGAGTGCTAATTTTAGAAATGGGCATTTTTCATGGAGGATAAAACAATGAGTAAGTTGGTCTAGTTAGACAAGACATCTGAGGACACTGGATGGTTTTCAGGAAAATGATAAAGAGGTTGAGAAAAACATAAAAGGAGGAGATGCGCATGATAGGTAGTCTTGACTACTCTTCCTGGCCCATACCAACTTGTACACTTTTATTATTTCGATATTAAGCAATTAAGTCCTGCCATTTCCCTACACTACAGACTGAAATTTGAAGAAGTAAAGGAAAGAAAAATGTATTCAGTTAAGGGTTTTATTATTCTTATAAAGTCAGAAATCAACTTTAAAACACATTTTTGGGCAAATTATGGAAATAGTCAAATGTTAAATTTGAGCAGCCTAATTTTATGCTATGGCTAAGGACATCTGTCTCAGACAAGCTTGCATGTGAATGGTGAGTTTCCACCAGGAGGTTGGACGCTGCCTGATAAAATGTGTTGCTCAGTACCTTTACTACATTTGGAAGGAAAACAAAGCCAACTTTGCTGAAGGTGAAAGACAGCAGGACCACATATAAATCCCTGCATTGTTCCTAGATTTTAACTTCTCTGCATCTTCAGATACATGCTTTAGCTAAAAATTTCTCCTCCTAAGTCTTAAAAACTAGGAACAGCTTAATGTGTACATATTAGTTTTCCTCACCTGGAAAGAAATTTCTTTTTTGGGACTGTCTCTGTATTGGGATGGGATTTTGTATGTATGAAATTGTATTCTGAAAATATTCCATAGGGCCTTTTGAGATAGGCTAGCATCACTCCCCTGTAGAATGTTCCCACCAGTATAAAAATACACATGTACCAGGGCACAAACTAATCACCATCACGTGAATAGAATTTAAATTTAACATGGAGTGGTTATCTAGCAAGAAAATCTAGAGACTTTGCAAAGTATGGACTTTATAGCCTGTGGGCAGTGTGAAGTAAATGCAGGCTTTTGGATTAGGGGAATGAAAGCATCAATATATGTAATTATTCACTCCTGTATTTATCAACTAGTGAATGCTGACGACAGAGAATATTAGCAAGAATAAAGCATAGTCATAGTCTCTACCCTCAAGGAAGCAATGAGACAAATTGCAGATATCTAAGAACTATTCAAACATAAATTACTTTGATGTATGGGATGAGAGATGATCCTGAAAGCAGAAAATCAGATATGTGACCAGACTAAAAACCTGATTAAGTGATTTATTCATCTCTAATTATTAAATATGAGATTAAATATATATACATTTTAGATTTTTTAACATGGAAGAATATAAATAGAAAACTAAAATTTACTCTGTATCTCCCACCTAGAAATTACAACTGTTTGTATTCTGGTGATTTTTTTAGATCTGTACAAAATTACCAAGAGACCATTTAGAATGAAGGTTCTTATTATTGCTAATTATCTCTTTATATTTTATAATGTAGCTAATGATTGTAGATATATGTACAATTAATATTGCAATTCTTATTTGTAAATGTTCACAACCCAATTTTTGTTTCAATGCATATTACTTTAATTATGTTTCTATTATTATGCTTTAATTTCAATTCCATACATTCTTCAAAGTTTAATGCTGCCATACCATTTCGCCCTACAATATCACTAACACAAAACTTTGTATATTAGTCCATGTTAAATATTGAGATGAATAGGATGTTAAGCTGTAGAATAATGGAGAAGTAATGAAACAAATCAAAAACTGCATGCTAATTTCTTTTTGTTTTCCAAAGTCCATTTGTTTAGTCAGGTTAGACAGCTATAACAAAATACCTCAGCCTGAGTTACTCAGAAAACAACCATTTATGTGTTACAGTTCTGGAGGCTGGGAAGTACACCATTAAGGTTCTGGCCAATTCAGTGACTAGTGAGAGCCAGCTCCCCGGCTGGTAGACAGCCACCTTCCATCTGTGTGCTCACATGGCTTTTCCTCCTGTACTCCTGGAGAGAATGAGCTCTCCTGCCCCTTCCTCTTCTTTTAAGGGCATTAATCCAATCATGAGGACCCCACCTTCATGATGTAATCTACGTAGAAAAGCCCCACCGCCAAATACCATCACACTGAGCTAAGGTTTCAACATATTAATTAGGCAAAGGGAGAGAGAGACACAAGCGTTTGGTCCATGGCACCATTTACAGTGTTTCCCCAAGGCCTGTGTCTTTTACCACTGATTAACAACTTAGCTGCTTAAATACCACATTATATTTGAAACACAATTTTTTATTTAAAAATCTAGTCTAAAATAGATCAAAACATGAGGTGTACATTTTTCACAACCAGTATCTGTAAGCAGAAGAGCAGTACTGATATGTCTAGCGTGCACTTGTCGGGGTAGAGGGATGCCTTATTCTACCAGTGAAATAGATGCTATTTATTTCCACCATTCACACAGTCCTCTACCTGTTTCATCTATCTCTTTGTATTTTCTTTACTACTCTTGATAGATTTCAAACTAGTAGTAGTCAATAACAATGATCTTCCCTACTGTATTCATTATAATAAGTAAGACATTATAATACATACAAATATAATAATACATGAAGCTCTCAAACACATTTCTTCACCCCCTTCTCTACTGAGGGACTGATTGCTCTAGGGAGGAAGTGGAGAAGGTGAGGAGAGGAAATAAGATTTCTGCAACATCTTCAGTCTTTTCCTTCCTCTTTTCATAATCTATCAGTCGCAGACACATTTCCAAGCTTGCTGTGTGAGCTATACACATTCAAGCAATATTCTGCCATAGAAACCCATCTGCCCAGGAATATATCCTCATATTTCAACTTTTTACCAACTTTCACCAAACACTGGGACTATTTCATTTTTGTCAGCTCACCACTGATAACAGAATATAGGTTATTGTGCTGTCCTTTTATGACTAAATAAACAAACAAAATTATATTGACTCAGATTAGTTTACACTGGTTGCACATTAAGGAGTGAGCAATATCTGGTATCATCGGTAAGGAGACAAATCACTACCTTTGGAAACAGGAATGTCTGTCTTTACTGTAGTTCCACAACGAACTCCAGAGGATTTACTGTGAGTCTGGGCCTCTCTTCTCAACCCATCAGCATGCTCATCAATAACTGAGTTTATTCTGTGATTGGATTCCACCCTTCCATACTTAGACACCTTCATAAATGGCATTGAAAGCTGTGTTATTTCAGAAGCAGGGGATAGTCCTCAATGGCTGTGAGGCTATTAAACCTTCATGTTTCTGGTTCTTCTGTTGTGTACACTCCACTATCTACCCCATCAAGGAACTTAGATACCAAAGAAAGCCAATGTCCACTTTATTCTGGTAAATAGAAAAACAGCTAATCTTACCACACTCTAAATAATTAAAAATTCTTCTGTATTTTATCGTTGTCTACCATACCAGTTATTGGATGAGGACAACAAATAAATCTCTTAACCAATACCTCTGTCGATGAATATGTGTTTATGTTATGTCCCCTTGTCTAAAAAAACAAAATAGTATATACAACCATGTACTGTATGATTAGATTAATATAAGCATAAAGTAATCAGAGTAAATGGAGGGGAGAGAATGAACAAGATCATTAAGTCTGTAAGCCCTTTTGTTTATCTACTCTTACAAGTAGACTGTGACCCATGTGTTTTGGTTACCAAATGTATTTTTTTTTCCCTCGCAAATATGCTGTCATCCCAGAGAAAGTACTACCTCACAGCAGACCGAGCCTTCAGGAAATTGGTAAATAGATTAATATCTGTAGATTTTTAAAGTGAAATTAAAGATCTAAGAAATGTTAAAATTCCATAGCAAAATGTACTTACCCCTTTGGGCTCTATGACAAAAGTACCCATTTGGGCATGTGGGTAACTTGCGTGGAGTGATAATGAGTGTGTCAATATTCCATGGTGACTAGATGTGTTGCATGACAAATTACTTCCCTCATTTCTCTTCACATGGTCCCTTAGAGCTAGCCTCCTAAGTAGATGGATTTAACTGTTGCAGCTTTCATAAGAGGTGAGAGATGTAGCAAGAGTCTGCAAATCTGATTCTTTTCTCTAGAATCACTAGTGGGACAAGTAAGAAAGACTGCGTCCAGAAAGCTACTATAAATAGCACACATTTTAACTGGAAGAAGTTTTTTTGTTTGTTTGTTTGTTTTTTGTTTTTGTTTTGTTTTGTTTTGTCATCTTCAGTTGTTCCCAACATGAGTTTGATAGACCAGGTTAATACTGGACAATAACAACCTTTTGTTCCTGGTGCACACTTAGTGACACTGCATTGCTAATGTCATTATTTGTCACTTTCCTCTCTAGGCATCAGTTTCATCAAGTATGAAATATGGAAGTTTGGCTAACTATTTCCAAAGGCCAGAAGAAACACTTTATTCTCTCCTAATATTCATTGCAAATCTGATACTCTAGTAAAATGTTGCTTCTAACTGCTACCTTGCAAGACATAAAGAAGGTAAGAAAGGGTTAACTTCCAGTGGAATTAACATTTCTTACATAGACAATTATGTCATCTGAGAACACAGTTATATTTCTTTTTTCCCAATCTGTAGCCCTTATCTTGTTTTGCCTTATTGCATTAGACTGGACTTCCAATATGATGTTGAAAACAAGTGTGAGAAGGGATACTTTTCGATGTTGAAAACAAGCAGTGAGAAGGGATACGTTTCTTTGTTTCTGATCTTAGTGAGAAAAGTTTGAATTTCTCATCATTGAATATGGTATCATCTGTAGATTTTTTGTAAATGTCTTCTTCAAGTTGAAGAAACTCCACTCTATTTTTATTTTTTTATTTTTTTAATATATGAAATTTATTGTCAAATTGGTTTCCATACAACACCCAGTGCTCACCCCAACAGGTGCCCTCCTCAATACCCATCACCCACCCTCCCCTCCCTCCCACCCCCCATCAACCCTCATTTTGTTCTCAGTTTTTAAGAGTCTCCTATGCTTTGGCTCTCTCCCACTCTAACCTCTTTTTTTTTTTTTTTCCTTCCCCTCCCCCAGGGAGTCCACTCTATTTTTAATTTGTTGAGATTTTTTCTATCATGAATGTGTGTTGAGTTTTATCAGATTTTTTAAATGCATCTATTGAAATACTTGATTGCTCTTCTTCAGCTTATTTATGTAAAGAAATACATTAATTGATTTTCTATTAATTAACTAATAGAAACTATTAATTAATATTAACTATTAGTTAATTAACTTTTCTATTAATTAAATGATTTTCTATTAAGATGCTGAAATCATCTTACATACACAGAATAAATCAGACTTTGTCATGGTGTATATTTTTATAAATTATTGGATTTAATTTTCTAGTATTTTATGATAAGTTTTTTTTCACTTATCTTCATGTGAGATATTGGTCAGTAGTTTTCTTTCCTTACAATGTTTTTGTCTGGTTTGTAATTAGGGTAATGTCATCTTCCCAGCATTAGTAATTATGAAAGAATAAATTAGTAATTATTGAATAGTATATTTATATAATACACTAATTTATATAATATACTAATGTAAGTACATATTAATTATTACTAATAAATTTCTTTAATAGTTAAACACTTATTCAAATTGTCTCTTCCTTTGTGACTTTGTACAGATTGTGTCTTTAAAGGAATTGATCACTATAATCTAAGTTACCAAATTTGTGGGCATAGAATTTTTCATATTACTCACTTATTTTCCTTTTAACATCCAAGGAATCATTAATGACATTACCTCTTCATTCCTTACATTAATAGTTTGTTTTCTCACTTATTTTCTTAGCATGGCTAGAGACATTTATTTTGTTGATCTTTTCAAAGCATAAACTTGGTTTCATCGATTTCTCTACTGATTTCTCATTCTCAATTTAATTCACTTTGACTTTAATATTTATTATTTCTTTTCTTCTTGTTGTGCATTTAATTTACTCTTCTTTTTCTTGTTTCCTCAGGTGAAAACTTACATATTTTTTTTCTTATTTTCTAACATATATGGTCAATGTTATTAATTTCTCTCCTAGCACTGCTTTCTCTGCAGTCCACTAACTTTGATAAATTGTATTTTCATTTACATTTAGTTCAAAATATTTTAATTTCTCTTGAGACATTTTTCTTTAACCATGTGTTATTTTGAAGCATGTTACTTAATCTTAATTTATTTTTTGATTTTCAAGCTATCATCCTGGTATTGACATAAAATTAAATTCATTGTGGTTACAGAGTAGGTATTGTATGATTTATTTTCTTTTAAATTCATTGAGTTTAAATTTTTTTAATGTTTATTTATTTATTTTGAGAGAGAGAGTGTGTGTGCACGAACAGGGGAGGGGCAGAGAAAGAGGGAGAGAGAGAATCCCAAGCAGGCTCTGCACTGTCAGCGCATACAGGGCTCGATCCCATGACTGTGGGATCATGACCTGACCTGAAATCAAGAGTCAGATCTTAACTGACTGGGCCACTCAAGCGTCCCATATTGAGTTTTGCTTAATCTGGCATAAAATATCCTATTAGTTTCAAGTGTAGATCATAGTGATTCAATATTTTTATACATTCTGAAATGCTCCCCACAAGTCTAGTTACCATCTAAGTTGCAAAGTCATTACAGTATTACTGACTATATACATTCCCTATGCTATACATAACATCCTGATGGCTTACTTATTTTAGGACTGTAAGTGTCTACTTCTTAACCTCCTTCACCTATTTTGCCTGCCCCCAACCCTTCCCCAACAACAGTTTGTTTCCAGTATCTATGGGTCTATTTCTGTTTTGTTTATTCATTTTTTTTATTCCACATATAAGTGAGATGATATGGTATTTGTCTTTCTCTGTCTGACTTATTTCACTTAGCATAATACTGTCCAGGTCTAAATATGTTGTTACAAATAGCAACATTTCATTCTTTTTAATGGATGAGTAATATTCCATGGTGCATACACATCACATTTTCTTCATCCATTCATCTATTGATGTACACTTCGGTTGCTTCGATATCTTGGCTATTGTAAAGAATGTTGCAATAAATATGGAGTGCACATATCTCTTTGAATTGTGTTATTGATATGTTTTTGAAGCCCCAGAGGAAGGTCTATACTGGTGAATGTTCTGTGTGAACTCGAGAAGAATGTATATTCTGCTACTGTCGGATGAAGTAGTCCATGGATGGCAATTATATCCAATTGACTAATGGTGTTGAGTTCAATTGTGTCTTCACTGATTTTCTGCCTGCTAGATCACTAATACAGAGGTGTTGAAGGCTCTATCATACAGAGTGGATTTATCTATTTCTCTTTGCAGTTTTATTAGCTTTTGCCTCATGTCCTTTGATGTTGTATTGTTAAGCACATACACGCTAAGAATTATGAATTCGGTTTTATTCGGAGTTAATATAGGTACTTTTTTTTAAAATTTGTATTAGCATGTATATCTTTATCCATGCATTTACTTTGAAATTATATATTTTCATATTTAAATTCTGTTTCTTGTAGATAATAAATACATATGATTTTATCCATTCTAGCAATGTTTCAGTAAGTGCATTCAGACCATTGTCATTTAAAGTGATTATTGATATACTTGAACTACTATATACCATATTTGTTACTGATTTCTATTTCTAGCCCCCTTTTTCTGTTCCTATTTTTTTTCTTTCCAATCTTTTCTGTTTTTATGTGATACTTGTATATGATTTATTTTTCTCTTTCTTAGTTTAGCAATTATACTACTTTAAAAAAAAACTTTTTTGAGTGTTTTCCCTAAAGTTTGAAATGTACATTTACAACCAATCCAAGTACACTTTCAAATAACACTGCTTCAGTGGTTGTGCAAGTAATTGATAATAACAAAAGAATTATAATTCCTTCCTCCTGTCCCTTGTATCATTGATGTCATTCATTTCAATTATTCATGAGCATACACAAGTACACATCAAGGATATTTAAGCATGCATTAAGTATGATAAATATACTGTTATTATTATGAACAACTTTTACCTTAGATCAATTAAGAATAAGAAAAATAAACGTTCTTATTTTACCTTCACTTGTTCATTTTCTAATGCTCCTCTCCTTTTTAGTGTAGGCTTGAGTATCTGACATATATTATTTTCCTTCTCTTTGAAGAATTTTAAACACTTCTTGGAGAGCATGTCTACTAGCAACAAATTCCCTCAATTTTTGTGAAAAAAGTCTTTGTTTCTCCTTTAATTTTGAAGGACAATTTCACAGAGTACAGAATTCTAGGTTTTTTGTTTACTTGTTTGGTTTTGTTTTTCTCTCAATACTATAAATATTTCATTCCAGTCTCTTCTTGGTTATATGATTTCTGAGAAGTCAGATGTAATTCTTATCTTTGCTCTTTTATAGGTAAGGTGTTTTTTTTTTCTTCTAGCTTCTTTCAAGATTTTTTTTTTTTTTTTAATTTTTGATTTTACATAGCTTGAAAATGGTATGGCCAGGTGGGAGCATTTAACCTGGTTTCTATTCTATGAGATTCTTATATCTGTGGTTTGGGGAACTTCTAATTTGGGGAAATTCTCAGAGATTATCATTTCACCTATTTCTATTCCTTTTTCTCTCTCTCTACTCTTGGTAGTCCAATTAACATGTTACAACTTTTATAGTTGCCATAGTTCTTGGATATCCTCTTCTATTTTTTATTTTCTTTTTTTTTTATTTTTATTTTATTTTTTTTTTTCAACGTTTATTTATTTTGGGGACAGAGAGAGACAGAGCATGAACGGGGGAGGGGCAGAGAGAGAGGGAGACACAGAATCGGAAACAGGCTCCAGGCTCTGAGCCATCAGCCCAGAGCCCGACGCGGGGCTCGAACTCACGGACCGCGAGATCGTGACCTGGCTGAAGTCGGACGCTTAACCGACTGCGCCACCCAGGCGCCCCTATTTTTTATTTTCTTAGCATGTCTTTTATTCCTTTGCTTTTCCATCTTGGAAGTTTCTCTTTCTATATATCCTTAGGCTTAGAGAGCCTTTCCTCAGCTGTGATGAGTTTTTCTAAGTCATTCTTCATTTAGGTTACAGTGATTTTGAAATCCAGCATTTCTTTTTGATTCTTTTTTAGGACTTCTATCTTTCTGTTTACATTGCCCATTCATTCTCACACATTATTTTATCCATTACAGACCTTAGAATGTGAACTGTTATCTGTTTTAAACTCCTGGTCTAAAAGTTACAGTTTTGCCTTTTCTGAGTTTGGTTCTGATGCTTGATCTGTCTTGTCAAACTGTGTGTTTTTAGTATGCCTTACAATTTGTTTTTCTTGTTGTTGAAAACCAAACATGAAATACTGGGTCAAAAGGAACTCTGGTATATAAGTCTTCAGTACTGTGGTGGTAAGTTGGTTAGATCTAAGTAAAGGGGATGTATTCTCCAGTCCTATAATTAGGTTTCAGGTTTATTTTCTTCTGAACTTTCATTCAAAACTCCTTCTCAATTTCATTCTCTTTTAAAGTAGGACAAGATGGGGCGCCTGGGTGGCGCAGTCGGTTGGGCGTCCGACTTCAGCCAGGTCACGATCTCGCGGTCCGTGAGTTCGAGCCCCGCGTCGGGCTCTGGGCTGATGGCTCAGAGCCTGGAGCCTGTTTCCGATTCTGTGTCTCCCTCTCTCTCTGCCCCTCCCCCGTTCATGCTCTGTCTCTCTCTGTCCCAAAAATAAATAAACGTTGAAAAAAAAAATTAAAAAAAAAAAAAAATAAAGTAGGACAAGATGTCTGGAACTGGGGCTGGAGTTGGTATTTTTTTCCTTTTCCAGATTGGTAGGGCTCTGAGGACACCCCAATGGGTTAAGATCTGGTAAAATAATTTCTCTTAAGGGCAAGCCTTGTGATGAAGAACAGAAGCACTAGAGAAATTTTCTGATACTCACTGTGAGAATCTGATAATGCTACTGGAGGTAAAGTTCACAAATATCTGAGGGCCCTCATATGACTCACCCACTCCTGAAGTTTTTAGCTATCAGACTTGCCTACAATAAGCACCTGGCAATTTGTCAGTTATAGCTTATGTTTTCCTATCCCAGAACTGGTTCCTGCAGAAGCTTCAACTCATGGGTTTCTGTCCGGTATGTTGCGACTCTCTGTACCTGGCCTGTGTGTGTCTTTAACTTTGGTGACAGCAGTGTGCCCTGAGACCTTACTT
The DNA here is from genome assembly GCF_018350155.1 of Leopardus geoffroyi. Lineage (NCBI taxonomy): Eukaryota > Metazoa > Chordata > Mammalia > Carnivora > Felidae > Leopardus > Leopardus geoffroyi. The sequence continues at coordinate 97,660,375 of NC_059336.1, read as the reverse complement.
CTCTTAATGGATCGAAGAGGAGTTGGTGATTTTTCAGTTTGTTCACTTTTGTACTTGTTGTTGGAAAGTGACAACTTCCAAGCTCCTTACATACTTGATTGGAAACTAGAAGTCACCAGTTGCAATTTCACACCTACTATCTCCTCTGTGGAGTTTGCTGCTAATATGTTTGGAGGACATATGGAGTAGGAGACCTGAGAAACAGATACATTCTGAAATAAGTGTTGGAGATAATGAAAAGCTGACTAAAACAAACAAACAAACAAACAAACAAAAATATGGATGCTTTCTGGACAATGTTAATGTCTACTTAAAATAGGGCATTAATTCTGAAGTAGCAATAAACTCGTAAAGACCTAGGCCGACATCAAAGCCCCAAAAAAGTATGAATAAGTAATAACTGGGTGCAACCAGAATGCTACAAGAGGGCAAGGAATTAACAGAGTGGCAAGAACGTTTTTTAAAATACTGATTTGGGGCACCTGGATGGCTCAGTCAATTAAGCGTCCAACTCTTGGTTTCAGCTCAGGTCAAGATCTCACAGTTCATGAGTTCGAGTCCCACAGTGGGCACTCTTTCCTTCTCTCTCTGCCCCTTCCACATCTCTCTCTCTCACACACAAAATAAATAAAAAATAAAACTTAAATAAATAAAATATTGATTAGAGAATTACTGAAATGGTGAGTCAGATGGACCAGGTATGAGAAATATAAGAAGAAGTTAATGTATAAAGGATAACTATGTATGTCAATAACTAGAAGTCTTCATGGAGAGGATAACTATGAGAGATGGCCTGCATACAGTGGTCTCTGGAACTAAGTAACTTTGCATTTTGATTAGTTTAATGTGAATACCAAAGTCTAGGTAGGGTATAACTGAGAGTCATTTGCAGAAATCAAGAGAAGTTCATTGGAAATGAGATTAAGCTATTTAGCATCTCAGGTTTGGATGGATTTCCCATGTATATGTTAAAATCAGCAAGAATGACAGCAAGAGTTCAGTGGAGAGAAAGACAGCTGATGAAGCTGAGAAAGTGACTGGCACCTTTTCCCAGTGCATTTACTTATTAAGGCTTGTCATTCTACCATCTGAGTCTCTTTTCCATCTGACCACTGACTCCAACATTGCCATCACTATTTGCGCTATTGAGTTGAAATACTATAATTCATTTCTTTACATATGCATTCATGCTAATAGTTTCATCTTACTATGGTAAGCAGGGTTTTGGAAAAAGGCAGAGCTACTCTTAGCATTTTATTTCTGAAAAATTTTCGTGGCATCTCCATGTACTTAAGATAACACACAGAATCATTACTTTGGCCTGCAAGTCAATCCTTTTTCTCTCACACATCTCATATCACCAGCTCACTTATTTTCTAGGCTACATCCACTTTTTTTTTTTCATATCCTGGAATATGATAAATACCTTTCTAGATCTGGATCTTCAAAAATGTAATTTTTACTATGTTTGATTCTTTACTAAATTTTCCATTTTGCATCTCCCTCAGTGATTGCCAATTCTATAGGTGACCCACAAACCATCCCTTTGATTGTCTGTTTTATAATCTTGCCCAAGATTGAAACCATGGTATAGTCTGCAACTCCTATCTACCTTGTAGTGTGTAAATTTTAGTGGTATTAAAAGCCAAACACCAGTCTTCCAATGCTTCCTTCAACCACTGTCTCATAGAATCAAAGCAGTGACAAGAGTTCTTTCTGTTCTGGGGTAAGATAAAAACATAGAAAAGACTATCTTAACGAAATCAGAGAAAAAAGGCTCTATGATGACCTTTTAGAGAATTTTTAGCACCTATTAGACATTGTTAGTGTTATTTTATCCCATTCTGTTTGAAAAAATTTTCTCTGTGAAATACATTAGAACTAAAATAAGCACTCAGCTTGTTAATTTTTTGAAATACTTTATAACAACGACTCATTTAATGAGATAAAATCTATCAATCACTAGTACAATAGAGTCCTAGGGTTATTTTAACTCCATGAATGTGAGAGAAAAGGGAATTTCTAATCATACTCTCTTCAGTTAACAAATTGACAATTATGTAGCTTTAGAGAACTAGAAATGTCAATATAAATATTAAATAAATAACCAGATCATTTTTAAAAGGAAAGTGTTACTTAGAGATTTTTGAGTATTCTGGGAATTCTTCTGGAAGTAATGAATCACAGAAATCTTACTCCCTTTCCTCAGCCTGCAGCCCGGAGTGAAGATGATATGGATGGAGCTCCTGCAGTCACCTCACACCTAGGATGGCACATAAAGGTGACAAGAGTATGAATGCTTTAACTGTTCTGTGTATTGTACATCTGGATATTGTTCCTATTTACTGTGTTGTTAATTATATTTTATCTCCTTTCTTGCTCCCTTCGCCCCAATTTTTGCACATAGATCTAATCCATACACTCAAAGCAGGATTTCTAAACTACCTTTCTTTGATCTTATTCATCTGGATATCTTCTTTAATGGTTATATTGGTTTGCGTTGTAGAGATGAGACGAAAGAAACCATTTACAACCTAAGTACCAAACACAAACAAATGCATGGAGAACAATGCAGTGAATGCCTAAGAAATACACATGGCTTTGAGATTCATTTTTAAAAAATGCATTTTTTTTTTTTTTTTGCTGTGGCATTTGAATTAATACCATGATAATGGAGGGATGTCAGCAGAAGACATTTCTGAATAGGATGTTGGACTCGGGAAGATAATATGTGTTGGATTGGAAACATGTTGTCTGTTGTTTAATGTTTTGTTCCTTTGGCTGGTGAAAGATAAAACATGCAGTTGTATATACCTGCCTCTTATTCACTTACTTAATAAAATAATTTGATAGTTTCATATATTTCACATTAATACTATTAGATATATAATTGAGTATGTGGATTAATATCCTCTTTGCATAATTAAGTTTACTATATTCTGGGAGATTCAGCCTAATTACTTCATATATACCTGTTTCCTTTATTAATTTAGTCATCTTTAACAAATGAATTGTGTACTTTGGCAACTAATATGTAAATATCATTTTATTGGTGTTTAACTTAAATGATTAGATTTATGTTTACATTATTAGTAGAATTAGACAGTGCTAATCATGAAGAATAAATAACCTACTGAATTTACCATCATTTGCATAATGTCCTTTAAACTATGGGGTTAGGTTGCTTACCTGCAAGATTTAGAAACATTAGCAAAAGAAGCAGTATACTGAAAATGTACAATCCACTGAAGGGAATTTGGGTCTTTTTCAGATTCACTGCATTGATACAAGTGATGCTAGAGAAAAAGCTATTTGTTTGGTATTTATTCTCTCATTTTGTGTCTCATAAATGAGTGGTTACTGTGATAAATTCATATTTTAAAACTGACTGTAGACTTAGTTTGTGCCTATGTATGTGTTCTTCCAGCTGAGCTGATCAGCTTTAATGATGCATTGTTATTGAGAATCCTTCTCATGAGCAGTCTTGAACTTTGTGCTCAGTTGATACCAAAGTCACAGGCATACTTCATAATTTTAAGAAGTTGAAATTGATTTTGGGTAGGCAGAAAAAAATATGGCAATATATCTCAAGACATGAAATATGAACTTCAAAGATGAATATAATCACATTTCTAAAGTACAAAAATCAAAGCTAATAACATAATCAGAGGAGAAATGCATAGAGATATTATCTTATATTGGCTTGGAGTATGACAGTTCACAGAGATGGAAAATAAAGAAATCTGCTCTTCCACTCTTTAATTTATACTTCTAAAGTACAGTCTTACCAGAGGTTTTTGTTCCTGTTAATTCACAAGTAGTGATTAATTGATCTGCACTCCTTTTGCTCAAAAGATACAAACTAACTTGTAATCGTCAGATATGTAAAGTTGTGAGTAGTATTTACTTAAGCTATATCTTCAGCATAATTAAAGGAAAATTGTGTATTTGTATCCAGGGCTGTTTGTTGAATTGTCTCACACCTTGAGGCAGGACCTAATGCACTATAACAATTGGACACAGTTCAGTAACTATCCCTTCGTTTTTCTCAACTGCTTTATCCAATAAATGTAGAAATAAATTGTTAAGACTTTGGCCTATTTTGTCTCAATTTTTCATAAAAATGAAATCAGCAAAGTATCTCCTCCTAATATTTCATTCATTCTCTTTAAATTGTTCCTAACTCATAGTTATTTTCATAAATCTTTCTATTTGATGATGTTATTCATGGTTAATTACATTTATTATTGTTTTTCTAATATGCCATAACTGAGTTCACCCTCAGCCTGGTTAATCTACTGGTTTGGAGGTGGTTACTGATAACAAATAGAGCATATTTTTTTGTGAATATTGAAAAAACAAACAAACAAAAACAAACAAACAAGAAAAACCTTGTCAGAAACATCAGATATAACCATCCTCTCAAAATCACTGAATCAATTTAGGCTAAATGATCACTTCAAAACCAGCAATAGCAAGAAAAACAATTATTCTGGCATGTTGTCTTGGACTAATCTGATTCTACTGTGGAACTGGGCATGGGAAAGAAACCCAAACAAAACTGGGATGATTCTTAAATTGACATTCAATGCTGTCTTCTAATGGAGAATGAATAAAATGGGTTAAAGAAATCAAGGAAGCAAAATGGGCTAAAATTACAGTGTTCTGTAACATCTCCAAGTATTTAAAAGCATGTTATGTGCTTCTTGACTATTACACCTATGTTATTTTATATTGATTAAATTATAAATTTTGACAAGATTGCTTGTCTTATATCTCTGATATTAATTGGTTGCTGAGAAAAAAGGATAACATAGTCCGCCAGCTTTTACCCATGGGGGATATGATATGTTCCAAGACCCCCAAATGGATGCCTGAAACCACAGACAGTACCAAACCTATATCTACTATGTTTTTTTTCTATATATCATACCAAAGATGAAGCTTAATTTATAAATTAGTTACAGTAAGATGTAACAATAATAAAATAGGATAATTATGATGATATAATATAATAAAAGTTATGTGAATATTGCCTCTCACTCAAAATATCTTATTGTATGTTCTCAACCTTCCTGTGATGATGTGAGATGATAAACTGCCTATGGATGAGATGAAGTGAAGTGAATGGTGTAGGCACTATGATGTAGAATTAAGCTTACTAATTACCTTCTATTTTCTGTTGATAGGTCAGAGAGAGGATCATCTGCTTTTGGATGGTGATTGATCTTAGGTAACTGAAACCATGGAAAGCAAAACTACAGATGAGGGGGGGCTACTGTATATGCACAGAAGTAATAATAAACATTAAATCCTAGCCTATTCCACTTCAAAAGATAATTCCAAACTATCTGCCAAAAATTGCTGCATTAGCATTGCATATGTAAAAGAATTCCAATTGTCCATGTTTCTGACAACACTCCATGTCGTCATACCTCTTAAATATTGCAATTCTAGTAGGCACAAACACATTGCTGTATGTCTGTATTTGTGAATGTATTAATTTATTTGATTTATAAATACATAAACATTTTTGGTTATAGCCATTGATCACCTGTCTGGGGCAGTGTTTATCATGTTTCTCTACTGTAAGTTATTCTCTTCTCTCTTTCTATAGTGTACTCTTCAGTAGGAAGATATTTTGTGCACCTCACATGTAATTAAAGAATGGGGATCATTCTTTATCTCCTTAATGGCAGAGTATCTACATAAATAAGTTGGAATTCTGCACAAGAGATTTGTCTATTTTCTAGCATTTATTTATATAATTATTTATTTTAAATTATTTATATGTCCATGAGTGTGGAGTGATGGATATTTATTTTATGCTTTGAGTTATGATCCAATACTACTTTATGTATTCTGTTTCTCATATTGTTCCAGGTTTATCCATTAGGTACTTTCTTCTTTTTAAAAAAAATTTTTTTTAATGTTTATTTTTATTTTTGAGAGAGACAGAGACAGAATGCAAGTGGGTTAGGGGCAGAGAGAGAGGAAGCCACAGAATCTAAAGCAGGCACCAGGCTCCGAGCCGTCAGCACAGAGCCTGATGCGGGGCTCGGACTCATGAGCTGTGAGATCATGACCTGAGCCAAAGTTGGATGCTCAACTGACTGAGCCACCCATGCGCCCTTATCCCTTAGGCACTTTCAATTGGCTCTTTGTCCCTTGTACATACCCTCTAGTATTGCAGAGTTTCTTGAACACTTCCTTAGTTTTGGGCACCACAAAATGGTCAAGGCTCATCTCGTATATTCCCTATCCCAGCTCTAAAGTCATCTATTTCTTTAAGGAGCCATAGTTCCTTTTATTGGAGAATGTCATTAGAAAGCAAGATTTAGACACTAGATATGCTTATTGCTAATGGGTGTTATTGCTTTTAGATCCTTTCAACTGATGGAACAAAGAAATACATGTGTGTATATACACTAAAATATATATAGGCACATCTATAAATATTTCTATATGTATCCACTGTGTTTATATTAAGCTAAACATACAAAATAATATTACCAGCTCAAATTCAGTGCTACACGAATCATTCCAGCCTTCTCCCCTTGTATGTCTTAACCTCCTCAAGTGATAAACTTGACTATCAACATCTTCTATGCATTTAACTAATTGTTCAATTCAAGTATATGTATAGAGTGATTTCAGAATGTTAATCCCATACCTCCATGAGGAATAATTTAGTTAACTAAAGAAGAGTACTTTTGTTTGCTATGCCTTTAGCTTTCTAGTCTCCACTCATTTCCAAAGTTACTTAGATCTGCACTTTTCCCATCCCCACTCCCTCAGATAAGATTATTACATACACTATACAATTAGATAATTTTGAAATAGTCTGGATTCCATCCTGAGGTTAATTTGCATATATCAATGTTCATTTTGTGTTATAAATTTTTATGGCACTTGGAAATGCAAAGTGTCATATGTATCAACAACTGGTACAGTATCATACAGAAAAATTTCATCGACCTAAGAAAACAAACAAATCCTGTGTCTCATCTGTTTAATATTTTCCCATCTGCAAATGGCAGACAACTACTAATGTGTTCATCATTTCTATAATGTGACTTTTGAGTATTACATATAAATGGAGGCATACCTTTGCAGAATTTCATTTAGCATTTAGCAAGGTTTACCCACATTTTTGCATGGTTTGATGGATCACTTCCTAATCAGCACTGATTAGTATTCTACTTTATGGATATGCCACTGTTTTTATATCCATCATATAAATAAGGGACATCTTGATTGCTTCCAGTTTTGAGTGATTATGATGAAATCTATAACATCTGTGTATAGGTTTTATTATGTCCAGTATAATATTTCAAATCAGTGAGTAAATACAGAGGAGTGTGATGGATGGATTATATGGTAAAACTACATTTAGCTTCGTAATAAACAGCCAAACTTTTCCAAACTAACTGTAACATTTTACATTCTCCAAACAAATGTGAGTTCCTGTTGCTCTGATTCTTCAAAAGTATGTGGTGTCAGTTTCATCTATTCTTATTATTTAGATTTTAACCATTCAAATATGTTTATAATCATGATGTATTATTGTTTTAATGTCCCTTTAATTTCCATTTATCAAACGAAAATAGTGTTGAGCAACATTCCATATGCTTATCTGCCACTTCTAGTTCCTCTTTGGTGAGTTGTCTGTTCAGATCATTTGCCCATTTTTGTATACATCAGATTTTCATATATATATTCATATATATTTTTCAAATGTGGTCAAATGATATAATAAAATTGGCCATCTTGACCATCTTAAAATATATAATTCAATAGTGTTAACTATATTCACATTGTTGTACAATGGATCACTAAGACCTTTCATCTTGACACTATATACACATAAAACAATACCCAATTTCCATCTCTTCCCAAGGCCCTGGCAACCATCACTCTACTTTCTGTGTTTATGAGTTTGACTACTTTAGACACCTCATATAAGTGGAATCATACAGTACTTTTCTTTTGTGATGGGCTTATTTCACTTAGCATAATTTCCTTAAGGTTCAGTGTGGTGTTGCCCATTTTTATAGTGGTTATTTGTTTACCTAATGTTGAACTTATGAGACCCTTGTATATGTGGGATACAAGTACTTTATTTGATAGGTGATTTTCACACATTCCCTCCACCCCTAGTCTTTGGCTTATCTTTTCATTATCTTATATCTCAATATCATTATGATGTCTTAAGCAGAGCAGAAATTTTAATTTTTTAAATAAAGTTAATTTCTTAAGAGAATTTTTAGGTTCACAGCAAAATGGAGTGGAAAGCAGAGACAGTGCTCCAATATCCCCTGCCTCCACAGAAATATAGCGACTGTGACAATAAGCAGTAATTTAAGGTCATGTTGAGCAATGCAGGCGGGGAGAGCAGAGAGACAGAAATGGATAAGGAAATGAAAAAGATGACTAAAAAGAAGATACTGTTTCAAAGTCAGCAAGTAGAGTGAATCCTGCATTTGATTTTCTGTATTTAAAAGGGTTAGGTGTTGTTTTGATCCATTCCATACATATTATTCAATTTAATGGGTGATTATTATGAAGACCAAACCACTGGCCTGGCTATTGATTTTTTTTTCCCTACAGTATAAAGGAATGGATGCATACTGGGCAACTGTTGCTGGGTCCTGTAAAAAAATAGTATAAAATGTGAAATTCTGTGATATATCACATAATGCATAGACTAAATGAGGAGAAAAACAAAACAAAATGAAAAAATTCATGATATCTTGTCATTTTACAGAAAATGAAAGAGGCCCAGAAAGGTGAAGTGATTTTTTTTTGAATTCACAGTATAATTAACACATGTGTGACTTGACTCTAAGCCCTTTGCTTCTCACTGTGTTCCCATGAGGGTAGGGAGAGTAGATCAGTTCATCATCATGACACATGCATCATGACACATGCATCATCATGCATGTGTCAGTTCAAGTCACCCCACTGTTTGCTAAACACAAGCGTATTTTGTGTTAACACAATTCTTACTTTTTAAAATGTTTTAAACAACCATTTTCCATTTACACATATCTTCTTTCATTAAAAAATAAAAGTATTCTATTAATATATGGACTTCTGGGCTTTTTTATAAATGCTTTTAAATGTTTTTATTTATTTATTCATTTATTTATTTATTGAGCACAAACAGGAGAGGGGCAGAGACAGGAGAGAGAGAGAGAATACCAAGCAGGCTCCATACTGTCAGTGCTGAGTGCAACACAGGGCTTGAACTCATGAACCATGAGATCATGACCTGAGCTAAACTCAAGAGTCAGACACTTAACCGATTGATCCAACTTCTACACTTTTATGTATGCCTTCCAACTTCTACACTTTATGTATGCCTTCCTTTCATTTTAGCTGCATTCTGCTAAACTTCTACAGGTGTCCAACTTCTACACTTTTATGTATGCCTTCCTTTCATTTTAGCTGGATTCTGCTAGGTATGGTCACATCATCTTCAATGTTGATTTCACTGGGTTATGGAAAGAGAATTTGCTCAGTTGTGGAATCTCCAATACTAAGACTAAAGTTGCATACCACGGTTACTTAGTACAGCTTTAGTGAGTCCTTTGGACTAGTTTAAATTTGTGTCTTCCAAGTCAGGTATCTATTATAGCCCTTAAAAATTTATAAAAAATCAACTCCAGGTGTGCTTTTGTTTTTCCCCTTACAGACAGCCAAGTAATCAGATTATAATTAGAGTTCAGAGAGCATTGGTTTTCATGAAGTGACCTTGTTAGGTGAAGCAGAAGAAATTCCCACTGCAATTTAAATGAAAAATGACAACATACTGATTGCAATACACAGACTATCAGAAAATAAATTTGGGTAGAGATTGAGCCCTTTATAACTGTTGTCTGAATTTCCTGAATTCTCTGTCTTCCTGATCAAATGAGTTTCTCAATCTCTCTGGCATTTCAAATTTCAAAAATTCAATAAATGTTTTCATATTTGCCTTAGCAATTGTGAGGACATATCTGAATATCTATTACTTACATTTGGAGAGATATGTGTATTTTATCACTGTTCCTTAAGCATACTGTAAATTCTTACCAATGTTTTTATTCAGGCATTTAAAACATTCTTGCACTTTGTATATAAAATGAGAATACAAAGGCTCAGGATATTTTGAAAAATTCTAAACCCCAATCTTATGACAAGTTGATTATTATCATTATTTTCTTTGCAAATTCATTTTTTAAAGAAGGTTTAGGTTTAAAACAAAAATGAGTGGAAGTACAGGGATTTCTTATATATTCCCTGAATGCACATAGGCAAGGCCTCCCCCATTACTGGCATACCCCAACAAAATGGTACATTTGTTAAAATTGATGAACCTACATTGACACATCATAATCATCCGAAGTCCATAGTTTACATTATAACCCACTCTTGGTGTTGTTCAGTCTACAGGTTTGGAGAAAAGTATAATGATATGTATTCATCATTATAGTATAAATACAGAGTATTTTCACTGCCTTAAAAATATTCTGTGCTTTAAACTGTTTATCTCACCTCCCACCCCAGCCCTTAATTCTTGGAAACCACTAATCTCTTCACTGTCTCCATATTTTCACTTTTTCTAGGATGTCATATGTTTGAAATCATATGGTATGTAGTCTTTGTCATACTGTCTTCTTTTACTGAGTAAAATGAATTTAAGTTTCTTCCATGTCTTTTCATGCCTTGATAGCTCATTTATGTTTAATACTGAATAATATTCCATTATCTGGATATAACATGGTTTATTTTTCCATTCTCATACTGAAGGGCATTTTGGTTGCTTCCAAGTTTTCATAGTTATGAATAAAGCTGCTATAAATGTTTGTGTGCTAGTTTTTATGTTGACATAATTTCTCAAATCTTTTGGGTGAATATCTAAGTGTGTTCTTCCTGGATTGCATGGTAAGATTATGTTTGGTTTTGTAAGAAACTGCCAAATTGTCTTTCAAAGTGGCTATACCATTTTGCATTCCCACCAGCAATGAATGAGAGTTCCTGTTGTTTCACATCCTCACAAACATTTGGTGTTGCCAGTGTTCTGGAAGTTGGTCATTGCGATAGGTATATACTGGTATGTTGTTTTGTGTTTTCCTGAAGACATAAAATGTGGTATATCTTTTAATATGCTTGTTTCCTATCTGTATATCTTCTCTGATGAGGTGTCGGTTAAGGTCTTTGGTCTATTTTTTAATCGGGTTGTTTGTTTCCTTATTGATGAATTTTAAAAGTTCTTTGTACATTTTGAATAACAGAACTTTCCAAATGTGCCTTTTATAAACAATTCTTTCCCAGATTGTGGCTTGTATTCTCAATCTCTTTACAATGTTTTTATAGTGCAGAAGTTTTTAATATTTTTATTAAATTTTTAGGGGTGCCTGGGTGGCTCAGTTGGTTAAGCGTCCGACTTCGGCTCAGGTCATGATCTCATGGTCCATGAGTTCAAGCCCTGCGTCGGGCTCTGTGCTGACAGCTCAGAGCCTGGAGCCTGCTTTGGATTCTGTGTCTCCCTCTCTTTCTGACCCTCCCCTGTTCATGCTCTGTCCCTCTGTCTCAAAAATAAATAAACATTAAAAAAATTAAAAAATATATTTTTATTAAATTTTTAAACATTTATTCATTTTTGAGAAACAGGAAGAGACAGAGCATGAGTGGGCAAAGGGCATAGAGAAAAGGACTGCAGAGAAAAACACTGCAGACGAGTGTTTTTAATATATTTAGAACTCAATATAAGACCAAATAGGCAAAACAAAACATACAAAATCACTTAGAATACACCAGGAAAACAACAATGATAAGTCTTCATGAATCTGGAGGACATTATTTCCTATGCAAACAGTTAAACAGTTCTGACTAACATACTAGCTGGGTTGTCATACAAGGGCACTATGCATTTAATGAGAGAAGTGAGACTTCATCCAGAAGAGCTTTACACTTAATGCATGGTTCTAATGATACCTCACATCACATTGTATGGACATCCTAGATCTATCAAGATTTAAACATTTTTTAATGTTTATTCATTTTGGGGAGAGAGATAGAGACAGAGCATTAGCGAGAAAGGGGCAGAGAGAGAGGGAGACACAGAATCTGAAGCAGGCTCCAGGCTCTAAGGTGTCAGAGCCGGACGTGGGCTTGAACCCACGAACTATGAGATCGTGACCTGAGCCAAAGTCAGCTGCTTAACTGACTGAGTCACCCAGGCACCCTGATATATCACCATCTTAAGGTCTTGATTAATGCATTCAACATTGAGTAACCACATGAACCAGAGTCTATGTTATGTCTTGGAGATAAAAACAAATTAAACAAACACCCTCCATAGAGGAAGATTAAACATACTGGGGGCATATATTAATACAATTAAAGGACCTATTAGGAAGTGTTATGTCTATTTATTCACAAATATTTATTAAGTACCTCTGTTCAAGACACTAACTACTGGGGATACAAGAGCAAATAAAGAGGCAATGTCTTTCCCTAAGAAGTAGCTTACTTTCAAGATGGGTGACATAGCTAATAAGAGGTTAAAAAAATCCATACTTGTTGGCTTGTCTGTGTGTAGAGAAAAATAAGTGAGGGTAAAGGAGATTTAGAGTCATCTCAGAAGTGTTATTTTTATGATAGAATCAAGAAGACTTCCCTGAAGAGGTGATATTCAGCAATATTCTGAATGAGGTACACAAACTGGAAGGAGTCTTGGAAAGTTCTTGCAGAGTTCCCGGTATAGGGGGGGAAAGGCAAGTACAGAGGCAGAAGCATTTTTGATCTGTTTGAGAAACAACAATGAAGCTGGTTGGCCTTGAGTGCAGTAAGTTAAGGGGAAAGTATTAGGAAGAAAATCAGAGTCATCTGTGGAGCCGATAAAACACTATCTTTTAAGCCACAGCAAGGCTTTTAATTTAAGGCACACAGTGGGTATGTAACTCAACATTTTATATTATCAGCCTCTTGGCTGAGATCCATGGGAGTGCTCTACATCTCTCTATCCTTATTCTTTTATGTCCTGTCAATTCTTGACACTTTGCTCAGTGGGGATTTTCTAGACAAAAAACAAAAACAAACACAAACACAAACAAACAAAAAAACAAAACAAACAAAAAACCCCACCAAAAAAAACACAAAAAAACCAAAAACAACCATAATGTAACTCCCAACTTTAGTTGTGCTAAAACAGTGAAGTGGATCTGTCACAGAGAAAAAAATCCAGTGTTCTCCAAATTTCTCTGTGTCTCCTTATTGTGTAATTTACTGGGGCCATTCAGGAAATCTGAAATAGATGGAAGAAAGGTAAAGAAACTTGGAAGTGTAGAATTGGGTAAGTCTAAAAAACAAGAAAATTTAAGAGATAGGGTATGAGGATGGATGGGAGGCTGGTATTCATAGCTGTAGCCCTACTCCATTTCCCTCAGCACACCTAAGTTCACCTCAGCTACACAGCTGGTGAGCAGTCTTTGCTTACTAACAGTTTCCTGTCTCACACACTCAGGTCTCTCAGCTGCTCTTTAAATCCAGGTCTTTCCCTAGTGCCATGAGAATTTGCTCAGTGTACACAAGGCACTCTGACTTGATGACAAATTAACACCATGGAAGCTAGCAGTAAGGACTGGAATCTCACATAAATACACCTGCTTTAGCATTCTTTGTTTGGCTAATTCTGACATAGGTTTTATCCTCTTCTCAGAGATCTCCTAACAGGGTTAAGTTCCAGTTGTCTACCGCGGTAGCCTGCTAAGTAGCACCTTATCCTCTGCTGTATCCTCTCCTTTCCTGACACATTCACTCTGATCTCCACTTGTCCTTCCTAAAATCATTTCCCATAAAAACCACCTGCATTCAATTTCCTGTCTCATGGGCTACTTTTGTAAAATCTACATGGTGACTAGGACTGAGAAAAGAGCTATTAGAAATACTGTTAGTAAAAACAGAGAAAATACCTTAAAGAAAATTATACTAATGAGTACTAAGTAAATAAACTACTTTGATAAAGAAGAAAAGGAAATTTTTTTTTATTATCCAATGTTAGAACAATAGTATTCAAATTATTTAAAATATTAGTATCTTTCCATATTTGATTTTTTCTGGCCATACAAGTATTGTTAGAAGCCTTTTAATACATGTTTCATTCTTGAGGCAGAGAGGTATATGTAGAAGATTCAATTAGTGATTTCATTATAGATACGGCCTCACTGAAGGAACATCTCACGCCCTGGCTCTGGTAATCACAGATCACAAACTCAATTATCCAGTTCTTACATACACATAATTTCCCACTTGCCACAGTAGGAAGAAGGAATAATAGTTTGGAGATTAAAAGCAGTGCTTCTAATCCTCACATGCTTTCTTTCAATGCAATTCACTTAGTTCCCACCATATCCCTATGCAGTGAACGTTGGAAATTATGGTTAAAACACAATTATGCAAAGTGTTTGCATGTTCCATATATTTGAATACTCATTTATTCAATTAACTTTCATATAATTTTATATAGTTAGTTTCATATTGTTCCCATATCTCCTAAGATTTCAAATTTAAGGGATAAAATTATAAAGTTGAATTCAGAATGTATCTCTTCCTGATTTTATCCCTTTTTGTCTAACCTCGAGGTTCACAAATGTCACCTCTGCATGTTTTCTAAAAGCCTTAATATTTTATATATGTATTATATATATATTGCATATAGTATATAGCATAAGAATATATATGTTTTTATCTTTTAGAATACAATGTGAACAGTCTCCTTTGAATATAATTCCCAAACTTGCTTTTTAACTCAAAATTAAAAAAAATACATATATATATATGTGTGTATATATATATATATATATATATGTATATATATATATATATATATATTCTTTTTTTTTTCAACGTTTATTTATTTTTTTTGGGACAGAGAGAGACAGAGCATGAACGGGGGAGGGGCAGAGAGAGAGGGAGACACAGAATCGGAAACAGGCTCCAGGCTCTGAGCCATCAGCCCAGAGCCCGACGCGGGGCTCGAACTCACGGACCGCGAGATCGTGACCTGGCTGAAGTCGGACGCTTAACCGACTGCGCCACCCAGGCGCCCCAATATATATATATATATTCTTAAATAAATCTGTATCTCTAATCTTTTGCATCTTTTTTTGTGAATGTTTTATAATTTAATTGTATGGTCACCTGTTTATTGACGTTTATAATTTTTAAAAAAAACATTTGTTATTATAAACGTTGCAACAATTAAAATCTGTGTAAACATCTTCTTGGTCACATCTTAATGAATTCCTACAGAGAGTATATTTTAGAGTAGAATTGATGGGAAGCATTATATGTGCATTTTTATCTTGAATAGACTGCTATTTAATCGATAATTATATTTGGTTATTCAAAGTTGGTTTAGCAAATTTATATGATTGTCAAAAGAAAATGCGAGAGTTTTTATTTCTCATAGGTTTACCAACAGTTTGTATTGTAGGATTTATTTATTTTGCCAGTGAAATGGTATGTCTGTTTTAATTTGCATTTCTATGATTTCTCTGATAATTTTTTATTAAAATATTGTCCCTTTTGTGGGCTGGTGATATTTCCTTCATAAGAACTGCCTATTCATTTACTTTGTCAATTTTTTATCTGTATGTATTATTTTCTTATTAATTAATAGTGATTATACATTTGCAGAAATATCTTGAAGAAGGAACAGAATAAGAAGACACCAAAGCTTCCCTTTGTCAAATGAAGCTTGAAAATTCAGAAGGCAATTTTAATCATTTTTTTACGTATGTCATCTTATGAATGGTATTGTCTTTATGGATATATCTGAAGAATAATATGGTCACATGAGTAAATGAATCATACTGATTATTCATTGGTTTTTATTGATACAAGTTACTTTTTAATTTGTATATTTTTAATCCATAACTAGCTGGTGTTCAAATGTGAATCTATTATTTTAAATTCACTGTTCACCTATGCTTTATGAGGTTGACTTCTTGCTGTGCATAAGATATAAACACAAATATGACCGGACCACCTGGGTGGCTCAGTCGGTTAAGCGACACACTCTCGGTTTCAACTCAGGTCATGATCTCATGATTTGTGAGTTTGAGCCCCACATGGGGCTCTGTACTGACATCGCGGAGCCTGCTTGGGATTCTCTGTCTCCCCTTCTCTCTGCCCATTTCCCCACTCATTCTCTCTCTCTGTCTCTCAAAAAAAAATAAACACTAAAAGAAAGAAAATATGACTTACAACCCCTCTAAAATATTTTTTTTCTGTACACTGTTTTTTCAAATATTTTGCAAGTTTGTTCTTCCAGTCTGTATCTCAAATCTCCATTCTGTTAATAATGACTCTATTGTAAAAGTATTTAACCGTTTTGATAGGCAAATTTGATGATTCAGTTTGTTTTTCTTTTTAAATCCATCCAGCTATAAAGTTTTAAATACTGTCCATATTTTCCTCTAAATTGATATATTTTTAAATTCACATTTATATATTTATCTATAAGAAAATGAATGTTTTGTTGATATAGTATGAAGTAGGAATCAATTTTGTAGTTCCACATGTATAACAATTTTAACAGCATAATTCATTTAATTACTTATTAATCGCTACTTTCTCTCATTCACGTAACAAGCATCTATTAAACACTGCCTTCCCTGCCAGGCAATGCTGTAGGCAACAGAGTTGAGAGCCATGCACTGAACACAGTCTGTGCCCCCTGTGAGTGCCATGGGGATGAGGACAAAGCTGTAACAGCCCAGTTCCTTAGCCTGGACTTAGAGGAGAAACTAAGTTAAAGCTTTAGTTAAGGTTTGTTGTTGTTGTTGTTGTTCCTTTTTGTTTTTCAAAACTTGTACTTCAACTGGTTTACTGCAGATTGTCTGAGGTGTGCTAGATGTTGGACTTGAACAGGCATTACACACGGAGACTGGAGCTGTCATTGATTTTAGTAGCTCTGATGTTGCAGGGAGTAGCATGATGAGGTTAGAAGTATGTGAGTCTTTCTCTTTTCCCTCAAAATATCCTCTAGACAGACTTCCCTGTACAGCCCCCACCGCCCCTCAAACAAACAAAAAAATTCAAAGAACACTGGTATTCAGGGAAGATGAAAGACCTGAGAAGAAATACCTAATGGAAGGATCTAAAGATTTTTTTCACATAGTTAAGAAAATAACCTGGAAGTAAGGACCTACTACCAGCTCCGTATCCTACAATTCTTTTTTTTTTCATATTTGTAATTAACATTTTTATTACACTTTCTGCATTTACACATTTTCTTCAGTGAACATGTGTTACTTTGATAATCAGAAAAAAAAAGTAGTATTTCTTTTTTAAGTAAACCTATTTCCACATTGCCTATCCTAAGTGACAGGGCAGAATAGGCAGGGCCAGCACCAGTGCCCTACACATATTGCAAAATATAGCTCACTAAATTAAGATAAGTTCTGTTTCTGGGTTAGGTAGGGAAATTTCTTCTTTTTTTAAGTTTTTATTTAAATTCCTGTTGGTTAACATACATTGTAATATTAGTTTCAGGTGTACAATATAGTGATTCAACATTTCCGTACAACACCTGGTACTCATCACAAGTGCCCTCCTTAATCCTCATCACCTATCTTACCTATCCTCACACTTGCTCCCCCCCCCCCCGCCCCTCTGGTAACCATAAATTTGTTCTCTATAGACAGAAGTCTGTTTCTTGGTTTGCCTCTCAATACTTCTTTCCCTTTGTTCATCTATTTTGTTTCTTAGACTCATTTCACTTAGCATAATACTCTCTAGCTCCACTCATGTGACGGCAAATGGCAATATTTCATTCCTTTTTATGGCCGAGTAATAGTCCATTGCATCTATATACCACCTCTTTCTTATCCATTCATCAGTTGATGGACATTTGGGCACTTTCCATAGTTTAGCTATTGTAGATAATGCTGCTATAAACATCAGGGTGCTTGCATCCCTCTGAATTAGTATATTTGTATTCTTTGGGCAAATATCTAGTAGTGAAATTGCTGGATCTTAGGGTAGTTCTATTTTTAACCTTTTGAGGAATCTCCATACAGTTTTACAGAGTGGCTGCACCAGTTTTCATTCCCACTAACAGTGCAGGAGAGTTTCCCTTTCTCCACATCCTTGCCAACACTTGTTTCTTGTGTTATTTTTTGTTTGTTTGTTTTTTTGTTTCTTGTGTTATTGATTTCAGCTATTCTAACAGGTGTGAGTTGATATCTCATTGTAGTTTTGATTAGCATTTCCCTGATCATCAGCAATGCTAAGCATCTTTTCACGTGTCTGTTCGCCATCTGTAAGTCTTCTTTAGAAAAATGTCTATTTGCGTCTTCTGCTCATCTCTTAACTGGATTATTCATTTTTAGGGTGTTGAGTTTTATAAGTTCTTTATATATTTCATATACTACCCTTTATCAGATATGTCATTTACAAAGACCTTCTACCATTCTATAGGTTGCCTTTTATTTTTTTTTTCATTTTTCCTTCATTGTGCAGAAGCTTTTTATTTTGATGAAGTTTCAATAGTTTACTTTTTGCTTTTATTTCCCTTTCCTCAGGAGACACATCTAGAAGGAAGTTGCTATGGCCGATGTTGAAGAGGTTACTACTGCCTATGTTCTACTCTAGGATTTTTATGGTTTCAGGTCTCTTATTTAGGCCTTTGATACATTTTTCATTTATTTATGTGTATGGTATAAGAAAGTGATGCAGTTTTATTCTTTTGCATGTTACTGTCCAGTTTTCTCAACACCATTTATTGAAGAGACTTTTTTTTCCATTAGATATTCTTTCCTGCTTTGTTGAATATTAATTGACCATATAGTGGGCTCATTGCAGAAATCTGTTGCATTTATATACACCAGTAATGAAGCAGCATAATGAGAAATTAAGGAATAAATCCCACTTATAACTGCACCGAAACCAATAAGATACCTAGAAATAAACCTAACCAAAGAGGAGAAAGATCTTTACTCTGAAAACTATATAATACTTATGAAATAAATTGAGGATGACAGAAAGAAGTGAAAAGGCATTCCATACTCATGGATTGGAAGAAAAAAATATTGTTAAAATGTCTATACTACCTAAAGCAATCTACATATCTAATGCAATACCCATCAAAATACCAACAACATTTTTCACAGAGGTAGAACAATCATAAAATTTGTATAGAACCACAAAAGACTCTGAATATCCAAAGTGACCTTGAAACAGAAAGGTAAAGCTGGAGGCATCACAATTCTGGAGTTCACATTATGTTACAAAACTATAGTAATCAAAACAGTATAACCCTGGCACATAAATATACACACAGATCAATAGAACAGAGTAGAAAACCTATCCTATAATTCTTGATCTAGTGCCCAACTGTGATGAAAGATGCTATGCTTAAATTATAAAACACAATAGTAAACATATTTTGTGTCATATTTCAAATGATGCTTTATGTTTAAATTTCAAATTTTGTTAAAATAAATTTCTGTTAGATTTTAAACAACATAATGTGGTTACTAATAAGATTGTAAGAATATATTGGTAGAAATAAGTACTTCTGTCTTACACAGGGGACTGATACCAAAGCTTTCCCTTGATTACATTTTTCCTAATTCTTCTGAAGGCTAGGTAATGATTCTGTGTTTATAGATCCTTTTCCCTAATGTTCTAACTTTTTATGAGTCACTTTGAACTAAAACTTGTATGATACTTCTATTTTGGACAGGAAATTACAGGTTGTGCCATTTTCTAAATCATCAGTGCCCTGACTCAGCTTTAAAATATTCTACCTTTCCTGATCAGAGTGATATTTTCTCCTCAAGGTCAGCAGGGCATGTACTCTTACTTGTTTATAAAAAACTTCATGATTTGTGCTGAGTTATTATGGCCCACGTAATTATATCCTCTTGCTACCAAAGTTAGAAGTGTTCAGGATTGCAGGTGAAGGTTATCAGTAAGGTTTGTGTCCAGAGAAGTAGCACAAGGATGTGTCTAAACCAATGACACTGATTCACAAGCATCAGCTCTTCCATTAATAAGCTAAGTTGTCGGCACCACTTATCACCTACTCAAGAAAAACCCTTTGTAAAGAAGTTTTTTTGTCTTTTTTTTCTTTTTACTTTTTGGTTTCTTAAAAAATTATAGTTAAAGTTCCTGAAACTGGAACTCATAAAGTAAATTTCAGGTAATGAGGATTTCAGAAAAGTTCATAAAGCCTCAGTAGTGTGTAAGACTAGCTATTGGTGCATGCCTGAGAGTAAATGTTCCTTTTTCATAAACCAATTTTTATTATCCAATTCTACATTAAGTCTATAAGAAAAATCACTTCTTAAAATATTTAATTCCTGAAATATTAAAGTGCAGGTGAATTAATCTGATATTTATGGTCTAGTTGTCATAGTTTAATTCCTTCCTGGTTTTATTGGACTGATTGAATTGTGACTCTTAGGTTATGGAACTTTGATGCCCTCCCATCAATATGTGTAGGGTTGTAAAAATTTTGGTGAGAAACAGAGCATGGCATTAAACAGTAATGGGGAAATCTTCATATCTTCACATAAGAGACTGCCCCATACTGAATCACAGATACTCTATAGTGTTTGCAAATTGATAAAGCAGATACATACAGACCAAGTCTACACACTGAATTTCATACTTTAAATATGGAAATAATATCACAGGCATACAACAACACTTCTATTTTTAAGAGGGAAGAAAAAAACAGAAGTTTTTGTAGTAGAAATAATTTTCTAAAACCCATAATGTTATTATTAGAGTTGGAGAGAGCCTTAGATAAGAACTTGCAAAAACCTAGTTACCATTCAAAGAGCCTTGATGTTGAATTGATTGTGTTGCCCAAAATATGTTCTAGGCAGACACAATTTTCACATTAGCTTCTGTGTTCAAATAAGACAGTGGGAGCCTCTATGTCATACTCATTTATTTAAAATTCATAGTGACTCTTCATGTATAGATGGTTTGGGAAGTTTTATAATTGAGAATCTTTATATGCATTCTTCAAAGGTATTTTGTAAGGGTTTCCTAAAATTAATTGATCATAAAGGGGGAACATGGTATATCTGACAGCAGCAAGTAAAGTGAGAAGAAGGTGCATCTAGAAAAAAGCTGAAGTACCCATCATTGGTTGAATGTGATTTCCAATATTTAGTCTATTTGTCTAACTTAAACTTGGATGGCATGAGGCCCCAAGTCCTCTATTGATTCTATTGATAGAAATTAAGTTCCACATTCATTGTTTCTAAAACACAATTTTAGGAAATGGCCCTGCAAATGATTTACTGCTTTGCCTCCTTGACTTGTCCTCTCTTGATTCCAACTCCTGATAACCAGGATCATGAGATGGTACACCATACACAGGGATCCCTGCTGCGCTCCTGCCACTCCTCTCCAACCCCCTCCACAAGGAGAGAAAAGACAATTCTGTGTGTGATCTCTGCCTCAACCATAGTCACAGGCTATTCCTAATTATCCTCAGGAAATTGAGATAAGGTTATTGCTCTGAAGAAGATTTTACTAATGTTTGTATCTCACCTGGTTAAACTATTTCCCCATAGAGGCTCTGTCACCACTCCCAGAAAATTGGGAAACCCTATGGTCTCCCTATTGGAAAGACCTATGGGAAAAGAGTTGTTTCTTCAAGATGTATCTTGTATTAAGATCCATTACCTTAAGATCCTTCTCCTTAGTCCTTATTTTCTGCTCCAGGACTTATTCCTTTTTTAGATGGATGACACAGCCATTTTATAGAAACATCCTAAATAAGTTTTAAATATTCCTAATTTTTTAGAGCTTATTTATTTTAAGAGAGAGAGAGAGAGAACAAACAGGGCAGGGGAAGAGAGATAGAGAGAGAGACAGAGAGAGAGAGACAGAGACAGAGAGAGACAGAGAATCCCAAGCAGGCTTGGGATCCATGTCATCAACACAGAGCCTGACTCGGGGCTGGATCCCACAAACCATGAGATCCTGAGCTGAAATCAAGAATCAGAGCCACCCCGGTGCCCCTAATTTATTTTCTAATATCTAGACCAAAATGACATGTCATTTTTTCCTACATGTAATCACAGGTTACAAACAGATTTGCTCATATGCTTTCTCTATAAGGAAAGGTATTCCCTCCACATGCTCAATTCACACCTCGCCATCAGGGTCCAAATCAATGGCCATCTCCTTTACTATTTTATGAAGACTTATACAATTCTCCTTCAAAGAGAAGTAATCTTACTTGCACCCCAAAATATCTATATATCTAAATATATCAATTTATTTATACTGTATATTTTTACTGATCATATTAAAATATATCGTTATATTTATCTAAATAGTTTCTTATTACTGTTTATTCCTGATCTTGTGCTATAACAGTGTAGTATAGATTTTGTTAGAGTACATGACAGAGTGAGAGTCTTTGAAATTAAAGTAAAAGCAAAGATAATGTTACAAAAAAACCTGGAATAAAATTCTGTCTCCAAACTTATGCAGAATTTGGAAATTGTTTTTCAGATGTTTTTATTCAAAGATACTCAAAATAGATAAAACAGGAAAAGCTAATCTGAATAAATGTTAAAAATGTCTTTTGGCATTTAACTGCAAGTCCTAGAAAGCAAACTACAGAAATATCTTTAAATGAACAGACTAGTTACCACTGGCAAGTTTATGGGATTAAATTTTTTAATGATCATACAGAGAACACTATGAAAAAAATTTTCCCTACCAACCTTTACACAAAAAACTGGCCTTGAAAAAAGTTTTTCCTACACTAATATCTAGTTTTCTGATGTAAAGGGGCATTAATATATACCTGCAGTAAGAAATACATGTTTCTGTCTATGTGTATAAGACTGTGTATACACATACACACATATTACGGAGTACTAAGCTCTGCATTACAGTGTTTACTTTCAATTTTCCATGCAAAAATGTAGACACATTCTTAACCTGGAATGTTTTGAATGAATGACTTCTTCCCTAGATCAGTAAGCAGCACTATCTATATTATCATCCTTATCACCAATGACATGTATTTGTTAAGACAGATGACCAGGTTGGTAATATTTATATTTGACTGTAACTAGGTGAGGCTCAGACAATATAGGGAGAAAATCATTAGCACTTGCTTAATGAACCTCACACTCCCATTAACTTAACTAACCAGGCTAGAATGCACAATGCAGTACATTGATTCAGGGATTTCACATTAATTGCAACGAGGCTCAGAGTATCTTTGTATCAATTAAAAAGCAAAACGAAACCCTAATTTCAAAGGTTTTACAAAAGATGGTGCTGTCCACACAGGCTTGGTTAATTATTTGTTGTAATAACCTGTGTTTATTTTTTTGTTTCCTAAAAAGCAATCTTTATTTAGCAGCATAATTCATTTGTCTGTTCCAAGACTTATACTGCAGGGCATTTCATTTGAGAGCCTTTATATCTTTAGGAAGTATACTGTGGATACCAGGACTAATCTGTCAAAAGTTACATGGTTGCTGAACTGATTACATAACATTTATTTTTTATTCTGATTTGATTGGTGCTTTCAAAATATTAAGGTGGTTCTCTTCAAAAACTGTGTTAGTTAAATGTATTTACAGTTGACCTTTGAAAAATGCAAGGTTAGGGGCACCAACACCCCACAAGTCAAAAATCCATGTATAATATTTGACTCCTCCAAAACACAATTACTAATGGCCTATTATTGACTGGATGTCTTCCCAATACCATAAACAGTTGATAAACACATAGTTTATATGTTACATGTATGAGATACTACATTCTTATAATAAAACAGAGAACAGAAAATGTTATTGAGAACATCATAAGGAAGATAAAAAATACATTTACAGTACTGTACTATATTTCTTGAAAATAATTGCATATAAGTGGACCTGTGGAGTTCAAATTTGTGTTGTCCAAGGGTCAACTGTACATAGCAGCAAAAATACAAGAGGATGCATATTTAAAATACCAAGTCAAACTTACCCCTAGGCAAAATACTAAATGGAAGAAACATCCTCCAAACTCCTTTTCTTCAACAGTTTCATTGGCCCAGATGGTAGCTCATGTTCTGGTGCAAACCCAAATTTTATCTTATTTCTAGTCAGTCTTTCCTCTCCCTACTGAAAAAAAAAAAAAAAAAAAAAGAGAAGAGAGGAGAAGGAGAAGCAGAAGCAGAAGCAGAAGAAAAAGGAGCAGGAGAAGGAGAAGGTGAAGGAGAAGGAGAAGGACAAGGACAAGGACAAGGACAAGGACAAGGAGAAGAGAGAAGAGGAAAACAAGACAATCAAGCATACTAAAATATCCCCAATTTTGAAAGCCAAACTTCTATCTGACCACACCCATCTTCCACCATGCACATATATGAACTTCTCCTGGAAAATGTACTGACACTCACATATCACACATAATCCAATATCTCACATCAACAGTTAAGAACAATGGAGGTCATGGTAGTGGTGACAAAGGGTACTAACTCCTAATTCAAGCACTCTGCTTTGTATTTTACCTGTATTATTATATCACTGATTCTGAAAAATCATCCTGTAAGGTAAGTGTAAAATATTCTCCATCATACAAATGAGGAAACTGAATGCTGTAGAACTGATGAATAATGGACACAGTCAAAATGCTACCAGGCTGATACACCCGAGGGCCAAACCCATATCTCAATGACTCCAAAGTAATTCCCCAAGTAACAAATTTGTTGAATATGAATTTGGAAATAGTGACAGTGTGACTGAAGCTTACACTGGGGATGAAGTAAGGTGAAAGAGTAGGCAAAAATCATAAGCTTCCTCATGGGCCAAGCTAATTTAAAATACTGTGCCTGAATACAGTGAAAATGTATTTACACTAGGAAACTGCAAAAAGTAATTGTGTAGATGACAATGACATGGGGGTATAAGTTTAAATATAGTCCCAACGCATTCCACATGATGGTTGTAACCACAACTAACATCATTTATTTGCACACAGACCACTGAAAGATGTATTTTGTCCCAATGTGTGTGCTTTCCACCTGCAAGTATCTTGCAACATCTTTAATAAAATTACTCTGATATTACAGAAGATATTCATGAAGATTTTAAGATATTTGCTAATCATTTACATCTATGTGATCTGGGCACCAATAAATTGATGCATTAAAATTAAAAACAAATAAGACAAATATATATTCTTAGTAGACATGTTTGTACTTGTGCACATAGATCCTATTCTTACCTTAATTACATCTAGGTAACATAGCTGAACCTACATTCAGATACTCATATGTAAAATGCTTTTCAAAACTCATAAAACTATTTCCTCAGCTTTTCACTTCACACTATATCTTAAATATTCCACATTAGAGGCACTCAGGTGAGGTAAGCACCAGATGATATGAAAAAGAAAAACTTATTGGTAGAGGTAGAATTTTTTCTGCAGTTTACATACTGGCATGAAACATAAAATTTTTATGCCAGGATCTGTTTTAGCTACTTTATATTTACAAACATATTTAATCCTCAAAACAACCTTAATGTTTCTCTTATTCTTATTTACAGAATAGAATAATATTCTGAATATTTAAAATATCCTTTATATAAATGCAAACAAAATTAAAATTCTAAAATATTTTATGGAATATTTATAATATTCTTACTTTAAGGAATATATGGAAAACTACAAAGTAAACTCATGTGATTATTTTTCATTGAGGTAAAGCACACTAGAGTAGTTCTAAATTCTACAGTGAAATAAATACAATCACAGCTTAAAGTAACATTAAAAATTACCATACTTGAGGTATAATTTATACAAAAAAAGTTTCATCCATTTTATGTATACAGTTGTATACTTTTTGATAAATACATATATTAGTATAATCATTCACCACAATAAAAATGTAAAATATTGCTATTTACCAAAGAGTTCTGTTGAGCCTCTTCCCAATCCATCCTTACTTATTAATATCCCATGCAACCAAATACCTGCTTTTTCTAACAAAATAAATAAGATTTATATTTTCTAAAAGTTCGTATAAATGGAACGAAACAATATGTTCTCTTGGTTGTTGTGTTTGCTTGTTTGTTTACATTGATACATGTTATTATATATATGTCAAAAATTTGTCCTATTTTACTAAGTAAAATTGCATTAGGCAGTTTCTCTAAAATTTAAAATACAACTGCCATCTGATGCAGTCACTCCACTCCAAATTATTTAAATGAAAAAAATGAATATATATATATATATATATATCCGCAATTTTGATACATATGTATATATATGCTCATATATATATATATATATATATATATATATGAGCATATATATATATGAGCATATATATATATATATATATATATATATATATACACACACACACATATACATACAAAAACTCCTTTTCAGATGAATGTCCATAGTGGCCTTATTTTTAATATCCAAAAGGAGAACACAAAATTCCACCCACAGGTAAATGGATAAAATCATTGTGGTTTATCTAACACATGGAATATTAGCCGTAAAAAGGAATGTACTATGGATAACGTAAAACAACATGGATAAACAGCTTATTTAACATGCTAAGTATACCTCAGAGGAGAATCTATAATTGATCCATATGTATCTATTGATTATTGTATGTGAGGCTTATAGAAATTACTTCAGTTATTTATTTCTTCTACCCACTAGTAAAAAGGAAAAGCAAAAAATTACAGATATATTCTCAAAACTTCTAATTGAACATAAGGAACAAATTGCTACACTGGAACTGGATTCAGTGCACTGAAAGTAAACCCATCTCATTTTCTGACACAAAACAAATTGGAAAGGCAATCTGATATACACTTGTTAAGCCATCTATTTGGCATCATTTAATATCTCAATGCATATTAGAATATTTCTATGTTGTGATGGAAGACATCTAGGATTGTACTTGTCCTATGCTATGAAATGAAATGTACTGTGTTTCCTGGAAGTGTGAGAATAAGACATAGGGAATATATATAGCAACATCTCTTTCTTGCTAAGGGCACAATGAAATCCCGCAGCATGGGTCAACTTGTATTGCATTGTTCAGAGAGTCACATTTTGAATTCTCAATTTAGAGGACCTTCCAGGGGGCACAAATTTGACCCGCAGGAAAGTCTAATCTATGTCCAGCTCTTGAAACATGGAGATGTTAACACTCTTCTGCACTGACACATGCACATCTTGTTAAACAAAATAATAACTTATAAATTGTGTAGAAATGACCCACATTCATTAGAAATTTCCAAACTGTGCAGGGCAATATAAAATTTAGAAACCAAAATATAGCCTAATCTTGCAACCCCAAAATAAACATCATTCCAGATAGCATGCATGTATAAAAGTGAAGTGATAATAAAATATACTATATAGGTATAATTTAATAGAACTCTGCTCATAGTAATTTGTACCAAAGGTATGAAATTTAAATTGAATTTAATCAAAAATAAATTTAACTGAAATTTAAGAAATAGCTGAACTTCAATATAGAATTCTTCATTACAAAGTATAACATTGCACAAAACTTTAAGTGTTTTAGGTCATTTCTTTAGTGACATATTTCAAACTAAAAGAGTATCTGTGGAATCTTAAAGACAAAATAGAAGACAAAATGAAGAGCATATCTACATGTCCTCATGTCCTCTCCTTTATTCCAGTTTCCATTTCTGTAGTCTTACAGTTGTTCAATTTGCCTGCTTGCACAGTTTTAGTCTTAGTTCTTTTTTTTTTTTTTTTTGAGAGAGAAAGAGAAAGAGAGAGAGAGAGAGAGTAGGGAGGGCCAGAGAGGAAGGAAGAAAGAGAGAATCCTAAGCAGGCTCTGAGGTGGGCTTGATGCAAAGCTTGATCCCACGGCCCTGGGATCATGACCTGAGCCAAAATCAAGAGTCGAATCCTCAACATCCTCAACTGACTAAGCCACCAGGCTCCCCTAACAGCCTTAGTTTTAGTTCTAAGCGTTAATGAGTCCTTTGCTCATTTTAGGATAGCTGCTTTACTTCTCTCCTATTTACTTTGATTATACCCTTGGTTGATTAGATTTATCTATCATTTCTCTTTCCAAGAAGGCTAAATTGATTGTGTATTCTTTTCATTACTTGGAAGACGTAGGATCAATTCTAATTTTAAAAAAAATACAGCTGGATTGGGATGGTGGAGGAAAGTATGCTGAATATGTACATACTTAGGACATCCTCTACAATTTGGTGAATATATCTTCAAAATATCCTTGACCATTTTGACAGTTGGCACACAGTACCAAACAAAATCTGCTTAATATAATTTTGAACATATACTTTTTGAACAAAGCATGGTGCATACACACACACACACACACACACACACCCACAAACACAGCTATTTTGTGCAAGTACAACAACAGGATCTATTGTAGAAAGCATTCTTGTGCAAAGAAACCATTAGACTGAGAGGTATTTTTGTATTTTTTTCTATCAAAAAAGT
The DNA here is from genome assembly GCF_018350155.1 of Leopardus geoffroyi. Classification (NCBI taxonomy): domain Eukaryota; kingdom Metazoa; phylum Chordata; class Mammalia; order Carnivora; family Felidae; genus Leopardus; species Leopardus geoffroyi. The sequence goes on along the minus strand of NC_059336.1, from coordinate 97,631,869 downwards.
ATAAAATAAAATTAAAAAAACACTGTATCTCAAAAACAATGAGACCGTATCCAATTAAAATTTAATTCTGCAACATTGTTAACTTAAGAGTTATTTAAATAATATTTTTAGGCATCCATAAATAATGCATTTGTTACTAATTAGCAGCTTCTGCATTACCTTCTTAACTTCTGTTTAACAAGCATCCTCAGACCTTTAGGAAAATTTACATCTGTACATTTAGTTGAGTGTGGGGGAGAAAGGTAGTCAATTATTGAGATTTGGTTTAGCAGACACTAAAGGTTCTTGAAATAAATCTTGTTTGACAGAATAAAACTATTTATTCTCATGACCAATTATAAGACTAGAATGTAAATTAGAATAAATCTCTCATTCCTTTCTTATTCCCAGGAGGGTCAATCTTCCACTGAAACAATCTGTGAGATTCTAGAAAGTCTATAAACTCTAACCAAAACAAGATGGTCAGAATTAGGGTAAATGAAACTCATAGAGAGGACTGGTCAGTCAATTTGTTATTCTATAACATTTAACGTTATATTATTGGAGTTAAGGAAAGAAATCTAGAAATGGCTTTGACATTATACTTCTTTTAATATTAACAATATTAATGAACCACTGTAAATCAGGTGAATATGAGCTTCATAGAGTCATATTTTGGTAGCTGTCCTTGGGATCAGTGACCACTCACCAACCTAAGAAATCACTATCTTTTAAAACAAAGAGTCAAATCATACCCCCTGATACATTATCATACTATTGAAATCTAATTGGCACTTTTAGAGAAAAACCTGGGTTAGAGAGGCAATATTTATCTAATCAAGTAACTGAACTGAGAATATCATATTAGAAAATTAGGTGTTTATTCCAACTAAGTGATGATGTACAGAAAATCCATAAACTCATAATTTATCTCTCATATCACACCGAAATGTGTGGTAAAGAGAGTAAACACAATAGGAATTCAGTAAAGGTTAAAACTCTTTATGGGTAAAGTTCTGGAGAAGGTTTTGCCTAGAAGTGAGGGTTCAAAGATACAACGGGTCTGAATATGTGTAAAAGGATAATGTCCCCTAGATAATAAAGGATTCTGAATACTTACTTCAACAAAGGCTAGTTTTGTTTCTTGTGTGTTAATTAGCTTCTATGTGATTCTCAGTTTAAACATCTCTAAAATTAAGATATTATTTACCATAATTGTTTTTTATGAAAATAAATGATTGCAAATATAAATTGAATGTAAATATACTATTAGACAAATATATTATATGCATATAATAACTAGAGGAAAAAGTCCTAAATCCATAGCTTTAGATCCATAGCATTTAGATATGCTGTATTGTCTGTTTTTATTTTTCTCTTCTATTGCAAATGCCCACACCAAACAGACACAAACAAGGCATAAATAATGTGCAAGCACAATAAGATCTGTACATTTTAACACATATAGTCCCCTTTTCTTGAAACTACAACACAGTGAGAGCTTTAATTCTGTTTGCAGAGAGATTTCTAATATAACTAAATACCATTATGGTTTATTTGTCAATATCTCTTATATTTATTTGGTCATTATAAAATATATCTCCAAAGTCTAGTCATCCCATATTCAGCTAATAAAATTCAGTTTGTAGTCAGATTCTGGGTAACTGTTGAATCCACCAAAGTCTACAAAACTAATGATATTCTACCAATGAGAAAAAGCTAATTTTCTCTAATCATAGATTCTCCCACATTCTTTTGCTGTTACTGGCCATTCAATTAAAAATGGTATATTTCCATGTTATAGTCATCTAGACGCCCTAGAATCAGGAACTCTTAATTTACTGATTTATCACTTACTCTTGATTTGCTGTCACTCTCTTCAGTACTACTTTTTCCATTGCCCCTTGTGTTTTCATGTGCACCTAGATGACCCTTCCACTTCCCTGGCCCTTCAAATCTTTGACCTTCTTTTTTTTTTTTTTTGCAATGATTTATTGTTGATCTTCCTCCTTCCTCCGACAACTCAATACAATAGTCATACTTTAGATTCTGGCTCTCACTCTAAAAACCATCCATTTCTCAATTTCAAGCAACCTATGCTTTACTACCCCACCATCATCTATGTTTCAGCTGAATCCCTCTAGTACATTGAATTAAACAATATTGAGATTCCACTGGGACCTATAATCCTTCAGTCTTCCACCTTTTCCAATTTCCTTTCTTCCCATGTCCTTAATTCCTTTCTTATCCAATGCAAATACCATTGCTAGACAGTTATTTACCTTCTAACCGGATGCCTGGAGGCCAGCAAAGAAGTCTTGGCTGACTACGAGGAAGTCAGAGGACTGTCCTGGCTGCACATCAAAACAAAACCACAAGAAATTGGATCAAACCAGATAGGCTCAAGATGGCTGCCAATGTAGGCCAAAGTTCAGATCATTCCTTCATTATACTACACTGCCACACTAAAATCTTCTCCCTAAGAGGGCCATGACAAGAAACCCCTGACCAAATATGGAAGAAAAAGTGCTTAGCCCTGTTTCCAAGAAATACCCAGCTCAAGTAATGAAAAACCCACCCCCTTATTAACAAGTGTCAATAAAAGTTAGAAACCCAAATCCCCAGGGGCACAGTTTTCCCTTGAATTTACCCATGCTCACATCTGGAGAGTGTACTTTCACTTTAATAAACTTTCCTGCTTGTACTGCTCATCTGCTGTGTTTTTTCTGTCCTTGAATTCTTTCTTTTGACAATAAGAAGAGCCTCTGGCACTATTTTTGGATGGGCTGGGTTAAAGCCTCAGGGCTCAAGGTCTCCCCAGTTCACCCAACTACGCCATGATCTGTATGATCTGTTAGTATAATCCCTCTCTGGCATACCCCTTGAATATTATTTTTCTTGTCTTCTCATTTTTCTATAATTACATGGGGATGGAAACTCTGGGTTCTAACTTTTCATCTCCTCTCCGTGTATACCTGCATGACTTATCACAACTTGACAAAAACATCACTCAGTATTCTCTCACATAACTATAAATTAATGATTGCTAATAACAGGGGGCTCTGTGATCTATGTGACAATTATATAATCACTTTTACTTATACTTTACTTTCACTTATTTTCCTGGAAGAATATTTCAAACCTTTTCCTCTTTCCTCAAACCTCCTATAACATATTCTCCATTTTCACTTTCATCTCATGCCTTGTTTTGATGGGAAAATTGACACAATCAGATGAAAATACTCATAGCTCCCAGCAACACATCCATCTGCACCTACGGCTTTATCATCATCTGTCCTCTCCCCGGGTTGCTCTAAATCAGAACATCATGTTCCTAGCTTAGACCAAAGTTTGTGTGGGTGCACTATACTTCCTTTCTTCTTGCTGACCATTCTTCCAATAATATATCCTTTTCTTTCTTGTTACTCTTGTCCCTTACTAACAAATCATTTCTATCAGTAGGAACATACGCTGTATTTTTCCAATACTCAAAGAACATAGATTTTTGATCTAAATTTGATCATGAACATTGACCCCATTTCTGCTTTTATTTTCAGAAAAATTACATGAGGTCTGTCTACACTTGTTCTGTGCCATTCTTGTTGTCACACTAATCACTCTTGCTCAGGTGCTGGTAGAGGTGGGAAGAAATAGGGACACTTAGAAATGAAGAATATTTGTATATATAAAGCTATGGATCACTTCATCTGAGTAAATTCTCATCTTCTCTGTGATAATAAAAACATGAGGTCTGGTGTCATTAAGCCTCAGTATAGATAATTTGGACTCTGAGGTTGTTCCAGACGGACAGAGCCCCTAGAGGAAAAGGTAAGAAAGATGTGAGAAGAGCACACTGAGTTCTTTCATACATTTTATGGGTATCACGCTTGGGATTTGAATTTGGGTTAAATGCCTTCCTACAATTTTCCAATCTAACATTGTTTCTGTCATACCCTACTTCTTTCTAAGTTTTATAGAGTTCTGTAGGTGTTTCTTCTACTCTCCAATTTTGAGTGCTTATTAACAATCCCATGCATGAGTTATGAGTTATTTTGAAGGAAAATAAATAGAAATACTGTTTGTATTTCAGTAAAGAATATTGATTATTCCTAAGTGGCTCCATACCAAATGTCACACTCCTTATAATATAAATTTCATTCCTCCCTTTTCCCATGTTTTCTTATTTTTTTTGGGGGGGCGGGGGCATACACTGGCCCATTTGCTAAATTTGAGACTAGATTGATTGTTCATCACTTTTTACAGACTAAGCATAATGGTTTCCAATGTTATATATGTGTAATTTTATATAAATATGTTAATAAATTTATATATAAATTTATATAAATTTATTTATTGTATATTATACATTATATGTAATATATGTAATTTATCTTCAGGACAGCTTCATTTTTGCATACCATTTCCCAGTTAAATAACTTTCTTCTTCTTGTATTGTCTTGCCTTATTAATCTAATTTATAATTGAACTACATACCTCCCTGCAATTTTTTTAATTGTTTTTAAATTGCTTGGGGTGTTTGATAACATATCTCATATTTTTCTTTAGAAGTCCTGCATTTTTTTAAAGTGTCTTGAATACTTTTTACCCAAAGATGCTTAAATCAATGCTGCCCACTGAAGATTTAATACTTGGGATATTAGTTTTCCTCATCGAAAAGTAAAAGAAAATAAGTCATGCTCAAGTTATGTGCTTACCAAAAGAATATATGTCTATCTGTTAAATGTATGAGTTTGTTTTACTGACCTAGTTTTTTAACATGATTGCCAATAGGATGGAAGAATAATCAGATTATTGGACAATTACTCTATCAGCATGAAACCAATATTCACATTCATTACATCTTTGTCCAAAGATGCAGAAGCAGTAAGTTGGAGTAAGCAGGACTTGTCAAAGCCCTTTGACCAAAAATCTGGAGCATGAATTGTTCCACTGCATTCTAGTATTCTGCAGTATTTCTGGATTAATTCTCAAAGCATTTGTTACATCAGAGGAGAACTTAAAAAAGTTTTAGGATAGTAAGCAGCATTAAGTATAATATTAGGAGAAACCTTTGATATTCATGGGGCCCATAAGCCAGACACATGGTAGAATAGATAAACCTAATAAGCATGGATTTTGAGAAGAGGGTTTGAATACAAGCTTCACTTCTTAGTAGCTTTGTAACTTTGCCAGATTTGTTGCCCTCTCTGAAACTTACGTAACTGGTCAGGAAATTGGAGCACAAACAACTTTTTAGTTTTTTGGTCAAGATTATATAATAATGGCAAAGTGACATCTTTGTGACTTATCTGCACATATGAGGTCCATTAAAAGGCTCATAGAAACAAATCACTATTTCTTTCAACGACTATATTTTTAGATTAAAATAAAAGCCAAAAGTGAGGTAAGTCAAACGCAGAAATACAAATACTATGCATCATTCCTATGTGGAATCTGAAACAGCTAAACTTGCAAAAAAATGATGGTAAAATGGTGGTTACCAGGGTTTGGGGATGGGGCAATTGGAGGGATGTGTAAGGGTACAAACTTGCAATTCATAGATAAATAAGACCAGGAGATCTACTGCACAGCACAGTCAATAGAGACAACAATATTGTATTGTAATCACCAAACTTGTTAAGAGACTAGATCTTAGTTATGTAACCACAAAAAAAGAAATGATAATTATGTGATGAGATAGAGGTGTTACGTATCACTGCAATCACTATCATATCATAATATGTTAGCATATCAGATCAACATGTACAGCTTAAATTCACACAATATTATACGTCAAGCACATTTCAATAATAATTTTTAAAAAGCCAGTGAATTAACTCTGTTTTGAATTAATCCTTTGTGAAAATTAACTGTCATTTTATCTATCCTTAAATGTTCCTTTTGTTTTTAATGTTTATTTTTGAGAGAGAGAAAGAGAGCCAGCGAGTATGAGCAGGCGGAAGGCAGAGAGAGAGAGAGAGAAGGAGACACAGAATCCAAAACAGGCTCCAGTCTCCAAGCTGTCAGCACAGAGCCCAATGAAGAGCCTGAACTCAGGAACCGCGAGATCATGACCTGAGCCAAAGTCGGATGCCTAACCAACTGAGCCACCAAGGCGCGCCCCTATCCTTAAACTTGCCAAGGAGGACTATTATCCTAAAAAGTTACTACCTAGGTCTCCAGTAACAAATCCATTCATGCCACTGTACAAAATATTAATATGGGCTGAAAGGAGCATATTACTCAGCTTATCACTTCTTATAAATTTAATTTTGCCTAAGAGTAGGTTTAAATTACAGCTGGTGTATGATATTCTCATCCTTATTTCTGAGATGCCTGAAAGGATTTACTGACCCTTGGCCAAATTGTAAGAAAATGTCTTAGCTAGTAACTTACACTGTTTAAGTCTGAAAGTCCCCTAGATGATCCTGTTACTAGTTTTTCTAGATTCTTTACTGCAAATATCAGGTTGATGGTTTTCATCTTGCTAAACAGGTTACAGAGCTTGTTTCAGATACATGACAGTAGGGTATAAAAGATGTCTTAATAATCCTGTGGTCTGGCTTCTCTCACATGTTAATGGTGTAGTTCCCAATACAAATGCACAATGTATCTTTGACAACTGGAAAGATGCCCCAGGGAACTGACTGTGCCTGAAGTCAAACTTCTCTGTGCTTATCTTCACTTTCTTTTTTTCTAATGTATCTTTCTAATTGTCCTTATGGAAGCTTTGGAATCTCCTGAGACCTTTACATTCTCTGACCCTATGCAATTGTTTTAAGTTTCAAATAAAAACCATGTAAATGTAATACATGCTTTTGCTTGAAGACAGTAGACATGTGTTTCCCCTTTGTTAGTGTTTAGAAAATTTTATTTTAATTAATCAAATGACAATGCATTTTGTATTGTTTGATCAATGAAACTGATTTTTAAACCTTTCCTTTAAAGTTGCACTTTACCCTATTATGAAAAAAAACACCAAAAATTAAATGTATAACAAAAGAATATGCAGACAAAGACATTAAAAATTTGAGTGACAGACATTTAGGTTTAAACTCAGTAACTGGATTGTTTCTATATTATGAAAAGTGAATTAAATTATCTGTCTTATCACTGTAACATCAATGTTCTAAACCGACATTGCTTAGTTATTTAAGAGGGACTAAAAAAAAAAGAACATTTATATTTTGGCAAGAAGCATTTAAAACCAACTGAAGTGGGGTGCCTGGGTAGCACAGTGGGTTAAGCATCTGACTTTGACTAAGGTCATGTTCTCATGGTTCTTGGGTAGGAACCCACTAGGGGGCTCTGTGCTGCCAGCTCAGAGCCTGAAGCCTGCTATGGATTCTGTGTCTTCCTCTCTCTCTTGACCCCTCCACGCTCATACTCTCCCTCTCTCTCTTTCAAAAATAAGTAATAAACATTAAAAAGATTTTTTAAATCAACTGAAGTGATAAAATTGTAAGATTTCAAGGTTGTAAAGATGGGCAAAGGAATATTCTAAAGGCAGAAGTGTTTGGAAAACAAGTATGTTTGTAGTAAAGATAATGAGTTCAGCACTTGAAATGCTGGTACAGGACTTTAGGTCAGGAATGCAGATATGCCTCTAGTACACAGAGGTGAAGGCTGAAGTACTGAAGGCTGAAGTTATTTTTATTGAACCCAAGTTAAATAAAAAGGTGTAGATCATAGAGACTGGCACCTTTTTAAACATTTAACAGTCATTAATGTCAACCAGATATAGAATATCTCTATGAATATGGGTGAAGACTAGACCTCACCCGTACATAAAGACCCAATTCATGGATGTGACTATATGTAAAGAAACTTTTACCTGGAAAATTAAAGAATCATTTATTACTTAACTTGTATTTTGGCAAGTCTTAAGTATTTGATTGTTTTTTGATATGAGAATTATTGAATTTTTAAATTAGGGAATAGATATTGAAGAATATCAAATCCAATTACTGTATAAATGTTTGGATTCCCTCCCCATCTTTTCTATATGGTTAACAACAACATAAAAAAGTTTGCATCCAACATCAGAGAAATAGAAAATTCACTTAAAATGTTATCTGCTATGCTTCTTAGCAATTTATATTATGCATCAAATAGAAATTAAATTAATCTTGGTTATTTATCTTTTTTTTTTAATTATATGAAATTTATTGTCAAATTGGTTTCCATACAACACCCAGTGCTCATCCCAAAAGGTGCCCTCCTCAATACCCATCACCCACCCTCTCCTCCCTCCCACCCCCCATCAACCCTCAGTTTGTTCTCAGTTTTTAACAGTCTCTTATGCTTTGGCTCTCTCCCACTCTAACCTCTTTTTTTTTTTTTTCTTTTTTTCCTCCCCCTCCCCCATGGGTTCCTGTTAAGTTTCTCAGGATCCACATAAGAGTGAAACCATATGGTATCTGTCTTTCTCTGCATGGCTTATTTCACTTAGCATCACACTCTCCAGTTCCATCCACGTTGCTACAAAAGGCCATATTTCATTTTTTCTCATTGCCACGTAGTATTCCATTGTGTATATAAACCACAATTTCTTTATCCATTCATCAATTGATGGACATTTAGGCTCTTTCCATAATTTGGCTATTGTTGAGAGTGCTGCTATGAACATTGGGGTACAAGTGCCCCTATGCATCAGTACTCCTGTATCCCTTGGATAAATTCCTAGCAGTGCTATTGCTGGGTCATATAGACCTACCCTATGACTCTTGGTTATTTATCAACTCAATCACTCCCATCATGGGTATTTATTGAGGAAATATTCTCTACTTTCAATAAACCTAATGAAAAAACACAGCTATTGTTCCTGAAAAACTCACTGATTCATTTATTATAGTAACATCAAATCATAAAGATAAAATCTGTCTTCATAGATACATTTATAAACATAATATATACATTGACATTGTTTATTTTTCTAGGGAAGAAATAATCAAATAAAGCTATGTAAAGGAGATGGTATAAGCAAATCTTGCTTAATTATGCATGTATGCATGTATGTATGTATGTATGTATGCATATACCCCATGTGGGACTGAAAGTTGTAACTTCAAGATCAAGTTGCATGCTCCTCCGAGTGGGTCAGCCAAGCACCTCAGCAAAGCTTTATGCAATGATAGAAATGTGGGAATCGTCTAGGATTCCCCTAGAAGGGAAGGGTCTATATAGCATCTTTCTGCCCCTGGGCACATAAAAGAAAGTCTACTTTTTTTTTTTCCCAACGAGATCTCTCATAATTCTTCATGATCTTCTATTCTCCATTCTAAAATTCCCATTTTTTTTCAGTTTTTCATCATCTGAAGCATTTCTGAGTTACTTTAGAGTTTTTGAGCATATCCTCATTTCTCTTGAAGTTAGAATGAATACATTCCAGATAAACCAGAATATGAAGATGATGATCATAGAAGAAAAGAAAATGGAAACTTCTTTATTTTTAGTGGAATTTATGCTTATTTTATCTGCTTTGTAGCTCACATTGAATTCTGATTTGTGTTAGTCTAATAACTGTGATAAAAAATCTTCTCATTAATTATTAACTCAATAAGAAACGAAACACAAAAACTTTAATATTTGCAAACTTAATATTTGCAAAACTTTAATATTTGCAAAATTTTCCAACATTAATATGTGTGTCAAACATAGCTTGGTTTTGTCTTCCCACATGTTCATGGTATCTTAACAGTGGTAGCACTGTTGCCTTGGCAAATCAAGAAACATCTTGTGCTTTCAACTACTCTGAAAATGTTGACCTTTTATTAGACATAAAGTTGTTTATTTACTCCACCAATGGAAAAATTATTTCATTAGTGTAAATGTAGGTATCATTCCCAGTATAAATAATATATGAAAATAATAGATAAGAAATTTCAAAAGTGAGAATTCATAAAAGCAAAATAACTACAACAGTACTTGGGCTTAATGTATTTTGACTCAGATATTCCTCAACCATTCGTTTAAAATTAAAGGAAGTTCTTCATGTTCTTCATAACTCCAGCACTGCATAACACATAACTTTTAGAGCTCTGTGATCTCTCTGTTCCAAAAATAACACTTTCATCGTCTTTCTGTTCCTCTGGGTGAGAATTTGGATATCACCAGACATTTTGATTTTGCCAATCTCTACATCAAATAGCTTTAGTTCACTCCTTTTTAACATCATTCAATTTTACTTTGTGAAAACAAGTCAACAAAGTGAGTCTGCTTTTGTAATGTGTTATGATGATATTAAGTGGTAAATGATGAATGCATATTTAATTAGAAAACAAAGATTCTTAGAAAAATAGTAAAACTTAAAAGAGTATGCCTTAAAGTATTTTCAAACAAGCTGCTAAATATTTATTTTGAAAACATTAGGTTGCTTATGTTTAGTATCAAGTAACACATCTGTAAAAGCACATTACTTAAAATGCATATCAATGTGCAGTATTTTCATAAATATGCAAAATGAACCTACAAAATTCAAAAGCTTCCTTTTTAAACCGTATTTAAAATATTTTAAATTTGATTTGTGGTTCTTTTTAGTCATTTGTTAAGATTGGCAGATGACATAACTGAACTATTAAAAGTCATCTATCCATCTGCTCAGTCATTCATGATGTACTAACCATTTATAATGAATAGTTATATCCACTGATTATAGTATTGTGTTAAAGCAACACAATCAAGGGTTGGAATAACATATGCACCAAATTGCTTGATGTAATTACATGGGAATAACCTCAGGTCTTATTATCATCATTACAGACTATGGTTTCAAAGGGTATGACAGATATGATGATTATTGTTCATGTAGTCTCACTTTAGGAAATCATACATATATAAAGAGCTTAATGAATAACTGGTCATACTTAATATAATGGCATATTAATCCTGGAGTAGCCTTTTGATTTGGTTTCGCCCAAAATGATCATTTAGAATGAGTATGAATATACATGGTTCATATTTATATGAGCATGTATGTGAATATATAATATATATAATTCATACACACACACACATATATTTCCACACAGCCATATACTGATTAATCTATTCACAAATGAATATGAAAGTTCCAGCTACCGATGGAGATCTGGGAAGATCCCAAACTCACCTCCTACCATGAATACACTGAGTCTACAGCTACATGTGTATGGAACAATTTCTCTTAAAAAAACCTACAGGCTGGCTGAATGACAATAACAAACTGAGAAAATGAGAAGAAAACCACACTGAAGCAGGTAGGAGACACTGCGACATAATCTAACCACAAGCTCCACCCCTAGCACACAGACCCACCACCTGGAGGGTGGATCTTCTCCCGAGGAGGAAAACATCCAAATCCCACATCAAGCACTTCAACTTTTAGGACCTCCAGCTAAGAGATGAGCCCCTCAAACATATAACTTTAAAAACAACAGGTCTCAGGACCGTGACCCACAAGACCATAATGATCTGGGAGACTACTCCTAGAGGGTAAGTGCACTCGGACTTATTGTCCCCAGGGCTCAGCCAAACTTTAAGTAAAGGAGACTCACTTTTTTATATTAAAGTGCAAGCCCCAGGGGCAGGCTTAACACACACATCTAGGAAACTGCTTGAACACCCTCTGGGCCAGAGACAGGCAGGTACCACCTTCACCACTCTCTATTTGCAGTGCTCCAGAGCACCAGTATTTCCCCAAAGAGAGTTTTTACCTGAGTCTGGTGTCCACATCTCTGCAGTTGCCATCCAGAAAATGCCTCTTAAGTGCCTGGCTCTAGAGGCCAGGCAGGGTGGCTTGTGTTCCTAGTCCCAAGGGACTGTAATAATTCATGTCACCCAGAAAGGAGCTCAAACCCCCTGATGTTTGCAGCTGCTGCCAGGAGGCATGTCCTTATTGCCTGGCCTTGGCAACCAGTGGGGCTCATGCCGGTGGGTCCCATAGGACTGCAAGCAATGAAGAAGAAAGAGTTCTTAAACAGCTAGGATCCCCAGGGCACCGCAAGAGGCAAGGGACCCAGGAGTTCTGTCCTTTGGTGAAGGAGGCCTAGTAGCTAATCAGCATGGCTGCAGCGAGGGGCAGGCTTCTGATTAAACACATCATCTAGAGTCTGGCTGTAACTTTCCGGAAACCTTGCTGGGCGAGTGCTACTTCATGCTCTCCCACTGCCAAGTTCCTGAGCGCCAGTGTCTCCTAGAGGGGAGCAGTACACATAGCTGGTGCCCTGGTTTTTGCAGCTGCCACCCAGGGGATGCTCATTGTTTGCAGGTCTCTGGTGCCCAGCGGGACTTGCATTCCTGGATACCGTGAGGCTATGACAATTGGAGACATGGTTCTTGGCAGGCTGCCTACCCTTGGCCACTGCCCAAGAATAGCCGTTGGATAGTCAACTGTGGCACATTATCCCAGTTTTTCTGTGATGTAGGCCTCTTTGCTTGTCCTGGAGCTTCAACCTGAGAGGCAGGCCTCAGGTCTGGCACATATCTAGTGGATAATGGAGCTTCTCTGAAGGAATGTAAGCTGTGGACGCACTCTCCTTCTGCCTTGCTTCAGCTTGCCAGTTTTTCCCAGGAAAGAGCTTATACGCTCGCATGGAGCCACGATTTTTGCAACTGCCGAAGAGGGAACAGTGCCAGATTGCCTGGCAGAAGGGGCTCCCGCTTGTGGTCTCACAGTACTGCATGTATTTGCAGAGATTTTTAAAGATTAGGCTTGAGGGTCTGACTTCAAAACAGGCTGAATCTGGGTGCTGAGATCCTCTCCTTAGGGACACTGACAGGTTTTGGCACATCCTCAGATACTGGGAGCTATTAAACAATGGTGGTAGATATATAGAATGGAGTATTATTCATCCATAAAAAGGAATGGAATCTTGCTCTTTGCAGCAATGGGATGAACCTTGAGGGCATTATGCTACATTAAGTAAGTCAGACAGAGAAAGACAAATACCACATAATCTCATTTATATGTGGAATCTGAGAAAAAAAATAGAATAAATAAATACATAAACACATGAATATGTACAGCATTCTGAAAATGTTTCTAGAATCATTAGATTTTACATGTATAGAATGTGAAATAGATTCAGAATAAAAAAAGAATTAGTCTTACATACACATTATTTTAACATAGATTTTACCAACTTAATTTCTCTGAAGACACATTTTTTTTTCTGATTGCAAAATAATTTTCATTGCTTGAATTTACTGTATCTTAATCAGTGGGCTCTGTTGTCCTCAAATGTATGTGAAGATTAAATTCTTATTCTGTTGCTATTCATTTCCCCATAAAAATTTAAAAGGTCATTTAAAGTATTATTTTCAAAACACGTGTGTAATATATGCTCATTGGTGGCTTTTGTAAAAATTTACAAAGCATAAAAAAACAGCACCCAGTACTTCACTATTCAGAGGAAACCAAGCTAAATAGCATATGAATATCCTTTATGTTTTTAAATTCATATTACTATATACAGACTATGTATTTCCATTATTTCTAGGATTTGTCACATTATATTGATATCTTTCTTAAATTTCTTACATTGAAAGTATGTAATCTAGAATTATAAATTTAAAAAATACATATATGTGATATACATTATGTGTCTACCATGTCCATATTTCAAGTGACTTTAAATATATTTTTAATTTAAAAAACTCTCTTTTCTTAAGTTAATAAAATTCAATGCATGTTTACTCAGCCAAGTCAGAAAACATAAATTCCTAAAACAAGACAAAATAAAATACTTACAAGTATACTTCTAAATCAAGATAAAGTGGCACAGTGAGTTTACATTTCAAAATTCTGTTCTGTTTAAACATGTCAAAATGCAGCCATCCTATAAAAAGAGACAGCCAGAAATAAATATTCAGAATCAAATGCAAAATAAACTTTGTCAAGACCTAGAAATGGAATAGAAATGTAAATCAGTGAATAAGGCTGAAGTTGCAGATTGGAAGTTTGACTACTTTCATGAAAAAAATGAATTAAAACTTCCCATCATTGAAGGGAGAGCAAAGTCAGGCTCACTGCATCTGTAAAGCAAACAAATAAAACCTGCTAAGTGCTGAATAGAACTAAATCTTTTTGGAATATATAGACCAATAGATACTGAGTCAAACCACTTAATGTCTCTCTCACTGAAGTTTATACATAGAAAAAAAGAGAAGGAAAATAGGAAGATACAAAACTTTCCCTGAGAATGAGTTTACAGGCTATAATTTCAATATATATATGAATAACTCCAACACTGAAAAATACAAAACTCACATTTGGAATATGATTCATTATACATAAAAATTTTTAAAAATAAAGGAGATGAAGGGGAGCCATTTAAATTAGCCATGCAAAAGAAGTCAAGAATCAGACAGCTCAACTTACAACAGTGAACAAAGGACTGACACATCACAAAAGAAGATACACAAATAACCGAAAACTTTATGAAAATTGCTTAACATTATTGGTTATGAAGGAAATGCAAATTAAAAAACAATGAGATGTCACTTCAAACACATTAAATTGTCTAAATTTAAAAAAAAATCGTTAATGCTAAGTGTGTAGATACAGACTAACTACAATTCTTGAACTCTATTGGTGGGATCATTAAACATACAACCATTTTGTAAAGTGTGTTTGCATCTTCTTATCAATTAAAATATACATGAACCGTATTATCCAGAAATGCAATTATTAGGTATTTATATATAAATATACATAGCAGTTTCATTAATTATAGCCTCAAACCAGAAACAACCAAAATGTCAATCAATTGGTCAATGGCTAAATACAATTCAATACTTCTGAGCAATAGAAACAAAACAAAACAAAAACAAAGCCATTAATCCATAAAAAGTTATAAACAGAAGGACACATATTTATTTAATGGTTCAATTTATTTGGAAACCTAGAATGGGCAAAACTAATCTATCATGACTGAAATAAGATCAACGGTTGCCTGGGGTGGATATGGTTACTTCAAAACAGCATAAAGACCATAAATGAACTTTCTGGTGAAACAGAAATATTTTGCATCTTGAGTGTGGTGTGATGTGGTGGTGGCTACATGAGTATACTTTGTTAAAACTTATCAGGCTATATACATTTGAAATGTGTGCATTTTATTGCATGTGAATTATAGCACCATAAAACCAATTTAAAAAATGCAGTGGTACAGAATTGAGGAACCAATAACCAATTAGTGATACACTAATAGTTGTATACAACTACTATAATACTATATGGTATTATAGTACTATAGGACTACTACAGTATAGTAATAAAAGAGAATATTGAAATATCATATAGGAACCAACTCAGAGGCAAAGACATTGAGGGAGACAGAAAGAAGAAGAAGAAGAAGAAGAAGAAGAAGGAGGAGGAGGAGGAGGAGGAGGAGGAGGAGGAAGAGGAGGAAGAGAAGGAGAAGAAGGAGGAGAAGGAGGAGGAGGGGGAGGAGGAAGAGAAGGAGGAGAAGGAGAAGAAGGAGGAAAAGGAGGAAGAGGAGGAGGAGAAAGCGAGGAGAAGGGGCAGCAGGAGAGAGGGAGGAAGGAAGGAAAAAAATAAAACAGAAGTAGGGAGAGAGGAAGAAAGAAGGGAGAGAAAGAGGAAGAGAGGGGAAGAAAGTAGAAAGGGACGAAGGGAGGGGAGATGTAAGTTCAGAACATAGATTAAGAAACTCTGAACTTTTCCAACAGGAATACAAGAACAAAAGAATGGAGGAAAAGAATATTTGTAGATATTCTGAGATTTTCAGACAAATAAATTATAAGCCCTCACATTAAAAAGCACACTCTGGGGCCAAATAGAATAAACACAATTAAATCTATGGTCAAACCTACTTTGTAAAACAGCAATTAAAGAAAGCTAAGAGAAACCTTTTATGCCCAACAGAAGGTAGAAAGACAGATTACCTGCAAAACCTGAGAGAATTTTCATCAGCAACCAGTATAACAAAATATAATAATTTCTTCAAAATGCTTTTGCAAATAAATATACAAAGCACTTACCCTACAATTTTATACATAACAATCTTGATTCAAGAATAAGAGCAAAGTGAATGTTCAGTAATATAAAGGCAGAAAATAATTGAATAGGGACAGGCCCTAAACAAAAAAAAATGCTTATAATTAAGCAATAATTCTGTTATTAAGCTTATTTTAAAATGTGAATTTGTTCCAAAACAATTAATACATTGGGGAATAATGTGAGTATAACATGAATTTTATATTTGCTTGATTTGTCCATGAGAAACACTAGGTAAATGCAGGAACCCGTATCCAGCTGAATCAAGCCACATGGAAACACAAATCTAAAACATCTATAGTCTCAGTTCACCACGTGTATTATAAGCCACACCCATCCACACCTGGAGTGGACTTTCCATCAGATTTTAGATGACCTTCCTTCTACCACTTTACAGTAATCCACAAGCTGTATCCCTTTTTTAAACCACTTGGACACGAAAAATTCTGGTCTTTTTCTTGGAAAGTATAATATTTATTGTAAGTTTTTACATATTTATTAAATATTGTTCATATATAAAGCTTTGCCACTATTTTTTATTAGGGTCCTGTCTTTTTCTATATGTCACTGACAAACTGAGTGTTGTGCCCCCATTCCATTTTATCTACAAAATTGATGTATTTTTTATTATACAATTTTAAATAACGCAGTAAATTTTTAGGAACACACATGCCATCCTGTAGCAGAATGTTTGCATCTAATTTCAGTGCATGAAAATCAAGCAGAGTAATATTAGAGAAAAAAGAAAACAAATAAAAAAGATAAAATGTGTTCATAAATTTGATTATCAACTGATATTACTATGTCTATAACTTAGTCCAAAATATTTCATCATTGTTATTGTAATAAAAGTGTTTGCGTTAATTAGTTTCAGCTACACTCTGGTAGCACTGTGTGTTTCTGATTATAATATTATCATATTCCTGAGTGGATAGCTGGCATTATCAGAAATCCTATACTTGGTGGCAGCCACTTAAACTGTCACTTTATCTTTAACTCTGATAAACATCAGATATTTTGTTAATTAGCAAAACAAATGTCAGAAGTAAGCTTTAATGGTAAAATCAGGGTATTATAAATTGGCATAAAAAATGTTTTAAATACAGATATGGTATATTTAACATTCTTCTTACTGAAATAGTTTAAGAAGCTACTGAAGTTTATTCCCTACACTCTTAGTATAGTGTCTGAAGCTTTAGTTGTAAATAGCTCTGTGCCCAAATTGCTTAAGGTAAATTGAGTACTTCATGCTATAATGGTAACAAACATGATTTGGAATATTGTTCTATATGCTGGCAATGAACATATCTAGCAAGGTAGTGATCTGAGGACATAAAATAACAGAGAACTATGACTTTATAGAAGTTACAGAACAGATTGTAGACATGTTTTAGTTTTCAATGTTTTTTTTAAAAAATAATGTATATCTGTATGGGGAAAATTTAGTCTCAGATTGACCCATTTGTATCCAATAGCAAGGTTGTACATGAGTATTCTCACCACAGATATATATCAATGGCCATAATGATGAACTAAAATAAGTAATAATACGAATTATTACTATTCAAACTGGTCTGGCTTACTTCAAAACTATTAAATAAAGAATAAAACATCTAATATTATGTTTTTAAGTGATAAAAGTGAAGCCTTAAACCATAAACCAAGATGCAGCTATTGGTTAATGTGAAATTAATCATGATAATAACTTTACCTTAGAGATCAGGAAAGTGGGAGGAAGGAAAGAACCTTTAAATATATAGTAATATATGCAGCATAAAATATCAGCCCTATGTGTGTGTGTGTGTGTATATATATATATATATATATAATTATGTATTATCTATATTATATAATGTATAATAAAACTATTGTTACATGTATATCTATATATGTTATGGTGACATGTATATCTATAGATATTATGGTATGAAATAAAATAACATCTTTGAAAATACTATGGGAAAAGAAAGGGATTACAAGACAAAAACCAGTCCCACAAACGACCAGTCAAAGAAAGAGAAAATGAAAGGGCTGATGAAAGAAACTAAAGGTGCAAACTCTAACTGCAAATTATTCGCCTCAGTTCTTTACTCCAACTTATTTATATACAAGGTGACTTGTATTTTTATTTCTCCATTAACATGGAGAAGTTTATTTCCCCAACTCTGGAGCTTTTGACACCACCCTGATTAAAGCATATCTGGATAGCCCCCTGATTCCTAAGAGAAGAGTAAGACACACATGAATAAGTTCACTCTAACTGATTGGTTCTAGCTAAGCCCAGCTGTTTCAGTCAACACCCAAAGGACCTGCAGATGCATGAGCTAAATAAATGAAATACTGCATTGTTGGTTTAATAGACTGTGTTAAATGGCAATAAGTGACCAAAAAATTAATAACTACAATTCATGTAAAGACACTTAATTTTGCCATTTAATACTCAACACTCAAGATGATCAGATTGGAACTATAATTATATGGTGCTTTAAAAATTATGTGATACTTTAAACCCAAGCCTGAATCAAAGACACACAGAAAGACTAAATGACAATCAAGTGATTAAAAAATATATATATTAAAGAAAAATTATTAGATGGAAAAATCCTAATATCCAAAAAATAATAAATTTGGAAACAAGCATAAGAGGAAATGCTGCAAGTGTTCCATTTGGCCCTACATACACATCCTCCACGTTTCTCCACCCTATACTTTGCTTGCCCCAGCAGGACAGCATGCATTACATCAGCCAAACTTCTGTGTCCTTTGTCCTCTAGTTGGATTTAGCTAATGCTGAGTCCATAAAAAAATACTGGAAATATGGAGGTTAGTTTGGCCAAAGGGTTTCTTCCTGAGTCTCTTCTCTAAAGTAATATCTGAGCTAGTGACTGTTTCTGTCAATTGTGCATTATTACCTCTTTCCTTGTGGACTCCTCTATATAGCCTTCCTCTGACTCCCATCATTGATCTTTTTCCCTATTCCATTAGGCCAAGGTAGGGTAATAACTCTTCTTCTGCAAGTCCCAGATGATTACACTCACCCCACATCTCACTTCTACTTCTCCAATGGTTTCCTTTGTAAATAACTCCTTGAATTGTGATACTTTAAATGGTTGCTCCATTTATGGTTTGGAAGCTGTTTGATACAAAATGTGGGAACAGACTCAAAAATAGGTTTCATGGATTGGATTGAACATATATTTGAGGAGAGTAGAGATAACCATCTTTCTGGTGGTATGAGCTGGGACACAAATAATTCATCATGTGTTTTGACAATATGATTATTCAAATTATTTTGGTGGCATCATGAGATAAAGGGGGGATGGACAGCAGAGAGTAAGAAGGATTAAGTGACCATGCAGCTTAGTCACTATGGCAAAAATAATTTATAAAGCCTGTGTCCTCTAGTTTTTTTTTTTTTCTGATGAACCTAAAAAGTCTATGTTGAGAAAAACATAATTTAAAAGCCACAAATATGCAATTACAAAAATGACAGAAAGTCCTCCTTGTCGTCATTGAAGGAGTCCCTCAAATCCTGTAGCTGCATTCAGATTAGGCTGAAGGCCACGCCTAGAGTAGAATTGTGAGATTGCAATACTGATTAATGTTCAACTTTATGATCTTTTTACGAGGTAAGGACACTGATGGGGATGAAGAGGAAAGTAGGACCTGAGATGGAGATATTTGGTCAAATGTGAATAAAGAACATAAATTTAAATCTAATCATTCCCTTCAACTTTCACATAAAATCTTTTCAATGACTATCCTTGGGGAATAGTTTCTTGAGTTGATTATTTACCTTAGGATGCTCTTCTATCACTTTTGATTCTAAGTTCCATACTGAGAGTTAGTTCAAACATATCCTGGACAGACAGACAGAAGCACTGGCCTTCTACATTGCTTACTAAGAGCCTGGACTAAACAATCCTCTACTACTGATCAAGTTGAAATGAGAAGATGTCTTTGGCATACAAATGAAGGGCAGCAATGATCCAGGGAAATGAAGATGCTCAAAAACTATTTTGAATAGTTTTTCTATGACAAGTTCCTCTGTATTTCCTGAATCATAGCCTCCAAGAGGGCCTAATGGATAGTCTTCACTGAGGCATTAGAAATTGATGGTAATGAGGGAGGTGATAGCATCCCTGAGGAACCTTATGGTAGTTGCAGACTACATCAACTATATCAAGACATTACATTAGGCAATTCTACAGCGGAATTTTATTCTTAATCTTAGCGGGAATAATGGGATCCCAGAGTAACAAAGTCCAGGTAGTATTCCTGCTAATACTTCACAGAGGAGATAACTGTAATTGCAACTATAGATCATGAAAACAGAGAACTCTGACTGTTTTGATTTTTAGGGATCTTGTTGAATGGTTAAATGAAAAAAAATCAATAAAACTAAAAAGCAACTGAATGAATGGGAGAAGATATCTTTAAATGGCATATCCAATGTAGGGTTAGTATCCAAAATACATAAAAACTGATACAAGTCAACACCAAAAAGAAACAACAACAACAACCACAACAACAAATAATCCAATTAAAAAATGGGAAGAAGACATTATTAGATGTTTCTCCAAAAAAGACATACAGATGGCCAAAAGACACATGAAAAGATGCTCAACATCACTCGTCATCAGGGGAATGCAAATCAAAATTACAATGAGATATCACATCACATCTATCAGAATGAATAAGATCAATGATACAAGAAACAGCAAGTGTTGGTGATATGGAGAAAAAGGAACACTTTTGCACTGTTGGTGGTCATGCAAACTGATACAGTCACTATGGAAGACAGTGTGGAGGTTCCTCAAAAATTAAAAAAAAGAACTACTCTGTATCTCAGTAAACACACTACTGGACTACACGGTATTTACCTCCTAAATACAAAAACTCTAATTCAAAGGGATACATACACTCAATGTTTATTGAAACAATATTTACATTAGCCAAATGTTGGAAGCAGCCCAAGTGTCCACAGATAAATGAATGTATAAAGAATATGTGGTACACATATGCAATGAAATATTATTTAGTCATTAAAAGGAAGGAAATCATTCCATATGTAATGACACGGTTGGAGCCAGAGAGTATAATGCTAAGCGGGATAAGTCAGTTAGAGAAAGACAAATACCATATGATTTTAGTCATATGTGGAATTTAAGAAACAAAATGAGCAAAGAAGAAAAGGAGAGAGAGAAAAAGAGAAACAAACTAAGAACAGACTCTTGGCTATAGAGAACAAACTGACAGCTACCAGAAGGAGTTGGGTGGAAAAATGGAGGGAAATTGGGGATGGGGATTAAAGAGCACACTATAAATATATATATATATATATATATATATATATATATATATATATATATGTGTGTGTGTGTGTGTGTGTGTATATGTGTGTGTGTATATATATATATATATATATATACATACATAAATAAGTAAAAGATAAATAATACACTTATTGTGATAAAAAAGAAAAGAAAAAAGAAAAAATACAATAGAGTCTGTTAATAAATGTAACGCCATAATGCCATCCAGCATTACAAAATAAAATCTAAGTTTAAAAGCAAACAAACAAAAAATCCAAAACAAACAAAAAAGGATTTCTAGAAATTAAATAAGGAACAGCTTATAAAGATTCTATGTAATATACATAGGAGAAAAACCTTGAGGTCTGTTGGAAACCTGGAGAGAAATCTAATTGAAATCCCTAATGTAGAAATTCACACAGTCTTTTCATACCTCAGTTCACAGACCAATTCAAAGACCAAGAGATAGTCAACTAGTTAGTATTCTCAATTTATTTTAGGAAGTTTTCTTTAGTGTATCCTCAAGTATACACTATAAATCTTTCCCTAAGCCTTCCCAAGAGGGGTCTAATGTACTGGTTAGAGAAAAACTAGTAAGATCTTCCAGGAGTTACTAGATATTAATCATGAACTTTTACTAATCTCTGCAGACCAGGTATAAGAGTATGGTTCACCAATAGAAATTCAAGGAGGTTAAGTGATAGATCAAATTTTGGTTCTAGTGTATTTAATAAGATATGATGGAACTATGAATGTTTTCCATAATTAGTTGCAAAACGTACAGCTCAGAGAAATAATTACTGACAGAACCACTGCAAGTTTCTTTAAAAAAAAGAGCAAAATAGTAAATTATAAGATATATGTGAAAATCTGACAAATGATGCTTATAAAGAGAATATTATAAGGAAAATTATCAACCAGATATACATTACAAAAACAGTTTTTGGCCATATTTGCACCATCAATGGACTACTTTTATTGCAAATATGAAAAGAACTATTTCTAGTCAACAGATTAAAAATAAGGGGGAGTATGAAATAAAAAAAATCAATAAGGGGTGCGTGGGTGGTTCAGAGTCAGTTAAGCATCTGACTCTTGATTTTGGCTCAGGTCATGGTGTCAAGGTTTGTGGGCTCGAGTCCCACGTCAGGCTATTTCTTTCTTCCTCTCTCCGCCCCTCCCCATTCACACACACTCTGTCTCTCTAAAAATAAAGAAAGAAACTTAAAAAACATAATAAGCATTTTGGAGAAGTCTAAGTGACTAACAAGTATTTGAAAAGATGATCAACCTCACTAATGAATAAGATAGATGGAAATTAAAATAAAAATGTACCTGTCCAATTGACAAAAATTAGAAGAATATATATTTAGTGTCGTGTATAAATGAGAAAGTAGGATTTTTTCTTAGTGTGAATGAAAAAATAAACTTGTCATCCTTTGGTAGCACAATCTGGTAGTACATAATTAAATTAAGTGTACTTAAGACCCATCAAACCCACTCCTGGATATTGTAGCAAATGCAAATATTAATGTAAGTCTTAGGGCGACAGCATGAAGGTTTTGTAGCAGATATGTTTGTGATAGCATAAAATTAGAAGCAATGGGTGAGAATGCCAAACAAATACTATGTGCTATTAAAAATATTTCAGTGTCCAGATCCAATCTTAAATTCTCTTGAGTTTAATAGAGAGGTCTTCCTTCATTTGTGTTGGCGCATATATTCATCTGTATATCTATATGTCAAATGGGATTTTCAGATCTTTCTCAATGTACATTTAAAAGTATTAAGAGCTTATTTGAACAGATTTCCTCTTTGACCTTTTAATTATCTACTGAAGAAACATTAAGTACTCACACAAAGTGAAATCATTTAATAATTCTCTACATTTTATTTGTCTTTATGTTCACATATGTTCCCTTATCAGATGTTTTCAAAATTCTCATCAACTGAATAATTTTGTCATAACTTGGTGTGTCTAAAGCCCTTTGGAAATCATTTGTTCAAATTCTTACTCCCCATGCCTTTATCTGTCACTACTATTTTAAGTTCATTCTACATATGTAATATTATGCATATTAAGCCTAGATTACTCATATTAAAAACTCAAATGATCAGTATTTTGAAACTGGTAATAATATGGAATATTATTGTAAGCTACTTAAAAATAGCAATTCTCATAAGTAACCACACCTATACTTCTAATTCAAATTTCATAATTTTGTTAACTGTAGGCACAACAGAAATCAGACTGACATTTTGGGGCTGGTATTTCTGACCTTCTGTGTGTGTATGTATGTATATAGTTCAGGTTCCTTGGAAAGCATAAGGCAAGGGTTAACATATTTATCTGTGCTATACCAACCCTTTCTATTATGTGTTGCTACATTTTATGTATTTCAAGTGATACAAATTATTGACAGTGAGTTCTTTTTTTTTTTTTGGTATAAAAGTTTCATATCATTTTTCTATAACTCAGTGTGTTTGGTTCCACATGGAAGTGATTTAAGTATTATCTTCTATAATCAGCTGTGTTTTTGTCTCATTGACAGGTCACAAAATGGAAGTTAAAAAATGTTTACAATGGAGTTAATAACCCCTGACCTGTTATTATCTATAGAAGAAGGTTTAATCCACAAAACCTATATGTATGGTTGGTGTGTGGCCTCTGCAATGATATCCTATTTTCACAATCTCATGCTCAATTTGCTACAGATTTCTAAAAGAGGAAATTGGTCCCATTCCAGTTGATCTGCATTCTCTTTAATACATGGGAAAATTCTACAATGACTCACACTTGGCCTTTTCCATTATGCCAATTCCATGCCCTTTTAGAAATCTGGTTTCTAAATTTGCTTTATGATAATACAGCTATGCCAATGGTGTTCTTATTTAGTGCTTTGATGATAAAGGTCACTCATTCTCTCCAAGGAGCCCTTAAGGACCAAATATGCCTTCAAAGCCCAGAAATACTTCAACCACTAGAAGTAAAATAACCCCTTTAATAAAACATTCTCAGCTTAAGGATATTTAAAGCTTAAAAAAATCTTCCTGCTTAATTGACCACATGAAGTCTCCACTTGAACTCAATTGCCCTGTTTTATGGGTATTTGTGTCATTAGAGCTTTTAGAGCAGATAGATTTGAAGGGGAAAAAATGTATGCAACTAAAGAACATCAGGATTGTTTTAATTCGCATTTGTGGTTCAGTTCATAACCTAACAGTAAAATGGCAGCCAAAGCATTATTAACAGGCATGGAGATCTTAACAAATTTAAATTATATAGCACATGAGTACATAGTACAGATGAGTGAATAAATGGAAAACAATCTGTAGTGCACAGATACCCACTAATATGTTTGTTATCTAATTCAAGGAAATGTGTGTTAAGGGCTAATTTAGCTAGTCATTGTAAAGATTTTTTAAAAAGCATCTTAATTAAAAGTGGTTAATTTAAAAAATAAATGTATTGGTCAACATATGTCTTGGTCAATTTCCCCCACCATTTTCTTTTAATAGGCAATAATCTAAAGAATTTAAGTCCCTAGAGCAGATTTGTAATTAATATTGCTGAAATATACATGTGGTTCAAAGGTGACACAGCAAAAAGAGTGAATAAAAAATTTTTTTGTAAGTTTAAACTTCCCAGTTTGACATCATCGAATCTAGCAATATAAAAATTGAAGAATAAAAAAAATGTGCTTCAAGTAGAACTTAAAAATAAACAAAAGTATGGCACCTGGGTGGCTCAGTTGTTTGAGCATCCGACTCTTGATTTCGGCTCAGGTCACGATCCCAGGATCATGGGATTAAGCCCGTGTCAGGTCTGTGTTGTTTGTAGAGCCTGCTTAAGATTCTCTCTGCTCCCCACTGCCCTCTCCCCTGCTCACGGTCTGTCTAAAATAATAATAATAATAATAATAATAATAATAATAATAATAATATGATGACGACGACAAAGAGGAGGAGGAAGAAGAAGAAGAAGAAGAAGAAGAAGAAGAAAACAGAATAAATGTGATTTAAAATCCACAATATATAATATTTGCAACATGTAAATTTTAATGTTGACAAAAAATTAGCAACATGTACATGGTGGTTTGATTACCATCTACTAAGTTATTAGGGGGTGTTTAAACTAATATAGAGTATAAAAAGAGTATATCAAATGAACATTGAATAGATATGACTCTATCAAGAACCTTAAATTCATTTCAAGACACTTCTTATAAGCCTAACTTTGATCAAAACAGTATCATTCAGGAAGGTAATTTGGAAGACACACAAAATTTTTAGACTAAAAACAAAAAGATAAATTGGGGAGAAAATATCTGTGTTTTCAGTTATTTTAAGTATTGTTATCTCCTAGACTTATTTAAATTATGACCTGTAGTAAGAAGCCACATTAGGACCATTAAGTAGACATTGTAGAGAGGCAGATTTGATTCAGTATTTAAAATTATTTTTCCTCATTAGAAACACCGGCAAAATCTCATGAGATAAAATATTCAAGGCCAAGTTGATTACATGCCATCATGTCTATGGGTAAATAGTAGGATTACTCTACATGATCATGGGACATTTTTCTAACTCTAGGAACCTAGAATTACATATTTCTATTAGTGACTTCATTAATGCTAAGTCAACTCATGGTATATATTATCATTAACATATATTAAATATAGCATACATTTTATTTCACATATTATATTTTGGTATCTTGATAACCTCATTAAAGAAGGCAAATTCTTCTAATTAAAAATGTGCAATTATGAATTCTATGCAGTTTATTAATGAACATTTCTGAATAAAATTGCATATGGAAAATTTAAAATAAATTAAATAAAATATATAGGGAAAATAGTTATATTTACAGAGCTAACTTTACAAGAAATTTATCATGTCATTTATTGCTAAATGTATATAAACCAATTATAACACTTCATCTGTTTAAATTTTCTAAATATTTTTACCTGGTTTGAGGAGTCAGAATAGCATTTCCTGAGAAAATGACATGCAAAAGGAAATCTGAGCAGTAACTAGAAGATAATCAGGAAAAGGTGAAAGGCAGAATTGTTTAGGAGGAAACAGGGCTTTTCACACAGGGACAGTTGGTATGCAAAAGCTTTTATTTGGAAGAGAGTACGGAAAGATGGGGAACTAAATGATTTCCAGTTAGAAAGCCACAAAAATTGAAAAGAAGGCAGAAAATATGTCAGAAGGCAAAGGTAGAATACATAGGACATACAATGAGCTAAGAAGGATTTTGATCATTATTCTTATAAAAATAAGAAAGTATTAGTTGACGTAAGACATTTTAAAAACTTATTTGTTTTCTTGTATAAGATTACTAATTTTTTGTTATTCTTTTTTTCTAATTAAGAGTCTTAGCTGTAGCAATTATAAGAAAAAGAAAGGCATCCAAATTGGTAAAGAAGAAGTAAAACTGTCACTATTTGCATATGACATGTTATTATATATAGAAAACTCTAAATATTCCACAAAAATACTTAGAATCAATGAGATCAGTAAAGTTATAGGATACAAAATAAATTCATATAAATCTGTTAAATTTGTATATATTTGATAATGAAGTCACAGAAGAAGAAATTAAGAAAACAATCCCATTAACAACTGCACCAAAAAAAAAAAAAAAATTAGGAATACATTTAACCAAAGAGCTGAAAGAGCTAACTCCAGAAAACATATGGCATTGATGAAAGATATTGAAAATTACAGAAACAAATGGAAAGATACCCATGCTCACAGATTGGAAGAACTAATACTGTTAAAATGTCGATATTACCCAAAGCAATCTACAGATTCAAAGCAATTCCTATCAAAATACTAATACCATTTTTCACAGAACTAGAATGAATAATCCTAAAATTTTCATGGACCCATGAAAGACTTTGAATAGTCAAAACAATCTTCAGAAAGAGGAACAAACTTGGAGCTATCAGAATCCAAGATTTCAAGATATACTACAAAGCTATGATAGTCAAAACAGTATGATATTGGCATAAAAATAGGAACACAGATCAATAGGACATGATAGAGAACTCAAAAATAAACTCATGTTTTTATGGTCAACAAATCTATGACAAAGGAGGGAAAAATATACAATGTGGAAAAGGCAGTCTTTTCAATAAATGCTGTTGGTAAAAACTGAAGAGCTACTTGCAAAAGAATGAAACTAGACCACTTTCTTATATCACACATATAAATAAAGTAAGAAGGGATTAAGATCTAACTATGAGAACTGAAACCATAAAACTTCTAAAAGAAAATATAGGCAGTAATCTTTTGGACACTGGTCTTAGCAACACCTTTAAGGATCTATCTCCTCAAGCAAGGGAAATAAAAGCAAAAATAAACTATTGGGATTACACCAAAAATAAAAGCTCTTGCACAACAAAGATAATCATCAACAAAACAAAAAAGCAACCTGCTGAATGGGAGAAGATATTTGCAAATAATATATCTGATAGGAGGCTAGTAATTTAAATATACAAGGAACTTATACAACAATACAAAAAAATAATAATCAGATTAAAAATGGCCAGAAGAGCTGAATAGATATATTTCCAAAGAAGACCAACAAATGGCAAACAGAAACATGAAAAGATGCTCAACATAATTTAATCATCTGGGAAATGCAAATCATAATGACAATGAGATATCATCTTATACCTGTCAGAAAGGCTAATATCAAACGGCAAGAAATAACAAGTGATGGAGAGCACGTGAAGAAAAAGGAACCCTTGTGCACTGTAGGTGGGAATGTACATTGGTACAACTACTATGGAAACAGTGTGAAGGTTCCTCAAAAAATTAAAAACAAAAACGGCATATGATCCAGTTATTCCATTACTGGTATTTACTCAAAGAAAATGAAAACACTAATTTGAAAATATGTAAACATCCCTATGTTTACTGCAGCATGATTTACATTAATCAAGATATGGAAGCAACATATGTGTCTATGGATAGATGAATACATATAGAAGCTGTGATATATGTATACAATAGAATATTAGCCATAAAAAATGAGATGCCACCATTTGTGACAATATGGATAGACCTAGGGAGTATAATGCTAAGTGAAATTAAGTCAGACAGAAAAAGACAAATACTATATGATTTCACTTACATGTAAAATCTAAAAAATACAAAACAAACAAACAAACAAACAAAACACCAGACTCTTGAACACAGAGAATAAACTGGTGGTTGCCAGAGGTGATGTGGATGGAGGGGAGATGGGCAAAATAGGTCAAGGGGAATAAGAGGTACAAATGTTTAATCATAAAATACATGTCACAGAGATGAAAGATACAGATTAGGTAATTAGTCAATAGTATTGTAATAATAAAGTATAGTGACAGATGTTGATCACACTTATGGTGGAGCATTGAGTAATGTACAGAATTGTTGAATCACTATGTTGCACATGTAAAATTAATATAACATTGTATGTCACATGCATCCTAATTAAAAATTATTCTTTTTTCCCCCCCAAATCCACCATTAATTAGTCAGGGAAAAGTGTAGATACAGGGAGTCTGGTTAGATGATGATAACAAGTGAGATTGGTTGTGACTGTGTTGTGGACAAAGGATGGGTAGAGATAGGAGAGATATTTAGGGTGTAGAATTGCCAAAAGACAGAACAGTTTTTGTACTTCAAATCCTAAAATTTACGCTCTTTCAAAGTTTCTCAACTTTATATGGATACTTCTTTCTAACAGTGAGTTTTCAAGACAGTCTTAAGGTTGACAACTACAGTTATCTATAGTTTCTATGGAAACAGTAGTCTTAAACTAGTTCTGGCTTTTATTGCCTGCAAGAGAGGGTGACCTATAGTTGATATACATCAACTCTAGGTATGTTTACCCTGTCTCTGAACATTCCCAGCATGTTAGCAAGGCTATACTTCAACAATCATCTTTTCATTTCATTTACGAAAAGCACTCTTTGATGACTGCCCTTGTTACCTGTCTTGTAACCTTGCCTTTAGCCAGAAACACAGAATATTGATTATGATGAATTATTCAGAATTTCATCATACTGTGTTTGTATGTGTTGAGAACATCAAGGAGAATATATTCACTGATCATGATGGGTCTTCTCTGCAGGTCACTTCAGCTGGTTCACTCACTTGTTCTGTGCATAGCATAGCATAATGGAAAGAGAAAATAGCAGGGCAGGCAAAAAATGGAAGGAATCAATTGTTCAGTATCAGAATTCCAAAAAACTGTAAACCGTGACCAAATCCTGTATACTCAGGAGGAGATCTCTCCCACTTCATCTTTTGTTTATTGTAATCATTTTCTATTGATGCCATACAAAAATCATCACAAACTTAGTAACTTAAAACACACACACACACACACACACACACACACACACACACACAAATTGATTATCTTAAAGTATGTATGTCAGAGTGCAACACGGGTCTCATTGGGCTAAAATCAAGGTATTGTCAAGACTGTTCCTTTCTAGAGGCTTTAGAAGAAGATTCACTCCCTTGCCTTTTCTAGATTTGAGATGCGTCTGCATTCTTTGGTTTGTGTCTCTTCCCCATCTTTAAAGCCAGCAATAATAAGCTGAGTTCTTCTAACAGTGCCAACTCTATGATCTTGCTTCCGTCAACACATCTTTTTCTCTGACCATAGCCAGGAAAGTTTCTCTACTTTTAAGGATTTGTATTCTTCACTTGGGCTCACCAGGATAGCCCAGGATACTTTTCTCATCTTATCATCCTTAATCTTAATCACATCTGCAGAGTACCTTTTACTATATAAGTAACAAATTCCAGATGATTCCAGATTCTAGGGAATAGAGCATGAATATCTTTAAAGGGACATCATTCTACCCACCACATTTACAAATTCCTTAACTTGTAATTTGGTGAAATTTTTAAACAAGATGATAAATTGCGAACTAAACAAAGCTCTCTCAATGTCAGAACATTTTATTAATTATAATAACAATCATCATCATCATCACCATAATCATCATCATCTACCTTACACAGTCAGTAGTTTTGAAACTAGGTAA
Source organism: Leopardus geoffroyi (assembly GCF_018350155.1). NCBI lineage: Eukaryota > Metazoa > Chordata > Mammalia > Carnivora > Felidae > Leopardus > Leopardus geoffroyi. The sequence goes on along the minus strand of NC_059336.1, from coordinate 97,601,513 downwards.
GTAGTCTTGAAAGAGGGAAGTATCATCATTCCCATTTTACAGATAATTCAACAGTAGTATGGACAAGTGGCTAAATAGCTTGACAAGATCACACTGAATTGTCACATAAATACTCATAATGGACAAAATACTAGATCTCTCTAAAGAACATACAAAGTAGGCTTTTAAAGGTAAACAACAGAGTCAGCCCCTTTCTAGAGAAGAAAACATGACAGAGGGATTTCTATTCTGCTTTCGTTCCAAAATGATCCAAATATGTTCTACTTTTTGACAGCTAAAAATTTCCTCCTCTCTTAATCCTGATACTTTTTTTCCTCATCTCAAATAAAGAGAAATACAAGAATAGGTCTCAAGCAAGAATTGCTCATAAATAGGACCCACAGCAGAATTCCCAAAGAGTTCTGGTATAGTCAAGATTTACCCTGTAGAAATTAAAATCATTATTGCAGCTATAATTTGGCAGCCCATCCTATTCAATTCCTGAAGGTGGTTACATATTCAAACTTTTATTGATAAAATAAAATTATTACATTTAGAAGTATTAAAATTATTACGGTTTAAGTGGACAAGACTATTTACTAATGTCATTTATGTTTACATCAAGTTTACATGTTGATTTCACTACTTGGACAAATTCTGCTTTATGGATTCAGCTTCAGCTTCAGTCCATTTAAAGAGCTTCTCTCTCTCATTTCTGTCATTGCTGAACATATGTCTGAAAAAGATTATGGGGTAATGTGCATATGATCATATCTAGTCATTATAACACAATCAGTAATGGCAACAGGGCTGGTTTTTTGAACATGATAATATCTAAATATTTATTTTCAAATAAAGTAAGCATCCTAAATATAATGGAGAGTAAAAAAAAAATCTTATTTTTGTCATAGGTTTGGAATTTCCATCAGATAGAATACAAGTATATTTTATTGCACATATAAAATGTTACACTGAAAATAATTCTTAAATTAAAAATTACTTACTGTCAAAAATATTAATAATTTAATGTAAATAATAAATATCAGTTAATATGCATATTAACAAAATGTAGTGGTTGTACATTTAAGAACTCAGTATTTGAACCAAATATATTCATATTTTATTTACTTATTTAAAAATTTTTTAAACATTTATTCATTTTTGTGAGACAGAGACAGAGCATGAGTGGTGGAGGGGCAGAGAGTGAGGGAGACATGGAATCAAAGCAGGCTCCAGGTTCTGAGCTGTCAGGACAGAGCCTGTCATGGGGTTCGAACCCATGGACCACAGGATCATGACCCGAGCCGAAGTCAGACACTTAACCCACTGCACCACCCAGGTGCCCCTTAAATGATTTTATAAAGTAGAATAATGTAGACTGCATTACCATTCTAGTCTGTGTACAAGGATTTGGACTATTAAATTCAAAATATTAAAATAATATAATCTTTGATATCTTCAGGTTTAGGTTATTTAATTTTATTTAGACAATACATCTTTGAAGAAAAAAGTCTTGTTTGAAGATCATTTCAGATCTTGTGAAGATGAATTGAAAGCAGACTGTTAATTAGCCATTTCAAAATTTTAAAGAGAAAATTTACAAGAATGTGGTAATAACCAGTTCAATTTAGGCATGCTTAAGAATATTAGTAAGTTGAGAAAAGGAAGAACGTATACTAAAAAAGTGAAATATGACAAACATTTGCTTTTCTTGACCAAACTTCAAAGCAACACATTTCTAAAGCATTCTTAACTGGGCTGTAACATCCACATCATCAGGGTCTTGTACTGGTAAAGTGGTAAAAGAAAACCAAAACAAAACTCGCTTCCTCATTATTATATTGAAGATTAATGCCAATGGATATTACAAATGTTTATCATGGGGATACCCTATCAAGAGATAGGGTGGATAACATTTCAAACATATTCTCAGTCCCATTTATTATTACCAGTTACCATTGCCTTGGGTTTTGGTGTTTAGCCCTTCTACAAGTAACAGGCTACTCAAGGCAAACTAGAGTCTTATATGTGTGCAGCTATCCAATTTTCTTTGAAACATTAAAGTGACATTTCTCCATGGGAGACTCCTTTGAAGCAGAAGAGTAAAGGATGTAGCTGAAAAGAAGTGACAGACTGTAACCAAGAATGACCTATTTATTATTACAAGTTATTTATAGTGACCAGGAAATGTTCCACAAGATGAATACTAAGTTACAAAACAAAACAAACAGAAAAATAAACAACAAAACAAACAAAAGAAATACTACTAGATATTAGCAATTACTTCTTACATGTCATACTTCTCTGGATGTACTTCTTCATCTCACTCCTATAGTACTTGTTAAAGTCCTCTTATATCATTTAAAAACTGTATTCTTTATGAAGGTCTATTACTTTGATTGCTAACCCTAATTTCTGGAATGAATATCGATGGTTACAAAGTTTGCTACTGCTCATTTTCAGCAATTTAGTAAGGAGATGGTAATTCATATACAGACTTAGTAAAGCATAAGTTGAACAGCCCTTCTGAAAGCTAGATTGACAATATGTATCAATGGATTATGAATATATTCATATACAATTAAACATTCATATACTCATATATATAATTAAACATTAATGTATTTTGGTCTCATCATTCTACTTCCAGGGATGTATTATGTGATAAATAAGCAATATAGAGACATATCCATGAAGAGGTTCATTGCAATAGAAAAAGTGAAATAAGGATTTAGGTATATAATTACAAGTGCATTTAAAGGAATCCTCTACAAAAATACTGATTTGAAGGGACACATGCACCCTGATGTTTATGGCAGCATTATCAACAATAGCTAAACTACGGAAAGAACCTAATGTCCATGAACTGATGAATATATAAAGAAGATGTGGTATATATATATATATATATATATATATATATATATATATACATATATATATGTATATATATATATGTATATATATATATATATATAATGAAATATTATAAAATAATGAAATCTTGCCATTTGTAACCACATGGATGAAGATAGAGTGCATTATACTAAACAAAATAAGTCAGTCAGAGAAAGAAAAATACCATATGATTTCACTCATATGTGGAATTTAAGAAATAAAACAGATGAACATAGAGAGGGAAAAAGAGAGAAGCAAACCATAAAACAGACTCTTAACTCTAAAAAACAAACTGAAGATTGCTGGAGGAGAGGTGAGGGGTGATGGGTGAAATGGGTGATGGGCATCAAGGAAGACACTTGTCCGTTGAGCACTGGGTGTTATATGTAGGTGATGAATCACTACATTCTGCCACTGAAACTAATATTACACTATATGTTAACTAACTGGAATTAAAATAAAAACTTGAGGGGCGCCTGGGTGGCAGAGTCGGTTAAGCGTCCGACTTCAGCCAGGTCACGATCTCGCGGTCCGTGAGTTCGAGCCCCACGTCGGGCTCTGGGCTGATGGCTCAGAGCCTGGAGCCTGTTTCCGATTCTGTGTCTCCCTCTCTCTCTGCCCCTCCCCCGTTCATGCTGTCTCTCTCTGTCCCAAAAATAAATAAACGTTGAAAAAAAAATTAAAAAAAAAATAAATAAAAAATAAAAACTTGAAATCACATAAATTAAATAAATAAATAAATAAATAAATAAATATTCTGTAGCTAAAATTCCTTTATATCTAAATATATAAACATGACATATATAAAAAGGAAAACGGTTTGTGTATTATCATGCATTACACCATGTCTGTGAATTCTGACACAGGATAGTCTTTAAAGATTTTTATTAAAATTTTATTAATTTTTATGCAATGGATTATTTGCATTGATGCTATTTTCTCTGATTTCCCCACATTTTGTTAGAATATTTCTCATTTTATAAAAAGAATATTCTAATCCTAGAAATATTTGTTTTTATTTAAATTCCCCTGTTAATTAGTGAAGTTAAACATTTCAAAATATGTGGTTGACATACATATATCTTCTGGATAAATGTCTTTGGCCCATTTCCTTTTAATTTGTCTATTATAGTATTGAAATATAAATATTATTTTTATTATTAATGATGTCAAAGTTTTATGTGAAGATTTCAAAAAATGTTATGAAGTTTTTATTTGTTCAATGTTAATGCAAGTTTTACAAACTGAAAATTAAAAAAAGTTTTCAGTTTTATTTATTTCTTCAAAGATTTTACTTTATGAAATAGAAAGGCTTCATTCATCCTATTTTTTTTTGTAATTTACTACTATATATATTTTTAGAATGTTTGTGATTTTTACAAATTTAATTATAAATACATAAGGACATCAATGTTTATTAAGGAATAAGATAGATCCATATAGTATATTATTTAAAACAGATATTGTGTGCCAATGTAGGCTCATCATTGGTTAAACAAAGGTATCATTCTGGTAGGAGATGTTGATAATGGGTGAGGCCATTGATGTATGGGGACAGGGGATATATGGAAAATCTCTGTCCTCCCTCTCACTTTTGTTGTAAACCTAAAACTTCTCTAAAAAAATTAAGTCGAAAGAAAGAAAGAAAGAAAGAAAGAAAGAAAGAAAGAAAGAAAGAAAGAAAGAAAGGAGTGCATAATAGTTATTGGAGATGGTCCATGTTTTAGTCAAGTAAACTAAGCCTTCATCTAATTTCTGGTATTAAATAAATGTGCATCTTTGGGTGACTTGGTCTCTCCCTATTATCCCTACAGAAGGAAGATGAATCATTTAAGATTTAAATTCTCAGTGAAGTCCTTAAAATTATAGTATAAAAAGTTAATAATAATTACTGTGTATTTTCTATTTTACAGAGAGATTTCTATTACCATCCTTTGAATCTCAAAACTCATTTCAAGAAATATAATATTGTCTTCTCTATTTTATATACAGGGACACTGAAATCTAAAAAAGTCAAATTAATTGTCCATAGTTTCAAACCTAGTAAGAGCACAGAGAAATTGAACTATATCCTAAGTCCCTAATGGAAGATCCCAGAGAAATTTTCTAAACTAATCACATGGAGGAGAAGTTGAATTCACAAGGCTGTGTCTCAATTTTTAAGTGTGAACAAATAACTAAACATAATGCTAGATGCCCTGTTCATGCTAAGCTTGTTTTATTTGAAGGAGCATGCACAGTGCCCCTTCTATGACCTGAGAAGAATGTGGCCAATTTTTTCCTTTGAATTATCTTTTGGTAAGAGAAGAATGTTCCAAGGACAGAACTTGTAATCATCTACAGTTTAAGTTAATGCTTCAACAAATAGTTCCCTGGTTACCTAGGGAATCATTACTGATCCCATTTACCTTATTTGAAACCACCAAAATGTCAAGTTGAGCTGGTAAGTCTAAGTCATCTTTAGATAACTAAATAAGTAAAAATCAGAATGTTTTGAATTTCTTTTATGCTATAAAATAAATGGTCTTATTAAGACATGTTTGGGAAAAACAGATCATTAATTATGTTCCTTGAAGTGAAAATAATATTGGCATATATTTTTCACTTATAAATAGTAGTTCTGGTAGGCAAGGTGTTTAGTTCTTCAAATAAATCAACTGGTGGCAAACTGAATAGCACAATGGTCAACTGAAATAATAAGAAGCCATCTATATGGTAAGGCCAAATTAATCAGAAAATAAAAAAGATACACATAAGGCAATTTTTCACTATCATTCACCAAATGTGTTTTGTCAATGCTGGATGCCTTTCTTGGCTGCTTTTCCATTAATAGTGTAAATGTGGTTGTTCATTAAGTATTTATGTTCAGATTTCAATTACACTTCACAGGTTTTCTTTGTAAAGCCTCATCCATATGACCATGATTTCAATTACTGCCTTACTCTGATGTTTCTTACATTTTGTGCCAAATGTGCATGTAGTGGTCTCTCAGATGCCAACACTGTATCCAGCTGGGTGTTGAACAAGTACACCCATAATTTTCATTACAAAATTTCCAAATTTGGTTTATAAAACAAATATTAACTATGTAGTGACCAAGAGACAGTAAAATGGGGTAGGGTCTAGTTTCATGCTGCTTATGTTTAAATCTTAGCTTGTTTGGTGAATGAATAAATGAACCTCTCTGTATCCAAAATTAAACACATATAAATGGTAATAAAGATAATGTAAATGATACAATAATACACTTATAACATTTAGTGCCTGAGGATTTATTAAACACTCAATAAACCTTTAGCTATTATAATTATTAAGTATATGTATAATCTTGACCATATCCCTACAAGATAGGTAACATAATCCCTATTTTTGCCATAAAGTAATTGAAACCCAGAGTAGTTTATTTATTCCTGTAACCAAAACACTAACTGGTGGATCCAGAATTGGGTTTATGTGATTCATGTCTTCTTATTTTGTCTCCCTACTTCTTAAACTTCCTGAAATCCCCCCTACTATGTAACATTTCTAACATACATTAATTGGACAATTTCTCTTAATTTCCCTCTCTTCTTTACTCCACACTAACTCCTATTTTCCTGTTTTCAAAATTCTGCTTTTATCTTTCCATTCATCTCACAGTCTTATCAGCCATTCATCACCTTAATTCTTTTCCACCCTATTCAAATGTTCTCCAAATTAATAATCTCATTCTTCTCTACTCAATTGTCCCAGAAGATTATTATGTCTCTGAAGAAAATGGAAAGGTGGTACGGAGAAAGGTCTGTAAAGAAATCTTACTAAAATAACCCCTATCTTCCATTAGTTTCCCCTGTTTATATACTTTCCCATAGTTTGCTACCCCTAAAAGCCTAACTCACTTTTCCTTTGTCTTGTCAGTTCTCTAAAAATTTATTGTTTTTGTTAGATGCTAAATAAACCCAAATGCTAACCACCCTTTTTTAGTTACTCATCCCTGAGTTTCTCCCACAGGTATGCACACTGCACTTGTTAATAAACTCTTAATCTGACTTTAGCCATTTTAATTTCTAGGGCACCAGGAAGAGAACCTAGGAGGGTAAAAAAAGGAAAGGTTATTTTGTTTTGTTGTTGTTTTCACTCCCCTACAAGAACTTACGTTATGTTTGGATAAAGTTTTGGCAATTATTTCTTGAAATATTTTTTCTGTCCCTTCAGCTTCAAGAACCATTTTACATGTATATTTGACTGCATGATATTGTCCTCCAGCTTAATGATTCTCAGTTCATTAAAAAAAATATTGTGTGTGTGTGTGTGCTTTACATTAGGATAATCCTTATTATCATGTCTTCAAGTTCACTAGTGCTTTCTTCTGCAATGTCTAAATGCCATTAAGCCTATTAATGTAGTTTTCATCTCATACACTGCAGTTTTCATCTGTTTCATCTGTATATTTTATTTCTTCTCTACCACTATTTAACTCTTGCACATGTGGAATACAGTTTTCATAACTTTTAACGTGTTTCTCCACTAATTCTAGCATCTGAGTTAGTTCTGGGTAAGTTTTTGATTTTTCTCCTCATTTTAGTTCATATTTTTTCTACCCTTAGTAATATTTGATTGTATGTGAGATATTGTAAATCTTAACTTATTGGGTTATGATTACTTTAGAGGAATATTCCTCTAAACGTTGAGATTTATTCTATGACAAACTTAAGTAATGTGAAATACGTTTGACCCTTTTAAGCTTTTTGACTTGTTAGTTGGATGTAGAGTAGTGTTCAGTCTAGGATCAATTATCTTCCACTTTTGAAGAAAGACCTTCCTTGTATAATGCCCCATGAACTACAAGTATTCCTAATCTAAATATTGGAAGAAAACCCAGTGTGACTCTGGGAATTGTTACCCCTAATCCTTTCAGGTGGGTCTTTCTCAGACTCTGATAGTACATGCATTCATTTATCAGTACTCAACTGAATGCTCAAATGGGACCTTCCACAGAGTCCCAGATGTCTGTTTTTGTGCTTCTCTCTCCTCTCTGCTGCTCTTTTCTGTTAACTCTAGCCCTCTTGCTCTCACCAATCAACTCCTCCTAAACACAGGAACTTTATCTGGCTCCACCCCCTCCCTAGCCCTACATTTCAGCCTAGAAACAGTCTCAAGGTAGTTGGTGAGTCCTAGGTCTTATCTCACTTATTTCCCATCTCTCAGGGATTACTGATGTTCACTGTCTGATGCCTAGTGTCCTGGATGCAACTGTCTCTTTTGTTGTTGTTGTTTAAGTTGTTATCATTGTTTCCATCACTGTTTCTCCATCTTTACCAGATTTGAAGCCCTTAACTATTATTTTTGAGTTAATAATCTGGTAAAGAAGAACATTTTTGGAATATCCACTTACCCTTTCCTATTATAGCATCCCTCATTCCATGGTTCAGTGAACTATCTCTTGTTAAGTATGTAGTCCAGATACATATCAGGAACTATATAAACACTGAGTAGGTCTCTAAAGACACTGGGCCTACTAGGAGAAAAACCCAGGTCAATATAACATTTATTACTTGACTTCCATTAGCCTTCATTCAGGACTGTGGACCTCAGGGAGATTTTGAATCCCCTAGAATTGCCATGAAATCAGAGCCAATTTCTTATAATACCTAAAAAAAATCTGCGTAATTTTCTTTACTGCACTGTGTTTTACTAGACTTTATTATAAGATTAGAAAAAAAAATTAGGACTATGGGGAATTTAAGTATGTCATATAGAAACTTTCTACTTTGAATTTTAGTATCAGGGCTTGTTTAACTCTTAGATGAAATAAATTAAGACTTTTAAAATGTTTATTTATTTTTGAGAGAGAGAGAGAGACAGCGTGTGAGTAGGGGAGAGGCAGAGAAAGAGGGAGACACAGAATGCAAAGCAGGCTCCAGGCTCAGAGCTGTTAGCACAGAGCCCGAGGCGGGGCTTGAACCCATGAACCCTGAGATCATGACCTGAGCCAAAGTCAGGCGCTTAACTGACTGAGCCACCCAGGCATCCCAAAATTAAGACTTTTATAATAGGTTATTTCTCATAACCATCCTAAATTGTTAGATGCTAAATAAACCCTGGAAAAATTATTCAAACAACATTCTTCTTACCTTGTCTATCAAAATTCTGTAATTTGAGTGACTCCAAATACCACTCTTAGTTTCTTCATGTAAGTGTCATTCATTTAAATCATCCTTTTTTTCTCTCATAAATATTATCATTTGCCTACTGTGTTAGGAGCAGCTGGAATTTCTTCATTTTCAGATGAACAAGATAATTTGGGCTTTACCTTTGTGACACAAGCCAGTGATATTTACCTCACCAGGACTGATCATTTTATGAAAATATTCTATGACAGATTCTCATGTATAGTATAGATACTGTTATATTTGCTCTATGCCTCTCTACTAGAGCATTGTTTCCTTAAAAATAAAGATATGTCATAATTATGCTTGTATAAAGTACACTGTATAATATAGGTATGTACATAGTAGTTCTTGAATTAAATTTAATTGATAGGTGTTAGTTTTGAGATTTTCTTGATTCTTTGGAAGTACCGCATTTTTAAAATATAATTCAACAGACACACCCATGCACCTGTCCACCCCCGCTCCCCTAATACACAGAAATATCTCCCAACTATTCACCTGGGAAATTACAGTCAAATGATAAGAAGAGATTTTTCCCAAATATGAATTATAGAATATGCATTTGATAATAATGTTACAATCTACTATTTAAACATAAGAAGGACAAAATTTAGAAGCTGAACCTTCTTTGATAAACAGTCTTTTATATGGAAACATGGCTGTTCAGTATTAGAAAATGTCAGTGTTGGGAAAAAAACTTAGATATTGAAATTTCATACTCTGATTTCCATATCTAACACAAAATTCAGTTTCAAACTATGCATATATGGTTTCAAAGCCAAACATCTGACATTTTTTCCACAATTAAATAATAAGTAAGCTACAATAAATATATATTAAAATCCTCAAAACCTATAAGAATCATCTTTTAAAATTTCATGGCTTAGTTTCAGTGGTTAGCAGATGATCTACAATTTTCATAGCTGATTTAATTAGTGATTTCCTTCTTCTAATGACTGTATAATTAAACCATAATGGGAAATGTAGGCTTATGTATATTCATAGAGAATTTGTTACAACAAACAAACCATAATTAACTACAAACCCAAAATACATTTTAATTTATATAAAGGTTTCTTCTATACAATTTATTTTTATTAAAAAAGAGCAAAGTAATAATACTTCTCAATATAATGGGCCACATAATAGAAATCCTGTTTTCTGTTTTACTCTACACTTAGACTTTGTGATATCTTAGTTAATATAATTGATATAATTGCTTCCAAGCATTCTTATATTTATTAGAATAACAGTGCATAAAAAATTATCACATTGTCACATACAGGGCAAATATTTTTTTTGTTGTCATTCTTGAGTAAAAACAAATGGGGCTAATATAAGCATATGCATATAATTCAGACTTAGCGTAATAATTTAGATTCTAAAATCTAAAACATCTAAATCTATTTAAATCTATCACCTGAAAATTTGTTAACCAGTATTATTTGCTATTAACATCAAGTTTTCTTTGTACCCACAGAGCACTAATTGCATTGTCCATAATATGCACATCTGAAATTCAAACAACATAAATGGAATAAATGAACAATTACTTTGCATAATAAAATTATCTAAATGTGTATCTCACATATAGATGTGTTTATTTTTTAAACAAAAGTAAATAAACCTGATAATCTCATATCCTTAAAATGTTTTTTGTAGAAATAGAAAATACACATATTTCAAAATGTTATGTCAATCTCACCAATTCATATGCTGGGAGGTATAAGTCAGATATCCCCATACCAATGTCTGAATGTACTAGAAATTCCATGCCGCTAGGAATTGGAAAGTAGAAACTGTATCCAGTTTCTATGAGTCCCTTAACCTCAAAGGTAATGCAATTCTGCAGTAGATGAAGTTAATGTGCACAGAGTAAACACACACACACACACACACACACACACACACACACACACACACACATATTATGTGATGGTTTGAAGTATCCCATGACTTCAAATATCTGCAATGCTCATCAAATCCAGGGGTTTGGAAGAACAGAATAATAAGTTTAAATGTCTGTGCTCTTCATATTTTTATCTAATTCATTTCTTTGAAAACCTCAGGAGCATTTTATCCTCAGTAGAATAAAAATTGAACAGGTAGAAAGGAAAAAAAATAAGATAGCAGAACATTTGCTCCTACACACTTCCAAAATTATCTTATTAATTCATTCATTTATCCAATCATTTAGCAGATATACAGTTCATAAGGTATTTGCCCAAGAAGATTTTTCTAATATTTAGCCAAAATGAAACCATTTATCTTTTACTCTTCATTAGAGGAAGGTGATTGTCTCTGCTTCAACCCAGGATATTTCTTTTTTCTTCTTAATGTTTATTTATTTTTGAGAGAAAGAAAGAGACAGAGCATGCGTGGGGCAAAGGGCAGAGAGAGAGGGAGACACAGAATCTGAAGCAGGCTCCAGGCGCTGAGCTGTCAGCACAGAGCCTGTTCCGGGGCTTGAACCCACAAACCTTGAGATCATGACCTGAGCCAAAGTCGGATGCTTAACCAACTGAACCACCCAGGCACCCCACGGACATTTCAATTACAAAAGCTTGAATAAAGGCTAAGCTCACAATCTGAACTCCTATGCTATGGAAACAGTATTATTAGGAGGAAGTTTGATTTCCCAAGTTGCTTGGAACATTTAAGGATTAAGCCCCAGGCACAGGCATGTTTCACTAACATCACTGTTCAGAGTCACAGCTCCCTTAAGGAGGGCTGGTAATAAATTGATCTTCTACATAGACTTTGACAGTGTCAGTTGGGAGAAGCTGCTTAACATAATAAAACTACAGACATAATTGGTCAAGAGGAAGATATGGCAATCTTTAGAAATCTTAGGTAAAATCAATTGAATTAAATTTAAAAAAGGAAACTCTTTTCTTAGAAGAATCAATGGATAAGAACAATGATGTCCTCAGTAATTAAAGGAGAGAGGGTACTGGGGTTCATAATATGCACATGCTAAAACATTGAGTTTGCTACTTTGAAGTGTATTGATCCATGTGTCTGTTGAGTGTTGTTATTTGCAAGACATAGCGTGGGCTAGGAGCAGAGAAGCAATGCCATAATAGTTATGGAAATAAATAGGGTTAATTTGAAGTAAAGGATATTAAAATGTGTAAGGGGGTATATAGATAGATTTGATAAATATAAGGAATGACAGACAGAAAAAATATGGGTATCTATAGGAAGTGATATTTCAGTTGGTTTTTTAAAGCTGAGTAGCTACCAGTAGGTACAAACATATTGAAGTTTACTGTAAGCAAAGGGAAGAACCAAAACAATGTGTTTCACAGATTTGGGATTCAGCCAACAGTAATTGATCTGTAGGTTTTATGAACTAAGGGGTAGGAGTATAAATATGGACAAGTTGAGTGGAGTCATCAAAGAAAATTACTTCAATATGAAACTTAATATAGGAGCACCTGGGTGGCTCAGTCAGTTGAGCATATGACTCTTGATTTTGGCTCAGATCATGATCTCAGGGTCCATGCTGAGCATGGAGCCTGCTTTGGATTCTCTCTCTCACCCTCTGCCTCTCTCCTGCTCATGCTGGCTCTCTCTCTCTCTCTCTGTCTCTCTCTTAAAACAAAACAAAACAAAAAAATTTTAACTGTAGTAATTGAATCAAAACAAATCCATTAATTCATAGCAATATGCTAATGAAAAGAAAGGCATTTAGAGAAGAATGACAGTTAATGTTTGGGGAAGGAATGGTAGAATAAGAAACTTAGAATTATATAGTCTTTGATGCAATACTTTATCAGGCAAACAATATCAGGCGATGCAAGAACCTTTTATGAACTATTGTTGGAAAATAGGATATACATCAGTCTCAGACATCACCTCCCAAATCACTTACCAGTTACCTTTACAAAATTATCTTTACAATGGAGACCTCTGGAGGACACCACCAACCAAGTGCTCAAGCTCAGCATCACCAGTAAAGGAAAGATAGAGCTGTAGGGCTTCCTGATGTAATGCAATGGGATACACAAAACAGTATCTCTGCATGCTATCAACAGCAATGTTTAATCAAAACCTAATCATGAAGAAGCTATCAGAGAAATCCAGAATGTGGACTATTTTACAAGAGAAGTGGAGTAAACTACATAAAATATATGCCATAAAACAAACAATATAAATATGAAATGACTGTTGCAGATTGAATGAGATTAAATACATATAAATGCTCAATGCAATGCACATCCCTTGACTAAATCCTGAATTGAACACAAAGAAACAGATAAAGGATGTTACTGGTACAGTTGTGAAATTATAACTTGAACTCAATATCAGGTGATACAGTATCAAGCTGACATTTATTAAGTGTCATGATTTTTGTTATAGAGCAGAATATCCTTGTTTTTTTTTTTTTTTTTTTTATTAAAAAATTTTTTTTTCAACGTTTTTATTTATTTTTGGGACAGAGAGAGACAGAGCATGAACGGGGGAGGAGCAGAGAGAGAGGGAGACACAGAATCGGAAACAGGCTCCAGGCTCTGAGCCATCAGCCCAGAGCCCGACGCGGGGCTCGAACTCACGGACCGCGAGATCGTGACCTGGCTGAAGCCGGACCCTTAACCGACTGCGCCACCCAGGCGCCCCAGAATATCCTTGTTTTTATAGGAATAAAATATTATGAAGTCTACAACTTACTTTCATTGGTTAAAGTGTGTGTGTGTGTGTGTGTGTGTGTGTGCGTGTGCGTAGAGACAGAGATAATGAAGATGTGGTAAATGTTATCATTAATAAAAATAGATAATGCACATGAAGATTAAATTTTTCATAATAAATGTTAGAAGAAAGGTATGGAAGGAAGAGTAGACGTTGAAATGTAAGATACCTTAACAATACTAGCTTGCTAAATTAGAAAGATCATTAAAATGAATTGCTATAAAATATATCTATAAATATTAATTAATAAATTTGCCTAACACCTAAGTTTGAATTATTATAGTTTTTAAAATTAAACAAAGTGATATAGTCTGCCATTGTTCTTGAATGGCTAAATCTGGGCTCTTTAGTGACAACTGTAGAGGGCTAAGTTCTACGTTCTTGAGAAATGTATAATCTCAGAACTAATGATTTTCAGGCCTAATTGTCTTTGGTGTATTAAACAGACAATATTTAGTAGAAAATTATCAGCACTTAAAAACAGTTTTTTTTATCAGTTGGCATGCAATGTTGTTATGTATATAATTGTATAAAATATGAATCAAAAATAAGACTATCAACTGTTTGTATGATGCTAAAATGATGCTCTATCCACCTCAAAAGTATCATTCTAATTAAAAGGTGTCCCTATGTTTGCTTATAACTCTATGACTAGGTTATATTTTATAGACACACAGTTCTTTTTTATAGTATCAGGTATTATATAGCAATATAAAAATTTCCATTACTGTCTTTCTTCATTTTGCAAAATGATCAGAGATGGTAGTGGTGCTATGAGGAATTCAAACCTTACATTGCCCATAATAAACACAGTGAGGGCTATAGATGTAGACTTACTCATTAGATGTCCGTTTTTGTTTATTGTTCCCAAGTTTTCAGGTAAGGGATTATGGCAATGGAACTAAGTCTGAAAAACAGTGTGACAGAGAAAAGGACAGATGCCAAGGGACAAACTGATTGTTTGCATTTAACTTGCTTTTCAACTAAAAATAGTGCCGTGTTCTTTGAGAGATGATAGATCACATTTAGGCTGCAAAAAAGAATGTAAGGGTAGTGATCTTGACACTAAGTCTTATCCTTTGGGTTGCCTGGAACAGACTTTTCTATTTATACTCTTCAGCTTCCTCATTCATAGCATTATGATAATAGTATTGACTGTCCCCCCAGTGGGAGAATGCAATGAGATAAATGATATAAAATACAAATGTATAGCCCTGAGATTTACTCTCAATATACATTGGAGTTTAGCAATAGTCATTGTATAAAGGAAAGTAAACTATCTAGTTAACCATATAAACATTCCCTGCTTGCCTGCAAACTGGTTTTCTGGGTAATCTCAGAGGCTTCTAGTTTCCTCCTTCTGTAGCTCTTATTTTCTAGTAGGCATAATTTCTGGAAGGTAAAATGAGGTAGGAAAATCCCCACAGATGGATTCTATGCTGTTTGGAAGAGCACATTTTTTTGGAACCCGCATTTTCTCTCAAAATCTATTATGAAATGTAATTTAAAGGACGGCTCTCTGACCTCTGCTGTCCATATGGTCTATGGGTCGCTTATCCATTTTCCAAGAGTGCTAAAACTTACAAATAAGCAGGATATCTGTGAATCAGGAATTTCAGAGTTGGAAATATCTACTGAAGATAAATGGTGAAAGTGAGATTAAAGATCACTGGGTGTCCTTGACTTCTCACAATCCTCTTAACATACATGGTCATCTCATTTTGAAAGAAAAAGTAACCAAGAATTGACCGCTGGGTATATGACTGCCCTAGAAAGAAAGCTTTAAGAATCTGCCTGTTCCCTCTGCAGGATAAACATTGCACTTAATATAGTTAACTGTTTTCAGACTGAACTTTTCACATTTAAGTGAGTTAGTTTCCTTCATGTTGTTAGAACTTCTCGAAGGCAAGTACTGTTGTGATGTGTGGCAATCACCGCAAGAACCCTGAGGAAATTCTCTGTATGTCTGCTGATAACCCCAAAACAGGAGGCATCTAACACAGAGAAGAAATAATTGCAATGCTCTTGTCCACAATTAGTTGAGAACTTTATATATTAAGTTTAAAAAGTATTCGAAATTATTTATGAGTAAGAGTTAAAAGGAAATATAAATAACTATGTAACCAAATGGGACTCTCAATAACAATAAGTAGATTACTTAGATGAATGTGCCTCATATAATTTGATTTTTGTACCTTCATGAACATTAGCTTGAAAATATGTATAAAATCTGGTAATGAGTTATTTAGCTTTATAGTTTGCTACATAAGTCATATTTTTCATAAGGAAGAAAATGTTGAGTTTCTCCAAGAAGTAAATTTCCAATAACTTTAAGGAAAAGGGCCAAGCTTCCTCATTCATTTTCTGTCTAGAAATAGCATTATAAAATCCAGGGTCCAATCACTCTTAAGACACAATACAAATAACTATATTTCCTATTTTAATTATTTTGTGTACATATATGAAATCTATGGTGGATTTTGGGTGATGGCTAGACAATGGGAGGTTGTGAAACGATCTAGAAAGCCAAGGGTTATATAATCTCTAAAGCTCCTTCTTTGAACACATAAAACCACACACACACACACACACACACACACACACACACACAGATATATACATACATATATATATATATATATATATATATATATATATATATATATATATAAATTCTACATTTTCTTTTCTACTCCACACTGCTATTTTTAAATGTTATTTCAGTAAATATTTCTGATGTATTTTAAATATTTTTTAATGTTTATTTATTTTGGAGAGATTTAGAGAGAGCACGAGTAGGGAAGGGGCACAGATAGAGGGAGACACAGAATTTGAAGCAGGCTCCAGGCCCTGAGCTGTCAGCACAGAGCCTGACGTGGGGCTCGAACCCACAAACCATGAGATCATGACCTGAGCCGAAGTCGGATGCTTAACCAACTGAGCTACCCAGGCACCCCATCTTTCTGATATATTTCAGATGATAAATTGTTTTCAAGTAATATTTAAACATATTATACATCTAAATCATATTTTAGAGACCCCAGGAGGAAGTGTTTAATCCATATGTCACTTGTGTTAAGACAAATTAAAAAGCATGCTTTCTGAAAAAAATGTCAGCATTGTTTCTTTCAACTGAAAGTATTAGCCAGTTGGTTGGAACACTATTTTTGTGTTGGTTGGAACACTGTTAAGAACAAATCCTACTATTTTACTTTGGAGAGTTAGCAACAAAGCAGAACCAGAGAACCGAGTACCTGCCCTTTGATTGATAGTTTTGTGTGAATTCTTCTGAGAATGGAAGACAAGAGACAGGGAGACAGTCTAGACACAGCACAGTTTAGAACCCAAAAAGACATAGTATAAATTTGTACTGGCCCAAGCATTTAGAAAATGTTTTGTGCCTAATCAAAGGAGAACATCACTGACCTTGAAAATGCAGACTATCAATATACATTGAGGTATGCTGCATTAAAGTTTTTCATTAATCAACACATCAATGGTGTCAAAGCAATGTTCCAGAGAACTAGGAGCAGAGGAGATTTTAAAAGAAACAATGAATAGCACTTATACTGAATTTGCTAAAATTCATCAAATCACACTAAAATGTAAGTTCCACAGAGACTGATTTTTATCTAATATTTATTGACGTTTTCTACTTACCTAGATCCTTGGCAATAAATAAATGTTGAATAAATGAATTAAATATACAGGAAAAGACAGTGCATGGAACTACTGTAATGCTTCTGAGGAAGCGATAACGTGGGCTGAAAAGATTTGAGAGAAGAAAATTTTTTCGAGGAAAAATGAGGTTTGAGCTGGATTTTAAAAGATAGGTAGATAAACAGGGAGAGAAATATGCAGTCAGAGTCAAGACTTGAAGCAAACTGTATAGAAATTTGGTGAACAGTGACTAAATCATACTTATGAAGTAAAGTGTGCTTTATAAGAGAAGAGTATACCCTCCAATCTCTGGGCAATCACAAGCCTCTAAAACTTTGGAATAGGACAGGGCCAAGAAAACTGGGAATGAAGAGACCAGATGCGGGTGCTCACCGGCTTGCTGATTATTCTCAACTCCTTTAAAACCAGCTGGCTTTCTGTTGACGAGGATCCATGGATGTGTGTCTGGGTATCATTTCAAAAAGTCTACATCAATTTGGTTGCAGAAGCTTCAAAAATCACTGCATTTCCCCATTAAACCAAGAGTGTCATGCTGCTAATTCTGGAACAAGGCAAATATCAAGTTGAAGTGATGGTAGTTAATTGTTATTGATTGGTATGTAACAGTATTAGTGAATTCCAGAGGGTCTGGCCATTAGTGGAGTATAAAATGATCCAGCAACAACTTCAATTGGTTTTAGATTAAAAGGAATAAAAACTCACAGGAAGCCAATGAGATTTAAGATGCTTGGGAGAACTGAAGCTCTTCCCTTGACTAGGTCTAACTACCCCCAGAGAAAAGAGATTAGTGAATCCATATAAGTTGGAAACAGAGTGAAAGCTGGAAGAGACCCAAATTTTTCACAGTCTGAGCCAGCGCTTCTCAATAGAACCTTCTGTAATGAAGGAAATTATCTATATCTATGCTGTTCTATGTGGTATCCATGAGCCACATTTGGTTAGTGAGTACTTAGAATATAGTTAGTGTGACTGCTGGAACCAGGTTTTACATTTTCTGTAGCTTCCATTGATTAAAACAATTTAGTGGCTAGTGGCTATCATTTTGGATAGTATAAGTCTGAACATTTTCCCGAACAAAAAAGCTCAAACTGTTGGAAATTTTTAAACAGCTGGCTGTATCAGTATGAAGAAGGTGGATAATGGCATAATAATAATAATAATAATAATAATAATAATAAATTGCAGAATCCCACAGGTTTATAACAACAAAGATTTATATTTCCTATTCAAATTGAATATTCCCCATCAGTTTCAAGCTGGGACTCAGGCCACAGAGTAAACTTTGTCTGTAACATGGCTGGTTGTCCTTGTAGAGTAAAAGAGGAACTCTATATGTATATAGTTTTATAAATTATATATAAAACTTTATATATTATATAGTTTTATATATCCTAAAACTACACAGTAAACTAGTTCTTAAGGCTTATGATTATTGCGGAGACATTTCACTTCTGCTCATAGATTGACTGATCACATACATCAATGAATCATACATATCTCCATTTCCCCTAGTCAATCACATGACCACTTGAGTGCCACAGAATAGGGATGTACAGCCTTCCTCAGGGAGTCAATGAATATAAATGAACAGTAATTCCATCTATCACAGTGGCCTAAAAGGACTTGGAAAGATATATTTTTGTTGAATTAATAAATGAGTATTTCTTAGCAAGTTCTATGTGTCCTGACTAGAACTTGATGTTGGAACTCATCCACTGAAAGAACAGATACAGCAGTGAAATGTAGCACACTTCAGTCTTTTCCACTATCATCCTTTCCTGCTCCTTCACATGGCCACATCCTTTTCAATATTCCCTTCTAGTTTACAGATCACCTTATCAGAGGGAACTCTCCAATACTCTAGTTTAAATATTAGTGAACCTTGACACTTTTTTGTATAATAAACGTGATCATCTAAAGTAAATATATCCTAAAATTATTCTCTACATTTAACAGAACAAGGAGTGATAGGAGTCACCTCCAGGCAAGCCCTTTTTTGAAGGTGCACCAGGGCCCCTTGGGAATGTATTTTTACTTCCCTATTTATTGTGAACTTCTTGAAGGCAAATTAAAGAATTAATTTGTTCCAGTTTAGTGGCCCAGTTAATAAGTTAAATTAATGAATGAATGGTGATATAAAAATAATTTGAATAATCTAGGCAATGTTTATCCTAAATTTTAGAAATATTAAACTAAAAAAAATTTTATATTATTATAAATTGTTAAAAACAGAAGATGGAAAAAATGTAACATTCTTTCACAATGCAACCAATGAGACACAGTAAAATGATTCTTCATTTTTAGAAATGAAAAATCCAGTGTTCAAAGTCACATCTCAATAACTGAAATGAAAAGATCAAAGACAAATGAGCAATTTCAAATTTAGGCTCTAATAATCCCAAACATGATCAACGATTCTGTCTCAAGGCAATTAGATAAGTGTCTATTGAATTCCCAAATAATTATTTTAAAGATACGATATTTTATTTCTATTCATTTGGATATCAAAAATAAAAAATCTCTGATTTTTATTTTCACTTAAGTAACTGAGTCATTGCCGTCCTCACTAATATTTTAGCCTATGATAAATCCTATCATCATCAATACCTGTGCTAGTTTACCTTCTGGTTACAGGTTATCACCTGCCTCTGTCTTTCTTCCCATCGACACTTTGGGCCTGAGCAATTTTCTTTCTGTGTCAATAAATGTAGTAGAGTCTAATCGGTTTTTCTCTGAGCTTTTACTTATCCATTGAATACTTTTGGACTGTGCCAGAATAATATCCCTAATATACTAGTCAGTTATCCTATATTCATAGCCACTCGTGTTACATTTCATTCTAACAGCAGAAAAAAAGAAGAAAAATAACTATGCCACTTCCTAATGTCTTAAAGAAATAAACATGAGGGGCGCTTGGGTGGTGCAGTCGGTTAAGCGTCCGACTTCGGCCAGGTCACGATCTCGCGGTCCGTGAGTTCGAGCCCCGCGTCGGGCTCTGGGCTGATGGCTCAGAGCCTGGAGCCTGTTTCCGATTCTGTGTCTCCCTCTCTCTCTGCCCCTCCCCCGTTCATGCTCTGTCTCTCTCTGTCCCAAAAAATAAATAAATGTTGAAAAAAAAAAAAAGAAATAAACATGATAATTTATGTGAGTTTACATTTATAACCTTGAATTAATATAAAGTCAGTGGATGAACACAAATTCCTTGAAATACAGGCATTTTGGGGGAAGGAATCCCATTTTTAAAAATTTAAATCCAAGTTAGTGAACATATAGTATTATAATGTAGTATATAGTAATTATAATTTACATATAGTAAATATATATACATACATATAATTACATATAGTAATTATAATTTCAGGAATAGAATTTAGTGATTCATCACTTACATACAACACCCAGTGCTCATCTCAACAAGTGCCCTCCTTAATGCCCATCATCCATTTAACCCACCCCCCCACCCAACACCACATCAGCAACCCTCAGTTTGTTCTCTGTATTTAAGAGTCTCTTATGGTTTATATCCCTATTTTTGCTTCACTTCCCCTATGTTCATCTGTTTTGTTTCTTAAATTCCACATATAAGTGAAATCATATGATACCTGTCTTTGACTGACTTATTTCACATAGCATAATACATTCTAGTTCCATCCACATTGTTGCAAATGGCAAGATTTGATTCTTTCTGATTGCTGAGTAATATTCCATTGCGTATATACACAATTGGAGACTATATATATATATATATATATATATATATATATATATATACACATATATATATATACATTTATCCACTTATCCATTTAACAGTTGATGGGCATTTGAGCTCTTTACATACTTTGGCTATTATCAATAGTGCTGCTATAAACATGAGGGTTTGAATCATCATTTATAGTAGGACTGAAAATGCTGGGTCATACGGTAGTTCTATTTTTAAACTTTTGAGGAACCTCCATACTCTTCTCCAGAGTGGCTGCACCAGTTTGCATTCCTACCATCAGTGCAAAAGGGTTCCTCTTTCTCTGCATCCTCAACAACATCTGTTGTTGCCTGAGTTGTTCATTTCAGCCATTCTGACAGGTGTGAGGTGGTATCTCATTGTGGTTTTGATTTGTATTTCCGTGATGATGAGTATTGTTGAACATATTTTCATATGTCTGTTAGTCATCTGGATGTCTTCCTGGGAAAAAGTGTCTATTCATGTCTTTTGCCCATTTATTCACTGGGTTATTTGTTTTTTGGGTGTTAAGACTGATAAATTCTTTATAGATTTTTGATACTAACTCTTTATCTGAAAATATCATTTGCAAATATCTTCTACCATTCCATTGGTTGCCTTTTAGTTTTGCTGATTATTTCCTTCTCTGTGAGGAAGATTTTCATCTTGATAAGGTCCCAGTAGTTCATTTTTGCTTTTGTTTCCCTTGGCTCCAGAGACATGTCATAAGAAATTGTTGCAGCCGAGGTCAAAGAGGTTGTTGCTTGTTCTATCCTCCAGGATTTTGGTGGCTTCCTGTCTTATGTTTAGGTCACTCATCCATTTTGAGTTTATTTTTGTGTATGGTGTAAGAAAGTGGTCCAGATTCCTTCTTCTGTACATTGTTGTCTAGTTTTCCCATCTCCACTTGCTGAAGAGACTTTTTTCCATTGGATATTCTTTCCCGCTTTGTCAAAGATTAGTTGGCCATACATTTGTGGGTCCATTTCTGGAAAGTAGGCATTTTAATGTGGGGATCTGAAAACAAGTCGCTGGCTTTTATGCTAAAGTTCAGGGGGTAAAAGCCTTGATCCAGGAACCAGAAATTATTTAGCAGATGTTTCATACTAGAGTTTTTTATTAGGCAATTGTATACCAATGTCAGTGATTCCTATAAGAGATGAAGTCTCTACATCTATGATTCTTTAAGTCCAGAGGAAGAAGCAAAAAATAAATAAATAGATTAGTAAAGAAACAAAGATAAAGTTTGAGGAGACTAAAATGACAGAAATGGAAACGGTTATTTATGGAATTTTGGACTTCTAAAGAAGTGATATTTAAACTGAATTATGACAATTTGCTATCCATGTCAAGAACTTAGAGAGATGGAGAGGTCTTCAAGCCTGGGGACAGGCAAGGGCAAAGAGCTGACATCAGCCAAGCAATAGATGTGTCCTCAGGGTGGAGAGCCACATGGGAGGGAGCTTAGTGAGTAGATCTTGTATGAGGTCAGAAGGTGTCAGACTCCACACAACAATGCATATTTTAAGGCTGTGCACAAAAGGCACATGATCAATCTGTTTTAACTGAATCAAACTGCTTTGATGAGAATGGACTGATAAAAACGGGTAAGACAAGCAGAGGGTGCTACTGGGAGAAGGTCAAGGGGCTAGTATAAACCCTGTCACTACCTAGGCATTAGATGGTTAAGTCATCAAATCTCTATGGGATTCAGTTTTCTCAGGCATAAAACAGGGCATATCATAAGATATTTGTGTCAGCTTTCTATCACCCCTATAATAAATTACTAAAACTTCATGGTTAAAAACACACAAAGTGTTATTGTACAGTTCGGAGGTCAGAAAGCAGACATGGATCTCACTAGACTAAAGCAAAATGTCTGCAGGGCTGCATTCCTATGTGGAGACTCTAAGGGAGGATCTATTTGCTCATCCATGTTATTGGCAGAATTCAGTTTCTTGTGGCTGTAGGACCAAGGTGCTCATTTCCCTGCTGGCCATTAGCTGAGCCCCATTCTCAGCTTCTAGAAGCCACTTGCATTCACTGGTGCATGGCCTCCTTTCTCTGTCTTCAAAGCCAGCCATGATGGCTGAAGTCCCTCTCATGTTTCAAATATATGCCATCTCTCCTTCCATTGCCACATCTCTGTGACCCAATCTTCTGGATTCCTTTCCTGCTTTTAAGGGGATATACGATTAAATTGGGCCAACCCAGATAATCCAGGGAAAATGCCTATTAAAAGGTCACTTGATTAACATCCTTAAATCTATATTTAACCTTATTATATGTGTCATGTAATGTGACATACTCAAAGGTTTTGAGGATTAAGGCATAGATACCTAAAAGTGGTTGAGGAGGCATTATTTTTCTAACCACAATGTTTTAAACGAGTTGTTACTCTTACAAAGACATAATTTTTTTGTCTGTAAATCTGATTTTGATTTGTCAATAAATCAGTTTGGCATTGTGTTAAGCATAAAAAGCCAGTGACTAAGTACTACAAAAATAGAAAATTTAGTGTAGTGTTAGGCAAATGATTAAGAGAAAGATTCAGTTTATTTTGAAATTAGGTAAACTATTTTATATGCACATAAAATGTTTGGCCTTCATTATCTAAAAAAATGATATAATTCTCCTAAAAAATATAAGAAAAGAGGAAGACAGAAAGTGTTCACCATTAGAAATATTTTGCTCTATCTATGGAATTGGCTATTTCTAAGTCATTGGTGTGAGATGTTCATGTTGGCTTTTAAAATAAATCAGGTTTGCTTAGGGCTCATCAGTGTTTTGATACTGAATTATAAAGCATATATATTATTAAGTGTTTATTTGTGAGAGAGTGCATGTACATGAGAAGGGGAGGGGCAGAGAGAGGGGGCGGGAATGGAGGGTGTGAAGTGGGCTTTGTGCTGACAGCAGAGAAACTGATGTGGGACTCGAACTCACAAACCATAAAATCACGACCTGAGATGAAGCTGGACCAACTGAGCCACCCAGGAGCCCCTATAAAGCATATTTTTAATTATGAGGCATCATTCACTTTCAAGAGTATTAGTCAAATATTTTAGTTTAATTTCATCACCATTCATTTCTGTATGCAAATTTGTTTTTCTTAAACCTTTTAAGTACAAAAAATTTTTTTGGTCTTTCCACAACAATTTAATTATTAGAGAAAAGGATTAAAAGTAAACTAAAAAGAATATTTTTTGCATAGATCTTTTTTAATGTCCTTTTCCGTAAAGGCAGTTGTGTTCCCTTTGAACAGCCCTCCCTACTAAGCCCTGCGAAAGTAGTATAAATGCTAATGCATTGTGGTCTAATTTTTGTTCAATGGTATGAACATAAAATAATCAAAACTTGATGTTCTTCTGGGACTAACTCATTAGTTGTTATTTCTTTTTTCTCCTGACCTTTGGGAGAGTAAATGATATCAGAATGCCCGAACAATCATCCTAATGCACATCACCAAAATAACAAGAAAAATTGTAATGCATTTGTACAATCTCAGGAATTGGCTTGGAGTCCTTGGGGCTGGAATATCACCAGCACAGACCACGTAGTCTGCCCTTAACATTGAACTAAACTGTAAATCATGTAGTTACTTTTTATTGTTGCTTGTTTTCTGGTTTGGGTGACAACTTAATATCCTATAATAGTATTTGGCTATAAAATGGTGCACATGACTGGTTACGGTCAGTAAAGGAAGCCCTTGTACTCTCTGATTGCTACAGGAAAAATTTTTGTACAGTTTGTGATTGAAATGAATAAATAAATAAATATACAAACACAGAAACTTAAGTCTTGCTGAAAAGTTAGTAGGAAATAAAATTGAAAGCCCATTTTCTTTGTCCTGCACATGTAGTGAGTTTATGCTAGACAGGTCTGAAGGCAGGATACTAGCTGTATCCATCACTGATGGCAGTTTTAATTTTCTCCATAGTTGATTGCAAAAGTATCAAGCACCCATAAAATACTCCCCATCCTTAGGAGTCACTTATCATAATGGTTCTTAGTCTGCAGTTTCCATTTTAATAGTAATCACAACATATTTGTTATCTGCCTTATTTGAATAACATCACCAAATGCTACATAAACAATTCTGTTCACTTCAAAATGCAATTGAAATTTGAAAAGACATTTAATATTATGTATTTTTTTATTTCACCAGTAACACACACACACACACACACACACACACGAACACACACAAACACACAAAAACATGCAATTCTCTGATTTGTGATTAGAGTAGTGAGATCAAAGAAACCATTAGATTCTTAGAGGCAGCTCATCTAATCTTCAGTTACAGACTAGTGTCTAAAAGCTTTTCTGTCTGAGAAAGTCCTAGATCAACATTTCTCATATTTATCTGCCATTTGTATCTGCTGCTATTAGTGTCTTTTAGGTCCTCATCTATCTCTGACTCATACGTTGCAATAACTTACTGATGGTTTCCATACTTCCATTCTTAGCCCAGCTAGGAGCTAGTTGCCACACTGCCACAAGAGTTAATCCCCTAACAGATATTTGATCACATCACTTCTTTTACATTATGTAATGACTCCTCTTGCCTAAATAATAATATTAATACTCCTTAGATAGCTGGCAAAAAATATTATGAATAGGATATTTTCAATTTTAATCATATTATTTTCAATAGACTGATACTTCTCTACTCATTCTGTATTTTGGTATAAATAACTCCCATCCATAATGATGTCCCAATTAAATATTCACTCTCTTGACTCTTTCACTGACTAAATAACCACTTTATGTGAACTGATAGAACATCTTTCTCATTCTTCCTTCTAGCATTTATTTCAGCTAACTACAATTGACTTCCAATTGTCTCCCTCCTCCCTATATTTTAAGCTTTACAGAGATAGTAACCTTTGTGTGTGTGTGTGTGTGTGTGTGTGTGTGTGTGTGTGTTTTAATTTGAGTACAGTGGAAACACAATGTTACATTAGTTTCAGGTATACAACAGTGATTCAACACCTCCAAACATTATACTATGCATACCACGAGTGTAGCTACCATCTGTCACCATACAATGCTATCACAATACCAATGACCATATTCCCTATGCTGTTGTGCCTTATAATACTGTATGACTTATTCATTCCATAACTGGAAGCCTGTTTGCTTCACTTGTAATAGGGTCCCATTACTTAATGTTGGCTAAAACACTAAGTTATACATGTCTCCTAGAAAAACAAGACATGAATTAAAACGGAAGGTTTAAGATACCTATATCTAAATCTAGAGCAAGATTTGGGTAAATAGGCATATTGGGCATAAACAGAGAAATAACTGAAAAATATCATGAGACCCAATAAAGATGTTTAAAAGAATTAAGTTCTATGAGAGTAGAGCTCTTTTACTCACTGACATATCACCAACACTTTGAAAAGTGCCTGGTACATTGTAGATGCTTAGTAGTATTTGCAGAAGTAATACATGAGTATCTATCACTGTTTAGGAAAGCCAGTCTGCTGGAGGCAAATTGATCTTGTTGAGGTGATTAAAGATCTAAAATGGTAGTGAGATTATTACTCTGAAGGACATTATTCAATTTTTTATGATAGAGTTGATGAGAAGTGGTTCATTAGAAGTATAGTGTTAGCTAGTATTGGAGTCTTACAGGACAAAATCAGTTTATGCTCAGATATTGCAGGATAATTACGGTAATGGATAGTGATACTGACAATGCTACAGTAGAATGCAAACATAGCAGATCTACAATAACGTCTAGTAATATCCATTTACATTTCTTAAATAAGATAGTTGAAACTAAGTAACTCAATTGTTGATGGGAAGCCTGGAGAAAAAAAGGGGAAGAAGTTCACTATTGTGCCTTTGTGAATGCTCCTAAATTGAAATGAGAAGAAAAAACTCTATGGGTGTAGGAGAATGATGGGCATGACCAGTAGGAATCTTTGAGAATAAAATCTTCATAAAAGCTCATGTGTGTACATGTGTGTGCATGTGTCCATATATGTGTATGTGCACTACCTATATGTGTGTGTGGAATATGACATATTGGGTTGAATATAAGACAAAAAATAAATGGTTTAAAATAACAAAATGTATTCAGCTGAAAAACAAACTACTTAATGTAGGTGGCTTCATGATTGGCAATTGGTCTTCATGGTAGACACAGATTTTTGTCATTAAAAAAATTTTTTTTAATGATTATTCATTTATTTTGAGAGGGGTGGGGAGAGAGAGAGAAAGAGAGAATCCCAAGCAGGCCCCACACTGTCAGAGCAGAGCCTGCCATGGGGCTCAATCTCACAACTGTGAGATTATGACTTGATCTGAAATCAAGAATCCGACACTTAACCAACTAAGCCAATCAGGTGCCCCGTGTCATTCTTTTGCCTTTTTGCCTGCCTTTGGGTTGTTCTCAGGTTTGATCTCTCATGTTCTTGAGTACTGGACCCATGTCGTATAATGATAATTCAACTGAATAAAATATAAAAGAGTGCCATTCATCTCTCTTTTAGAATGAGGGGAATTTCCCACAATTGCTGCAATAGTTTTCCTCTCACAACACTGAAAAAAATTGCATAATATGCCCATGACTTATAGGATTCCCATAGATAGCTTAAGTTTTAGAGGATTTACCCATGAACTGATTATTAGGGTCCCATGCCTCAGACATGATGCCTAAACAAAAGTACATTCTAACAAAGAATAAATGAGCAACCAACACTATACATCTTTTTACATTACAGATTTTTACAAATTGGTCTTTATATTCCTGATATTTTTCCTACTTAATACAGAAAAATGAAATTCCCAACATACAGATTAGTGTCAGCTTTCAAATGTGCACAACTAGTTCAATCAGCAATATAGTCTAATACTAATTAGCAGTGCATATATACACTTGGAGCTACTTATAGATTTACATTTGTATTTCATTCAGAACTTCACTGTATCAAATTAAAAAATTAGATATTTTATCATGAAAGAAACAATGCTTTTTTAAATTGTGGGTAGCATGCTGCTACAACAACAGAAGTCCAGGTGTTTCTACTAAAATACCATGAACGCGCTCCTGAAAAACCTCATGTTCTGCAAATTCCTACACTGAAAATATCAAGGCTTATGAGGAAAAGAAAGGGCGGGGGGGCTGGAATCCAAATAAGCAAAACCTAGGCAACCTTGTAACTGTGGTGTTAACCAACACAGTGATATGCCAAGTAATATGATACCACAGTTACAAAATAGTATTCCTAATAGATGCTACATTTAATACAAGTATATATCTTTTAAAAATTAGTAACAAATAAAAATTTGGATAAAATTTAAAAAATGCACTGAAGTAATCTTCATAATTACACTTCAAATGTAAAGTAGATGACCAACTGAGCCAGGAGGCAGATGGAAGGATGAATAGACTAGGTTCAAAACTATGCACTCCTCCAGAGCTCACATTCTGCCCTCCTATTTTCATTTCAGACGCTGCTACATATATTGTGTGATACATAAAACACAAAAACTTTGACAATTG
Source organism: Leopardus geoffroyi (assembly GCF_018350155.1). Lineage (NCBI taxonomy): Eukaryota > Metazoa > Chordata > Mammalia > Carnivora > Felidae > Leopardus > Leopardus geoffroyi. The sequence continues at coordinate 97,572,868 of NC_059336.1, read as the reverse complement.
TTAAACTGGGCTTCATATTTCGTTCCAAACATCCTAGAAACCAAGGGAGGAGGGAAGACAGTTATGGGATTTTCAGTACTCATAAATCAAACCACACGAGCTGCTCAGGAGAAATGCAGCTTTTCTTCTTAGAGGACTTTATATAGGGAACATAATGTAAATGCAATAATATTATTTATAAAACCCAGCATGTTCTGCAGTTATTGTCCATGGACTCAGAGTTCCAACATAAAAGTTCATGTCAGTTAAAGTAACTTTGGATGACAGCAGCAAATGATGTTCTAATAGCTGGTTTGGTCTAAGGAGAAGAAAAAAAAATGCTTAGCTGAATGCTGGTTGGAGATTAAAAGACTATTTACATATTTAATCATCTACTGATCCAAAGGATAGTTCAATCTTTCCCATTAAAATTTTTGTTTCAAACAGAATTTATGCATGGATTTGAAGATAAAAAGATTATTTTCATCAAAGTGGCATAGATAAGGAATCATTGGTGCTAGAGAGAAAACATATTTTTTGAGAAGGGCATGTTGAAGTGGGATGGCAGTGTTAGGGTTTTATGGAATGAATCTGTTAATGGAATAGAAACAATATTTTCAAAGACCAGACCAAACACATTCTTCATTAACATATATATTTTTATTAATTTGAAAGTACATTATTGAAAAGATACCCTAGAGTGGCTCAATTGCAAAGCTTTTGTCCCATTTTTACAGGATTTCAAATGTACAGATCTGTGTGGTGTGTGTGTGTGTGTGTGTGTGTGTGTGTGTGTGTGTGCATCTTTAAGAGTGAATACATGAAAGAGTTGAAAATTTGTTCATATATAAAAAATAGTAACTAGGTTTCACTACATCTCTATATATTCACTATGTCTATATTCTTTGCCATATATATGAATACACACACAGATATATATATATATATATATATATATATATGTACACACACACACATATATAATGCTTTAAAAATATATATATATTCAAAATCAAATTCTACATTTTCTGTTACAACTAGTTATTTTTAAAACAACCAATTTTATTAACAACTTGTTAAAAATTAGTTCGGTTGAATTCAGCTGATTTCATTTTGCCTTTAGATAATTTAAGTCTTTAAAGTTCAGGCTGAGATTTGTGCATTCACAAAATTTTAATTTAAATTTTTAAATGTTTAGGGGCGCCTGGGTGGCGCAGTCGGTTAAGCGTCCGACTTCAGCCAGGTCACGATCTCTCAGTCCGGGAGTTCGAGCCCCGCGTCGGGCTCTGGGCTGATGGCTCAGAGCCTGGAGCTTGTTTCCGATTCTGTGTCTCCCTCTCTCTCTGCCCCTCCCCCGTTCATGCTCTGTCTCTCTCTGTCCCCAAAATAAATAAACGTTGAAAAAAATTTTTTTTAAATTTTTAAATGTTTAATATTTTAAATTTTTTAATATTTATTTTTGAGAGACAGAGAGAGGCACAGTGTGAGCGGAGGAGGAGAGAGAGAGAGAGAGAGAGAGAGAGAGAGAGAGAGAGTAGTCATCATTTAGTGCAAATGTTACTGAATGAAAAAACCACAAATATTTATTAATACCTATGTTGTTTTACCAAAGTTACCATCACAGCAATCCTAGAGATTATTATTTCAACTCTTTATGAGCAAGTTGGTTTAGAAGAGTAGTGGAATAGAGTTTGGCTTTAGACAGATTTCTCGTTTAAATTCACACCCTCCACTTCACAAGGTGAGTAACTTGGAGCAAACCACTTACTCTTTCCAAGCAATACTTGCTTCATAAAGCTCTTAGATGAAAAAAGTTAATGTATAGTAAGCATGCACAGTATTTGACTCAGAGCGATGACTAAAAGTATGTAGGCTATTGCTTTTATTACTATTTTTTATTGTTATAGAATTATATTATTGTTGCTACCATTTTATTGGCATTATTAATATTATTGCTATCAGAAATCAGAGGTACGAATAGATTTTCTACAAAAATCACTTTGTGTGGCAATCAAAACAGATTTTAATTTCATGGCTTTCTGTCATAGTGTTGATTTCAGGTCTTCTGCTTAAAGTATACATGGCATTAGGTTCTAATGCTTTAAAAAAGGCATGTGTCTCCTAAACCAGTGCTACTCAAATTTTAAAGTGCATTTAAATCACCTGGGGACGGACCTTAACTACAGAATCTGACTCATTAGATCTAGGCACAGGCCTAAAAATCTCCATCTCAAAAATACCCCAAAATTTGAAAAGGGCAGACACACAGGGCATATTCGACCCTTGGGCACATGAAGTTTGGAAATAGCACATAGGGTTTCTTGGCCTCAGAAAGAATACTTCCCAATTCATTCTTGAGAAATAAAAGATCACTGTCTTCAGACCCTCAGACTCAAAGTCAATCCATGATTTCATGAAGAAAGAATAAATTTCGTACTTAAATTTCATGACTAAAGTATGATTCGCCCAGGAAGAATCATATTTAGAAACACTGTTTCTGTGTCTTTAGCCATGTGTTTTTTCGTGCTTTTCTCAGAGGATAAAGAAATATAAGGACCTTGCTCTCTATCCTTTAAAGATACTTATTATACCTCCGAATATCATAAATGTTTCTTCTGCCCTCATTTGACATAAAGTCCATGTGTATTGTATTTAAATCTACCTACAAATGTTTAAAAATAAACTTTCTCTGGATACACATCTCACTTGTTTCTCTAGCGCTCTTCTCTTATGACTCTACCTTTTGCTCATCTTTATCTCTACTGTCTAAAGCAATTATCATTTTAGGAATGCAGATTTTTGCATTGATAATTAAGCATAACTTTCATATGAATATCTTTCATGCATGAAAATTCGCACAGGGTGGGCTTGAAACTAAATATTACTGGTTTCGTGCAAAAGAGCTTGACAATGTGCAATAATTACACATGGCAATAACTGGTCTGAATGTTTGTGTCCCCTCAAATTTCGTATTTTGAAATCCCAATCCCCAAAATGATGGTATTAGGAGGTGCATCCTTTGGGAGGTGATTAATCACGAGGGCAGAGCTCTTCTAAAAACAGACCCCAAGGGCACCTGGGTGGCTCAGTCAGTTAAGTGTCTGACTCTTGGTTTCAGCTCAGGTCATGATCTCCCGGTTCGTGGGTTCAACCTTGCATCGGGCTCTGTGCTGACAGTGCAGAGCCTGCTTGGGAATCTCTCTCTTTCCCTCTCTCTCTCTCTCCGCCCCTCCCTGCCTTTTTCTCTCTTTCTCTCAAAATAAATAAATAATCTTAAAAAATATAAAAAATAAAAAATAAACAACAACAACAACAACAACAACAACACACCCAGACCTGAGAGAGCTAATTCACCCCCTCTACCATGTGACGTTATAGTGAGAAGATGGCCACAGTGAGGAAGCAGATACCAGTAGACAACAAACCTGCCAGTGCCATGATCTTGGACTTCCCATTCTCCAGAACTATGATAAATAAATTTCTGTTTATAAGCCAACCACTTTATGATGTTTTGTTATAGCATCCCAAATGGACTAAGGCAATAGGAAGGTACTTTTTTGCTATATCTCAAAGACATTAAGTTAACATTTATTGAAGGCATTTGAACAGGTGTTTTGGGATAATGTAGTACTTTCTGTTTTGTTTATTCTTCCTATTTAATTAATTGCTTTATTTAAACCCAGTATACGCTTATACTAATAGAAGAAAGTACAGAAAAAGAATGCAACCTAAATGAATCTTCTCTGGAAAAGTTATTGAATATGATATTGTGTTTCAATGTAACTGCCTGCTTTAACCTCTCTGAGAATTTTACAGAATGATACTTTGAGAATTTTATTCTCCACCTTTTTGATAACTCTTCTTTATGTCTACTGGGGAATACTAGCACCCCCCATCATTCTGTGACCATCCATTATCTAAACTAAAGTGAAATTTTATTTATTTATTTTTTTTCAACGTTTATTTATTTTTGGGACAGAGAGAGACAGAGCATGAACGGGGGAGGGGCAGAGAGAGAGGGAGACACAGAATCGGAAACAGGCTCCAGGCTCTGAGCCATCAGCCCAGAGCCCGACGCGGGGCTCGAACTCACGGACCGCGAGATCGTGACCTGGCTGAAGTCGGACGCTTAACCGACTGCACCACCCAGGCGCCCCAACTAAAGTGAAATTTTAAACAACAGTCTGGGGAAGATAATATTTCACATTTGGGGATATAATTTTATAAAATAATTTAGAAAAAGGTTTGCAGAATATGTGTGTGTGTGCATGTGTGTGTGTGTATTTCATGAAGTATTTATTGATTGCATAGGGACATTAATATCCTTGAAACCAAGAATACTTGGTTTTAGCATAGGAATATGAAGTAGAAAATATGAGATGCCATGAAATCTATGAATGAAGTACACAGTTCAAGCAAGTAATATATGCATTACAATATGAAATTATATTATTTATGAATGTATATGTTTATTTACTGCTTTCTTGTCAAGTGTGGATAATCTGGAAGGCAAATGTAGTTCTAGATGCTGGTCTTTTCAGTAGTATGCTATAGGTAAAATAAGTGAATTAGAACCAGATGAATTTACATATGATTTACTTACATATGATCCTTGCATGACTCTGCAATACCCATATATTTAGCCAGTGAGCAAAACCTGGCTGGTTTTGTCCTGACTGCCCTGGTTTTAGACACAGTGAAAGATGTCCATGGAGGAGCTGAGCTTTCCAGAGATTCAGGTAAAACTATTTTCTAGTCACCCATGCCAGAGAGAGAGGGGGAGAGAGAGAGAGAGAGAATGTGAATGAATGAATGAATGAATGAATAGTGGCTTATTTCCCCTCTAGAACTAATCAAGTTTAATAGTCTAGTTTTGGGAACAAAGAAATGAAGACCTCAAAAAATAATACTTCTTTGGTAAAAAAAAACAAAAAAAAAAAAAACAAAAAAAACACATTTACATCTTAGCAGCAAAAAGAACTATTATTTTCAAGAGAAAATAGTAAGATAGTATGAGAGAAAATATATGGTTGGGGGTGAGTGAGTGATGAGAAGGGAAGGCCTCATCAAGAATATGGCAATTAGGGGGTGCCTGGGTGGCTCAGTGGGTTAAGTGGCTGACTTCAGCTCAGGTCATGATCTCACGGTTAGTGAGTTCGGGCCCCATGTGGGGCTCTGTGCTGACAGAACCTGCTTCGGACTCTGTGTCTCCCTCTGCCTCTCCCCTGCTCATGCTCTGTCTCTCAAAAAATTAATAAATGTTAAAAAATCTTTTAAAAAAAGAATATGACAATTAGGCTGGGCGCCTGGGTGGCTCAGTTGGTTAAGCGTCTAACTTCAGCTCAGGTCATGATTTCATGGTCCTTGAGTTGGAGCCCCACTTGGGCTCTGCTGACAGCTCGGAGCCTGGAGCTTGCTTCAGATTCTGTGTCTCCCTCTCCCCTCTCCCCTGCTCATGCTCTGTCTCTCTATCTCCCTTAAAAATAAATAAAACATGAAAAAAAAAAAGAAAATTACAATTAGTATGACACCTGAAAAATACAAAGCACCAGTCAGGAAAAGAATAAAAAATATCCCAAGAATATTTCAGGAACAGCATGTACAAATTTATTGAGAACAGAAAAAATATATTTTTTTAAGAAAATGATAGGGGCAGGCTATGTGTGGTAAGCAACTGGATGTTGATAACCAAGGATGAGGATAATATAAGATGTGGTTTGAGATACAGGCAGAGAACACATCATGCTTTCTTAGTTTTGGTCATGCTCCCCCACTCCCCACCAAATGCTCCCCCACTCCCCACTACCAATATGAAGTGGTTGGATCATGTCATTTGCCACAAGCACACTTCCTGGTTCTATAAAATGCAGATTACAGTTGTCTCTCTTAGCAAGATTTTTTGAGGATCAAACAACATGAGATGTATGAAAATGACCGGAAAATAAAAAATACTGTATGTCGGGGTGCCTGGGTGGCGCAGTCGGTTAAGCGTCCGACTTCAGCTCAGGTCACGATCTCGCGGTCCGTGAGTTCGAGCCCCGCGTCAGGCTCTGGGCTGATGGCTCAGAGCCTGGAGCCTGTTTCCGATTCTGTGTCTCCCTCTCTCTCTGCCCCTCCCCCGTTCACGCTCTGTCTCTCTCTGTCTCAAAAAGTAAATAAAACGTTAAAAAAATTAAAAAAAAATACTGTATTTCTACTGAATTATCACTGCAAGACACCTAATGTGCTTTAGCCATCAATGCCAGTTAGGCTTTAATATACAAAGATCAGTTTGTTTTTACCAATATGCCACGATTTTGTTAATTCTCTCGATTCTTTGGTGTCACTAGAAAATTTCAAAACCATACCAAAGTAAATGGCAAGGATACGAAATAGAGTGTCGATCACGATAAAAGTTAATATTGATTTTAGGCAGAGCATTTTCGTTCTAGAAAATCCTCATTACACCAAGAAGGGAGCATTACAACCTTCTGAGATAAGTAAATCCAAGAAAGTACATTGGGATGTGACTTTCTTTCAGGGTAGGCATATTAGAAGGTCTTCAGAGCACACGTGCAGGTGTGATACCTGAGGTGAGAGTTTACATATATTTTTTCTATCCACTTCATGGCTGTAACCACCATGAAGTTAGCTACCCACCAGAGGTGTACATCATCTGCAGATTTCTCTGATGTCTTCATCAGGTTGCTAACATCTGCAACTCCTTGATTCTCATTACTTGTAGTGCTTAAGGTATTCAAAATATTTATAATTCAAATACTTTGAATGATGTATAGCTCAGTGACAGTAAAATATTTACATTCTTTTTGGGAAAAAAACATGTTGAGAGAGACAAGGAAGCTGCAGGAGGACCTGAAGCAATAGGAAATGTGAATCGCGCAGCAACAAAACTTCTGATTTTAAATTATGAGTATAGTTTATCTTCAGTGTGATTAACTTACTCTGACTTCTGTGTGTCTTTTGTGCCATCAAAGGTTGAAGCAGTATGGAATATCTGATAATTTTAATTTTTTAATAATACCAGATCACAAACTTATTTGAAGCCCTGATTCTTTAAGACTTTGTTGACAAAGGCATGTGGGAGAGTGGCTAACTGAGAGCTATGCAGGCCTCCCACTCTTTCCTCCCACTCTTTCCTGAGTGTAGATGTACAGGGAAGAACATATACACAACAGATAAACAAACAAACAAGCAGCCAAAAAAACTAGTAACAAAAGTACTATAAGAATAAACAAGTGGCACAATCAAAATGTGAGGTGGTGGATAAAACTAATAAAGGAATACATCTTGAATAGTTTGAGTCAAGCTCAATAAATATGGTGAGTGTGTGTGTGTGTGTGTGTGTGTGTGTGTGTGTGTGCATTTACATATAAGAGAAAAAGAGGCTGGGAGGGGGTGGGGCATAAGGATAGAGACTTGGAAAATAGCATTAAAATTTCAAAGTTATATTTTTCTAAAGTCATTGTGAACATCTTATGTTCTTTACCATATTCATCCAGGGAATATCTTGTAAAACATATTTCACAGGCAAGAGAGATATCTGACTTTTCCTCTTCCTGTGGCTTAATCCACTTGTGAGCTGGAAACTTAAATCCTTTTAAAGATTCAGTCCCTTTGGAAATGCTAATCTCGAAAGGATTTTTATTTCCTTTTTTTTGGTGTAAAAGTAATCACTCCTCTTTCTGTGCAATTATATACTACATTCTATTTTATTTCTATTGCATGTTCATATTAATCTTATTCTCTTAATACTTAGGATGCTGTCCATTTACAATAACACTGTAAAATAAAATGAAAAAGTAAAAGAATTATATTGAAGTTTTACAGAAGCTTTCCTCCCTCCCTTTTCCTTTTTGCTTCAAAACATTGCACTCCAGTAATGCTTTTACATTTGAGGCTAAGTCTGCAGCTCAAAAATATTGATTCTTTCATCTGCAGGATGTTCTTGGCCACAGCAAAATGCACAAATGAATAAAAATACATGTACTTTCTTCTCCTTTCAGAAAAGCCTTGCCATCTGTCCATGGCCTTTCATGCTCAAGACACCAAGTCCCTTGGTTTAATGCTACATAAAGGATTTCTACAGAATGGTTCCAACAAAAAGTTCTATCTCAGGAAAATAGAAGAAAGGAGAAAGATTTGAAATTTTTTTTATAATGATGCATGCCATCGAGTATTTACAAAGAAGCTGATAGATTCTAAGTACTATGTTAGATTCTGAAGATAAAATCACCAGAAGAAGTGTGCAGGTTTCATAATTTCTTGAAACATCCTCTCTAGTGAGATCAGGTAAAATAATTATGTGGAAAACAGCCTCAGTTCAGAAATTCCTAGCGGATAGGCAGTGGTGGAGTGAAGGGAATCCTAATCCAAATGTCTAGAGACCCAGATTCTAGTTCCCATTATTACCAACTAAATTCTCAAATGTAAAATAAAGTTTAAAACACTTACCTTACTGTACTTTCCAGGGACTTAAGTAAGTAAAGGTTATGACAATACTGTCATGGCTATTTTGATTCTGTTCTTATTGTTTGTTTTATTATGGTTTTGTTATTGTTATTCCATGTCATAACCTCACTGTCTTAATATCTCAAGGTATATATTAGTGGTAGATAAATGATAGGTACATAGATAGATATACTGATAGATATGAATTTGTTAAGTAAAATATTGAATACCAGTTGTAATGACTGAAGAAGTTTCTTTTTGTATGTAAAGGTTATTGGGGACTCAATGTTTAATATCGAGGGATATTTATATTTAGGGATATATTAAAGTGTATCAGGTGGTACTGCCTCCATTTTATTCCTCCACACTATTATATTTCCTTACCTGTTAAACAAAGTAACTTGCTTATTAGACTGTTTTCATATGCCCCACCGTTAAAAAGTAAGGTGCATTAGACTTTGATATATTCTTTTTTTTTAATTTTTAAAATGTTTTTTATTTATTTTTGAGAGAGAGAGAGACAGAGTGACAGTGGGGGAGGGGCAGAGAGTGAGAAGACTACTGAATCTGAAGCAGGCTCTAGGCTCTGAGCTGTCAGCACAGAGCCTAAACCGGGTTTGAACTCACGTGCTGTGAGATCATGACCTGAACTGAAGCTTGGACACTCAACCAACTGAGCCACCCAGGCGCCCCAGATTTTTATATATTCTTGACTTTATTTTGCAAGACTTTTGATAATGTTGACCCAACGGCTGTTAAACCCTAAATTCTTTAGCTAATGGCCAAGATATTAAATATATGTAAAGACTTAATCAAATAAATTGGGAAGTTAAATGCGAAGGCTGCAAAGGCATAGTGACTATCATTGCTGCTAATAATTTTTCTTCCATGTCTGTCTTAAGATGTTGATACTCTGTTCACCAGGGGAAAGGGAGAAAAGAGAAGGAGAGTACTGTAAGCACAAGTAAAAAGAAAGTTTTGGTTTATTTTTGCTTTATCTCACTCTCTCTTCATAAGACCTGTTCAGAATGTCTATTTGGAATTAAGCTAGAAATATCCAAGCACAAATTTCTATGACAACCAGCCAAGTATCTTTCAGGCAAGCCATAGTTTACTTCTGAAAAATTCTCTCAGGTATCCAAGTGTTCCAGGCTAATGATGTGTGGAAGCAATTATTTTTCAAAAAGCTGTGTGGGTGTGTGTGTTTCCCCACAAACAGGGCCATGGGATAGGTTAACTTGTAAATGAATAATTTGTCTCATTTTCTCTAAGAAAGATAATCTATACCAAAGTACATAAGAGACAAAAAGGCTCCAGTGACAAAATAATTGTATACGTAATAGTTATACTTTCCATATGTGAGCAATGTTTAATGTTGTTTCCATAAGATAAGAACTGTGCCTCACATAATTCATTAGTCTATTTAACTCCCACTTAAAAAAATTAAACGTATTAGAGATAGCATGTTCACCCTTAGTTTGGAAGAGAGGATTAAAGTGGATGTCCTAGACGAGGACTGGAACAAGAATTCTTCAGCATCATTTAGGAGGACTCTTTTCGCTTAACATTTTATCATTTACAAATTTCATTTGAGAATGTTATCCTACTTAAATCACCAACAGACCTAAGAGGTACGACAAAATTGTCCATTTTCAGGAATATAAGAAATTAATTGATTTGCCAAAATCGATTTGTTTTCAAAGATCAGAACAAATGTCATCTCCTTGATAAAGTCTTCCCTGAACCACCTGACTGCCTGTGATCCCATTATCCTCTAAATTTTCATAGTGAAATATAGCTTCATGTGTCTCAGTACTCTTGTCTATAGACTTTAATCATCATGAATAAACATACCTAACATTTTTTTTTGCAACTCATCACATGTAAGGCACTGCTTTAACTAAATAACTGTACTCATTCATTTGCTCTTCCTAATAATCAATGTTATTATCTCCAATTACAAACAAGGAAATCAAGACTCAAAAACAGTTAAGTAATTTGTGAAAATTAATTCAGCAGTATGTGTCAGAGTCAGAATTAAAACAGAAACCATGCAAGGTGCCTGGGTGGCTCAATCGGTAAGCGTTCAACTTCAGCTCAGGTCATGATCTTGCAGTTTGTGAGTTCGAGCCCTGCGTCGGGCTCTGTGCTGACAGCTCAGAGCCTGCAGCCTGCTTTGGATTCTATGTCTCCCTCTTTCTCCATTCATCCATCACTCATACTATGTCTCTCTCAAAAATAAATAAACATTAACAAAATAAAAAAAAAAACAGAAACCAGGCTTTTTTATACACCTCACGCTGTCTCTGCATATGCGTAACACTTAGAAGATCTACTATAATGCTTTAAGAATACTAGTCACTAAGCAAATCCTTATTGAATAAATAATAAACACATGAACAGGACTTCAAATAAAGACAGAAAAACCATTTTCAAAGAGTAAAGATGGAAACAAGTCAACTTAATCTTAACATAACCAAATTCTAAAAGTATAAAAACATAAAATTCAGAGTCTTAATATTCTGTTTTCCTCAGCAAAGATATAGATTTAGACAAACAAAACATAATGCACTTTAACACAAGAAACAAGATGAAATATAAAGACAGAAAAAGAGCTTTTATGATTCAGCTATGGCATAGATAGTCATATAAAGGTAGGGGTTCTAACACAAATTATGTGAACTATAGAAAGAACTGTTATCTCTAGTGAAGCAGATATCATGCATTTAGACTGAACTAAAGAATTTTTTTAAATGATTATTGCATATAACTTAAGTCTTTGTTTTCTCTGTTGTCAAGATTTGGGTATTATTCAAAAGTATATATCCAACCTATACCTCAAAAACTACTACAAAGCAATATGTAAATAAATATTTGTTGGATTTATTAATGATCATGTTACCTTACTTCTAAAAATAAGAAAACAAAAGACAATTTAAGAAAGGTAGCAATATGTTCAGTCCTGTGTGATACAAGAAAGATATCATCGGGCAAGTATTACAAATGCATCTTTAAATTTCGTATTCTATGAAGTTTAAAATGCCTATTTGCATATACCACATAGCTGTCTGAAACACACTTAAAATATGCATAAAGAATTTGGAAAAGGAAGAGCACAACTGATTAAAAATGTGATGTTTGTAGAGAAGCAATCTAGATGAAATGCAAATTTTAAAATATTATTTTTTCTGATCATGTTTAGCAAAAGATGTGAACAGACACCAAGTTGTGAGAGAGAGACATGCATTTTAAATATATTGTAACAAGATTACCTGAACTGAGATTAGCTCTAAGAAACAGAATCAACTTGGCAAGAGACCACATATTTCATAGCAGTTAGCAGCACAGCTCTGGGGGCCTGAGCACATTCTACACAAATACCAACTCACCCAAGTATGCCTTTTTGACTTTTGGAAAACAAAAACAAAAACAACAAACAACAAAGAAAATACCTTGTAGAAATCCCGGTAGCTTCCTCTGTAATATGGGGGTGATAGGTACGCCTTCCTCATTCACCTGTATGAATTTTAAAAGGTAAGCATGCGAAACCACATTTAAGCAGTTCCCAGGCCTAGTAACCAACATTAGCTTTTGCCCTTCTGTTTTTAAGTAGATTGAAAATAATTTCAAGCAGTACCCAAAGATTATGCAAGAAAAACGGGGTGGGGAGCTGCCTGTGAGATAAAACTGAAAGACTATTTGCCTACAATGAAATAATTTAAATCACTTATAAAATAAGAGTACTGAAATGATTTTGAGCCAAATAACTGGTACCAATCCAAGATAAGGAATTACATTATTCTAGAGAAACTACGAAAGTCTAGAAATTAGGGGCACCTGGGACACCCAGTCAGTTGAGCGTCTGACTTCGGCTCAGGTCATGATCTCGCAGTCTGTAAGTTCGAGCCCCGCGTCAGGCTCTGTGCTGACAGCTCAGAGCCTGGAGCCTGCTTCGGATTCTGTGTCTCCCTCTCTCTCTGACCCTCCCTGGCTCATGCTCTGTCTCTCTCTGTGTCAAAAATAAATAAGCAGTAAAAAAAAAAAAAAATTTTTTTTTTTAAGTCTAGAAGTTAGTAACACAAAGCAACACTTTGAAAAAGGAATTTAGGGGCGCCTGGGTGGCTCAGTCAGTTAAACGTCCAACTTCAGCTCAAGTCATGATCTCGCGGTCCGTGAGTTCGAGCCCCCCGTCTGGCTCTGGGCTGATGGCTCAGAGCCTGGAGCCTGCTTCCGATTCTGTGTCTCCCTCTCTCTCTGCCCCTCCCCCATTCATGCTGTCTCTCTCTGTCTCAAAAATAAATAAACGTTAAAAAAAAAAAGAAAAAGGAATTTAATTTTAGAAATTATAACTTTTGTTTTAAAAAATTAAGATCAGATTATATATATAAAACATACACATACATATATATGCAAATACACACACACACACACACACATATATATGCAAGAGTAATATACATTGATGTGTGTGTGTGTGTGTGTGTGTGTGTACTTATATTTATATTCCATCTCCATGCAGGGATTTTACATTTTTAAGATATTGTGCTGGATTTCACCATATGACTTGCTTTGGTTTTATGGTGGGTATGGTGGCTAGAGACTAACATGTTGATCTCTGGCTTCAGGTTTGGCTTTGTAAACTATTTGGAAAATGGGATATCGATAAATGTGATGCAAGCAGAGGCTTGAAATGTGCTTACAACTTTGAATTTGCCCTCTGAGGTTGTTGTCTTCAACATAATAATAACTTCCTCCCTGCCCCTTGGCATCATGGATACAAAAATGGATACAAAATGAAATACAAAAATGGATACAAAATGAACACATGTGGAGTGGGCCTGAGCCCAATCAGCCAATTCTAGCCAGACTTCACAGCTAGAAGAGCTTCCTGGCAGAGTCCAATTAAGACTGACAATCCACAGCCAACGGACAGATTCACAAAATAGAATAAATGATGGGTATTTAAAGCCACTGAATTTTGAAGCACTTTTTTTATGAAACAATAGCAAGTAATAAATAAGCACTATTTAATTGCATGTTAAATAAATAAATTACAAGATCTTTTTGTTAGGGAATACATGTCCTCTATATCTTGGCATGGATGGGCTTCGAGTATTTTATTACTTCCATTTGGTAAAAGAAATTCTGAAAATATGTAAATAATTTTTCCAATGTAATATGATAATGATTAAATATTAGACATAAAATGTTTTGAAATGTTAAAAGAATTTTATCAGTATGAAAGGACTTATAACATTTTCTCAAATAGAAAATATTTATTGTAAATGTTAAGCATTATGCACATGCAAAATATGCCCATAGCATGAAGATAATATATGCATTCTTCTTTGAACCTGTCTATATAACACCTTAAGTCACTAAGTCATTTCCTTCAGTAAGAATCTTAAAGAGTCCTTGACAAGGCATCACCACTCTAAAAACATTCCACCAAACTTTGAATAAAAGTTGTGTTAAAGAAAACAACACATACTTGAAACGAGAATATTTTCATGTGCACGTGCTTTGCCTTTTCTCTCAGGTTATATATATCATCAAGGAATTGTGGCTATAATCTTGCTTCTTAATAATTTACCATATAGACAAATTTTAGAAAAAGAGATTTAGTGAACACTATTTGATGATCTTTGGTTTGAAACAGTTACTGTAACTTTTCAAGTTTCCCAAGTTATAAACCTTTCAATTAAATGCAAAGGCATTTGATAGATAATAAAGTGTTAAATTTTCAGGAAAGATTGAGTAGTGATTAGTCTTTTTTTTTTCCAAAAGAAACTCACCACACATCAGTAACTATGGGTGAGTTACTATAATTTATGAGTAGGATGCATTTTGAAAGTAAGATCTCTTTTCCTCTTTGTTAGATAGTGTTACTTTTCTGGTTATTTGATTATAAAATTAAAATAACCACTTAAAGGGGTGCCTGGGTGACTCAGTCTGTTAAGCATCTAGTCTTGATTTTGGTTGAGGTCATGATCTTAAGATTCACGGGATTGAGCCCTGTTAAGGGGCTACACGCTGACAGCCTGGAGCCTGCTTGGGATTCTCTCTCTCTCTCTCTCTCTCTCTCTATCTCTCTCTCTCTCTCTCTCCCCCTTCCCCACTTGTGCATGTGTGTCTGCTCTCTCTCTTTCTCTCAAAATAAATAAATAAGCACAAAAAACCCAAGTAACTACTTAAAAATCTGAAAACACCTAAATCTACTCCTTCATGAAAATTTAATGGGGTCAAGATTTTTGGTATTTTTCATTTCAGACACATCTTTCTACCTACATAAAATACTTTTCTTTCTTTTCTTTTCTTTTCTTTTCTTTTCTTTCCTTTCCTTTTCTTTTCTTTTCTTTCTTTCTTTCTTTTTTTTTTTTTTTTTTGTTAACAGTTTAGTAACTTAATGGAGGTCATATAACATGATGACATTAAAAGCTTTCAGGAACTACTCTAATTGTTTTTTTGTTCTTTATATAAATATTCTTAGCTATACCATTTTAGAAAAAAAAAGTGGGTAATGAAATAAATCCTGGAAAATGAGGATATCAAAAAAGACAAACTGGAATATATATATATATATATATATATATATATATACACACACACACACACACATATGTATGTATATATACATATGTATATATACACACAAATGTATATATACATATATATACATATGCATATATATGTATATATATATGCATATGTATATATACATTTTTATCTGGTATGTATACATACATATATACATATGTATATATATATGTGTGTGTGTATATATATACATACACACATACGTGTGTGTGTGTGTGTGTGTGTGTGTATTTCATTTCCTAGGCATTTTAGAGAGAATTGATTCTTGTGTCATTCTGGATTTGTGGCATATATGTTGAGGTTCAGATGTCACATTTCCCCCCCAGATGGATCTTTCCACTCATAGAATCATAAGTCTTCACCATTTGCTCTTAGTAGGTTGCTCATTTTTCTGACTCCTTCCTGAGTTTCTTTTCAGGTTTTTGCTCATTCTGTTTCAAAAGCATGGCTGTACAAGAAGAAATTGGAAGTAGAAGAAAGAGAAGTCGGGGTGCCTGGATGGCTCAGTCAGCTAGTTAAGCATCTGACTCTTGATTTAGAATCAAGTCGTGATATTACAGTTCGTGAGATTGAGCCCTGCATCAGGCTCTGCATTGACAGCACACAGCCTGCTTGGGACTCTCTCTCCTACCCTCTCTCTGCCCTTCCCCCACACTTGCATATTCTCTTTCTCAAAATAAACACATAAACTTAATTTAAATTTTTTTTTCAACGTTTATTTATTTTTGGGACAGAGAGAGACAGAGCATGAACGGAGGGGCAGAGTGAGAGGGAGACACAGAATCGGAAACAGGCTCCAGGCTCTGAGCCATCAGCCCAGAGCCCCACGCGGGGCTCGAACTCACCGACCGCGAGATCGTGACCTGGCTGAAGTCGGACGCTTAACCGACTGCGCCACCCAGGTGCCCCCACATATACTTAATTTAAAAAAGGGACTAAAAAAAGGTTTATGTAAAATTCCCACATCCCAATAAAAAATAATTTCTATTTGACAGGATATGGAATATAGTGGTAGTTCAGAAAATCTGCTATGTGAATTGTCAAAACCAACACAATGTTCAATTTATTTTGTGGCTCTGTAAACTTGTTTCTTTTCAGACAAGAAATGTAATGAAGAGTAAAGCTTAGAAAAGCTAGTAGCTCCCTCAAGAGGAGAACCTTATTAATAGCAAATCAGACTGTGCCACCTCCTTCTCTATGAGCATTTTAATCACACTGCTCTTCAAAGTAACAAATCCATCCTCACCTATAATTAGTAATTGTTTGGCATACCTCCAGGACTAACTTACTCTTACTCATTAAACTCACACTAGTTATTCTAGCCCTCAAATGATCTCAATGAACTTTCATGACACTTCTGTTTGTTAACACAAGATTAAGTATTTAATTACGTTCAATTAATTGTATGTGCATTGAGTTTTTGCACAGACCATAAACAGAGCCAACATTCAACATCCATTCTGTAACCACTTCTTGTTTTATTCTTTATGCTTATTTTCTCTTGATTACAGTTCCTTATATGCTACATTTTCATGCTAACTCTATCAATAAATATAACTAAATAATAGATGTAGACTCCTTAGAACCACCTTGATCAGCTAGTCATTTACTTTGTCTTCAGAAAAGATGCATTCACCTCCTAGATGTTTAAC
The DNA here is from genome assembly GCF_018350155.1 of Leopardus geoffroyi. Classification (NCBI taxonomy): domain Eukaryota; kingdom Metazoa; phylum Chordata; class Mammalia; order Carnivora; family Felidae; genus Leopardus; species Leopardus geoffroyi. The sequence continues at coordinate 97,556,192 of NC_059336.1, read as the reverse complement.
CATCATCTCATCTTTTTTGTTTCACTGAATGACTTTAAAGTGAAAACAAGAGCCTTTTGTCCTTCATGTGTTTTTGGGGGTTTGCATTGTATCATTGAATGAAGATTGTACTTTTAAACTATAAATTCTTTAAACAAGGTATTGTGATTTTTTAAAAAATAAGTTACACCAAAATGGTGTTGAATAAATATCAATAATACTAATAACAAAGTGATGTGTTGTTCTGAAGCCAGAAGTTTAGTCATGTTGATATTTGATATGATAGACATACACATATATCACTACAGTAAAATACTAAATGTTTTTTTTTTGTTGAGTAATTGGAAGTCTAACAGTTTGATGTAGCCAATTATGCCATGCTATAAATTAGACATACTTTAAAAGTTTAAATGATAACATATTTTATTTAGAAAATGTTCAATACCAATAGTATCAATATTATCATGCCACACAATCGAAATGATGACCAGTGCTGTGTTGAATTAATTGAATCTGAGAGGCAGTGAAGAGTTCTACCTGTGGCAAAATATTAACTCAATTCAAAGCAGTGATACAAACAAACAACACGTATTGAATTGTTTTGGGTTCCTTAACTCATTCATTCATACGTTTTTTTAAACAGATAATTCTCAGGGTTAAGCACCAATAAATGAGATAGAAAAGGTATGCAGAGCTTTATAAAATATCTTTAAGTCGTAAATTGTGGTTAATACCAGGAGAGGGCTACAGCAATTTAATGGCTCATGAGAACTGAGTGTTAAATTTAAGAAAATTTTCAAGCTAGTTAACAAACAAAATAATTGTCAAATTTAGATTATATAAATTCACAACTGAGAAATATACAAAACAAAGCAGTCCATACTCAAAACATATAATTTCCTCTTTATTTACTGCTGCATTTTCTATTATATATGGATTTTGAGATTTTTTGGCACTATTATATCTGTATGGTGGGATATTGTATGATGGTGTGTTACTGCACATATATTTCCAATCCACATTCAGTGATATGTCACCAGCCTACAATTGGCCATGGTGGGTATACTGAAACCATGCAAAGTTTCATTCCACAACACAGGAATTGCCCCCTACCACTCAAATAACTAAAATCACAAATGAAAGGAGGGACATTACTAAAAACCTTATAGACATAAAAAGGAATATAAGAGATAATGAATAAGGCTGTATCAATAAATTAGAGAAACAAACAAACAAACAAAAAAAGCAAATTGCTAGAAAGGCCAAGATATTGAAACTGATTTAAAAACAAATCAAAAGTTTTTGAATAGAACTAGAATAATAAAGATATTGAATCAGGGACGCCTGGGTAGCTAGCTCAGTCAGTTAAACTTCTGACTTCAGTTCAGGTCATGATCTCGTGGTTTGTGAGTTCAGGCCCCACCTCAGACTCTGTGCTGTCGGCTCAGAACCTGGAGCCTGCTTCAGATTCTGTGTCTTCTTCTTTCTCTGCCCTTTTTCCCACTCACACTCTGTCTCTGTCTCTCAAAAAATAAACATTAAAAAAATAAATATATTGAATCCGTAATCAGGAAACTACCTACAGAAAAAAATCCAGGCCCAGATGGCTCGCCGAAAAATATCACAAAATATACAATGAAGAATTAATAGCAACTCTTCATAAATTCTTCCAAGAATGATTAGAGAAGGGAACACTTTCCAAATTATTCTATGGTATCAGTATTACCCTTATACCAAAATGAAACAAAGACATTGCAAGAAAATAAAACTACAGGCCAATATATTTTATAAATATGGACACAAAAATTCTCACGATATTAGTAAATTGAATTAGTTAACTATAAAATGGATTATGTATCATAATCAAGTGTGCTTTACTATAGGAATGCAAAATCAGATTAATATCCGAACATCAATTAATGTATCAACTGTTTCAATAAACGACAAAAACTGCATGGCCGGCTTGAATGAATGAATGAATTAAAAATCATCCATACTGGGAAAAAAACAATTAAAACTATCTCTATTTGCAGACAACATGATCTTTAATATAGAAGTCTTATAAAATTCACAAAATATTATAAGAACTATAAATGAATTCAGCAAAATAGCAGTACCTTAATTATTATACACTCACTATATTTCTATACAATTGCAATAAACAATATGAAAAGAAAATAGGAAAACCACCTAAAATAGCATCAGAAAGAATAAAATGCTTAGGAATAATTTAACAAATGAAGTGCAAAACTATTAAATAATTGAAAAATTAAAGAGATTCTAAACAAATGGAAATAAGTCCAAAGTTCATGAACTGGAATACTTATTATTAAGATTAACCCACAAATTTATCTTCAGATTCAACACTATCCCTATTAGAATACCAGCTACTTTGTTTGCAGAAAAACTGACAAAAAGGTCCTAAAATTTATATAGAAATGTACTGCATCCAGAGTTGCCAAAATAATTAAAAAAAAACAAGGACAAATTTGTAGAACCCACGTTACCTGATTTAAATACTTCATATAAAATTACAGTAATAAAAACAGTGATGTATTCACATAAGGAGAAGCATATATATCAGTAAAATAGGATCAACAGACAGTTCAGGATAAACACGATAAACAATTTTTTCGGCCTTCCTGGGGTATAATTGACAAATAAATGGAAAGATATTTAAAGTATATGTGATGATTTGGTACAAATACACACCATGAAAGGATTTTCAACAAATGATGCTGGACTACTTAATATCCATATGCAAAATATTAAGAAGAACCCCTTCCCACCTCATACCATTTGAAAAATTAACCTAGGGACGCCTGGGTGGCTCAGTCGGTTAAGCAGCAGACTTCGGCTCAGGTCATGATCTCACGGTCCGTGAGTTCAAGCTCCGCGTCGGGCTGTGTACTGACAGCTCAGAGCCTGGAGCCTGTTTCGGATTCTGTGTCTCCCTCTCTCTGACCCTCCCCTGTTCATGCTCTGTCTCTCCCTGTCTCAAAAATAAATAAAATGTTAAAAAAATTTAAAAAAAAAAGAAAAAGAAAAATTAACCCAAAGATGGATAAAAATCTTAAATATAACAGCTAAGAGTATAAGAATTTTAGAAGAAAAACTGGGGTTAAATCTTTGTCAACTTAGATTTGGTAGAGGATTCTTGGGTATTCTTAGACACCAAATGCACAAGCAACAATGGAAAAAAAAATAGATGAGTTATATTTCATCATCAAAATTAAAACTTCTCTGCTTCAGAGGACATTGTAAACAAGTGAAAAGACAATTGTCTGCATAGGTGCAAGTATTTGCAAGTCAAATATCTGATAGAGCACTTGTATCTAGAATACATGCAAATGCCTACAAATTAGACAAATGACTCTTTTAAAATTTGGTAGAGATTAGGACTAGACACTTCTACAAAGAAGACATAAAAAGGTGAATAAATACCTGAATGGATGTCCAACATCATAGCCATCAGGAAAATGCAAATCAAAACTGCACCGAGATGTCACTTGATACCCACTAGGACAAGTGTTGATAAAGACAGGGGACACTGAAAAGCCTCACACACTGTTGGAGGGAATTAAAATGATACAGCCACTTTGGAATATAGCAGTATTTCTTCAAAAAAGTAAATGTAGTACTACCATTTGATCTAGAAATTCTGCTTTTAGGTGTTCAAGATAAATGAAGACACACGTCCATGCAAATATGTGTACATGAATGTTCATAGCAGTATTATTCATAATAGCCAAAAGGTGAAAAATATCCTGAACTCTGTCAACTGAGGAAGACCTAAACAAAATGTACTATATACATACAATGCAATATTACTCTGCCATAAAGATTAAGTATGATGCATGCTACGCTATGGGTTACTATGGGTGACTGTTGAAAACATGCTAAGGGAAATAAGTCAGACACAAAAGGCGACATATTGTCTATATGCACATATCACATATTATATGATTACATTTACATGAGATGTTCCATTAAGAGAATAGGGAGGCTGCAGGGTCATGGCTAGGAATAAATGGCTTCTTTTTGAAGTGATATAATACTCTAAAATTGATTGTGGTGATGGTGGTACAAGTATGAATATACAAAAAAAAAAAAACCCATCAAACTGTACATGCTAAGTGTTTAAACTATCTCAATAAAGCCATTACCAACAAAACAAAAACTGTCTAATCATGTAGCTTTTACTTTTGTTACGCTGCTTCTGAAAAATAACCTTATATTTGTTAGAGATGTGAAACTAATTTTTTATACATTATTTTATGGAATTTATTTTTCTCATCATAATTAGCTGCTTTTATATTTAAAAAAATTCTTCTGTTTAGGGAGATCATTAAAATACAATTTCAAGACTGTCATAGCCTAGAGTGCATTAAACAATATTTGTAACATTTGCTGTCTTGTTTAGGAGTTTCTTTTAATTATCTTTGCAGTTGCTGAGCGTTACCTCCATGTTTAACTTCTTGATGTGTGAGTTCCTTAGGTATTCCATCACGTTGGGGAATACTGCTGATTTTGTAAGTTCTAACTGTGCCTAATTCATAAGAATATGAATACTATTTAGTTGCTCTTACTCCTTCCCACTCTTTCAGCAAATCTCTGTGGCAAAATGCAATGAAGATGAAATATTCTTTTGTTCAAAATATTCCTAGAATTTTCTTATTCATCCCCCTTTTATCTTTAGTGAAGTGAAAACACCAACTGATATTTGGCTTTTGTTCACAGCTTTAATAAACACCAATAGAAAATCATGCCCTAGACATAACTTGCATTGATAGTTGAGACAGTGCAACTAAGAGAAAGAGACAATGTCTGTAATAAAATGGCTTGAAAGCAATAAATACCCAAATTCAAAGAATTTATTATTATGGAAAGTGTTTTGAAATCAATGAATAACCTGACAAGGATGAATTCAGCTATTTCATTTCCACTTATAGTTATCTATATTTATCCCTGTTCCATTTACTTGGGTGTGTTTCCATTTTAATTGCTTGATATTTTTAATAGTTTACTTTCCAGAACTTAGGACTTCATAATTGAAGAGCACTTGAATTATTTTTAGGACTTCTTGCTCTATAAACACCACTAGCATTGCATGTAGTTCAGACAAAGTTTCACTTATTGCTTACTTCAGGAAAGCTTTGGTAGTGTTTGCTAAGGGGAAGGATAAGGTCAGGTTTATTGAGATTAGGAAGTGTAGTTTAAGGCAAGTATTTTATTATGACAGTTGATTATGATTGGGAAAATCATAATAAAATAGTTGGTGATTCGAAGGAAAGCAAAGCAAACTTCTGAGGCTAAGAGGTAAAAAAAAGTGTTGGAATATTGTTGATTCTATTAAAAAGTTGATGAGTCTTTGAGAAAATATAATAAAGTTTAAAGTTAGTTACCTAGGCAAGAATCTCTTGGAACAGTAAGATTTTGATAAAAACAAAACAAAACAAAACAAAACAAAACAAAACAAAACAAAACAAAACAAAAAACAGTGGAACACTAAAGTCAACTTAAAGTAAATAGCAAACTGTGTGAAGGCAGATAATTCTGGTTCTCTATTGTTTCAACATGATGTTCACAGAAAGAGGGCATTTGATCTTACCCTTGCATTTTTGAGTCAGATGATTACTGAGAATTAAAAGGACAGGAGCAAGTGTACAGATTTCTTTGTATAGAACACAGGAAAGGATTGAATTGTAAGTTTTCAGAGAGAAATGACAGATTAAAATATTAATTCTCTACTAAGAAATGAAAGAAATAAAAGAATATTAATGAAAATATTTGATGTCATGGACTATGGAATAAGAAATGGGAATTTATTACTAAAACAAATAAAGGCAAAATACAGAACATAGGCTGTAATATGCCAGAAAATACAGAATACAATATCTAAATTATACTCAAGTAGCAATTTGTAAAAATCAAACTTAAGACCAGGAGATATATGATAAGTATGTAAGCTATCTCAGTTCATTTGATTTTATCTGACTCATATTGTTAATTAAAATTAATAAAATAAAATATAAAATTTGTAATCAATCAAAATCATGATTAACAGCCTAGAGTCCAGAGTCTAGAGTCAGACCTTGTGAAGTCACGATTCTATTTCAGCCTTAATTCTGCCACTTCCTAGTGATAGCAAACTAAATAACTGTTATCATTTTGTTTGTATGTACGCATGTGTTTTGTAAACTTGGGAATAAACAGAAACAAACATTTAGTTGTTGCTTTAAATGAGATTATGCATATGCAAGCATAATATATCTGTGTTTACACATAGATACATATAGATATAGATATACATATCTCACCACATTGAACACAATATATTTCCAATAAAATTTAGCTCTATTATTCCTATTATTTTTAAATTAAGCGCTTATATCCTGAAGTGAACATCAGTTCCAATAAGAAAAACAAATTGGAATTCCCCCTAAAATCAGAATTTTGAAATCATGCAAAATTTGGCTACTATGCTGTTCCCAGATACATGACTAAATGTCTTACCTATAATATCTCATTTTTTTAATGTTTATTTATTTTTGAGTGAGAGAGAGACAGAGTGTGAGCAGGGAATGGGCAGAGAGAGAGAGGAAGACAAAGAATTTGAAGCAGGCTCAGGCTCTAAGCTGTCAGCACAGAGCCGGATGAGGGCTTGAACCCACAGACTGGGAGATCATGACCTGAACTGAAGTCGGAAGCTTAACCGACTGAGCCACCCAGGTGCCCCTAGATCTCGTGTTTTCTAGTTATTTAAAATAATTTATATTCATCTTTGTCCATTTATGTTCTGTTGGTAGTCATTTGATTTTGGACTTAAAAGAAGATTCAGGCAGTACTGTGATGCTAATTTGGGGGAGTTTGCTTATATAGTTAGAAATCATTCAATGGTGGGAGCAGGAAATGCATATTACAATGTGTCAACATGGGAAGAATATTTCTGAAACTCGAATACACACATCTTTCGTGTTCTTGTTCCTCTCCTTGCCTCTGGGATCTTGAAAATATCTCCTCAGTGTATTTGACTGAAAAGGCATTTTAAAACCTGTAAGGATTATAGTAGTATTAAAATGTGATCTTGAAGTTTCTTTATGATTCACTAGAAGACCACTTTGGTGCCACATTTTGGTGCAGCTCTCAGCTGACTGGTTTGTGGGTTATCTATTTAATCAATAATTCTGTAACAGAGGGATCCTCCAACTGATATGGAATTGATCAGAAAGACGTGGGTATGGAATAAGACCTACTGATCCCAAGCCAATCTAAGGACATATACTTAGATTCAAAGGTGGCTGAGTTTGGGCCAAATTTCTGAGTGAGCATAAGTCAAGTGTTTAAAGGCCAAATTGCAGAGATCCTCAAGTTTGAGTCAGGAGTGTGGGCACTGTGGCCTGCTGGCGACTTTTCTTTTCCTTGTTGCTACAAAACAAAAGGGGAGTGCAAGTATCATGGTCTACAGTGGGATCATCTTTTCTTTGCTTATATATAATCAATATCTTTCACAACACACCAGGACACAAAAGGAGGCACCTGGGAAATAACACAGATTGTTCAGACACCCACTAACAATACAATTCTACATAATTTGTGTGAATGATTGAACTTTACTGAGACCTTTATTTAAAGAAAGGGAGACTACTGCAATACAAAGACAATATAAACAAAAGAAAAAAAAGTGATAAAAAAAGGAAAAACCAACCAACCAACCAACCTTGGATACCTAAGTGCTCTTCAACTATATCTCAAAATTCAATGCAAGTTAAATAAATATCTCACTGGTGCTTTTCTACAGACTTTCCAAGCAAGACCTAAAATTCTTTAAAAAAAAAAATAGAAAGGGCCAAGAACAGTGAAAATCATTTCCAAAATTAGCAGGATAGATAAAATTATCCCACTACCTGTCAAAGCTCATAGGAAACTCAATGTAACTAGCTCTAGTAATTAGAAAATTCTATGATATTTGACTCAGTAATGAAAATGATGAATAGACCAGAAAAAGATCCATGTTGACAAAGACAATTTACATATCAGAGAGTAAAGAAGTATATTCAATAAACTGATCTCTAGTGTTGGAAAGAATTGCTTACAATGGATGAAAATGCCAACAATAAAACAAAGTACTCATAAATATGGAACTAAAATGTAAAATGCTCAAAAATACACCATAACAGATGAATAAGCAAAATAGACAACATCGCCAGACATATAAGGAGTAAAGGATTAGATTCCAAAATGTATGAAGAATACCTAGATTCAAAAAGAAAGAGACAAACTCTGTAACAGAAGTAAAAACATAGGCAAAATAATTACAGATGATGAAAGCACAGAAGAAAACTGAATGATCAGAATACATTCATACACACAACCCCACACACAAAGCCCCATCTTAGAGGTAAGCAGGAAAAAGCAAAGTAAACAGCAAGAAGGTACCATTTTAGACACTTGAGATTTGTAAAAATCTAAAGTCCTGACAGTACCATGTATAGATTATTACTCAGGAAACTGCTGTGGAAATGTGAATGGTTACAATAACTTTGGACAGTAAGTATATAGTGTCTAGAAAGTCTAAAGAATATGTAAGGTTCAACTAAGTCATTTCACTTCTTCTAGGTAATAGCATACAAACAATATAGGTAGGTAACACCTAACAAACAATAAAAACCAGGTAGAGGCATTTAAATGTTAACCCAAGTAGGGACACATGGGTGGCTCAGTCAGTCAAGCGTCTGACTTGGGCTCAGGTCATGATCTCATGGTTTGTGAGTTTGAGCCCCACATCAGGCTCTCTGCTTTCAATGTGGAACCAGCATCAGATCCTCTGTCCCTCTCTCTGCCCCTCTCCCAAGATCTCTCTCTCTCTCAAAAAAAAAAAAAAAAAAAATGCTCACCCAAGTAAATAGGAAGAATTTTTTTCATACTTAAACAACTGAACGCTATAAAGTACATGCCAAACTATAAATTGCCAAAACTATATATCAACAATTTTGTTGGATATTATATCTAAAATCTAAAACATGCAAATTAGCCTTATATTTGAAGTAGATATTAGCACATGTAAAGGTTGGCTTTACAAAATACCTATGGGAGATATAAACACCAGATGCAAGACTGTGATTACTTTTAGTGAGCAAGGGAGGAATACACAGAAAGCTTCAAATTAATCTTTAATATATTGTTAATATATTAAATATTAATTTTACGTGACAAATTATTAGTAATAGTTTAAGAAATGTTATAGGTACATATATGTGTTATGTCATCAGCCATTTTGCATTTTTGGAAATGTTATAAGAAAAAAGTGGAGGGGCGCCTGGGTGGCGCAGCCGGTTAAGCGACCTACTTCAGCCAGGTCACGATCTCGCGGTCCGTGAGTTCGAGCCCCGAGTCAGGCTCTGGGCTGATGGCTCAGAGCCTGGAGCCTGTTTCCGATTCTGTGTCTCCCTCTCTCTCTGCCCCTCCCCCGTTCATGCTCTGTCTCTCTCTGTCCCAAAAATAAATAAATGTTGAAAAGAAAAAAAATTAAAAAAAAAAAGAAAAAGAAAAAAGTGGAATTAATTGGATTATATGCAATTATCAAACATTCCTTATTCAAAAACTAATAAATTTCTTAAGATCAAAATTTTATATGATATTCATACTCCAAACGTCAAGTGCTTTTAATTATATTCCATTTTTTTCTCTAAATGAAAAAGAAAATTGTTTGATTCCCTCAATCACACTCTTGCAGTTGAGAGGAATTAGAAGAATTACTATCTGTGACCCATGAACATGTCAAGGGATATATTTCTGCACAGCAATTTTACAATATATTGTAACTATTTAAAAAGTGGTGATACTTTTAACCTGGAATTCTACTTGTAACAATTTACCCTAAGGAAACATCAAGAGATAAAAAGTTTTATGTTAAAATATGTCATTCTGTCACTATTCCTTATGTTAAAAATTTGGAAAATAAAAGGTCTGTGTGGAACTGGTTATATATTTTGTGATATAATGCAACATATCACAACCATTGAAACAAGGTTTTCACTAAATATTTCATTATTTACATATAGAATGAAAAGAGGGTATAAATCCACAGTGTATTATATTTATCTAAGAAACATATGGATGTAAATACATAAAGGTTTGCCTCAAATCAAAATATTTCTTTTTAAATTGTGTCTTGTTTCTAAATGTTGTATACTTTATATTGAATACTGATATCTGACATATCTGTCTGTACATAGTCATATATTTAAATAAATCATAATTTTCAAAACTCATCTTCTTTTTTTACTCCAAAATCACTGCAAACTATACAACTTCCCACTAAACACTTATGAAGGTTTCCTTGAATTCTGGTAAAGTTGTGAGTTTCCCATCACTGTTAGTTGAAATGTTAAGGCTATTATATAATGGATTCATGTGAATTAGATAATAACATTGCATCAATATTAAATATCATGACTTTCATAACTGTCATTTAATTAAGGTTATTTGAAAAAAGGTGTATTTTTATTAGAAAATATACATGAAAATATTTGGTAGTAAAAGAGGGAGACAGTCTTCAATTTATTTTCAAAGGTTCAGAAAAAATAGAGATGAGAGGGTGAGAATGATAACGAAAATGCCACAATATTGAAACAATTGGTGAAGTTCTATAAGGATGCACATATGTTTCTTGGACCATTCTTGCTATAATTGTGTAAATTTGAAGTATTAAGACAAAAAGTTACCACAAGAAAATCCTCATTCAGTAAAATAGCTCAAGGAATAGATTAGATTTTAAGCCTACCTTTCCACTTATATTCCAAACAGATTACACATAGCTGGCAATTAGGTTAGAGAGGCAGTCCTGAGGAGTAAAAAATCAAAGTACAGTGGTTTGAGAATTATGTCTTAGAAATATATTGAAATATTATTGTTACATAAAAGGGGCAGAAAATATATATGCTTTTCCTCCTCCACTGTTCAATATTGGATGTGAGAGGGTATACACCTTATCTTCCCAGATTAGGAGTCACAGAGAAAAAACCACAAAGGTACTCGCTAACCAGAAAGAAGGTCAGGCAGTAGAAGAGGTCATTAATGTTTTTCAAGCATCTTCAGGATCCTCAGGCTGCAGCCAATGGCATCTGGGTAGATCAAATGACCCATTTTGCCTGCCTGACAGTAGAACATAGCAAAAACAATACACCTGATGGTAAAAAATGGTTAAGAAAGTGTTTTTTACTTTCCCTAATCTTGCATTCTTAGTCTACACAGATGGAAGCAATGTATCCTGACAAAAGGCTAAACTGCAGGATGTAAGTGGCTTGGATTCCTGATTTACCACTTGAAAGAGGATAGTAAAGAGAGCTGGATTAAATTGGACATGAACTGCAAACATGCAACCTAACAAATATATATGATATTCATATTATTAGTATAATAAATATAGACATATTATGTGTATGTTATATAATGTGTAATCTTAATGCTTATATAATTATATAACTATATATAATTTGCATGTAATATATATAAACTTATATATAATATAAAATATATAACTGTTACTGTACCTTGAGATTCCAGTTACTTTAGTATTCAACAAAATGTTATGTCTTTATATGGCATGTATTGAAAAAGTAACTTGTTTGAATGACATGTTTATGTTTGCTAAGTCACTGCCAATCTAATAATGTATGGTTCCTCCTACAGAGTTGGCCAAGAAAGTGTTAAAAAAGATGTTTATGCACAATATAGACTTTTCCTTAATTTCTTAAACATTTGTTGATTTTCAATATCAAACCTGCAATGTCATCTAAATTAGAGCAGAAACTCTTTACCTGCGTTATTGTTTGCACTCTTTAAGCTTATTGCAATGCCTGAGAATGAGATGGTTTATTGAGGAAACACATATAAATGGATGAACAAATGAATGAATTCATAATATAATGCAACTCTAAACAAAGGTAATGAGAAGCATTGGCTCTATAACAGAAAAAAAAAAACTGTTAGTAATTATTAGTGCTTCCCTGTATGAAAGCAATGCTTCAAATCACAAGGCAGTGAGTAATACATTTGTAAGTTAATTAGATACATTGAAGGAAGACACACGTTTTATTCCTAGCGAGCATTACCATATACTTTTCACTCTTGATGTTATATATAAAATTAAATGCCAGTATGTTTTTGATTCTTCACGAATTCCCATTAATCTATCTATAATATTGATTTAAGCATATGGAATTTAAGAACTGCAGTCCTCCATTGTCATGAGCACACAACTTCATTCCTCATTTGAGAACCTGAGCATTTACTGTAGGAAACAATGGCAAATGTATCACCATACATGTTCATAAAATTCTTTAGTTATGAAAGTAGGTATTGGTATTCTTTATTTTTATCCCAAGCTTAAATAATTAGTAAAAATTTGAAGAAATCACAAGTCTAAAACTCATTTTCTCTTGAGAAGGGTCAATAGAATTCCAGAGTGAGTAACCATTTGGTACTACAAGAAGACACTAATCATTATTTCAACATGTTTATTTGTTTTTATCATGCTTTAGGCAAAATAATTTCATTTGGAAGTTACATAAAAACTCATTCTAATGTTCTGCCTTTCTCTCCGGCTGTGAATAAAAAAATAGGTAAAGACAAGATTATATGCAAAATCTTACATAATCATTTAGCATTGAGCTGGTGTGAGATTCTAAAGCCTTTGTTAAAATAACTCTTTAACTATTGTGTTTCAATCCTGGCCTCAAGCATTTGGAGGCTTGCAAACCCAGGAAAGTCACTTACCCACTGAATTTAAATGTCTTCCCCTGGAGAATACAAATAGTAATATTGATTGTACAATGAGGATTAAATGAGATGGTATGTGCAAACATTGTTTTCTCATTAGTAAAATGATTTCCAAATAAGAGAAATGATGTGATGTTGATGCAAACAGGGGAGATATTTAATAGATGCAGCAATAGGTCTCATGGCAGTAGAGAACCATCTGTGGACAAGATGACACTGCAGAGGAAACACTACTGTGCTTAGTAGAGGAACAAATGTTATCTAATATCCTATCTCTTCAGGCATTTCTGTAATATGAGCAATTTCAGTTGTCAGGCAGAAAAAGCTGCCCCACTATTTATGACTATATTGATTTTACTTTGCACATCAAGTGAATGGGTGTGTGTGTGTGTGTGTGTGTGTGTGTGTGTTTTCAATAAGCCCAAGAGAGTATATATAAATTCAAATGCCTGTTTTGAAATGTATAACATTAAGTATCTGTCACCAAAAACTGAAATTAAATTGGCCAACTCACTATTGGCAATTGGATATGGTAAACTACATTGTTTTTGGCAGGTATGGAACCAAAATAAGAAGGGTCAGAAATTAAAATTTAATGCTTTCAGATAAAATCAGCCTAGTGATCCATCTCCTCCACAGACCTGATTTCTTGGTGGAACATAAATCCTCTAAGATTATTGGCTAAGGTTGTCTTCATCTAGACAGTGCAAGGATGGTTATGGCTTCTCTTTGACTATGTGACTGCTACTTTCAGGGGTTTCAAGGATTATCAAAATGCTTGTGACTGATACATTCTCTCTTTAGTTAGGATGGTATAAAAAGATCCATTTTGGATGTGAATATATCTACAGTGCTTTTCATATTAAACTCCGAAGTTTAGGAAGAGATGTGATAAAATTTGCATCAATGTCTTTGAGCTTCCTGAAAGAGAAAGTGTTGGTTTTCTCAGCCTTCTACCTTTAATGCTCAATTTTTCATAATCACAGTGTCTGCAGTGATAAGCCAAGTTCAAAATCAGCACCTAGATGTTATTGGAAGACTTGGTTCTACGACTAGCATGTAGTAGAGACAGAGACCATATCCTGATCTAACATTTATAGCTTCAGACAAAACCACAGATGATTATAAAGTTGATACCTTTCATAAAGTTGTCTAGTTAGGGGTAGGGCAAGTAGAAACTAAAATCCACCTCACTTTAATCACCAAACTTAACCTTGCTAAGAAGTTGCATCTTCCCAGAGGGGGTGGGGGGGCTATGTCTAATTGGAACCCAAGTGCCAAATGGAACAGTAAAGGTCTTGACCATGAACTTGTTTGGGACTTAAAGGAAATGAGGGTGAATGTAAAATTATGACTCTGGGGTTTGCATGCCTATGGAGAAACCACAGTTATATGGTTATATTTGACCAGAGCCCTAGATGATATCTTGACTGTATCAACAAGAAAAAAAAATCCCTATCAGTCCTTTATAGCCTAATCTTGTAAGGCTATACAACATCCCATTGTGTTTATCATATTCTTTTATTAGAAAGTGAGTAGATCAAGAATACATGAAAGAACATGAGTAGTAGTTGTGAGTATCATTGGAAACAACTGCAGAAGTTGCCTATCATATTCATGGTTTGTAGATAAGGGGACTGGAATCTCATTTGGGCATTTGCTTTTCCTTTATGTTAACTTGACTGGTACTCTGACTCGATAAATCGCCATGAATAACATCTCTGGGATCCATATTTGTAGCATGGTTTAGTCCATATTTATAGCAAATTCATATCAATGAATTTTAAACATTATTATTATCATACCATATATTTCTTTTGGTTGAGTGCATTTTATGTACTGAATTCATAGTGTTAAATTGTACCATGTTAATTGTCACATTCCAGGCCATGGATTCCAGGGAAAATGACTATTTGCAAAGAATTCCATGAGAATGTATAAATGTTCTAGGCTTTAAGACACATATAACAATTTAGCTGATCTGGTTATTAAAACAAATCCCTAGAGTGATACACCAATCGAAAGGAATTTATTTCCCTCAATGCAGATTTCTTTGTTAATTTATTTCAATGGTGTACAATTTTCAGTTAGTTAAAAAAAGGAAAACTAACCTAAGAAAAATCATTCTACAATTTTTTTGAAACAATTCACGTATTTTCCACTTCATAAGCAGAGCACATTGAAGTAGTAGTTTCTTCTGGCACAAGAACAACCAGGTTATTTCTCCTTACCTCCTGGTATGATCTGCTATTTATTACCGACTACTCAGTATTTAAAATTATAGTTTTGGCTTGCTATTAACTACATATGAATATCTTCATATCTAAAACTTTCAAATTAAGATATTACTAACTCCATTATCCAGCCAGGTAAAATCCCGAGAAAATTACTTTATCAAAAGCTCCAGAAGAAAGATTACTTTAAAAAAAATAATGAAAATTTGTTTTTCCTTTAGTGGAAAGAGTATACAAACTTTAATGTATTTAAAAATTAATTTGAGGGAACTTCTTAGAATAAGAACAAAAATTCATTGAGAAAATTTTCTCATTTTTCCATGTACCCAGCTGGTACATGGAAGTGTTCAGATTTGAATTCTGGTAGCCTGACTTCAGAATTTGCAGTCTGAAATGTTATGCCATATGCTACTGCTAGTAGCAATAGCCATATTATAACAATCAAGTTATGAACATTCGTCAGATACTTATAAATGATTCATGTGTATATTGTAATTAATACTATGCAATAATTGTGTTATGTGGGCATTGATGTAAACATTTTATCAGGTTAGTAAGAGACAAGTCAAAGGAAATTATACTGGTCTACATAAATGTGACCATGTTTCTAATTCCTAAACTTTCTATATTGGAATTCTCACACTACATGAATTTCATGATTGGAGTGTTGATATGACTGTGTGTTTCATCACACAATTATTTGAAGAGTTGTTCTCAGAACAATAACATATAAATCAGAGAAACACAAAGAAACAATGCTTGAGAATTTTCTGTCTGCCAAAGATTAGCAGGTAGATTACAGAATCAAAACATGTTCAGTATGTCTATGTGGGACCTCTATACATTCTATTATGTATTCATTCAGTGACCTTAATGATTACCCATCCAAGAAAGCTGAGCTAACACCAGAGTTAGAAGTGGTTCTTGCCTTTGAAAGGTACACACTTAAATCGTGATTAGTCATGTATACATTTAAAGAGTTGATAATTTTTTGCCTTGTTTTAGACTTCAAGTATGTTAACATATGCATCAATATAATCATTTCCAAAAATTCTTTATATTTCAAACTCTAAAAATGAGTGTAGGGAAATGAAGAAATTAAAAGACAAAAGCAGGCCAGTATTGTTATTAAGTCCTCCTACCTCACATCAGTCCATTTTAGTGAATCCTTCCTCCATTCCATTCCCAGCCAAGAGCTGCTGCAGCTAAAACTGCAGATGGTTCAGGCATGGAACACAGAATGTCCTGGGTTCCAGCTGGCTATAAAAACTTGAGATGAGCTTTTGAGGCACATGCCAGCAAGCTGCTATTCCTCCTTTTCTATACTTCCCATTAAAAAAATGTTCAAAAAGACTAGATTTGCCTGTGTCCATTGGCAGTGACTACAATCCTTTGGAATAAAAAAACTCAAAGTAAAGCTGGAAATGCTAACTTTTCCTTTCTCTTCCTCATGCTGAGCCTCAGTGCTATTTTCTCCCCAGTCCTCTTCATAGGCCTAAGAGTTTTGCTTAGTCTTGGCAATACCAACAGGCTGTGCCTTTCAATGAATATTAGATTTGAGTAGTTCCTTGAAACTTCTGCATATCAAGATGACAAAAGTGAATAAAATCAGTCCAGACAGCAGAAGAATTAGGCTCTGAGTAGACTGTCCAGAGAGGAACTGGAAGAAATATATGGTCCAACCTAATCTAAAACTCCCCTACCCACAATAAGCTTAATGTAGTAAGTCAAATTTTATACAAATAATCATAATTTGAATCTAGACCTCCAGAAACTTCCTAAGGGCATACAATACTAAGAACTGTGAAAAATAGCAATTGCCTATTGGAATCTGGATACACACAAATTTGTTGTTAGGAAATCACCTAAGGAACCACCACAGTTTTCCACTCTAACATTTCTGCAAAATATAATCGCAAGACTATCACTAGTGGATTAGGGAAGCAAAATCTGAAAAACAAAGAAAAACAAAACAAAAATTGTGCCAGCAACTGCTCCATACTTTTCAGTGCTTTAAGTTGTTTCTGCCAATTCATAAGCATGGTGGAGAACAACAGAGCAGTGTGACTGAAGCTTGAGGAAACCAAGATTGACCAATAATCTTCCTCAGACTGCGTTCTGCTTAATGCTTGAATTGGCTCAGTTTTTTTTTTTTTTTTCATCAAAAGTATCCATGGTAGTCAGGAGTACAACTGGAAATATAAGTGACCTCACCTCAATCTAATAGCTGTTGTGATAGTTTTTTTTTTTGTGATTTTTTTTAAAAATTATTCTTTTATGATAAAACAGTTTTTAAAAAAATAAGACTTTAGTTTTTCTGAATAATTTTTAGGTTGACAGCAAAATTGAGAGGAAGCTACAGAGTTTTCCCAACTATCCCTCTATAGCCACTCCGATTATCAACATCCCCAGCAGAGCGGTATGTTGATACAACTGATGAACATAAATTAACATATCACCATCACCCAAAGTCCATCGTTTACCTTAAGAGTTCATTCTTGGTGTGCTATGTTCTATGGATTTGGACAAAAATAGGATGACATTATTCTATCATTATAGTATTGTACAGAGTATTTCACTGCCCTAAAAATACTCTGTGTTTTACCCATGCACCCCTCCCCCACCATCCCAACCTGTAACAACCACTGAGCTCTTTGTTTTCATAGTTTTGTCTTTTTTAGAATGTCATGGAATCATACAGTATGTAGCCTTTCAGATTGGCTTCTTTCCCCCAGTAATATGCATTTAAGGTTCCTCCATGTCTGTTCATGGCTTCACAGCTCATGTTGGTTTAGGGCTGAATAATAATCCATTATCTGGATACACCACCACTTATTTATTCATTCTGAAAATTTCTTTTGATTGATGCCTTTAGACCATTCACTTTCAAAGTCATTATTGATATAGTTGGATTTAAAGTCTACCATGTTTATTATTATTTTCTACCTGTTGCCTTTGTTCCTCTTTTGTCTTTTTTTTCTGTCTTTTGAAATTTGAATTTTACATTTTATATGATTCATTTTTCTCTCCTTTCTTAACATGTTGGTTATATATATATGTATATATATATTATTTTTTCTAGTGGTTATTTTATTTTTTAAATTTTTTTTTTCAACGTTCATTTATTTTTGGGACAGAGAGAGACACAGCATGAACGGGGGAGGGGCAGAGAGAGAGGGAGACACAGAATCGGAAACAGGCTCCAGGCTCTGAGCCATCAGCCCAGAGCCCGACGCGGGGCTCGAACTCACGGACCGCGAGATCGTGACCTGGCTGAAGTCGGACGCTTAACCGACTGCGCCACCCAGGCGCCCCGCTAGTGGTTATTTTAGAGTTCACAAGACATATTTACAACTAATCCAATCTGCTTTCAAATAACACTATAATGATTAAAATGTATTCGATAAAGTATACTAACAAAATAATATCAATCACTTCCTTACAATTCATCTTGTATCACTGCTGTCATCCAGTTCATTTATATATAGGCATACATTTATATATATTTACATCTATATACATATACATTTATAAACATATACAGTTATATATGTATATACACACACATATATATATACACACATGCATATACACATAAATATACATATATGTGTGTATATATATATACATACGTATGTATATGTATGTAAACACAGATAATTAAACAAATTGATTATTTTGGAAAAAACTCATATCTCTTTGGTCAGTTAAAATTAAGAAATTAAGTTTTTATTTTACCTTCACTTATTCCTTCTTTGATGCTCATTCTTTCCTTATACAGATCTGGGTTTCTAACCTATACATCATTTTTTTCTCTTTAAATAACTTCTTTTTATATTTCCTGCAAAGCAGTTCTACTGGCATCTGATACCCTCAAATTTTTGTTTATCTGAAGATGCCGTTATTTTTCCTTGACTTTTAAGGGGTAATTTAACAAGATATAGAATTCCAGGATGGTCGGACTTTTCTCTTAACACATTACTTCACTCTATTCTTTTCTTGCTTTCCTGGTCTCTGAGAATATGCTGGGTGTAATTCTTAGCTTTGTTACTTTATAGGTAAGGTGCTTTTTTCTCATCTGCTTTCTTTCTAGTTTTTCCTCACCTTTGTTTTTCTCTAGTTTGAAATCACTTCCCTAGGTAATGTCCTTTGACATTGATCCTGCTTGGTGTTCTCAGATCTTTCTGGATCTACGGTTTGATGTCTGACATCAATTTGAGGAAATTCTCAGTCATTACTGTTTCATGTATTTCTTCTGTTCCTTTCTCTTTTTCATCTGCTCTTGGTATTCCCATTATGCATATGTTACACCTTTTGTATTTGTTCCACAGTCTTGGATATTCTGTTTTCCCAAATTTGGGTCTGTTTTCCTATTGGGTTTTGATGATAATCCTGATATAATCTCTGAGCCAGAGATTCTTTCCTCTAGCTGTGTCTAGTGTACTAATAAGCCCATAAAAGCCTTCCTTCATTTCTTCTACAGTTTTTTTTCTTTTTTGTAACATTTCTTTCTTTCTTTTTCTTATGATTTCCATTTCTATGCTTACTTTGCTTATCTGCCTTGCAAACTGTCTACTTTATCCACTAGAGCCCTTAGTATATTTATCATAGATATTTTAAGTTCCTGGTTGACAATGTCAACTTCTCTGCCATGTATGGATCTGTTGCTTGCTCTATGCCTTCAAAAGGTGATTTTGCCACTTGATATGCCTTGTAATGTTTTCTTGATAGCTGGACATGACGTATCATGTAAAAGAAACTGCTGTACATAGGCCTTTAGTAATGTGACAGCAAGGAATGGGGTCTGGGCAAAAATCTATAGTCTTGTTAGTTCTCAGTGTGTTAATGTGCCTATACCTGTGAACTATGAACTTCACCAGTGTTTTTTTAGCGTTTTTATCTCCCTTCTTAGGCAGGAGAGGATGGATACAATTGGCTGGAGTTGCCTATTTCCCTTCTCTCACTTGGAACATTAAAGATGCCTGGAGTTGGTTATTTCCCTTCTCTCAGGTCAGTTAGGGTATGCTGATATCCCAGAAGGCTAGACTTTGGTTAACTAGCTTCTCCTGAGGTCAGGCCTTGTTAATGAAAAAAAGTGTGCTGTGGTTTATTCCAAAATTGCTCCATTGCCCCTCCCCCTTCCATAAGCATGAGGGGATTTTTCTCCTTTATTTTCTTCAACAAACTGGTTGTGTCCCTGAAGTCAACTCTCACAAAATTTTGGAGTCTCCCCTGTAGTTGGGACTCCTTGGTGCGTTTAACTCAGAATTTTCCACACTGAGCTTCCAACAACTCCTCACTACGGTTCAGTTTTTCCTACCCAGACACTGGTTCTCTTGGAGGTTTGCACTCCTGGGCCCCATCTCTGGTAAACTGTGACTCTTTATTTTTGTAAGTCTGTCTCCTAACTCTGGGGGGCAGTGGTTTGCCCTATAGCCTTCCTTCTCCTACAGAATCTAGAAGAATTGTTGATGGTTCAGTTTGCTGAGTTCTTTACTTGTTGGATCGTGTGGAGGCTTTCACAGTCTTACATGCAGAATTGAAGCCAATAAAGCAGTTACATTTCCATTAATCATTCTACAAAAATATTTTTACACCAGTCACGCTATTGAAAATATTCTTAAAAATGTACTCAAATTTTCAAACAGGGCTTTAACTATGAAATTTTCTCAAACGGAGGTTTCTTCTGTATCTGGTGTCCTTTATTGCTTTTCTCAATGTGCACTAAATATATATTAACCCTTGATGGATGGAGTCTGGCCCTTCATAACTTCATCCAGTTAATCAGCTTAAACATTTCAAAAATTATTCTGCTTTTCTAACCTGTTAATTTAACTCCATGCTTTAAATAACCCCATAATTATCTTTCACCTAGATTATTGCAATAATTTCCATATTATTCTGCTTGCATCTACTCTTACTTCATTCTAACCATACCGAAGTCAGATGATCTTGCAAGAATTAAAATCTAGTCATTTCACTCCCCTTAGAGAAACTATTCCATGGCTTCTCACTTCCTTAAATATATATATATATATATATATATATATATATATATATATATATGCAGCTTAGCATGTATACAGGGGTCTGGCCCACACTTGTTTCCCAGTGGTGTTTCTTGACACCTTTTTCCTCACATGTTCTTAGCCAACAATATGCAAACACTTTCTCTACGTTCTAGTACTGGCAACTTTGTAATCATAATCCTTTGTTTACAGACCTGTGTGTCATTTCTCTCTCTCTTTCTCTCTTTCTCTTTTTGCTTTTCTTGATACATTTCCTATATTACCTAATAAGTGCCTTTACTTTTTGAGACAAGTCTCTTGTATCCCTCCCATGCTCTAGACATTCAGGTCAGAGTGCAGGACCTAGGATTTGCTTCTGGCCATTTACTAAGTGTGGGCCCCTGAATATGTCACATATTCCCACTGGATTTTCTCCATCTTAAATGAAATAAATTGAACCATTTTTTATGCTAAATTCATGGGATTGATGTAATGATAAAATGAGATACAAAAAAAAAAAAAAAAGGTTACCTGAATTCTAATATACTATACAACTAAGAAACATTAATTACTGAAGTGACCACTGCTATGTAATATATGTGGTGGTTTCTCTTCCAATTCCTGTTTCAGTCTCTGCTTTATTTCTTTGGAATAGTGTTTAAATAAAGTAGAATAAAGAGCAGTAATTTGCTAATCCTTCCGAGATGACTGCAGCGTATAGCTTCATTACATCAAATGTGTTTACGTTTTTAAAATGATTTGCCAGTGGGGACTTTTTGCAAAACAAATCCTAGAGATGCTATATTGGAAATCTGAACAAGATCTGAGCATTTTCCTGGGCCTGTGGTGATTTTCAATGAGATTTATTCTTATGAGGAATAAATTGTGTGCAAGTTAGGAGAAGCAAATTATTATGGGAAGAAATGTTATTCCCCCTTCTTCAAAATCATGGCACAGATAAATATTGAATATCAAAGAACCTGCTTTATTTTCCCTTAATTGTCCTTGCTATAAATATTCCTTGGTATATATTCTTAAACTGGTGTTAATAAGGAAAAATATATATTTTTAAAAGCAATCCTTACAGCCCTAATGTAATAATCTATGTTCTTTGGGTAAGTATGGTGTGTCAATGTAGGTTCATCAGTTGTGACAAATGTATCATGTTGTGAGAGATGCTGAAAATGGGAAGCTATGTGTGAGAATGGAACAAAGTATATGTGAAATCTCTGTGCCTTCCACTCAATTTTCTGTGAATCAAAACCTACTCCAAAAAACAAAGTGAATTAAAAAATATTTTTCCAGAATAGTAAAGAAAAAAACCAATATCTAAAATATCTAATCAATTTGTAAAGAGATCATATCTTAAAGGAATTAATAGTATGGACCTAAACTTTGATAAAAATTATCAAAACTCAAAGTAGGAATTAGATTACTTGTTTGCAACATACAGAAGATTTAAGACTCCAGGAGGTAAAATATCAATTTGCATTGTAATTGATGACAAAATTATCAGGGTATTTTGAGGGAAGGGTGCTTTAAAATACACACTCATTTTTATAACAATGTATAATCTATATATTGATTGATAGCATTTTGTTGATTTTTTTCAACCATCCAGTGAAGTAAGTGGTTTTTTCATCTTTTGTTAGGGATATTTACTAGAGTCATATATCTAGAAGGTCACAGATACCAAACTCAAATTACAGAGGAGAAGCAAATCAGCATCACTGGAAAGCAATAACTTTGAAATCTGTCATGCTCATTTTTGGATGATAGCTGTATATTTTATTAGTGGCACATTAAAATTAAATATGCTCAAATGCCTATCAAGCTGCAAAAATCATGAGAAGCCAGGAATCTATTTTTAGTTTTCATCCTCTTAGTATTCTTATCAACTATTTCTTCTACTGGCAATCATGTAAAGGGAGTGTTTAATGTAGACAAAAATTATTAGCTGATTCTCCCACTGCTGATAGGTCACATAAATGGTTATGTCCACTACTCTGGATTCGATCTTCTCTGTGGTCTGCATTTTGTGGTAAACTGAAAACTTCTTGGAAAAAAGCCTTTTATAAACTAATTACCTAAATAAATAAATAAATAAATAAATAAATAAATAAATAAATAAAATGAATATATTTGATATATCAAAAATTGACCCTAAAATTGGGGATTGTTAGAGAGGGGTGATAATACAAGAGGGGAAACAAGGAGAACAGATAGATGGCTACTGACCTGTCATGGACCAGGGTGGTAGCCAATGACACAGTCAGAAATGGTCTTATTCTGTGAATATTTTGAAAATAGTGTCAAGGAGGTTTTGTGATAGATTTATTATTGGCTATGAAAGAAGGCAGGGGAAAAAAGAAGGAAAGAAGGAAAGAAAAGGAAGAAAGGAAGGAAGAGAGGGAGTGAGGCAGAAGAGAGAAAGAAGTAGGTAGGTGAGTAAGGAAGG
Organism: Leopardus geoffroyi; assembly: GCF_018350155.1. Classification (NCBI taxonomy): domain Eukaryota; kingdom Metazoa; phylum Chordata; class Mammalia; order Carnivora; family Felidae; genus Leopardus; species Leopardus geoffroyi. The sequence goes on along the minus strand of NC_059336.1, from coordinate 97,532,730 downwards.
AATTAAAAACATAAAAAGAAAGGAAATGAGAATGGATACAAACATTTTGACTTGAAAAATTGGAAGACTGAAGTCATCACTAATTGAGATCAATTTCAGTTTAGGGCATATTCCTATTAAACATGAAATGGTGCTATTATAGAAAATGCAATGTAATAATAATAAGTTAGAAGGGGGAATAAAGAAAATATATAAACTTAGGAATCACTGTTACATATATGGTATTTAAAATCATGAGAATTGAGGAGATCATCAAGGCAGTGAATGGAGTTTGAGGGGAAAAGAAAAACAGAAACAAATTCAAACAGTAAGACCTAAAGTATTTCAAGGGAAATATTTTCAAGGAAAAAAGCATAATCACAAACAGAGAAGTCTATAGTAAATAACAGACATGTTTGTTGTTCTTACTAGTGGGAAGGAGAATTTTGAAGTGAACCCTGTAGGAAAGGAGAAACATATGCCATGCTAACACCAATGAAGAATGTTGGAATAGCTGTATTAATTTCAGAACAAGTAATTTCTGAGCATGGAAGTTATCAGGGATAAAGAGAAGTATTACATGATGATATAGTGGGCATGTCTCCAAGAAGACAGAAAAATCCATATCATGTATTCAGAGTATCATAATACATGAGGCAAAAACCTGTAAGCTGCGAGGAGAAAAGACAAAACTGTATTATGGCTACAATCTTCAACACCCCTATTTCAGTAATTGATAGATCCAATAGGCACAGATCAAGAACAAGGCAGGAACATTACCTCACACCATTCCCCTTCAACACCATATTGGGAAACAGTGCCATCAGAGGAGAGAGAGGGAGAGGAAATGGGAGAGGGGGAGAGACAGAGACAGAGAGAAAGAAAGACAGAGACAGAGATGACATGATTATCTCTGTAAGAAAATTCCAGGAAATTGATTAAAATTTCCCAGAATTAATATGTCCTTATAGAAAAATTTCAATATCTAAGGCTACTACACCAAACTCATTATTTTTTTCATACTAGCAAAAGACAATTACAATTTAATGTTAATAACACAATATTATTTAATTACATCAAAATATGCACGGATATAAATTTATAAAATATGTAGAGGATATACATGTGGAAAGCTAAAAACTCTGATGAAAGAAAACAAAGATCTAAATAATACAGAGCTACTCTTAGTTCAAGAAGTTTAAATAATAGTTCAAGAAAATTTCCTTGTTGGAAGACTCTTAATCATTAAATCTCAATTTTTCTGAAACTGATCTAGAAAGTCAACAAAATCCCAATCAATCACAGCAAGCTAATTTGTAGATATCAGTACACTGATTTTAAAGTTTATAAGACAAAAGATGCAGAGTAGACAAAACAATACAGATAAAGGAACAAGTTGGAGGACTGACATTACTAGATTTCAAGATTACTATAAATCTGGAGTGATCAAGGCAGCTCACTATTGGAGAAAGAATAGCCACATAGGGTGAATAGATCAGAATTGATATCCCACAGTTAGAACCCTACACATACTGTCAACTCATCTTTGACAAATTAGCAAAGGCAATCAACAGGAAACGGATAGCCTTTTCAAGAAATGGTTCTATAACAAGTGTATATCTATGTGCAAAAAAAAAAAAAATGAATCTAGACACCGACCTTACAGCTTTCACGATAATAAATCAAAACGGATCATAGACTTAAATGCAAAATGCAAGACTACAGTCTTCCTGGGTGCTGCCTGCGGAGGTGGTGGCCATCTCTTACTCAGCATCATGGCCTCCCTATAACCTCTGGTGAAGCCCAAGATCATTAAAAAGAGGACCAGGAAGTTCATCTGGCACCAGTCAGACCAATATGTCAAACTTAAGCACAGCTCGTGGAAACTCAGAGCAACTGACAATACTCTGTGCAGAAGTTTCAAGGGCCAGATCTTGATACCCAACATTGTTACAGGAGCAAGAAGAAAACAAGGCACATTCTGTTCAGTGCCTTCTAGAAGTTCCTAGTCCACAATATCAAGGAGCTTGAAGTGCTGCTGACGTGCAACAAATCTTACTTGCAGAAGTTGCTCACAATGTCTCCTCCAAGAACCACAAAGCCACTGTGGAAAGAGCAGCCCAGCTGGCCATCAGGGTCACCAATACCAATGCCAGGCTGTGCAGCAAAGAAAATGTGTAGACATATGTTCATGTCCTATTTGTGTTAATAAAACCATAAAACTATGGAAAAAGCGAAAACTATAAAACTTCCAGAAGATAATAGGAGAAAATCTAGGTGACTTTGGGTTTGGCAATTAGTTTTTAGATAGAACACTAAAAACACAATCCATGAAAGGAAAAAAAAAATGGAAATTTATTAAAAGGAAAAAGTTACTATCTGCAAAAGACCACTATGAGAATGAAACAGCTATCTGAAGACTAGAGAAATACTTTCAAAATAGGTGCCTGATAAGATACTTCTATCTAAAATATAAAAGGGGAGGTGCCTGGGTAGCTCAGTGGATTGAGCATCCAACTCTTGGTTTCAGCTCAGGTCATGATCTCACAGTTCATGAGTTCAAGCCCCACACTGGGCTCTGTGCTGACAGTGTGGAGACTGGGATTCTCTCTCTCTCTGTCCCTCCCCACTTGCTCAATCTCTCTCAAGATAAATAAACTTAAATACACTAAACTTAAATAAACTAAACTTAAATCAACTAAACTAAACTAAACTAAACTAAACTAAAATAAAATAAAATATACAAGGGGGCACCTGGGTAGTGTAGTTGGTTAGGTGTCTGACTCTTGAGCTTGGATCAGGTCATGATCTCACAGTTTGTAAGTTAGAGCTTTATTGGGCTCTGCACTGATGGCACGGAACCTGCTTGGGATTCTGTCTCTCCCTCTCTCTGCCCCTCCCCAGCTTGTGCTCTCTCTCTCAAAATAAAGAAATAAACTTAAAAAGTAAAATAAAATATACAAGGAACTTTTTGTGTTTAACAATAAGAAAACAAAGAACCCAAAATAAAAATCACCGAAAGATCTCCATGGCAGATATGCACATGAAAATATGCTCACCACCATTTATTGTTAGAGGACTGCAAATTAAAACAAGAATGATATCTACCCTAACCTATGGGAATGACTGAAATATGAAAAATTGACAATACAAAATACTGGTGAGGATGCACAGCAATAACAACTTGTTAATACAAAATAGTGTGTTACTTAGGAAGATAATTTGGCAGTTTCCTATAAAGCTAAACATATTCTTACCAGATGATTCATATAAATTGAATTGAATTGAAGGGAATGTCCACACAAAGACCTGCACATAAATTTTTACAGCAGCTTTATTTATAATTGCCATAAAAACAGAAGCAACCAAGATGTTCTTTAGTAGATGAATGGATAAACAATGTGTATCCATAAAATGGAATATTATTTAGTAAAACAAAAAATCCATTACCAAGCTATGAAAAGGACATGGACAAAATGCAAATAAATGGATTGCCGAAAATAATCAAGTCTAAAAAGGCAAGACATTGAACAATTCCAACTGTATTGCTTTCCAAAAAATGCAAATGTATAGAGACAGTAAAAAGATCAGTATTTTCCAGATATTTGGGAGGAAAATGCAATAGATAAATAGATAACACACAGGGCAGTAAACCTATTCAGTAAGGACATTACTAGATTCTGTAATAGTAGGTACATGACATTATGCATTTGTCAAAACCTATGGAATTGTATAACACAATGAGGAAACTTTAATGTATGTAAATTTAATGAGATCATTTAAGGGGTTGAAAGATCCAAGAAATATGCAATTTATGGTAAGTGAATCTAACTGTATCACAAATGTATGAAACAATTCACTGAAGGGGATGGGGAAAAGGTGCCACCTAAGCTACTTTGTAAATGGGTGAAGTCAAAAGGAGGCAAAAGTAAGTGCATATAATTATGTTCTCTAGTCTGTAAGTGGTTTCCACAGGTTCATGGGTTAACAGTTTTGATACTGTTATGCACATCAAAAGAAGACAGGAGACAAATGAAGAACTTCCAACTTTCCAACTGGAAACACATGACAGCAAAATGAATAAATAATGTGGAACTGGTTTATAACTCAAAGTATAAAATAAATATCATTAGGCCCATACTTATATAATAAATGATTGAATAAAGTAGTAAATGTGAAAGAAAGATAATTTTCTTCCCAAAAGAAGAATTTTAAATAAATTATGTGGATGTTTTACCCTAAAAGAGGGAGAACATAACTCTCCATTCCTTAAATGTAAGCTGCACATAGAGACTTCCTTCCAGAGATGACAGTATGTATGGGAGTAGAAAAGAGAAACGTGACAATGGAGATACCTGACAAACACAACATCCGCCTAGAGATAAAGTTCAACATCAACAGTCATAAATCATGGATCACATCAATAGAATATACCCTTGATACAATATGATAAAAATGGAACTTCACCCCTATGGTCTTCCTACCAAAACTACATAACCCTAGCCTAATCTTGAAAAAAAAAATCAGACATATTCTAACAGCAGAGCATCCTACAATATATCTTATTTTTACTCTTAAATTGTCATAGTCATCCTAAACAAGAAAATCTAATAAACTGTCACAATAGAGGTCTAAGGAGACATGACAAAAAAATCCAATGGGGTAATTTGGATAGAATACTGGAAAAACAACAAAAAAGAACATTAGGTATAAAACTAAGGAAATCTAGGGGTGCCTGGATGGCTCATTCGGTTAAGCACCAGACTTCAGCTCAGGTCATGATCTCATGGTTTGTGGGTTCAAGCCCCACGTCAGGCTCTGTGCTGACAGCTCAGAGCCTGGAGCCTGCTTTGGATTCTGTGTCTCCCTCTCTCTCTGCCCCTCCCCTGCTCACACTCTGTCTCTCTCTCTCTCAAAAATAAATAAACATTAAAAAATTTTTTAAACAAAGGAAATCTAAATAGATTATGGTCTCTAGTTAATGATAATATAATAGAAATAAATATACCATATCATATAAATGCATGGCGCTAATAACAGGAGAAACTGTGTGTCAGAATGGATATATAACCCTACTATCTTCTCATTTTTTACAAGATAAAATTATTCTAAAAAGTAAAGTATATTAATTTTAAAAAGTTACCGGGAAACAAAGTGAAAATGTATGCACACTTTAGTATGCCCTTCAAACTACTAATATGACATATAGACTTGATAAACTATTCATACCACAGCTTTCCATGAGAGAACAAAATTTCTGCTAAATTTCTTTAATATTGTGCCCCCTCCTTGCTATCAACATATATTGAGATAATCCCTCTGATTATCTAGCCTCATATTTCCATACAATTAATTTTCTCTTGTTATTTTATATGTGAAAAAAAAATCATATATGTGAAGACTATAATTGCGTTATTCTTGGCATTTCAGGAATGGCTGTGTTTTTCTTAAGTCATATTCTTAAGTCTCAGTTGTTTATTCCTCAAATATTCAATATCTCTGGTGATGTCATGTCATACACAAAAAGTCTGTGAAAGCTACAAACAAAACTCTGATAGGACCATATTTTCACAGTGTGAAAGTCAGAGTTTAATATATGTCCTTACAGAACATGTAATATAGTCATTGGTTTGGAATACTGCTTAGAGGAAAACTCTTCAATTGCTCTAAAACTGGAACTTGGCTAAAGTGGTAATTTTCAATTATGTTAGCATTAAGATGCTGATTTTGATGCATTTCCTTATTTGACTATGTAGCTGTTGTAATTGTGAAAATAAATGAATTGCTTTATTACTAACAAATAAATAACTTGGTAATAATTTCTCTTCTCTGCAAGCATATAATGCAGTGCCATAGCACATGCCTGTAAATCAGAATATACAAGGGTAAGACAGAACATTAAACTCATTATAAATATAAGGTAGTTTCACAGTTTCAGATAGCATGTTAACTAATTAAGTATGTTGCAGAAGATTAATTCGAATAGCCTAGGATTTACCATATATACACTAGGCAATCTGTATCTGCAAAGCCTAGGCAGAGTTTAGCATAAACATAAAGCTAAACACAGAGTATCAGAAGGTGAATAATTAATTTACAGTGACTTAGGGTTGTCCTCTAATGTGCTTTATGATTATGTATTGACATATGATTACTTCAGTATTTTCATGAAGAAATAAATGCTCCTACAAATCTGTCACCTTTAGCTTCTTCTTCTTGAGTGCAGTTGTTATTATGGATATTCAATCATTGTTTCAATTTCACAAAGTTTTCTTTTTGACATTCATCTATCATGGGCAACTGCATCATTCTTAACAGTAAGCAGGGATTCTCTGATGTAATAGATATTAATATGTAGTAGATATCATGTAATATCTAATGTTATGTAATGATGTGTAATAGATACTTTTTTGTGGAATTTTTAAAAATTATATAAATTTATACATTTTAGATATTTCAAAATAAATTTAGATCCTGATAGACTCAATAGTTTGGAGCAAACAAATTGCCAAATAAACTAGAAAACCGGAAAAAAATATCAGTTTGAAGTCATTGTAGACATAATATGATGGTGAATACCCAGTTAAAATGTAAAAAACTCATTATTCAAAAGGGAAATCATAATGGAATTGATTAAGTACTTTGTGCTGAATGATAACAAAAATGTCTAAAGTAAAACTTGTCTCGCTTAAAGCAGTAATTACAGAAGATAGTCCAACACGCACACACACACACACACACACACACACACACTAACAAAGGAGCAAGATAGAAAATTAATGGTTGAAGAATATAACCCAAGAAATTATATAAAATGCAGCAAAATAAATAAAAAGAAGACATACAATGAAAATAATAAAGATAAGGCTAGTAATTAATGAAATTAAAAACATGCAATATAGAAGATCAATAAAGGCAAATATTGATTATTTGACTAATCCAACTGACTAATATGCAAGACTAATGAATAATATAAAGGAGAAAAACACAAATAACCAATAATAACCAATAAGGGACCAAATAACCAATGAAGGAAAAAATGTTATTATTACAAATCTTGAAAGTTTATCATGGTGATATTAAAATGCAAACACAGTATTAGAAATAATTTTACATGAATAAATTTGAAAACTTAGGTCAAGTGGACAAATTCCTAAGAAAACAGAACTTAAAAATATGGACAGATTAAAATACTATAAAATCTAAATATTCCTCTAACTGTAAAATCATCTCATAAAGAAAATTCTAGAAAGATGATTTCACTTGAAAAATATACCAAATAATTACATGACATCATGTCAATCTCTAGTGTGTATTATATTAATAAATTAGGAGACAATTATATTCCTATTTCTCAGCAACAAACCCACTCAAGGGAGAGAAAGAGAAACAGAGACAGAGAGCTATGTTATAGAGCTACAAGAAATAATATAAATAAAGCACTCTTGAACAATATTACAGAATTTAGAAATGGAATGAAGACACTGTGTTCAAGGATTATAAGACTCAAAGTAATAAATATACCAGTTTTATCCAAGATAAGTAATACAAATATGTGTGTGTGTGTGTGTGTGTGTATATATATATATATATATATATATATATATATATATATATTTAATGCAATCTTAATAAACTTTTCAATTTGTGGTGTGTGAGGGAGCAAAAATTCAAAGTAACAACAACAACAACAACAGCAACAACAACAAGCAGGCTAAGAATAGCCAAAAACACTTGAAAATGATTAAGCTTTGGTCTGCAGAAAAAAAAAAAATATATATATATATATATTTTATATCAGGTCATGATCTCACTGTTCATGAGATCAAGCCCCCCTGTCAGGCTCTGTGCTGACAGTGTGGAGCTTGCTTGTGATATTCTCTCTCTCTCTCTCTCTCTCTCCCCCCCCTTCTCTCTCTGCCCTCCCCTGCTTGTGTTCTCTCTCAAAATAAATAAATAAATTTAAATAAATAAATAAATAAATAAATAAATAAATAAATATCATATCTATCTGACTATTGTCAGTGTTTATTTCCTTCTCATGTTTTTTGACATGGCTCTTTCCATCTTCAAGCCAGCAATGATATATAGAGTTCTTCCCATACTTATAGTTTCTCTTATTTTTCTTTTTCTTTCCTCTTCTGCTTTAAAAACTAATATGATTACATAACATCTGGATAATCTAGGATACCCTCCCTTTTCAAAGGTCAGTTGATCAGAAATGTTAATTATATCTTCAATGTCCCATTTGTCATATAATGGAACATACTTATGGCATAACAGGGATCAAAGATCATGGGTGCTGAAACTCTGCCAATTGAAGAGTTAAACTTCAGACATCATATTATCCAAACATAATCTAGTAGACAACTGTAACATATTTGGCTCTCTGGTATTTTAACTCTTTCCTATATTTGATGAATTTCCTCTCTAAATGAATATTAACTTTCAAAACTTTTGGAAAATTACTTCTCTTATAGCAAAAGTGTCAGATGAGGACTTAGCATGCACCAACTAGATGCATGTGCTCTTGGAAGGTATTGGTACAAGGAAGCAGGGACTACTGAAACTCATCCCTATTAAAAGTTTTGGGTGTGATTCTGTGAACTACCCAATGTCATTTAAATAAATATCTTTCTCTGTTGAATTCAGCCAACAACTTTGGGAAAACAATTTCTTATGGGTGTTTCAGGTTTCCGAGCGTCTTGACTGCCCTTTGACCTGAGCTATCTCTTTTTAAAAAAATTTTTTTTCAACGTTTATTTATTTTTGGGACAGAGAGAGACAGAGCATGAACGGGGGAGGGGCAGAGAGAGAGGGAGACACAGAATCGGAAACAGGCTCCAGGCTCTGAGCCATCAGCCCAGAGCCTGACGCGGGGCTCGAACTCACGGACCGCGAGATCGTAACCTGGCTGAAGTCGGACGCTTAACCGACTGCAACACCCAGGCACCCCTACTATCTCTTTAACAATATCTGCATAGCAAGTGGATTTGTAAGATAGAGATAGTATCTCCCTCAGGAGAAAACAGGCAGTTTTTCTTAAAGGCTTTGAAAGAGAAAGATAGTTTCCTGATGGAGCAAAGGGCAAGTTTATAGTTTTGGAAAATAGAGATGATGTCTTCCACCCTAGCAAAAGTCTGACAGGAATAGTGCTCATTATAAAACACAAAGATTCTCTAAAGTCAGAATTCCTCTTCTGTTATTGCAACCCATTCCATGTTTAGGTATCCATCTTGGCTCATCTATATTACCTTCATGGGACTTAAGAATATGGGAAATTAGAGTAAATATGTGACGTATATGCTTTTTTTTTTTTTTTTTTTTTTTTACCATGAGTAACTTAGCCTTTGTCTCTGAACCAGGGGTTTCATTTCTTCTGTCAGCATTCAAGAATCTGCAGCAGGCTAATGTGTTAGCCTGCAAGTAAGGTAAAAATCTCAGATTTCCCACTTAGCATAGCTGACAAGCATATTTATATTACTTAAATTTTGAAGTGATTCAAAGCTTGGTAATAGCACTCTGCAAGGTAGCAAAGATAATTTGAGAAAATACAGGAATTGGGCCTTTTGGGCCAGCACATTCATCTTATGATAAGGGAAAAGAGTCTGGAGGTTGTGAGATGCAGTATCTCTTACCAATAATAAATTCTAAAATTATAATTTCTATAAAACAGTATGAACAGCAGGAAACAAGGTCAAGAACTATGACATACAATGTTTTGTTGAATGCTGCTAAATAACATGGAGAAATAAAGCTATCTAAAATCCTTCTACTCTTATCTCAAAACCAAAAGACTAAAAACCAAATTTCTATGACTCCGCACACACACAGATGGAGAAATGTATTTCCAAAAGCAGACCGGAGTAGTAATTTTTCTCATTAAAAAACTCTGAAGCACATATTGACAATATTTAAAATCAACCTACCAAAGCTAAGTGATAAATATGAATGTATGTAGTTTATTAATCTAGAAATTATTTTTATACTTGAAATGACAAGAATGACTTCCAACGTTTTAGTATTGGGCCATGCCTCCATAACTTACAAGAGGATGATAAAATGATTTAAAAAGATTATTCAAAATCAGTAGCACATTAAATTCATAAATATATTCATGAGTAATTAAAAAATCTATATTTAATTTCAAATATTAAATTACCTAAAAAGAAAGAAATTGGAAAACTAGGTTTTTCTCATACCTAACTTTAAAAAGTTTCTTTTTTTCCTTCTTTTTCTCATACCTAACTTTAAAAAAAATATATGATCTTGAAATAACCAGGTACTATAATATTAAGAAGATAATTACAAATTGCTCTATTGATTGATAAAATTTAACAAGTATCTGAGGTGACTGGGTGGCTCAGTGGTTAAGTGTTTCTGACTTCAGCTCAGGTCATGATCTCAACGTTGGTGAGTTTGAGCCCCATGTGGAGATATGTGCTGATGGCTCACAGCCTGGAGCCCGCTTTGGATTCTGGGTCTCCCTCTCTCCCTCTGGCCCTCCCCTGCTCATGCTCTGTCTCTCTCAAAAATAAATAAACATTAAAAAAAAAAAAGGATTCCCCTGTTTAAAATTTAACAATCATATGTTTTTACCAACATAGTGACCCATTCAGGTCACTGAAGTATTTTCAGAGAAATAATATGTAGAACAAAAGATACAGGCTCCAACAGCATGGGCCCTTAAACAATTCTTATTGATTATTGTTAATCAATTATTTTCTAAGTTTGTACACTATTTTATATTACCAGTAACCTAGATTAATTAAATGTTATTTATATAAGGTAGAAAATAGTGGTAATTTGTGGTGTTCCATAATCATTGGATTCAAACAGATTTCTGTCCTACCCTGACCTTGTCACTTATAAACTCTGCTGCCTCCAGCTTCAATACCTAGCTGCCAGCCTGTTGCTTCATTTATAAAACGTGGGATAATAATATCCATGAGAGAGATATTCCATGAAACTATATAATTTATGTGTTTCTGTATAATAATCAATCAATAACTACATATTTATTTCTGATCATCTACACTTTCTTGAACATTAATTAATCTTTAAAATTTTTATTACATGTAATAAAGTCTTTTGTTATTTTTTTTCTTAATTGTTTTTCTTTCTGTTAGATTACAAATGTTCTTCACATCAATTTGTACAAATGCCTTATATGATCAATATATTATTTTCTGGTGTCATTTTAAGCAAAGATTTAACTTACCTGCTTTTAAATTTTATTTCACTGCCTTCTACGATGCCTGGGTGACTCTTGATTTTTAGCGCAGGTCACAATCTCATAATTCGTGAGTCTGAGCTCTGCATGGGGCTCTGCTGACAGTGGGGAGCCTGCTTGGGATTCTCTTTCTCTCTCCCTCTCTCTACACCTCCCCTGCTTGCTCTCACTGTCTAAAATAAATAAGTGAACTTTAAAATAAATAAATTTTATTCTACTGCTTTCAGATTTAGAGCTATTTCCTTTTGGAGAACTAGTGTTTATTTGTATTTTAATGTTTATATCTGATTTGTCTAATACTTTTTAAAACCATCTGGGATTTATTTTAGCTTATAGTATATCATTCTAATTTTGTCTCTCCTTTATTTTTCATTTCCAAAATACATAATTATTCTAAAATAATTGAAGATTATTTTTCTTCAATTTTCTCTCATTTAAAATTCTCATTTAAAAATGGTAAATCCAATTAAAAAAAAAAACAACTTTCATATACCTAAAGATAATCTTTTAAAATATTCTGTGTGGCTTCCTCTGGATTTGCTTAGCTATTCACTCTGTTGTCTTTAGACATGAATATAGGAATTATAATAAAACCATAAAATGAATTTGGAATATTTTCACCACACTTAAATCTTTGGAAAAATATAAATAGCTTACTTGCCTTCTGGTGTTAAGATAGCAGAGAAAAATATATATTTCCCTTCCCTTTCTCATGAAAATTACCCTTAAACAACAAAAAGAAAATGCAACATTGTTGCAAACTCTGCAACTCATCATAAATTCAAGCAAGAAATTCAAAGCTGAACTAGATCTCAAAGACAAGAGAAATGAGAAAGAGCACTCAATAAAGAAGAGAGTCTTAGGTAATCCAGAAATTAATGTTATATTGGGAGCAGCAAAAGAAAGAATATCCTGAGTAATAGGGTTTAAAAATAAACTAGTACATCTTTTAAAAAGAAATTTAATGTTTATTTTGAGAGAGAGAGAGAGAGAGAGAGAGCGCAAGTGGTGGAGTGGGCAGAGAGAGAGGGAGACACAGAATCTGAAGCCTGCTCCAGGCTGTGAGCTGTCAGCTGTCAGCCCAGAGCCCCACGTGGGGCTCAAACTCATGGACTGCGAGACCATGACCTGAGCTGATGTAGGACACTCAACCGACTGAGCCACCCAGGTTCCTGGAAACTAGTATATATTAATTGCAAATAGATGAAAATTATCAAAGACTTAAAAATGATTGGAGACAGGGATTAATGTCTTTCTGTACTGTCACAATTGTAATAGATCTGTTCAAATTTACTAAATCTACTTGAGTCAGTCTTATAATCAACCCATTTATCTAAATTAATCTGTTAAAATCATGTTATTATAATTTTTATGCCTTTTGTTTAATTATTTTGAAAGAGAAAACATGCTTAGATTCTATGATCCAAATTTTGCAAGCAAAATATATATTTTTTTCTGGTACTTCAGAATACCTTTCTTCTTTGTTATACTTACAAAGTCTATTTATATAACATACATTTATAAAATATTTAATCCAATTTCCCCTATCAACTTTCCACCATTTGCAATGAAAAATATTGCTAAACTCCACTTTCCCTACCCATCCCACTTCTAATTCCTGCTTACCATTATATTGTAGATAGTGGAATCAGAAATAAAGGAGGTCCAAAGTGTACCATGAAGAAGACATGTAAATAATTTGAAATACAACTAAGAAATTTAAAGATAAAATTAAAATATTTTTCAGTAAGAAAAAGAGTCTGGAATCTACAATAGAAAATATACCTCATATTAAAGTGCAATGGAATAGTATGACTGATATTGAAACATTGCATAGGTAAACTGTATCATATACAAGTAACAAACAATTATGAGCATCTTACTCAGAATTTGTGTTTACTTATAAAGTAGAAAAAAATCACGCTGGCAGAATAATTTTCTACAGCATTATTCTGTTTTACTATGATTCTATTCTTAATACCTAGAAAAGGGCCAGTGACATATTAATAACTCCATAAATATTTGTTAGATTAACAAATGAATACATTAATTAAGGAAGACTAGAAAAGAGGAACAGTATCTTCTAGGTCTTAAAAAATGAAAAGCTGACTCTTGGCATTTATATGAAAGCTATACTGAATTTTAAAGAAAATAGATGAATGAATATATTGCCCATATAATAATTCATGGAATAGAGTTTCCATAAGAAATTTTTAAAGGAAACATTGAGAATCAATTTTAGTTAATCAAGTGATCAATGGATAACCTGAAACAGGAGTGTACACAGAAAGTATTGATTTTTCTAAATATAGGGCTATAAATTAAAATTATACATTTATAATAGTCTAATTATAATTAGACAATTACTGCTTGATGTTCTAGAAGGAACACATAAACTTGAGAAAATAGAATGAATTGATACTTTTAAAATAATGTAAATAATAAAATATAGGAAAGGGAAAGAAAATATGAAATATGGTGTATATAACAATGATTTTTCTCAACTTTTATTGTCAGATGGAGAGGGAGTTCTAATGTTATTTATTTATATTTTATTTTATTTTATTTTATTTTATTTTATTTTATTTTACTTTTACATTTTTATTTATTTTTGAGAGGCAGAGAGAGACAGAGCACAAGTTGGGGAGGGGCAGGGAGAGAATGAGACACAGACTCGGAAGCAGGCTCCAGGCTCTGAGCTGTCAGCACAGAGGCCGCTGCAGGGCCTGAACTCACAAACTGTGAGCTCATGATCTGAGCCGAAGTCGGACATTAACTGACTGAGCCACACAGGTGCCCTTAATGTTATTTAAAGATAATAATTATAATAATAGTAGCCTAACATATTTAAAAATAGATATAAAAATAGATAATAAAATGTCAAGGAAATATATTATTATTTTTAAAAGAGATCAAATTAAATAAAATAGTATAATATCTTCTGGAGTATTGTGTACCACATGTGATAAATGTTATTTGAGTATAATTACTTTTATTATTTTATTTTAACCATATGCTATAAAAGAGCTAAAGTCCACTGCCATGCCTGCAAAATGGCATCTCCTCATCTCTTTCAGATTTTATCTCATTTCTGAAGGTAATATCTGCATTTCCTGAATAGGTCTTACAATTGTTTATGCGTTTATGTGTCTATAAAAATAGGTCACATTTCTATATGTCTTATTTTTAATGTCACCATGTATCTATTCTTGTCAAGCTAAATATTGCATTTCCATAACATAATTATACTCTTATTGATATATGTAGACTTAATGAAATACATTTAGTTGCTGAGCTAAAACAGAAAAGGTAGGACTCTTTTTAAGTACTGAAATCAAAGAGGGAACTGAGATCCAGCGCTGTTTGCTGACAAACTAAAGCCTCAAGGATCAAACATCTAGCACAATTATATAGAGCCTTAACCAGTAGTGGCAGATCTTCGAATGTCTCAGAGGAAAGCTGACATTGCCCTGGGCTGTATAAGGCAGTGAGCTAGAAGTGAGAGCTTGCCAAACGTTGTGCCTGCTCCCCTCAGTGAAAGGGCAATAGAGGAACAGAAAAATGTGCCCACAAACTCAGACAAGCAAAAAAATGCTTCTCTTTGTCCACGCTTCCCATCAGTAACAAAAATACAAAAACCAGGACACATTTCTAAAGAATCTGAGAATATGCTACACCGTGGCTTTACTTGCCTGAAATGTAAACAGCAGTCCTGGATGGAAAACTTGCAGAATCAACAGGAGCAACGCTATACATGGTTACCGTACATGATACACACAGCCTACCCATGGGACTGGGTGCAAGTGGGGGTTCCCAGGGAGTGGGGACAGGAATGAAGTATTCACTGAGGATACATCTGTAGTAAAAACTTACAAACATTCAAGTAGGAAAAAGAGATAACACTAAAGGAGGTTCAAGACATGCATAAAATAGAATTAAGATCACCAAAATTTTGAGGTAAAAATGAATTAAATAAACTGAAAGAATATATGGAAGCTTAAAAAATTAGTGGTCATAAATAAAAATTGTGAAACAGAATTTAGAGGAAAAGTAGAATATTTGATATTGAAACTCATTTGGGGTTAAGAATAGTAAAATAGCAGATCTATCTTAGAAAATAAATCAGGGCAATCTCCCACATAGAGATAAGAAAATATGTAAGAAGTTAAAATAAAGTATTAAAAGGAAACTTAAGAACTATATGCTAGAATGAGAATATTCAAATTCCATGTAATAGTGAAATAGTTGAAGGAGCTTAAAGAGAAAAATCACTGGAGAGAAATGAGTAAAATATGAAAAGTCTCAGAAATTTCCAAAATTTATGAAAGATGTATTGATTGGGTTAAAAATAACATACTTAGCTTTTAAAAATAATGAAAATAAATGCATACCTACACCTCACACTGAAACTGTAGAATAAAAAATAAAGTCTGGAAGTATAGAGGGAAAAATAAATCACAAAATGTAAGCAGAGAGAAAAGAAATTACTTAACTAAGCCAAATCAGACAAAACCAAAAATATCATGCTGATGGCAGATCCATCTTCTGCAAGTATAGAGACAAGAAGATATAATAATATTGTCAAGCTGCTGAGATAAAATAATTGTAAGCCTAGAATTTTTAACCCAAGCTATCGACAGAAGTACAAAATAAATCTGTTATGATATATACTCTAAAGTTGCAATATGTTTTCTGTTTTAATCTAAAAACTAGCAAAGAGATTAATCTTTCTTTGCCTTATATACAGTTGATGGAATATGATGAACTTTTCATTTCACTGTGGTCAGAAAATATAGGCACTACTAATTCTGCTGTAAAATATCGTCACTATCTATTTTGAGGCTGTTTATGAGAAAATGTAATTTTCCATGAGTTCTTAAAAATAAATATAGTATATTTAATACATTTTATATACATACAAACTCACACACACATATATAATACCAATGCAACATGACACACTATTAGCATTAATTACTTTCTTATTTTGTATGGATGGTATTACCCGTGACAATTTCAGAGAAGTGGGTTACTTGTATAAATACATCTGTTTATCTGCTTTAATCTTTCTGCATTTAGGATTCAATGTTGCTTTAGATATGAATATTCATAAACATTATTTTTTGCTGTTAATTATATGATCATCTTCAGTTTAATTTTTACATCTATTAAATATGAAATGCACATCAACTTTTATAAATGTTAAATGATTGTAGAAGTTTTATTATAATGATAAAGTGTTTCCACTTGGTCTGCTTCTTTTGAAAACCCCAATTTCCCTGAGAAGAAACTACTTTCAAATCATAAACTGCTTTTTTATTGGTAATTAGCTCCTATTTCAAAACAGCTTATTTATACCATTACTTATTATTATTTCTCCCCCGCCCATACATTATCCATTGAATTTTAGCACAGCAGTTGGATATTCCGGTTTCAAATACCACCCTTCCAGCCATACATGCAATTTCTCTTCCAACACTTTTTTTTTTAGCAAATGTTTGTTTACTAAATATTTAGTGTTTATAAAATAATTACTATGTAAATATTATTAATAAATAAATGAACTGTTTACGTTTTTTTAACATTTTATTTTGAAGTAATCTTTATACCCAACCTAGGGCTTAAAATCACAAACTCAAGATCAAGAGTCTACCAATTTAGCAGCCAGGCACCCTTATTTTCTTTTTCATATTTTTTGGTTTATGTTTTTCAGGTATATTTTTCTAGAATTCAAAGTTGACTCATTTCCTATCTGATTGCTTTTATATGCAGCTATAAACTAATCCACCCCTAAACTCTTCAACAGAATTGTCGATTTCTAGGAGTCAGATTTTTGTCTGTTTTATTTTGAATGAGGTACTATAAACCTGATTGGAACCTCGGGGGACTTGGACAGGTTTGTTCAGGAAAGGGATTTCCTGAAATAAAATAGGCTTGGCTATTTTATTGGGGAAACCTTTAAATGCAGGAATGCGGAGTTCTTTAGTCAGGATGGGAAAGGAGTAGTTGCTTGACTATGTGTGTGGAGAGGCTATGGAGGTTGAGACTTAACACTGCTTTCACATTCTAGGTCTCTTCATTTTTTTTTTTAATGTTTATTTTATTTTGAGAGAGAGACAGAGACAGAGACAGAGAGTAGGGAAGGGACAGAGAGAGAGGGAGACAGAAGATCTGAAGCAGGCTGTGTGTTGACAGCAGACAGCCAGATGTGGGGCTTGAACCCATGAATGTGAGATCATGGCCTGAGCTGAAGTCAGATGTTGAATGCACTGAGTCACCCAGGCACCCAAGGTCCCTTCAATTCTTGAGCTATTAGTTTCTTGCTTCTTGCGTTACCATTCAGACTGTTTTCTCCGATTTCTCTGGATTTCTAAGATAAATATAATTATTTAATTTATTTCTTTTCCACTTTAAAAATATTTATCTTGTATTGAAACTTTCTTTCTTTCTTTCTTTCTTTCTTTCTTTCTTTCTTTCTTTCTTTCTTTCTTTCTTTCGTTCTTTCTTTTTTGGTGGGGGTGGGGGTGCTCCTTGTAGGTTCTTGCCTTTTCTAATCCCTTTACTGTCAAAAATTTATTGCAGTATTGGGATGCACCTGAGTATATTCAGCCGAACATAATTAAGCAGAACAAAACAGTGCTTATCCATAGAAAATTACCTTCTTATTTATTTACCTTAATTCTATCTTGATACATCAAGCTTTGTGTCCCCACTATCTTTATCCAATTTGCCTGACTTTGTTTTGCCTACAAATAATATAATTGAATTTTGTTCTTTCATTTAATTTGCTATTTTCCATGTTTCAATAAAAGGGTTTTGGGGCGCCTGGGTGGCTCAGTCGGTTAAGCCTCCAACTCAACTCAGGTCATGATCTCACAGTATGTGAGTTCGAGCCCCGCGTCGGGCTCTGGGCTGATGGCTCAGAGCCTGGAGCCTGCTTCCGATTCTGTGTCTCCCTCTCTCTCTGCCCCTCCCCGGTTCATGCTCTGTCTCTCTCTGTCTCAAAAACAAATAAACGTTAAAAAAAAAAAGGGTTTAATCCCTTATATTCATTTTCATAATTAGTACCCATCAGATTGTCAACTTTTCTGTATATTTTTTATCCTAATTTCTTATTTCCTTATTTTATTTGCGTTACTTTTAAATGTGAACTATGTTTCTTATAATTACCTTCTTGCTTTACAATGATATATAAGGTAGATATTGTTGTGGCTGGAAATGGCGATGCCATTGTACACACCACTTGCAGTGACGAAAGTGCCAGTCGCTGTGCATCCCTGTTAATAGCATATACTGGCAAGCCTTTAAGGCATTCTAATATGTGTGTAGTGGTACCTCATAGTTGGTTTAATTTTAAATTCCCAAATTCCCAAAAAATTTGCCCATTTTTAAGTGAGTATTTTGTTTTTTTATTATTAAGTCTTTGGAGTTGTTTATATATTCTGGATGAGCTTCTTTTTTCAGACATGTGACTGCAAATATTTTTTCCCAATTGTGGCTTTTATGTTTTGCTTTTCTCATATTATCTTTTGAGGAGAACTTTCAATTTGATAAAATCAGCCCCTGCTACTGCTGCTACTGCTGCTACTGCTGTTACTGCTGCTTTTTTTTTTTGTGTGTGTGTGGATCATGCTTTTAGTGTCATATTTAAAAACCATTGCCTAACTCAAGGTCAGAAAGATATTTTTCACTTAGGCTCTCTTCCAGAAATCTAATAGTTTTAGATTTTATGTTTAGGTATATAATCCTTTTTTTTCTTTTTTTTTTTTTTTGTTGAGAGAGAGAGAGCGAGCACCTGTGCTTGTGTGCATGTGCGCATGAGCAAGGGAGGTGCAGAGGAACAGGGAGGGAGAGAAACTTAAGCAGTCTCCATGCTCAGCACTGGAGTGGCGGGCCTGACATGGGAATGATCTCGAGACTTTGAGATCATGACCAGAGCCAAAATCAAGAGTCCCACGTTCAAACAACTGAGCCATCCAGGCACCGCTATGATCCGTTTTAAGTGCTATATGTGATACAAGGTATAGACCTCAATTCATATTTTTGTATATGAATATCCAATTGGTCTAGCACCATTTGTTGATAAGACAACTTTTTCTGTATCAATTGACCACATTTGTTTAGTTCTTTTTCGGACTTCCTGTTCTGCTCCATGAAATATTTGTCTATCTTTATGCTAATATCACAGTCATGTTCTCTGCAACCTTAAAATGGGATTTTATTTAAATTTTTTAAATATTTTATTATTTATTTTTGAGAGAGAGAGAGAGCGAGAGAGCAGGGGAGGGGCAGAGAGAGAGGGAGACACAGAATCCAAAGCAGGCTCCAGGCTCTGAGCTGTCAGCGCAGAGCCCAACATGGGGCTAACTCACATACTTTGAGATCATGACCTGAGCCGAAGTTGGATGCTTAAGGGACTGAGCCACCCAGATGACCCAAAATGGGATTTTAAAATAAAGTTCCCATTCTTTTTATATTGTATACCTTAAATATGTTACTTGTTTAGTCAAACTAGAATTTATTTATTCTCTTTTATTATAAATTACTTTCCTAATAAAGCATCTAAATTATCATTGTTTGACACATTTCTATCTAAAATATATTATGTTATTGTCTTTGCCAAATGTGGCTATAGCTACATTCCCCTACATAATTCTAAATACTTTTGTTTTGTTTATTTAATTTTCCTTGAGAAACAAGTATGAGGTTTTTCCTATAATACCCACTGACCTTGGCTAATTTATCGGCTTGGCAGATTTTGTTTATATTAACTTTTGTTACTATCATTATTATATCCTCAATCATGCTACATGAAGCTTTTAAAATTATTATTTGTACAATTTCTTGAATTGAGTAAGTATATAATGCATTATATACATATTTTTTCTCTTTACAAAGAATGATGTTTAAAACTATAAATTTCACTCTAAGAAGAGTTTTAGCATCATCAAGAACATTCTAAAATAAGGCCAAATAGGGACATGTTTCACTCGCCAATTATGAAGACACTGGGCAAGTGTCTATTTTGTTTCACTTTGTCCTAACCTCCATCTTCTGTGCCAAATGTGGCTCTCTGCCAGGCGTTTTGATGGGCTTTTACATGAAGTCCCACCAATGAGGAATTCAATATATTAGGGAATGTTGAATTACTTTGATTGATATTGGCCTATGTTCTCTGTGGATTCAGCCTTTTGGGTCCCTTGAAAATGGGTCTCTTTAATAATTTTTCTTTCCGGTTCCATGGTCCCATTAGGCCCTAGCTTTTTCTCCTTGAATTAAGGGAGTGATGTTCATCTTTAAAGGAGGGATACTTGATTCTTTCCCCACCTTTTTTTTTATGTTTATTTATTATTTTTTGAGAGACAGAAACAGAGACAGAGCATGAGCAAGGGAGGGGCAGAGAGAGAGAAGGAAGACACAGAATCCGAAGCAGGCTCCAGGCTCTGAGCTGTTAGCACAAAGCCTGAAGCAGGGCTTGAACCTCGAGCCATGAGATCATGACCTGAGCTGAAGTCGGACGCCAAACTGACTGAGCCACCCAGGTGCTGCGATTCATTCCCTTTTTATATAACACAGAAGTTTTGTGTAACACTGTGTATATAACACTGAAGAGGTTTCGAAAGAATCCACAAGGGCTCTGCATATACTTTCCAAACTAGTTATTTGTGAATGGTATATGGATGTCCCTCTTCTCTGTATCATAGTATTAACATAGGATTTTCCCTTGCTTTATGTATCATCTGGTCATTTTAAAACATCTTTTAAAAGTAAAGAATAAAAATGTGTTTGCAACTGTCAACTCCTAATTTTAATTACCCTTGTTTTATAAAAATCATGGACACCAGGTAAGGCTAGCTTTTCATTCCATTCAACCTTTAAGAGATATTTCTTAATTATATTTGACCATGTACTATTTTTTGTGAAACAATGATTTGTAAGATTCTAAGAATAATTCTTTATAAATTTTATCTCAATTAAAGAAGAATGGACAAAATGGCAATACTTAGGCTTTCTCTTGAAAATCTGATATATCATCCCATTTGTTTACATTCTCTTCTGTGTCTCAGTTAAGTTTTTAGCTTATATAATATAGGACATTCATTCTTCATGTTAACATTATTCCTAGACCAATACTTTATTGTGTTTTTATTATAAATTATATTTCCTCTTATATTACATATTTTCAACCAATCATTCATTTTTTTAACATATAACTCCACAAAATCTAGGACTTAAGAGAAAAAATACAATTACATTTAAAAAATAATCAAGGAAGACTTATATTGTTTCCCCTATTGCTGTTTTAGCATGGTATCATTGCCACTGAACATTTTCGTCACTAATCAAACTATACAGCTATCCTCAGAAACTTCTAACAATGCCAAAAAGTATAACTGTTCAAAAATGTTTTATATCTATCTAGTGTAAATATTATTTTAAAAGGTATGATATCTTCTGGGGCGCCTGGGTGGCTCAGTCGGTTAAGCGTCTGATTTCGGCTCAGTTCATGATCTCACGGTTTATGAGTTTGAGCCCCGCATCAGGCTCTGTGCTGTCAATTCAGAGCCTAGAGCCTGCTTCGGATTCTGTGTCTTCCTCTCTCTCTGTCTCTCCCCTACTCACGCTCTTTCCCTCTGTCTCTCAAAAAATGAATGTTAAAACATTTTAAAAAGGTATGATATATTCTAAACAAGAGAATATTAATTGTTCATACTTAAATTTCATAATATTTAAACAAACCTTGCATCCTTTTATTTATGCTTCAGGGTAGGCATAAAAATGTCCCTTTAAGTAGTGATCTAGAATCTTAAGTTACATCGAGTACTTATGAAAAAATATTATTTTGGCATAAGAGAAAATATAGAGCATTCCACAGTGTCAATAGGTGATCAAACAGAATACAGGTAGATACATTAAAATATATATAAAAGATTAACTATTATTACTAATATATAAATATTAATTCTAATAAGTAGGATAGAACATATTTTAGTGAAAATAGTGAAAAAATTGTTTGCAACTAACAGAAATCCTCACACAGAACATATCCATGTTTCTTACTATTTGTAAATTAGTTACTAAGGAAATGCATATGTGTTTAAATAAGTTATTGAACTAAATGGCATGGCTTGAAATCATTCAAGTTCTCCTTGAAGAATTATGATGGAAAAGAAATAGTGACAAATAAAATAATTGAAATAAAACAATAAGAAATGAGGAAGCAATGGTAAATAGTACTATATAAACTTGGGAAAGGGACTAAAGCATTCTGGGTACAGGGAGGATGAGACTTCACATGAGACTCCAACATTAGTTTCATTTTTTTAAATAATGGTTACTTATTTTGAGAAACAGCAAGAGAATGAGGTGGGGGCGGGCGCAGGGAGAGAGTACATAGTCCAACGTGCAGGCTTGACCGGGACTGAGAACTCAGATGCCCTATTACATGGTGGATTGACAGAACTGGATATGGAAGAGTAGCCACAGTAATTACAGTAAGATAAAGGTTTAATTGTGGCAAATGATAAAGTAATGCAATTTAGATTCAGAAAAGAGAAAGGCAACAAAACAAACATTACAAACCTTTTAAAGTAGGGCTATGTTTTAGAGAATCTTACATGTGAAGTGATGGTGTTTCTATTTTATTTTAAAAGCCAGTGATTCTTGAGGCTCCTGGGTGGCTCAGTCGGTTAAGCCTCTGACTTCGGGTCAGATCATGATCTCACAGTTTGTGGATCTGAGCTCCGTGTTGGGCCCTGTGCTGATGGCTCAGGGCCTGGAGCCTGCTTTGGATTCTATGTCTCCCTCTCTCTCTGCCCCTCCCATGCTCATTCTCTCTCTCTCTCTCTCTCAAAAAATAAACATTAAACAAATTTTAAAAGCCGGTGATTCTTTATTATTTTTAATCAAAATATATTTACTTTTTTCAGGAATAGATTTTAGCAATTCACCACTTTCATATAACACCCAGACCCAGTGCTCATCCCAACTAGTGTCCTCCTTAATGCCCCTCACCCTGTTAGCCCTTCCCCCTACCCAAATTCCCACCATCAACCCTCAGTTTGTTCTCTATATTTAAGAGTCTCTTATGGTTTGTGTCCCTCTCTGTTTTTATATTTCTCCTTTCACCCATGCTCTATCTGTTTTGTATCTTAAATTCCACATATGAGTGAAATCATACAATATTTGTCTTTCTCTGACTGATTCACTTCGCTTAGCATAATACACTCTAGTTTCATCCATGTTGTTATGAATGGCAAGAATTCATTCTTCCTGATCACTAATATTCCATTGAATATATATATATATATATATATATATATATATATATATATATACCATACCTTCTTTATCCATTCATCAGTCAAAGGACATTTGGGCTCTCTCCATATTTTGGCTATTGTCAATAGTGCTGCTATAAACACTGGGGTTCATGTGTTCCTTCAAATCAGCATTTTTGTATCCTTTGGATAAATACATAATAGTGAAATTGCTGGGGCACAGGGTAGTTCTATTTTTAATTTTTTGAGGTGCCTCCATACTATTTTCCAAAATGGCTGCATCAGTTTGCATTCCCACCAACAGTGCAAAAAGGTTCCCCTTTCTCCACATCTTCGCTAACATCTGTTGTTGCCTGAGTTGTTAATTTGAGCCATTCTGACAGGTGTGAGGTGGTATCTCACTGTGGTTTTGATTTGTCTTTCCCTGATGATGAGTGATGTTGAGCATTTTTCCATGTGTCTGTTAGCCCTCTGGATGTCTTCTTTGGAAAAGTATCTATTCATGTCTTTTTCCCATTTCTTCACTGGATTATTTGTTTTTTGGGTGATGAGATTGAGAATTTCTTTATAGATTTTGGATACTAACCCTTTATCTGATATGCCATTTGCAAATATCTTCTCCCATTCCATTGGTTGCCTTTAAATTTTACTGATTGTTTCCTTCCTGTGCAGAAACTTTTTATCTTGATGAGTTCCCAATAAAAAGCCAGTGATTCTTAACATTTCTTTTGCCATAGTGTTTCAGAATAGAATAAAACTTAATGATTCTCCCAATGTATGTTACAGATTTTTCATGCTGACTTGTAATAGTTAATTCCTTTTTTAAAGTTTATTCATTTATTTTGAGAGAAAGAGGGAGAGAGAGAGAGAACCAAACATGAGCAGAGAAAGGGTGCAGAGAGAGAATCCCAAGCAGGATCCTCACTGTTAGCCTGAAGCCCAAAGCAGGGCTAGAACTCACATACCATGAGATTATGACCTGAGTCTGAATCAAGAGTTGGCCACTTAATGGACAAAGCCACCCAGGCACCCCTGCAGTAGTTAATTCTTAAACATCAGGAATTTTGGGAACAACTCGTGTTAGTAGCTTTAAATACACAATGGTGGGAATATTTACACCATGGAAATAGGCAACAATAAAATCAGGTTTGTTTGGTTGTTTTTTTCCCTCCTCCTCCTTCCCCATTCTTTTTTTTTTTTTTTTTTTTTAGTGAAAGCTAGTTGTAAGCCATTTACCAGCACACCACTGATCCCTTCCTTCTCAAAGTTTATTTATTCTTATATACTTGAAGTTTTGCAAGAAATGTTATAGATTTTTCATAAAATCTCTGAAAGTTTCCATGGATTTATTCTATTTTATTTATTTATTTGAGGGTAAAATTAGGAAATATTCTATATTATTTAGGAGTCACTGGATTATTAAGCTTAAAAAGGGCAGAAACACAATTTTAAAATGATTAATCCAGCAGGGTGCCTGGGTAGCCCTGTCAGTTAAGTATCCAAGTCTTGGCTTCAGCTCAGGTCATGATCTTACAGTTCATGAGTCTGAGCCCCATGTCCTACTCTGTGCTGGCAGAGTGAGACCTGCTTGGGATTCTCTCTCTCTCTCTCTCTCTGCCCTTCTCTCTTTCTCTCTCTCAAAATAAATAAGTAAACTTTAAAAATGATTACTATACTAATGATTACAATACTAAATATCTTGGAGGATGAAGAGAGAGGATTTAGATACACATGCTATAATTTTATGGCAGCAAATTTAGGATGAAATATCAATTTACTTAAGCTACTATTTTGAAGTACTTATTATGTACCAAACATTGTAATAATTTATGCACCTGTTTCCTTTATCCTACACAACAACCAAATACTATTATTTCAAATTGACAGAGATGATAACTGGGTTTTAGAACTATTAAATACCTGTCCAAATTTATAGCTCATATTCCATAGAGTCAGGATTTGAACCAAATTTCGTTTGAATCGAAAGTACATGTTCTTAAGCATTAGGCCATAAATGAAATGGAAGGCCTTTGCATTTAATCAGATGACTCTGAGAGATCAAACCTACTTTAGAGAACACTGGTGTCTGGAACCAAACTTGACCAGTCAAGATCCAAGTTGTAGAGGTAAAGAGAGTGATTTCAGTTCGTGGTCACTGAGATTGAAAAATACATGTGAGGGTTCTCAAAACTAGAGCCTGTTCTAATCCTATTCCATTAGCACAGTAGATCAAAGCAGTATATGATAACTGGTTTCCACTTTGCAAAGCAGAAAAAAAGCAATAAATTTAACAGAAGAGGGAGTAACTGAGCAGAATCTGGACAAGGGTTAGGTCACCACACCTGATGGCAGGGGAAGTTAAGTGAGTTTTCCAATCACTTTCTCTTTTGGTTCTCACATTAATTCCATCAAGAAGACAGGCAACAAGACAATGAATCATAAGGTTATAGTTTATCTTCATATATCCAGTTTCCAAAGAATACTTGGCACATGAAAAACAAGTTTAGTATATGACAGGTTAAATTGATTTTTATTCCCATTTTGTAGTTGAGAAAAGTAAGGCTTTTCTGAGTTCATTTAACTATGAATGGCAGGAGTCAGAATTTAAACACAGGAGTTCAGTATTATAGTTCAGGATTTTGCACGTCAGCTGGCATACAAAAGTTTCTGCACCACTTTGTTCCCTGTGCTCCCCAAAGCCTTGAGGCTGATGACCTATCCTCCCTATCTCATGCGACTTCCATTTGCTCTTTTGTCAAATGGCATCAATTCAATAAATTAAAGAAAACAGATGGAGAGGCACATCAAGTCGGCAGCACACAATCCACTAAAGTAATTAAGCAATTACTTGCAGGAACACATTCCTCCCTCAAATATAATAATGTGTAGCATTATCAACGTTTTTCTTACAGAGGATTAAGAGCATTAAGAAAATTAAGCATCATTAAAAGGCTTGCCATGAAATTACATAGTAAATTATTAAAGTTAAACCCATTTTTGATTCATCAACATGTTTTTTGTTCTTTTATTTAGTGAGGATCAATTTAGTGAAGGGGAAAATAGAGAGAGGGAAGATGGAAAACCAGAGAGACTGGCATAGGCTTATCATGCCAGAGGAGATTAGTGGCAAGTTTCCAACCGGGTGCTATAAAAACCTTACTTAGAGGCTTCTTCTCAATAAATTATCTAGCAACATAAACTGGAAAGGAAAAGGAAAAAGTATAGAGAGACTCATCTGTGAAACCTGTGCTGATGCATAAATTCATTTTTAGTATTCTCCAAAGCTAGCCAGCAGCTGAAGGCAATCTGTACCACACACACACACACACACACACACACACACACACACACAAACACACTGTCATGACTCTGCACTGCATTAGAAAAAACTGAGGAAGGGGCGCCTGGGTGGCGCAGTCGGTTAAGCGTCCGACTTCAGCCAGGTCACGATCTCGCGGTCCGTGAGTTCGAGCCCCGCGTCAGGCTCTGGGCTGATGGCTCAGAGCCTGGAGCCTGTTTCCGATTCTGTGTCTCCCTCTCTCTCTGCCCCTCCCCCGTTCATGCTCTGTCTCTCTCTGTCCCAAAAATAAATAAACGTTGAAAAAAAAATGAACTTAAAAAAAAAAAAAGAAAAAACTGAGGAAAAAGGAAGCTGAGTCATTGATGGATGTGACAGCACAGCAGGGAACAGAAAGCTATTTTGCTTCTGTGAGGCCTAAAAGACTGTAATCCCTGGGCATCAGACCCAGTTCAGATGTAGATGTGACCCTCACTTCTGCTTTCCTTAATCCCAATGTGACTGATTTCAAAGCACTTCAGAGGATGATTACTAATCCTACTAATCCTTACATGTTTGTAAACTGAGACTGATAAATTTGCAGGTTAGCATGGCTATGACCACTTGTACCATGTTTTCAATGATCTATTAGCATTAGTTTTATCACAGGGGCCTTACCATTTTTCTCCAAGGGGGAGAAATAGGGTAGCTGATTAAAAGCAAATGTCTGTTGGCTGTGAAACCTCACATGATATTAGGAAACAGTGGTATTTGTCATTAGAAAGCATTTTTGTGAGGAAGAGATTCTCCTTGTGACCACACTTAACGTTATTGCGATTATCAGTAATATAGGAATGAGTTTAAGATAACTCATATATTGAACATGAGATTTCTGGACAGAAGCCAGATATATGCAGATCTGTGTGAAACCCACTTACCTATACTCTCTGTATATTTCTAATAATCAGAATACTGAGAATGAATTTTTTGGTGGGTGGGAATCAGAGTAGAGTAAGGTAAAGAAAGGAAGAATATCAATATTTTGAGACTGAGTATGGTGTGTAATAATTTGAGGTGGGAAACAGGGAGAGGTAGAGCGACTATGTTTTTCTTCTAAGCATTATTTCTTAAACCAACCTTTTTAATGAATATATTGGTTGGCAGATTAATCCTATGGAGGTGGCTTTCCATCAAGTGGGTATTTTCAAAGTGTTAATAATCAGAATGTAAAGGCATTGCCTCGATCAATGATCATAATTACTACGCCATGGATTGGTAGCACCAGAATAATTGTAGAGCTATATAAAAAATTCATTTTTTAAACCTCTAACTTTCTTCAAGAAATTCAGTAAGTTTGGAGAAGGTCCCAGAAATCAACTAAATTCAATAGCTTTCAAATTGAAAACATGTGGTTTCAGAAACCACTGTCTGTAGCCTTTTGATAATAGAGGAATAGCCCTACACGAAGAGGAAGAAGAACAAAGATGGCAGGATCTTCAGAGAAAGGCTAAAATATGCCACTTCCAGTATTTGGAAAACCACAATGGACCTTGCACTATAAATTTTGTAGCTTTGAAATCTAGACTTGCAAAATACGATGATGGCTCAGTATCACTCTATTTAATTGAAACATCATGTTGAATAGCCACATGTGACCTCTCCCAAACTCCTTCTTATATTACTGATATTTTGTTATGTTGTTATATTGCACATATAGTCTATTTAGAAAAAATATGCTTCTTGTTATAAGACTATAATATATATTCTTCCTTGGAATGAATACGAAGTGGTTTTGAGTACAGTGGGCAATGGGATTTGGGTTTAAATTCTTCCATTAAATTGAATTCTGGACACTAAGATTTACTTAGAAAAATCAGATACAACATCCAACTTCTGAAAATCTATTTATTTTCTTTTTCTTTTTTTTTTTTTTTTTGAGAGAGGGAAAGAGAGAACATGCACATACACGGGGGAGGGGCAGAACAGGAGAGAGAGAATCTTAAGCAGCTCTGCTCAGTGCACAGCCTGACAGGGGGCTTGATCTCATGACCTTAAGATCATGACCTGAGCCAATATCAAGAGGTGAACGCTCAACCCACTAAGCCACTGAGGCACCCCTCTACTCTCTGAAAATCTAAAATCAAGTTGCCCTTTTAAGGTTTAAATGTTGTATTTACTTAAATAAAAATTACTGGGGTTGTGAGACAATCTGAATCAAGCTGATGAGTACATAACTGTTTAGAAAATTGAATCAGTAAAGACTGGAGTCAAAGTAATTGACTCAAAATAATAGTTTCTGTTATTTTTAACACATTCTGGTCCTGATCGCCAAGACCATTATCTCAAATCCTTCATTCATTTAGACATGTGGCATATTTATGCATTTGAAAGACTTAAAAGAAAACAAATCTATCAATGTGTGAAGTTCACCACCCCCAAACTTTATTAAAATTTCTTGAAAACTAATTACAAATAAATATGGAAAATCTGTGAAATACCATTATTTTGCTATCAATAATTAATGAAGTGTTTCCACTAATCAATTTTGTGAAAAATAATTTTACATATTGTCCTTTCATCTAAAAGCACCCTCACATGTCCAAGATACCAGATAAGACTTTTAGATTTTTACTAAAACAACACAAACTTTTTCAGAGTCTTCCAGGTTAGACTACAAGGATCCAAGACAGCGTGCTTAGCCAAGAAGAGAAAACAGATGCTGTGAATCTTAAAAGGAAAAACAAATACTGAATCTAGAATTAGGCAATTGTCTTAAGATGTCAAAAAGGTTAAGTAAAAGATGCTCTATGAAAATGGTCACTCTATGAAATCTAAAGTTTTAGATCTGAAGCCAATTTCTTTACAACTGATTAAAGCCCACATTCTCATTTGAGAAAAGGAAAACATATTTGTTGCCCTACCTATCAGAGTCCTGGGATAACATAAGTGAAAAATACCTCATTGATATTATATATAATTGTGGGGTACAGCTTGGAGTTCTGATCCAACGTGGTGGTCAAAGGGAGAAATTAAACCCAGATTGTACCAAGTAAGAGAGGATATGTTTGTGGGGTAAAACACAACTCTATTGTGCTTGTGATGAGCACTGGATGTTATATGTAAATGATGAATCACTAAATTCTACTCCTGAATCCAGTATTACCATATACGTTAACTAACTAGGATTTAAATAAAAACTTAAAATAATGAAAAGAAAATAAGATCCTGTGGAAATTAACAAACACAACCCTATTATCTCAATGGCTTGAAACAGACAAAAACTGAATTTATTCATCACTCACATCATATACCTACTGTGGGTTAGCAAGTGTGCCCTGCTCAGTATCATCAAACAAAACTTTAGGATATAGAGAAGACATCATTGCAAACATGGCCAGTCACCATCCTGGGTGGGGATGGGGAGCTGGGGGGGTTGGTGGTAGGTGGCAGATAATTTTGAAGGGTTGTATGTTAGCAATAGCACACTGTAGCCCAGAAGTATCATATATCATGTCTGTTTACAAATGAGTTATGTGGCCAAACTGAGTACAAAAAGACCAGAGAAGGCAATACCACTATATATCTGGGAGGTAAGTTTGGTAAGTTTGGGACTCAAGCAAGACTCAGTAGTAAAAAAAAAAAAAAAAAAAAAAAAAAAAAAAAAAAAAAGTTTAGATTAATAGAGAGAGTAGAACAACTCTTCAGAGCTCACAGTCAAAAGATAAAAGCTACATAAAATTATTTCAAAACTATGGCCACTGGACTCATGACAAGGGCTGCCTGTATTCTATCTCAGGGTATGTAGCCTTTCTTTCATTCTTTCTTTTTTCTTGGCGGGGGGGGGGGGGGCAGGGTAGGAAGCCTTTCCAATATGGACAAACAAAATCTGGAAGGTGAGGCTGGTTTCTGCGAAGCCAATGTGATTTTAGAAATTATTTTTTGTATGAGGAATCTGAAGGATCCTTGAGAGCCCTCATAGTTCTGACAGGATCTTTTTTTCCAGGATTCTTTCAAGTCCCCTTGTTTATTTTACAGTTAGATTTCGAAACACTCTGAAAACATTTTAGAAGAATCCCACATGTATAACTTGGATTCTTGGCATCTCTATTTTTTAATATTATATCTTTCCTAATATAATGGGAATGAGAACTACTTCTAACCTGCTGTCAGAAAAATAATGAGTGTGGGAAGTTCTGTCTGGCAAAGACATGGGAACACTAGTGTGGCAATGGGCTGCATGCATGCTAGTAGAGGGCAGAAAGCACCTGAATAAATAATTCTCTCATGATGCTGGGAACATGGTGGAAAGAAAGCAGGACTAATAGATACAGAATCTGTGGAAGGTACTCTTTGCCTTCCCATAATTAATAATAATAACCCTTAATATTTATTAAGTGCTTACTAGGAAGCAGTACGTGTAGAAACCGATTCACACATATTTTCTAATGCAATATCCCCAATATCCTACAAGGTCAGTAATATTACATACAAAGGAGGAGAACAGGTCAAGGAAATGTTAAACAGAGGACACATAAGCAGAGGCAGACCCATAGTGTTAATCCAGGCAGGTGAGCCCAGAGCCATCATAAGCATATGCCTTACCCTGGGTGAAATGAGGTAAAGATAAATGGCACCAATCTTAAATTTGTGACTTGATGAGGAGAACAATGTGAAGATAGACACCTGGAGTGCATAATAGACAGTTAAAATAACTCAACTTCAGCAGGAAGGAATACAATGTGTCAGGGTATGGGACCAGGTAGCTCCCTATATGATTAAATGTTGTGAACTGCGTAGTCACTAACAGCCCTTTAAGAACATCTGCCAAACTTAGTCTAGTACACAAAAGTCCGAAATCATTTTATCCTTCTAATCATATTTTAGTGCTTAAAGCAATGTTAAGAGTTTTACACCAACTGTTTATTCACCCTCCTCCTTGAATAAAGACTAGTTTTAAGTATAAAACAACAAAAACAGGGTAGAAACTAACCTAAAGATAATCTAAAGCATGTAATAAAAGTAAACATAATCTCTGAAGATAGGAAGTGGGACCAGACCACTTATGGGCACAAAAGTCAGGAAGCTCAGGGCTGCTTAGCTGGGAGTAGAGGCAGAAATTAACTTAGCGGTTATGTTCAAAGGTTGCAATCAGCCTTGCATACACTTAAACAGACATTTGTTAGGAAAATGATTCACAGTAAGATAATGATTAAATATATAGATGCATATATAAAATAACAAATCATTTTTGAAAACATTTTTACAAAGGTATGAAATTTGGTATGAAACATTTAATAATATTTAGAGAATATATGGCATGTGGGTAGGGCCAGCAATTGTCACCAAATAAAGACTGATATCAATTGACACTTGGGTAAATATTGAAAAGTTAGCTGGGAGAGATTCTGAAGTAGGATTTAGACATGAAAAGAGAAGCCTCTCCAAAGGGAATAGCCATATAAGGGTTGAAAGTGTAAGCAGAGCTTGTAGAAGGAACATATATTTTTTGCTTTGACCCAATAACATACCAATAGTAAAATTAATGGTTTAGAGTGAGGATAATGGGTGATTTATCCATCTTTTCTGGAAACAATGCATAATTTCCAGACTCAAGATTTCTAGGCAGCCTGATACCACTTGTAGCAGACTGGCTTATTTATTATGGCCAACATCTTTGTGCAAAAGGTACTCCTAAATATATGGGCATGCCAAAATGTCTAATTTAGTTTATTGAGGAAAAACTTATTTTATAGTATTTTGGAAGCCTCTTCACTTGATAGAACAGAATAAATGTATCCCTACCTAGACAATGCAAGGATAATGCTAATAGCATTTAGGTTCCCCAAGGTCTTGTCCCAACAAACACTCTCCATCTTCCTTTCCCATTGTACCATAATAATACAGTTGCCAATCTAATAGTATTTGCCTCATGGGGGTTTGGGAGAATTGACTGGAAATGGACATTAGGGAAATTCTTAAAGTGATGGAAATATCATATATTCATAGAGTTAAGGGTTGCTTGAGTGTATTTACATGTTAAAATTCATCAAAATGTAAACCTGAAATGTGTATTTTTTGCATACAAATTATGCATACTATAGTATGTATAGTTCAACATAATAAAACAAAATGAAGGAAAAGGAGATGGGAGGAAAGGAATTGAAGAAAGTGCATATAGATAACTATTTTAAATTGATTAGCTGCAGAAGCAAGCAATAAAAGAACTCACTAGCTGTGGGAAGAGTAAGTGCTATCAGAATACATTCTCACTATATGTATATATATACATACAACATTTCTTAGCTCTGGAACGATACACTAGTGAAGGAAAAAAATAATGATCCTCTAGCGATATTCTTAAGTACAGAAGAAAAGCATAGGATATAGATCACCCTTGGTGGGATTGACTTTAAATAAGAGATGCAAAGTACATTAAATTAACTGAAATGTAGAGCATGCAAATGCAGAACATGGCAGGCATGTATATCCGTTGGAGTCTATGGAGTCGACCTGATTGCTTCAAATTTTTCACAAAATCAGAACAAGTGGCCTTTATCTGGGCTGTAGAAACAGAAGGAAGTGCTTTGTATTTGAGAGAAGGAAGAGGAGGACAGCAGTCAGACAAGAGAGTAGGAAAATGTAGACCAATATCTGGCAATGTGAAGACTCCAGTTGAGGTCTGTAATTAAGAGGTCTATAAATCCAAGAAAAGTAGCCACTCCATGGTTTTGGTTGGTCAATAAAAGCAGAGTAAGCACTCAACCAGAACCTGAGGACAGGGGCTCCACATTTGGAGTTTATGATTGATGTACTGATATGTTGCAAACAGATTACAAATTTGCAAAATATTTGGTCTACCACTCACAGAGCAGCTAGGTGATGTATAGGATGAGTTAGAGACCCTAGCTACCCTGTAACTACTCCTAGTCACGTCCAGCTGTGAGCACTCTCCCCCATGTATTACAGCACTTTGTCCACATATTAATTTCTACTTGTACCACGAAGTGAAAATATCAGGAAGTACTATTCAAGATGACTATTTCACACATTCATTTTTCTTCTTAAAAGTTAAAAGCTTCTCTCCCTCCAGCACTCTACAGCGATGGCCTTCCTTCTGATAATGTTGGACAATAAACACTACAGTAGAACACCTCCATCATTATCCCCACCAGATTGCTCAGCCTCTACCTTCCTTTCTTTTGCTATGGTGAAGCATCTATCCAATCCAACCACATAATTTTTTGACTAGATTCCATTGTCTCTCCTGTACATTCTTGTGATTCCATTCCTGTGATTTTTCCCTTTTAGCTACAACTTCAATAGTTCTCTCTGTAACGGCTCATTTTTTTTTTCTGGTTTACATCGTTTTAGTTTACCCCCCTTCTCAAGAACTCATTCCTTATTCCACTTTAGAATACTCTTTAAAAGAGCTATCTTTAAAAAATAAAAAATAAATAAAAATAAATAAAAGAGCTATCTTCAGCTATTTTATCCAAATCTCTTCCTCCCATTTTCTACTGAATACATTCCATTCATGTTTTATTCTAACTACTCCACAGAAACACTGCTTGTCAAGATCATCAATGACATCTATGTTGCCTATCATCTGTACTCAGACCTGTATCATTTATACTTTGTATTTATCTCCTTCTGTGGTAGGCAGAATAAGGGACACCCTAAAGATTCCCACATCCTAGTTCCCAAAACCTATGGAGATGTTATGTTACGTAGAAGAGGGGAATTAATGTTGCTAATCAAAGACCTTAAAGTAGGTAGATTATACTAGGTTATCTGCATGGGCTGAATGTAATCGCAAAGACCCTTAGAGTGGAAATGGAAAGTGTCAGAGTGACTAAATGTGAGGAAGATTCAGCTGGCCTTTGATGGCTTGACAATGGAAGAAAGACCTCAGCAAGAAAAGTAGGCAACCTCCAGAAGCTCAAAAAAGGTAAGGAAACTGATTCTCCCTTAGAACTTTCAGAACAAACACAGCCGTACCAAACTTAGCCCTTGGAGGACAAAATCAGATTCTGAACTGCAGAAGTAAACGACAATACATTTGTGTTGTTTTAAGCCAGTTTGTGGCAGTTTGTTATAGTAGCGATAGAAAATTAATACAATTTCTCTTAGGAAAACTGAAACAGGTTTGCAAGACATCACTCTTTTCTGTCTTCTTCTAGCTTGTTGCCCACTGCAGAGTTTCTTTTGCTCATGCTTTAATAGCAGCTTAATGGATACATTTGAGGCCTAAGCTTCATCTTCTCTACCTATAGTCAATGTTCATATAATTTTACACACTCTGCTGATTTTAGAAACACCTAAATGCTGGTGACTTCCAAAATTAACTTTCTAAACAATGTCTTTTCTTAATTCCAGACTTATGTGTATCTATCTGCCTCTTGATATCTCAACTAGAATGCTTTTTATGCTCTCATACCATATCATATCATTTCAATAAACATTCCTCCTTTCTTCCTATCCCCACTCACACCCAAAATCTGTCTCACATGCAGTCTTCTTCAGCTAAGTAAATGACATATCCATCTTTCTAGTTTCACAGGGCAAAAAAAAAGTGTTGTAGTTATCCTTGGTATATTTCAAATTGTATGTGCAATCCATTAGTAAATCTTGTTGGCTCTACCTTCAAGTTTCCAAACAATCTGCATCTCTGTTTCTTATTTCACTCCTGACCTTCTGCAAACAAACTCATGCAAACAAACGTCCTTCTACTTGAAGGTCATCTCATTGCTTTTCTTTGGTTTGAAATAAATCCATTCTTCCATGTATCTGCATGGCTTATTCTCTCACTTCCTTCAAGTCTTTTCTCAAATGTATCATACTTAGAAGCTTTTTCTAACCACTTTAATCATATCCCTGTTTCTCTGAAACAGTCTACACCCACCACCCTATTTTATTATAACATTATACCTATCACACTCTCTTATACTGTATTTCCTATTTCTTGTTTATAATCTTTCCGCATCACAATATAAGCTCCATGAGGGCAGGTCTTCTTTGTTTTGGTCACCTCTGTATCCTCTCTAAGAAGAACATGATGCAGTATATATATATATATATATATATATATATATATATATATATATACTGTTTCAATACATAAAACTGCATAAAGCTTTACGGAAATGCTGTATCTCATATAGCACACAGATGCAAAGATTTCACCCTTGCCCTTGTATTAACAAAAATAATATGGTTCAGTTTGGTCTGGGGCATGGGCAGTGTTCTGCTTCCAAGATCTTGTATTTCGTAACAATATTAGTCTCTATTCTAGGAGAACTAACTCCTGCATTTTCAGTAGCAAATGACTGGTGAAACTGAGGGAGGCAGGAAGACACTTACTATTCATATTTGTATTTTTTAGCCTGTAAATAAGTTTATTGCATCTTAGTATAAGAAATATTTTCTAATATTTAGAGATGAATAGGAATTATCAGGTTTAGATGTGATGCATATGAAGAACTGGAGGAGAGAAGGCATGGAAATTTTATTTATTCCACAGGACAGATATCGTTTATTCAGAGGCAGATTGTCTAGTCTGGGGCTATGAAATTTTCATCATCATTAGTTTTCCTTCTTTCCCAGCATCTCCTTCCTTCCCAGACCTCCAGCAGTGGCTAAGAAGAACCATTCCACCTGCCACACACGCACACACACACACACACACACACACACACACACACACACTCCAATAATCATAACCTGTTAACATTTGAGGGGAATGAGGATGGGACATGAGTGAGAGAACCAGGACTGTCATAATTCATAATTATGTGTGTGATGAGTTTTATGTGCTTTTGAAATTTTTAAAATCACTTTTTAAATGTTTATTTATTTTTGAGAGAGAGAGCGCATGCAGCGTGAGTGGGAGAGGGACAGACAGAGGTTGGCAGAGGCTCTGAAGCAGGCTCGGTGCTGACAGCAGAGAACCCAATATGGAGTTCGAACTCACAAAACCGTGAGATCATGACCTAAGCCCAAGTCGGATGCTTAACCTACTGAGCCACCCAGGTGCCCCACAGTTATTTTTAAAATTATTTCTAATAGCGTCCCTAACAGCTGAATTCGTTTGCCCTTTAAAATACATACACTCAAGCAGAATGGAGTCTCCGAAACCAAGCGCAGATGAGAGGCCCACGGAAGAGGGGTCCCTCCTGAAGTGGATCACCTAAGGAGCAGCGAGCTAAGCCTGTCCTTCCTGCCCCCTTGCACCTTGCCTACCCACCCCAGCTAATACACCAGATCCCCAGCACCACAAGCCTGGCAGTGTGCAAGTATCCCAGACTGGCCACGCCACCCCACAGTGAATCCTGCCCCTAGGAGAGGGGAAGAGAAGGCACACACCAGTCTGACTGTGGCCCCAGCGGTGGGCTGGGGGCAGACATCAGGTCGGACTGTGGCCCGCCCAACAACTCCAGTTATACACCACAGCACAGGGGAAGTGCCCTGCAGGTCCTCACCACCCCAGGGACTATCCAAAATGACCAAACGGAAGAATTCCCCTCAGAAGAATCTCCAGGAAATAACAACAGCTAATGAACTGATCAAAAAGGATTTAAATAATATAACAGAAAATGAATTTAGAATAATAGTCATAAAATTAATCGCTGGGCTTGAAAACAGTATAGAGGACAGCACAGAATCTCTTCCTACAGAGATCAAGGGACTAAGGAACAGTCACGAGGAGCTGAAAAGCGCTTTAAACGAAATGCAAAACAAAATGGAAATGACAACAGCTCGGATTGAAGAGGCAGAGGAGAGAATAGGTGAACTAGAAGATAAAGTTATGGAAAAAGAGGAAGCTGAGAGAGACATAAAAAAATCCAGGAGTATGAGGGGAAAATTAGAGAACTAAGCGATACACTAAAAAGAAATAATATACGCATAATTGGTATCCCAGAGGAGGAAGAGAGAGGGAAAGGTGCTGAAGGGGTACTGGAAGAAATTATAGCTGAGAACTTCCCTGAACTGGGGAAGGAAAAAGGCATTGAAATCCAAGAGGCACAGAGAACTCCCTTCAGACGGAACTTGAATCGATCTTCTGCACGACATATCATAGTGAAACTGGCAAAATACAAGGATAAAGAGAAAATTCTGAAAGCAGCAAGGGATAAAGGTGCCCTCACATATAAAGGGAGACCTATAAGACTCGTGACTGATCTCTCTTTTGAAACTTGGCAGGCCAGAAAGGATTGGCACGAGATTTTCAGTGTGCTAGACAGAAAACATATGCAGCCGAGAATCCTTTATCCAGCAAGTCTGTCATTTAGAATAGAAGGAGAGATAAAGGTCTTCCCAAACAAACAAAAACTGAAGGAATTTGTCACCACTAAACCAGCCCTACAAGAGATCCTAAGGGGGATCCTGTGAGACAAAGTACCAGAGACATCACTACAAGCATAAAACGTACAGACATCACAATGATTCTAAACCTGTATCTTTCCATAATAACACTGAATGTAAATGGATTAAATGCGCCAACCAAAAGACATAGGGTATCAGAATGGATAAAAAAAGAAGACCCATCTATTTGCTGTCTACAAGAGACTCATTTTAGACCTGAGGACACCTTTAGATTGAGAGTGAGGGGATGGAGAACTATTTATCATGCTACTGGAAGCCAAAAGAAAGCTGGAGTAGCCATACTTATATCAGACAAACTAGACTTTAAATTAAAGGCTGTAACAAGAGATGAAGAAGGGCATTATATAATAATTACAGGGTCTAT
Organism: Leopardus geoffroyi; assembly: GCF_018350155.1. Taxonomy (NCBI): domain Eukaryota; kingdom Metazoa; phylum Chordata; class Mammalia; order Carnivora; family Felidae; genus Leopardus; species Leopardus geoffroyi. Next base: position 97,494,214 of record NC_059336.1, on the reverse strand, counting down.
CCATCAGGAAGAGCTAACAATTATAAATGTCTACGCGCCTAATACCGGAGCCCCCAAATATATAAAACAATTACTCATAAACATAAGCAACCTTATTGATAAGAATGTGGTAATTGCAGGGGACTTTAACACCCCACTTACAGAAATGGATAGATCATCTAGACACACGGTCAATAAAGAAACAAGGGGCCTGAATGAGACATTGGATCAGATGGAATTGACAGATATATTTAGAACTCTGCATCCCAAGCAACAGAATATACTTTCTTCTCGAGTGCACATGGAACATTCTCCAAGATAGATCATATACTGGGTCACAAAACAGCCCTTCATAAGTTTACAAGAATTGAAATTATACCATGCCTACTTTCAGACCACAATGCTATGAAGCTTGAAATCAACCACAGGAAAAAGTCTGGAAAACCTCCAAAAGCATGGAGGTTAAAGAACACCCTACTAAAGAATGAGTGGGTCAACCAGGCAATTAGAGAAGAAATTAAAAAATATATGGAAACAAACGAAAATGAAAATACAACAATCCAAACGCTTTGGGACGCAACGAAGGCAGTCCTGAGAGGAAAATACATTGCAATCCAGGCCTATCTCAAGAAACAAGAAAAATCCCAAATACAAAATCTAATAGCACACCTAAAGGAAATAGAAGCAGAACAGCAAAGGCAGCCTAAACCCAGCAGAAGAAGAGAAATAATAAAGATCAGAGCAGAAATAAATAATATAGAATCTAAAAAAACTGTAGAGCAGATCAACGAAACCAAGAGTTGGTTTTTTGAAAAAATAAACAAAATTGACAAACCTCTAGCCTGGCTTCTCAAAAAGAAAAGTGAGATGACCCAAACAGATAAAATCATGAATGAAAATGGAATTACTACAACCAATCCCTCAGAGATACAAACAATTATCAGGGAATACTATGAAAAATTATATGCCAACAAATTGGACAACCTGGAAGAAATGGACAAATTCCTGAACACCCACACTCTTCCAAAACTCAATCAGGAGGAAATAGAAAGCTTGAACAGACCCATAACCAGCGAAGAAATTGAATCGGTTATCAAAAATCTCCCAACAAATAAGAGTCCAGGACCAGATGGTTTCCCAGGGGAGTTCTACCAGACATTTAAAGCAGAGATAATACCTATCCTTCTCAAGCTATTCCAAGAAATAGAAAGGGAAGGAAAACTTCCAGACTCATTCTATGAAGCCAGTATTACTTTGATTCCTAAACCAGACAGAGACCCAGTAAAAAAAGAGAACTACAGGCCAATATCCTTGATGAATATGGATGCAAAAATTCTCAATAAGACACTAGCAAATCGAATTCAACGGCATATAAAAAGAATTATTCACCATGATCAAGTGGGATTCATTCCTGGGATGCAGGGCTGGTTCAACATTCGCAAATCAATCAACGTGATACATCACATTAACAAAAAAAAAAGAGAAGAACCATATGATCCTGTCAATCGATGCAGAAAAGGCCTTTGACAACATCCAGCACCCTTTCTTAATAAAAACCCTTGAGAAAGTCGGGATAGAAGGAACATACTTAAAGATCATAAAAGCCATTTATGAAAAGCCCACAGCTAACATCATCCTCAACGGGGAAAAACTGAGAGCTTTTTCCCTGAGATCAGGAACACGGCAGGGATGCCCACTCTCACCGCTGTTGTTTAACATAGTGCTGGAAGTTCTAGCATCAGCAATCAGACAACAAAAGGAAATCAAAGGCATCAAAATTGGCAAAGATGAAGTCAAGCTTTCGCTTTTTGCAGATGACATGATATTATACATGGAAAATCCGATAGACTCCACCAAAAGTCTGCTAGAATTGATACATGAATTCAGCAAAGTTGCAGGATACAAAATCAATGTACAGAAATCAGTTGCATTCTTATACACTAACAAGGAAGCAACAGAAAGACAAATAAAGAAACTGATCCCATTCACAATTGCACCAAGAAGCATAAAATACCTAGGAATAAAGCTAACCAAAGATGTAAAAGATCTGTATGCTGAAAACTATAGAAAGCTTATGAAGGTAATTGAAGAAGATTTAAAGAAATGGAAAGACATTCCCTGCTCATGGATTGGAAGAATAAATATTGTCAAAATGTCAATACTACCCAAAGCTATCTACACATTCAATGCAATCCCAATCAAAATTGCACCAGCATTCTTCTCGAAACTAGAACAAGCAATCCTAAAATTCATATGGAACCACAAAAGGCCCCGAATAGCCAAAGGACTTTTGAATAAGAAGACCAAAGCAGGAGGCATCACAATCCCAGACTTTAGCCTCTACTACCAAGCTGTCATCATCAAGACAGCATGGTATTGGCACAAAAACAGACACATAGACCAATGGAATAGAATAGAAACCCCAGAACTAGACCCACAAACGTATGGCCAACTCATCTTTGACAAAGCAGGAAAGAACATCCAATGGAAAAAAGACAGCCTCTTCAACAAATGGTGCTGGAAGAACTGGACAGCAACATGCAGAAGGTTGAAACTAGACCACTTTCTCACACCATTCACAAAAATAAACTCAAAATGGATAAAGGACCTGAATGTGAGACAGGAAACCATCAAAACCTTAGATGAGAAAGCAGGAAAAGACCTCTCTGACCTCAGCCGTAGCAATCTCTTACTCGACACATCCCCAAAGGCAAGGGAATTAAAAGCAAAAGTGAATTACTGGGACCTTATGAAGATAAAAAGCTTCTGCACAGCAAAGGAAACAACCAACAAAACTAAAAGGCAACCAACGGAATGGGAAAAGATATTTGCAAATGACCTATTGGACAAAGGGCTAGTATCCAAAATCTATAAAGAGCTCACCAAACTCCACACCCGAAAAACAAATAACCCAGTGAAGAAATGGGCAGAAAACAGGAATAGACACTTCTCTAAAGAAGACATCCGGATGGCCAACAGGCACATGAAAAGATGTTCAACGTCGCTCCTCATCAGGGAAATACAAATCAAAACCACACTCAGATATCACCTCACGCCAGTCAGAGTGGCCAAAATGAACAAATCAGGAGACTATAGATGCTGGAGAGGATGTTGAGAAACGGGAACCCTCTTGCACTGTTGGGGGGAATGCAAATTGGTGCAGCCGCTCTGGAAAGCAGTGTGGAGGTTCCTCAGAAAATTAAAAATAGACCTACCCTATGACCCAGCAATAGCATTGCTAGGAATTTATCCAAGGGATACAGGAGTACTGATGCATAGGGGCACTTGTACCCCAATGTTTATAGCAGCACTCTCAACAATAGCCAAATTATGGAAAGAGCCTAAATGTCCATCAACTGATGAATGGATAAAGAAATTGTGGTTTATATACACAATGGAATACTACGTGGCAATGAGAAAAAATGAAATATGGCCTTTTGTAGCAACGTGGATGGAACTGGAGAGTGTGATGCTAAGTGAAATAAGCCATACAGAGAAAGACAGATACCATATGGTTTCACTCTTATGTGGATCCTGAGAAACTTAACAGAAACCCATGGGGGAGGGGAAGGAAAAAAAAAAAAAAAGAGGTTAGAGTGGGAGAGAGCCAAAGCATAAGAGACTGTTAAAACTGAGAACAGGGGCGCCTGGGTGGCGCAGTCGGTTAAGCGTCCGACTTCAGCCAGGTCACGATCTCGCGGTCCGTGAGTTCGAGCCCCGCGTCAGGCTCTGGGCTGATGGCTCAGAGCCTGGAGCCTGTTTCCGATTCTGTGTCTCCCTCTCTCTCTGCCCCTCCCCCGTTCATGCTGTGTCTCTCTCTGTCCCAAAAATAAATAAACGTTGAAAAAAAAATTAAAAAAAAAACTGAGAACAAACTGAGGGTTGATGGGGGGTGGGGAGGGTGGGTGATGGGTATTGAGGAGGGCGCCTTTTGGGATGAGCACTGGGTGTTGTATGGAAACCAATTTGACAATAAATTTCATATGTTAAAAAAAATAAAAATAAAAATAAAATACATACACTCTAACTGCAGTTCTTAGTAGCAACTGTTACTAAGCAAATAATTTATTTGACTGTTTTGCTGTGGGATCTTTCATTTCATTTTTCGTTAGCAGTGGCACTGTACACAATCCTGTTTTTGGACAAAAGATGATGAAGGCAGTTGTTAACATCCCCCCACTTCCCAGTTCTGCATATTTACATCAATTCATTCATTATACTTATGAAACATTTATTCTCCTAATCGGCTTCATGTGAATCATGTTGTAATGTATGTCACCTATCAATATCCACTCCTAATAAAATATTCACCATTCACTAATTATAAAGTATAAATGACAGAATATATAAACATGCTACCTCTCTTAAGGATAATTGTATTTTAACAGTAATCAGAGTTTTAAATAAAAAATGATGTGATCCTAGGGACACTCAATGACTAGTAATACACAGTATTAATGGGAGTGTCCAATATTGTCAATTGGTTTGCTTCTGCTAATGTTAATTTATTTATGTACTTTCTATATGTTTTACCCTTGTTCTTAATTTAGATATGGGCAATTTCACCTTAAACTTAACATATCTAGGAGTTCTTTTTAAATTTTACATTAAGAGATAAAATTTAGCATAATAAATTATATAAAATGACCAAAAAATGTCCATATACTTTATTTTTCCTTTGGAAGCATTTAACACAAATCAAAGTCCAGAGCCAAAATAATCTGAGAACAAAAGCACAAAAATTCCCTCCCTCCCTGAGAAGTATGGTTAAGATTATGGACTTGAGAGACAGGATAGCTATCCATAATTCCAGTTTATTCATGTACTGTATGTATATTACAGTTAATGCATATTGTTCATGTTTTTATTTAGTGCAGTGTGTAACAAAGTAAAATTATGAGAAACATGTTTTTGATGCATAGCTGAGCTTTGGAATAATTAAGGATATCCCTAAGAGGAGAAAATAAAGACAGAATGGAAAAACAAGAGGCCAGAAGCTAATTCAAAACCCCAAATATGCAAACTTAGTTATCAAAAGCTTCCGTGTTTCTGGGGATCCTGGGCCTCTCATTGGATTAGTGTCCCACTCTTCATTTAGGCTCAGGTCATGATCTAACAGTCGTAAGATCAAGCCTGGTACCAGGCTCCATGCTCAGTGTGGAGCCTGCTTAAGATTCTCCCCCCTACTCCTCTCTCTCTCTCTCTCTCTCTCTCTTTTCTTCTCCCTCTCTCTCTCTTTTTCTCCCTCTCCCCTTCTGCCCCTACCCTCCTCAAAAAAATAAAAGTAAAAAAAAAAAGCTTCCATGTTCCAACACCCAATCCTAATAAAAACTCCCAGTAAATTTTGAATAGAGGGGAATTTATTCGACTTCATAAAGAAAATTTACATAAAAATCTATAGACGTTATACTTAATGGTGAGAAACTCAGAGTATTCCCACAGAAAAGAACAAGGCACAAATGTTCTCTCACCACTCTTTTTCAATGTCATACTGGAAGTCTTTGCTAATACAAAAAGGCTAGGAAAAAAAAAGATATACATATGGGAAGGAGGGAATACACTCTCTATTCCTGGCTAACATGATCGTCTATGTAGAAAATTGGAAAGAATTGACAAAAAAACAAAACAAAACAAAAACTTCCACAGCTAAACAGCAATTATAGCAAGTTTACAGTATACAAGGTTAGTATACAAAAGCTAAACTCTTTCCTATATACCTGCAATGAACAAGTGGAATTTGAAATGAAAAACAAAATATCATTTGCATTAATACTCTCAAAAATAAAATACTTAGGTATAAATCTAACAAAATATGTATAAGATCTATATGATGAAAGGTACAAAGCTCTGATGAAAAAAATCAAAGAGGAACTAAATAAATGGAGAACTATCTCATGTTCACTGATAGAAAAACTCAATATTTTCAAATTATCAGCTCTTCCCAACTTAATCTATAGATTCAATATAATCCCAATCAATATCCCAGAAAGTTATTTTGCAGGTATTATTAAGTTGATTCTAAACTTTATATGGAGAGGCAAATGACCCAGAAAAGTCAGCATAGTATTGAAGAACAAAGTTGTAGACTACCCTACTTCAAGACTTGCTGTAAAGCTACAGCAATCAAGATAGTGTGGTATTAGGAAAATAAAAGACAAACAGACCAATGGAACATAATAGATACCCTAGAAATAGTCCACCCAAGATAGTCAACTGATCTTTAACAAAGGAAAAAGGGGAATACAATATGACAAATGCAGTCTCTTTAACAGAATCCTGCAACAACTGCACATGCACACACACACACATACACACACACATAAACACAATCCAGGCATAGACCTTACTCCCTTTGTAAAAATTAACTCAAAATGGATCAAAGACCAAAATTTACAATGCAAAACTATAAAACTTGTAGAAGATAATACAGAAGAAAATCTAGATAACCTTGCACTTGGTTGTAACTTTTTAGTTACAACACGAAAGCCACAATCCATGAAAATAATAACATAAACAGTACTTCATTAAAATTAAAAATAAACCTGCTCTGTGAAAGACACTATAAAGAGAATAAGGAGAAAAGGCACAAACTAGGAGAGAATATCTGCAGAAGATGTATCCAAAACATACAGAGAACTCTTAAAACTCAATGATGAGAAAACAAACAGCATGATTAAAAATAGGCCAAACGTGTTATGGGCACTTCAGCAAAGAAGATATACAGGGAAGATTAGCATATTAAAAGATGCTGCACATCAAATAACATCAAATAAATGCAAATTAAAACAATGAGATATCACTACATTCCTATCACAATGGTAAAAATCCAGAACACTGACAACAGTAAGTGCCAGCAATGCTGTGGAGCAACTGGAACTCATTCCTGGTGAGAATGCAAAATGGTACTCATTTTCAAAGAAATTTTGGTGGTGTCATACAAAACTAAAAATTCTCTTACAATATGACCCAGTAATCACTCTCTTTGGTATTCACCCAAAGGATCTGGAAACTTATATCCATACAAAAGCGTGTACACCAATGTTTACAGCAGCTTTATTCATAATTGCCAGACCCTAGAAGCAATCGAGATGTCCTTCAGCAGGTGAATGGATATACACAATGTAGTACATCCAGATAATGGGATATTATTCAGCACTAAAAAGAAATGAGCTATCTTAAATGCTTATGACTAAGTGAAAGACGCCAATCTGAAAATGTCACACACTGATTTCAACTATATGACACTTTGGGAAAGGCAGAAGAGAAAAAGCATTCCTCTTCTTCATCTATGTCTCAATTCTTTTTACTGCTGTATATAATACACACACTGAAGTGTACATAAATGTAAAACAATACAAGTTTATAAACTGAATACATTAGGTAACCAACAAAATAAATAGAATTTAACAGCATTCCAAGTCACTTTCATTATCATCACTGGGTATTAGTTACCTTCTACTCAATCATAAACATGTTCTCAGTTCTTACAATAGAGACTAGTGTTTGACTAGTGATTAGAAGTTGAGAACCATTTCCTTTTATTTTTTTACTTGGTTTCTTGTGAGGGGCCAGGCCCCGGTGCCAGGCTGAGACCGGGTCGAGCAATGTTCCCCGTTGACTCAAGCCAACCCGGTGGTTCCCCCTCCCATTCATGTGGGAGGCCGGGCCCGGCACCAGGCTGAGACCGGGTCGAGCAACGTTCCCTGTTGACTCAAGCCAACCCGGTGGTTCCCCCTCCCATTCCCCCACTTTCAAGGGCATACGAAAGCCTTGTCAAGGCTGAGAGTTAATTCCTGAAACCTGTGGTCTGCAGGTGTTGGCAGTAATGCTACCTCCCTTTTTCTACCCCGAGTCAGATAGAAACAAACATGGGAACTGTGTTTTGCTAGCAATCTATCAACAAGGTCTTGTGACCCGTTCAGAAAGTTTGCAAGGTACACAGAACTAAATGTTTTGGCTGGCAGTGATCATGTGAAACCTGTTTATTCTTAGAATGACCTGATCCATAAGAGTCTTATATTATAAAAGATTGTGTACAGCAACAATAAAGCTGTCACTTGGGCCATCAGCCCAGGGGACCCTCCTGTTCCCAAACTTTCTTCTCTCTCTTTTTTTCTTGCATTCCCCTACCCTCAGGACCCTGACCTCGGTGTTTGTCGCGCCAGTCACGACAGTTTCTTTATTTCAATGTCTTCTTTTGTGGAGTGTCTAGTCAAGAGTTTCACACTTTCTCTATGGTTCATCAGTATCTTATCCCTTGAACGAATCCTCTGTTAGATATAAATCACAAATATTTTCTCCCACTGTGTACTTGAATTTTCATACTTCGAATAATGTTTTTCTTTTGATGAACAGGTGATACTGAGACAGTATCAATTTCTCTATTTTCCCTAATATTAATTTTTATTTTTAAAAACATTTTTTAATGCTTTTAATGAGACAGAATCCGAAGCAGGCTCCACACTTTGAGCTATCGGCACAGAGCCTGACTCAGGGCTTGATCTCAAGAACTGTGAGATCGTTACCTGAGCTGAAGGTTGGATGCTTAACTTACTGACCCACCCAGCACCCCTATTATGCCCTTAATTGTAAACACTCTTTTTGTCCAGTTTAAGAAATCCTTGTCTAGACCAAGTTTATAAAAATAGTCTTCCATATGTTCTTCTAGATTTGTATTATTTGACTTTCAATTTTAAGTTTAATTTCATATAGAATTAAGTGTATAGAAACAGGTAGGAGCAATAATCTTTTTTTTTAAATATATTTAAGTGACCTAGGACAACTTATTGAAAATTTCATTGGTTTCTAGTGTTAAGTCTCTCACAAATTAATTTACAATATGTATTACCTAAATGATGGTTTTATCACTCAATTCTTTAAAGCCTTCTTTATTTTTTAATATAGTTTTGAAGCATTTTATTGATCTATCACTACTGAAAATACAACTTAATTGTAATTTATGTGTATAATTTTGTTTAATTGCACATAAAAAGGTCACCAATACTTGATAAATAATTACAACATAACCAGTCTTCAGAATATACTGTTGTGATGATAGTGATCAGGGCTTGTGAATGTTTTTAGGTAGCTACATATTTTTTGGTATTCTTCCCACTGAGAAGCGAAGTCTATGTCCACTCTACTTGAATAGATACACTCTGTGGCCCCCTTTTAAAAATTTTTTTCTTTTAATTTAAGTAATCTCTATAACCCAACATGGGGCTTGAACTCATGACCCTGAGATCAAGGATCACAGAATTTCGCAACTGAGCCATCCAGGCACCCTTGCACTGTGACCTCTTTAAATAATAAGACATAGGGACACCTGGGTGGCTCAGTTAGTTAGGCATATGACTTTGGCTCAGGTCATGATCTCACAGTTCGTGGGTTCAAGCCCTGCATCAGGTTCTGTGCTGACAGCTCAGAGCCTGGAACTTGCTTCAGATTTTGTGTCTCCCTCTCTCTCTGCCCCTCCCTTGCTCACACTCTGTTTCTCTTTCAAAAATAAATAAACATTTAAAGAGTTTTTAAATAATAAGACATAAATACCATTCTGCCAATTTGTAGCCTATGCCTTTAAAAGACTGGCAACTTTTACTTTCTGTTTTTTTGGAACCATTATTCAATGAGCCCACAGACACTTCAGAATTTTTTCGCGCTGGAGAAAAATTGTGAAGAGTCATGAGTATTCATAGAGAAGAAAAGCCCAGATGCACTCAATCTTCCATACTTTCCAGCCAAAGGATAAGGCACGGGAGTAAAATCATCTTTGTCTCTTCAGAACCAGTATAGGCCCAAACTGAAAACCACTGAAGGATCAATCAATAATCATCAGATAGAGCAGAGAAATTTATCAGACAAGCACTGCCTGATTTTCTGATATTCAAAATCATGGAACATAATACAACTGTTATTGCATTAATTCACTAACTCTGTGGTCAGTTAATTATGCAGCAAAAGACAGTAATTGTCTAAGTGAATGATTTCTACTAATTTATTATATATTTTAATATGTTTTACACATTTCATAATCCATTTTGCGTTCTTTTTTGACCTTCTTTGGTTGACTTATTAAAAAAAAACAAAACACTTTGTAATACAAATTAGAACTTTTATCACATTTTTGTATGTTTTGAGGTTCTGTATATATTTTAATCTTGACAATATGTTATCACTGTGAATACCGATGCACTTAGATAAATAACCCATATATTTACATTATATGTTACTCTTTTTTCCCCTTTCTGTCTCTCTAAGCTTTCATTTGGGATTTTTTTTTCTTCTCTCTATAAAACTAACTTTTCTATTTTTGATATGACTCTGCTAGTAATTTTTTTTTTCAGATTGTGTCTGTAAAGTCTTTATTGTAGAATAATATTTTTGTTAGTTTATAATTCCACATTGATAATTATATTCTGTTAGCTCATTACAAATTTAATTTCATTGTCTTCCAGAGTCTACAATCACTATTAAAAGTTTAACTGTCATATTCAGCCTCTTTAAACATAATATATTTTATATATCCTGATATTTTTCTTCTTTTTCTCTTCTAATTCCTTTCTAAAACTATTTTTATGCCTATTTTTTTTTGCACTTATCCTTTTGGTTTTTCCTATGCTTCTTGTGGCTTGATATTTTTGCTAGTTGCAAAAAAAATGTAGGTACTTGTCTTTCAAATATTTCCTCTATTCTACTCTGCCTCTCATCTTATTCTGGGATTCAATATTATATTTCCCTATATCCCTTTGTAACATTTTGTATAATTTCTAGTTTTCTGTCTCATTGTTTTTTTCTGAACTACCTTCTATCCATATACTATATTTTGGTGTGTCTAATCTGTTTTAAGTTATTGCATATTTTTTAGTTCTTAATTTTTCTTTATTTTCTTTTTCACATGAACAAAATAACCAATCTTACTTTCTAATTTCTTGAACATAATAAAGTTATTTTAAAATCTTTGTCCAAAACCCTCATTAATCTGGATCTACCTCAGGTCTATTTTTATTGTCTTTTAGTTACTTTGCTTTTGTACACATAGTTTCACCTTTTCATTTTGTATACATGGTTATTTTTGTTAGAGTATCACACAATGAATATGAAAATTTATAAAATAATTTGAAAGTCTGTATAATGTACCTTTTCTCCAGTTAGGCAGCTAGGCAACCAACACTAGTAATTCCAATTTACCTAACTCAACTGGGGATTTAAGTAAAGCTGGGGTTCAATATCTGTGAGTCATCTGTTCAACTTGAATCCCTCGAGTCCTGATATATTTTCAGTTTATCATTACTCCTAAGATGCGGATCTAATCTCAAATAATGGGTTGTTTACCAGGCATACCGACTTGTGGCAAACTCTTAACTCCAAATCTATCCCCTCAGTTCATTATGTTATAACCTGCCTAGCTTCTCAGCTTTACCCATCCACTGTTTTTTGTTTGTTTGTTTGTTTGTTTGTTTGTTTGTTTGCTTGCTTTGGGGATTATAGGGGTACTCTAAAGAAAAAGCAGTACCATATGCAGAGCTCAAAGCTCTAGACTTCTGGTATCATTCAGTTCTTGCTCCTGTAATTCTCCATCGCATCTCAAATATATTTAAATGGATTTTGTCATGCTTTTTCCAAGTTTTCTATTTGTTTTCAGTGGAAGAGTGAGTTTGAAAAGTCTATTTTTCCATTATTGAAATCTTTATTCCCCCAGAAAGACATTGTATTTAATCTGATTAAACAACAACAACAACTTCTCAGGTCTTAGGACAAAAGAAGCTCACATCCTATCAATTTTCATGGCAACACATGACTAGAATTGGATGGTCACATAATTTTTAAATGCAATGTGTGCTGGGGAACCTGGGTGGCTTAGTCAGTTAAGTGTCTGACTCTTGGTTTCAGCTCAGGTCATGGTCTCATGGTCTATGAGACTGAGCCCCAGTCAGTGCTGAGCCTGCTTAGGATTCTCTCTCTCCCTTTCTCTGCCCTTTTCCCACAGGCTCTCTCTCTCAAATAAATAAATATTTTAAAAAATAAATTCGAAGTGTGTTACTGACAATTATATGAGACAATAAGCCTAGACGTGGACTGTTCTGGTGAGTTCCCTGTTGAGATTTTTTATCCAAGAACTATACTTGAAGTGGCATGGGGGTATAAATGAGCAATTTTTTTGTTCTTTTGTAAATTGTATGCTTTAATGGGTGAGTAAAGGTGATACATTGATGAACCAGGCCTCCAAGTATATGTACTACTTTACCATGAATATAAAGTATTTAAGGCCTTTCCATGTTTTGGGGCAGCTGGGTGGCTCAGTCAGTTGTATTCAACCTTGGCTCAGGTCATGATCTCACGGTTCATGAGTTTGAGCCCCATGTCGGGCTCTGTGCTGACTGCTCAGAGCCTGGAGCCTGCTTCCCACACAGCCTAAAAATACTTCTAGAATGAGGAGTTACTGCCTAACACATAGATAACAAAATGAATAAATTCATATATAAATGAAACAAAATTTCAGATATTTTATAACATGTATACTTTATTGTATGGAAATTTTTATTTTATTAAATTTATTTGTTTTCTTTTTAATTCCAGTATAATGAATGTACAGTTATATTAGTGTTAGGTGTACAATATAGTACATTACTCAGTGATCATCACAATAAAGGCAGTACTAATCACCTGTCCCTATTTCACCTGTGCCCTCACCCATATCCCCTCTGGTAACCACAAGTTTGTTCTCTATATTTAAGAGTCTGTTTTTGTTGTTGTTGACCACCTCTTGTTTTCATATCATCATATGAATGATAATATGGTATGATAATATTTGGCTTTCTCTGACTTATTATTCCTTTGGTCACTTATGAGTGAAATCATGTGGTACTTGTCTTTCTCTGACTTATGTCACTTCACATTATACCCTCTAACTCCATCCACATTGTTGCAAGTGGCAAGATTGCATTCTTTTTTTATGGCTAACATTCCATTGTATATGTGTACCACTTCTTTATCCTTTCATCTATTGATAAAGATGTGGATTGCTTCTATAATTTGGCTATTATAAATAAATAATGCTTCAATAAACATAGAGCTGTATAATCTTTTTGAAGTAGTGTTTCTGTATTTGGGTATCTACTCAACAGTGGAATTACTGGATCATATGGTAATTCTATTTTTAATTTTTTAAGGAACCTTCATACTATTTCCCTCGGTGGCTGTACCAGTTTGCATTCCCACCAACAATGCACAAGGGCTCCTTTTCCTCCACATCCTTGATTGTTTCCTTTGCTGTGCAGAAGCTTTTTATTTTGATATGGTCTCAATAGTTTTGTTTTTGTTTTTGGTTTGCTTTTGTTTTTCTTGACTCAGGAGACTATCTAGAAAAATGATGCTACAAAAGATGTTAAAGAAATTACTGCCTGTGCTCTCTTCTAGGATGTTTATGGCTTCAGGTCTCACATTTAGGTCTTTAATCCATTTTGAGTTTATTTTGTATATGGTGTAAGAAAGTGGTCTAGTTTCATTCTTTCTGTTTGTTTGTTTTTGGCTAATTTGAGAGAAAGAAAGAGAGAGAGAGAGAGCAGGGGAGAGGGCCAGGGCAGGTGAAGGCGGGGGAGAGAGAGAGAGAGAGAGAGAGAGAGAGACAGACAGACAGACAGAGACAGAGACAGAGAATCTTAAGCAGGTTCCACGATCAGCACAGAGCCCAACGCAGGGCTCAAGCCCAAGACTCTGGGATCATCACCTGAGCTGAAATCAAGAGTGGGATGCTCAATTGACTAAGCCACCCAGGTGCCCTCTCGTTTCATTCTTTTGCATGTAACTTTTGAGTTTTCCCCACACAATTTGTTGAAGAAACTGTCTTTTTCCCATTGCATATCCTTGCATCCTTTGTCAAAGATTAACTGACCATATAATTGTGGGTTTATTTCTGATGTCTCTATTCTATTCTAATGATCTATGTGTCTATTTTTGTGCCCGCACCATATTGTTTTGATTACAACAGGTTTGTAGTATGTATTGAAATCTGGGATTATGGTACGTCTAGTTTTGTTCTTCTTTTTCAAGAATGCTGTTGCTACTTGGAGTCTTTTTGCTTCCATACAAATTTTAGGATTATTTCTTTTAGTTCTGTGAAAAATACTACTGGTATTTTGATAGGGATTGCATTAAATCTGTAGGTTGCTTTGGGTAGTATGGACATTTTAACAATATTTGTTCTCCCAACTCATGAGCATGGAATATCTTTCCATTTGTTTATGTCATTTTCAGTATTTTTCATGAATGTTTTATAGTTTTCAGAGTACAGGTTTTTCAACTCCATGGTTAAGTTAATTTTTAGTTACTTTATTATTTTTGGTATACTTGTAAATAGGATTATTTTCTTAATTTCTCTTTCTGCTACTTCATTATTAGGGTACAGATATGCAATAGATTTATCTATATTGATTTTGTATCCTGTGACTTTAATTAATTAATTTATCAGTTCTAGTAGTTTTCTGGTGGAAAAAAAACAAAAACAAAAACAAAACAATAGAACAGATCAATGATACCAGAAGCTGGTTCTTTGAAAAGATAAATAAAAATTATAAACCTCTAGCCAGCCTCATCATAAATAAATAAATAAGTAAATAAATTAATAAATAATAAATAAATAAGACTTAAATGGAACCCAAAAATTGGAGGAGAAATAACAACCAACACCTCAGAAATACAAACACTTGTAAAAGTCTATTATGAAAAATTGTATGCCAATAAAATGGACAATTCAGAAGAAATGGATGAATTACTAGAAACATATAATGTACCAAAACTGGGGCAGGAAGAAATAAAAACTTGAACAAACTGATTACCAGCAATGCAATTGAATTAGGAACCAAAAACAAACAAACAAAAAACAAAAACAAAAAAACCTCCCAAAACACAAAATTCGAGGACCAGATGGTTTCACAAGTGATTTCTACCAAACATTTAAAGAAGAGTTAATACATATTCTTCTCAAACTATTCCAAAAAATTGAAGAGGAAGGAAGGACAGCTTCCAGATTCATTCTATGAGGCTAGTATTACCCTGATACCAAAGCCAGAGAAAGACACAACAACAACAACAACAACAACAACAACAACAACAACAACAAAAGAAAGAAAGAAAGAGAGAGAGAGAAAGAACTACAGGACAATATCTCTGATAAACATAGATGCAAAAATCCTCAATACAGTATTTTCAAACTAAATCTAACAGTACATTTAAAAAAAAACATTCAACATGACAATCAAGTGGGATTTATGCCTGGGATTCAAGGGTGGTTCAATATGCACAAATGAATCAACATGATACATCACATCAATAAGCAAAAGACAAGAAAACATATAATCTTTTCAATAGGTCAGAAAAAAGTACTTTATTTTCTTTTAAAAAGGGGAATGGACTGGATTTAAAATATGAGATTAATCTCAAAACACAATCTGACTCTGTTAAGAAGGATGTCAAATCCTCTTCTGAAAATTGACTCTTATAGGTGATGTGGCTAAAACACAGAGGCTGTTAATTGTCCAATGGGGTGGAAGGGGCATAGCACAATGTAACATACAGTGCATCATATAAGAAAGTTTTTATTACATAAGGAGTGCCTAACAAGTTTATCCAAATTCTATTTAATAAAAGCAAATCCTGCATAAAGCTACCACTTTATTTATAAAAGGATTGTCATGATCTGGAGTGTCAGATGTGATTCACAAATACCTAGTATTTTCTCAGCATGGAATACCTAAGTGTCCACCTATGCTGATTTGTTCAAGTCCAATGTCTCTTCCTGAGTTATTTTAGCCTCTAAGGAATTCTGCATAGATGCATACTCATGTAAAAAGATGTAGATATATTTGCTTCTTGCCAATCACACATGAAAACTCAGCTAAGTGTTGTTCTATGTCAAAATATGTCAGGAATCCATTATTATAGCATATTAGATTTCCATTATATCTGCTTATCTGGCCATTACTCAAGGAAATGACTAGTCTGGGTAAGGTTCTGTTATATTTTATCTGACAAACCACAAACCGTTATTTCTACTTTTTTTTCAGTAAAGGAGTTCACTGATTCATCTGTTTTTTTTTAATGTTTATTTATTTTTGAGAGAGAGAGAGATGGTGTGTGAGTGGGAGAGGGGCAGAGAGAGAGAGAATCTGAAACAGGCTCCAGGCTCCGAGCTGTCAGCACAGAGCCCGACGTGGGGAGCCAACTCACAAACCGCGAGATCGTGACCTGAGCCAAAGTCGGAAGCTCAACCTACTGGGCCATCCAGGCTCCCCGATTCATGTTCTTTATTTAAGGATGCCTCTTGTAGCATGTCCATGTCAGGCCCCTTATTCTTCCTCCAGGATATCAATATACATTTAAATATTGAGCAATATTGTTCAAGGTTTCAATGCTTTACCTCCAATAAGTGCTCAGCTTTCAAATATACTTTTTACCATATTGCCAGCCTAGCATTCTTTTCATTCTATGAATCAATTGTTTCTCCTTTGGGAGAAACAAGCAAACAAACAAAAACATATTTAGTTTTAAAAAGACTAGCCACTCTTTTGCTTTCTTATATTTTTTATGAGCATTATTACATCATCTCTGTACCATAGTGTAGTTAAAAAATTCTTCTGTTGTTAGAAAACAAAACTGCATCTGGTACAAAGTTGTCTTGAACAAGCACTCAAATTCCTAATGAACTCTATGGAAAGCTGCAATCAAAATTATACATTTCCTATTGTAAAGATCCGACAACTTTACACAGAAGCAAGAAGCAGGAAAAAAATTCCAAAGAGGACATTTCTAACTATAGCAAATCATTAACATAGATGGTGAGTGTGTGAGTGTATATGAGGGTGCATGTGTGTTAGGGAAGTGTTTATATGCAATTAAGTAATTATTTATTCCCAGTGTGGTTAAATGATAATCTAAAGATTGTTTTTATTTTTTCTTCTCTATTTTATCAAACAACTACATCATCCCATAACATGCTCATGAAGATTAGTGTAGGCCTCAGGAATCCTACCTCTGGATCTGGATTATTAAACTACTCATTTGAGGGGCGCCTGGATGGCTCAGTTGATTAAGCATCCCATTCTTAATCTCGGCTCAGGTCATGATCTTACAATTGGTAAGTTTGAGCCCCACATAGGGCTCTGTCCTCACAGTGCGCAGCCTCCTTGGAATTCTCTCTCTCCCTCTCTCTCTGCCCCTCCCTTGCTAGCTCTCTATCTCTCTCTCAAAATAAAATATAAACAAAGAAACAAACAAATAAACAAACAAATAAACAAATAATAAACAAACAAATAAATAAATAAATGAAACTTGAATTTGGTTGCTTTGAAATATACATTCTTGGAGTAATTTATGGGTATTTTAATGTGTCTATGTGCAGGTAAAACATTGAACCTGACGCCTTGTCAATCCTATTGGAAAATATTGAATTGAAAACTCTTCCTTTCCACAAGAGTAAAGAAAAACATTTACTTTTAACTCTTAAATGTCTAGTACAATGTTTGACATTAAATACAACCAATATTCATTGAATAACAAACAAAAAATGATAGAATATAAAGACATTAAAAACCTAACATCCAGCAGCCAAATAAAATATTTTATATCTAGTGAAAAAGTAATCTATATGGGAAATAAAAGTCAAATAAGTACAGAAAAATCATACAAAATATTCTACAGATATAGCTCCATTCTTGTTGTTTATGTTATTAAATGAAATATTAGAAGACTTTCCAGTTTATATATTGTTGTGAACTATCAGATTTATTTTGGCTCTTTAAAAACACTAGATGGTAGACTGGAAAAAAAGAATCATTTTACAGCTTATAGCAAAGTAAGAAATAATTAACAGGTTGTGAGACCAAAAACAAAAACAAAAAACAAACAAAAACAAAAAAAAACAGAGGTGCCAGCACACTGAAAAAAAAGAACATTTTAAATTGTAATTACTATAATATTGGTGTATAAAGTGGGTGTGTCAATCAAGCAAAAGGACAGTGGCCAACTAGAAGAAAGGTAATTCAGTTGGAGAAAATATTTGGAACAATATCACAAAAATCTTTGCCTTGAAACTTTACTATGAATTATACTCCTTAAGTAAATAATTAAGAAAACAAAAGCTTTCCTGGAGCCTGAGTGGTTCAGTGGGTTACGCGATGGACTCTTGATTTAGGCTCTGGGCTCAGGTCATGACCTCATGGTTTGTGAGTTCCATTCCCACATTGGCTCTACACTGACAGCACAGAGCCTGCTTGGGATTGATTCTCTCTCACCCTCTCCTCTCTCTCTGCCCCTTCCCTGCTTCTGTGCATGTGCACATGTGTTGGTTCCCTCTCTCTCTCTCTCTCTCTCTCAAAGTAAGTAAATAAACTTAAAAAAGAAAAAAAAGCTTTAATTTATGCACATGTGAGATTTCAGAACTGTGTCAGATGTATTTTTTATGATTTCCTGTGGATGAAAGGCAATCATGAAGCCAAATATCGCCTTTGTGTTCGTTCTCTCTCTCTGTTTCTCTCTCTCTGTCTCTGTCTCTATGTCTGTCTCTGTCTCTCTCTCACATACACATACATACACACTAAAATTTCTGAGGACAAGTATTATTGATGTATTGAAAATAAATGGCTGAAAATAACCTTTACTCCCTTCTCCAAAGAACACAAATTCTACATCGCAAAATTGATTTGGAAAGTTTTGTTGGAAGTGTTATTGTATTGAATATTCAATCAACTAATGCTAATGCACACCAGGAGAGAAATAGAAAACATGGGATTTACATCCAAATTGAGAGAAAAATATTGTTTTGCTAGAGAACTACATTAAAACTGCTTTTCTCTTTCTTGCCTGAAAATAGAATAAGGAACAGGTTGGATTATGAAAATGGTTATTCAGGTTAGCAATGAAAATTTCTAAACTGGCATTTCTACATTTTAACAACTGTTTTACTAACCCTATTGGGAAATAATTATGCCTGAAAATTCCAATGTGGTGCATCTACGCATCTAAAAATGAATGACCATTTTTCTCTCCCATTTCTTTAAATTACATACTTTAAAATTTTTCTCATTGAAGTCAGTCTGTTTCCAACTGTAGTAGTTGTTCCTAGGACTTGAGAAATAAGAATAGGTTTTGTGTTAAATAAGACAGTAACAACACATACTTTCTAAAAGAAAAGTGTTTATTTTGTAAATCCTTTGAACACATGGAATTATGCCACTTATGCTCATATTTTATAAAAGACTGCATTTATTAGCTTATGTAAATATTTCTTAGATATGTTTTAAGTATTCCTATTTTGTTAAATCTGGCACTAAAATAATGAGATTGCCATAACATAGATAAAGTTTAAAGAATGCCTGTTAATTTTTAAAGATGTTTGAAACAAAATGTTGAAAATGCTTCGCTAAAAATTAAGACATGTAATAACCACAATCCTGTAGTTTTCCTATGCAATTCCTCTCACTATGCCAGTTACATTCCCGCCAACAGTACTTAAGGGTTTCAGTTTCTCCACAACATTCCCAACACTTACTTATTTATGTGTTCTTAGCTCTAAGGTTGTATCAGGTATGAGGTTATACATCACTGAAGTTTTGATCCGTATTTCACTGATAATTAATGATGTTGAGCACTTTTTCATATACCTGGTGGCCATTTGTAAGCCTTTTTTTGGAGAAAGTCTATTAAAGCCCTTTGCCCATTTAAAAAATCAGATTACTGTTATTGTTTTTATTTTATTAAGTTGTAGGAGTTCCTTATATATTTTGGACATGAACCCCTCATCAGATAGACAGTTTGCAAATATTTTCTCCCATTCCATAGGTCGCATTTTTACTCTCTTCATTTTTTCCTTTGTTGTGCATAAGCTTTTACATTTGATGTAGAATCACTTGTCTATTTTAGGTTTTGTTGCCTATGCCTTTGGTGTCATATCTAAGAAGTTATTGCCAAGACCAATGTCAAAAAGCTTTCCCTCTCTAATTTCTTCTAGGACTTTATGGTTTCAGGTCTTACGTTTCAATCTTTAATCCATTTTCAGTTGACTTCTGTGTATGGTGTGAGATATGGGTCCAATTTCATTTGTTTGCATATGCATATCCTTTCCCAATACCATTTGTTGAAGAGACTATCCCTTCCCCATTGTGTATTCTTGGCAACCTTGTTGAAGATCAACTGACCACATATCTATGTGGATTTATTTTTGGAATCCCTATTACGTTCCATCATCTATATGACTATATTTATACCAGTACCGTGCTATTTAATAGTTTAGCAGTGTATTTTAAAATCAGGAAGTATGATGCCTCTGTTATTCTTTCTCAAGATTCTCTTGCTTTTTGGAGACTTTTCTATTTTTATATTAATTTTTGATCTTTTTCCATTCCTGTAAAAATGCCATTAAGTTTTGATAGAGGTTGTGGTAAATCTACAGATTATTTTAGGTATTACACATATTTTGACAGTACCAATATACTAATCCATGAACACAGAATGTCTTTCCATTTATTTGTGTCTGCTTTAATTTCCTTCATCAGTGTTTTATGGTTTTCAGTGTGTATACCTCTCACCTTTTTTGGTTAGGTTAATTCCTATGTATTTTTTATTTTTTGATGCTATTGTAAATGAGATTGTTTTCATAATTTTCCTTTTGGATAGTTTGATATTAGTGTATATAAACATAACTGTTGCATATTACTTTTGTTAATCCCACAACTCTGATGAATTCTCATGATAATCTTTACATGAAGATACAGCATTTGAAAAAATTTAACACATTTTCATGATAAAAACACTCAAATAATTAGGTACGAAGGAATGCACCTCAAAATAATAAAGGCTATCTATTATAGTCCACAGCTAACATAATCCTTAATGGTGAATAACTGAAAGCTTTCCTCTAGGATGAGGAAAAGACAAGGAAGCCCATTATCACAAATTCCATTCAACATAGTACATGATATCCTAGTCTGAGCAATTAGGCAAGAAAATAAATAAAAAGTATCCAAATTAGAAAGGAAGAAGTAAAACTGTCTCTGTTTGCAGATGACATGATCTTACAAATAAAAACCTTAAAGACTCTACAAAAAACAATTACGTTTTTACATAGTAAAAAAGGTATGAGGTACACTGAGTTACTATATATATATATACATATATATATATACACACACACACATATATGTATGTGTATATATACACACACACACATATATGTATGTGTATATATACACATGCCAATTTCATATATATACATATATACATGCTTTTTGTGTATATACATATATATGTATACATACACATATATATGTATGTGTGTATATATATATGTATACATACACATATATATGTATGTGTATATATATTCATCTACTTATCATATTTAACTAATTTATCTAGAGCTTTCAATGTTAATAGGAATCATAGCATCATGAACCTTCAAGATGCAAACAGAAAGTATAAAGTTTAATATCCCTCCAAACTTATTTAAACAATGTTTTTATTTCTTCTAGATCACTGACAGAAAATGATTTCTGGCAAATAAACATCAAGGGGAGTTTCTATGGTGATGTAATTTCATGATTATTGCAATTAAAGAAATATTCATGGACCCAAATGTTCTAAGGTCTATGAGCGTTTTTTACTTTATTGAATGTGTGCAATAGCCATTGAACCTATGTATCAAGTAGATTCACCCATTTCTTCATTCATCTATTCACTTATTAAATGATCATTGACCAGAAATTTATAGAAAGAGTATTTTGTGGTGAAAGGAGGTACAAGTGTATAGCATGCATTTTCTGTATTAAGAATTCACTATCGGCCAATGGCTATAGAAACACAACCAATTTAAAAAAAAATTTTTTTTCAACGTTTATTTATTTTTGGGACAGAGAGAGACAGAGCATGAACGGGGGAGGGGCAGAGAGAGAGGGAGACACAGAATCGGAAACAGGCTCCAGGCTCTGAGCCATCAGCCCAGAGCCTGACGCGGGGCTCGAACTCACGGACCGAGAGATCGTGACCTGGCTGAAGTCGGACGCTTAACCGACTGCGCCACCCAGGCGCCCCGAAACACAACCAATTTTAATTAAATGAAAGGAGTATACTAACAAAAATACAGACAGCATGCCAACAGTTGCAAAGAGTCCTGTAAACTGGTAGAATGAGTACTATCTACATTTTTATAATTTAACTCATATTTTTATCTCGTTTTATACTTTGAGTTTTGACATCTTTGCTTTCATTTGTTTTCTCAATTTGACTGCATAGAACACTATCTTTCTTATGTTGGTCCTAGTGATTTGGTAGAAATAGATCTTATTTTTTTTTTATTTTTATTTATTTTTGAGAGAGACAGAGACAGAATGCAAGTGGGCTAGGGGCAGAGAGAGAGGGAGACACAGAATCTGAAGCAGGCTCCAGGCTCCGAGCTGTCAGCACAGAGCCCAACACGGGGCTCCAACTAATGAGCTGTGAGATCATGACCTGAGCCAAAGTTGGACGCTTAACTGACTGAGCCGCCCAGGTGCCCCAAGATCTTATTTTCAACTCTACTAGTGGCTGGGTAGAAAATCTAAAAATATAATGTTACATGCATTTTCAATTAAGTGAATATAGACTGAGATTTTATAGTTATTCTCATGTGTGTATATATTTTTCATTGATACAGAATTTTGAAGTTTGTTTCTTAATACTCCACATTATTCTGCAGCTTGATTTTGTCATTCAGCAATCTATTATGAATACCTTTCAATTAATGGATGTAGATCTAATTAACTATATATATACATATATATATACACACACACATATATATATATACATATATATACATATACATATATATACATATATATACCAGCATATATATATACACATATACATATGTGTATATACACACACACACACACACACATATATATATATATATATATATATATTTCCATAGTTCTTTTTTTCCTTGATATTTATAGGTGATATTGTCAATGTGGGAGATCTCACTTGGAGCTGCAATTAACATTTGGAATTAAATCAACAGTAAGGAAGCATAGTCATAGCATGAGGCAAATACCCAATACCTCAGATAAATTAGAAGATACACTCAAAGGGTGAAAGTGAAGGTACTTAGATATTTATTTTCTGTATATTAAGGGTTCAAGCTATTTTATGTGTATATAGTCCATTTGACAGTTTCTTGGTTTGGAGTCATGTTAAGTTTCTTAATGTAGAAACAGGAATTATTTTTTTTTTTTACCCCATTCACCCATTAAAAGAAAACAAACATGTTAAAATATACCTCTTGGCATAACAATCTAAATATACATTTTCCTTATGGAAATAAGGACTGAACAAGTTTTATTATTTGCTTTGGTTGTTACTTATTTTTTCTCCTACTCTTTCAGATGTGCTTACTGATTGTCTTAGGATCTTATAGCTATTTTGTGAATAAGACAAGAATCTGGAAAGGTAAGAGTAATTAGTGGTAGGATTATGACTAGAACACATAGTTAAGGTAAGGGCGAGATCAATTGAATTATTGAAAAAGTTATGATAGGAGACTGAAGGGACAAGCATAATATTATACTTTCAGGGGAAGCAAAGAAAAGAATTTTCATGATGTAAGGATCACATTACCATCATGGATGTTTAGAGATAGGCCAGGAGAGTAGTATCATACCAGGAGGTTTAAAAATAAAACAGAAATGTAAGAAAATATTTAGAGAAAATTGCAAGATAAAATAATATTTTGTTAAGCAATATTATTAACAATACTGTTTTGCATTGAGTTAGCATTTAACTGTTTCATATAAGCTATTTAGCTCTCACAAGACCATAATAAGAGCTGTTGATGAAGTTTCAGAGATAATAGATAACTGCCATGAAACCACATGGCTAACAAATGGCAAAATCACAGTTCAGGGCAGTCTTTCCAATCTCTGAATTTCCAAAGAGGCATCTATATTCTCAGTGTAAGTAGAAAGAATAGAAAAGGCACATTAAGTGAGCTACATTGGGATACAGAATAGACTAGGGAGTGGAAATGGACACATTAGCAATGATGGTAGATGATAACAATACCAGGAAATGTGTGGAGAAGGAGATGGGAATTAAAGAAGGAATGAAAATAGTAATGTAAACAGCTTTAGTGAAGAGGATGAAGGATTGAAAATACTAATGCCAAACATATGCTATCTTCTTTGTGAAGTCGGAAGTGATATCAGTTAAAGAGATAATATAGTAGTCATACATTAATATAGCCATTTTGGATAAGAATTTAGAAAAATAGATATGTTAAATATATATAATTTATAATATAAATATATTTCTAACATAAATATTATGTATATATTATAATCCTATATACTATGTATTATAAAAATACATATGTATGTGTGTCTTTATATATGTATATGTATGTATGTGTGTGCATGTACAATTCATTGTTGTTTCTTTCAAAGGGACTTCAACTGTTTTATGTTATTAAAAAATTAATCTCTTTTACCAAAATGGAAATTAAGAAATTATATCATTTCAGATGCACAGAACAGCAATTATTGCTTGATCTTCCATTTAAATTATATTCTGTCAAATCTAATTAATGATTTTTAAATGTCAGTATGTGGTATTTTTCTTTGTATTCATCATTCTGTCAATGTCTCAATCATTGTGCCTCATTAATTGTGCTTCCTATAGGCTCCTCATTTCATTAGAAAAGGTGAAGGTTGAATGAATGAATGAATAAATGAGTGAATGAATGGAAAACATTCATTCAAAACAAACATTTTGTACTTCTGTCATTAAAAATATGACACATTGCTTTTGTGTTCATGAAAATTTCAAAATTCATTTTTTTCTTTAAATTACTCACGTATAAATTTGTTAAATGAAAATGAGCACTTAAACTAATGCCTTAACAGTCACTTCTGTACTGATGCAATGGTACAGTGGCAAAATTAAGAAATTAAAAGAATCATACAGAGAAGAAAACTTCAATAGGGGTAAAAGAAGGATGCACACGTCAAAAAATTTGCCTACAGGAGTTAAAAATATATTGAACTAAAATGAAATTGTAAATAAAAAATCTGGACTAATTTATATGTGAGGGATTGTATTAGGCAAGGTTTTACAGAAAATAGAACCAACAGGATCTATATATATCTATCAGTTGACATCGTTCACTCTATCTATCTTCTGTCTATCTATCTATCTATCTATCTATCTATCTATCTATCTATCTAATTTATATTTATGTAGACATTATACTAATTGAATCATACAATTATAGAAGATGAGAAGTCTCATGTTCTATCATTAGCAAGCTAGAGAACAAGAAAAGCCAGTGGTGTAACTCAGTCAGCCTGAACGCTTGAGGATGAGAAGAGTCAATGGTGTAAGTCTTATAGTCCCAAGGCTAAGGAACTAGGAGTGGATGATGTCCTAGCCTCCAAGCTATGTATGCAAGCGCAAACAGAGAGACCAAATTTGCCCTTCCCACACTTTGTGTTAAGTCGCTCATCTGATTCATTGATGCCAATCCATATTGGAGAGGGCAAACTTCTTGACTCTGTATACCGATTCAAATGGTAGTATCTTCTGGAGATACCCTCATAGTCACATGTCAAAACAGTTTTTTACCAGTTATATGGGCATCATTTTTCACCCTGTTCAAGTTGACAATAAAATTAACCATCACCTCTTGTCAACGTGGCACACAAATGAATCTCCTTAAACTATATTTAGTATCAAAGTAAAGATAATAACGAGGTCATGATTCCATCTAACATAATACAACTATCCTTTGTACTCCTGAAAATGCACTAATCCCTTTTCCAGAAGAGGAGAAGGTCCTTGAGTGATTTTTACCCTTCTCCTGTTATTATATAAATTAAATATTATGGTATAAAATTAACATACTTAAATACCAATATATGGTTAATACATCTTATGTTATATGTAAGGAATAAGAAATGGCAAAAAAAGGGGGCGCCTGGGTGGCTCAGTTGGTTAAACGCCTGACTTCAACTCAGGTCGTGATTCCACAGTTTGTGAGTTCAAGCCTCACTTCGGGCTCTGTGCTGACAGCTCAGAGCCTGGAGCCTGCCTCGGATTCTGCGCCTCCCTCTCTCTCTACCCCTCTTCTGTTCGTTCTCTGTCTCTCAACAACAAATAAATGTTAAAAAATTAAAAACAAAGAAAATGGAAAAAACAAAGATATTTGCTTAATTTTTTTTTAACATTTGTTCATTTTTAAGAGACAGACAGAGACAGAGCACGAGTGGGGAAGGAAGAGAGAAACAGAGACACAGAATCTGAAGCAGGCTCCAGCTCTGAGCTGTCAGCACAGAGTCCAAT
Source organism: Leopardus geoffroyi (assembly GCF_018350155.1). Classification (NCBI taxonomy): domain Eukaryota; kingdom Metazoa; phylum Chordata; class Mammalia; order Carnivora; family Felidae; genus Leopardus; species Leopardus geoffroyi. Next base: position 97,467,871 of record NC_059336.1, on the reverse strand, counting down.
GCAGGGCTCGGACCCACGAACTGCGAGATCATGATCTAAGCTGAAGTCAGGTGCTTAACCAACTGAGCCACCCAGGCACCCCAAAGATATTTGCTTAATATATGAGATATATACATGCAAACATTTTCACAACAAAATAGGAAGGAAATACTTATGACAATGGCAGTCCTCATTTCTATAAGTGGTCATGTGATTGAAGCTGGTATTTATAATAACCTTTTTGTTCTACTGCTTATCCCATATTTCCTTTGTCTTTAGCAAGCATCACAGCTGGTAGGGTGATCTAAATCTCCTTCTTCAAGGATCTGGGCCATTAGTAGTCCTGCCTTGATTGGGTTGTTGCAGCTTTCTATCAACCAAATTACTGAGCATGATAATACTAACAGTTGCCCTAAGCAATTGCCAATACTCCAGACATACTCTTCCCTATCTCCATTGTGGAATAATACACCAGTTTCCTCTTCAGAACAAAGGCCAATCAGGCCAGACAACACCAAACACTACTGCCTATGGACTCAGAGGTATGAGGAGTCTCAAGTGTCCCTGAAGCCGTCTTAACTTCCAGTGCAATGGAATCACTGTTGTGTCTTTTGGTGAGAAGTATTTCTCTTAGAAGACCTCTAGTCCAGAAAAGCATAAATTCTGGAAACAGGAAGCAATAATTTTGTTAATTGCTATTACTAAGAGTAGTAGTGAATGATGTGACTCCCATTTCCATCCCTTGATTCCTGGGCCCGTAAATCCTGGGTGGTTGGAGAAACAGAACCATATATTGAATGTTGATACAATAGTACCTACAGCTTTTTTGGAGAAATTTGCTTCAGTCCTGCAAGGTATTGCCACATAGCCAGCAGTGTAACTGGGTCTTCAAAAGGCTCTTCCACTGTTCTAAACCAGTTGCTTCAGGATGGTGGGGAACATAGTAATGCTAATAAATTCCATGAGCATGAGCCTATTGCTGCACTTATTTTGCTGTAAAATGAGTTCCTTGATCCAAAGCAATGCTATAAGGAATACCATGACAGCTGATAAGGTATTATATAAGTACAGGGCTGATATTTGTGACAGAAGTATTGCATGCAGGGGAAGTTAATCCATAGCCAGAGTAAGTATATATATACCAGACAAATTTGTCTTTTCCATGATGGAAGAAGTCCAGTGTAATCAACCTGCCAGCCGGTAGTTGGTTATTCACCTGGAGGAATGGTGCCGTAGCAAGGGCTCAAAGTTGATCTCTGTTGTTGGCAGATAAGGCACTCAGCGCAGGCCATAGTCAATTCAGCCTTGGTAAGTAGAAGTCCATGTATAATCTCCATGTTTTTTGGGCAGAGAAGTCTCTTCATGTACCTCTTCCCAAATTTCTCTGTCATCAATTTTTCTCATTTTTATTTTTTAATTAATTTTTTTAGACAGAGAATGAGAGAGGGCAAGCAGTGGAGAGGAGCAGAAAGGAGAGAGAGAATCTCCATGCTGAGCCAGGGACCATGACCTGAGCCAAAATCAAGAGTCAGATACTCAACTCCCTGAGCCACCTCCTACTAATTTTGAATTATATTACTTCTAAGTCACTGACCATCTAACCAACTATTGGCCACAGCCCCTAAATAAGTATATAATTGCATCTCTCACCATTTCTCCTTCTAAGCAAAGTGAACAATCAAATGTGCTGCCTAGAGTTCTGCCCACTGAGAGGACTCCCTTCACCATTGTCTGTCAGGGATGTTCCAGAAAGGTGCTGCAGTAGTAAGCTGCCCACTTTAGGGTGATGCCTGTATATCATGCAGCACCATCTGTAAGATAGACTCAAGTTTTCTCTTTCTCTATAAACTGAGTATAGAGAACTTCCCATGGAGCCATAGATACAGTCCAGGAGAAAGAAGGCAGTATAACAGGAATGGGGATGATGGACATTTAAGCCACTTCTTCATGTAACTTGTAGTTTTAGGGTTGTCTCTGGCCCCATCATCTATATATTACTTTCATCTGATGATGGAGTATTGCTGTGCATACCCAATTTTGTGGCTTGGTAGGTCAGATAACATCCAATTCATGATGGGTAGCTCAGGTTGTATGGTAACACAGTGTCCCATGGTCAAACCTTCTGTCTCTGTTAAGGCAAGTAGCAGTACAAAAGTTGTTTCTCAAAAGGAAAGTAGTAATATACAAATTATGGCAGAGCCTTGCTCCAAAATCCTGGAGGATTACACTAAGATTTCCATATAGAAACTTGCCAATGGCTCCAAACAGCATCCTTATGAACTGACAATTCGAGTACCATTGGATGTGATGAAGCATGTCAGGACATCTGATTGCTGCTTTAAATATGCGGTACATTATGGTAATCACACCCATCTTGCCTTTAGTAGTTGAGTGTCACCACTTGGCCCTCACCAACCCGGGATCCAATCACTCACACTGCATTTAGGTTTTCTAATTGAGTGGCTCCAGTTCCCACTGTAAAGTCTGGCTTACACAGAGATGTGCAGTCACGGAGCTCTTTAAGGATACTGGGGCTTTCCCCTCACAAATTTATTTCTCAAAGTATTGGTTAAACACCTTTAGACCCTCAGGCATTGGATATGTAGGGGGCTTAAATGACAAATACACTCTAACACTTTATTTTCCCTAAACCTCTGAATTGCTTCATCTATATAAATCAAGGGAGGTTGGGCATTTCCAATCATTCCTAGTGAGCCATCTTTTGGTCCATATTTCAGCCAACCAACCCAATAAACTATCAGAACTCTTTTTAACTCCCTGAGTTGCAATATTAAATGCAGATTTGTTTTTCTTAGCTCATATCAATAAATTTGGTCTGGTCCAACTTTATATTCCTTCCACCATGATCCCATACTCTGATTATTCATTCCCACATATATCCCCAAGATTTCTATCAGTATAAATAAAAAAAAACAACACTTGAGTATTTATTTTGGAGTGTAGTGCACATCTTGGCACCCCCACCATAATCTTGCTAGTTCTCATTCTTTGATAGTTCCAAACTTAGATTTCCCTCCTATCACTAAATTGTTTTCTCTTTATCTTTTACTCTAATTTCTATTTTTTTTTTAATTTGGAAGAGAGAGAAAAAGAGACAGAGAGAGAGAGAGAGAGAGAGCGCAAGTGTGTGAGTGGGGGATGGGTAAAGGGAGAGAGAAAATCTCAAGCAGGCTTCATGCCCAGCAGAACCTGATGTGGGGCTTAATCCCACAATCCCAGGATCATGACCTGAGCAAAAATCAAGAGTCAGATGCTCAATCAACTGAGCCACCCAGATGCCCCTCCAACCTCTTCTTTTAATCAGCTTCTTAGTTTCAGAGTGTCATAGGACTCAGTTTTCAGACTTCTTCTTTTCCCATCCACATTAATTTCCATTGGTGATTTGTTTTAGTCTCAAATGTACAATTATCTCTGCTTGGATGTTCAACAGACATGTAAAACATGATTCACCAAAAGTAAGCAGCTGTCCCTGCCCTGCCACTGAATATTTTCAAAATATGTGTCATCCAGTGTTCTTAGCTCAGTTGATGGAAAACCCATCCTTCCAACTGCTTAGGCTAAAAACCTTACAAGTTATCCTCGACTCGTCTCATTCTTTCCAACTCCACATGGCATCATAAAATCTAAAATATTACCATTTCTCACCACCTCCATGTGCTTTGTTCATGACATAACTTAAGGGCATAAGACAGTGCCTGAGACATAGTATACTCTGAAAAGACATGTAAATGGATTTCCATGTTTCCTCATACAAAAGTGAACAACCAAAATGGATGTTGGGCATGATTCATTTTGGGAGGGATGCAAAGGGGAAATGGTAGGTCAGTTTAAATGGAAAAAGAATGTCAAGATCATTTTGCAAACCTTCCTACAGTAATAAGGATTTTGGATTTCAGCCCAGATATACTGTAAAAAATTATTTGGAATTTTTAAGACTTTAAACTATAAGGTTGTCCCCTCTTGTATGTGATTTTGCTTTCTTTGGTTTCAGTTACCCATATTCAACTGTGGTCTAGAAGCGGATGGTCCTCCTTTTGACATATTGTCAGAAAGTAGTAGTCTAACATTATGTCACAATGCCTATGTCGTTCACCTCATTTCATCTCATCACATAAGCATTTTATCATCTCACATCATCATAAGAGCGAGTACAGTACATTAAGATATTTTGAGAGACCATATATACCCAACTTTTATTACAGTATATTGTTATAACTGTTCTATTTTTATTATTGTTGTTAATCTCTTACTGTGCCTATGTAATAAATTAAACTTTATCATAGGCATGTAGGTATGAAAAAACATGGTATATATAGGGTTCTATACTACATGTGGTTTCAGGAGTCTCCTGAGTGTCTTGGAAAGTATCTCCTGAGGATAAGTGTACTAAGTGTACTAAGTGTTGAGTCTAACGTACTAGTGTACTAAGGGGGCTAGTGTACTAAGACTTGAGTCGGAACAGCATCATCGAGCCCCAAAGCTGAAACTACTATGAAAATAAATTCCCTCATTAAAAGGAGGAACTCTATATTTTTGCAATGGAAAATACTGCTCATTAAAATGTTTAAAATGTCAGCTGTTTCTTAAATTATATTAATTAGAAACAATGCCAAACACTTTTATTATGTTTCACATTCATCCTAATTAAAAAAAAAAGTCCAATTTTCACTTGAAAGTAAGTTTCCTAAGGCTCATCCAAGGGATGTCAGCAAAAAGAAAAAAAAAGGATGTCAAAAAATGAAACTGTGCAGTATTTTGTGTATTAATGTCTAAGAAAGTTATATGAACCCATTGGGATCAAACACACACAATATACTTTTTTTTTTTTTAATATTGTGATTCCACTGTCAAAATATTAAGCACAGAAAATAAGCTCTTATTTCTGTTCTATGAACAGAACATTCTTAAATCATTTCCTTAGTCATTTATTAAAGAAATAAGCTCTGTAGAGCACTCAGGTCTAAAAATATGTGCTGAGTTCTGGAGAATACAAGTAAGTACGAAGCTTCTTGATGGTATAAGAAATGAGGATGAAAATATCGTCTGTATGTTCACTATTATCCCCCTAACACCTATTAGGTTTTGGCACATAGTAGATGCTCCAAAAATAAATGTCAAAATGCTGAAAATTTATTTGATATAATAAGTTATGCACCTGCAAAGATTAACTGAAATTCTTCTACTATTTATAAGTGCCTCATATTGGCACTTGTAACTTTTTCAAGTATTTTCCTAAGTTGTCTCATTTGATTTTAATAACTCCATAGAACAGAGAACTTTTATTTTACAAATTAGGATACATTAATTGATGTGTCTAAATTCACATAGCAGAACCACTAAAACTCAGACCCGTACTTCTTTTTTTTTGTTCCCAGATCATATTTTCTATATGATATATATTGTAAGACATATAAACTAAGGAAAAAACACCCCCTCTGAGTCACTATTCTCAAATACAGTTTCCCCTCACACTGTTGAAGCAATTCAAGAATATCTAAATCCAATTTGTCCAGTAAACAATCAATATCTCATACTTATTGTACTATTTCCCTAGCATAATATTTAGATATTATTGTATGAAATATGGAGTAAAAATAGACTTATTTGAATAACTTGTTTCCTGATCATTTTCATTCTTCAGATCTGAGTAGCTTAAGACCATTAGAAAGAGGAGGATAATTAAGTCTCCCTTAATATTCTGAATAATTCTTTTGAATTATCTTATTTTCCTACAAAATCCTTATGAGATAGGCACCAAAATACCCTATTATTTTGATGATAATAGAGAGGCTTTGAAAGTTCAAGTGACTTTTCCAAGTTAAGGACTAAAAGAAAAACTGGAACAGGGGCAATCTGAATTCAAAGCCCTCCAAATTTTAACCTCATGCATGCTTACCTGAGTACTTTTGCTTCTGTGTGTCTTCCTAGAATATATATGCAAACATAAATGCAATGACTATCTTTCCACATTTTTATTCTTCTGGTCCTGCTTGGTAAATTATTTGCTCCCCATATATACCTATACAAATATAGTTATTCAGCCTCATAATACAGGACCAAGGATGAATCTTACATGAGAAAGAGAGAGAAAGAGGGAAAGAAATTCTTTGATAGTTCTGTAGGCCCAACAATGAATCAACCACTATGCTCCTCCTGACTGTATTTTGCTGGATTCCATTTTCTAAGTGAATGCAATCTGGTAGTAATTTGCCTTCCTTGACATTAGTCACATTTAAGGATACCTTCCTATGCCTATGGTCACTGAAATAGGTGACTGAACATCAGTTTCTATCCTTCCAATATTGAGTCCCTGAAATCTGATGCAAAATACTTTTAGGCCATAGAATGTGATATATCAGTATCAATTGGCATTAAAACACAAAGGTTGGTTTTAAATCATCAGACAAGAATAGTTAGGATAAAGTTAAATATGCAAGAAATATTACATATATCTGGAAAGTCTTATTAAACTAAGTTCAGAAGTAGCAATTGAACAAAATTGATGGATTAATGATGAATCAAGAAATGTGGTATAGAATTTGGAGACAGAATGCAGTTGAAAACTACATACCTGATTTGGCTGAATAATTCTCAAAAACATATTTTTACATAAGCAACTGGAATTGTGTGATATAGCCAGGTATCAGGGGAAAGAAAGGCTAAGAGAGATGAGCTAGTAGTAACCTGTGCTGAGATGAGAATTTCTGACACAAAAACCATATGTTTGAGGAATAATAGCAGAGTGTTCTTCAAAATCAGGCTATATTAAAGTGAGCAATCGTTGGGTGGCTGGGTGGCTCAGCTGGTTAAGTCTCAGACTTTGGTTCAGGTCTTGATCTAACGGTTTGTGAGTTCGAGCCCCGTGACAGGCTCTGTGCTGACAGCTCAGAGCCTGGAGCCTCCTTTGGATTCTGTGTCTCCTTCTCTCTTTGCCCCTTTCCTGTTCACACTCTGTCTCTCTGTCTCTCTCTCAAAAATAAATGGACACTGAAAAAAAAAGTGACCAATCAAAAACTTTTATGTCCAAAGTTTGGAATTATACGAATGCAGAATTGTAATGGGAATATGATATTCATTTTCTCCTTGAAAAGTCATAGCTATCAGTACATGTTCCAGTCAGTTAACATATTTTTAAATGTTATAAACAGAGAATAATAATGATTAGTACTAGTCAGGATTCTCCAGAGAAAGAGAGTCAATAGGATATATAGAACAATATAGAATATATGGATCTATCATCTATCTATATATAGATCTATCTATCTATAAATGAAGAGTTTTGTTTAAAAGAATTGGCTCAGAGGATTATGTCATCAGCAAGTGAAAAATCTGTAGGGTAGATTGGCAGGCTGGAGACCCAGAAAAGAGTCAGTGCCATGGTTCAAGTCTGAAGGCCTACAATCTAAAGATCTAGTTAAAAGCTGATGCAGTTCAAGTCTGAAGGCTGTCTGCTGCAGAATTCCCTCTTGCTTGGGGGCAAGTCATCCTTTTTTCATTTACAACTTCAACTGATTGGATGTGGTCTACCCATATTATGAAGGGCAATCCACTTTACTAAGTCTACCAATTTAAATGCTAACCTCATGCCAAAACACACTTACAGAAACATTCAAAATAATTTTTGACTGCATATGTGGGCACCATGGCCCAGCCAGGTTGACATGTAAAACTAACCATCATAGGAGTTCAAAGGTCTCAACCATAATTCTTGAGTACAAATTATATGACAATTTACTAATATTGTGGTAACAGTTCCTTTTGCCCATAAAATGAGGAAAAACTTACTTCCTTTGATAGTACTATTATAAAAAAAAAGGCAATAATAAATATAAATTTTCCTACCACAACATCTGGCACATTTTGGTATTTGATGAATAACAGACTCATCATTTGTTAATAGCTTTGCATGTTTGTGCTTCACCTGAATGAACTTTTCTCGACCTTCCTTTTCTGGAATAAAACCTAGAGAGATCTTATCCTGTTTTTAGTTTTTGTGCTAAAGCTCTCACTTTCTACCTCTCTTATGCAATGAAATGAATCTCCTAATAATCAACCCATTAGATTTCTATTTCTAAATCTCTACCTTAAATTAGCATACTCCTGCCTTCTAATTAGACCTAAGGAGTCCATGAACTGGTTAGACAGGGTAATCTTTGAATGTAGCCTAGCTAATATTACATTTTCAGATTAAAACAGAAACACCCAAATTATCTACATTTAAAAAATTGCATTTAACTGCATAACATGTGTTATCTATAGGCCAAAAGCAATGAGGGACTTCCAACACTGCAAATATTTAAAACTATAAGGACCGTGTACCCAGGGGGGGAAAAAGACATTTACTCTATATCAATGAGTTCAGATTCACAATTCTAAAAGTGGATGCCTATTTGGAAGCAATTAATAAAATGTACCCAAACTCTGAATGACTATATCGTTTCTGACCCATTTATAATAAAAATAAATCTACTGACAGGTTTGAAGTTTTCTGAGTCTGAAAATCCTAGAAGTCTGGTCCTTTTTTTTTTTTTCTCTTTTAGTTGCCCTTGGCAATATTGGCAATTTAGATATCCATTTGGCCATTCTAAGTAGGTGAGGTCCACATTTATACCTGAAGTCCCAACCCTACCTTTGACCAACACACTACCAGTCTGCAGTACATAATGAATATGGCCTTAATACTGTGACATTAAGTACATTAAGAACAAAGAAAGACCAATTCAATTCATTATCTTAACACAAATAAAAATCCTTACCTGAATTATTATTTTCTCATTTACCTCACTTAAACTTTGAATCATTCTTAATTCATCCTATCTTTGGTTTCCTTTTGCTCCATCACCATCTATATTCAACAGGCTAAAATCTCTATATTTGCTATGACTCCTGAGTTTTTCCCCTTAACCTAGTATTAGTTAGTCTCCACTGACTTCATTAAGCACTTATTACTACATCTCCCAATAAGAATGAATTGTGTCACTCATATAATCAAGTCTTAAACCAATGTTACCTGTATTTCTCTGCAAATAGCAAGGTTTTACAGATTGAACCCTTAATCATACTCTGGATTTCCTGTTAATTCATCTGTGATTTCAAAAGGGGGATTTGGCCTTCATTTTAGCAGGGGATCTAATCTTCTTCCTTTTAGCTTCACATGGGTCTTTGACACTTTTTTCCTGAACCGTGATCTTTAAATTATAGGCTCATCTAGGTTGCTGTAAGCACAGAACATGCCCTCAAATTACAAGTCTATTTGTGCTGGTTGGCAAGTGCATTTATTAGCATTAATGTATCAATTATTTTTAATTAGTTCTTAGAACTTCTCTTTCACCAATAGTAAAGTCATTAGCTGCAATTTGCAAATGAAAATGATCACAATGTTTCCCATGCCCCACATAATAGTGCCTTTCATTATCTAACCCAGAAAACCACTTATTATTTTCACTTATTTTAGTCCCCCTTTTTTTTTTGTTATCTGTTAGCCTAACAACCTATGGAAATCTTAACAATGTTGCAAAAGTTTCCTAATTGCCCCTTCCACCCCATACTGATATCAGGGTGAATTCCAACCTCCTCTATTCTTTGTCTAGTTTATTTCTGTATAGCTGAAACAACAAAACACTTTTTTGAAAGCAATAACAATAAGAACATGACCAAAAAATCCCACCTTTGGAACTCAGAGTAGTTTGCATTCAAGACCAGAAAGAAGGAACATCTTCAAACCTCCACTGTCTAGATCATTTCAGGCCATAGTGATTATAATCTTTTCATTTAGGGCAATTCTTTGTATATTTAGTTTAAAAGTGATTAATTTTTGAATTTCATTTTAATATCTTAAATGCTTTAGCAATCACAAAAAAACATTTATTTGCCAGAACATCTGGTTTATATTTGAGGCAGAAGATAGTATCACAAATGTATACCAGGAATAAATTAAACGTAAAACCAAAAGATCCAGTTTTCTATACAAAAAGGTCTCAGATTAACCCATGAACTAATAACAAAATTAACAAGTGGTTCACCTAACACTTAATTTAACATTAAAAATCAAACTTAAATCATTGAATTATGAATCAAGGTTAATTTACAATAACTTATTTTATTGAAGCTCTGTTAAAGGTAGTTTATGTGAAACAACACTACATATAGTTTATTTGAATAAGCTAGAATATGTGAAAGTCTCCGAACAGAAATTTAACTTGATTCATATTTTTGATTATGGTTCAAAGTTATCACAAAGTTGTATGTGGTAGCAAATGTTATTTCAAAGACTTTCAACCCATGCTCCTTGGAGTAGATTTGGGTAAGCAGTTATAGGTTATACACAGAAAGTCTTAAACACAGAGCCAATCACTTTCTTTATCACTTACATTTTTAAAACATATTTATTCAATCTCAATAGTTTGAGGCGACATACATAATAGTCAGTGAATACACAATTCCTCAAAACTTTTCAGTGACCTCATCAATGTCAATAGATAATTAGACAAGATTAAAATCAAACTCCACTGATTTCTGTTGCAGTACAATGCTACTGTAACAATAAGATGTCATATCCAATAAGTAAGAATCCATCATTAAGTCAATCAATACATATACTGAATGTCTTTTTTGTAAGCTAAATTTTAAACAAAAGCAAATGATGTGATAAATATATGTCAATAACCACATAGAAAAAATTGAAGTAGATACTCAATAATACCAGGAAGGTGAATCATGTTCAAAATGTTTCGGTTCTAGTGGGAACAAACATGGAAAAACCCAAGAACTGGGTATAAAGAAAAGAGAGCGGGCATTTACACAGTACAAGTGATGTTTCCTGATGTAGTTTAAGCTATGCAATTTATAGCCTTAAATTCAGTCTCCACCAGACTGATGTGGTAAGCATCCTTCCAGTTACATTTACAGATAAGGAGTAGACCTAGGGCATTTAAAGAAGTCACCCAGGATTACACAGCATGGGAAGAAGAATGCTCAACTTGGAATCAGCTCTGTTTTTCTTTAAAGTCATTCTCCCTTGATGTTTAAGAATATGGATAACAAAGAAATGGGCTGGCTGGAGCAGTTATCTAATACTTTAAAAAGTAGGAAACCTTCAGAAACAAGAATAGGAAGAATAGAAATTTTTTTGTATCTAGAAAGAATTTAATTTAGACTACTGTTGGTTCACAAATTGGCCCCTACACATGGAGGGCAAAGAGGGACCAATGAAAAAGGTAGACCACTCCAGATTGGTAGGTGGCAGGTTTCATAAGCAAAGGTTTGTCTTGTGCTGTCACAAGATGAGTAGGTCTCTGCACCTGCCCATCCAAATCCCAAAAATGTACATTAAAATGAAAAGCTTTTGCACAGCAAAGAAAACCATCGACAAAACAAATAGAAAACACATTAAATAGGAGAAGATATTTGCAAATGACTTATCTGATAAGGGGTTAATATCCAAAATATATAAAGAACTTAAAAAACTCAACACCAAAAAACCATAAATAATCCAACTAAAAAACGGGCAGAAGACATGAACAGACATTTATTGAAAGAAGATATACAGATGGCCAGCAGACACATGAAGTAATATTGACATCACTCATCAACAGGGAACGCAAATCAAAACCACCATGAGATATCACCTCACATCTGTCAGAATCGCTAACATGAAAAAGACAGGAAACAACAAAAGCTGGAGAAGATTTGCAAAAAAAGGAAACTTTGTGTGATGTTTATGGAAATGTAAACTGGTGCAGCCACTGTGGAAATAGTATGGAATTTCCTCAAGAAATTCAAGACAGAATTACCATATGATCCAGTAATTCTATTATTTACCCAAAGAAAATGAAAATTCTAATTCAAAAAGATAAATGCACCCCTGTGTTTTTTGTTGATGTTGTTTATTTGTTTTTCAGCATTATTTTACAATGCCAAGATTTGGAAGCAAGCTGTGTCCATTAATAAATGAATGAATAAAAAGGTGATGTGTGTACACGTGTGTGTATACGTGTGTGTGTGTGTGTGTGTGTGTGTGTGATATTACTCAGCCATAAATAAAGAAATCTTGCCATTTGCAACAATATAGATGGATCTAGAGGGTATAATACTAAGTGAAACAAGTCAGAGAAAGACAAATACCATAACAATTTCACTCATGTGTGGAATTTAAGAAATTAAACAAATGAACGAAGAAAAAGAAACAAAACCAGATTCTTAAATATAGAGAACTGGTGGTTGTCAGAGAGGCAATGGGTGGGGGGGGTGGGTGAAATAGGTGAAGGGGATTAAGAGCACACTTATGACAATGAACAGAGTAATTTACAGAATTGATGAGTCACTATAGTGTATACCTGAAACTAATACAACACTGTATGTTAATTATACTGTAATTTATTAAAAAATTTAAATATACAAAGAGGTCCTAACTGAGTTCAGTCATAAATACCATATAGATGGTCTCAAAAACACATTGCTCTCTTAAGGCTGCAGCCTTGAAAACAGCTCTGGCTGTGGGTATGGTTGAGAGAACATACATTCCAAGGGGATACATAACCTCCCATTAGCTTGGGTCTAGCTCACAGATGAACTGGTAGTCATGTCCTCTCAATGACATCATCCAAAATTTACTTGGAATAGACTCAAAAATTTCAAAAATATCTCTTTTTCTCAGGTCTGCAGTCATTCATTTAATCTTTCCTTTTTCCTTTATTTACTCAACAATTATGTTATTATGTCCAGTTAAACATAAGACAAAAATAACTAAATTTGAGCACTGGATGAGTCCCTCTACATAGCAGCCAATGTGCCTGGTGCCTTACAAAACACATTATCTCATTAAATCTTCACTAGGACACTGTGAGTTATACCATATTGTTCCTGAGTCTCAGAAAGTCAACAGGATAAAGGAAATATAAATCCAGTAAGGACAAATCTCCCCTCTTTGATGTAAGGAAAAAAATCAAGTGATTATCTTCTCCCATGGAACTATTTGGTTCCCTGACAGTATGGTACTCCATTAGGAACCCAGTGTTAAACACCACTGCCAGAAAATTAAACACTTAGCAAACTCTGGTCAGCTTTAGAAAGCCAAGGAATAGTCTTCATTCCTGCTATCATGGCCACTTTGTCCATTAGCTAATTTGATCATCCTGGGAATGCTGGAAAAAGTATCTTGGTAGAGAGAAGTCCACTGAGTTATCAAAAGTAGGTTTTGATAAGTGTTACATGTGGGTCATGCATAGACTCATGTTCAGTATCATACTGAGATGTTTATTTACATGTTTTTCCTCAAAGTTATGTATGGAAAATTCTCCATTTTTTTGTTCCAATTCCTTGACCATTTATACAAAGTATTAGATACTTCCATTTTATCAGAGAAAATTCAACATTAAAGAATATCAGTTGTCTGAGGCATAATGGACAAGAAGCTATTCTGCTGAGTGAACAAATTTCCTTTCTCCATTTTCTATAAGCAAAGTTCACTTCTGGGTGAAACTCTGATGCCACTTTAATTAACCTGAAACTGGTACCAATACATTATGCAATATCATCTCTAAACTGGGTTTATTTTGTTTTTCTACCTTAGTTAACTGGTAATGGAAAATTACCTTGAGACGACCAACATTCCAAACTTCAACAGTCTTTTAAAACGTTCTCTTAAGGATCACAATGCTTACATCACCAGTTTATGTTAGAAGACTTTAGTTTCTGTATCCACATTGTAACTATTTGGGGGAGTGGGAGTGGCATAATAATGCATCCAACTTTATTATCTTGTGATTCATCCCTCTACTAATCTCCTTTTAGTAGGCCCTTATTTCATCTTGATCTGCATTAACTTACTTATACTCATTCATCTGCTTGAATGAAAATGGACTTTGGCACACACACACACACACACACACACACACACACACACACACACACAATTTCCAATTCAAATTTAGCTAAACTATATACTCCTTCCTCTTTCAGAAAACATCCTAAAACCCACTCCATCCTCACAATTCCTAGGTTTTAGTTAATTGCTATATTTCTTTTCCTGAATAGTCTTTTCTTTTTGCAATATATCTGCATTTGACAGTGTGGAAGAAACTAGGATACAACTACAATTACAGATACAGTCATAACAAATAATAAGGAAATAAGAGATGTATGTAGGTACCTATTATTAGAGAACCCCTCAGATGAGGGAATAACATTTTTAACAGAAAATGCTCAGAAAAGGAAGGGAGAACTTCTTCATATGGGAAGATAATGCAGAAGAAGATTTTTACAATTTAGGGAACCCCAGATTCTCCCACAAAACACTATTTCAACAACTCAGGTAGTATTCTTTCCTTATTTATTTGCACTAATATGTCTTCATACAGAGACCAGAAAAAGCTGAGAATACAGCTGACAATTCAATTCAGCTACCTGCAGAAGCAAATCCCAAATCTGATTTACGGCCATATTAACTGCCTAGTTGTAAGAAGATAGTTATTATTTAAATATAGTCATACATACTCCTTGAGTTTCAGCTTGCAGTTAGAATTTAACTATTTGAGCTGGGCTATTCTTTTACTTAAATTTCTTCAGGCATTCAGTCATGACTATCCTACTGTGTGGCCTTTGCATTCCTGCTCATCACACTAATCAGGGCAGGAGTTGTGGAGTGGTTAAGAGAAGTTTCTGTCACAAAATGACTTAATTGTTTTCACCTTGCATTTATGGGCTGTGAATTATATATTACAAATCAATTTTTGAGATTATATTGAATACGTATAATCTTCTATTTTGCTGTTCCTTATCACTTAGAATTCTTTGGTTGCAATCAAGATGGTCTGACTATAGTTACATAGTCAGAAGTGTAATCATTTGAAGGAAACGTTAGCAATCAGACTTGGAAAATGATAGCCAGTGATGCAATTCAGATGTGTTTGGTTATGATACAGTTGTGTAGCAGAAGCAGCATTATGAGGATGTAGCTATAAGAACTGAATGTGGTCCAAATGTTTAGGTGTCTTTATTCATTTCCTCATAATTCATTCTTCAGAAAAATAAAATTCAACTGTCTAACTTCGATTTCAAATTTACTCTTTGTTTAGGATATGGCAAAGCTTCATTACATAGAATTCTGTGGGGGGAAAGTTATATCACCAAAAGAATGTCAGGGTAATTTTAGAAAGTGGAAATAAATACTTCATATGTGGCTGTATTTCGTTTACTTATACATTGGCATTATATAGGTCTAAATATAGCCACAAAACCTAAATAGGGTTCAAATGGCCTTACGAAAACAGTTATAGCCTAAATAGAAAACTTTCCCAGTTGGAAGGTGCTTGTTTGATCCTAATGTTATGATAGGCATCATAAAGCTATACAGGCTCAGAGAAAAGAATCTATATTGTATTCATACCTTTAATCTCCCACAGTGCTTTACCTATAGTAGAAGGTTTATAAATATTTGTTGAAGAATTAAAAAATTATCACTCAGAAATGAAGAATATAGTAAATGATATTGGAAACAGGCTTGATGCAGAGAACAGCAGGCTGGAAAAAGCAGAGGAATATACAGGTGATACAGAAGACAAAATAATGAAAAATGAAGCTGAACAACAAAGAGGAAGAAGAATTATGGAGCATGAGAATAGATTTAGGGAACTCAGAGACTCTATTTTTTTTTTAATTTTTTTTTCAACATTTATTTATTTTTGGGACAGAGAGAGACAGAGCATGAATGGGGGAGGGGCAGAGAGAGAGGGAGACACAGAATCGGAAACAGGCTCCAGGCTCTGAGCCATCAGCCCAGAGCCCGATGCAGGGCTCGAACTCACGGACCGTGAGATCGTGACCTGGCTGAAGTCGGACGCTTAACCGACTGCGCCACCCAGGCGCCCCTCAGAGACTCTATTAAATGTAATAACATTTCTATTATAGGAGTCCCAGAAGAAGAAGACACAGAAAAGGGGGCAGACAATTTATTTCAAGAAATAATAGCAAAAAACTTCCCTAATCTGGGGGAAAGAACAGACATCCAAAGGCAGAGGCACAGAGAACTCCCATCAAAATGAAAAAGCAGGTCAACATTAAGACATACTGTAATTTAATTTGTAAAATATAGAGATAAAGAAAAATTTTTTAAAAGCATCCAGACAAAAGAAGTCCTGAAATTACAAGGGAAAACACATAATGCTACCAAGAGATTTCTCAACAGAAACATGGCAAGCCAGAAGGCAGTGGCATGATATATTCAAAGTGCAAAATGAGTAAAAATCTGCAGTCAAGAGTACTCTATCCAGCAAGGCTATCATTCAGAATAGAAGGAGAGATAAGGAGTTTCCCAGACAAATAAAAACTAAAGGAGTTCATTGCTACTAAACCAGACTTTCAAGAAATATTAAAGGGGGCTCTTTATAAGTGCAAGGAGAATCTCAAAGTGACAAAGATAAGAAAGGATCAGGGAAAATCTCCAGAAACAATGACAAAAGCAAGTAATAAAACGGCAATAAATACATGTCTGTCAATAATTACTTTGAATGTAGATGGACTAATTGCTCTAATAAAAGACAGAGGGTGTTAGAATGGATAAAAGAAAAAAAAGAAAAAGAAAAAGACCATGCTTATATGCTGCCTATAAGAGACTCATTTTAGACCTAAAAATACCTGCAGATTGAAGGTGAGGGGGTGGAGAAACATTTATCACATAAATGGATGTCAAAATGAAGCTAGAGTAGCAATACTTACGTTGGTCAAACTAGACTTAAAAAAAAAAAGACAAAGGTAAAAAGAGACAAAGGTCATTAGAAAATCATAAATGGGACAATCCAATGAGAAGATACAACAATTGTAAATATCTATTCATCCAATATGGAAGCATCCAAATATATAAATAGTTATTAACAAACATAAAGTAACTAATTGATAATAACACAATAAGAGTAGTGGACTTTAATATCCCACTTACATCACTGGATAGGCCATCTGAACAGAAAATAAACAAGGAAACAATGGCTTTGAATGATACACTGGACCAAATGACTTACCGGATATATTCAGAACATTCTAACCTAAAATAGCAGAAAACTCTTTTTGAGTGCACAAGGAACATTCTCCAGAAGAGGTCAAATATTAGGTCACAAAACATGCCTCAAAAGAAAAAAAAAAGATTGATATCAAACCATGTAACTTTTCTGACCAAAAAGCTATGAAACTAGAATTCACCCACAAGAAAAAAATATAGAAAGAGGGAGGCTAAACAACCAGCTACTAAACAGTGAATGAGTCAACCAAGAAATCAAAGAAGAAATTTTTTTAAAAAGTACGTGGAAACAAATGAAAACAAAAACATCACACTCCAAAACTTTTGGGATGCAGCAAAAGTGGTTCTATGAGGAAAGTATATATATATATATATATATATATATATATATATATATATATATATATACACACACACACACACACACACACAAATATAATACACACACAAATATAATACACACACATTATACATACATATATATATATATAATGTGTGTGTATATATGTATATATAATGTGTATACATACACACACACACACACACACATATATGTAAAGAGGGAAGTATATAGCAATACAGGTCTACAACAAATAGCCCGAAAAATCTCAAGTAAATGACCTAATCTTACACCTAAGCAGCTAGAAAAAGAAAACAAATGAAGCCTAAAGCTAGCAGATGGAAGGAAATAATAAAGATTAGAGCAGAAATAAATGATATAGAAACTAAAAAAAACAAAAACAAAAACAACAGATCAATGAAACCGTGTTGTTTAAAAAAAATTAAAATTGATAAACCTCTAGTCAGACTTACCAGCAAGCAAAGAGAAAGGACTCAAATAAATAAAATCACAAAGGAGAAAGGAGAAATAACAACCAATACCACAGAAATACAAACAATTATAAGAGAATACTATGAAAAACTGTATGCCAACAAATTGGACAACCCTGAAGAAATGGATAAATTCCTAGTAGCATATAAACTATCAAAACCTGAAATAGGATGAATTGAAAACTTGAACAGACTGATAACTAGCAAATAAACTGACTCATAATCAAAAATGTCCCAACAAACAAAAGCCCAGGGCCAATGGCTTCACAGGTGCATTCTACCAAACATTTAAAGAAGAGTTAATACCTATTTTTCTCTAACTATTCCAATAAATTTAAAAGGAAGGAAAACTTCTACATTCATTCTATGAGGCTAGCATTATCCTGATACCAAAACTGGATAAAGACACCACTAAAAAAGAGAACTACAGGACAATATCCTTGATGAACATGGATGCAAAAATCCTCAATAAAATACTAGCAAACCAAATCAACAATACATTAAAAAAGTCATTCACCATGATCAAGTAGGATTTATCCCTTTGTTGCAAGGGATTTACACAATTAATGTAATCCCTATCAAAATAAGAACAGCCATTTTCATAGATCTAGAACAATCCTAAAATTTGTATGGAAACACAAAAGACCTGAATAGCAAAAGCAACCATGAAAAAGCAAAGTGAAGCTGGAAGCATCACAATTCCAGACTTCAAGTTATATTACAAAGTTGTAGTGATCAAAATAGTATGGTATTGGCACTAAAATAGACACAGCAATGGAGCAAAATAGAAAACCCAGAAATAAACCCACAGCTATATGGTCAATTAATATTTGACAAATCAGGAAAGAATATTTAGTAGGAAAAAGACAGTCTCTTCAACAAATACTGTTGGGAAAACTGGAGAGCATCATTAAAAAAAAAAAAGTGGACTATTCTTACACCATACACAAAAATAAACTCAAAATGGATTAAAGACCTAAATGTGAGACAAGAAACCATAGAAATCATAGAAAAGAGGCAGTAATCTTTGTGACATCAGCCAAAGCAACTAGAAACATCCTCTGAAGCAAGGGAAACAAATGCAAAAAATAAATTATTGGGACTTCATCAAAATAAAAAGCTTCTGCTTAATGACGGAAATAACCAACAAAACTAAATGGCAACCTACTGAGTGGGAGAAGATATTTGCAAATCACATATCTAATAAAAGGTTAGTATCCAGATGAATGGATAAAGAAATTGTGGTTTATATACACAATGGAGTACTACGTGGAAATGGGAAAGAATGAAATATGGCCCTTTGTAGCAACGTGGATGGAACTGGAGAGTGTGATGCTCAGTGAAATAAGCCATACTGAGAAAGACAGATACTATATGTTTTCACTCTTATGTGGATCCTGAGAAACTTAACAGAAACCCATGGGGGAAGGGAAGGAAAAAAAAAAAGAGGTTAGAGTGGGAGAGAGCCAAAGCATAAGAGACTCGTAAAAACTGAGAACAAAATGAGGGTTGATGGGGGGTGGGAGGGAGGGGAGGGTGGGCGATGGGTATTGAGGAGGGCACCTTTTGAGATGAGCACTGGGTGTTGTATGGAAACCAATTTGACAATAAATTTCATATATTAAAATAAATAAATAAATAGACATAAAAAATAAAAATAAAAATAAAAAATAAATTAAAAACAGTAAAAAAAATGTTAGTATCCAGAATCTATGAAGAACTTATAAAACTCAACACTCAAAATATGAATAATCCAATTTAAAAAATGACATAAGACATGAATAGACATTTCTCCAAATAAGACATACAAATCGTCAACAGACTCACGAAAAGATGCTCAACATCACTGATCACCAGTGAAATTCAAAACTACAATGCGATATCACCTTGCACTTGTCAGACTGGCTAAAATCAACAATACAAGAAATAACAGGTGGTGGCAAGAGGGGAATCCACTTGCACAATTGGTGGGATTGGAAACTGGTGCAGACACTCTGAAAAATAGTATGGAGAATCCTCAAAAAGTTAAAACTAGAACAACCCTATGTTCCAGCAATTGCACTACTACATATTTACTCAAAGGATACAAAACATTACTTCAAAGGGATATGTGCACACCAATATTTATAGAAGCATTTTATACAATAAGCAAATTATGGAAAGCACCCACATGTCCATTGACTGATGAATGGATAATGAATATATATTATATATAGTACATACAATTGAATATTGCTCAGCCCTAAAAAAGAATGAAAAATGCCAATTGCAACCACATGGATGGAGCTAGAGAGTATTATGCCAAGCAAAATAAATCAGTCAAAGAAAGACAAATACCATATGATTTTGGTCATATGTAGAATTTAAGAAACAAAAGAAAAAGCAAAAAGAATAAAAAAGACAGAGGTCAAACCAAGAAACAGACTCTTAAGTATAGAGAATAAACTGATAGTTACCAGAGGGGAGGTGGGTGAGGCAATGGGTGAAATATTTGGTGGGGATTAAGAAGTGCACTTGTGAGGAGCACTGGAAGTGTTGAATCACTATAGTGTACATCTGAAACTACTATTACACTGTATGCTATAACTGGAGTTTAAATAAAAACTTTTAAAAAAGAAGAAAAAAAGAAATTACAAATAATAATTTATGCTAGTCACTGTGTATGGTTTCTTATTTGGAATATTTTTTTCACAATATAGAAATGGGTTTTAGATTACTTGAAGTATGTTTTCTTCAGACAACATTACAAGAATTGACTTCATAACATTTAGGACTTAACACATTTGAAAAGTATGGATCAAAATGTATTTATACGACTCAACTTGGTCATGTTTTCTCATGTTATTATTTACAGGCTCACGTTTATTTTTTATTAACTTCTGTATTCAACAAAGCTTCCACTATGTGCAAGTAGATAACATTTTTTATGTTGATTCTGTTAGGCATTTCAACTGTTTTCTAACATATTGGTCATAATCATAAGGTATATTCTCTCATGGGACTTTGGGTAATAGGTACCTACAGCTTGGATTTTAGAAATACCATACAATCCACTCCCCAATTTGAACATGGAATAAAATTATAATTAGCATATTTTTTAGGAAAGACAAGTATATGGTGAGTTTTATTTTGATTATTTAAGTTAGTTATGATGACATTTGTACCCATCAAGAGTTATAGTTGAATGTTTTAAATGTTTGTACCGTCACTATAACTGGCAAATAAATTTAGTGTCTTTTACTTTGTCTAGGAATAAGTCTCATATTTTCAAGAGCACAAAAAGGTTTAGCATTGTGAGAGTGTGTGTAGGAATTGGAGCCTCTTTCTGACTGAGGATCCCACAGAGCCAAGTTCCATATGTATATAGCGAGAGTCTTGACTAGGTTAAGATTTTCACCAGAAGCTTCACTAAAAAGAAGCAAAAGCCTCCTCCACAGTAAGAAATATTCAACTCTGGGCTAATCTCAATTTAAATTGGGATATATTTGCTTGTTTGTTGTTGTTATTGTTTTGCTTTGCCTCTCTCATGGTGCATAGGTTCTCCTGAGATACACAGAAAGAAGCTTGTAATGGCTTTATTGACCCAGTTGATCCTGGCTCATTCCATTATCTCACAAAAAGCCTATTTTTCTACCAACATGACCCACCACTCTTGCTACACTGAACTACTTTCTATTTCTTAGACAAGCAGAGACTATTGCAACAGGACTCTTTCCTTGCTCTTTCCTTTGCTTGGGATATTCATGTAAATATTTGCATACATATATGGTTGCATATACTCGTTTGATGCCCAGACAAGAATGGAAGCCTGAAAGTTTATTAAGTATGGCCTTGCCTGATCTCAGAATGTACAGTATTACTTTTCACATGGTAGCATTAATAGAAAACTGGCATGTGGAAATCCTTATGTTCTTAGTACATAACTCATTTGGTATTTCAAAACAACCTCTTAAATTATTTAAGTCTCTTTCCTTTTTAGAGTTGAAGAAACTGAGGCACAGTGAAATTACATCAGTTGTGTCAAACACACAATTATCAATTTCATCAATGCATTTAGGACACAGAATTTGGTCTCAAATGTTAACTACCTTTCTTGAATTGATGCCTCAGCAGCAGCAACATGACTTCTTATTCAACATGTCTCTGGAGGCAAGGGAAACAAAAGCAAAAATTAACTACTGGGACCTCATCAAGATAAAAAGCTTCTGCAATTATGAAGGAAACAATAATCAAAACTGAAAGACAACCAATGTAATGGGAGAAGGTATTTGCAAATGACATACCAGATAAAGGGTTAGTATCAAAAATCTATAAAGAACCTATCAAGCTCAATATCCAAAACAAATAATCCAGTGAAGAAATGGGCAAAAGTCATGAATAGACACTTTTCCAAAGAAGACATCCAGACAGCTAACAGACACATGAAAAATGCTAAACATCACTCATCGTCAGGGAAATACAAATCAAAACCACAATGGGATACTATGTCACACCTGCTAGAATGGCTAAAATTAACAACTCAGGCAACAACACATGTTGGCGAGAATGCAGAGAAAGAGGAAATCTTTTGGATTGCTGGTGGGAATGCAAACTGGCACAGCCACTCTGGAAAACAGTATAGAGGTTCCTCAAAAAATTTAAAACAACTACCCTATGACTCAGCAATCGCACTACTAAGTATTTATCCAAAGTATACAAAAGTGCTGATTCAAAGGGGTACATGCACCACAAAGTTTATAGCTGCCCTATTAACACTAGCCAAAGTTTGGAAAGAGCCCAAATGTCAATTGACTTATGAATGTATAAAGAAGCAGTGGTATATATACACAATGGCATGTTACTCAGCAATGAAAGTGAAAGTTTGCCATTTGCAACTATGTGGATGGGGAACTAGAGTGTATTAGGCTAAGTGAAATTAGTCAGAAAGAGATAAATATCATATGACCACTCCTATGTGGAATTTAAGATACAAAATAGATGAATATAAGGTAAGGGAAGCAAAATAATACAAAACAGGAAGGGGCACAAAACATAAGAGACTTTTAAATACAGAGAACAAACTGAGGGTTGCTGGAGGGGTTTTGGGTGGGGGGATAAGCTAAATGGGCAAGGGGCATTTGGGAATCACTAGTTGGGATGAGCACTGGGTGTTATATGTAAGGGATGAATCACTTGATTCTACTTATGAAATCATTATTGAACTATGCTAACTTAGATGTAAATTTAAAAAATAATAATAAATAAAATTTAAAAATATTGATGAATTAATGAACATGAAATATATGAAAACCTGGACATAACCGAGATTTGAAATGCTTTTCTAGATATATAAAAAGGTTACATCTATACCATACAGATGATTAATATAGAATTTTAATTCAACACAAAACTATACTATTATAGAAACTTATCTGGATGGTTCAATTTATAGTTGTTGGAAAACTTCAGCTAAAGTTCAGAATGACTAAATAAACAGCAATGTGAATTTATCTTAAATTTTAACTTAAAACCCAAATGTAGGCATTTTATGTCAGGAAGCCCAGGAGTAAGGTGGTGATTGCTCAAGACAGGCGGTGGCAGTTCCATGTATGTTTTTTTTTTTTTTCAACGTTTATTTATTTTTGAGACAGAGAGAGACAGAGCATGAACAGGGGAGGGGCAGAGAGAGAGGGAGACACAGAATCGGAAACAGGCTCCAGGCCCTAGCCATCAGCCCAGAGCCTGACGCGGGGCTCGAACTCAGGGACCGCGAGATCGTGACCTGGCTGAAGTCGGACGCTTAACCAACTGCGCCACCCAGGCGCCCCAATTCCATGTATGTTGAATCCACCGGCAGGTGCTGGCTGACAGACACGTTTTAAATACTTAAATATTGATATTTATTCATACATAATATTTAGTCATTTAGCTGAAATGCTACTTTTTTATTTGCAATGTATGTGGAGAGTGTGAAGAAAGTACAAGTAGAAAAATATCTGGAAATTTTCGGAAATTAGGAGTGCCTTTTTCGCATTGGCTATGGTAATGATTCCTGAGGTGATCTCTGGTAGAAAAAGACACTAGGTCCTACAAAGAGAATCAGAGATAACTGTGGATGTGGAGCTCTTTCTCCTGATCCTGGCAAAAAGCACTTCCATTGACAGAATTCTGGGTGAGGGAGCAATGATGATAAAAACAGCCACATGAAATGGTAGAATGAAATCAGTAGTATGGTAGCTAAGGTTATGAAAATGAAATCTCTTAAGAGTGATATTAAACAACAGGCATGGATTAAGAGACTTAATAAAAACACCCAATGTCAGCTACAAAGTGAGAGGATTTTTACGACAAATTAGTGGTTTCACAATGTTCCAAGGATAAATGTAAAACTTCAGAACTGGAGAAGGAACAGTTCAAAAGTGTATAACAAATCTACTCTGGAACAGATGCAGAATATCTTTTCTGAAGCTTCCAGCAATAGAACCTCTCTGAACTTTCATTTATGTGAAGGAATAAACTGAATGCGGATGCAGAAAAAGATTTCCTTATCATTCGGAGAAAGGAACCAGTCAGCAAGAAGCGAGATAAACAGTCACTCAACCAAGGGTCAAACTAACATGGAGAAGTCTCTGCCAAGGCTGGACCTTCCAAAGAAATGGAACCACGGAAGAACAAGTAGAGGTGAAGAAGAAAAAAGAAAGGGAGGAAGTATGGCAGAAAATACAGGAAAAAACCCTAAAATTCAAAATCAACATAGAATACTGAGTAAGACAGTGGCCTAAAAAGCACCAGAAGGCTGAGCTTGAAGCGTAAGGTGAGGAAACCCAAGGCCACTGGCTCAGAAGCAGAGAAAAGCAAGAGGAGAAGTCAGGCCAAATGTAGAGAGATAAATGGATGGAGATAAGAGTCCTGAGGAAGACACTAATGGACAAATATAGGTGTAGGAAAAAGAAAAAAGGCATTCAAAAGTTGAAACATATTATAAGAAAAAAATGAAGTTCCCGGGACATTTGAAGTTGGAGAAATGGAAGATCAGTGCGCTCCCATGAAAGATAAATTCAACTGGTAGCACTTTTAAAGTAGGTCTGAGACAGGGTCCAGATCATAGAATAGTGATCAAAAGGCTAAGAAAAAAGATTGCATTTCGTATTTACAGAGTGACAAATGAACATCACAGATCCAAAAAGAAAATTCTGAAAAACTTTAACAAGAAAATCAGCAAAAGCCCCAAACTTTAAGTCACAAAAGGCAAAGGCAAAGTTCTTAAATGAACAATTTTGTATTTAAAAAACAAATCCAGGGGCGCCTGGGTGGCGCAGTCGGTTAAGCGTCCGACTTCAGCCAGGTCACGATCTCGCGGTCCGTGAGTTCGAGCCCCGCGTCAGGCTCTGGGCTGATGGCTCAGAGCCTGGAGCCTGTTTCCGATTCTGTGACTCCCTCTCTCTCTGCCCCTCCCCCGTTCATGCTCTGTCTCTCTCTGTCCCAAAACTAAATAAACGTTGAAAAAAAAAATAAAAATAAAAAAATAAAAAACAAATCCATTCTATTATTGATGTGTTCCTTTTATCATTGTTTGTAAAACACATAATGAATTATAACAACTAGAATTTTGCTTTCCAATGTTGTAATTTTAAGATAAGAAAACAATATTTCTTTGCTAGCACTTCCATGAAAAGATTAAATATATTCTTTTCCAATTACACACACACACACACACACACACACACACACACACACATATTCATTGACCTATTGTTGGATGCAGGGTCAAGGTTTTTCGTTTGAGTACAAGCGCACCAATTGGCAATCTCCATCATCTCTCTTTCATAAATCACATCCAGAAATGAATTCTATAGAACTTTAGTGTCAAGGCCTAAAATGAAGAGGGAAACAAAAGCTGATTGCAAAAACATCTTACTGCAAAATGTTTCTGTTATTTTTTGCATAACATCCAATCTTTTTCAGCTCTTAAGTTCACAATTAGCAAACTTCTAGTGAGTTGCCTGGCTTGTATTTGAAAGCATTCAGATAATTGTTAAGGAAACAACTCTTTTTGACAAGCATAATTGGATTGATGCAATATTTAAATAAATTATGTAAACATAATAACTGATATACCTGGAATGACTAGACTCGGAAACAGGAAAATCAATCTTGATGAGCACAATATTCTGCTTGTGGGAGCAAATATTCATAAGCTTCTTAGAGAGTAACGTACCTTGTTGCATGTGTTTATCAAAACTTTGATCAGTTAGTAAGTTCCACAGCCAAATAGGAGAACAGTGATTAATAATGCAAAACAGCTAATTGGGGTTATTTAAGACAAATTCCTTAGTCATAACTGTCACTCACAGGTGTCTGGCAACTGTTGATTATGTTGTTTTTTAATGTTTATAGGTCACATGTAAAGTACTTCCCTCTGCACTTGCCTCTGAAGGGTGGCAGAAACTTCCACCCTAAACTATGCCACTTAGACATAAGAATTATTTGGAGCTAAAGACAATTGAAATATGGCAGATATAAGAAGAACCTTTGAATCTTCCCTTTTCTTCCTGGAAACAGGAAATAAAAACTCTCCTGTACCAGCAAAAAGGAAATGTTCTTCAATAAGAGTCACAGTTGAGAGGGAAAAAAAAAAAACAGCTTAGTAAAATAATTATTATCTCCTTACATAGTTTAGTTACTTTTCCACATTACATTCAACCTAGCATAAAAGCACTTAGGTTTCCGTACTTCTTTGGGTCTTCCCCCCCATCCCCTGATGAGGTCTCCCATCTCACATAAAAACTTATCAGTTTGTATGCTTTTCTCTTGTTTATCTGTCGTATGTCACTTTAATTCTCAGGCCCAGCCAAAAGTCCCTAAGATGATAAAGGTAAAATTTTACATCTCGTGCCCCTCTTATTTTAACCATGGAGAGTTTAGAGCAAGCCATTTTAGAGTAAAGACAAAAAAAAAGTTTTGAATTTGAGTCCTCAATTTGCCACTTATTAGTTGTGTAAATTTATTTATTTATTTATTTGTTTGTTTGTTTATTTATTTATTTATTTATTTAGAGAGCAAGTGAGCAAGCTGGGCGGGGGGGAGGGGTAGAGAGAGAGGGAAAGAGAAAATCTCAAGCAGGCTCTGCACTGTCAGCACAGAGCCTGAGGAGGGGCTTGCTGTCATGAACCACGAGATCATGACCTGAGCCAAAACCAATAGCCTAATGCTCAACAGACTGAGCCACCCAGGTGCCCCAGCTGTGTGATTTTTTAAAATAAATTTCTTAACCTCTCCACATCTCAGATTCCTTATTTTTAAAATAGAAATACTAATGCATATTTTGGGTTGTTGTTGAAGTAAATATAAACTATATATACAATGGGTTTAGGGTAAGGCCAGGTTAAAAAATAGATTAAAAATCTATTTTTAGCTTAAACAATATATATGATGGGGCGCCTGGGTGGCGCAGTCGGTTAAGCGTCCGACTTCAACCAGGTCACGATCTCGCGGTCCGTGAGTTCGAGCCCCGCGTCGGGCTCTGGGCTGATGGCTCAGAGCCTGGAGCCTGTTTCCGATTCTGTGTCTCCCTCTCTCTCTGCCCCTCCCCCGTTCATGCTCTGTCTCTCTCTGTCCCAAAAATAAATAATAAAAAAAAACGTTGAAAAAAAAAACAAACAATATATATGGTAGCTTTAACTATAATCCCAATCTCCACTATAGCACCCTTCTTTATTATCAGAATTATCCTTGTTTCTACATTTTTTACATACCAATCAGAGCTGAGGAAGTCTAAAATGTGTACTTTTACTCCTAACACACTTTCTCTTGGAAATCTCGTCCTATTGATGTTTTCCTAGGTTCATTTCTTTCTCTCATTCTCTCTGTCAACAACCAAGACTTTGGTAATCTAACTCCTCTCCATTTACTTTGTCAAATCATGTCACCTTCTATCACTTTATCGAAAAAAAAAAAAAAAAACTCCACTAAAGTCATTTTCTGACATATATGTCACTGAATTAGGTAGTGCAAATCCAACCAATACATTAAATTGAAGAACGATTGGATATCCTATTTATTTTAGGTAAGATCAAAACTTAGTAGAGGGGAAGCATGAAGAGATTATTTTTGAGATATTTAGAATAGAAGTGAAAGAGGAAAGGTGGAAGAGAGAGAAGTAAGGTTTTGAGCTGTGAATATTTAGTTGTTGAGCCATTATTACAGGAAAAAAAAAAGATTATCCAAAAAGCACCTTTTTGTAGGAAGTATCACATAAACATCACTGTTCACGTTCTACCTATAGGCAAAATCCCCTGCTTTAAGATGTGTATTCGAGGCCCTGATCATATCCCAAATCTATAAAATGTGGCCTTACTTCTGTAGTAAAACCATAACCAGAGACCCAAAATATTTTAAGTTCAGTAAATATAGTAGACATATAACAATGATTTCCATCACCATGCAAATAGAAAAAACAAACTAAAAGTGTTGTAACTAAAGTGTACAAAATCATAAAAACAAAACAAAACAAAAACAAAAAACAAAAAACAAAACACTGACTTGGGAACATGTAATGTTTCTCTACATCCCACAGCAATCAAACCAAAGCACATTCTTCTCAGAAGTTGAAAATCATTTCAAGGCAAATAAAACAGATTCCACTATACCTTAAAAGTAAATTTATGGAAATTGTTATCCTAAAAGTAATGAGTGAGATACACTAAAAATACAAATCACATTCTCATGTCTGTTAGTAGGGCTGCGTGAATAAATATTTTCCAAGTTTGCTCTTTCTTCTTTTCATTTCTCTCTTATCTTATATTTCCCTCATAGATAATGTGTGATAAATAGCAATCATTAAGATTTTTACCCAATCATATGCTCAGGAACTTGAGTGTAAAGGGAAAAACAAACAAACCAACCTGAAGAAAGACAAAACACTTTAAAAAACTTTTCTGTTAATGTTTATTTATTTTTGAGCGAGAGAGACAGAGTGTGAGCAGGGGAGGGGCAGAGAGAGAGAGGCAGAAACAGAATCTGAAGCATGCTCCAGGCTCTGAGCTGTCAGCACAGAGCCTGACGCAGGGCTTGAACTCCTAGACCAGGAGATCATGACCTGAGTCGGACGTTTAACCGACTGAGCCACCCAAGCACCCCAAAACAAAACACTTTTGATGGAAAGGTGGAAAGACTGAACAACTTCTCACATTTTGTTTTATTGTATTTTATTTTTTAAAACTTTATTTGGGGGGGTGGGGGTGGGAAGGAGTGCATGACCAGGGAAGGGGCAGAGAGGGAGCAAGAGAGAACCCCAAGCAGGCTCTGACTCAATGTGGGACTCTATCTTGTGAACTGTTAGATCATGACCTGAGCTGAAAGCAAGATTCTGAGGCTTAAATGACTCAGCCACCCAGGTTCCCCCTACTTGTCAAATTTTAAATGTGTTCTTGAACATATGGGAACATTGTACTATGTTTAATAGTGCTAATGAGTCAATTCTAATACTTTTTAGTTGTGTGATCTTGTAAACCTTAGTTTATTTATCTCCGAAATGACAAAAACCACCTTTCTTACAGTGATGTTGAAATAAAACAAGATGATAAACTATGCAATATGCTTGCTACAATGTTCTTGAAAAATTGTAATTAAATTGTTTTTATCAATATCAGCATTTGTATTATTATCAATTATATGATATAAGAAAAGCAAAATTAAGCAGACTGCATGTTTGAAAAGCCATCTGATTTTGAGTTTCCATAAATGACAAGTCCTAAATACTAAACTGTATAGGCACTAAATACTAAACTGTATTTAGTCATCTCACACTTTGTATCATGTATTCAGATGGAAGTCATTGGATCATCACAGAAAACTCAAAGAAACACTAAAAATGTATATATTTTAATTATATAAGAGCTAAATATATATATTTGTTGTAAATCAAATACTATTGAGTATTATATATTCACCTGGAAAATAATAACAAGATGGCAAAAATAACAAAAAAAAAGTTACGGTATAAAACCATGAAATTATAAGAATTCTCAGCCTTATTATATTTTTAGGATTTCTGAAATCAGGAGCTGGATTTCCTTTCTGTAATATCCATGGATATAGGTAAAAGTACAGAGCCATTTGTGAACTTTTGTTGAAAATACAATAAGGGCATGCCATTAATTAATGCATTGGGAAGCTTATAGTCTTTGAGGAAGTAAGAATTTTAGCTCAAGAAACCATTAATAAAAAGACTCAGGAGAGTTTACAATTAATCAGTATACATTATTTAATACACATAAGCAAAGAGACCATATCTTATCTGTTATATAACAAATGGGTTAAATTCACCTGATGGGTATAAAGGACACAAGCCGCACTTTATTCCTTGCAGAGAATAACACCAGGGCTGGCTCATGCACTGGCTGAATTCAATGTCTGACCAAGATTAATGCCTGTGAGGTGTTCTAATTACACACACCCGATCCAAAAGATATATTTCCCATAATTTTCAACTGTGACTGAAAAGACACTGGGTAGATATATGGGAGGAAGAAACCTGTTGATATGTAATAACTATGTAATGACTGGTACAAGTAACTCATTTTTATTAATTAGAAATTAATAGCAAAATCACTAGGACTACTTTCTCAAGAAGCTTGACTCAGCACCCCAACTTGAGACACACTGCTATATAGAAAGTATGATCCATACATGATCTCCCAGTTGAAAGCCTCCACAACAATGTGTCCTCTTATAGAGGAAATTTATAGAAATTGTAGACAATTAAAATAAAGCTTTGTAAGAACTTAAAGAATTGCACTTTCACAATATGTGGGGTGAGATCAGTGAAAAGACAAATTAGAAATGAGCTATATTTTACCAATGAGTAAAAGTGGGATTAGACAATCAAGAAAGTAGACTTTAGTTCAATGTGAAAACTTTTTGGGATATATTGTAACGGCCTTCTTGCAATGTAGTGTTACTTCATCATGACAAAACTGGCGGAAGCTGAACCAGCAGTGGCACATAAATGGCACACGCATCCCTGTTCTTCTGCTGTACCAATTACAGGCACAATTAATTGATTATTATAGTTTTATTTTTTTATGAATATGGATGAAGAAGGAATCTTAGCACAGCACTGCAAGGAATGAACAAAATGGATTAAATCTAACATGCAACATATAATCTACTTGACATACTGGAAATAAATGATTTCTGTCTCTTTAAATTCTAAACTTCAGAGTCAATATTCTATACATTTTTTAAGAAATATCCAATGCACAGTTTTTGTGATTCTAGTCTCTGTCCTTTTTCTACACATGCAATGAAAAATCCAAAGGGCTTCACACAAAAGATTTATGATAGCCATTCCTTCAAAACTTTGTCAAAATACTAAGAAACACTTCTGAAAATTTCCCAGTAAATATTAATCACATGCTGGGAGAATAACAGCACTGAACTTCCTAAAATAAAATGAAACTTGATAAAATATTTTTGTGTGGAAAGCATTTAATGACTTACAATATAGATACAATTTTATGGACTTGTTACAAGCATAACATATTGAGGCATGGAAAATAGTGTTTTAACAAGCTTCATAGAAAAAGTTGTGTACCTATGAAAATCAGATTTCCCAAAGGATGAGAAATAGAAGCCCAAGAAAAATCATCACATCTATCTTCAAAATTGTATTTAACATGTTAAAATCATACTGTGCTCCAGTCATAAAATTTAAATATTGCATTAGTAATATAGGGTGATTGTGATGCATTAACAGAGCTTTTAGCTAAAACGTTTAGTTTTCTTTCTGGCTTATTATTTTCACTAGATAATGAAAAATCATTAGCCTTACAATTTTTATGATCACCAAAACTATTATTATTTAAATAACCAAATATTCCAGTTTGTTACCAGTTGTTGCAAGACAAATTATTCCAGGATAAACACTTTATTATCCGTTTCTGTGGGTCAGAAATTCCAAGCCAGCATGAGTTGTATGGGTCAACTGACTCAGGTCTCTGACAAGCTTTCAACCAAGACTTCAACTGGCTCTGTGGTTTCATCTGAAGGACCAACTGAACGCAATTCATTCTAAGGTCACCTATGTGGTTATTGGCAGAATACAATTCCTTATTAGCCATTGAGCTTATGTACTCAGTTCCACATTGGAGGTTCTCACAGGTCTTTACCATATGGACCTCTCCACAGGCCAACTCATACCATATCAACTGGCTTCTTTCATATTGAGAGTGAAAATAAATGATTTGTAAGAATATTTTATCAGTAGTCTGGTTACCTAAGTAAAATCACATAAGATCCTGTACTTTTCAAAGCATGATGGGGGAAAACTATTATTATTAATTTTTATACTTTATT
Organism: Leopardus geoffroyi; assembly: GCF_018350155.1. Lineage (NCBI taxonomy): Eukaryota > Metazoa > Chordata > Mammalia > Carnivora > Felidae > Leopardus > Leopardus geoffroyi. The sequence goes on along the minus strand of NC_059336.1, from coordinate 97,435,695 downwards.
TGGTTTAAAATGTAGTTGATTTATATAATCATTGTGGATCTCCAATGTAGGAAAGGAAGTATTTATTCCTTTGTGTATCTTGTTTCACTAATTATATACTGCATTGAGGTAGTTGCTCTTCTGCATTCCTAATAACTCAGAACTATATAATATTGGCATTTTATGGAGTTTCAAGTTGTAGATGACCTTAAAAGTGATCAAGTCTGACTCTGTGCCCATTGAAGGACTTGAAAAATATTTCTGTTATGAGATTGCTATAGCTTATTACTCCAAGTAATAATAAAAAACAAAACCAAAAACAGTTTTGAACTTTTATACTTGAAAGCCATCATTATCTAAATACAGCTTGTTATCAGTTGTATCCCACAACCTCAAATGACAATTTAATTATTCTTCTATATTCAATGGCTCTCTTTCCTCTTGGATTATTTTTTTCCCTCCATCAATGGCTAATTGATAACATGCAGACTAATGGAAAAGCATTGGGTTTGGAGGTCAAAGGAATTAATTCTAACATGTTGAATTAATTAGTTTTATTTTGATGGGCTTTGGCAAGTTGTTTAAACTATAAAGATCCCTTCCTTCATTTGTTGATTTATGTATTACAATGGAGACTGAACATTTGGAGAATATCCTACAGGATAAATATAATTAAGGAAAAATATGTTTCTAAGATGAAAAAAAATGATGAGTCAGATTCATAATTTCAAGAGTAGATGTGTGTGTCATTCTAACAATCTAGAGTGAAGGAGCAGTACCAATGGAGAATCCATGTTGGTAGCATGCATAATGGCACCAGTTCACACTTATCTCAGGAGCAATCATGTTCAAAGCCTCAGTGTTCAATATCCAGCACTTAAGGGGCAGCCTACAATAAAAAGTGACTCTAATATGTATTATAGTATGTGTTTGAGAAAGGCAATATTTTGATTTTCAGAAAAAAATAAATTCATTCTATTTTATTATTCAGTTTATTCATTTCAAGTTTCTTTGGCCCTCTCATGTGGGAACTTATTTTATTGAATTAAATATAGTTGTGTTTCAAATGAATGCTATCCTAAAATGGTTGAGAATTCTTGAAATATGTTATTTTCCTAATTTCTTTAAAACTTACCCATCTAAATTTTGCTCATTCATGCTCTTAATAAAGGAAGAGGGTAAAAAAGAAAAATTATGAAATTCTTTGTATCTTGTAGTTTTCTACCTGTACTCTATGGTTTGTAACACATTAGTGTCAATTCGCAATTTTAGGACAAATATTAAACTTGGAGTCAGATAAATGGATTTTAGGCCAAGGTTTATAACTAATTAGTTCAAGAACTTGAAAAGGTAGATTTACTTATTCTCTTTAGGCTTTATTTCATTATCTTTGCTAAAAATGGGAAGTAAACATAAAATATGGGGATGAGAAGTCTTAAAAATATACTGCTAGGGTGCTTACTTGTAATAAATGAGATTCCTGCACTCTAACCCAGATATGCTTTGCTAGCTGAAAATAACAAATCACATCTTTCTGTCCTAGTAAGGAACTATGGAATGGATGTTTTCACAGGTGAGTAAATATTGGAAGGGGGCTTTCAGAGACATGATATGCTAGACTTACCATGTTCAGTATGTCTTTAATCGAATATTCAATTAATTTATTATTAGAAAATATTTCTTATGAAATAATGCAACAGCTACAACTGTTGAGTTTGCTATATATATGTTCACCAGAGGGAGTATTCAAATGAATAAAGTATTTGAAACGGTTTTTAAATTTATATTACAAATTTATAAAAATATGTAAAATGTATCATTTCTGTTGTCTCTACTTGTAACATGGAGTATATTTGTTGATGAGAGTTAATGTGTCAGTCAACTTAAAACAGCCACATACAATTTTGCTGCTTTATCCAATATAAGGCTTGACAGTCCCATAGTATATCTATATCAGTATCTGTATCTGTAACTGTATCTGTATTTATATCTGTATCTATCTGTGTCTCTCTACCTACCATCTGTTTATCTCCTTTTTTCTCCTTGTAAAAGACAGTCAGAAGTATAGTTAGTGGTATGGACCTCCACTCAAACATGAAACCTCTCACATCACCTTGGAGAATAAAGAAACAAACTCTAATTGTTCTTATGATAGGCAGGCTTTTAAAATAACACCAATGATCCACATCCTTGAGCGTGGGAAGGACACAGTGATTTGATTCTGTCACTTTCAAGTTTAGACAGACAACACTGACTTCTTTCTTGTACTCTCTTTTCTTGATATTCTCTACACTCCTCCTCCTAGTCATCTTCCTTGCTTGCTCTGATTAAGCAAACTGTGAGTCACCCAATGGAGAGATCCCTGTTACAAGAAATTGAGGGCATTGTTTGGCCAAAAGTCACTAAAGAATTGAAACTCTAATTGGATACCCCACAAGGAATGGAAACATGCCAAACACCATTTACACTTGGAATTGGATCCTTCCCTGGTCTAGCCTTCAAATGAAACTGAAGCCCTGCTGACTTGTGAGAGACACTGAGCCAGACAATCCAGATAAGCCATGCCAAAATTCCTAAACCACAAAGACTGTGAGAAAATAAATGTTTCGAGCAGCTAAGTTTTGTGATAATTTACTATACAGCAATAGATAACTAATTCCTACTGCTATATTGACTTCTCATGGATAAAACCATATTATAGTTTTGTATATTAAACTATGACCTTTCTTACTCATCTTAAGGGTCTAAAAAATTAAGACTTCTGGGTGATGGCAACATAGAATAAGTAGGCTTCAATATCCATATCTCTCACACACACACACACACACACACACACACACACACACACACACACTCACACATTATAACTTCATGAAGTCACCGCAAACAAACTCTGAAATATTAATAAATCAAAATTTAAGTATGGGGGCCCTGTGTGGCTCAGTTGGTTAAGCATCTGACTTTGGCTCAGGTCATGATCTCACAGTTTGTGACTTTGAGCTCTGAATAGGGCTCTGTGCTGACAGTGTGGAGCCTGCTTGGGATTTTCTGTCTCCCTCTGTGCCATGTTCCACTCATGCTCTATCTCTTTCTCTCTCAAAAGAAATAAACACTTTGAAAAATTTTAAATCCGAGTTTTCAGTCTGAATAATAATGTCTATGAAATATTTCTTGCATTAATGATATAACAAAGCAACTTGTGGTTCTGAGTTCTAAGGGAATGTACCTATTAACATTTACATTTCTATTATTCAAATTCTCATGCCAAATGATAAGAAAAATTTTCAAATTTAGCCTTAAGGGTTCTTCATAGTTTTGTTTCAGCTCTTCATTGTCCCTTCTTATTTTATTATTTTTTTAAATTGTTTGTTTTCATTTCCTTTAAAAGTGGCAGGTTTCTGAAGGTCTTATAATTGCATTATCCATTAAAATCTGATTGAAATAATTACCATTGATTAGAAGAGAAGGGTAGGGTTTTAATGCTTCAAATCAAATGATAAATGTAATATGATCCAGGGATCAGAGTAAGTAGGAAGTGACTGCATTATGTATCTTAATGCTGGTAAATGCTTCTGTAGGTTATTTAAAGGTGCTAAATAGAAGGTTCCTGGGAAGGAAAAGAACCCTTCCAATTAGCTCCCTCTAAAAAGGTCAGCTTTGGAACTGAGAGTCAGCATCTTTGAATTTGGGACTTGAATGACAATTAGCTAAATGTCACAATGTAATTGTAGACTTAGCTAATGTACTCAGCTGACAGTTACCCCAGGATGGTAGTTCTGATATGTGTAATTGCATTCCATCAGTAGCTGTGTAACACTTCCTGTCAGGTGGTCAAAACTCCATAAGGAAGAGACAAAGAGAGAAGCAAATGTGAAAGGTCAAGACCTGAGGTCTCTACCATGAGGTGGTAGTTAACCCAGATTTGAGATGTCTCCTTAATTAAAAGGGATATAACTCTTACTGCTTACATTAAGAAGGACAACTAACATTAAGCCACCAGATTTTGGAAACACCAAGCAATCAATATATCCATTAATCATCCAAGGCTGACTCAAAGGCAGCCAGATCTTGCAAGTATAAGGTTGAATTGCAAACATGAAGTGTGTCATTTTATTTTTGCTAAGTAACAGTATGAAAGCACTAAGGAAAATGAGAAGGAGAAGGAGTAAGAAGAAGAGGAGGAGGAGAAGCATAAATGCCCAATCAATTTATATTCAGAGTGCCATTAGCAATCAATGGGATAAATCTTTCATATGGGAATTTTAATAAATGTATCATTATTAACAAATGTATTATGTAATATAGTAAATTTCAGTCTATGAAGAACTGACAAATATATGTTATTATTTGATCCTGATAATAACATTATGAATAAAAGGAGAAATTTTAAATTTTGTCATTTATAAATGAAGAAAACAATTAGAGACTTTATCAGACTTATTGTAAAGAATATAACTAGAAAATGAGACCACTAGTATTTATAACATGATTCAGGTTGCTTCTTTTGTAATTACCAAAAAAAATCATGTATTGCAAAAATACAGTGTATGTGTGTGCATGTATATGTACACCTTTGCATCCAATAAATTCTAGCAGAAGACTTACATTTATTCTCTACTGGGTGTGTGTGTGTGTGTGTGTGTGTGTGTGTGTGTGTGTGTCCTTTTTGGAAGGAGGTAAAGGTAGTTAGTTACCTATATAGATTGCATTGGCTTACTTTAGCAGATCTGAATAAATACCTGTATGAGCACTGATTCAAGTAAGCATACTCTTTTCCCCTGCAACTTTACTTTTTACTTGAAACCTGTGTGAAAGAGTCTCATCATGCAAGATATGAAACTCATCTACTAACACAATGAAACACACACACACACACACACACACAACTATATGTGTGTGTATATATATATATGTATATATAATATATAAATAATATATATAATTATATATGGTATATAATATATAAATATATATAATTTATATATAATATATAAATGCATACAATTTATATATAATATATAAATGCATATATATAAATGTATATTTGTATTTGTTCTAACTCTAAGGAAGTTAATAAGTACTATTCATTCTAAAGCAATCATTTTAGGGGTGCCTGGGTAGTGCAGTCAGTTAAGAGGTGGACTCTTGATCTGGGCTCAGGTCATGAGTTCACAGTTCTGAGTTCAAGCCCTGCATTGGGCTCTGTGCTGATGGCACAGAGCCTGCTTGGGATTCTGTCTCTCTTTCTCTCTGCTCTTTCATTGCTTGTGTGTATGCTCTCTCTCAAAATAATTAAACATAAAAAATTAAAGTAACAATTTTAGTGATATTTATTGGGACCGTATGATTAGAAAATTGAATCTAAGGTAATTTTATTCTGTTGTTTCTCATTGAAAGTAGTTTTGCCAAATTACACATATCTTTAGAAGGGCAATGCAATTGGAAATTAGCTGACATGCTTGATTTGAAAGAGCTAAAGTAAAACTATGCACTGATCCTAAAAATAATCACTAGTTATCAACAGTGTCTGTTGAAAGTGTCCAATGACACTAATGAGTTGGAAATAAAACATGTGCAGTTTCACAAAAAGAAAGTTTATAACATTTTGAATCTAGTCTAGCAATGCTGGAAGTCTTGGTGAAACTCTTCCCATGGCCAGGTACACAGGCAGTGTACATAATTAAGAAACATGGTGCTATAGACTATTTATATCTCCCCAAAATTCATGTTAAATCATAATGCCCAGTGTGATGGTATTTGGAGATGGGAACTTTGAGAGGTGAATAGGTCATGAGGTGGGAGATATCACAAATGGGATTAGTGCCCTTAGAAAGGGGACTGCAGGGAGCTTCCTTACCTACTTCCATTTGATGATAAAACAAAAAGATCATGCTGTAGGAACCAGGAAGGGGGCTCTCACTAGACACCAAATCTGCCATAATTAGATTTTGGACTTCCCAGACTTCTGAATGGTAAGAATTAAAATTCTGCTGTTTATAAGCCACTGAGTGCACAGTATTCTGTTAGAGTAGCCTAAATATACTAAGACACATGGCAAGCATAAAATTTGTTGTGGTGGGCAGTAATGAAGTATATTTATATGGCATGTTGAAGCTAAGGAACAAAGAAAGTTTCTCTGTTCAAGACCATATAATGCACGGCTAAGCTCATGAGTTTTCTAGGATAAGGATTCAGAAAATAGTGATGCATAGCACCAAGAAATAACCTATGCCATAACAAATTTACTTAAAATTGCCCCTTAGATAGAATCTAAGCTTTTTCATTGAAACATATAAGAACACTTTTGTATGCCTCATTTTTCCTGAAAATAATTTGCTTTCTTTTCATCACTCCTCAAATGGGGCAGGGATTTTGCAAGGAATAGAAGAGCTCCCCCACCCCCTCCCACCACCCTGCCCAGGAGAAAAGGACTGTCTGTAAGAGGAGAAGTATCCTTTAAACTGCTCTGAGGAAAAACTAATAATTATTCCCCTAGGATAGAGGGTATTTTGTGTCTACATATGAACCAAATCAGCATTATGCCAGTTCATTTGAAGGAAGGAGAAAAGATCTGGCAGCTACAAAGATTGATGCCCAGTTAAACAAGTCATTAGGTGGTTAGGTCATGTTTTGAAAAATAAAGTTTGCTCCCCCTCCCTGTATTTTAATGTACAAGTCAAGGTAGAAATTTTATTTGTAAGTCATTCTGAAAGATAGAGTGTTCACATAACTAAAAATTTTATTGAAAGGAAAGACATTTGTGCAACCATATAATGATATCCTTTTTATTGGACTATTGTTAAAGAATTATATCATATATAGTATTGCAAATCATTCCCATAAACATTGTTATGGGAGTGAAATATTGTCTGGCTATAGAGGAGCTCTCCAGCAATATTAATATTAAATTTACTCAATGCTTTGTGTCCCATCATCTGGATTTCAAAGTGATCTTTTGCTAAAATAAAAGCATTGTTAAAGGGGCACAAACATAATAATGAAGCACAGTTATGGTGTAGTACTAATAAAGACCATGAAGAACCACCTTTTAAAGGTAGGTTAAATTAGGCTTAGACAAATAATAAACATTTTTGGAAAAAGAAGCACTATGTCCCTATTTAGTTCAAGATAAAATACTTGTCATCTGCAAGACATAATTTGGAGGGGGAAAGACAGTTATAACAGTTAAGAACAAAATATTAATCTAGGTAATAGCTATACTGAAAAGTTAAAAGTAGAAAGAAGAACCTTGAAGCTGATATTGTCCTTAATTCATAGTCACTGGAGCACAGGAATCATAGAACTAATGTATCCTCACAGATACTTAGGATTCTACCAGGCTACATTCAATACTAATTAAAGTTCTTACAATGACAGGGTCACAGTGCTAAAACAGACCTTGGTTTTCAAAGAAGACAAGGAACAGACATTTCCAGCTGAGTATTCAGAGACTGGGCTCCTGAATATCTGCAGACAGTACCGTTCATAAGTGTACAGCAAAGAGAGCTAAATCTCTCCTTCCTTGTTTCATTTCTTTCAAAGTCTCCCCATTGTTAGCTCTGTACAAGTTAGGGCCAGAAGCTTGAAAGGGTGGAAAATTGTGAATCAAGAAAAAGTCTAAATCAAAAAGTCAGATAATCTTCCGTAGATATAATTTATTGGGATTAAATAGATGGGGGACAAGTTCTGGACTGCTAACTGAGGAGACATTCTTCTGTCCAGCATTAATGACCTCAATTAGGACTTTGGCTTTTGGTTACTACTAAGTGCTTGAGGTTGCTTGCATACTAAGACACATGGCAAGCATTTATAGGCATTCCTATAAAATTACAGGAAAAGGGGAGATTGACTACTGAACTGAAAATATTCATCTTTTTCCTTTGCTTAATAGAAGGCAATATCAACTGTATAGCCATTTGAATCGTGCTTGTCAGAAGGTTAAAATAGGTAATTTCAAGATGGGATTTTAAAAACACAAAAGATTTTGTCTAACAATTAGCCAAGACCTGACACTGGCTCTAAATTTCCATTGTAACTCTTCTTTCAGTATAGAAACTCAATGACCAAAAGTTTTCTTTTAAAGACACGAGAATGTGCATATAAGTGATATTAATCAATTATGATTCATTAACATGTTGGCATTCTTAAATTAATCAGATTTGCTAACACGTTTAGATTCTAGAAGCTATAAAGAGAATATGAAGACAATAGGCGTTGGGCTACTAAGATCTGATTTCAGTAGTTGATGAGAATGATCAGATGTTCAGGATGTCTGAAGATAAGGAAAACTGGAAAATAAGTAGAGAATATTGGAATAAAGGCTAAAGAGGCACTGAGTGATACTGATCAATATAACAGCTGATGTAATATGCCACTCATTGTTATCTACTTTAAATACCCTTTATTTACCCCTAAAATACCCTTAAGGGTATTTACCCTTAAATACCCTTTATTTACCCCTATTTTTTTTTTATAAGATGGAGCAGATAATGAAACCCTCAGTTACATGCTCTTGGATTTACCAGCTTTTAAAAAAAATGATAGTGGAAGAGTTGGAGATTAAGGTCATTTGTTACATATTTGTTTCTAGAGGATTCTATAACATATAATTATGGTCATTGGTAAATCTTAAAAAATGCAGATCATGGGGCGCCTGGGTGGCGCAGTCGGTTAAGCGTCCAACTTCAGCCAGGTCACGATCTCGCGGTCCGTGAGTTCGAGCCCCGCGTCGGGCTCTGGGCTGATGGCTTGGAGCCTGGAGCCTGTTTCCGATTCTGTGTCTCCCTCTCTCTCTGCCCCTCCCCCGTTCATGCTCTGTCTCTCTCTGTCCCAAAAGTAAATAAACGTTGAAAAAAAAAAATTTAAAAAATGCAGATCATGAAAAAACATAGTTGCAAGACTTCTTGTGTACAAATCCCTAAAAACATTTCCTTAAGAAATAATATTTTTTCTCTGATTAAAAGCATTAAGTGAGGAAAAGCCCCAATATCCAAGGGTGGTCTAGTTATTTGGAAATTTTGACTATTAGAAATTTATTTGTTAGAATAAACTGACCTCTTTTCCTTTATATTTAATCTATTGGTCCAAAAACTCTGGGGCCATTTAGATGAAATGTAATATCTCTTTCAAATAATAAAACTAAGAGAAAATAAAAATAAATTTCCTCATGAATTTTCTTTAATCAGTGAAAAAAATCATATATATGGTATTGATTTCTTTTCTGATTACTCTCCCTGGACACATTCTAGTTTATCAATGTCACTATTTAAAATTGCAATGCCCAGAACTGAATTCAACAATAAGAGGTATGGAATGATAGGAAAAAAAAACAGTTTAGTGTTTTCATCTTCCTTATATGAGATACATACATTACTTCCTTTCAGGCAGTCTGATTACATCAGAGTCCAAAGTTGTAACATCACGTTATTTATCAAATTGTATTTCCAGATATCTACAACTTGATGTATTTTATGTTATTAAATTTAATAAAGTCCTATTATACAATTGTTTTATTTAATAAATACAGAACTCACTATCTCTTCCCATTAAATTTACACTTAGACATTTCACTCCATTATTTCCATCTTCCTACTCCTTCTGCCCACTCTACTTGCCATGCAGGTTATTCAAAAACTTTCATCTCTCTCTTATCCAAAGACTTGACAAACTTAAAGAGCTGGTTCAGAATTTGGTTCAGACAGAGTAGAAACTGAATTAAATCTTCCTCACTCACTAATTTTGTGACCTGAGCCTTTGGGATATAACGTCTTTCTCTGTAAAATGGGGTCACATGGGTTATGAAATTCATATAAAGATTAAAATTAATTAAATATGTAAAGTATTTAGCACAATTTCTCATCTAATGACAAATAGCCATCATTATGAGCGTTTTTATTGTTTTCATCCAAGTCACTAATACAAGTAAACATAAATTCACATCGTAGCATTGCAATCCATCAATCCATTTGTACAAGGACCAAGTTGCTGTACCTAAATTCACTTTATTAACCACTCATAAATATGCATAACATCCAATTGCTCTACTTAAAATTTAATGCCACTTTATATGAAGCTCTTTCAACTAAAGTCAAATTGTTTAGTGATTATTATACCCAATACCCATTTCTTCAAAATTCACACAACTATTAAATACTTCTAATTTTGTCTATGGATCTCATTTTTATCCCACCAATTTTTGAAGCACTTGAAAAGCTCTTTTGGAGTGTTGGATCCTGGACTACAGTCACCTTGGGATAAGCTAACAAATTCATCTTTCTGGGGAAAAAAATCCAAATTGAAATTTAGTACAGTTTAAGTTTTGACAAATTTTGTCCAAATAGAAAAATAAATCTCAAGTTTCCTCACCTCTCTGGATATAAAGGAAGATATTTTATTTATTCTAAGATTAAGTAATTAGATGTAACAATCAGTCATCAGTTATGAGAACCCAACATATTTCACACATGTGACAGGTACTGGGAGATGACTAAGCTTTCTATGGTGTGGACAACAGTTGATAAACCATTCTCTCATCTTTCAGTAACAAGGCATGACTCTTTATTTTTTTATGAATACTTTATGTTTTTTAAACAGTTTTAGGTTCACAGCAAAATTAAGATGAAGGTACAGAGATTTCCCATAACCCACTCACCTTACACTCTTACTGTTATAATCACCTATACATTGTATAGGTTTGGTCAAGTGTAAAATGACATGTATCCATCATTATAATACAGAGTACTCTCGCTACCCTAAAATCCACTTTGCTCCATTAATTTATCCCCCTCTGCCATCTCAACCCCTGGCAAATACCGATCTTTTAACCATCTGCACAGTTTTGTCTTTTCCAGAATTTCATATCCTTAGAATATAGTGTATAACCTATTCAGATTGGTTTAAGTTACTAATATACATTTAAAAATCTCCCATATCTTTTCATGGCTGATAGATCATTTTTGTATAGTGCTGAATAACAGTCCATTGTCTACATGTACCACATTTTAAATTTCACCATCTAATGAGGTTAATATTGATTAATTCAGTGTTTCAGCAAGTTGGAATAAATCTTCCATAACACTGTGTGCATGTTTTGCGTGAACATAAGTGTTCAACATCTTTCAGAAAATAACAAAGAGAATTATTGATGGATCATAAGGTAAAATTAAATTTGGTTTTGTAAGAAACTTTCAAACTGTCTTGCAAAGTATCTGTACCATTTTGCATTTCTCATTTGCTCCACATCCTTGTCAGCATTTGGAGTTGTCTGGGTTCCAGATTCTGACTTTTCAAATTGGTAGGTAGTGGTATCTCGGCGCTATTGTAGTTTGCATTTCCCTGATAACATATGATATGGAGCATCTTTTCATATACTTGCTTGCTATTTGTGTATCTTCTTTGCAGAGTGTCTGTTAAAGTCTTTGACACATTTTTAATCAGGTTATTTATATTGTTGAGTTTTAAGAGTTCTTTGTATATATTGATTAACAGTCCTTAATCAGATGTATCTTCTGCAAATCTGTCCTCCAAGTCTGTGCTATCTTCTCGTTCTCTTTACATTATCTTTCATAGAGCAAAAGTTATTTTAATGATATCCAGCTTATCAATTATTTCTTTTAAAGGCTGTGCCTTTGGTGTTGTATTTAAACACTTGTCACCATATCCAGTTCATTTAGGATTTTTCTTATGTTATCTTCAGGGAGTTTTATAGTTTGGCATCTTAAATTTAGGTTTCTAAGGCGTTTTAAGTTAATTTTAGGGAAAGATGAATGGTCTGTGTGCAGATTTTAATTAAAAAAATTTTAATGTGGATGCCACTATTTGTTGAAAAGAACATCTTCCCTTCATTGTATTGCCTTTCTCCTTTGTCAAAGGCCAGTTGACTGTATTTATGAAAGTCAATTTCTATTCTCTATCCTGTTCCATTGATTTACTTGTCTCTTATTTTATCACTACCATACTGTCTTGATTACTATATCTTTATAGTAAGCCTTGAAGTCAGGTGGTGTCAGTCTTACAGTCTCTTCTTATTCAATACTGTATTGGCTATTCTAGGTCTTTGCCTGTCTATAATTTTAGAATCAGTGTGTCAATATCTACAAAACTACAGTTTCCCCATGTAGATCTTTTACATATTTTGTTAGATTTATGCATAAGTATTTCACTTTTTTGGTTGCTAATGTAAATGCATATTGTGTTTCTAATCTCATATGTCACTGTTCATGCCATGTATACATGGAAGTGTTGACCTATCCTACAACTTTGGTATTTTGCTTTTTAGTGCCACAAGTTTTATGCTGATTCTTTCATATTTTTACATAGATGATCATGTCACCTGTAAATAAAGACAGTTTTATTTCTTCCTTCCAAATCTGTATATCTTTTATTTATTTTTCTTGTTTATTTTGTTAGGCAAGGACCTCCAGTATACTGTTAAAAAGGAGTAATGAGAGCAGACATTTGCATCTTATTCTAGATCTTAGCAGATGTACCATTGGCTGAGGGTTTTTGTAGATATTTTTAATCAAGTTAAGGAAAGTCCATTCTAAGCTTACTAAGACGTTCTATCATTAATGGATATTGGAGTTTGTCAAGTGCTTTGTCCTTATCTATTGATATAATCATGTTTCTTCTTCTTTTTTTCTGTTTTAGCCTGTAGATGTAATAGATCACATTAATTGATTATTTCAAAGTTTGCGCATCAACTGGACATTGTTTTTCCTAAGTTTTTATTTAAATTCCAGTTAGTTAACATACAGTGCAGTATCAGTTTCAGGTGTAGAATTTAGTATTCATCACTTACATTCAACACCTGGTGCTCATCACAACAAGTGCCCTCCTTGATACCCATCACCTATTTAATCCATTCTCTGGCACATCTCCCCTCCAGTAACCATCAGACTTTTAAGAGTCTGTTTCTTGGTTTGACTCTCTTTCCCCCTCCATGTTCATTTGTTTTGTTTCTTAAAATCCATATACAACTGAAATTTGAATGTTGAACTAGCCTTCTATAGCTGGGGTAAATCCCACTTGGTTATATAATTCTTTTTATACATTGCTGGATTTGATTTACTATTTTATTGAAGCTGTTTGTATCTATGTTCACAAGAGATATCATTCTGTAGTTTTCTGGTGATATTTTAGTCTGGATTTGGCATTAAGGTATTTCTGACCTCATAGGATGAATTAAATAGTATTTTCTCTGCTTCTTTCTTATGAAAGGTATTGTAGATTATTCATTTAATTTCTGTCCTCAATGGGAAGAATTCACCAGTCAACCACTCTGGGCCCAGTGCATCCTATTTTTGAAAAGTTATTAATCATCAATTCAATTTCTTCAACAGACATAAGCATATTAACATTGCTTATTGATTATTTTGAATATTGGAAGATTCTGTTATTTGAGGAATTGGTTCATTTCATCTAGGTTCTCAAATTTGTGGGCATATAATTATTCACTATATCACGTTCATCCTTTTAATGTTGATGAATCTGTGTTTATGCCCCCATTTTTATTTCTGATATTAGTAATTTGTGTCCTTTATCCTTTTTTTTTTTCAACGTTTATTTATTTTTGGGACAGAGAGAGACAGAGCATGAACGGGGGAGGGGCAGAGAGAGAGGGAGACACAGAATTAGAAACAGGCTCCAGGCTCTGAGCCATCAGCCCAGAGCCCGACGCGGGGCTTGAACTCACGGACCACGAGATCGTGACCTGGCTGAAGTCGGATGCTTAACCGACTGCGCCACCCAGGCACCCCTATCCTTTTTTCTTAATTAACCTTTCAATGGCTTATCAATTTTATTGACCTTTTCAAAGAACTAACTTTGCTTTTGTTGATTTTTTTGTATTGATTCATGATTTTGATCTCACTGATTTCTGCTCTTTAATTTCTTTTCTTCTGCTTACTTTGGATTTCATCTCCCATCTTTTGCTAGTTTCCTTGGGGGCAAATGTGTAGTTCACTGATTTTAGATTTTTCTTCTTTTTAATATATGCATTCAATGCATATACTTCACTCTAAGCATGATTGTGTTGCATCATACAAATTTTGAATTAACTCTTTTTTTAAATTTTCATATAGTTCTAAATATTTAAAAAGTTCTCTCAGTGTTTATACTTGACCCATGTGTTACTTACAATTGTGTTGTCTGATCTCCGTGTATTTTGTTACTTTCCAGTTATCTGTCTGTTGTTGATTTCTATTGTAATTTCATTAGGGTCTGAGAGCAGACATTGTATGATTTCAATTTTTGAAATTTGTCAGGGTGTGTTTTCTGGCCCAGAACATGTTCTATCCTCTTCAATATTCCATGTGAACTTGAGAAGAATATATATTCTGCTGTTTTGATATTAGTCTCTAGATGCCAATTATGTCCAGTTAATTGATATTGTCGTTGAGTACAGTTATGTCTTTCCTAATTTTACATGGAGAAGGAAATCATACACTTACCTCATACCATATACATAAATAAACTAAAAAACTGGATTGAAGATTTAAATGTAAGACCTGAAACCACAAAACTACTAGAAGAAATGAAAGGGAAACCTTCTTGACATGGTCTTGCCATTAACATTTTGGGTATGAAAGCAAAAACACAAGCAACTAAAGTAAAGATAGTCATTAAAAAGCTTCAGTACAGGTAAAACAATCAACAGAATGAAAAGACAATCTGTGAAAAGAGAGAAAATATTTGCAAACCATATATCTGACTATTAATTTATCCCAAGATATATAAGGGACTCATCCACCTCAACAGAAAACAAAACAAATAACCCATTTTCAAAAATGGGCCAAGGACTGGACTAGACATATCTTGGAAAAAGATATACAAATATCCACAAAGTATATGAAAAATTGCTCAATATTACTAATTATCAGGTAAATGCAAACCAAAACCATAATGAGAAATCATCTTACACTTGTTTGAAATGGCCATTATTAAAGAGAAATAACAAGTGTTGGTCAGGTATAGAGAAAAGGGAACCCTTACACACTTTTGGTGGGAATGCAAATTGCTGCAGCCACTATGGAAAACAGTATGGAGAGTCCTCAAAAAATTAAAAATTGAACTAACATATGATACAATATTTCCACTTCTGGGTGTTTATCTGCAGGAAATGAAAACACTAACTCAAAAAGCTATATACATCCTAATGTTCAAAGCAGTATTGTTTCCAGTAGCCAAGACATGGAAGTAACCTAAGTGCTCATCAATGGATGAATGGATAAATAAGTTGCGGCATATACCTAAAATAGAACATTATTCATCCATAAAGAAGGAAATCTTGCCATTAGCAAAGCCCACAGATGGACCCTGGGGGCATTATGCTAAGTGAAACAAGTCAGAGACAGAAGACAAATACTGTATAATCTCACTCATATGTGACAAAAATACCAAACTATATAAACTGAGAACAGATTAGTGGTTGTCAGATTTGGGGGGATAGGGGATGGATGAGATGGGTGAAGGGGATCAAAAGCTACAAATTTCCAGTTATAAAATAAATAAGTCATAGGGATGTAATGTACAGCATGGTGACTGTACTGTATTAGAAAGTTACTAAGAGAGTAAATCTTAACAGTTCTTATCACAAGAAAAAATTTGTTAGTAAATGTGGTAGTAGATATCAACTAGACTCACTGTAATAATTTAACAATATATACAAATATCGAATCATATTGTACACCTGAAAATTAGACAACATTATATGTCAGTTATATTTCAATAATTTTTAAATAGTAATTATGTGAGGTGATGAATACTATGTGAGATGATGAAAAATGAGCTTGATTGCAGTGATTATTTCACAATTAATACATATATAAAAACATCAACTTGCACACTTTAAATATATGCAACTTTTTATTTGTTAACTATGCTTCAGTAAAGCTGGTGGGGGAGGAAACTCTGCTTCATTATTTATATTCAACAAAACCGACCATCATCAAGGTATATCATAGTCAAATTCACAAAATGCACAGACACGGAAAGAATTATGAAAGAAGAGAAAAAAACGTCCTTAACATATAAGGGAAGGCAGATATGTTTGCAGCAGACCTATCCACAGAAACTTGGCAGGCCAGAAAGGAATGGCAGGATATATTCAACGTGCTGAGTCAGAAAAATATGTAGCCAAGAATTCTTTATCCAGCAAGGCTGTCACTCAAAATAGAAGGCGAGATAAAGAATTTCCCAGACAAACAAAAACTAAAGTAGTTCATGACCACTAAACCAGCCCCCCAAGAAATTTGAAGGGGGACTCTTTGAGTGAAGAAAAGATGAAACAAAACAAAAAAGATCAAAAGCAACAAAGACTAGAAAGGACCAGAAAACATCGCCAGAAAGTTCAACTCCACAGGCAACACAATGGCACTAAATTCATATCTTTCAGTACTCACTCTAAATGTCAATGGACTAAAAGCTCCAGTTGAAAGATATGGTATCAGAATTGATAAGAAAAGAAGATCCATCTATATGCTGCTTACAAGAGATCCATTTGAGACTTAGAGATACATGTATATTGAAAGTAAGGGGATGGAGAACCATCTATCATGTTAATGGTCATCAAAATAAAGCTGGAATAGCCATATTTATATCAGACAAACTAGGTTTAAAAAAATTTTTTTTTTTTAACGTTTATTTATTTTTGAGACAGAGAGAGGCAGAGCATGAACGGGGGAGGGTCAGAGAGAGAGGGAGACACTGAATCGGAAGCAGGCTCCAGGCTCTGGGCCATCATCAGCCCAGAGCCCGACGCGGGGCTCGAACTCACAGACCGTGAGATCGTGACCTGAGCTGAAGTCGGACGCTTAACCGACTGAGCCACCCAGGCGCCCCTAGGTTTTAAAATAAGATTGTCACAAGAGATGAAGAAGGGCATTATATCAAAATTAAGGAATCTATCCACCAAGATCTAACAACTGTACATATTTATGCCCCAAACCCCCAATATGGGGACACCTAAATATATAAACTAATTAATAACAAACATAAAGAAACTCATTAATAATAATACCATAATGATAGGGGACTTCAACACCCCACTTATAAGCAATGGACAGATCATCTAAGCAGAAAGTCAACAAGGAAACAATGGCTTTGAATGACACACTGGACCAGATAGACATAACAGATATATTCAGAACATTTCATACTAAAACAGCAGAATACACCCTCGTCTCAAGTGCACATGGAACATTCTCCAGAATAGATCACATACTGAAACATAAATGAGACTTCATAAAGTACAAAAAGATCGAGATCATATCTTGCACAGTGCTATGAAACTCTAAATCCAACACAAGAAAATTTTGGAAAGACCATGAATATTTGGAGACTAAAGAACATCCTACTAGGGGTGCCTGGGTGGCGCAGTCGGTTAAGCGTCCGACTTCAGTCAGGTCACGATCTCGCAGTCCGTGAGTTCGAGCCCCGCGTCAGGCTCTGGGCTGATGGCTCGGAGCCTGGAGCCTGTTTCCGATTCTGTGTCTCCCTCTCTCTCTGCCCCTCCCCCGTTCATACTCTGTCTCTCTCTGTCCCAAAAATAAATAAACGTTGAAAAAAAAAATTAAAAAAAAAATTAAAAAAATAAAAAAAGAACATCCTACTAAAGAATGAATGGGTTAACCAAGAAACTAAAAAGGAAATTAAAAAGTACACGGAAGTCAATGAAAATGAAGACATGACAGCCCCAAATCTCTGGGATGCAGCAAAAGTGGTCATAAAAGGGAAGGATATAGCAATCCAGGGCTTCCTAAGGAAGGAACAAAGGTCTCAAATACACAACCTAACCTTACACCTAAAAGAGCTGGAGAAAGAACAGCAAACAAAGCCCCAAAACAGCAGAATAAGGGAAATAATAAAGATTAGAGCAGAAATCAATGATACGTATTAAAAAAAAACAAAAAAAACAGTACAATAGATCAATGAAACCAGGAGCTAGTTCTTTGAAAGAATTAACAAAATTGATAAACCCCTAGCCAGATTGATCAAAAAGAAAAAGGAAAGGACCCAAATAAATAAAATCAAGAATGAAAGAGATCACAACCAACACAGAAGAAATATAAACAATAATAAGAGAATATTATGAGCAATTATATGTCAATAAGTCGGGCAATCTGGAAGAAACAGACAAATTCCTAGAAACATATAAACTACCCAACCTGAAACAGGAAGAAATAGAAAAATTGAACACACCCATAACCAGTAAAGAAATTGAATCAGTAATCAAAAATCTCCCAACAAATAGGACTTCAGGGCTGGACTGCTTTCCGGGGGGATTCTACCAAACATTTAAATAAGACTTAATGCCTATTTTTTTGAAGCTATTCCAAAAAAATGGAAATAGAAGGAAAACTTCCAAAATCATTCTACAAGGCCAGCATTACCTTGACTCCAAAATAAGACAAAGACCCCACTAAAAAGGAAAACTACAGACCAATTTCCCTAATGAACATGGATGCAAAAAATTGTCAACAAGATACTAGCCAATCAGTATCCAACAATACATTAAAAAAATTATTTACCACGATCAAGTGGGATTTATTCCTGAGATGCAGGGCTAGTTCAATATCTGAAAATCAATCAATGTGATACATCACATTAATAAAAGTAAGGATAAGAACCACATGATCCCCTCAATAGATGCAGAGAAAGCATTTGATAAAATACAGCCTCCTTATAAAAACCCTCAAGAAAGTAGGGATAGAAGGATCATACCTCATGATCATAAAAACCATATATGAAAAACCCACTGCTAATATCGTCCTCAATGGAGAAAAACAGAGCTTTCCCCCTAAGGTCAGGAACACAACAAGGATGTCCACTCTCACCACTGTTATTCAACACAGTGTTGGAAATCCTAGCCTCAGCAATCAGACAACACAAAAAAATAAAAGGCATCCAAATTGTCAAGGAGGAAGTTAAATTTTCACTCTTCGTGGATGACATGACATTCTATGTGGAAAACCCAAAATACTCCACTATATACTGCTAGGACTGATACATGAATTTGGCAAAGTGGCAGAGTATAAAATCAATGTATAGAAATCATTTCTATACATCAACAAGGCATTTCTTTTTTTATTATTTTTTTTTACTGTTTATTTATTTGTGACAGAGAGAGAGACAGAGCATGAGCGAGGGAGGGGCAGAGAGAGAGGGAGACACAGAATCCAAAGCAGGCTCCAGGCTCTGAGCTGTCAGCACAGAGCCCAATGCAGGGCTCGAACTCACAGACCGCGAGATCATGACCTGAGCCGAAGTCGGACGCTCAACCAACCAAGCCACCCAGGCGCCCCAACAGTGCATTTCTATACACCAACAATGAAGCAGCAGAAGGAAAATCATGGAATCAACCTCATTTACAATTGTACCAAAAACCATGAAGTACCTAGGAATAAACCTAACCAAAGAGGTGAAAATCTATACACTGAAAACTATAGAAAGTTCATGAAAGAAATTGAAGAAGACACACACAAAAAAAGTGGAAAAAACATTCCATGCTCAAAGATTGGAAGAACAAATACTAAAATGTAGATACTACCAAAGCAATCTACATATTCAATGCAATCCCTATAAAAATAACACCAGAAGGATGCCTGGGTAGCTCATTATGTTGAGCATCTGACTTTGGCTCAGGCCATAATCTCACAGTTCATGAGTTCAAGCCCATGTAGGGCTCTGTGCTGACAGCTTGGAGTGTGGAGCTTGCTTCTGATTCTGTGTCTCTGACTGTCTCTGTCCCTCCGCCCACTGTGCTCTCTCTTTCTCTCAAAAATAAACATTAAAAAATTAACACCAGCATTCTTCATAGAGCTAGATAAACAATCTTAAAATTTGTATGGAACCAGAAAAGACTCCAAATAGCCAAAGCAATCTTAAAAACAGAAACCAAAGCTGTAGGCATAACAATCCCAGACTTCAAGATGTATTTCAAAACTATAATCATCAAGACAGTATGGTACTGGCACAAGAACAGACACACAGAACAATGGAACAGAATAGTGAATCCAGAAATGGACCCACAAATGTATGGCCAACTAATCTTTGACAAAGCAGGTAAGAATATCCAATGGAAAAAAGATAGTCTCTTCAGCAAATGGTTCCGGGAAAACTGGACAGCGACATGCTGAAAAATGAACCTGGACCACTTTCTTACACCATACACAAAAATAACTCAAAATGGATGAAAGACCTAAGCATGAGAGAGGAAGCCATCAAAATCGTAGAGGAGAAAACAGGCAACATCTTTGACCTCAGCCGCAGCAAATTCTTACTTGACATGTCTCCAGAAGCAAGGGAAACAAAAGCAAAAATGTACTATTGGGACCTCATCAAGGTAAAATCTTCTGCACAGTGAATGAAAGAATCAGCAAAACTAAAAGACAACGGAATGGAGAAGATATTTGCAAATGACATATCAGATGAAGGGTTGGTATCCAAAATATAAAGAACTTATCAAACTCAGCACCCAATAAATAAATAATCCAGTGAAGGAATGGGCAAAAGATATGAATCACACTTGTCCAAAGAAGACATCCAGAATGCACACAGACACATGAAAAGATGCTCAACATCATTCATCATCAAGGGCATACAAATCAAAACCACAATGAGATACCACCTCACACTTGTCAGAATGGCTAAAATTAACAACTCAGGCAATCACAGATGTTGGCAAGAATGTGGAGAAAGAGGATCTCTTTTGCACTGCTGCTGGGAATGCAAATTGGTGCAGCCACTCTGGAAAATAGTATGGAGGTTCCTCAAAAAATTAAAAATAGGAGTATCCTATGACCCAGCAATTCCACTACTAAGTAATTATCCAAAGGATACAGGTATGCTGTTTCAAAGGGGCACATGCACCCCAATGTTTATAGCAGCACTATTGACAATAGCCAAAGTATGGAAGGAGCCCAAATATCCATCGACTGATGAATGGATAAAGAATGAAAAAAAAAATATACACACACACACACACACACACACACACACACACACACATAATGGAGTATTACTCAGCACTCAAAAGGAATTAAATCTTGCCATTTGGAACAACGTGGATGGAACTAGAATGTATTATGCTAAGCAAAATAAGTCAGAGAAAGACAAATATCATATGACTTCACTCACATGTGGAATGCAAGATACAAAACAGATGAACATAAGGGAAGGGAAGTAAAAATAATATAAACAGAGAGGGTGACAAACCGTAAGAGACTCTTAAATACATAGAACAAACTGTGGGTTGCTGGAGGGGTGTTGGGTGTGAGGATGGGCTATATGTGCAAGGGGAGTTAAGAAGGACACCTGTTGGGATGAGCATTGGGTGTGATGTGTAAGTGATGAATCACTAAGTTCTATTCCTGAAAATATTATTAAACTATATGTTAACTAACTTGAATTTAAACTAACAAAATAAAAATAAAAATAAAAATGAATAAATTGAACTTTTTCATTTCATTTCTCTTTTTTAAAAAATTCATTTAGTCTGAATTATCTCATTAATTTTCATCATGTTTTTCTTTTAAGACATATCTTTTAAGGCTCTGCATATCCTTCTCAGCCTCAGTTTAGTTCTCTCCCAAATGTTTTGATATGCAATATTCTAATCATCATGCAGTTAGTTATAAATGATTTCTAATTCCCACTATGATATCTATTTCTACCCAAACATTATTTTGCAATAGGCTTATTAATTTTCAAACATGTCAATTATGCAATTATGCTGAATCTTTTCATTTATAGCGTAGTGCATTAGCAATAGAACACCGATTGGTGTCATAGAGTCTTGAAGTCTATATATACAGTCAGTTTTTATCAATATCCTTGTATTTGGAAAGATTAAATTCTGCAGTCTCTGGGTTTGTTGTTCTATATATAAATATTAGGATAATTTTTAAAATGTGTTCAAATCTTATATAGCTTTTTTTAACCTTAGTCAAACTGCCCTATAAATTGCAAAGAAAAGTATGTTAAAGTGAAATGCCTGGGATTTCTGTCTTTTGCTTTCTATGTTTTGAGGATAAACTGTTTTAGTGAATGGCCTCTTAGAACATTTATGTAACCATGGTAATCAGATTTTTTTTTTAATACAAGTTAGTTAACATACAGTGAAATAATGATTTCAGGAATAGAATTTCGTGATTCATCACTTACATATAACCCCCAGTGCTCATCCCAAGTGCCTGCCTTTTTTGTTTGTTTGTTGTTTGTTTGCTTACATTCTATTTTGTCTGTTATCAAGGTAGCTGTATCAGCTTTTCTGGTTTGAATCTTCTTAGTTGTTCCTTTTCAACTTTTACTATGAATCATTTGATACTTTAGTTGTGTCTCTTATAAACATCACAGTTTGGATTACATTTATAATCCATGATGACAAGTTTTTTTTCTGAAGAAATTAACTTTAGTTATAAAAACTAAAGGTATAAGTGGACTTGTTTTCACTTTACATTTCACCTATTTTGTATATATTTTTTGTTTTCCCTTTTATATTTTAGCTTCCATTTGAATTTATTATTGATTCTTTCTGTTTATATCCCTCTACTAGTTTGTTAAGTTATACTTTTTGTTTCTATCCTGTATTATTTTCTCTGGACATTACAAAATGCACACTTGATCAATCTCTAAGATTCATCAAAACATTTTACTTTGCCCAGGTGAATTTGAAGATTTTAGAACACCTTAATTTCTTTCTTCCACATCAACAACTGCATGCTAATTTGTGTGTGTTTTAATTCTTTTGTTTTTCATGTAAATTCCACAAAACGCTAATACCATCTTATGCAACTAATATACATTTAGCATTACCTATGTGTATTTAACATGTTGTGTGATTTTCCTTGTTCCTTTAACTCAAGTCCCCCATTAGCACAAATTTAGACATTTCTTCATAAAGTATCTTGGGATG
Source organism: Leopardus geoffroyi (assembly GCF_018350155.1). Taxonomy (NCBI): domain Eukaryota; kingdom Metazoa; phylum Chordata; class Mammalia; order Carnivora; family Felidae; genus Leopardus; species Leopardus geoffroyi. The sequence continues at coordinate 97,412,804 of NC_059336.1, read as the reverse complement.
GCATGCCATGGCGACTTCTGTCAGAAAATGTCTTTATGTTATATTTCATTTTGAAAGATGCCTTCCTTGGTTATAATGATCTAGGCTGACAGTCATTGCTCTCCCAGCACATGGGCACTGTCAAACTTCTGTCTTCTTACATCCATTGTGGCAGAAGAGAAGTCATCTGTCAAACTGTTACTCCTATTAAGGTAAATTTTTAGTTCTGGCAGTCTTATAAAATCTACATCTTATTTTTAGTGTTCTTCATTAGCACCACAATGTAAATTTCATCTTATTTATCCTGCTTGGTAATTCTTGTGAGTCTCTGGACTTGCTGATCTTTCCTAAGTGCTTTCATTAGTCTGTCATCAGTTCTACCTAGCCTCAGTTTTACCCACTTAAATATTTTCTCTGGTACACAATCCCATTCCTTTTGGAAATGTAATCCGTGAAAGAAATTGATCTCGGTTTGTAGCCCACAGAATTAGTGGAAATGCAAGTCTTCACACCTTTCTATGTAACACTATTATTGTTTGATTGTATTTTAGAGAAAGTTACTAGAATCTAAGTAGTTTGAGGAAAGAGATAACTTTTTTGTAAATTTTTGCTTGTGTTTCTTACAGTACCTACCATAATTAAAAGATTAATTTGGTGATTAGTGTTAACCATTTATTCATTATTTTTTCTTAATATAAATGAAAATGGGAACCAGTATCAAAACACATCAATTAGCTATATCAGTGATTTATACGATGTTGAAGCAGGGCTTTGAAGCATCGTGATGCATTTTCCCCGTTAAGACATTTCTCCTGTTGATAATTATTTGGAAATTATCATTTAGAGTTATTATGATACAAGAGTTGTAAAATATTTTAAGGCTTTGACTCTAGGTATAGATGAACAAAGTGAGATAGCCACTGGAGATAAACATCTCTCTTTCTAACTTACAATGTGTCTTAACTACTGTGGACATTTCAAGTAAATATGATTGTGAAATTAGGAAAAGGTGAAAAATCCTTAAAGGTGAGAAAAACAGGAGGTTTAAGTGGTGTGAATTTAGAGACTCTTAGAATATATTGTCCTTCATATAATACCCTACCTGTTCTTTGTTATATTATTTTAATGCTTAAAAAAATAGAGACAACCAAGAAATCTTGATTCTATTCTTTTTTTTAAATTCTGCATTAATTTAATTTTTAAGATAAAATGTAAACACTTTTTTCCTTTTTATTTACTTATTTTTGTTTAAAGTTTGTATTTTAAATTCCAGTTAGTTAACATATAGTGTAATATTAGTTTCAGGAGTAGAATTTAGTGATTCATCACTTACATATACCAGCTGGTACTCATCACAAGTGCACTCCTTAATCCCCATCACCCATTTAACGTGTCCGCCTGTCCACCTCCCCTCCAGCAATGCTATTTGTTTTCTATAGTTAGTTAAAAGTCTGTTTTATGGTTTACCTCTCTCTTCCCCCACCCCTGAACTATGTTAATCTGCCTTGTTTATTAAATTCCACATATGAGTGAAATTATATGGTATTTGTCTTTCTCTTACAGACTTATTTTGCTTAGCATAATACCTTCCAGTTCCATCCACATTGTTGCAAGTGGCAATTTTTGATTCTTTTTTATGGCTGAGTAATATTCCATTGTAGGTGCTTTTGTGTGTCTATATCTATATCTGTATCTATCTATTTCTTGTGTTGTTGGTTTTAGCCATTCTGACAAGTGTGAGGTGATAGGTCATGGTGGTTTTGATTTGCATTTCCCTGATGATCAGTGAGGTTGAGCATCTTTTCATGTGTCTGTTGGCCATCTGCATGTCTTCTTTGGAGAAATGTCTAATGTCTTCTAACCATTTATTAATTGGATTATTCATTTTTGGGGTGTTGAATTTTACAAGTTCATTACATATTTGGATACTAACCTTTTATTAGATATGTCATTTGCAAATGTCTTCTCCCATTCATTTGGTTGCCTTTTAAATGTGTTGATTATTTCCTTTGCTGTGCAGAAGCTTTTTATTTTGATGGAGTCCCGATAGTTTATTTCTACTTTTTTTTCCCCTTTCCTCAGAAGACATATCTAGAAAGAAGTCACTATGGCTGATGTCAAAGAGGTTACTGCCTGTGTTCTCCTCTAGGAATTTGATAGTTTCCTATCTCACATTTAGGCCTTTCATTCATTTTGAATGTATTTTTGTATATGGTGTAAGAAAGTAATCCAGTTTCATTCTTTTTCCTGTTCCTATCCAATTTTCCCAATACCATTTGTTGAAGAGACTGCTTTTTCCTTGTTGGATATTCTTTCCTGCTTTGTTGAAGATTAATTGACCATATGTTTGCAGGTTGATTTCTGGGTTGTCTATTCTGTTACTTTAGACCTAAAGACTAACCTGCAGATTGAAAGCAAGGGGTGGTCAAACATTTATGCTAATGAATATCAAATGATAGTTGGAGTAGCAATACTTATATTGGACAAACTAGATTTTAAAATAAAGACTGTAAAAAGAGACAAAGAAGGGCATTATGCAATCATAAAAGAACAATCCAACAAGGAGATATCACAATTGTAAATATTTATGGACCCAATAAATTGCTTTTTTAGTAGACTGATCTGCCTACAACTGTTTGACATGTGAATAATCAGGAGGATTGTATAACTTAGGCCCAGACTTCCAGTTGAGGATTCTCACATGACAAAGCATATACTTGTTTCTCTTTCTTCAATGCACACACACACACATGCATGCACATACACAGACAAGGTATATAAAAACCATATCCATCTTAATTTGATAGTTAATTTGCAATGGAAACTTCATACTGCAGACATTCCTGTTATGAGAATCTCCAGGATTGTATAGTAATCCAGGAAGATGTGTCATCTATTGGGTACCTCTACTGGATAAGTTCATCCTCTTCCACCTCTTCAATCTTAAAATACATGAAAGTGTGCAAATGACCTCTCACTGATTCCTCACTTTAAAATCAGGAATATGATACTTTTCCCTCCTGGGGAAGGGGGTGAAACAAGTAAGTGACTCCTGTTTATGATAAACTAACTGAGAGCTATATAGTTTTCATTTCACTTTGTTTCCAAGTAAGTGAGTTATTAGTGTAAGATGTTACAACTGAAAAGAACAAAGAAAATGGCTACACAGTGGGGTCCACAATTTGGGAATTAGTGATTCAGAATGAATTGTATATGCTCTTATTTCCCAAGGCTACCTATTTTTCCTTCTTTTTTCCTCTTCCTCCCACCATCTTCTTTCTTTTTCTGTTTCTGTCTCTCTTGTTAGCAAGTTGTCATTAGATAAAAATCAAAGGCAAACTGAAGCACATCAAATCCATTTCTGATGAAATATTCTGCTTGACTACAAAGTTAACTGGGGAATATATTCCAGGTATAGTCAATGGGTTATAAACTTGTGTGGTTCAAAAACACTGTAGGATATACATTGTATATCAGAGCCTAAGAGAAACATGCAAAATCTGAAAAAAAAAAATCACTAAATTCCTCTTTACCAATGTTATATAGTACACATATGTTCTACGGTATTTTAAACTATTTCATTTTTTATAATGTTCGCGTCTATAAAGTTGGTGTTGTTGTTTTACAGTCCACTAATGTGTTGTCTGACCTACAGTTTAAAAATCACTCACGGGGTGCCTGAGTGGCTCAGTTGGTTGAGCATCCTACTCTTGATTATGGCTCAGGTCGTGACCCCAGGATTGTGAGATTGAGTCCTGCATTGGGCTCTGCACTGAGTTTGGAGCTGCTTGAGATTCATTCTCTCTCTCTCTCTCTCTCTCTCTCTCTCTCTCTCTCTCTCCCCCTCCCCCCCACCACTTGTGAGCATTCTCTCTCTAAAACAAAATAAAAAACAAACAAAAAACATTCACAAAAGGATGTAATACTTCAGTAAGCCATGCTTCTGTAATTTGTATTATCTAATAAACCCTTTATTTATCTACTTATTTTTACTTTTCTACTTTTTATTTATTTTATTTATGATGGAAGAATGTTTATTAAGTTTCCAGTGCCGTGAAATAGAGTTGAGGATGCAGGTACAGGCTATAGGCCAGAAATGTAGTAAATCTTGCGTTATACGTGTATTTTTAATCAATTTATAATGAGGCTTATCTTTTGCTATTTGTGTCTGGCTGAGAAATATCAACCAGAGCTAAACATAAGATTCATAATCCAGGGGCACCTGGGTGGCTCAGTCAGTTGAGCGTCCAACTTCAGTTCATGTCATGATCTCATGGTACGTGAGTTGGAGCCCCACATCAGGCTCACCACTGTCTGAACTCTGGATCCTCTGTCTCCCTCTCTCTTTGCCCCTCCCCTGCTTGTACTCTCTCAAAAATAAATAAAATATCAACAAAATTATTTTGAAAAATTTATAATAGAAAGTTTTGGTTCCTTAGTTTCTACAGAAACATGTTGTATCCTTTTAACTATAAGAGTTTTATCTATAAAATGTGGAACTAAATGAAAAATTAGATATAAATCCCTAATAACTTATTTATTCATTTTAATTTTCTCCTATATTTTGTACTTTGGAAGAATTTTAAAAACAACTTGAAATAATGATGTTTTACTGAGATCAGATTTTTATATAATGTTTTAGGAAAAAACAATGCATAAAATTTGGGTAAAGGGTAGGTTCCTTTGTTTAAGGTATTTTGGAACTGGCAGGCTAATTAGGAAATGTCTTTTGACAGGTTAAAAACTGTTTACTGCGATAGGTAAGCTCCCAATGTTTATTTACTCTTAATGATATTCATTCTATTTTTTTTCTTGATTATCTGTGCCCATAGAGAGCAAATCTTCACATTCCTTATAACATACAGCTTTTTCTTTTTTTTAATTTATTGTCAAATTGGTTTTCATATAACACCCAGTACTCCACCCAACACATGCCCTCCTCAATGCCCATCACCCACTTTCTCTCTCCCCCACTCCCATCAACCCTCCGTTTGTTCTCAGTATTTAAGAGTCTCTTATGGTTTTTAATTTAGTCAGATTAGAAGGCTTCTTAATGGTTAAAAAAATTGGAAAGTAGGGGTTTTGTGTGTGTGTGTAATACACTCTACCTTCAAAGTTATTCAAATTCCTATGTCCCAAATATTTTTTAATCTTTTCACTTGAACTTTTTACTTCTCATTTATTGTGGTTTGATCATACTTTCTCATTTGCAATTTTTGTACAATATACTATATGAATGGACAATATGCTTTAATATTTCTCTATATCAGAGTATTTATAAATATATTAAAATAAAATTTTTGTTCAGCTATATTTGCAAAGGCATATTGAATTAGTCAATATTCTGATTTTCTCAACCCTTCTGTGTGCATTGGCTAAAAACAGGTGGTGTAGCAATAATTCTCAGCTTTGACTTCTTGTTAGAATAACTGGGCACATTTTTAAAAATTGCAACTCCTACGTTGTTTACTAGAAAAACTAATCAGAAACTCTGGGGATGTGACTCAGATACAGTGTATTATAAGCTCTCTAGGTGATTTCATTGTGTAGCTAAGATGCAGAAGCACTGCACCCAAAAAGATTAATATTTGAAATTAATAGACCTTGGGTAAAACTTGGTGAAGCATTATCATGACGATTCTTCTTAAAACTTTATAGTGTGAGATTCTAAGACATGAAAAATCATTTTACATGTATGATTTTTTCCTTGCAACAAAACTGAAGGCTCCTAATCAAGCTTTAAGCTAGTTATTCATTATCCAAATTAGGTTTAATGACCTATGTGTCATGTCTTTGGAAGAAGTTCAATATTGAGTGTTTTGCTGTTACAGAAGTTCTATTCTCTTTTTTAAAATTATGTAAACAAGGCTTTTCTGTAGCTTAAAAAAAACAAATTGATGTTCAGGTTGGTCTTATTGTAGTATGACATAATATTCACCTAAGTATACATCATTAAAAGAGATAACTTAAAAAAAATCTAACATTTTATATTTAATATTTTTTCATAATGTGTAATTTTTATTTTTTTTATTTATTTAAAAAAATTTTTTTTTCAACGTTTATTTATTTTTTTGGGACAGAGAGAGACAGAGCATGAACGGGGGAGGGGCAGAGAGAGAGGGAGACACAGAATCAGAAACAGGCTCCAGGCTCTGAGCCATCAGCCCAGAGCCCGACGCGGGGCTTGAACTCACGGACCGCGAGATCGTGACCTGGCTGAAGTCGGATGCTTAACCGACTGCGCCACCCAGGCGCCCCCATAATGTGTAATTTTTAAATATCCTAACTAAATGCATAAAATGTTTTGAAATATTTGGCCATATGATTATAGGAAATTATATCTATAATACGTCATACATATAATTTATATATTATACATTTTATATAATAGTATACATGATTCATATATAAATATAACTTATACATACACACATCTATAAATGTACATATTTCTGTTGCCTAGTACATTAGATAATTGAAAATACTTTCATACATGGGAATGTGTTAAATTAGCATATTTGTGGGAGAGGTAGAAGAAAAAATACAAGAGTAAGAAAGAAAAAGTGCACTACATAATGAAATTTTATAAATTATTTTATTTTTTCCAATAGTAGAGTGAGCTTCAAATCTCTACGGAATTGAGATTAATTTAGCTGTGTTTAATAGTGACTTCATAATTCTATTGTGAAATATGATATTCATAATATTTCACGAAGTATCCTGTCTGAGGAAATAATTTAGGTATTATTTAAACTACAGAAAGGACACAGGTTTTTGAAGTTACTTTAGTAATGTTTCAATCAAAAGTTGTAAGACTACTGTTCCCCTTCACATTTCTTTAATTTTCATTAATTTTAATTTTTAGCACTTTGTTAAATAAACTTTAGATAATATTTTATTTGCCCTGATCTTATTAAAATTTTTATCAGAATTGTACTAATCTTAAACTTAGTTGAAAATACTAGATATATTTTTGTTTTTAATGCTTTCTTGCCAGTAATACACTATTAACTTATATTTTTTTATATTTTGGAGCCCTCTTGCATTTATGTAATTCTCGGAATCTGATTGCTACGTATTTTTAAAATGTTTATTTCTAAGTGGTTTGACTTTACCATTTATTTGTATTGGACATATGTATTTCCTGGTTTTCTCAGTCTATTTACTGATATAGATAACCTATGGCATTTTATACATGCATTTTAAGAAATTTTCCCACATGCAGGGGCAGCTGGGTGGCTCAGTCTGTTAAGCCCACTTAGGCTCAGGTCGTGATCTCATGGTTTGTGTGGTTGAGTCCTGCACCAGAGAGAGTGCAGAGCCTGCTTCAGATTCTCTCTCCCCCTTTCTCTCTACCCCTCCCCAACTTACACTTTCTCTATCTCCAAATAAACTTAAAAAAAATAAAAATGAAATATTCCCACATGTGGATCTTTTTATGGTTCTAGTATTTTTGTGTTGATTGTGTTAGGTTTTCTATTCTAAGAAAAACCTCTATTATAGGAAGATTCTAATAATTCATCTTTTATGAAATATATATATATATATATATATATACACACACACACACACACACACACACACACACACACACACACATACACTGTATTTTAATTATACTGCATTGGCTAGCAACTCTAAGCTAAGTAAATGATTGCTGAAATTTTATCTTACTACTAACAGAAACACCACTATTTTCCTTTATATTTTTATCAAGTACTTCTTAATTGAGAATTAGTCAATAGTTCTGTCAGAATCATTATGAGCCTTAAGGTACTGTTATTTTCCCTCAACCTGTTGATGGACTAAACTATAGCAATATCTTTTCTAATAGTATACTAGGTCCTCATTTTAGGGTCCTGCTTGTTTTGAATGAACAGTTATCCTGCCACATGCCTTTCTAATATTCTGTTTAAAATTGTGGGATCTAAACTGAAAACTAAGTTTTTCTGAGTTTATTGTTTCCTTGTAATGTTTTTAAATTTAGTTTTGAGAAGAGATGAAGGGACAGAAAGAGAGGGAGAGAGAATACCAAGTAGGCCCCAGCGCTCTCAGTGCCCAGCCCGACTCCCGGCTCAAATCCAGGAACCATGAGATCATGACTTGAGTGCAAATCAAGAGACACATGCTCAAATGACTGAGCCACCCAGGTGCCCCTGTTCTGAGTATATTCTTGTACATTGTGTTGTCTGATTTCAGTTTCAGCTGAATGGAATGAGGTGGCAAATCAAGCTTTTATCCCCTTAAATTCTGAAGAAGTTTATATGTTTTGCAGTAATCACTTTCACCAAGATTTGAAAAAAAATATGCATACAAACAGTATATGCCAATCCTTTTTTCAGGGGCAAATAGCTTAAGAGCTTTTCTAATGCCTGTTCCTTCTGACATTTTACATTTATTAATCTTTCAAAGACAGCGTTTCTGGACATATTAGTAAATAGTATTTTTTCCATCGTGTTTTCATCTAACATAATAAATTAGATAAGATGGAAAAAATAATATTTACTAATATGTCCAAAAACACATTTTTGTTTAAAATGTAATAATTCCTATTTTTGGACCTACTTTGGATGTCTATGATGTATCTATATTTATATTTGGTAGATTTTTATCTTTGATCCACATATTACTGTTAATTAGAAAAATCATGCTGTGAATTTCCCCATGACTCAAGATTTGGCTGCATTCTCTCATCTTTTATTTTTCTTTTTATTTAATGTTGAAGTTAAATCAGAAATGGAAAGAATAATGCGGTTCATTTTATGATGAAATTAGAAGCAGCTCTGGAAATCTGAGGATCTCTTTCTCTGCCAATGAAAGATGTGCTGGTTGTGTGATAGGGAGACCCACAAAACTGAGTTGAGCCACTGAATTTTTTTCTTTTTCTGCAATGTATTTCTATAACACTGACTTGATATTTCATATTAGCACCTCAACATCTTCATTTATGCCCCTTCTCTTTCACTTTTTTCTCTTAATGTCCAGATAAGGAGTTGATGATGCTAATAACTGAAAGTTAAAGTTGTTTTCCCATTGAATTTCTTTAAGGTTTCATAGAAAGTTTAGGGAAACTAATATTTATTGTCTGCTATCTCATTTCAAATTCATGGCAACTCTACTGACTTTTATATCAATTTTCTCATTTAGGTTTAATCATATTACTAAAAGATAGCTATTTTCTCTTTTTTACAGAAGAGTAGTTAGGCATATAAGAAACAAGGAAATGCAGTTTAAATCCATAAGTGACTAACTTTAAAAGCTAAGCCGTTCAGTTAGCTAGGCAGTGGAAGTGGAGAGTGGGTAGACCCCAGAGAGTCCAGAGCAGCCCCAACCATGCCATTTGCCTAGTTTCCACTACACTTCAGGAAGAACCATGGTTACTACAGGGGACCCCAGTCACCATCATGAAAAGCCAAGGGAAGACCCAGCAGCTGCCAGTAGCAGGTGCAGACACCAAGCCTGGCACCACAGTAAGCAGCAGCCCAGGGGACCTCACATGGAGAACACCTACAGGTGGGGACAAGAAGATCACTGGAACTAAGGTTCTGGGATCAGTAAAATGGTTCAATGGAAAAAAAAAAAAAACAGATATGGTTTGATAAATAAAAATTACACCAGGGGCGCCTGGGTGGCTCAGTCGGTTAAGCGTCCGACTTCAGCCAGGTCACGATCTCGCGGTCCGTGAGTTCGAGCCCCGCGTCGGGCTCTGGGCTGATGGCTCAGAGCCTGGAGCCTGCTTCCAACTCTGTGTCTCCCTCTCTCTCTGCCCCTCCCCTGTTCATGCTCTGTCTCTTTCGGTCTCAAAAATAAATAAACGTTAAAAAAATTTATAAAAAAAATTACACCAAAGAAGATGTATTTGAACACCAGATTGCCATAAAGAATAACCCCAGATGTGTAGGGGCTGTAGATCATAAGTGCTTGCTTTTTGCCCACTGAACAGATAACTTGGACTGTCTGTCTGCATTATCTATGTAGCCTGGTTGTTTTCTAGTTATTCTACCTAAATCTGCCTCTTCTTGGTAATGACAAATATGTTGTATTTATTTGTTTGTTTTTTAAGCCTTTTTTTTTCCCTCTCAATAAACCTTTAAAGGTCTTTAAATTGTTTCATTTGGTCAAACTGAGAATTTTAAGAACTTAATTTTTAATTTGTATAGAGGTTTACAACTTACTTTTTTTTCCAAAAAGTCAACAAACTGTTAATAAAGGTCTTAATTTTCAACAAAGCTAAGCCACTTATAGTATAGCATCAACAAGTTAAACAAACATTTAAAGTGAAACGAACCCAAAAAGGAACAACTTCTGAATAGTTAGCCAAATATCAAGCTTTAACCAGGAGATTAAAGTAGGGGACTGATGAAGGAGCACAATCGATCTAAGCAATGTGTCTAACATCACAAACTTTTGATTCTAAGTAGGACCAATTGTGGTTATGACTGAAGATTAGGGAAGATCTTGATTGTATCAATGACTCATAGTATTTCAACTTGGAATTTTGTAAGATAGGATTCTAGAATCAGTCTGCTTCTCTCTTGAAATTCTTGTTCAAAAAGAATGTTAACTAATCTAAACAGCCTAGAGCTTGCAGACATGACACAACTAGGAAACGGATCTGATTCAGTGACCAAGAAAAGTTGCCAATATTTAGTGAGTTGAAGCACATATTCCAGGATATATAAAAATCCTGGCAATGATACCAGAACCCTCTGGCTTTGGAATGTTTGTTTCTGAGCTATTTTGTTATCTGGAAAAAAAAAAAAAACAAGCCATAAACCCAGTCAACATAATTTATTGACAGCAAAGCCTATTTATGTATCTATTTTGATAAATGATGAAATGGCAACTTGCAGCACATGGGGCTTTTGAAAGTCTCTCCATGCTTAAAAATAAGGGGAAATGCATGTGGCAAAACATACTTGGAAAATAAGCAAACCTCAGACATTTATTGTGAGATGTTTGATGAACCCAAACACAGCTGTGTACACTTCTACCAACTGGGTATGGCATTTTTCCTCAAAAACAGCAAACACCTCTTCATGCTATCAGACTACTTATGACACCAACCCCATTAATAGTTTTATTCATGTACAGCATAATTTTAAATGAGAAAAGCTTGCTGTTAGCCATGCACAAGCTAAAATGCAGTGGGAAAATACTATTTCTAGAAAATATAATATCCTGAGAAAGCCCTAAGAGTTATTACAAAAAAAAATTTTTGATTTGAATGAGATACTATGAGCTGACTGCAAGCAAATGGATGGAAAGTCTACTAGCATGACAGTTTAAGATCAAAATAACAGATTATTTAATAATTTCACCTTCAAAATTGATATATATTGTAACTTATAATTGGTTGAATTAAGTTAAATTACTTTCTAACATTTTTTGCATAGTGTGGGTAAATACCATCTGAAAATGGAAAAACAAACAAACAAACAAACATTGTACTTAAAGTATGTCTGTCTGAAAATAATACAGTGTTTATGTATGCTGCCCTCAAAAGGTAGCATCAGTATCAGCATGGTAACTCAACAATGAAACAACACACTAAAAACAAGACAAAAACAAAAACAAACATTGTTGACAGTATAGACATTGGATAATATGAATACATTATATCTTTATATGTATAGCAGTTATGAATATCATTAGTTCCATATATGTTGGTTTCTTCTTAGCTAAATCATAGTCTCCATGAGAATCCAGATCAATTATTGAAAAAAAACTTTTTTTGTGTCAGAGTCTCAGGAACCTGGGCAATATCAAATGTGAAAACAGATGTTTAATTATACACCTAACAAGAAAGGAAGGAGAAAATAGGGCAGAACAAAATATTTGAAGAAATAATGGGCAAAATTTCCCTAATATGCCCAATAGATGTAAGTAGCTCAGCAAATAAAAGAAGAATAAATACAAACAAAATAATCCACACAAATATTAAATCTGCTCACAACCAAAGGTGAAGAGAAAATCTTGAAAGCAGCTAAGATAAAATAACAAACTTCATGTAAGGGAAAAATGATTCAGATAACCACTGATTCCTCATCTGAAACTGGAATCTAGAAGATAGTGGATTCATTAAGTGAACCAAGAAGAAATAAAAAGGTCAAATCAAAATTTGAAATTCAGTTTAAATTTTTTTAATGTTTATCCAGAGAGACAGAGTGTGAGTTGGGGGTGGGGGTGTGCAGAAAGAGAAGGAGACACAGAATCCAAAGCAGGCTCCAGGCTCTGAGCTGTCAGCACAGAGCCCAACGCGGGGCTTGAACCCACGAACTGTGAGATCATGACCTGAGCCGAGGTCAGATGCTCAACCAACTGTGCCACCCAGGCGCACCTAAAATCCAGTTTAAATATCCTTTGAGAATTAAGGTGAAATACATTTTCAGAAAAAAAGAAAACTAACAGAATTTGTAGTCAACAGAACTTCCCTACAAAATAATTCTAAAGAAAATTCTTCCAAGAGAAGAAATATGATACTCAGGTTTCAGGAAGGAATAAATAACATTAAAATTCATAATTATCTTGGTAAACTTAAAATACTTTCCCTCTATAAATCAACTTTTATTATATAAATTCAACATTTTATGGAGGCATTTGCCAGTGCAAGATTATATATACACATATGTGTATATATATTCATATAATATATATAATTCATATAATCATATATATACATATATAAGGAAAAATTATTTCTATTTGAATATTATGATTGGTTAATAGAAATCCTAACAAATATACAAGATTACTTTTGGACCTAAAAATTTAGTAAGGTCACAGTATTCAAGGCTAAGTATTATTAAAAACTACATATCAGATGTTAGTAGCAAACAATTGGAAATAATAACAATAAATTCCATTAACAGTAGTGTTAAAAATATAAAAAAGCTAGAAATACATTTACTGAAAGTTTTTCAGGACTTCTACATGGAAAATTACAAAATATTCTAAAGTATATTAGAAAAAAACAAATAAATGGGAAAAGAAGTCATATTCATATAATGGTATGCTCAATACTGTTAAGATCCTTATTGTCTCAATTAATTTATAGATTCAATACAATCACAATTATAATTGAAGTAGTCTTTTATCTCATACAAATTTACATGCTGAACCTAAAATTTTAAATGGAAATGCAAAGGACATAGAACATCCAGCATAATCTAGGGCATTGTGAAAAAATACTAAAAAAACAAATAGTATACAATTTTTAAATAAACATATACTCCTGAATCATTGTTTCACTATATGCTAATTTGGATGTAAATTTTAAAAAAATTAAAATTAAAATTAAACATATAGATGACAGACTAATCAGCATGCATGAATCTCAAAAAATATTATTACTTATTATGAAATAAAATCTTCCTGAAGTAAATAATATATGATGTCATTAATATGATTCTAGAAGAGGGAAAACAATTCTATGGGAAAAAAAATGAAGACAAATTGTTGCTTTCAGGGATTGGAGTGGAAAGTGACTGAGGGAGTGCACGAGAAGTTTTCTGACCAATGGTAAAATTCTGTAGTTAGCTAGTGTTTGGGCTTAAACAGGTGCATATCTTTCTAGACTCACTGAATGTACGCTTATGAATTACACATTTCACTGTACACAAATTTTGCATTTAAAGTAAAATGCAGACATTGAACTCTAATTAATGATATACATGTTTAGGTATTTAGTAAAACATTATTTTGAAATGTATAAAAATATCATATTAATGGCTGTGTAGAGGGATGGATATGTCATAAAGCAAGTATAGTAAAATAGTAATCTAGGTGATATGATTATCAGTGATCTCTGTAAAATTCTCTCAAATTTTTAGGATGATAATTTTAGTTGGGAAAAACAGTGTTTCTTGGAATTATATGCTTTGCTTTGCTTTTGAAGCCCCTTCTTCCCACAAATACCAACTCCACAGCAATCATGCTCATCATTCAGAAAGCATGAGAATCTAAATGTGAAGATAATGGCAATAAATCACCAGGTCTACAGTTTTTAGAAAACTAATTAGGAAACACCCTTACTCTTACCATAAATTTAGCTAGGTGGTCTTATCAGTCAACTCCCATGTTCCACACCTTTTGTCCACATCTAAGAATTATCTCCAAGTTTCATCTCAGCTCATTTATTTTAGGATTAGGACTCAGAGTCTATATTTTCATAATTGAAAACCATATTAAAACATTTGGTGGCTGTAATATCTAGTTGAAATTGCATAGGCTTTGAAATTATGTATACTAGATTGAAATCCCAGCTTAACCTCTTATTAATTGTAAGATAATAGAGAAGTCAATGAGACTATCTGCACCAACTGTGTTATGATTACATGAGATCATGCATGTAAAGCATCTGACACACATTACGCTCTTAGTAAACGGTAGCTTTTAAATGTTTTATGCGAGATAGAATATTTCCTACAGGCTCAGATTTGCACAGTTCATCTGGAGTTTCAGAGTAACAACTGAAAATTTCAGTTTCCTCACTATTGTTTAGATTGTTCTAAAAACATGAAACATGGCACCCTTTAGGTACAAACCATTCACTATTCAATAATAAGCACCTCAGGCATTAATAACCTCTTAGAAGCAAAAAAAAGAATGTAATGTGTATTATAGTACCTTTTCTAAGAAATAATTGTGATACAACTTCAGAATGGGATATTTGAATAAAATACTTAATCTATTAGACAAATGATATAATTGTAAAAAGTCAGAGTTATGTCTAAAGAAACAAAACAGAAAATGTCAGAACAATATCATATCTAGGGCATTCTACTGCACTAACTAAAAAGATCTCGTACTATCTCTCCCACAGGAACTGTAGACTGACTTTGTATGTCATGGAAAAGTCCTAATCTCAGATTTTTATTTGAAATATAGGAGAGAAATATATATGTTTTTTTTTCTCTTAGTCTTTCCATTAAGGGAGTCTCCCAAATCCAATGCCATGAGCTACACAGGGTAAATAATCAGTCTTTCCTCAAATGTGGTCCTTGAACCACCTAATGTCAGAATCTCTTGAAATTTTAACAAGACTTACCTACCTTGAAAGCATGTTATACAATGAAACTGAAGAAGAAAAGAACTATATTTCCACATTTGGAAAATAATCTCCATCCTTAGAGTGGTTTCCAACATTGGTTGAATTTTAGAATCACATAGGAGTTTAAGAAATGATGACATTTGGGTCACATATCAGAGATTTTGATTTAATGGATCTGTGGTGCTGAGTACTAGGATTATTAAAATCTCTCTAGGTGATTCTTTAAAAAAAAGTTCATTTATTTATTTTGTGAGAGAAAGTGCACAGGTGTGCAAGCAGGGAATGGGCAGAGAGAGGGAGAGGGAGAATCCCAAGCAACACAGAGCCTGATGCAGGGCTTATTCTTAGGAACCATGAACTCATGACCTTAGCTGAAATCAAGAGCCAGCACTCAACTGAGTCACTCATGTGCCCCTAAAACACTGTTTTTAAACTCGATGTGCATATATATACATTGGGGATCTTGTTAAACTATAGTTTCTGATTTAGTACATATGGGGTTGTGCCTGAGACAAGCTCCAAGACCAACTCATTCTTGGTGGGGGCTGTTGGCAGGGTTCAAGGAGCTAAAATTGGTGCTGGCCCTACTTTAACCTTACACTATAACTTCAGCAGAAGGTAGAATTGAGTATAAAAATCAGAAGACTGGGGCCTCTGGGTGGCTCAGTTGGTTAAGCATACAAGTCTTGACTTTGACTCTCAGGTCTTGATCTTATGGTTCCTGGGATAGAGCCTTCATCTAGCTCTGGGCTGACAACATGGAGCCTGCTTGCGAATTTCTCTTTCTGCCCCTCCCCGACTCATGCTCGCTTGCTCTCTCTCTCTCTCTCTCTCTCTCTCTCTTGCAAAATAAACACTAAAAAAATAAATAAATAAATAAATAAAAACCAGAGGACTGAATTCATTCCTTTTATTCTCCTGTCAATTACCGAGTCCCTTTCTTTTTCTCTCCCGTCAGAAAGGGGAGAGTCCTTTAGCAAAAATGGGTAGCTTTTATTAGGATAACAAAACTTATTGTTCAGGTGAAATTAATTAAGTATGGAAGATTCAATAAGGAACTGAAGCTGCTACAATGTTGGTATCCAGTAGAGTCCACTAGCCACATTAGTTTATTGAGCATCTGAAACATGGCTAGTTTGAACTGAAATGTACAGCAAATATAAAACACATGACAAGTTTAAGAGACTTAGCATGATCAAAATAGAATGAAATTAGAAATCATTATGAAGAAAGATTTCAAACCAATAGCTTCATTTTCTTCCAACTTGAAAAAAATGGAAAAAATGCAAATTTAACCCAAACCAAGGAGGACAGATATAATAATTATTAGGTGCTAATAATTCTTTGAAACAAATTAGAGAATAAAAAAAATAAAATCAAGCAAAAGTTTGTTTTTCTAAAAATATCAACAAAATTGATAAGCCTTTAACTAGAATAACAGAACAAAAAGAGAAAATAGCCAAATTACTAAAATCATGAATATTAGTGTGTACATTACTACTGATTTTACAGAAATAAAGTAGATTATAAGAGAATAGTATGAAGAATTTCATAACTACAAATTAGATAAGCTAAATAAAATCGATAAATTCTGAGAAAGACATATTTTACTAAGATGACAAGAAAAATAGAAATTATAAATAAATGTATAACATGTAATGCGACTGAATTTGTAATAACGATAAAAATAATAACAACTCACAAAGAAAAGCTCAGTGCCAGATGGGTTCAGTGCTGAATTCTTCCAAACATTTAAAGAGGGATTACTATTAATTCTTTATAAACTCTTCCATAAGTTAGAACTGAAAGGAATAATTCCCAACCCATTGTATTAGGTCAGTATTGTCTGAAGAACTAAACAAAACAAACATTTTACAAGAAAGAAAAACTATAGATCAATATATCTTATGAATAAAGATGCAAAAATCATCAACAAAATACTAGCAAGCAAAATTGTGCAATGTATAGAAATGATTATACAACATGACCAAATGGAATTCATCCTGGGAATGCAAGATTGTGAGTTCAACATACAAAAATCAATGTAATATGCTGTGTTAAGAGAGGACAAAAGTCACATGACCATTTCAATAAATATACAAAAAGCACTTAAAATCTAACATCCTTTCATGGATTAACATTAACAAACTAGAAATATAAAGAAATTTCTTCAAACTAATAAAACCCACCTTCAACAGCATACTTAATGGTTAAAACTTCAAAGCTTTACATCTAAGATCAGGACCATGAAAGGATTTCTTCACTTTTACTTCTATTGTACTAGAATTTCTATCCAGGGAACTTAGGCAAGAAAAATAAATTAATGTCATATTAATTGGAAAGGAAGAAGTAAAAGTCTCCTTCTACAGATGGCCTAATCTTGTATGTAAAAAAATCCTATGGAATTCACATGAAAATGTTACAGCTAATAAATAGTTCAACAAGATTGAAGTGTAAAAAATAAATATAACATTAATTGTGCTTCTACTTATTATCAATGAACTATCTAAAATAAAAATTTAAAAAAAACAATTCTACAGCAATCAAAAAGAACAAAATACTTAGGTATGCATATAACAAAAAATGTAAAATACATGTATAGTAACTACTACAAAACTTTATAAAATAAATTAAACTAAAATAAATGGGATTGCATCCCATGTCCATGGATCAGAAGAATTAATATTGTTAGGATGAGAATACTTCCCAAATTGATCTAATATTCTTCAATCCTCACCCAAATCCCAGCTGCCTATTTTTTTGGAAGAAATTAAAAAACTGATTCCCAAAATGTAAGCAGGAACACATAATAGCCACAATAATGTTTTAGAAAGATGAAAACTACTGGAAATCACATTTTCTATCACAAAGCTTACAACAAAGCTACAATAATCAAGGCAGTGCTGTACTTGCATATGGATAGGTCTATAGCTCTATGCAATAGAATTGATTTTCAGAAACAAACGGGTACATTTATGGTCAGCTGATTCTTTGTCAGTGTTGCCAGAACAATACAATTTGGAAGAAAATAGTGAATAGTATTTTCTACAGATGTTGCTGAGCCACCTAGATATCAAGAGGTGAAAGAAAGAAAGAAAGAAAGAAAGAAAGAAAGAAAGAAAGAAAGAAAGAAAGAAAGAAAGAAAGAAAGAAAAGAGGGAGAAAGAAAGAAAGAAAGATAGATTAAATTGGAAACTTACCTCCCACTACATACAAAAATTAAATCTAAATCCATTACAAACCTAAAATGATAAATTCTATTTCACAAAATTTAAAATCTTTCATGATTTAAAGTACACAATCAAGACAGCAAAAGGCAATACACAGAATGAAGAAAAATATTTGCAAATCATATATCTGTTTCTAGTATACATAATATGTAAATAATTACTACAATTCAACAATAAATGGTCCATTTTTTTTGATAATGGATAAATAATTTGACTAGATATTTTTCCCAGGAAGATATACAAACAACCAATCACCACATAAAAAGATGCTCAGTTTTATTAGTTTTAAGGGAAATGGAAACCAAAAATATAATGAGATAATACTTTATGCCTGCTGGGGTGGCAATTCCCATCATAAATCACTGACAGAAATATAAAATGGTTCAACAACTTTGGAAACACAGTTTGGCAATTGCATATGATCCAGAAATTCTACCCCCAGGTATATACCAAAAAGGATTAGTGATACATGTTCACACAAAATCTTGTGTACCAGTGTTCATAGTAGGATTATTCATAGTAGCCAAAATTTAGAAGCAACCCAGAAGTCCATCAGTTAAAAATCAATAGGCATAATATGGTATAATCCATAAACTTAATATTAGTCAATCATAAAAAGAAATAAAGGACAGATATATAGTTCAATGTTGATGAATCTTGAAAACATTATGTTAAGTCAAAAAAGCCAGTCACAGAAAGCCATACACTGTATGATTACATTTATATAAAAGAGTCCAAATCGGCAAATCTATAGAGGCAGAAAGTAGATTAGTGGTTCCAATTTCTGTGGAGAGTAAAGGAATCAGGGATTACTGCTCCAAATGAGTACAGGGTTATTTTTTGTGAAAGATACAAAAGTTTTGGATTTAGTTATCAGTAACGTTTGCATAACTTTTGAATATGGAAAAATCCAGTGGATTATATACACTTTAAAATTCTGCATTTTACAGGGCTCCTGGGTGGCTCAGTCAGTTCAGCGTCCAATTTCTCTTGGGGTCACGATCTCCCGGTTCGAGCCCCGCAACGGGCGCTGGGAGAACAGCTCAGAGCCTGGGGCCTGCTTGAGATGCTGTGTCTCCCTCTCTCTCTTCCCTTCTCCCACTCAGGCTCTGTCTCTCTCTCAAAAATAAGCATTAAAATTTTTTTTTTAAAGTGTGCATTTTCTCGTATGTGAATCATACTTTTTTCTTTTTAAAGCAATCTCTGAAGGGATCAAACTGTTTAAAACAATTTAACTGTGTGCCAGAACACAACCCAGGAATATTTATAGGAATTCAGAGACACGCAGAATCCATCAAGGTAAAATTCACAATGCTCAACATCTAATCAATTAATAGCATGTGTGCCAATAAACAGGAAAATATAACCATACTGAGAATAAAAACAAAACAATCAAAACTGACCCCAAATTTACACAGACATTCAACACTTAGGAGTTTCTCTGCTGCCACAAAGGAACTTCAAAGATCATTTCATCACTGACCATGAAAATGAAATATAACCTAAAATAAAACATAATTTATTTTTCAAATTCATAGAGCAGAACTCCTCCAGGAAGCAGGGTAGATGTTATATGCACACAAATTATGTCATTTTTTTGTGGTTTGATAAGGGCATCAGGAAATACTTTTGTATCTTCCAATATATCTCCCTGACTTTCTGGGCAGAGTCAACTTTATCACTCACAGTTCATACTTTGTGTTTAAACAAAACCTTACTTCTAACTTTTAATGTAAATGTGCTTGCAGTATATTGTAGGATTTCACCCGAACTGTCTGAACTGTCTGATCTCAAATGAGATTCAATGAAGAAAGCTGCCAGTCTATTTATTTATTTATTTATTTATTCATTCATTCATTCATTCATTCATTTCTCCTGAATTGTTTCTTTTATATATATAAAAAATATATATAAAATATATAAAAATATATATATAATATATAAAATATGTATTATATATATTATTTATATATATTATGTATTCATTCCTCCTGAATTGTTTCTTTTATATATATAAATATATATATAATATATATAAAATATATAAATAAATATATAAATATATATAAATAAATATAAATAAATATATAAAAATATATATAAATATATAAAAATATATATAAATATATAAATATATATATAAATATATAAATATATATATATATATAGAGAGAGAGAGAGAGAGAGAGAGAGAGAGAGAGAGTGTGTTTGGGGGTAGATCCCTGTAATTCATCACTTACATACATACAACATCACTCATCCCAACAAGTGCCCTCCTCAATGGCCATCACCCATTTTCCCCTCTGTGCCCACCCCCCCACACACCCCCCCCCCCCGCCAACAACCTTCAGTTTGTTCTCTGTATTCAAGAGTCTCTTATGGTTTTCCTCCCTCTCTGAAACTATTTTGTCCATGGCACTGCCTGTGTTCTGGAATCAAGGGACTAGCAGAGGGCCCCAAGCAAGGTCATGTCTCTGCCTCTCCTTGATGTGTCTTTTGTCTTTCATGTTGGAGGCACTCTTCACCTAGTTGTCAGGTCCTTCTCAGAGGAAAATGACTCCACATGTAGCTATAAATTTGTTGTGTCCAAAGGAGGAGGTGAGTTCAGTGTCTTTCAATGCTGCCCCCTTGGTTTGCACATGTGGAGTATCTCCTGTGTTGTGTTTACAGAGGCAGAGTTTTAATCTGCATTTAATGCAAGCCTCCCTGTTTCCCTCCACTGAAAATGACAATGGGCTCTTTGGCATTTTACAAGAAGAACATATCCACTTTTACTCAGAGATATGTAGTGCAAAGGATATAAAGGAAATCTTCAGAGGATTTCTTTCTCTTCACTGTTTTAAACAGCCCTATTTCTAGCATGAGACTGCAAAATCATGTACAGAGAAATGCATCCTCTATTGTAGTACATATTATTCTTGGGTTTTTTTTTTTTTTGGTCAATATTGCCTTGCCTGATCAATAAATTTTGATGTCTAACTTCTCAGAAATCAATACCTGCTTCTTCAAGCTATTTTATTTTTTTAATGGCATGAGAGGTTAATTGGTATGTCGAGTGGCATGGGGTAAGTCATTCAGGAAGTCCAATTTAAGAACCCTAAGAGCATGAATTATTATCCCATGTTCACCAATGAAAAGTACTTCCTCTTAAAAAAATCATAACTTCTTACTGTAAGGAACTCTTGTTTTTATCTTCAATATTCCAAACTTGTTACTGTTTACAAAAGTGTGTCCTCATTCCATGATACTCTGATGATCTGTTTATATATTATGAGTTCCTTAACACTTTGAGGAAAAAAGAATTATTATAGTACGACTTTGAGCATAAGTGAAGAAGGTGAACAGTCCTCTCAGCTCATGGAGGTGGTGCTTGAGATCTAACAGCTCTGGCTTCTAAATGGGTCTTTGGGAATATTGCCCAAAGTTTAAAAATATATGGTATATTTGACTATGAAGTACTAATGAATCTATGTAATTTTAATTAGAAGATGATTCCAAGTATTAGAATGTAGAACAAGAAAGAGGCAAGTCCTATTGGGATGTCCAAGGTGAGCAGAAGGTTTGAAGTGCAAGGGCACATTTCTGTCTGATGGCAACTTGGAATTTTATTTTAAGCTGTGCTCTTATTTCTATTACTTGTATAATTTTAATAGGCAGAGCCCAGATCAGCGAGTATTGGTTTGGGCCTGAGACTCCGTATTTTTAACAAGCTCTCATGTTCTTCTACAGCAAGAACAGCAACTAGAAGCTAATTTAACACAACAGTTTTCAAGTCAGCTACACGTTTGCAATAATGGGAAACATTCTAAAAAATACCAATTAGAATCTAGGGTGAGTCCCAAGCTTTGGAATTTTTTGTAGGGTTGGAAATCACTGGTATTGGAATTTCAATCATTCTCCCAAACCCAGATTAGGTCTCCACTTCCATACATCTCTCATTGATAAGAGTTCCCTACTGATTTCATTCTTCACTTTTTATCCACTTTCCTGATCATCTGAAGCATCGTCTCGTCAAAGTGACAAGATGAATTTTTACTTCTGTTAATCTACTACATATTTCAATGTGTTAGCCTTGTGTGTCCAACAAAACATTCTTTCTATGAATGCACAAACTCTGTTACCTCTGCAGTAAACATATAGTGTGCCATTATTATTTAAACATATTGGGTTCATATTAACAAAAAGCAAATTTCTCAATTAGTAGTCACTATTATTTGAAAAACAGTTTAGAAAGTGCTTTGACACACTCTTACTTTTATGGTCACAGCAATCTTTTACACTAAGTACTTTTCAACATATATATAAGTAAATGGAGAAAAGAGGTAGTTTTTAAGTTTAACATGGGCAATAACTGTTAGAGTCAAGATAAACAGTGGTTCTTTGACTCAAAACACTGTGTGTGTGTGTATGTGTGTGTGTGTGTGTGTGTGTGTGTGTGTGTGTGTGTGTGTCTGAACTTCTCACTACCCATCATCCTCTTTATATAATATAATGAAACAATACTGGGTATACTTTATATTCCTTAGCAACTAGAGAATTATATGCACATTGACTCATTTAAGAATGGCAATAACCTATAATTAATTTGATATACAGCTTTGGCCAAATAATTCACTTGAGTTAATCAATTTGGACATTAGAATAGGCACATATAGTTATGCCAGAATATCAAAGGCTTAAGTTATGAAACAATATGATATTTAAAACATGGATGAGAATGTCGAATTAAATATACGATGTTCCAAAATTCTAACTCTTCTTTATCCTTGCATTATCTACTACAAATAACATATACTTTTGTAAGTATTGATAGGCTCCAGGATTAAAATTCAGTGTTTTGGCTATTTAACTCATTTTTAATGCTCACAAAAGTCCTAAATCGATAATACTACTTAAATCCCATTTTTCCCCCCAGAAGAGCAAATGTGACCTGTTCAGTAATTTTTCCAAGGTCATTGATTAATTAAGTGGCAAAGCAATGATTAAAACCCAGTCTATGTCCAGAATTTATTCTCTAAATGAGGGGTGGACATAATTTTGTAAAATTTTATTAAATGCAGTAGTTAGCAGCACACGTTGAACTGGTCACCAACATGAGGGTCAGACTCCAACTCAATGTAGATAACAAAGGCATTACAAAGCTAGCCACCAGAAAGAGAAGTCCAAACACTTCTTTCCACTGCATCTTGGAATGAGAGTCAATAACAAAACCACAATAGTCAAGCATTGGATAAAACAACAGTTTTACTCACACAGAGAAGAAATGGAGCAAGCTCAGCTCCAACAGTGTGTCATCCCTTTATGGCTAGTGGGTTCCCCCAACTGGTCTATGTGCACCCTCTTGTAGAAGGACATGTCCTCCCTTGAGGAGTTGGAAATAACTTGGGGTGAGACAACTTTTGATGGGGCTATTGATGCATAAGCTTAAACAGAACAAAGGAGCACACACTGAGTTTGAAACAAGGGAAGATAATCTCACAGAAGGTGATAAGCCAATCACAGGCTGTGTGGACTTTTACTCTCTTGTTCCTGGCCCAAGGTCCATTCTTATGTAGTTGAGCAGTGGTTGAAAGATTGCGTATGACTCCCGAGGCAAGGGAAACAAAAGCAAAAATAAACTATTGGGACTTCATCAAAATAAAAATCTTCTGCGCAGCAAAGGAAACAATCAACAAAACTAAAAGATAGCCTATGGAATGGGAGAAGCTTTTGCAAATGACATGTTTGGTAAAGGGTTAGTATCAAAAACATATAAAGAACTTCTAAAACCCAACATCCAAAATACAAATAATCTATCTTTAAAAAGGAGAAAAGGCATGAATAGACATTTCTCCAAAGACATCCAGATGGCCGGCAGACACATGAAAAGATGCTTAACAACACTGATCATTAGGGATATGCAAATAAAAACTACAGTGAGATACCACCTCACACCTGTCAGAATGGCTAAAATCAACAACCCAAGAAACAACATGTGTTGTTAAGGATGAGAAGAAAGGAGAACCCTTTTATATTATTGATGGGAATACAAACTGGTGCAGCTACTATGGAAAACTGTATGGAAATTCCTCAAAAAATTAAAAATAGAACCACCCTATCATGCAGCAATTGCACTACTAGGTATTTACCCAAAGAATACAAAAATACTAACTAGAAGGTATACCCACACCCCAATGTTTGTATTATCAACAACAGGCAAATTATGGAAAAAGCCCAAATGTCCATCAATATGTGTGCTCTTTCATTTCACTAACAGCAATAATATTAATAATCTTTATAGTTTGAGAAGCCTTCACACACACACATGTGTGTGTGTGTATATAGACACACACACACCTGATATATACACACACACACACACACACACACAACTGATATATGGATAAATAATATGTAAGATGTGTGTGTATATGTATATATATAAACATACATACATATATATACATATATATACATATATGCATATGTACATATTGTGTATGTGTGTGTGTATATATATATATATATATACACACACACACACACACACACACACACACAAACACAACGGAATATAAGCCATCTATAAAAAGGAATAAAATCTTGCCGTTTCCAATGACATGGATGGAACAAAAGAGTATTATGCTAAAGAAAGACAAATAGGATATCATATCATTTATATGTGGAATTTAAGAAACAAAACAAATGAGCAAAGGGAAAAACAAAAGAGAGAGGGAGGCAAACAAGAAACTGTTTCTTAACTGTAGAGAACAAACTGATGATATCCAGAGGGGAGATGGGTGGGGGGATGTGTAAAATAGATGATGGGGATTAAGGAGTGCACTTGCTGTGATGAGCACCGGGTGTTGTATGGAAATGCTGAATCACTAAATTGTACACCTGAAACTATTATTACACTGTATGGTAAGTAACTGGAATTTAAATTTAAAAAAAAGAAAAGAGTAGAGAAAAAAAAGAAAGAAGAAAGAAAGATTGCACATGAAATTATCTTTTGTAACACACAGGGATACCTGCTTGTTTACATACTGTCCACAATTCTTTCCTAACTATAATGGCAGAGTTAAGCCCACTGAATATGGGTAAAAAGTTACCACATATTCCGTTTGGAAAAAAAAGTTTGTTGATGCCTACTCTAAACTACTGTGCTTATTTATGGTCTAATTATTTAATCTAACCATCTGAAGCATGTATTCATTTACCAACTTGTTCTACCAATGGAATGTTTAATTTTCCCAAATATTATATTGAGAAGATAATTTTTTAGTGCCTTTACTTTTTATTTAAATTCAAAGCACTTTCACTACCATTGTCTCATTTAAGTTCATAATTATTGTATGAAATAGAAGATCTGTCATTATTCTCTCCAAAACACAGATAAGTAAGGCCAAGACAAAGACATGTTCATTATTCTTATACATCTTACAATGAAGACTTCTGAATTTTGAGCCCACACCAGGAAATCACGAGACAAACACTATTTTAATATATTACTTAATGTCATAAAGGCTTTGGAATATCTAATTTTATTCAATAAATATTTATATGGAGCTTGCCATGTGCCAAGCACTCTTCTAAGACTTTTTAGAAATGTTAAATCATTTTGTACTCATAATAAACCTATGAGGAAAGTACAATAATCATTGTCATTTAATATAAATACTAACAAATAGTGAAATAGGCAAAGATAGTTGAACTAAACCAAGGACTAAAGTTACTGAATGATGTAACTTAGATGTGAACTCGGGATTCTAGCATCCATGTTTTAAGGACTTTAATGTTGACTCCTGTGGAACTCATATATTGGTGACTGTTTTAAAATGTAGATCCAGTTGAGATTTGAAAATTCATCATTAACACTTTTAGAAAGCATGTTAACTAATCATTTGGATAATTTAAAAATAACTATAAAAGTAGAGAAAAATAATTTTGAAATAATTCAAATTGAAAACCTCTTTTGTGTAAATATCCAATCAGCTAAAATACTGACAAGACATTTATTTCACTGGACTTCTCCAGACATTTAACAGCTATTTTTCTAATTTTATACAAATAAAACTTAAGCCTAATATATATATTAATTCTATCTGGTCATTTTGCTCTCTAGTCTTATAACACTAAGCACAATTTAGATAGATAGATAGATAGATAGATAGATAGATAGATAGTCAAATAAATATCTTTGAAAAGATACACATTGTAGAATAACACTTTCCCATGAACTTTGACCAATGAGTTGTAAATGAACACTGTTTACATGCCTGCTTGCTTTCTCCCTTCCCCATCCTTCCCTTCTCTCCTCTCCCCCTCCTTCCTTCTCTTTCTCCCTCCCTCCCTCTTCTTTCTTTCTTTCTTTTTTTCTTTCTTTCTTTCTTTCTTTCTTTCTTTCTTTCTTTCTTTCTTTCTTTCTAATATGACTTCATGGATTCTTATTTTATTCAATGGTTTATAATCCATTGTTATCATTTATTTTGATACCTGAACTAATCTAGACTTGGATGGTGGAGGCTCATTCAAACCTTCTTCTATGTCATTTAAACATGTTCCTATCTTTTCATTATTAGTTTTTTTTTTTAAGAATTACTTTCTTTCTGGCACAAGTTCCATCCTAAACTCTTCTTTTACTTTCCCTGCCCCCGGATCTGTAATCAGTCATTTTTACAAAAAGCTATGCTTATTTTTATTAGAGAATGGTACTTAGAGACCAAAATCTCAGCATATTGTGGGCTTATTGCTCATGGACAATATTACCTTTTAACTAAATTCAAAGCAAAATTGTTTTTACTATCTTACCCAAATTGCTATATGGAAAAGTAAAGAGAAGGTAAAACTAATATGTTGCTTTGAAAAAGATTTCGCTCCAGCTTTCCTCAAACACAAATAACAGGGATCATCTGTAAAAGGCTAAACAGGAAAATCATCGATCAAAATCTATCATCAATCAAAACTGTCTTTTAGAGGTTTCAATGCAGATATTCTTCATGTAGACAGTTCAAAGTTGCCCATACATTAAAGGCTGATTCCCTATTGTGTATTTCCCTATCTTGTTTTAAGAGAATTAAGAAAAATATGTTCAGCTATTTCCTTTTGAGAAACAATCCAGCCTTCTGCAAATGGCTTGCTGATATAAGAATAGATATGCTATGTCAGTATCTGCAAATGGCTTGCTGATATAAGAATAGATATGCTTTTCATTAATTGTCTTATTCATTTTCTATCCTGAAAATGTAAAATTCTCTTGATTATTCACATCCTTCATATGCTCTGAGTCAATTCTTATCCAATTAGTTGGTACCATTTGTCCTAGCAAGTCCTTTTCTGAATATGTTGTTCTAAAAGATACAATGAAATTAGTTCATTACATGAAAAAGTTAAATGTTGATTTTAAAATATATGTGTGTATGTATATATACTATATACAGGTATTGTGTGTGTGTGTGTGTGTATTTTGTGTATAATAGAATGATTTTGTGTATAATAGAATGCAATTTATAGAATTGGGAAATAAATCATAATTTAGGATATGTAGTTATTTACATAGATACATTTACCACATTTTATGATAGATTTAGATTGTGGTTGAAAATAGACATCTTTTGATGTCTCACCTCATGTCATTTCTCTTGAGCATGCTTTGTGAATTATTTCCAGTAAATCACTCTTCATTTAATCTATTAATTTGCAATCTTATAATCCAGAGATATAGAGAATAAAAATCTTAAGAGGCTTTAAGAAGAATAAATAAGATTATAGTTTATATGCAAGCCCGTATTTAGTCTCTAAAGACATAATCCATGAATCTTCAATATCAGAACTATTACTAGAGATACAGGTGTGCTAAAACAAAAACAAAAACAAAAACAAAAACAAAAACGCTAGGCAGAATTCTAAGATGGTCCCTATGATTTTTATCCCCAGATGTCACTTCTGTAATTGTAAGCTACAAGGAAAATGTATACTACAGATGTATTTAAATGTAAATGCAGATGGGGTTAAATTACTAATCAGTTGGCCTTCGGCTGGGATGCTTGTCTGGGGGAGCAGAGGCTAACCCAATCACCTGAGCCCTTAACAGCTGAGAGTTATCTCTGGCTAGTTAGAGAAGTTAAGTCTGAGAGACTCAAAGTGTGAGGGCAATTCAACAAGACATTCTGCTGCTAGCCTTGAAGTGGCAAATTACAATATTTATGAGGCCTTATGAGGACTATGGAGAGGAAACCAGCAGCTTCTAGAAGCTGACAGTGGTGTCGAGCTAACAGCTCATAAGAAAGTGAGTTACAACTGCAAGAAAATATTTCTCCAACAGTTTGAATGAGCTCGGAGGCAGAATATTCCCCATAGCTTTAGACGAGCATGCAGTCAACCAACTCTTTAAGTGTGGGATCTTGAACAGGGAACTTTGCAAATGCTAAAATTTACTATCTTACAGTTTCCATGGATTAGGAATCTAGCATAGCTCAACTAGATTTTCTAAACTTGAAGCACTATATTTGAAAAGCTTTAAGAGAACATTGAATTTTTCCAGGACCCTATAATGCCTTCAAGAAAATAGACTGCAAGGCAACCTACACTAAAATTCCTTATGAGAATTCAACCCAACTACATTTAGCATTGCTATCTCACAAACTCTAATAAAGCTGGGGTGCTTGTACTTAACTCTACCATCAGAAATTCATGGCAATGAATATGCCTTTGGGTTGTATAGGCAAATACAAATTAGAGGTATTTGTTTATATTTAGGTGATAATTCCATACCTTATTAGTCTTGCTAGAAAAATTTACCCACTTTTCTGTATAAAAGCAGAAAATGGAAGATACTTACTTTTATAGCCTTCCTTGAAATTAGGGCACACAGAAACCAAACTTGAAATTTTGATTTGGGGCTAATAAAGGAGGTTTGAAGAAAATCATTTTTCTGGAAAAAGAGGCAGCAGTATTGATGTTATAGGGCATCAAGTAAAGGTGCAGTGAGGGTTTTCAGGGAGAGATGTGTGGCAGTGAAGGCTGGCTGACCTTTGGTCCTAATCGAATACAGAATGAATGCATGGGGAGTGGGAAGGTAGTAAAGAAAATTACTCTTATTACATTTTCATGTAAAATCCTGAGAGCTACCTTTTACACTGTGCACAAAAGTATTAACATAGAATCCCTGAAACTGTTATCTTAAAAAGGCCTTCTTGCAGAGTCTGCCATTGGTGGTCATTCGAGAACTTGGATTTCAGAAGTATTCTCACCATCTCCTAATCAGGACAGCACATTGTGCCCAGACTACTTGTGCAAACAATGTTTTTGTTTGTTTGTTTTTGTTTTGTTTTGTTTTGTTTTTTACTGAATGACTGCTTTTGTTTTGAGAGTCTGAAACTTTACTATGTGCTAGGCAGAGGGTACCTACAGACCAGCCTCAAAACTCTGGGTGCTGAGTCTCAAATGAGCTTCCCTGGGCAGAAACACCATACAAATGTTGGTGCATTTTTGTTGCTGGGGAAAAGTATACACTGTGTGACCGCTCGTGATGGGGACAGAGCATAAGGAAGCCTACACGCGAATTCTTCTTTTTATTTTTTTTTAATTTTTTAATGTTTATTTTTTTGAAGAAGAGAGAGACAGAGTGTAAGTGGGGGAGGGGCCCAGAGAGAGGGAGACACAGAATCTGAAGCAGGCTCCAGGCTCTGAGCTGTCAGCACAGAGCCTGATGTGGGGCTCAAACTCATGAACGCTGAGATCATGACCTGAGCTGAAGTTGGACACTTAACCAACTGAGCCACCCAGGTGCCCCTACACGTGAATTCTTGTAAACTGCATCTATCCTTATAAATTGCTTTAATAAATCTTAGCTGTTAGTGGAACTGCAATTGGCCCTTGAACAACACCGGTTTGAACTGTGTAAGCCCACCTATATGCACATTTTTTTCAATAAATCTTTTAGAACATTTTTGGAGATATGTGAGAATTTGAAAAAAAAACTCACAGATGAATCACATAGCTTAGAAATATCAAAAAATTAAGAAAACATTAGGTATGCTATTGATGCATAAAATATATGTAGGCACTAGTCTGTTTTATCATTTATTACCATAGAATATAGATAAATGTATTATGAAAGTTAAAATTTATCAAAATACATCCACACACTTATAGGCCATACATGGTGACATCCATAACCAAGAGAACTGTAAACAAATGTACAGAGGAAGTATTAAATCACACCTGCATAAAAGTAACTGTAATACACACTGTACAGCTGTAATAATCTTGCAGCCGCCTCCCGTTGCTATTGCAGTGAGCTCAAGTGTTCCAGTGCCATGTGATGCTAATCATCTCTGTGTGAGCAGTTAATTTCTCTAGTAAATTTCATATTGCAGTAAGAGGTGATGTCTCCTAGTTCTCACATATTTTAAAATCATGTTTAGTGCAATGCTATACACCTTGAATAACACCATGGGACCCACGGGGAGTGCCACTAATGATGCTGGAAATGCTCCCAAGAAGCAGGAGAAAAAGTCATTATTTTACAAGAAAAAGTTAAATTGCTTGATATGTATCACAGATTGAAGTCTGAAGCTGTGGGCGCTCGCCATTTCAAGGCAAATGAATTTGGCGTAAGGGCCACTGTAAAAAAAGAAAAGGACTTTTGTGATAGCATCACTGCAGCTATGCCAACAAGTGTGAAAACCTTGTGAAATACCTTTTTATCTTTGATTGAAAACGCAGCTTTTGTGTGGGTGTAGGATTGCTACAAGGAAAGCACACCTATAGACTCTAATAGGAAGTGAGAAAAAGCAAAGTCATTATATGACAGCTTAAAGCAAAAGGATGTTGAATGATCTAGAGTTTAATGGCAGCAAAGGATGGTTTGACAATTTTAGAAAGAGGTTTGCCTTAAAAAGTGTCAAAATAACAGGAAAAGCAGCTTCTATTGGCCAAGAGGCCAGCAACAGATGAGTTTCTAGATGCCATTAACAAAATCATTGAGGAGAAAGGATATCTGCCTGAACAGGTTTTTATTGCAGATAAGAGTACCTTTATTTGGGGAGGTGTGGGGGAATGCCACAAAGAGCATTTATTAGCAGGAAGAGAAGTAAAATCCAGGATTTAAGGCAGGAAGGGATAGGCTACCTCTACTGTTTTGTGCAAATGTAGGCGGGTTTATGATCAGGACTGTCCTTATTCATTACGTTGTTAACCCCCAAGTCTTGAAGGGAAAAGATAAACACCAGCTTTCAACCTTTTGGTTGTATAACAAAGACCTGGATTCCAAGAACATTTTTTCTAGATTGATTCCACTGATGCTTTGTCCCTAACATCAGGAAGTACCTTCCCAGTAAGGAACTGCCTTTTAAAGTTCTTTTGATGTTAAACAATGCTGTGGCCACCCAGAACCCCACGAGTTCAACAGCCGAAATGCCAAAGTGGTTTACTTGCCTCCAAACACAGTGTCTTTAATTTGACCTCTAGATCAAGAGGTCATAGGACTGTTAAGGCTCATTACACATTACTCTGTGAAAAAGATTGTCAACATTATGGAAGAGAACCCTGACATGAGGAACATCATGAAAGTCTGGAAGGATTACACCATTGAAAATGCCATCATTGTTGTAGAAAAAGCCATAAAAAGCACCAAGCCCCAAACAATAAATTCCTGCTTGAGAGAAGTGTGTCCAGCTGTTGTGCACGACTTCACAGGATTCACAACAGAGTCAAGGAAATCATGAATGAGACTGTGGATAGGAAAAAGGGTGAAGGGTTTCAAGATACAGATCTTGGAGAAATTGAAGAGCTAACAGGCACCATACCAGAGGAACTGAAAGAAGGCAACTTGATGAAGATAGGTGCTTCTGAGTCAGTGCCAAATAATGAGGGAGAAGACAGTAGAAGCAGTGCTAGAAAACAAACTGACATCATACAACCTGGCAGAAGGGTTCTCATTATTCAAGGCACTGCAACTATGATATGGACACTGCAACTAAAGCCAAAGTTGGAAGGATTGGTACCATATAGAAACATTGTTTGAGAAATGAAAGAGTGAAAAAGTCAGACCATAATTACAATGTATTTCCATAAACTTACACAGAGTGTGTGTGTTTCTCCTGCCTCCCTTTCTACCTCCTCCATCTCTGCTATCCTTGCGACAGCAAGACCAACTCCTCCCCTTTCTCTTCCTCCTCAGATGACTCAATATGGAAACAGTAAGGATGAAGGCCTTTATGATGATTTAATTCCACTTAATTAATAATAAATAATCACCATGTTGTACAGATAATAAACATACTGCTTGTGTATGTATGTGAGTCTTCATGTGAACATCTGATAAACGTATGGCAAAAACTATATGAGACATTTTAGTGGAATCATCATTATTGTCTAACTATTCATTGTGTAGAACACCAGGCACAAGTATCAAAGTGCACAGCCTCTCCTTACATCAGCATAAGGTGAGTGATATTTAATATAAAACTAATGACATGTAATTTTCTTACTATTTTATAACATTGCTTTCCCAGGATTATATTAGAGGCATAGCTTCTTATTCTGGAAAATAGAGAAACTGTGTATCTTGCTACATCACAGGTAAGTTTGTTTTTTAACAGTATTTTATGTTTAATAATATTTTATTTTAATAATAATGTATGTTATTTTTATCTTTTGAGAGCGAAAGAGCATGAGTTGGGGAGGGGCAGATAGATAGGAAGACACAGAATCTGAAGCAAGCTCCAGGCTCTGAGCTGTCAGTACAGAGCCTGATGCAGGGTTAAACCCATGAACCATGAGATCATGACCTGAGCTGAAGTCAGGCGCTTAACTGAATGAGCTACCCAGGCACCCCAATAATTTTCTTAATAATGTTTTCTTTTGTCTAGCATACTTTTTTTGGTAAAAATACAGTATATAATGAATATCACATACAAAATACATGCTAATTGACTGTTTATGTGTTTGGTAAGAGTTCTGGTCAATGGTAGCTGTAAGTAGTTAAGTTTTGGGGATGTTAAATGTTATACACAAATTTTCAACTGCATAGGGGGTGAGAACCCATAACCCCTGCATTGTTCAAATGTAAACTGTATATGCTGAGTCCTGTGAGTCCTTCCAGCAAATCTCCTAGATTCAGGATCTTGAGGATTCTGACACTCACATGCACCATTAGTTCTAACAAAAACTATGGAAAGCTGGTAAATCATTCCTTTTTAGAAATACAAAACAAAGATTCAAAAAACTAAAAAAAAAGTCTATGGCACATGTGTGTTTAATGTAAAGGCTAAAAGACAAACCTATATATGTCTAACGGTGTGTTTTAAAAATGACTAAATTGTAGAAATTTCTAGGATGGGATTTTTATTTTTTATTTTTATTTTTTTTCAACGTTTATTTATTTTTGGAACAGAGAGAGACAGAGCATGAATGGGGGAGGGGCAGAGAGAGAGGGAGACACAGAATCGGAAACAGGGTCCAGGCTCTGAGTCATCAGCCCAGAGCCTGACACGGGGCTCGAACTTACGGACCGCGAGATCGTGACCTGGCTGAAGCCGGACGCTTAACCGACTGCGCCACCCAGGCGCCCCTAGGATGGGATTTTTAAAGTATTTTTGATCTTATATAAAATCTTGACTTACTTCTGTAAAATCATTATCAATCAGCCACTAATCTATTCAGCATTATATTCCTTCACTGAATTTAAGTCCCAGTTCAATCTGAGTTCAATAGTCTGTGTAGTTCAGACTATATCTGAACAGTTGTGAATATAAGATTTTTCATAATGAAAACCCACAATTGCCCCAGAAAGATGTTCACTTCTGTCCTTTTCTATCACTTATGGCTACAATGAGTAACTCTTCTATAAATCACTGATGTTTATTTTCAGTATAAAAATGTTTTATCTACTTACATCCCATTTAAGAGTTGATTCTAATGATGAATATGTGATATTAGTATTTCTAATACCAAGTTATTCCAACTTTTTCTTGTAACTCTCACAATTGGGACTGGATCAAAATTATTTGACCAGATGAGTTCTGCCTGAAGAATAGAGTCACTTTTACATATTAAATACAGAGCTCATTGTTCTAAAACTTGTTCTGAGTCATGGATATCTCTTTATCATCAAAACCTTATATTCCTTTTCAATTCTCATATCTCCTTAAAATAGAATACTCTGGGGCCTACTTTTTAATTTTTGTAGCCCATTCAGATCATTACCCCCATCTTCCGCACATAGATCTCTGGACCTTGACCTTCTAATAATTGAAGGTATTAACTGACATACCTTGATATTGGCAAGATAACCTTCTTCATTTTTTGTTAGTTTGCTTAGGTATAATCACACAATATTTGTCTTGCCTGTTTGTTTGTTTTTTGTTTTATTTATTTATTTTTATTTTTATTTTTTATTTTTTGGAAGGAGCTCATGTTAGGTAATGCTATTATTTGAAGGCTGAGGACTGAACCAGTTCAGGACTAGTCATGGATTTTTTAAGTTTGGCCTTTGACACTATTTTGAGGAAAGCTATATAGTCTTTGGCCAATATGTAGGCCTAACTTTACCAGGGACAACATGATATTTTAAATGTTTATTTATTTATTTGGAGAGAGATACAGAGACAGAATCAGAGCAAGAGCAAGAGAGAATTCCAAGCAGGCTCCACACTGTAAGCATGGAGCCAGATGGACAGGACTCTATCTCACCACCATGATACCAAGACCTTTAGTTGAAATTAAGAGTTGGAAGCTAACTGACTGAACTAGCCAGGTGCCCCACCAGGGACAAAATGATCTTATGTTAGGGCTCATTTTTTTTTTTTTGATAAGTTATTTCAAAAATAGCCCACAGGCATAATCAATTTATCCATATTTGCAGTAATACAGTAGATAGTATGACACAGTCTCATTTTTCGTTATAAAGATTTTTGGTTTTGCTACATTGTTATTTTGTTCCTCCCCATCTTCATTATTTTCCACAGAAACCTTTTCTCTGTGCTGTGCTTATGCCATCCCATGTAACACACACACACACGCACACACACCACTTGTATATACACATACATATAACATTAAAATTACTATGATTTTATCTTTTTAATGTTCATTTATTTATTTTGGAAGAGAGAGAGAGGCAGAGACAGGGAGAGAGAGAGAGAATCCCAAGCAGTTTCCACACTTAGGAGCCCAACACAGGGCTCGATCCCATGAACCATGAGATCATGACCTGAGCCAAAACCGAGTCAGATGCTTAGCCAAGTGAGCTACCCAGGTGCCTTGAAATTATCATGATTTTATTAAAGTGTACTCAATTTTCAAATCTTCATGATCAGTTGTTGTAATTGTCAACAAAATTCCTTAGTCTGATGGGCTTAAACAATGGAAATGTATTTTCTCACAGTTCTGGAAGCTGGCAATCTGAGATCAAGGTGCCAACATGTTAGGGTTCTGGTGAGAGCTTACTTCCTGGCTAGCAGAAGGTCACCTTCTTGCTGTGTCCTTATATGGCAGAGAGATACATTTCTCTCTCTTCCTTTTCTTTTAAGGTCACCAATTCTATAGGAGTATGACCTGACCCTTATGGCCCCCTTTTACCTTTATTACCTCCTAAAAGCTTTATCTCCAAATATAATCACTTTGGGGGTTAGGATGTCAACATATAAACTGAGGGACAGGGGAAGGCAAAGGATTCAGTCCATAGCAGTTGTCAGGCAGGCCATATAGGATGGACCCTATGTAAACCTATTTTACCTATGTGATAACTGCATAGAGTTACAGTGATTTCATATGTGTGATAAATGTTATTAACTGGCTCTATAACTGAAACTCACAAAAACACCACTGATTCCTTGACAGTAGCAGAAATCAGGAATAAGGTCAGAATTCTGAGGGAATCAGACAACCAACCTTTGCTTCTGTTTTACAATACAAATATGTCTATTGCATTTTTTTAACGTTTATTGATTTGTGAGAGACAGAGACAGAGCATGAGTGGGGGAGGGGCAGAGAGAAAGGGAGAAAGAATCCAAACCAGGCTCCAGGCTCTGAGGTGACAACACAGAGCCTGACACAGGGCTCGAACTCATGGACCATGAGATCATGAACTGAGCTGAAGTCGGACGCTTAACCCACTGAGCACCCATATTGCATTTCTTTACATAGACCAAGCCTCAGTAAATGTTAACATATTTTCTCCCCTAATTTAAAAGTTTGAACTGTAGGGTTTCATTTTCAATCTCTAATTTCATTTATTCGCCTGGAATTGAATTCATCTTTTAAAAATTCTTGTAGTAAATGTATGTATAAATTTTTAACTAAAATTAGGAATGACTTTATATTTGAACATGGTGCAAAGAGAAAAAAAATCATGCCTAATTCAAAGTATGATATCTGACTTTGTGGATGAAAGGAATAATTTCAAGGCAGAATTTGAAATTCACCCTTCTCTCTTTGCAAATTATGACCTCAATCTAATTGTCTAAGCATAACTTTTAATGAAATTAACTTTGGAAAAGTGATTTTTACTTTAAATTATGTTGTAATGCCCTTATGCATTTAGATGTCTAAAGTAGGAGGAGTAATAATAACAGCAGGAAAAAAAAAAAACACTTCTGACAGTTTATACCTGCTTTTCATGAATTGTATTACATATTCTTACATGTAGAGTGGCTTAATAAATATACATTGAAAAATGTCTGGATTAGGGAGAAAATAATTTTATAAGGAGTTTCCAGTATATCTCAACACTTTTAGGGAATAAAGATAATGTATAAAATAGAATCTCTTCTCTCAAGGAAATTACAGAAACAGAACTGTTTCTGTAAAAGAGGGAAAAATAATATGACAATATATAATCAACCAAGTGCAATATGGATTGTGACTTCTGGAAGCTTTAATCGGAAATTAGTACCTTTAGATTAATATAGAATGACAAGGAGAATCTGTATAAAAGAGTATATGAGGATATAAGCAAATAAAAAAGATTAAAGCAAACAAGAATCAGAGTGTCATGAAAAAGGGTTAAAGAGAGGATCCACATTGGTGTGTAGTAAGACTATATCCAATAAATAGGATCTAGTGTGATACTTCAGGTTGGTATAGTTTTCCTTCTTAGTATTCTTCATGGATGTTTTGTATAAGTTTTTCAAGTTGACCAGTCTGACCCTAATTGAAATTCCTGTGCCATAGATACATTTTGGCAGTCCTGTCCAGGTTATCACAACTCTTTTCTCTGAAAATTTCTTTCCTCTTCTTTATTGTTGCCTGTTAACTCAGTTTACAAACTAAATTTCTACTATTTCTTCATCTCTGTCTAGTTGCTTGGACCAGGGATGGGCACAGGATCCAGATTTGCTACAAGAATTATAAATTGGGATTCAAAAATAATGATCTTTCTGTTGGTGAAACTGAGTGACATTTAAAGTTCAGAAGTTTTGGGATAGTTATTTTATGTGTACAGAGAAGCCTTAGAAAACTGTTTGGGTAAGAAAGCAGACTGAAGTCGATATGAAAAGAAATATTAGAGGTCAGAAGGAATTACCAGCTCTTGAATGCTTTCCAGTCCAGATTCTTTCTCCCTCCCTCCTTCTTCCCTCCTTCCTTTCCTCCTTCTTTCCCTTTCTTTCTTTCCTCTTTTCCTCCCCTTCCCTCCCCCTTCCTTTCTTCCTTCCACTTCATTAGCTGGTTTAGATGGTTTTTGAAACATGCATCTAGAAGTAAATCAAGGATTAGACTGTTGATGTTGTGCTATAATTAATTTTATTACTAGTCTGTTTTCTTTATTACCCCACAGTCCAAATAAATATCATGTATCAGGAAGCAAAATATACTAAATCAAATACCAGAACTATAAGGAAAGCTAAGGAAACATAGCTGTTCTGAAGAACAGAAAATAAATTTGATTGGGATATCATCCTAGTAATGCACTGTGATAAACTGTATCATTTAAAATAATAGGTAGACAAACTAACTGATTTGATTTTTTAAAATTTCCTAACTAGTATTGTTCTTTATATTATTGGTAAGCTGTATAAAAATTATGTATGATTAATAGAGAAAATTATTGTTATAGTCTAAACTTTACAAAGAATACAGTAAGGTATATAAAAAAAGTTACAATCCTCTGAGATTTAAAGAATGGTCCTAAAGTATGAAATTAATTTTTATGTTTAATTAAGCCTAGGTCTTTGATAATAGGGCACTGAATAAAAGTTAAAACTTCTGCAAGATATTTGGAGCAAAGGATTGCCAGTTAAAATGAGTGTTAAATCATTTTGGAAGACAGGATGGTTCAAAGATATTTCCTTTTTTTGGGTTATTGTTACAGAATGTTGGGAGTTCAGAGATCTCTAAGTTCAAACAGGGTCAAACCATTGGGAATAGAGAAGAGGTAAGAGAAAATATTTGCTTAAGTAAGCATTAGTGCAGGATAGGACTGATGACTTTTTCCAGAAGTCATTGGTTTTGTCAATAGCTTTACAAAGTTTTCCCAGGCTTCAGAGAGCTCAGTAATAGAATTACTATTAGCAGGACAAGAAAAGGAGAAAATAGTAGATGTTCTCTAAAAGCAGAGGGGACTATGTACGTGGTACACATGAGCTGATCCAGAGCTCTCTGAGAAATAGTCATGCATAGGAAGAAGAAAGGGGGTAGTGATATAGAAAGAAAGAGAATAGCAGTAAATTGTCAAAAATAAAATTATTCAGACCCATTTTTTAACCTCAGGCTGGTATGACTAAAAAACTAGCTTAGTTTTGAAGCAAAGCTATTCCAGGTTAGTGATTTTCACACTGTCAGCATTCTAAATATATCCCTTTAAAAAAATAAAATAGGTTTGAATAGACTCAAAACTAACTAATTTTATAAATTTAAAATGGTGATACCAAAATACAGATGGGGGAGATATACTGTACTACTTTTTCTAATTAAACATCAAATGAATCATTTTGTCATAGTCTCTCAAAAAGGATTCATGTATGTACTTTTTAAAACTTTGAAATCTGCATAGAATCAACTTCCACATTAATATGCATATATTATGTGTGTTATTCTTTTATCAACCACAGGGTCAGGAATGTCCTCCATCTAGCTTCTTTGAAGTTTTGGAACAAATTCTTTTTGATATGGATGAAAGTAGATACTTTACAAAGTAAAATAATTTCAGAAACACTGAATTTTCGAAGATGCATTCTATTTAAATAGACCTCTCCATTTAATACTCTTTTTGGAATATATTCCTAAATAAGATCAGCGTTTTAGGTCCAGTGAAACTAAATCCTTTTATTTTACATTGGAGTTCATTTCCTCACTGAACATAAACTATCTAATAGCACTCTATTGTCCACTCCTTTTGCTATATTTTAAAAAGCATGGGGTGCCTGGCTGGCTCAGTCAGTTGAGCGTCCAACTTTGGCTCAGATAATGATCTCATTGCTTGTGGGTTCAAGCCCTGTGTCAGCCTCTGTGCTGACAGCTTGAAGCCTGGAGCCTGCTTCTGATTCTGTGTCTCCTTCTCTCTCTTTGCCTCCACTGCTCATCTCTGTCTCTCTCTCTCTTTCAAAATAAACATTAAAAAAATTTAAGGCACATTAAGATAAAACATGATATAGGGTGCTCAGAGTCAGTTAAGTGTCCAACTCTTGATTTTGGCTCAGGTCATGATCAGGTCATGATTTCACGGTTCGTGAAATCAAGCTCCATGTTGGGCTCTGTGCTTGGGATTCTCTCTTTCCTCTCTCTGCCTCTCTCCCTGTCTCTCTCCGTCTCTCTTCTCTCTCTGTCTCTCTCTGTCTCTCTTCTCTCTCTGTCTCTCTCTCTCTCTCAAAATAAGTTAATAAACATTGTTTTTTAAAAAAATGGAAAGTGATAGGTGTATATCTGTGTATTTTTAAAAGCTTATCATTAGTGTTTCAACATCAGTATATTATAATAAAAATTCATCATCCAGAGATTATGACAATTCAGTTTATGGACCCTGCCCATATTACTGAAATAGAGCACAGATAAAATTGTACAATTTGATCTCAACTACAAAGAAAACACATGTAAAAGGGTTTAATAATGTAGTTTTTGCTTAAGTTTTCCATCAATGATATGGAAAATATTATGAGTTTCTAAGTTAAATTATCTGTTAGTTTCTTTATTTTCTACATTGATCTTTTGGAACATAAGCTTCTGACCAAGATGAAGTAAAATTGACTGAATTTGTGCACCTGCCACAAACAACTGCTGAACCAGACAAAATATATGAAACAGCAGTTCCCAGACATTGGATGACAACTAACACCAGAGGGCTGACCTGGAGAGAAAAGGAACAAAGAAGGTAAGCCTACAATTAGCCCAATTTCTTATCTGACAGGAGTTTCTAAGCTATAGTGTATGAGTGGGTAACCCTTTCCAGGGCCTGTTTTGAGGAGATAGAATTAATAATTCAAGAGGCCAGGTATAATTTTCAGGCAGAACACAGGAGAGGATTCAGCTGCATGGAAAGAAGTGAGTCACTAAGAGAAGTCTTCTGATGAACTTCACAGGGTTCCTCTCAAGTCTGGAGCTGAGCACAGATCAATGCCTTAATGTGAAGAAACTACCTAAGTCTGGGGAAAGACACATCAAAAAAGACAAAGCAAAACAATTCTTAGACCTCAAACAGAGCTACAAATAGTTGGTATCCCTACCTGCCAAAATGCAAAAACCTTATAATATACTGAACATTCAAAATAGACTGAATATTCAGGTAAAATGCTCAGAAAAGATTTTGCCTCAGTAGTGTGGACAAATTAGCCTTAGATTGAGTAGATTGAACAAATTAGCCTGCTCTGTTCTCTCAGAAATATTTACAGGAATATACAAATATCTAGCACAAAACAAGAAAAAAATCACAATATCTGGCACCTAATAAACAAATTCCAGGTGTACAAAAGAACAGAAAAATATGACTCATAATAAAAAGAAAAGCAACAAGAAAATGCAGGTCCAGAAATAACATAGATGTTAGAATTAATAAAGTTATTGTAACTATATTACATATATTCCAGAATATAGAGGAAAGCATGGCCATGTTAAGAGGATAAATAAAAAAAATAAAAAGGACCCATATTGAACATATAGAAATGAAAAGGAAAAAGTCTGAGATTAAAAATATCCTGCAAGCAATTAACATCAGAAAAGATACTGCAGAATACAGATTACTGAGGCTGTATTTATATCAAAATAAACTATTCAAAATGAAACACACAAAGTAAAAACAAAAGCTGGAATAAATTACCAGTATATTAGTGAACTATGGGACAACTTCAAGTAGCTTAATATACATGTAATTAGGGACCCCAAAGGAGAAGGGTAGTAAGAAGAGGGGTCTTTAAGAAATAATGGCCATTTTTTTTAATTTGGTGAAAAATATCAACTCAAAGATCAAATAAGTTCATAAAACCAAACCCCAAGCACAAGAACTATGAAGACAACTACATTAAGAAATGTCATATTCAAGTGACTCACAACCCATGATAAAGAGACAATCTTAAAAGACATCAGAAAGATACAGTAGATCCAGGGGAACAAAGATAATAACAAAAAACTTTTGCTCAAAAGAAATGTAAGTGAGAAGATAGTGGAACAATATCTGTGAAGTGTTAGAAAGATAAAACGATCAACCTAGAATTTTATGCCTGGTGAAAATATCTTTCCAAAGTAAAGGGGAAATAAATACCATCTCTGAAATACAATACCTGGAATAATTGATCACTTCTGCACTCCAGGAATAGTAAAAGCATTCCTTCAGAAGAAAAAAAAAATACGCAATGGAAATCTGGATCTATATAAGTAATTCAGAATGGTGAAATGGCCAACAAGCAGGTAAACAAAAAACTTTTCCTTATTTTAAAAATACTATTAAAGATAATTCATACTTAAAAAATTCAGACTTCTGAATGTTCCATATCTTAATTAGGATGGAGGTACATGAATGTTAAAAATTTCTCATCTCATTGAACTGTAAAGTAAAATCCGTACAGCATTTTCCCATAAAGCATATCCCCAAATGATTATTTGTTGGATAAATGAAAGAAGTTATTTTGTTATAATTTGAATTCTTCAAATTATTACAGATACTGAAGCTATATACTTTTTCATGTTTCCAGCTTATTTGTAATACTTTTGTCTTGTTAATTATCTGAATCTATCTCCTAATTTTGTTTCATAAAGTGTTCCCAAGTGGCTGAAAACCATTCCAAATCCCATAATAACATGTTAAGTTCAAAGTGGAGAATCAGTTAATAATTAAACAATTGCATGAAGATAGTATAGACTGCCAAAATATGTCAGTGGTCCATTTAGAATGGTCTAATTGATTGATTTATCAGTCTCCGAATTTATCTGTTTGAAATTTAAGGTAGAAACTGATACTGTCTAGATTAATGTGTTTATTGTCTTGTCTCCAAATTATACATGCTATTTTCAGTAAATGTCCAGGGAATAAAGGCCCTAAATGCAATAATAAAGATTGATATAATATAAAAGAATAATTTATTCTAGTTTTCAGATACATCAGATTTTGCATGGGACCATGGAATGTTAACTATACCTTCAATGAGTTTGTTTGTTTGTTTGTCTGTTTGTTTTCAATGAGCCTTTAAAGGAAATTTAGTGTCTTCTATTCTGTAAACTGCAAACTCTTAGAACTTTAATTCATTTGTGTAGGCACGTAGCTTTTCCTCAGCACTGTGCAATTATTCCCACCGATTCAAATGGAACAACTCAAATTCCAGCATTTAAATGGATTAAATAATAAAAGGAGACATTCCTGGGATTTGATTCTAAGTATCTGAACCATAAGGGCCAATTGTTTTTATGAAAATTATTGCATGTCTCATCAATACCCTTAATATTGATTTTTTTTATTTCTAGCCTGGAAAAGACATGAAGATTATAATTTCTTTTAAACATGTACTAAATAACATCATTTCTTTTCCAAAAACATAACATGTTATATACACATCATGGTTAGCCTGGCTTCAAATTCTCAGAGACACAGAGCTTTATTATTAGAAACTGGCAGTTGAGCTATTCTGTAACTGTCAAACACACTGCTATTAGGGAACCTTAGCAACCAAGTCTCTTTTGCCATATTCAGTATATTGACATTTCCTTTTAAATCAAGGTGACAAGCCACGTACAGATTTGGCAGTTTACTAAGGGGTTTAATTAGTGGCGGCTGGATATACAGAACTCCTACTACTCAGGTTGAAAAATGACTGCATTTCGAACTCATTTAAAACTCTACCGTCTTTTAAGAATCACACTAGCCTTCCACCTTGAGATCTCCTTATCCCCAAATCACTCTTCTGGCTATTACCTACCATGAAGCTATTAACGCACCTGAATCTAAGAAGGGAACTGCACTAATGTGGATTATTGTTAACAAATACATTTTTGCTCTATTCCTAAGACATCTTTTTCCATGTGACACCTGTGTCTTTCCCTTTACTCTAGACCAGGGGTTTTAGATCAGTGTAATCTCTTAACCAACTGCATCAGTATCTTATGAGACCTTGTTACAAATGCAAATCTCCAGCCCTGTCACAGATCTAATAAATAAGAAAATCTAGCCGTGGGGCCCAGAAATCTGTTTTAAAAAATTTGAGAACCACTGCTCTAGGCATATAGCAGTGCTGTATCCTTTTGCTGGTATTTACTTCTTCAACTTCCCTCCTAACTTCAAGATACATTTTGTGTGTGTGTGTGTGTGTGTGTGTGTGTGTGTGTGTGTGTGTGTGGTTTTTTTGTTTTTTTTGATTTTTTGTTTTTTGTTTTTTGTTTTTTTTGCTTTCAAAGGCTTTAAAAGTACTATCATGTAAATCTTCACGCTTCAGGAAACAGATAACATTTAGCCTGATTTTCTTGACTCCAAATCTAAAATTCTCAAGGAAAAGTTTTCAATGGAAAAATTTGTGTCATGCTCCTATTCCTGAATCATTTAACATGGCCAAGGGATATTGGTTTACATTATACTATATCTTTTCTTACGACAGTCTCGTGTGGGTTATGAGGAAGGAGGGAAAAATACTTTGTTTTGTCACCATGTGGACAAACAATTGGTACAGCAGCTAGGGGAGAGGATGGAGCTTGCTTGGATCTATTGATCCAGTTGTTCTGGAACATGTACATGTAGGAAAAGTTTAGTCATCA
The DNA here is from genome assembly GCF_018350155.1 of Leopardus geoffroyi. Taxonomy (NCBI): domain Eukaryota; kingdom Metazoa; phylum Chordata; class Mammalia; order Carnivora; family Felidae; genus Leopardus; species Leopardus geoffroyi. Next base: position 97,368,392 of record NC_059336.1, on the reverse strand, counting down.
GACGCTAGCTATATGAGCTATGTCTTCAGAGATCCAGAGAGTCCAAGGACATTTCTTATGCCTTGATATATTGAAGGACCCCAACCAAAACATTTTCTTACGCTTGCATTAAAAACCTGTGTGATATGCCTAAAATGGCATGACATGATAAGGTATAATTAAAGAGCTAAAAGAATGATGTGTTCAAACTTGTTATAAGTTAGGAGATGCAACTTGTGATTTCTAGAAGAAAGGGTTATCTAGGCACATAATCCCAGGGTGTCCAATTCAACATTCATTGAAGTCTGAAATCCCTATACTCCTTAATGGACTTTTACCTTCAACTGGATCCTCAGTGCCTTATGAACATCCTTCCATAGGACATCAACATTTCCCTGATAGATGCTTCAATGCAGCTCTTAATTTTGGTATCCAAAAGGCTAAATAAGCTGTGATTTCTAGAGATCTTTACATTGTTTTCTGAACTTGATTTTATTATGGGGAACAGACTTGCTCATATTTCAGGTTAAAACTATTCCAAGTAAATTGAAAAATTCTATTTCCATAAAGGTAGTACTTCATCATTAAATCCCCTTTACTATTTAATATAAATTTCCTATTCCACTGTATTCATCAATATTCCTTTACTATCCCAGGACACTCTTTCTTGCTCAGGAAGTAAGAACTACAAACATTTTTATTGCTACTTCCAGGAACTTCCTAAAATACTCATCAAATCTTCAAAAAAATATATCAAACTATAGTTTATGACAGACGGTAGAAACTTAAGATCTCAAAATCCTCACCTTACTCTATTTACAAATTCTTAACTATTATATCATGATTTTTCCCATTTATAACCAAATAATTACTTTAAACTAGTATTAAAATCTCAGTAAATATCCTGACTTTTCCCTCTCCTTCTGAGTCAATACAAAGATCTTAGCAAAATGACCTTCTCTCTAAGGCAGCATAAGCACTGATCTCATGTTTGTCTTACCAATAAGTAATTTTGTAAAGTTTGGGACAGCCAACATTTGACTATCTATATAATATATCAGGATTGCATACTCACATTACAATCATATGTACACACTAAATCCATTGCCTATAACTAGTTTATATGAGGCTCCATCTGCAAACTTAGTTCTACTTGAGGTTATAAAACCACTGAGTTTCTGCCATGGCATCCATTTTGGACCCTGACTAAGAATTTGGAAATGGGTTCCCACAAAGCTAGCCATAGCACTCAAATCAATTATCTTCCAAGTATCATCTTAGGGTGAACAGAAAATGATAGATCCATCCTAGAGAGGGACAAATAGCACATACAGACTCCTGTTCTTTCTAATCTAACTTTACTGCCAAGGTTCCATCACCCAGAATTCCTAACAAATGGAGTTTTGAGAAAAATAGAATAATGAGGCATACATTATCACTTCTAACTAAGCCTACATTTCACATCTGAATCAAGGCCTTCTGATAAAAGTATAATAGAAGAATGTTAAGTTAGGTTTTAGTCCTGAATTGTGGTTCTCATGTATCTCCCATGTTCTAAATCATGAGACTTGCTTGGACCTGTATGCCTACAGAGAAAAATAAGCAATGGCTCCAAGGGTAGACATGAACCCTCTTTCATGGACATTTGCAATAGAGCAGGGTCTGGAAGATGAGCAGGTTGTCCCTAGAGGGAAATTTGTCCCCTGAATCAGTAACCAGACAGGGTATATTTGTATTTTAAGGCATAAAACCTTAGCTTATCAGGGCCAATGAATCTAATAGGACTGTCAATTATTATGGTGGGCAAAACAATAGCCCTCCTTTCCAAGATGGCCAGGTCCTAACCCTAGAAACCTGTAAATATGTTACCCCATAGAGCAAAGGGAAATTAATTTTACATGAAGTTTGCTAATAAGCTGATATTAAAATAGGGAGATTATCCTCAATACCTGGGGTGAACCAAATGTAATAACAAGGGTTATTGAAAGTGAAAAGAAAGTGAAAGAGAAAAAGAGAAGGTAACATGATAGAGTGTGCAAGGGACTTGACCTGGCCTATGGGCTTTGAAGATGGAAGAAGGGGTCCATATCTAAGGAATGTGGTTAGTCTTAAGATGCTGGAAAAGACAAGAAATAAAATTATCCTCCGGAACCTGCTTAAAGGTATATGGCCCTAGCAACACATGTAATTTTAGCCACTGAGACCTGTGTTATACTTTTAATATAAAGAACTTTACTATAATATGTTTGATTTCTAGCCACAAAGCTTATGATAATCTATCATATAATCAATAAAAATTAACACACCAATTAAATTGTCAGTGGTTCTTTCCTAAAGAACTGATAAAGTGGAGAGGGGTGCTGGTAAATGGGTGGGCAGAGGAGTAGGCTTCCGCCCCTACCTTCCCAGTCTGAATTATGTATCCCCATTTTAGTTACTTACATATTTTGCACATGCCTCTGTTATTCCACTTGTCACATGTATTATAACTAAAGGTATGTCTGGTTGCAGTAAGATAATGAGCAAGTTAAGAACCAACACCATTTTCTTAATTTGCATTTATAACATTTGGTATTTGGTTCACCTAAAATCATTGCATTTTAAAATCTGCCCAACAGTAAGTGAGTACCACCTATGGGGAAGTACTAAAAAAAATGAGATTGAAAAAAGCCCCCAAAATGTTCACTTACTAATATCATTTAGAAGAGGCTAGGTTATGCTGCAGCTACACATGACCTCAAACTCAGAGGCTTACAAAGCAAATTTATTTTTTGCCCATATTACATGACCAACATGGGTGAGCTCTGGCTCCACTCCACACATTCTGCCATCCAAAATCCAGACTGAGGAAGTAGCTCCCATTGACTGCCTTGCTCCCACTATGACCAAAAGAAATAATTATTGCCCATGCACTAGCTCTAAAAGCTGTTCCTAATTCACTTAGCTTTTTCTCACATTTGATTATTCAGAGCAATTCTAATGGCCATACCTTGAGCCAATGGGACAAGGAATGAAAACTGTCTCCTAAGAAAATGCAACTAATATTTGTAAAAAACAAACAAACAAACAAACAAAAACATCCAAACACATATATAACATATCATACTACTTATCCATCCCTAACATCATTAAGGATCAATTCAGCTCCAGATGTGCATGAACAATGGAGAGAGTTTACATCAGTCATCCCATCAACACTTGATAGTAAAACCATAATGTAGTTTTCCACTTTTTAAAAAAAAAAATTTTAATTTTTATTTATTTTTGAGACAGGGAGAGACAGCATGAATGGGGGAGGGTCAGAGAGAGAGGGAGACACAGAATCCAAAACAGGCTCCAGGCTCTGAGCTGTCAGCACAGAGCCTGATGCGGGGCTTGAACTCATGGACCGCGAGATCATGACCTGAGCCGAAGTCTGACGCTTAACCGACTGAGCCACCCAGGCGCCCCATCCACTTTTTCATCTACTAAGTATTTTTTAAATCTAATAAAGTTCTTCATATTTTGTTATTCCAACAACACTCAAAACAATTCTGGATATAAAATGAGTGCTCAATAAATGCTCATTTAGTATTCCATTAAGTATTTTGAATTTTTCCCTAAAAAGATTTAGTGCCCTTATATAAATCTCTTAAATTCCTGTTAGTTGCTTAACCTGTATATAAATCCACTCTATCTTCATATTAGATAGAAAGGAGAAAATATAGATAATATAAAGCAGAATCTGTTTCATGAACATATTCTATAGAAATAGCTGCAAGGCCACAGACAGGTTAATTACGATTACCAGGAACAAGGTAACTACACAAATGGCAAGCATTTTGAATTGAAGGATACAAAAGGACATATTAATAATAACAATAGTATAATAAAGCATATATATTTAGACACAAAAACAACAAGCTTCAAAATAAAAGTTGAATTGAAAATGCTGACATAGCCAGAAAACCCTTTCCCAAGATATACACACATACACACACACTATAAAAACCTTTAATAAAGAATTTTTCGATTATATATTGTGTTGCAGATTCTGGTATTCTGATAAAATGGATAATACATTTTAAAGAAAGTTACAATATAAAGCAATTTCCAAGAATTATAATTCAATAAATTTCCTGAATATTAAAGCCCTGCTGAATATAATTTCGTCTTCTCTATTTCAGAAAGCAATTTAAAATCTTACAGGGTATTAGAAATGTGTCTTATATTTGTAGCCCATTAAATTTTATAAGGTACTTTCATATACATTGTCATTTGATGCTCATGAAAACCTCATGCAAGGTAAAGCGTTATTATGTTCCATTAGCCTAGCTCATGTTGTATAAGAAATTATTAATAAATATTTGTTGTTGGAATAAATAAATGCATTCCTGTGTCCATTATAAGAAAAAATGGACTTAAAAGAGTTAACTGTTTTGTTCAAGGAGACAGATCCTAAAGCCAGAACTTCAGCCTTATGAGCATTTTTTTTTTCTTTCTACCATGAATGTGACCTCTCTTTGAATGTGAACTTATTTTGCTTAAATTGTACTTGGAAACAGAATAAATAGAAAAGAATAAATAGAAATCTATTAAAGTATAAAGTAGCCTTGGTCAGATCTCAAAGATTTATTTGTAAATAAACTCAAAATTTCAGCAAAGTAAGTTATTTGCCTTAAAACATAATATAGATAAATCTATTCCTGTACATAATTAAAGTATGTTAATTTGAAATTTAACAGCCCCTGGGTCCAGTGCTACTACTGATGCAAAGCAATGGGAGCCACAGTCTCTGCCCCACAGTTCTTGTATCATAGACTATCCAGCAGTATAGGGAAGCCTAAGGGTCTCTTCTCAGAATAGTATTTTTCCACATACATAATGAGATATACAGGATTACAAAGGAAAGACATTTTATTTAACAATAGTTCTATGCATATTGACCTGGGCCAAAACCAAGAGTCAGATACTTAACTGACTGAGCCACCTAGGTGCCCCTCTAAGAGTTTAAATATATTTAATTTAATTGCATAGTCACTGATTTATTGATGATCATGGAAATGTCATTATTTACTCATGTAATTCCTCAAATAATGAGACCATATGCTCTTTGCAGTGTGACTTTCTCTCAATTTTATTAAGATTTGATAAACAACCATGATATAAAGTAACTCATCACTCACATATTTCTATCCCTTCTTGGGAATATTCTCTATTTAAGAACCATAGATTTACTAGAGACGATATGATAGTAAATTTTTTAATAAATGTGATCTAGTGTCTTGAACAGCACTGAAATCGATGATAAATGGCTTGTGCTATCATAAATATGAAGGCAGTAATATTGGGAAAGTGACTGCTTTGGTTTTCTGCCATACCCTTTGACTGATGTTGGCATGCACTAGACCTTTTCTTTTCTAACTTTACTTTTTAAGGACATGAAAAAAAAAATCACTTAGTTTATTTCAACAGCTATCATATATTTACCTTTGTTTAACTTTTTTTACTTATGTTTTAATCTCAAATGTTTTATGAGATTTCCATCCTAGATAGATTCTTTCTGTGTGTCCTTTCCAACTGACAGCTTGCCCAGAAAATATGACCAACTTTTATTTTCAGGGTCCCTCACAGATGATGCATCTTAAATAAACCTCCCACAACACTGACACCCCTTATAAACTGGGAAAACACCCTGATCATTTCCAGAGGCGGATGTAACTTCAGGTGTCACATCCCAGCTTAGGTGGAGTTCTCGGAGTCCTCAATGTCTCTATGAAATATTGAATCACAGGGCACATAAAGTTAAAAGTGGCAAGGATATGAAGGATATTTATGAAGACATGTTGAAAGATAAAAAAAAAAAAATAGTGCATATGGGCCGATGTATCCAGGTTGATTACAGTCAAGGCTCATATAACCAGTTTCAGTGACTGGCATGTAAGTGGCAGTATAACGTAATCAGAGAATCATCTCTAGAGCTATCTTGCCTACGATCAAATTTCAGCTGGAACTAACCATGTGACTTCAAATAAATTACTTAAATTCTTAATATCTTAGAAACTTTTTCTCTTTTATAGAAATAGTAATAATAGTACTAACCCCATGACCTTTTTTTTAAAATTAGGTTTATTTATTTATTTTGAGAGAGAGAGCACAAGCAGGTGAGGGGCAGAAAGAGAGGGAGACAGAGACTCCCAAGCAGGCTCCACACTGTCAGGAGGAGCCCGATGTGGGGCTCAGTCTCACAAACTGTGAGATCATGACCTGAGCCAAAATCAAGAGTCAGATGCTTAACCAACTGAGTCACCCAGGTGTCCCAACACCATGACACTTTTATAATTACATGATTGAAGATATAATGTACTTATAACAGCACCTATCATATAATAAGTGCTATGCATATAATAATTAGATATTATTATCCAAACTCATACAGGCAACTTTATAAATCTAAATTTAACTGTGTAGAACCCTGCAGGCTTCAGAATGTTTATTCCTTAGAAGAGGTTTGCAAGACAGGGCTCCTGCAATAGAACCTCTTGTGGGCAATGGTTAAAAATCCAGATCTCTGGAAACAAAAATCCCTATCTCTGGTCCCACTAATTGTCTAAGATTTTGGCAAGCACTATGAAATTTTGACACGCAATTGTGATGCTCACAGAGTTTGGCTGCCTGACCTAAGTCTGACAGGGTGGAGGTGGTCTCTCCTAGGATGACGCTCTCTGCATGATGCTTTTGGTATGTATTTGAATCTAATAGGAAGTGAAGGCAATGAGGTTTACATTTTCAATGCTTTTGCATGGTGTTCTTTCTCTCTAATACTGATTTTTTTTTAATTTTTTTTTTCAACGTTTATTTATTTTTGGGACAGAGAGAGACAGAGTATGAATGGGGGAGGGGCAGAGAGAGAGAGGGAGACACAGAATCGGAAACAGGCTCCAGGCTCTGAGCCATCAGCCCAGAGCCTGACGCGGGGCTGGAACTCACGGACCGCGAGATCGTGACCTGGCTGAAGTCGGACGCTTAACCGACTGCGCCACCCAGGCGCCCCTCTAATACTGATTTTTAATTGGATATAGCACATACAGATTCGAGGATGAAGAGCACAGAACATTTTCTCTCTTCCTCTTGTTATTGTGTTCAAGCTAGGTCAGTCTTCTCTGGCTCCCAAAAAAGACTGACAGAAACTAAACTCCTCAACATATTTCTGATGTGAGTGAAAAGATCTTGGCTCATATGAAGATACAATTCCCTTAGTCATTGTCCAAGGTCAGCCACTTTCTCCAAGTCTCTGGAGAGAAACCTCTATGATTTAGCCTTTGAATGATAAAAATAGGAGAGAAAAGAAAAACGTACAGAAATATTTATGAAAACATTTTCTCAATAATCTGGGGAGGTGAAGAGAAATTTGGCACTGGAAATGAAAACAGTTTGTATGTTTCCACTTGATAAAAAGCAGTCAACAAAATGCAAGCTTTTAAAATATTCTTGAGAAATCACTTTTTAACAACTTGTCTCACAAGTCTGCTTAGTTAAGACAAAGGATATTTCATTAAAAACAGCTTTGACTAAAGGCCAGTAAGGGATCACCTGGCGACCTGAACTTCCAAAAGCTGTGTTAACATCACAGGATATATTTTCCCAGGAACAAATATTCAGCCTCGCATGAAGAACCAATATTGCTGAGAAGTATTATTTCCTCTAAACTATTAAAGGTGTACTACAATATGCATTCCATTATATTGAAACATCCAGAGGCGACTTCAGGACAGAATTCCACATGCACGATCATTCTAAGCAGAAAAGAGAAAGCCAAAGAAGAGAAGGAAGACAGCATTGCTGGAGAGCTGAAGCAACACTTTCTTAGCACATTCTCTCTTCCCTTTGTAAAAAAGGTACAACTGATGGACACATAGGCAAGAGTTAAAACTCTGATTTCTCACTGATAAGCTGAAGACTACTATACAAAATATAAATCAGAGAACACATTTTTTTTTCTGAGTAGGAGCTGAAATTTATCTCCTTGAATACAAAGGAAAGGAATTAAGGCATGGTGTAAGGAGAGAGGTGCAATTGCCATCTGGGAGCAAAAGGAAGGAAAACAGCATTGACCACAGTTGAAAGGTATATGGCTTAATTATGGCCCTACTTGTAAAAAACCATGACTTTTGGCAGGCCATTTCTCTTATCTATAATCTTGGGGAGTTACAGTAAATGATCTCCGTGAAGAACTAACAAGGACAAATGTTTAGATGAATATTTTGTGAGGAAAAAAAAACATGATATGAATTATCAGCTCTTCACATGGTTATCAAATAGTTTTAATTGTGTCATCTTGCTATATGAAGGAACATAAGAGATAAATCTCAATGTCTTTGAATGTAATAATTTGCATGCTTTAGATAAAGGACTGATTGGGAGAAAAGGCTCTGAGACCTGCCTGAAAACAAAAATCAAGAAAAGAAAGATGCTAATTCTGCCAATAATTTCCATCTTTGCTTCTAAGAGTCAATATATTATGATTTAGGAGTAGACCTAGGGAGAAATATTTGCTAAGTTTTGGGGGTGGGACAGAAGAAGCTAGGACAAAGAGTGGGGATCTCAAGAAAGCTAGGGGCATGCATGACCTTAAGAGAAACAAATATACCTCAGTGTTTCTCAAGCTAGTCTAGAGGAAGGGGGATAATATCAATGGAATCACAGAGAGGGAATGGATTTTACATGCTGACCTTCAAAATTGATGTGGAATATATTCCTATTAATCATATATATATAATCTCTAACTTCTTATTAATTATATTTATCTAAGATAATCAAAACTACTAGAAGTTCTGGAAGAAAATATTTTCTATGATTGTTTCAATAGACAATTCATTAAAAGTCCACTTATAAAAATATGTATCCATAAACTGAGGTGAATGACAACTTTTCCTTTAAGTGTAGATTTTAAACTTGGAGCTTATTTTTATCTAGTCATTGTTACACCAAGTAGAAATAAAGGGTATTTATAGAAAAGTTTCATGAACATTATCTCATAGTGTAAGTTATGATCAAGAGGATTAAATTTTCCAAACATCTCTGAGCTAGTTATCCCAACACAAATTTAACACTGATATATTCTAACAGCTTACATAAAAGTATGTGTGATTCTGGGAATTTACATATACAATTTCCATGTTATTCTAATATAGCTGGTACACAGATATATATTTAGGAAACTTTGGGTTGGACAATTCCCCAACATCAGTCCTATTAAATATGTTTTAGTCTATTTCCAATGATTTTTCAAATTTCTCTACATTTCAATATTATATTGATTTTTTTCTGTTTACTATTAGAAAAAGACCATAATGATGTTGCAATAAATATTTCACTTGAGTCTAAGCAGCAACAAGTTTTCAGGGTACATGTCTCACATTTAGAACCATGAATCCTGAATCCATTGTGTATGGGGGGGGGCGTGACAGAGGGTGGGCAGGTAGAATTGTTGTTTGGATGAGTTTGGGAGATGAAGCTATTTGGTAATTATGTTTATAGTCCTCAATACTTTATATCTCTGAAACCAAGTCATTTGTGAAAAATGGAAAAATCAGAAAACTTTTCATCAAAGATCTCTGAAGCGTTACTGTATGAGTTGGTGTGTGTGTGGGGGTGGGGGGGTGGGGGTTGAGAAAGTACAAGCTATTTTGATGACAGTCAATTGTTATTCACCTTAGCAGGAGAGAAGCTCTGAAATTTGGTCCCTATTTTACCTTTCAGTTTATGGAAGTCCAATCTATTTATGCCTGAGCTAGGTTGTAACATTAAAAAAAAGTGTACTATTAGATAAATGTGGGGGTTAGAGTTATGAAGGAGGAAAGAGGCTTAAAAGCCAGGATAATCTGAAGATATCCTTGAGAATGGCTAATGGAACACCGGATTCACCCAATGTACAAACAGGCTCAAAATTCAGGTTCAAACCCAAAAGAGTTCTACTGCTGATGCTTTAAGTTTTCTTTTACTGCTGTAACAAATTACCACAAAATTGGTAGCTTAAAACTACACTGATTTAACTGGAGAATGAGAAGGAGAAGGGGGAGGAGGAAGAGGAGGAGGAGAGGGAGGAGGGGGAGGAGGAGTAGAAGGAGAAGGAGGGAGAGGGGGTCATGGAGAGAGGGGAAGGGGGAGGAGGAAGAAGAGAAGGGGCAGGAGAAGGAGGAGGATAAGGAGGAGGGAAAGGGAAGAAGATGGAGAAGAAGAAAAACCTAGACACAGATCTCATCATACCTTTCAGAAAATCTAAATGTAAAATGTAAAACTATAAAACTCCTAGAAGATAAAACAGAAGAAAATGTAGATGACCTTAGATACGATGTAACTTTTTTTTATATACAACACCAAAGGAATAAATCATGAAAGGCATAATTGATAAGTTGTACTTTGTTAAAATGAAAAACTTTGCTCTGGGAAAGACAATGTTGAGAGAATGTGAAAACAAGCCACACACTGGGAAAAAATATCTGCAAAACACACATCCGATAAAGAACTGTTATCCAAAGTATATATTTTGAAAAACAAGCTCTTAAATCTCAACAATAAGAAAACAAACATCCCGATTTAAAACTGGGCCAAAGACCTTAACAGCCACCTCACCAAAGAAAATATGCAAATGTTAAAAAACATGCAAAAATAGACTCCACATCAAAAATCATCAGGAAATGCAAATTAAATCAACAATTAGAGGGGCGCCTGGGTGGCCCACTTGGTTAAGTGTCCGACTTTGCTGGCTCGGTAATGATCTCAAGATTTATGAGTTCCGGCCCCGCATCTGGCTCTGTACTGACAATTCAGAGCCTGGAGCGTGCTTTGGATTCTGTGTCTCCCTCTTTTTCTGCCCCTTCCCTGCTCACGGTCTGTCTCTCAAAAATGAATAAACGTTAAAAAAAATTATAGCAACAATTAGATACTACTACACCCTTATCAGGATGGTCAAATCTGGAAAGCTGACAATACTAAATGCTGACAAGGATGCAAAGCAACAGGAAATCTCATTCTGCTGGTTGGAAAGCAAAATGGTGCAGCCACTTTGGAAGACACTTCAGGGGCGCCTGGGTGGCGCAGTCGGTTAAGTGTCCGACTTCAGCCAGGTCACGATCTCGCGGTCCGTGAGTTCGAGCCCCGCGTCGGGCTCTGGGCTGATGGCTCAGAGCCTGGAGCCTGTTTCCGATTCTGTGTCTCCCTCTCTCTCTGCCCCTCCCCCGTTCATGCCCTGTCTCTCTCTGTCCCAAAAATAAATAAACGTTGAAAAAAAAAAATTAAAAAAAAAAAAAAAAAAGACACTTCAGAGGTTTTTTGCTTAACAAAACTGAACATAACTCTTACCATACTATCTACCAGTTGTGCTCTTTGGTTTTTACCCAAAAGAGTTGAAAATGTATGTCAACACAAAATCCAGATGAAGATGTGTATAGTAGCTTTATTTTTAACTGCCAAAACTTAGAAGAAATCCAGATGTCCTTCAGTAGGCGAATGGATAAAGTGTGATATATCAGACAGTAGAATATTATTCAGCATTAAAAGTAAATAAGATATCAAGCCATGAAAAGACATGAAGGAACCTTAAATGCATATTACCAAGTGAAAAAAGCCACTATGAAAAGGCTATATATGGTATGATTTCCAGTATATGATATTCTGTAAAAGGCAAAACTATAAAAAGTGAAAAATTCAATGGTTACCAAGGTTTGGTGAGATGAATAGGAGACAGAATGAATAGAAGAAGTACAGAAGATTCTTAGGGCAAAGAAAAACATGATACTGTAATGTTCAATGTACTTACATTTATACAAAACCATACAATGTATAAAATCAAGAATGAACCTTAATGTAACTATGAACTGTGTGTGATAATGACATGTCAATGTAGGTTCATTACTGTTATAAATGTACCCTCTTGTGGGTAATGTTGATAATGGGGAAGATTATGCATGTGTGGTGGGGCAGGGTGTATTTGCAAAATACCTGTAATTTTTTTTTCAATTTTGCTGCGTACCTAAAATGGTTTAAAAAAAATATTCCTTTAAAAAAAACACCTATTTAATTTCTTGTATTTCCAGACGTCAGAAGTCTGAAATGTGTTTCATTATGGAGATAAAATCAAGGTGTTTTCAATACTGATTCCTTCTGGATATTCCAGGAGAAATTTGTTTCTTGACTTCTCTAGTTTCTAGAGACTACCCTCATTCCTTGCACTGTGGCTGAATCACTCCAACTCTGCCTCCGTCATCACGTTGCCTTCTTCTCTGACTCCAACTTTTCCTGCATCCATTTTATATAGACACTTATGATTACACTGGACCCACTAGGCTAGTAGAGGATTATCTCCCCTATCTCAAGATCTTCCACTTAAACATATCTGCAAAGTCCTTCTTAATATAAGGTAACATTCACAGATTCCAGGGATTGAGACATTGGCATACTTGGGAACCCATTATTCTAAATACTAAAAACATTTTTTTAAAAAAATTAATGAAATAAATAAAGCAATACTAAACAAATTTGTCCAAATGATTGAGCTTTGGCATCATATTTTCCAGACTGACTCTTCTTGCTTCATAGACAAGCATCTCTTTTTATGGTGTTCACATTTAATTCAAAATAAGCCACAAAGAAAGCAGTAGGAATTACTGCAATAGCAGATGGAAAATAGTGAAAAACTATGTTACATATCATGCATCCAGATAGGAACGGATGACAGTGGAAGTCTGCTCTGTTTTCAGGTTGCTGGTTCACTGCCCCTACTTGTGTGGTAAATCACTCGGCTCCCAAATGTTACATTGGGTTTTTGGAGGAGCCACATACAAATAAGAGTAAAATATAGTTGACTTCTGGCAACCTTAGGGTAAATATGGTTGGGGTGAAATGAAATTGGAAGCATAGAATAACATTTAGGATGAGAATAGAGAGTAATTTGAACTGACTTCTGTAAATCAATCATATGAGGTAATTAATTTAGACTGTTTGTTTCTAATAGTTACGTAGCATTACGTCTTCATATGTGCTACTTCTGATTTTAAAGTCTGAGACGGCTGTAGAAATGTTTTTCTAAGACATTTTGGCAATATTTATTTTTTAACTTAAACTCATGTGAGTTTAATTCACCATTAAAAATAATAATTCTTTTAGGTTTTATTGCTATAGGGAAATTTTCTAGGAGATTTGGAATGCATCCCCTAAGTTATTTTGTGACACCAACATTAAAATGTCAAAGTCATTGATAAAATGTCAATATCTGCATCAGCAATAAAGCTCCCTAAGATCAAATTTGAATTTAGAAAATTGATCAATGTTATATCTCCTTAATAACTTGAGATCCATATGCATTTACTTCCAGCTTTAAAAACTAAAATTGTATTACCCAACATGAATATTTTCTTTTTGTAAGATGAAATAATAAAAGCACTCCTAGAATTATAGTTGTGGCTTCTTTATGAGATTAGACATGTAAGATAAAAAAAAAGGTTTTACAATACAGGATTTTTTATGGGGTTCCTGGGTCACTCAGTAGGTTAAGCATCTGACTTCGGCTCAGGTCACGATCTTGCAGTTCATGAGTGCAAACCCTGCATCTGGCTCTGTGCTGACAGCTCAGAGCCTGGTGCCTGCTTCAGGTTCTATGTTTCCCTCTCTCTCTGCCCCTCCCCTGCTCACACTCTGTTTCTCTCTCTTTTAAAAATAAATAAACATTAAAAAAAATCTAAAAATTAAGATTCAGGTTTTTTTCTCTTTAAAACATTCTGCTCCCATCAGAAAATAATATTTTTATTTCATATTTCTCTTATCAGCCCAGACTAATTATAGCAATATGCTCTACACTATTATAGTAAATTACTGGAAGTAGCAGCTCCTCAATCTTTTCAACTTCTGTTTTGTGTTGGATGAACTCTCAAAGTTAAAGATCTATTACAAAAGTGGTCATATTATGTATGTATGTATGTATAAATGTATGTATGTATACACAAATCAAACAAATGGAAAAAGGTCTTAATGGAGAAATAGTGTTAACTATTTTTGATACTAATGTCATTTGGATATGCTGATCCTCTCAAACATTAGAGGTGTAACACAGAGAAGAAAGAATACACAACAGATTTGACCATTATTTGAATTTCATAAATCCATTAGCTACCATTTTCTGGTAAGTTACACATGGATGGTTGACTTGGGGGAAAAAAATCTAGTTTGGAAATTAATATGACTGGGTCATAACTCAAGTACTGCCTCTCACTATGTTACCCTAGCTAAGATTTCAAACATTTTTGACACAAAGATGTAGAGAAAAGGGAACTCTCTTGCACTTTGGTGGGAATGTAAATTAGTACAGCCACTGTGGAAAACAGTATGGAGGTTCTTCAAAAAATTAACAATAGAAATATCATACAATCCAATAATCCCACTAATGGGTATTTAACAAAGAAAACAAAAACATTAATTTGAAGAGATATATGCACCTGTATGTTTATTTCAGACTTATTTACAATAGCCAAGATATGAAATAAGTTTCCAGGACTAGAAATGAGTCTTAAAGAATGTGCCCTCATAACAAGGAGTTTTTGTTTTCTTTGTTCTTTTATTATTATATCTTTATGAGAAGATAGATGTTTGCTGACCCTATTGTAGTAATCATTTCACAATATATATAAATCACACCATCACACTATACACTTTAAACTTATTTAATGATGTCAATTATTTCTCAATAGAACTTGGGGGCGGGGGAGAATGTGGAGTTGTTATCTCATGGAATAGACAGGGTGTTTTAATAAAAAAAAAACCAGAATGTGTAAATAAACCCTCTGTCTTCCATACAAGCTGTAACTATTAAAATTTTCCTTCCATATTAAGTGTATTAAGGTAATATGTGCCTCTCAGTGTGTCTACACATTGGACAAAATACAGGCATAAAGGTGCTTTCTAGTGGAAAACCCCATACAGAATAATTGGGAGAATCCCTATGAAATGACTTTTACTTTTGATTTATTGATAGTGGTTATACAGAATTCTTCTCAGCTATATTATATTTCATTCACCATCCTACCACAGCATTTTAATGTCACCCACTAAGTCTTGGTTTCTGCATCTGAAAAATAAGATTTGTTTGAATGGTGACAGCAGTTCCTCTAAGATTCAGTATCTTGTGAATCTACTTTAAATCCACAAAAGAGAGGTCCTGCACTTCTCTTTCCTTGTAACAGGCTTTGTTTTTGGTCTCTTCTGAAGCATTCTAGGCAACTGACATGACTATAATAATATAAAACCATGGATTGAACAACCCCCTAGGATGTATTTGAGTATGTGTCATTTGATTGCCCATAAGACAACTTTGATAACTGTTTTGAAATAGGCTGTTTTTTCCTTCCTTCCTTCCTTCCTTCCTTCCTTCCTTCCTTCCTTCCTTCCTTCCTTCCTTCCTTCCTCCTTCCTTCCTTCCTTTGAAAGAGCAAGGAATCACAAGCAGGGGAGGGATGGAGTGGGAGAGAGAAAGAGAGAGAGAGAGAGAATATCTCGATCAAGCCCCTGCTTAGCCCAGAGCCCAAAGCAGGGCTCAATCTCACAGCCATAAAGTCATGACCTGAGCCAAAATCAAGAGCAAGACATTTAAACAACTGAGTCACCCAGGTGCCCCCAGGCTGTTTCTAGTCAATGGCCTTGTCCTCTATTTTCATCTTCCAGCAACTGCAAGGACATTTTTATGTCAATAAATTTTGTTGCATTCATGGCCCCACAAAATGGTTCTTTCAATTTATACAAGTGATTAGCAGAGCAAAGTCTGTATACCAACATCCTATATGATCTATTTAATGACCTATATGAGGAAGGAAGGAAAGAGAGAAGGATGAAAAAGGAAACGGGGGGAGGAAGGGGGGGACTGATGAGCAAAGATGTGAGTTTAGCAAAAGTTGGTTTCATTTCTGAATGCTTGCATACATTTTAGAAGTAGCATCAGTTATGTTGAATTTTAAATATTTAAATATGGCTCAACAAGAAACATTTATTAACACACCCCCTTAATATATCCCAACTTGGCTATTTAACCATTAATTGATTTTTTGAAAGCTGTATTTGCATAGATTTGTTGAATCAACATACCTTAAGTCAAAATTAATAAGCTAAATGGATTCATTATATTTGGGCAAGGTCCAATTAAACATTTCTGGATGGGAGAATCTCTCCCCAAACTAATAGGATTTATAGAAAGATTTTAACATTAATGTGTATTTTGGTCTATTTTCAATAAAGAGCTATAACTAGAATTCAGAGGCCTAATACATGTATACCACTTTTATTTCTAATATACTATGATATGTTCAATTAGACAATAGTGTAGCTTCTAACATTATCTTTAACCAACTCAATTAGTCTTCTTCCAATCCACTATTAAACATTTGTTAGACAATGGAAAAACAAAGCTTCTTTTGACAAAGCTTCAGGTTGAGTTGGAAAGATAATACAGATATGGAGTTTCATATATGGACAGAATGTTTTGCCTGTTAATCAAATATCTTGTAAATGGTTATTAATTCTTGACCAGGTATCCTTACTGCAGAATTATTCACTCTAATTTGCTCTGTTGTAACATAACACAAACTGCTTATATGCTCACATTAAAATACATTTGTAATTTATAAGCCAAATGCACACATCTTGATCCCACCCACCCAAGCATTGTTCAAGCTTAAATCATACAGATGTCTGTACTTTTTTCTCAATGTCCAAGAGCTTTACCAGTGAAGTGAGAGGCCCTGAGATCTGTCTTCAGATCCAGAGTTCAAGACTATGCTAAGAATTTAAGAATGTGCATCATTTAATGTGGCAAAGCAATAGAGTTTCTTAGCCTCTTTGCTGTTTCAAATAAACAGACATCTTTCAGCGTTTCTTCACAGACCATTTGTCATAAAAATAATAATAACTATACAGTCGAGAAGCATGCAACAATTTTTCCAGGTGATCAAAATTAACATCTCCAGTGAGGGACAGATATTCCTCATGTGCTCTTAAAAGAAATACCCCAAGAAAGATACACTGTCACTGAGGTGCTATTATAGCTGGGAATTCACAACTTAAATGTAATTGTGAGGAAACATCAAATAAAACTAAAATGAGGAGCATTCAAATAGTAGTAGTAGTAATAATAATAATAATAATAATAATAATAATAATAATAAACTACTATATCCTGCAAAAAATGTCAATGTCATAAAGACAAAAAATAGCGTTAGTTTTCAGTGTTAGTTGTCTACACTGAAAAAGCCTAAAGAGACGGGACAATTAATTCAGTATTTCACCTTTGACTGGCTCCTGTACTAAGGATTAAGAAACATTATAAAGAAACTTTTAATTAAAAAAATAAATTAGAATGATAAACTGGATAAAAGTATTGCATCAATCTTAAATTTACTGAGGGATAACTGCACTGTGTTAACATAAGAGAATATTCTTACTTATAAGAAATGTCCATGAAGGTGTTTGTTGGTAAAGAATTGTGATAGATGCAAGTGACTCTCAAAAGGTTAAGTAAACACATGCAAACACACACACACACACACACACACACACACACACACACACCCCATGCAGGGAATCAGAAAGACTGAATGAGAGAGTTGAAGAATAAAAGAGAAATGGTAGAGCAAATGGGGCAAATGTTAAGAATACATGAAACTGGGTAAAGGATATCAGTGTTCTTTGTACTATTCTTATTCTTGCATCTTTTCTGTAATTTAAAAATCATTTAATAAAAAAATCTTTAAAAATTAAAAATAATAAAAATCTTAAGACTTATTTATTAAAGGTACACGTAGGGCTTTGCTGAAATTTTTAAAATAATAATTAAAGAAAAAGCCACTGAGCTGTTGAAACAGAACTCAGAATGAAATAAGTGAGATATTCTATGTGTTCAAAATTATGCTTGAGAATTAAATATATGTCACAGGAAGTAATTGCACTTTCCTCACCACCACCACTCCTCCACACACAAATCGCTAACCTCTTGTTAGAGATGAAGAAGGTAATATATGGGAAGTTTACCTAACTATCTACACAACTATGTTAAGATGAAGGCCAGGATTTAAAAATATTCTTTTGAGTAATTATAACTCATGATTTATACTCTTCAGAGTGATTTTTTTCACTAAAATACAGTATACACACAGAAAAGTGCATAAATCAGAAGTGTAAATCTCAGTTAATTTCCTTTAAGTGAATGGCCCATGTCATCAACCCCCAGATTAGAGATCAAAGGAATACTATCAGCTTCCCAGAAGCCTCCAGTCTCTCTCATCAAAGGAAACTACTACTCTGATTCATTGAAATTACTTTTGCTTGCCTTTGAACATGCTATATATTATATCGTGATACATCAACTCTTTTGTTTCTGTCTTCTTTGCTCAGCTTTTGTGAAATGTAATTATGGTGTTGTTTCTTGATGTAATTTATTCATTTTTGTTTTTGTGCAGTATTTCTTTGTGACTGTACCACCATATATCTATCCATTTTGTTGTTGATGGGTACTTTGATAGTTATAAGTAATACAGAGGGTTTTTCTGGTAAACACATATATGTGTTTTGGTAAGGATCATGCCTAGGACTAGAGTAGGTAGGATAGTTAGCTTGGACAGATACTACTCAATGATTTTCCAAAGTGCATGTATCAATTTATACTCCCTCAGCAGACGAAAGTTCTAGTTGCTCTAAAATCCTTATCCTTGCTGACACTTAGAACTGTCTCTCTTTTTCATTTTATTTTAGTTATATGAATAGGTATGTAGTGGGATTGCACTGAGATTTTATAGGTTATATAGATTTATATAGATTATACATTTATATAGATTACATGTATATATTTTATAGATTATAGAAGGTTAAGTGCATTCTCATATATTAATTAACCATTTAGATATCCTGAGGTAATTTTTAATGTTTTCACCCATATTTTGTTTAATCTTTGTTTTACTGAGTAAGAAGAGTAGAACTCATATTATGTATATGAGTCTTTACAGCAATATGTATTGTAAGTATCTTCTATTATGTTGTTTTCCTTTTCTCTCCCTTAAAGATATAATTTTAATGAATACAAGAATGAATTAACTCTGATTTATCCATCTGTTCCTTTATGGCTACTGAATTTGTGTCCTATTATGTGCCAATTCCCAAGATCATGAAATATCCTCCCTTTTTTTCCCCTCTAAAATTGGTAATTCTTTTACCTCTAGGTCTATAGGCCACATGTAAATGGTTTTGGGAAATGGTGTGAAGTAAGGGAATGATTTCTCAGAACTGACTCCATTTTTACTCATTTTACTATTAGGACTCCATCTGATTTCTCCTCTGCATCAGTCTGTCCTATTAACATATTTCTTTCCAGCCTGGGTCATAGTGCAGCACAGGTCAAGCTTATCAAAATCCTTTGAATATCAAGGGGTAGAAAATGTGAACCATAGCAAACATGACACCTCCCTGCCTACGCCTAAAGTATAGGAAGAAAATGTTACAGCCTCTGGGTTGGGGCAATATTTTCTCCAAGACAAATTTAAACTTCGGACATAAAGTTAGTTTGAACCAAGGAATATAAATATGCATTGAATCAGATAGCAAGCCTGGGAGCTGAATAATGAGGTCAGAAAGAGGTTTGCAACAATAATGAGAATATAAATTCAAGAAATGCAGACTATTTGAAGGCAGTACTTGAGGCCCTCTCGGTGACTTTTGTGTAGAGTTTAATTTGACATAGTTATCTTTCATTCCAAGCATGGGTGTTACTCTGATATGGTTGGTTAGGCTTGTAATCAGACAAATTCCTGTGCTAAAATGGATACTTACTCTTCCTCCTTTATTGAAAATTTTGCAGTCTGTTCATTTACTGTCTACTTACACAGCATGCCTTCATCTAATAATTAATAGTTTCAGCTTTAAATTTTGCCTTTCTTAATACAATTAACATTACATTACTCCCTTCTTATTCAAATAATCCAAGTTCTTTATGCATGGACACAACATCTATTTATCTTTTCACTTAACGCACAGCCCCACAGACTCCAAATTCATGACTTGTCTAGAGTTTTAAATGAAGGTAAAAGTATGAGTATAGGTAAACGGAGTTGCCTTTTACCACCTCAACTCCCCTAAGCTCAAAGCAAGAATTTTTTCCCTGATTTTTTTTAGCCTCTTGAGTTATTCTAAGGAGTCTCTTTATTAAATATTTTACATCCTTATTTCACTTCACTGCTGCCTGAAAGCCAGAAGGACCTCATAATCACATAAATGATTTTGGAGTAACATTAAATATCTACAAACTCTTCTTTTTTATCAAAAGTTGTTTAAACCAATGAACTCGTTCTGGTGATAGTAAAATACAACTTAAAGGGGCTCCTGGGTGGTTCAGTCGGTTAAGGTGCCAACTTCAGCTCAGGTCATGATCTCAAAGCTCCCGCGTTCAAGCCCTGCTTTAGGCTCTGTGCTGACAGCTCAGAGCCTGGAGCCTGCTTCCAATTCTGTGTCTCCCCCTCTACCTCTCCCCTGCTTGCGCTCTGTCTCTGTCTCTCAAAAATAAACGTTACAAAAAACATATAAAATACAACTTAAACACAAGACTTAAGCCTGTGTGAAAGCTCATATTTAGAGTGCTTTGAACTTCAAAATAAGCCTAAGCTCTGAAATAGTTTCTGCTCTTGGCCAGCAATAAACGTGTTAATTATTTATTTACTTAACTTATTTAGCAATATTTATGCAGCACATATATGCCATGTTCTTGACTAGGGATTTTACAAATTAACTAATTAAATCTCCTTAATAAATTAGCCTATGAAGTAGATACTTTTATGATTCATATTTTATAAACAAGGGAACTGAACTGATAGTCAAAAATTAAATAACTGTGCCCTTGGTTGTGCATGTGGAAAAAGGTGTTCTGACCCAGAAAGTCTGCCTCCACAGTTCATGCCCTTAAACGGCTAGACTGATTTTAAAGAGGTCCATATTGCAGATTAAGGGACTCACTCTTCAAATAGACTTCATCCTTGCCTTGCTTTGACCTTTGGTGCCTTTTCTCTTATTTTAGGTCCAATTTTTTTTGAAAAGATTTATTTTTGCCTTGCTCCCTCTGATTGTTCTGACCCGTTCTATAATCTATCCTAGAAATTGAGTCTTACATTGTCTTTTTTTTGTTTTTTTTTCTACTGTCCCAATTAGGAAATTTAAAGACTTCTGTTTTCAGGTCATTCTTGTTTCCTCCTTTCTCTTTCCCAAAATACTAATTCACACATAGATGATCCTTCCTATGCTTACACTTCTCTGATCCTTGAACTCATCTTCAATAATCATATCATCCACGCTGCTTCAGATATAGCCCTGAACTTGGCATTATCAATACTAAAAATTGATTTGTCACCTTAATTTTATACTTTCTATTCTGTCACTAGTGTCACTCTTATTTTTACCTTCTACCTTTAGGATCCTGATATCAACAACCCATGACTCCATCTGAATGGTTTTTATAGTCCCTCATGTCCTTGATGTCCTCAATTTCATCTTTTATTAGCTCAAAATCCATGATAAATCATATTAATCACTCCATTACCTGTACCTTGAACATTTTTCCCCTCGCAACAAATCCAACTTACTTGCCAAAACCACATTTTTTATTAAATCCAGGAGGTTTTTACTCCATTCTTGTACCAAGATAGATACATGTGCAGAGGAAGAAAAAACAAAAACAAAACACCTTGATTGGTCTCACTTCAAATTCAAGACCATAAGCCGCAAGATGGTGCTTTATTGCTACCACATGTTCATATTATATGTATCCAGTTCCTTCACTCTCCCACCTATATGAATATGTGTATATGTGTGTGTATGTGTATATGTAATTAACTCCAGAAAAAGTTCATAATATATTGTTAAATGAAGAAAGCAGGCCACTCAGCTAAATAAGCAATTGTATTTGATGGGGGGGGGTCATTTTCCTTGGTGTAAGAAATAAAGTTATTTTACCTTCTGCTTTCCTGAGTTTCCTTTTTGTTTAAGACATATACAGCAATTATTTGTTAATAATATGCACATAAAGAGATATATTTTAAAAGAAGTAACCAAATATCTCAAACTACTGATAATAAAATATGTAGAACTAAAGAAAATCACCCAAAGATTACCACTCTCAGAAACTGAATGGCTTGAGAGAAATAAAAATCTCAAAAGAATATTACAAATCTCTTGCCTATTAAAAAGATCCACAAACTCTACAGGGGGGTATTTACTAAATATCAACTGGTGTCTCTGCTTACTAGGCAAGTACCACAGTTAACTGCAGCCTGCATCTCAGCTCTACTCTCTATGTAAGAGGTAACTGCTTACTCGGATTAGAGGGGTTTTGACAGAAACAGTAAATCATTTAATGTTGCTCTGATCTGAAAAATACAAAGGGAAAATGTTAAAACAGGATAAAACAGAGACTTTCAGTCAATGGGCTCTCATCTTATCCTCATGACTTTAAATTAGCCCCCAAAGACTTCTTCCTGCTTCTCTAGACCTTTAAATTCTGAAAAAAAATCAAGATTTATGAATGTGTTCATGTCTAATAATGAGGCATAATTTTCTCCTGAAACATTCCTTCAAATTTTATCAAAGATTTGCAATGACCATTTTGATCATGTTTCTCTTTCTTCTTCCCTTTTTCTCTATATATTCCCTGAATTCTAAAAACACTATTGTGTTTTGTTTTGTTTTGTTTTGCCATGGAGAAAGCAATCCAATAGCTATGCACACGCGCACACACACACACACACACACACACACACACACGATAAAACACTGGACTCATACTATTATGTTTTAGAAATCTTTGTATTTTTTTTTTATTTTTTTTTTCAAGGTTTATTTATTTTTGGGACAGAGAGAGACAGAGCATGAACGGGGGAGGGGCAGAGAGAGAGGGAGACACAGAATCAGAAACAGGATCCAGGCTCTGAGCCATCAGCCCAGAGCCTGACGCGGGGCTCGAACTCCCGGACCGCGAGATCGTGACCTGGCTGAAGTCGAACGCTTAACCGACTGCGCCACCCAGGCGCCCCGAAATATTTGTATTTTAAAGAAGTTATAAATTCTAAAGTGGGGAAAAACTTGAAATTTCAGTTACTTTGGAACAAAGCTCTATCTTCCAAGTATAAGTTTAAGTTCTGAGCATTTTGCTTCTTAGTATCAACAAGAGGTTGAGAACTGTAGATTTTTGGTAATCCAGAAATGAAATGTTCTGTATCCAATGCATCTATTTGTTTACTTCATTGTAGAATAAGCTGAATCAAAGTTATTACATCTTATTTGTAAACTACCACAGTTTGAACCATGTGAACTTCAATGTTCTTAAGATGTTTTCATTTGGAAGTTGATTTATCCCCACACTATCTCTCCTTATATTATACCTCAAATAGGGTAGCCAATCATTCTGGTTTCTTAGGGTGTTCCAGGAACATGGGAATCTCAATGTTAAAACAGAAAGTCTCAGGCAAAAGGAGACAGTCCCAGGTAAACTGGGATAAATTAGATACCCTTATTTTCTGCTTGGAATAATATATCTGAATACAAGGTTAGTCTATTAGCTTTAAAGGCCACACAAAGACAGTAAGAAAGAAGAAAACAATAATGAAGGCAATTCTGCCTGGGGCTACTCTCTGACACAGCCCCAACAAAGGGCATTATTTGATGATCTTCTTTATTGGGATATTTTGTTCTCCACCAAAAAAAAAAAAAAAAAAATCAGAAGTTTGGGAATCATTTCTCATATCCCTAGTTGCTTGCTCTGGATTTTTCTCTGAGGATTTATACCAACCTTTTCTGAATCTGTACTTTTAATGTACACCTCAGCTGATCATGTGATATCGCAGGACAAAATAAATAATCAAGAGTCTATGCTTTGGAGACACACAGACTTGGGAATGAATCCTGGAACAGCCATTTTCAACTATGACTCTAGATAAGTGATTCCACCTACCAAAACTTTAGTTCTCTCCCCTTTTAATTTGTTTTTCTATGAGAAGACAGAAAAGCATATAAAATTCCTAAAACAAGAAGGGTTCCTAGTAAAAGGCAACTTTCATTACAAAGTTGGTTTTTATTACATATATTAAATTTTAAAAAAATAATGGCCAAATATACATTATTTATTTATAGCTTCAAGATGTACACATAACGATTCATCTCAGATTTAATGAAGACATCAGGGCTTCCCATTTTAATGTAAAAATTTAACAATTCAGACTTAGGTGTCAAAGGGAGACAACTGTGGCAAAGCAGTGGGCTTGCCATTCATAAGCCTTATAAAGTGCCTATCCGCAAAAAGGTTTGTGTAATTATATGGGTCAAGTAGTCCTAGGGTCATGAAGTCACTTTTAGAAACTGTGACTCACAAAAGTGATTCCCAATGATGGATGGCATTGGAATAATTCTTTTGCTAATTTTCATGTCTATCACTCTCACCACCGTTGGCTTGTTTCATAAATCTTCTCTTTAATTCCCCTAATTTGACCCACTGGTTGATCTACTTTCCTGGCTTCCAACCTTCTTACCTCAATTAATTCGTTTTCCCTCCTGACCCAGTATTACTTTGACACTATGGTGATGGATTAGCCTAGTGATAGCCAAATGCCCCCGTTTTAGCCTCGTTGATCTCTCTCTCTCTCTCTCTCATTTTCTCTCTTCGTCTCTCATACACACACATACACATGCACACGTGCACTTTTTAGTGCCCTCATAGATAATACTGACCAAGCTTGGCCTGGTCCCTAGATTATTCAGGAACAAAGTTATCCTAATGACTGCTTCATTTCAGCTTTCTCTATGTCTTTCTAAATATATCTCATTGTTATAGTCCCACCTCACTATTTCCTGGCAATCTACCCCAACAAGAATGTATATCACATTTAAACTGCTATTAAAGAGAGTATTTAAAATATTAAATCACTGCATTGTTAATTAGGTACTTCTTCTACGCCTGTAAGTATTCATAGTGCTAAAGATTCTAAATTATATAGGCTACAGTTAATTTGAAATACGACTTATAGTCATGATCTTTCATGACCAAAATCACTAAAACTTTTTGCAATAGCTTTAAACCCTATAAGATGAATTACTTTATGATCAATTTTAATCACAGAAAAAGAAACCCATCGTGTTCATCTTGTGACCTACAGTCTTAATGTTGAAACAGTTTCTAATATTGTCCTGAAGCAACTCATTCATTTCCCAACATAATGTTCTTAGTCATGAAAAGAATGTGTTGGCAGAAGATGTACAATGGTCTGCAATTCAACTGACTCTCTTCAATTTCACTTTTGAAAACCATTCACTTTTGGCTGTGAGCTATTTTGTGTACGAAGACCCTGATTGCTCAATTAACATGCACTCTTAGCCAATTTAGCCCTGAGCACTTTTCAATAATTCATAATTCCTTAAATGTGCAAATCCCTTGTCTATGTTTAAGAGGGTAATTTGTGACTATGACTACATTAAAATCACACGTTTGCTTATTACAGAAAAACTTTCAAACAACCATGTCTCATTATGATCAACTGAAAATTATTATTTTTTAATTTGGAATAATTGTTTCACAAATAATAGTTGCTCCTTTAAACTTACTGTGATGATATTTATTAAAATATCTATCTTCTTATGTTGCACAGCAGGAAATGAGACCAATGAATAGCAGTTATCGTATTACTTAATACAGTCATGTTCATATAAGCAATGGTTTAGGGGTGAATGAATGATAGAGAAGGATGGATAATTTATTGTATCAAACAATCAGTTTTTCAGAAAAGAAGTTCGAAACTCTTAGGGTAAAATGGTGAGAAGTGGAGCTGCTGCCTACTTATCTTCCCTATTTGAAGATTTCCTGAAGAATATAAAAGATCTAATAAAAAATTCCAAGCTAAACATTAAGGCAATTGCAAAGTACATCAAAGATTTTTTTTAATTTTTTCCTCTTCAACTTTTCTGTATAATCTTTTGTGAAATTCTGTCCAGACTTTCTAGTTGCTTTTATACTAAATTATATGCATATAAGCCAGCTAATGCTTTTTCAATATTATTAATTTCTCCTTAACTTCTCGATTAATATGGAGGATTAATTTGTGGCTAGGACTCCTATTTCTATCAGAGAATAGCAATGCTTAAAAAAGCTAATAATATGTGACTATAAACATTTAAATTTTAATATAACTTAATCTATTCTGAAAATAAAATATAAATAATAGATTGCAATTAAATATTGGCAATGCATATGGCCAATAATTAGTGAATGATTGTAAGTTTAATAAAGAGATTGGGAAATTCATTAGGAAAAAAAAGACCAAAAAAGCACAATAGAGAAATAGGCAGAAAAGATATAAACAGGCAGTCACTAACGTAAAGAGAAAAATAACCACTAAAAGCTGTGCAAATTGTCTAGAAGCTAGGGAAATGCAAACTGAATTAAAAGTCAGATGCCACTACCCATTATCTTATTGGCCAATAATAATAATAAAAGCAGTAATAGGTTCATTGTTTCTGGAGACTAGAGAGGAAAAAACTATATTTTCATTCAGTGTTAGTAAAATTCACATTAAGTATATTTTTAAAACTCTGTATTATATTATGGGCATAACTATTAGAATAGTTTTTACTTTGGGGAATTCCATAGGAAAAAAAAAAAGAATGTAATAAGCATGTAGACCGTAGCATTGTCGAAGGGGGAGAACTCTAAAAACCTGAATGTTAAACATCAACAAGGGAAACAATAAATTGTGCTAGAGCCAACCATGAATTACCACATAATCATTAAAACTAGTGAGTTAGAGCTTTAGCAGTTAACTGAAAGAGATTTCTAGAATCATGTTTGAGCCAAAAAATAGCATTATAACATGTTATGAATAATACTAACAAGATTGTCATGGAAAATTATGTTTTATTTCTGAGTATGTGGAAGTTGTGAATGTGGAAGTTCAAGAGATAGGAGAGAAGGAAGAGAGATGTAAGAATTAATAAATAAAAACTAATAAACATTGTAGTGCTTGAAATAAAAAGATCATGAGTGGGGCGCCTGGGTGGCGCAGTCGGTTAAGCGTCCGACTTCAGCCAGGTCACGATCTCGCAGTCCGTGAGTGAGTTCGAGCCCCGCGTCGGGCTCTGGGCTGATGGCTCAGAGCCTGGAGCCTGTTTCCGATTCTGTGTCTCCCTCTCTCTCTGCCCCTCCCCCGTTCATGCTCTGTCTCTCTCTGTCCCAAAAATAAATAAACGTTGAAAAAAAAAAAAAATTAAAAAAAAAAAAAAAAAGATCATGAGTAATGTGACCTTATTCATGTGAAGTTATACATTTGACTATGTACTGGTGCATATACATACGCATTAAAGAATGAGTAGCGGATAAATGATACCCATGTTTATCTCGATCACTGAAATTTCCAGTGAAGTTTTACTTTCTTCCTTAATTTTCTGCATTGTTTTGAACTTTTATTATGATTAACATGTATCATTCATATGATGAGAAAAAAATTGGAGTGCCTGGGTAGCTCAGTTGGTTAAGCATCTGACTCTTAATTTCAGCTCAGGTCATGATCTCATGAACCATGAGTGAGATGGAGCCCCACGTGGGGCTCTGCACTGACAACATGGAGCCTACTTGGGATTCTCTCTCTATTTCTCTCTCTCTTTTTCTCTCTCTCCCTTCACCCCACCCACTCTCAAAATAAACTTTAAAAAATAGCTATTTTAATTTTATGAAAATATTGTTTGTTTCAAAGGCAACACTTCTTTTTGAATAACTCTGTGTTTGATTTGATCACAAAGGATGCATTTGGCAATTAGATGTGCAAACATAATTATATAGATGCAGAAACTATACCAAAATCTTAGTCTGACTCATAATTGTCTTTTTTTTTTCTTTAAATGATGGTGAAGAGCTGAGTGCCCTCCAGAATGAAGAACAAGTCACTTCCATTTAACATCTCTTCCCTTAAAGATCAGCTACTTAACTTGATGTTTGATGTTCTGAGCAATATGCATACCTATGTAGTACTTTGGACTTGTTGTAAGTTTATGTATATATATTTTTTTGAGCTTAATTGAGACCAAAAACTGAGGAATTTGGCCAAACCCCAAGTAGATAATTTAGTTCATTTTCATTTGAAAGTTAGTTCCCTTCCTGGCTGGAGTGAAAATTCCTGAGAATAGTAAACAGGTCTAAAGCAGCACTTAAGGAAAATGCCTTTTTAAAGAACAGAAAGAACAGTCTGGCAAGCCGGTCCATTTTTCCAAAAGGATCCTATGGAACCTAAGGAGTGATTAATTTGAAGGAGTAAGCAAAAATGTCCAGAGAGCAATTGTAGCCCCTTCGATTTTCTCAGCATTTTTCTTTTCTTATTGGTCTGAAGTCGTTTTCACCTAAGGCAATGATAGTCGTATTTCTTCCCATTCTTGGTGCTGGATACTGGGGCAGGTATTTGGTATTTGGTAGACATTAAATATACATCTATCATACGGAATCATTTAGTCGAATTCATCCTTTGTTTCTGTAGGTTCTATTGTTTTAAAATACACGAGGATATCTGTTTGCAATTGTTTTGTTAAATGTCACCATTTTGCTATCCTTCGGTTTGGATCAGGATAGGTTATATATATGGCAAACATATGGAGTGTATATGGAAATTTGAATGAGACAAATAGGCAGGCACAACACTGTTCTCTTTTCCACCATCAAATAAGATATATTTGGCATATGGTGGACACCTCACATAGAATCATTTTCGATAACTTTGGGAAGTTCAAACAGATGGTAATTTTGATGTTAAAGGGTGGTAGAACATAACATGCCATTCCTACATCTACCACTCTAGAATACTGTTTCGAGTTAAAGGCACTTAAAAAACAGCAAATGCAAGAAAAACACTCTGACCTTCCTTCTTTTTCTTAAAAGCAGATGAAATTCCTATGTGAAAAACATCCATCCTATAGCAGAAGGAAAGTAACATTCTTATCATCAAGTATGAGCAGTTAAGACTGAGAGAATTCTGTACAAACAGACCTTTGTGAAATGATTCTTATTTTCCGTTAATGCCCCCACATAGTTCAGTTATTTTTC
Source organism: Leopardus geoffroyi (assembly GCF_018350155.1). Lineage (NCBI taxonomy): Eukaryota > Metazoa > Chordata > Mammalia > Carnivora > Felidae > Leopardus > Leopardus geoffroyi. The sequence goes on along the minus strand of NC_059336.1, from coordinate 97,339,291 downwards.
CATAATTGCCTGTCTCTCTTCAATCTAATGAAAAAGCCTATAGGTTTCACCATTCCTGGGGTCCTCCTTTCTTTATGAGGGCTCCTGTGTCATGAGCATCATATATGAATGTGTATATTTTCTGTTTATCTGTCTTATGTCAGTTTAATTCTCAGACCCAAATGAAAACTGCAAAGAGGGTAGAGGTAAAATTGTGCTTCCCCTACAATATCATAATGGAAATTGTGATAACCTGAATTTAAATCCAGCTACTTTTGGATAATGTCAGATGAAACAGGTGTGCCAATATTCCTTGAAAATAAATGGGTGCACCATAATTCAACACTAGCATTTGTGTTATCTAAATAGTTTTGTGCAGAAGAAACAACTCCAATTCCCAGTGTCAATCAGTTCTCTTTTCTAAGGCTTTAATGAAGACGTTAAATAACACCTGACTTCATAGCAACCCCAGCAGCACTGATTCCGCCTCATATTCTTTGACATTTTATCATGGTGATTGATTTATTCATTGCCCTCTAGTCTTTTTCTGTAGCCTGGCAAGTTATTTTTCCCGCTTCAACAACATGTTCCAAATAAGCCCTTTCAAATTAATTTGTGGAAATCAAATTTCATGAAACATGTTTACTAAAGGTCACATATATAAAACGTTCTAGAATTCTTTACTAATTTAGACTTCTACTGAGAAAAACTGGGTTATGATGATTTCTGCATAAAACAGACATGTGGCTTGTTGCTACACATTTAACTAGGCTCTATTTTACTATCTTCCAAATATTAGAACATCATATATACTAAAAGCTAATTTCAAAACATGTCATGTCCTTGGGGTTTTATGAAAATCTACCTTATATTTACTCTATTACCTGTGATATTAATAATATATGTAAATTTTCCAAGTAAATTTGGAAAGTCACCTAATGTTTTTTTTTTCATTTAAAATGGAAAAGAGGGGGCGCCTGGGTGGCTCAGTCGGTTAAGCGGCAGACCTCGGCTCAGGTCATGATCTCGCGGCCGGTGAGTTCGAGCCCCGCGTCGGGCTCTGTGCTGATAGCTCAGAGCCTGGAGCCTGTTTCAGATTCTGTTTCTCCCCCTTTCTGACCCTCCCCCGTTCATGCTCTGTCTCTCTCTGTCTCAAAAATAAATAAACGTTAAAAAAATAAAATAAATAAATAAAAAATAAAATGGAAAAGAGTGGATCATCTAAAGGTCACACTTAATATACCTGTCATTGCAGTTTGAATGCATTGTTTTTGTTTTTTTGTTTTAGATTCATTTGCTTTAATAATTCAAGGAAGATGTACTTGTTGGCCATCCAGAGGTGCCCTAGGTAAAGAGACACTGTCATTTGTTGGATTTCTCTATGTGTATAGTTTTTTTTAGGACTTGAAGGAAAACTACACTTGTTAGATGTATCAGTCCCTTAGGTTAAACAAACAAACAAACAAACACATCTGAAGGACAATGTCAATTATATATCAAAAATACATATTATATGGGAGGTAGGTTTTGGAATGACTTCATCACCACTTACTTACTATATTACCCCCCCCCCCCCTCATTAATGCAGAAGATAACTTATTGGAGGTTAATTCAAAATTCAACAAGTAGACAGTAAGCTCTCAGTGTGAGCAGATTTACTTTCAGAAACAAAATGCCTGGATAGGAAAATCAAGCACACTGATTTTGGGAGAAGGTAAGCTTGAGGTAGAGTATTGTTCAGGGATTCTTAGGTAGCCAGATGACAGATGGACTGCAACCAGGAAATAACAGAGACCTGGAAGTGGATTACAGGGTGGTTACTATGTAATTTTCTGTAAAGTTGATCAGAGCTTGTTTAACATAGCATAAAGCGAAGGGAAGTCAAGCCGAACATCAGGAGAGGCAGTGATATGGGTGCAAAAAAATGCAGATTTTAATATGAGGATCTAACTTTGACTCCCAAATTTACCATTTATATTACTCATGACACTTGGCCATTCTGAGCTTCCCTTCTTCAAAAGAAACAGAGAGATGGTAAAATCTCACTCACAAGGTGAGAATGAAGATTAAGTTGAACAGTACACATGAAAAGTTCATGTAACTGATGCTAGTTCCTTAGAGCAAATGCAAATGTTGATTATAATCATATTTGCCTGAATAATTTAAGAAAAGGGCCGTTATTCTTTTTTTACAATATCTGGAATAAGCTTCTTCTTGAATGACTCAAGATAGATATATAGACAGATGTGTGTGTATATTTATGCTTTTCTCAATTCAAATATAAGTATATAATAGCTTAAAAACTGGCTTTAAGATTTGCATATAATTTTCTTTAACCCTCTTTCCATAGCTAGTGGCTTTCCAGAAAACCCCAGAGACTTGCATTCCCTGATTTTCATTTAACTCTTTTTACTGACCTGCCATTCACACTTGAGTTTTACTTCCAGCGCCCAGACCAAGTTTGGACCATTGATCCAAAAGCACCTCAAAAGCACCAACTCAGCAAGGAGTGAGTAGTGTGTAGTGCATTTGACTGAAATTGGGCTGCATTTAAAATCTACTTTAAAATTTTAACATTGGATAAATGTGTTCTTCAAAATCTTTCAGCTATTGCTAGGATGGTAATTTCTCTTTGAGCAAATTTTTCTCTAACAACTCTTAACCTACCACCACCCTAGCATGTGGCTTGATTCCCTTACACATCCCTTCAAGAGAAAAAGAAATGTCTTAGGATCTCATGCCTTAGCATCTCATGTTTACCATTGAACCATGCCTTAGGATCTCATATTTACCATTGAAACTGGCACCATCACCACCAACAAGACTGCACCAGGAAATATGTATATGAATTACTTGAGCTAATGGTACTTTAGTTAGTTGTGAGTATAAATATCTTTTATTTAACTTTGCTACTTAAAATTATTAATCATGTGTTTTATGTACAAGACTGATAATACTTGCTTTGATCCTTGTTCATGTTGTTTTATCTATATCCAGTTCATCTCCTCTGAATATTTTCAATATTCAAAGTCACCTCCAAGGATAATAATGAATGCCCTTTAAGAGTTAGTCAAAGAGGAGTGCCTGAGTGGCTCTGTTGGTTAAGTGTCTGACTTTGGCTCAGGTCATGATCTCATGGTTTGTGAGTTCAATCCTGCATCAGACACTGTGCTGATAGCTCAGAGCCTGGAGCCTGCTTCAGATTCTCTCTCTCTCTCTCTCTCTCTCTCTCCACCCCTCCCCAACTTGTGCTCTATCTCTCAAAAATAAAATAAACATTAAAAAATTTAATTAAAAAATAGTCAAATGAATTGGCCTTAGTGTATAGAATCCCTAGAAAAGGTCCTCTAAGAATCTGAAAATCAAGTTCAGTCATTTTATATAACAATATATTAGAGCCATCTTACTACAAGGAGGCATTTGTTTTCTTGTTTGTTTCTTGCTCTTGTTAGTTTCATAATCTTATGATTATAACTTCTGATCATAAAGAACTTTTCTTCTTCATAAAATTCTTTCACCAGTATACAGTTATTGTCTTGCTACTTGCTTTTCTTAGGCTAAAAATTTATGGTACAGTGGTTTTAGTTATGTCCTTTATTGTTTTCTCTGTGTACATATTTATAAAGTTGATATATGCAATGATTGTTATTTTTATCATACTAAATTCATATCTCAATCTATCATCTCTATCTCTATATTTATGTATTTTGTTATAAAGCGGGAACAAGTTTACTGAATTCCTACTGCAACCATCAATAATAAGTTGGTTTATTTAAATAACTTTGAGACATAGTGCTATGTGAGTTTTAAAGTATACTGTATTCATACCTACCTGAACTAACTTTCCTCTTTGCACCTTAGTGTAACGAGAGTAAAAAGAGCTTTGTGGTCCTACCTCAGTTCCTGCCTTAATCATTGACGAGCCATATAACTTTTGACAGTTTACTTAATCCAACAAAGCTCAAAATCATAATATCTACATTGAAGACTTGAGGTTGTGGGGCACCTGGTGCTGACAACTTAGTTTCCGTTGCATGCTTTCTTATCCATCCTTACTCCTTAACCTCATTTGGCTCTTCCTTTCCTTTCCCTACGATGTTTTCAACTTCTGAGAATTTTCTCAAGATCACTCCTTCTATATAGTCTACCTTGATAACCCAAACCATCTGAAAAGTGCTTGCTGAAACTCATGCTCTGCCTAAATCTTGATTCCAAAATAGGATTTAGTGTCTTCATTGTTCCATATGTGTGAATTCCTTCTTCACAGTAAGATATATTTACTCACTAAAGTCAGATAATCTGTTGATACAGGCTTGTCATAGATGTCTTTACAATGGTAAACTTATGTAAAGGGAAATATGTTAACATTAAAAATATTACAGTAAGTATTTTTCCTTGTTTTTGATTGTATTTATAATGAAAGTATGCCAGAATGGCATCAATCAATGTTACACGATGAAACTCATTAATACTGCTCACCAAAAAGTTGTGTCAGATCACTGGCCCAAGTATCTGGAATATTTCTTAAATCTGAAACAGCTTTGCAAATACATATCATTTTGTTCATCAGACTGACTTGAGAAAAATAAATTATGTCATAGGGCATATGTCTTCCCCAAATTAAAGGACAGCTCAATGTACTGGATAGCAATAATCATAAACCTTGTAGATTTTGAAGTATTATATGATCCCTTGAAATTATGGCAGTCTGGTCCACCACCTGCCAGTCAAATAACTATATCATGACTTATAGTAAACTCCAGAGACAAAATAAATGTGATAATTGAGATACTTACTCCAACGTTTCTCTTACACAAAAGCATGGCAAAATTACTATTGCAAAAATTAAACTTGTTAAGCCTGAACTTGAACCGTTGACTTTGAGTACTTAAACGAAACATTCCCCTGTGCTCAACTTTCAAGTCTATGCAGCATCACACAGATAATTTTATATGCAAACAAAGACATGATAAATTTCGATTATTATTGGGATAAACTATCCCAATTACTTAATGTTTCTTCCTCACCATTCAATTATTATCATTATTATTATTTTCCACTGGCACAAAGTAAAATTTACTAAAATGCAACCTGGATAGTGTTTAAATTCCTAGGGAACGACTTGCTGCCTAACTAACCCTTATAAGTAATTATCTCCAAATTTTTTGCAACTTACCTTTATAAACATAACTCCCATCTTAATTTATACCAAAAAGACCAGTCCTGCTCTGAACACTCACAACATTCTGTATCTTTCCTTTTTCTACACTTTTAAACCACAGAATATACACTGCATTAGTTAGGTCTGAATGAGTATCTTCCCTAGTAAATAGCAGGTTTCTTAGTATTTATGTTCTTCAATACAATGGCCAAAAGCAAGCCTTACATAAAGAAAGTCTAGGTGTGGTCCAGGCTTTAAGCTAACAAGTGTTTCATTCACAGATTCCAGGTGTTTCTAGGAGCTATTTACTTATACTAATCAGCAATAGAATTTGTTGTTGTTGTGTGTTACTTCAGGGGTAAAATAACCACAGTAAAGTTTGACAGAGAGAGTGCAACTGTCTTGAGAAATGAAGAAGATAGCAAACATCTTGTGAGATCAGAAAGCAGTTGTTCAAGAGCGCGAGAACATACAAATGCTGAAAGGCAATTGCTGTTTGCTGAAAGCTGAGTTTCAGTGTTCTAAGGTAGAAACAAAATGTAAGGAAACCACGGTGGATTCTGCCCCTCTACCCATAGGAAGACCAGACTCTGTGGAAAACCAGACTTTTGATTTAAAATGACTATTTTCCCAAGTTGAACCTCTGTTCTAGTCAGCTGTTCTCCCCTACTTCCCACAAAAAGCACATATTTCTACACTTTTATTAATTTTCACTTTTCTTTGGAATCTCATCTCTGTCCCTTCCTACAATCAAATGTCACTCATACTTCAGGCTCAGCTCCAGCCTGAACTTTATAACAAGCTTTCCTTTAAAATCTTTTTCAGCTTATAATCATCAACCCTTATTCATTATTGTTTCAAGAATATTCTATTTAATTGCATTGGTCTTTGAATTGTTCATTTTGAATAGGTTCCATGTTTCTCTCCAGTTAGGCCTTCAGATAATTTAGAGAATGATTTTGCTATCACAGAGCTCATGTGGCAAGTCAGTGCTCCATAATGCTTCAGATAGAGTGCAAAACCTACATTAAATTGTCCTTTTTGAACCCTGGATCCATGAAATGCTAGCCTGCAATATGAAGCTGGACAGGGTTTTATTCTTTCTGCACCTCATCTGCACAGTGAAGATAATGTTACCTTACTTGTAGGTTTCTGCAAATATTGCATAAGTTATTCCAGATAAACATTTAAACGGTGCTTGGCATATAGTAAGAAAGGTCTAAATGTTAGCTATTCTTATTAAATATTGATTTTGCATATATTATTTTACCTATAAACAAAGTTAACTGCTGTCATTGTACACAGAGGGAAAAATACATGGTGTGCAAGAACTTACATAACTGAAGGGACAACCTAAAGAATCACAAATTCTGGAAAGGAATGGGTGGCTTACTTTTTACATTTGTTAACAGTACAAAGAAGTTTGTAGTGTAAAGAGGAGATCAGAAAGAATGGGCTCAAGTATCAGCTTTGTTAATGACTTTTTGCCCAGAGAAGCAACCTATGGAGAATTTCAATAATACACAGAAGTAGATGGAATAGTACAATAACTCCCATCTACCACATTGAACTCATGTTTAACTTCTGTTTAGCTTTTTTAGTCTACGAAATAATACCCATCATGGAAAGTGCTGGATAATAGTACATTAAAAATTAGAGGAATACAACCTGGGTAAAAAAAAGGGCCAAAGACCTTATAGGTGCAACCCAAAGAAGATAAACAGATGAAAAATAAGGATATGAAAAGATGTTCCACATCAAACGTCATCAAGCCAATGCAAATTAAAACAGCAATGAGATATTACTACATACTTAACAGAATAGCTAAAATCCAGAACACCGAATACATCAAATGTTAGCAAGGATGTAGAGCAACAGAAATCCTTATTTATTACTAGTGGGAATGTAGAATGGTAGAGCCACTTTGGAAGATGGTTTGGAATTTTCTTACAAAATTAAAGATACTCTTATATGATCAAACAAATATTCTTCTTTGTATTTACTCAAAGGAATGGAAAATTTATGTCCATACAGAAACCTGCACATGGATATTTATAGTGGCTTTATTTGTAACTGCTAAAACTTGGAAGAAGCTAAGATGTCCTGCAGAAAGTGAACATGCAAATAAAGTGTAATATATCCAGACAAAGGAATATTATTCATTGCTAAAAAGAAATGAGTAATCAAGTCTTGAAAAGAGATGGAAGCACCATAAATGCACATTACTAAGTGATCAAAACCAATCTAAAAAAGCTACATACTACATGGTTCCAACTATGTGACATTCTGGAAAAAGTAAAACTATGGAGACAATAAAATAGCAGTGGTTGCCAGGGGTTGGGGAAGAGGAAGAATGAATAATTAGAGCACAAGGGATTTTAGGGCAGTAAAAATACTCTGTTTGATACCATAATAATGGATGCATCCTATTAAACATTTGTCTAAACCATCAGAAAATACAACACTAACAGTAAACCCTAATGTAAACTGGGACTGGAGGTGATTATGATGTATATCAGTGTAGGATCAGTGTCGGTTCATCAGTTGTAGCAAATGTACCACTCTGGTGGAGGATGGGGGAGGCTATATATATGTGTGGTCACAGGGGAGATACATGAAAATATATATCATATATATATATATATATCATATATCACATATATATCATATATATATGATATCTATACTTTTCTCAATTTTTCTATAAACCTAAAACTGCTCTAAAAACCAAACTTAATAGAAAAAGAAACTGGATGACTATATGGATTTAGAGCAAAGTCTGGAGCAAGTCTCTTAAAATAGAATCCTCAAAATATCATACACCTCCATTGGGTAGAACGATTCAGCCATTATTTGTTTTTGGAGAAAAGGGGAAAAGATAAACCAGTTAAGAAGAGTAAATGATGCAGATATTTTATCTGCATCATTTTCTAGTTTCAAGTTTCATTCTTTTCAATCTTTTATACCTCTTGCATTTCTAGCTACAATCTTTACCAAGAAAATATTTGAGTGAAATTGTGACCTCGAAATTCCTAATATTTTGGCTAGATCAAGGCATAAAAATGAGCTCAGAAAATGTAAAATATTTTTAAGCATGAAAATTATAGATGTCCTTTGGTATCAAAATATTTAATTAGCTAGAACTCCCCATTCCTTGATCATTTTCACTCAAGAAATAGTTACAAACATTCTAACATTTCAAGTGGCTCCTGTGACCTTGAAAAGTGAATCTATGTTTGCAATGATAAATTTCATGGAGTCAAATATGGATCATAAAATTTAATGTCTAGATTAGTATTTATGATATGTAAAATGTCATTCATAATTGTTATTTAATTGTATATCAGAATAATATTTTGAATACCTTGTTTTAAACTTAAAACATGTTTAAATATCTTGTTTTATTATCTTATAAGATATTATAATAACATGGCCTGTTTATTTTTGCCTTTTTAAATGTTGCTATCAGAAAATTTAAAACGATCTGTGTGGCTCACGTAGCATTTCTATTGGGTGTTGTTGCCCTAAATATGATGCAATATAATTGCAAATAGGATGTGCTAGTTTCTCTTCTTACCCTTCTTGCTGGGGTTTTTCTACTAGAGATAAATTTTCCTTGGTTTTCCAAAGCAAATAATTTGTCCACGGAAGCCTTATGACATCATACCCAACGAGTGGCTGAAATAGCCAGTTTACTTAAAACAACCAAAGGCAGGCACATCGGGTATATTTTTCATTCAGAACCTTGATATTTTAGGAGCAGACTTTAATTATTGTTGAGATTCAATATGATGAAAAATTGGGTGCTGGTCTCTTCCTTCTGCATTAGTTCCCTCCCTCTGGGAGCCAACCTACCTCCCTTTTGAGGTATCCAGTATCTCAAAGATCACTTCTCAGTAATGTCCACTTTAAGGCATTCAATTTAGGCAGGAGGTTAAAGATCACAGTGTCTAGTGAGATATTCAAAAGTGTGATTTAAAAAAAAAAACACCTCCATTTATTTGGAGTATATTTATACATTTATTCCTTTAACAGCAGTAGAATCCATCCTGTCCCTAATTCTTTTCTTCCCAACTGGAATTTTAAGTGGAAATCCAGTATGTAAAAAATCAGATAAAAGTGGAACTTTGAAGAGGCTCTACAGAAGTGCTGAAAAATTAAAAAGTCCCCACTCACTTGGTGTCCTTTTCAGCTGCTGAAAGGGCCCCTGGGACACCACATGGGAAATGAGGAAAACGTTTTTATTAAAAACAGGTCTTAACGTGTGAGGATTTTGGATTCAAAGTCAGTCTTGGCCACAGACTAGCTACGCAAATTTAGTCTGCCACCACAACTATCATAGGCTTTCATCATGTATAAAACAGAATATATATATTTATTTATTTCCTGGAATATGTAAATCACTGTTCTTATTTGAGCTTATTATATACCTTGACCTAACCTGTTCCCCTTTATATTTGTCAATCTCTTCACTAGTGTCTCTAGTGTTACCAGAATAATCTATCTAAAAAAAATCAAACTTAGCAGAGTAATAAGACCATCTATGAGCTATTCCTTACCTCCCATTAGTTCCCATGGCTTCCTGCTTTGCACTGTTTGCTCTAATAATATTGAACAGAGTGGTAAACGTTTCATACCTCAGTGTTTTATCTCAAGCCATTTCCTTTACCTACAACACCACTGACTTTCCATATATGTGCAACTATTGAAATATGATGTTGTAGAATAAGTTACCTTCATCAGAAACAATTTTTTTGTAAATAAATGAAACAAATGGATCAAAAGCTCACTCAAGGTGATTTCAGATATGGATGATTTATTTTAGCATGTAGTAGTGTTTCACAAACCAGAAGGGGGGAAAAAGTCTAACTGAAATTCATCAAAGCTTATTTCTCACTCTTTTTTTTTTACTGTGCCTGTCATTTTTTTTTTTCTGTTCTTTTTTCTAATTTCAAAAAGCCCATCATATTGTCAATAGCTCCTGGGCCTACAATGACATAGAGGCCCTGCTATTAATTTTTTAGGTCTCTTTGGGTCCCAACTCAAAAAGACAAAATCTGTTTTGGCTAGCTGGGTTAAGGCATCCATTCGTTGTTTTTGCTGATAAAGTAGGAAAATTCTCTACATATGGAATTTTACTAGCATGTGAAAAATCACTAGCATGTCTAGTATATTATGCCGTCATTACAGAAAAGAGTAATGGCTTAAATATCGACTATGGGTATCGCTCTCCACTAATCGTGGATCTGCTCATTAGAACCTTGGAAACATACACAATTCATAGTCAGTATTGTAAATGTGTAAGCACTTTAATTATTGTGACAGCCTCATGCTTAATAAATAACACTGAAGTTAAAAACAAACAAAACAAACAAACATAAGTAACTACTGTATCCAGAAATGGGCAAGTAGCTACTATACATGCGTTCAATCCATAAAACAACATGAACAGATAGTCTGACAGCATTTTCAGGTAAACAAAATGAGATTCAGAGAAGTTAAATACTTTCTCCAGGTACTCACATTTAGTAGACAGCACAGCTGGAAGCCAAACATCAATCTGACTGTAAGATCTGTGCTTTCTCTGAATGGTGGAATTGGTCTCCTTGTCAACAAGGGAGGAGAACAGCCTGGGATCTATATCAGCACGACTGTTCTACAATGATACATCCCTGGAGATTTAAGAAAAATAAAATAAAATGACAATAATAATACAGAATAGTAAACATTTACATAGTGCTTACCACTTGCCAGGCAATGTTCTAAGCATTTTAAATCTATAAACTCATTTAATCTCCAAATAAGTCAATAAGCCAGCTTCCATTACTGTCTCCTGAGAGGGAAACTAAATCAACTCATAGTGAATCACAGCCAAGAAATGGAAAATCATATTAAATATCCAAGTAATCCACAGGCCAGATGGTCTTAACTGTTAACATTTTTTTAATATATTATGAAATATAAAGTTGTGTCCATCAGCCAAAGTGATGTCAGTAGTATCCACAACCATGGAAGTAGAGAATAAGAGTGCTTACAGAGACATATTAGCATTGCTATTCTAAAAGTTCTCCTCCCCTGCCCCCAAAGAATGTTTTCTTTCTGCCACAAAGATCTACCGGTGTGAGTATAAAGATAACTGTAAAGGTAGATTTGTCACTCAATCTTAGCTTCATGTCAATAAACATTCAAATCATATAATTAACCCCCCTTGCTTAGATTCTGTGTTCACCTGGCAGGTTTTAATTACATTGCATTTTTCCTTTCAGATTTCTCAGCACTAAGAGATTATGATGTTAAGAGAGTTAAATGCTCTCAGAAGTTCTATTTACAATTTCAGATTAACAAATTGTCATTAGCCCGGTACAAAAACAGTTGGTTAATGGAATTCTCATTCTTCAAGTATTGTGAAATTGGACTTTGATATTCCAATGACAGAGACTGGTCACAGTACTTTATGAGAGACACTTCACCCAAAGACCTCCTTAGCAGTGTGAGAAATTTCACCGGATGCCTTACACTATCACAATACTACACTACACTACACTACACTACACTACACTACACTACACTACATTACCACTACCATATTTGAGTCATTGTCCTTGGTACTAGAACGAATCACTAAACTTTGCCCAACATTCTTCAGAAATCTTACCTGCTGTCATTGCTCCTTCCAAGTTTCCATTGTCATTTTAATGGCTGCAAACCCTCAATAACAAATATCACAGCCATTACAATAGGATCTTTTCTCTCTTGAAATCAGCCTTCCTATCATTCTAGCATGCCATTTTGAAATTAGACTTCTTGAAATATTCATCGGCCCTTTATCCTTTAATTCCCTATTTCCATTATGATAAAATATAAAAGCTTACACAGTCAGTATCCAATCACTAAACTTAGTGTGCAGACCACAGCTTGCAACTCTGAATCTGTGTATATTTTAGTAAAACAGAATATTTTTATTATTCTCTTAGTTCACAAAAAAAAGAGAGAGAAAATATAAAGGAAATAAACAATTTTCTGTGATGCCAATACTTAGGCAAAAAAGACTTCTATTTTTTTTTAATGATACTGAACTTTTAATCTTATTAATGGTTTGTATTTATCTCTTGGCAATTTTATCTTCAGACCCTTTACTCATTTTATCTTGAGCTGTAAATTTTTATTGATTTATAAAATTGCTTTATATACTAAATATATTATGTTTCCCATATATGTGACATCATTTTACCAGTATAACAATCTTCTTTAATATGTAGATTTCATATATACATATATAAGTTAACTTTAAGGTATAATTAATGTTATACGCACGCACACACTTTATATATGTACATACAGTTTTAAGAGCATTGGATCTGAAAACAAAATTTCTGAGTTCAAATCCTCACTTCTCCTTTTATTATTTGAAGGTCCTTAATCATCAATATTGACTTGTGAAAAGATTAAATGAATTTACATATGTTAAACCTTTAGAAGAATGCCTGGTACAGGGGTGCAGGTGGTTCAGTTAGTTAAGTATCCAATCTTGATTTCAGCTCAGGTCACGATCTCAAGGTTTTGAGATTGACCTCTGCATCAAGGTGTGTGCTGAGCAAGGAGCCTGTTTGAAATTCTCTCCCTCCCTTTCCCTCTGCCCCTTCCCTGCTTGCCCGTGCATGTGCACATGTGCGCTCTCTCTGGAAATAAATAAATAAATAAATAAATAAATAAATAAATAAATAAATAAGAAGAATGCTTGGTACAATGTAAAGATTCAGTCAATGCCACTGTTACCATGATAATAAAGATTATAACAAGGACAATTAATGGCAGTGGTGATTGTAGTAGAGGTAATGATAATGGTGTTAATGATATTCTAAAAATCAACAACTGGTTTTTACTATAATTTAAATTAACAAAAATTAACATTCATTTATTTTTGAGGGAGAGAGAGACAGAGTATGAGCAGGTGAGGAGCAGAGAGAGAGGGAGACACAGAATCCGAAGATGCCTCCAGGATCTGAACTGTCAGCACAGAGCCTGATGAGGGCTTGAACTCAAGAACCGTAAGAACATGACCTGAGCCGAAGTCGAACACTTGACTGAGCCACCCAGGCGTTGCAATCTTTTAAAAAATTTGCTCAAGTCAATATTCTTTCAATGTGACGTTTCAATTACTTGGGAGCAGAAATTCATTATTCATGTCATTGAAAATGCCTAAATAGTTTCTTCCATTGAATAGGTAATTGTAATAATGGTAATAAAATGAAATATTAAGGTTTTATGCACTATTCATTATGCAAAATGTTTTGTACACATTAGGCTATTTAAGTATCAAAAACAACCCAGTGAAGTAAGTATAATCATTCTCCCAGTTTTAGAGATCAAGATGTTAAGACACCAAATATTTAAGTAACTTGGCTAAACTCCATGAACTATTTAGTGGCAAAACTCTATGGAGTCTAAGCCTTTAACCAGAATAATACTATCTCTTGGTAAAGAAGCATTTGAAAGTTGCTTAGCTGATCTTCTATTTTGTATATAGTAATCTATTTTATTAACATGGATGACTATTAAAGTATATAGAATACACACACACACACACACATACACACACACACAAGTACATGTTGTTTATTATTGTTAACAGTTTCAACTGGTTAAATAAATTTTCTTACTGCTCTCCAAGATACAGATTTTAAAGAAAATAAATCAATTTTCATTACTACAGATTTTTTTTTTGCTTCTATCAAATGAATACCTGCAGTTCTAATACTTTTAAAAAGAAAATAAAGAACATCATGGCTAATCAAGTGATCTACTGATTACATAATGACATCAGTGATCCAGAGGTGCCTAGGTGGCTCAGTAGGTTGGGCGTCTGATTCTTGGTTTTAGCTCAGGTCATGATCTCCTGGTTCATAGGATTGAGCCCTGCATCAGGCTCTGCACCAACAGCACGGGGCCTATGTGGGATTCTCTCTGTCTCTCTCTCTCTCTCTCACTCTCTGTCTCTCTCTCCTCTTCCCACACTCACACACATGTGTGTACTCCCTCTCAAAAATAAATAAACATCTTTTATAAGTTTTTTTAAATGTTTATTTTTGAGAGAGAGAGAGAGAGACAGAGTGTGAACAGGGGAGGAACAGAGACATAAGGAGACACAGAATCAGAAACAGGCTCCAGGTTCCAAGCAGAGAGCCTGACACGGGGCTTGAACTCACAAACCGCAAGATCATGACCTGGGCAGAAGTCTGACGCTCAACTGACTGAGCCACCCAGGCACCCCCAAAATAAATAAACATCTGAAAAAAGTGTCAAAAAAAAAGGACATCAGTGATCCAAATATAGAATACTTAATCCAGGTTAGTTTTGTTTTGCTTTTTCCTTTTAACTAAAGTAACAAAATTCACCCTGACATTGATGTATCTTGTCCATGTGAACAAAAGATTCCACTTACCAGATACTGAAGAGATGTGTGCCACAAATGTTTCAGCGAGAAGAGAAACTAATTATTCCAGCAATTTACACAGCAACAATTTCACACACACACACACACGCGCGTGCACACACACACACACACACACACACACACACACACACAAACAAAAAAAAACATTGGAAATTTTGTTTCCTAAATTACTCTTAAAGCCTTGCTTCTGTCTACAGTGTATCTAAATCTTATTTATCCTTTCATGGTTCCTAAATCTTCCATGATGCTTTTCATAAGTAGGGCTAAACACACCCAGACAACTTCACTTTATAAATCTGTAACCTTTCTCTACTGTCCTATTTACCTTGTTCCGAGAATTCAGATAAAGTTTTCTAGTTCATTATTAAGGGGTTTATTTTTCTTTTGTTATTTAACATTTATTGAGCATCTACTTTTTTGCCATTTAAGTATAATTGGCATAGAATATCCTATTACTTTCAGACGTACATCATAGTGATTTGTTAGTTTTATTCAATATTATTAAATAATCTCCACAAGAAGTCTAGTTACCATCTGTCACCATACAAAGTTATTACAATATTACTGATTTTATCCCCTATTCTATATATTATGTCCCTGTGGCTTATTTATTTTATAACTGGAAGTCTGTACCTACTAATCTTCTTCACCTATTTTGCCCATCTTACAACCCCTACCTACCCTTTCTGGTAGCTAACAATTTGTGGTATCTATGAGTCTGTTTCTATATTGTTTTACTTGTTTTGTTGTTTTATTTTTTAGATTCCACATGGAACTGAAAACATAGTTATCTGCCTTTCTCTGCCTGACTTAATTTACTTAGCATCATATCCTTTAAGTCTATCCATGTTGCTGTAAGTGGCAAGATTTCATTATTTCTTATGGTTGAGTAATATTTCATTGCACATATATACCACCTTTCTCTATCCATTCATCTATTGATGAACACTTAGATTGCTTCCATATTTTGGCTATTGTAAATAATTGTTCATCTATCTCCTCAAGTTGGTGATTTTGTTTTCCTCAGATAAAAGCCCAGAAATGGAGTTAATGGATCATATGGTAGTTCTATGTTAGCTTTTTGAGGAACTACCTACTGTTTTCCATAGTGACTATACCAAGTTACATTTCCACCAACAGTGTATGAGGATTTCCCTTTCTCCACATCCTGGCGAACAGTTGCTATTTCCTGTCTTTTTGATAACAGCCATTCTAACATGTATGAGGTAAGATTTCATTGTGGTTTAGAGTTGAATTTCCCTAATGATTAACAATGTTGAGCATCTTTTCTTGTGCCTGTTGGCCATTGTACATCTTCTTTGGAAAAAGTTCTATTCAAGTCCTTTACCCATTTTTAAGTGGGTTGGTTTTTTGATACTAAGTTGTGTAACTGCTTTATATATTTGGAATATTAACATTTTATTGAATATATGCCTCTCCTATTCAGTAGTTTGCCTATTCCTGTTTTTGATAGCTTCTTACATGGTGCATATTTTTTATTTGATGCAATTCTACTTGTTTATTTTGGCTTTGTTGCCCTTGCCTGAGGAGACTGATATATATATATATATATATATATATATATATATATATATATATATATACAGCATATATGCTAAGACTATGTCAAAGAGCTTACCACATACAGGCTGAACGATTTGTTTATAATGTTCTTTCAGCTTATAGTGGGTTGAATAATATCTACCAAAATTTCATGTGTCTCCAGAGCCTAAAATGTGACCTCATATAAAAATAGGATACTGCAGGGCCACCTAGGTGGCTCAGTCAGTTAAGTGTCCGACTTCAGCTCAGGTCATGATCTAATAGTTCATGAGTTTGAGCCCCACATCCACCTCTGTGCTGACAGCTCAGAGCCTGGAGTCTGCTTCAGAATCTGTGTTTCCCTCTCCTCTGCCCTTCCCCTGCTCACGCTTTGTCTCTCAACAATAAGTAAACATTAAAAAATAAACAAATAAAAAATAGGATTCTGAAAATATAATATAAAGCAGAGGTAGAAGGCATACAGAGGAAGAGGTCTTGTGGAGATGGAGACAGACATGGCCACGAGCCAAGGAACTCCAAGGATTGCCAGAAAATACGAGAATCTGAGCGAGAGGCATAGAAAAAAATCTCTCACCATGTTCCCAGAAGGGACTAACCTTGATGACACTGACTTGTGTCAGTCAATTCTCGTAGTCTCCAGAATTGTGAGGAAAAGAAAAAAAAAAAAAAAAAGAAAGAAAAATGTGTATTGCTTTAAGCTACCCAGTTTGTGGTAATTCATAAAGGCAGTGCCAGGAAATTAACCCACTGATAATTTTACATGTTCCTTTATGAAAATGTTCCCTTCCTGGAGTTAATAATTGAATCCAGAATAATTAAATAATAGAATATCTAGCTGTTTTCAGCTTTAAGGTTATCAGTTTATGCTGAGACTTAGTTGATTTTTGTTCTATTGCTCTTTGAAATGTTCAAATGAGTGACACGATAATGGAGATATGTCTCATATTTTTCTTTTCATTTTGCATATTAATTCACTTGTTTATAGCTTAAAGATAATCACAAAATGTGAGGGACATAACTATAATCATAACCGCCACTCCTGAAGGCTATCTTAAGGCGTTAAGGAGTCTATCAATGATTTTTTTTTCAATTAATCCAGACTTTCTTTTTTCTCACTACTGGATTATATTCTAATCATTTTCATAATAAATTACAAATACTTTAGAAATAGGCTCTGGGACACCTGGGTGGCTGAGTTGATTAAGCATCCGACTTCAGCCCAGGTCATCATCTTATGGTTCCTGGGTCCGAGTCCCATGTCAGACTCTGCAATGACAGCTCAGAGCCTGGAGCCTACTTTGGATTCTGTGTCTCCCTCTTTCTCTGCCCCTCCCCTGCTTACATTCTGTTTTTCTCCATCTCTCAAAAATAAATAAACATTAAAAAATTAAAAAAAAAAGAAAGACTCTAAAATTCTTGGTCTAACATCTATCATTTTTTGAAGCTCTTTTGGTTTCTACACCTTCATGATTTCTTAAGTATTTTATGTTTGTTTGTTTTTTCATCAAATCATTTCCAATGACTGTCCTTCCAACATGTGAAACAAATAACACTAATTAGGACTACTAGATTATGTGCTGCTAGAGATATTGTAAACTTCTTTGTAAATTTCTGTCTAAATTGTGCAGCCACTAGAACATTTTTAACAATGGCTCTCAATTTATATCAAAACTATGGTTAAAAATCAACCTCAAATACCTTATTTCCTTCAGAACAGGGTTATTCACTAAGAGGCAGTAGAGAACTGGGGTTTCTTACTAGCCAGAAGGGAAGAAAAGAAGGCTAAAAGAAGGCAATGGAGGAAACAGGACAGGAGCAGAGGAATCATGAAATAAAGTCAACGAAACTGAAATTCTGGTTTTAGAGAATCTAAAAGAGAAACAGGTTTAGATTCTAAAATGGTTTCTTTGTGGAGCACCAGGGTGGCCCAGTCAGTTGAGCGTCTGACTCTTGATTTCAACTCAGGTCATGATCTCATGGTTGTAGTGCAGAACATGATTGGAATTCTCTCTCTCTGCCTCTCTCTCTGTCCCTCCCCTGGTCTGTCTGTCTGTCTCTCTCTTAAAATAAGTAAACATTTAAAAATAAATAAATAGGGGTGCTTGGGAGGCTCAGTTGGTTGAGCTTCCAATTTCGGCTCAGGTCATGATCTCACAATTTGTGGGTTCAAGCCCCACATCAGGCTCTACGCTGACAACTCAGAGCCTGGAACCTGCCTCAGATTGTCTGCCTTCCTCTTTCTCTGCTTCTCCTCCACTTGCACTTTGTCTCTATGTCTCCGAAAAATAAATAAACTTAAAAAATCATAATAAAATAAAAATAAAAATAAAATTACTTATATGCTTTGTGTAAGGGATTTATTGAAGAATAAATTTTGAATCTAAATCATTTTGGAAGCATCTTTATTCCAATAAATATAGACGGTTAGATATTTGAAGTTTTTTTTTAATGTTACTCCTTTTTCATTATAATGATCTTCATAAATGAATAATTATGTGCATATCAAAATTTCCCCAAATGACTACTCTAATACTAAATTATTCTTCTATTATGACATTAAGTGTAAGCATATGAATCATAATTTTAGTACAAAATTAGTACAAAAAG
Organism: Leopardus geoffroyi; assembly: GCF_018350155.1. Classification (NCBI taxonomy): domain Eukaryota; kingdom Metazoa; phylum Chordata; class Mammalia; order Carnivora; family Felidae; genus Leopardus; species Leopardus geoffroyi. The sequence continues at coordinate 97,320,527 of NC_059336.1, read as the reverse complement.
TACAAAAGTATTTAAGTCAGAGTAGTCTGGCCCAATTTGAGCATGGGCCTAGACCAAGATAAATCTAAGACTGTAGGGTAATAGTTTGCTGAAGTTTTGCTTTTCCTGTTTAGACCCCTAAGATAAGTCAACCTTCTACCACTGCAGACCCATAAAATCTGCAATTTTTTTTTTTCAACGTTTATTTATTTTTTTGGGACAGAGAGAGACAGAGCATGAACGGGGGAGGGGCAGAGAGAGAGGGAGACACAGAATCGGAAACAGGCTCCAGGCTCTGAGCCATCAGCCCAGAGCCCGACGCGGGGCTCGAACTCACGGACCGCGAGATCGTGACCTGGCTGAAGTCAGACGCTTAACCGACTGCGCCACCCAGGCGCCCCAAAATCTGCAATTTTTAATAGAAGGGAAGTTTGTGGTAGATCTCTGGTTCAAAGACCTTCATGAATGAATGAGATGACTGAGGATATGGTTCTCAATTAGGATTAGATTTATCAAGTATCAATTCACCAAAAGATTACCAGAAAAGCCCATTTGGTCAAGCAAATATAAGTTTATTAGGCATTTACATAACCTGAACAGATCTCAGAAGAAGAAAGTCAGGGAAGTTCATAGTATTTTTAGGCACTGAGTCAGATGGGTTTAAGGTAGGTCTTGTGTGGTGGGGAATTGGTTGAGATTGGGCAAATTTTATTACATATGAATTTAGAGTTTTGGGGCACAGTGAGGGGAGTGTCTTATGGAAAGCCTTGAAGAAAAGCTATTATTATTATTGATAATTAGTCAATTTATTTGGTTCCCAGTCTTATCTTCCATTAGCAAGTATTCCTTGGATGAAGTATCTAAGTTATTTTTGCTGTTTCTCTATATTATTTAACATAGGAACAGAAAATATACCCAGTCACAGAATTCTTAAACTTAGGGACAGGAAGGAATCTAAGTTTCAGTTCTCACACAAGTGGATCTCTTCTTTTTTACTCGATACTATACATTGCAAACCAAAGTATTTTCAATTTTCTCCTGAGTCATACTTCTTTTCCTTCAAGTGAAGCCATCATAATCCTATAGATTGTTTTTCTAATTTTTCACTATCCAGTTTCTTGGTAGAATAGTATACGCTAGGTATGGAAAATCTTAGCAAGGTATTGGAAATGGAGAGGAATTTCCTATATATTATATATGTGGATCCAATTTAGTGCATATTGATTGAAATAAATTAGTCGCTCTTATGCTCAAAGTCACTAGCTTAGCATGTAGTCTGAGAACAGCCTGTTGCCATGTTTACGGTGCTGTGATGGTGTTAGCTGTGGCAATGGTACTGGTGGGGAGTTTTTGTTGGTTTTGATAGGAGATGGTAAAGGATGATTTTCAGAATCCTGCAAAGTAGGATGTCACATATCCAAAGTAATACATTTCTCCAGCTCTCAATAGGTGGCGTCTAAATTGCCAGAGAATAGTCAGTCATTCAGCTTGATGTCAGTGCATGGAAAGAGGACTTTTGTTGAGAAGAAGAGAACATATCATCCACTTTCACAAAGATGTCAAGTTTAGAAACTAAATAGTTCTAATAAATCCCTGTGGAGTATGCTTTTGTATTTTTATCATCTGTCTAAACATATACTTTTTCTTTCAACAAAGCCAGCATTCATAATTTAGAACCTAGATCCTTTCAACTTCATGAAAGAGTCTGATTCATATATCCACTCAGAAATACTTTTTTGGGTCCATGCTTCTGTGGCATTATGTGTTGCTTAGTTGAAAGAAAAAAGACAGTTTGCATGCACTGAGATTCAATAAATTCTTCTTAAAGGTTTCATCAAATAGAGGGAAGATAAGAGAAGGGATTTCTGGAATTGAGCTAGGATTACTCTTCATTTTCTCAGCTACCTGAGTACTTTAACTGCTTTTGCATAAGTGATAAGTGATTTGTAAAGGAGAATTAGAGTAATGGTGAAAATCCCTTGCTTTGAAATGCATCAGTGGAATGAACCTGCAGAGGTGGTTAGGTGACACCAATACTTTTGAAGTATCTTATTTTAGGTAAAATAAATTATCTAGATTATTTATTCTTTCTTACATGTACATATATATAATTAATGATGAGGGAGAGTGGGGCAAGCTGAGGGCAAAAGTACAGGCTAACAGCCCACCACCCCAAAGCCAATGGGATATGTATGATATTTCTCTGATACTCCTGGCTACCCAAGAACAAAGGAAAGGGGTTTAAGTGCTTGTCATGGTGATGTGGAAAACAAAGGCAAATTAAAAATTAAATTCCCTTACTGCCTACAGCCCCTTGACAAGTCTTTGAAACAGGCAGAGTGACCTCCCTCTAGGAGCTCAGTTGCCTGGATGAGGACATTTTGCTAGGGGCAAAAGGGATTCTTGGCTTAACATTATCCTGACACCCCAGGATCCTACAAGCCTACTTTAACATACAAAAATTTCTTGGGGCACCTGGTTGACTCAGTCAGTTAAGCATCTGACTTGGGCCCAGGTCATAATCTCACAGTATGTGAGTTTGAGCCCCCATGTAGGGCTCTGTGCTGACAGCTAGGAACCTGGAGCCTGATTCAGATTCTATGTCTTCCTCTTCTGCTCTGCTCCTGCCCTGTGCTCTGTCTCTCTCTCTCTCTTTCTCTTTCTCTCTCTCTCTCTCTCAAAAAAAAAAAAAATATATATATATATATAAACATTACAAAAATTAAATATCAACCCCTTGAAACAGACTAAAAAACAAACAAAACCCTGCATATTGAGTGGGGGCATTTGCTTTCTCACTTTATGATTCAGTTACATTTAAAGCTTTGGGAGTGGCTCCATCTATAAAAGATAGCAGAATGCTTGAAATAAGAAAAAAAAAATCACCTCCTAAATGAACTGCTATTCAACAAGAAAGTTATCAACCACAGCATGGTTTGAAAAATAGCTTCAAAATATATTATTGAAAAGGCATACACAAAGATATGAAGTAGCAAAAAATTTAAAATTTTACAAACATGATATCAGGCCATGTTTATATGTCTCTAGTCAAAATGAGATCACGTTAAGTATATCTTCCTAAATAAGCACATATTGCAGATGACCAATATGCCATTTACATACTGAAGTATTATTTTGTCTTTGGGCAAAATATGGAACACCTCTTGTATCTGATCTCTGAACCACTAAAATGATATTAAAATAGGAGACAGGTGTGAGATAAATTAACAAATAATTGAGTTACCTCTTTATGAAAATGATTTTCTAATGTTGTCCATCATGGAAGAACAAAGGCTTATATTGAAATTGTTAACTATTAGGTAAACTATTTCTCTAAATTTAATAACGTGGGCCTGAAAGTTCAGTGGAACATTTTGATTCATGGAGTTACAAAGATATTGAAATAAGGGATTCGGATAAGCAAGATGTAGAAAAAATCCAATCCAGTTTTCTAGCTTCTACTAATAATTCTGTTATATTCTGGATGAAATGTTTGGCATTAATACATGTTCAATTACTAGTTGAATCAAACTTAAATCCTAAACTAAGTAGGGCTTTCAAATTCTAAACCAAGTAAGCTTTCCAAAATGTGTGGGACTGGCAAATAGGAAAGACCTTAGGTCTTCTTTCTCTGTGCTTCCCTCTTGCTGTGGTTCGATATTCAAGACTGACAGAGAAGGGGAAAAGGAAAAAACAAACAAACAAACAAACAAATAAAAAAACAAGAAAAAAATTCCTCCTAAATGAGAAGAGATCCCTCCCAGATATATTTAGTAAAGATGAGAGAGAAAAGGCAAAAAACAAAAACCTCTAGCAAATAAGAGAACAAGGGCAAGTACGGAAAGCAGCCCTTTCTGTGAGGTAAATTAGAACCTCCTTCTCACTACCTGGGTGGTCCACATGAAAGGCAGCAGGTCTAAATACATTATCCACTATGGTCTCCCTTTAATTCCTTTGCTGTACTTGCAAAAAGGCCAAGCTACTGTGATCATGGCCTATTAAAATATCCTTAACTTGATCAATCAATTTGATAGGAGGAAGTGGTGGACTCCTTCCTAGTCAAGGGAGATTGATAATTTCATCCCGTGTTGGAGACTGACTTACATACTTGTAAAATCATGGCCATGATCTAAGAAGGAATTCCTTATTATTGCTTTTTTTTTCTTTCTATCCTTCCTTCCTTTGTTTTTCTTTCTTCCTTTCTTTCTTCCTGTTTTCTTTCTGTTGGTTATTCATCTAGCTCTTTTGAAACTTCAAATATACATCTGGTACCTGATTCTGTTTGCTATGTAATAATAAGGCAAGCTGATGCCCTGCAGACACACTCCCTCCCCCTCAGGTGGGATATGTGTAATATTCCTTGGATACTCCTGGCTGCCCAAGAACAAAGGAAAGGAAAGAAAACAAATGATTAATTGATACAGATCACAGTCAGTCATGCAGGACATGAGTCTCCATCAGTTTACAAATATCAGTAAATTACAAGAAAAAGAGATCTTATCAACAGCCTAATCTCCAGAAAACTATAGACTCAGTTTCCTGGAGTCCCAATATCCCATAGGTAACAAAGGCAAAAAGGAAATGGCAAGTAAAGTTAAATTTCCTCATAACCTGCAGCTCATTGACAAATACTTAAGGCAGACAGGGTGTAACAGTTCTCCAGGAACTCCTTACTGTCTGAATGTTAACGTTTTGCTAGCGGGGGAAAAACAACCTTCCTTCACAACAGCTAGGTCTCTGGTATCTTGGGAGTCCACTTTAGCATATGAAAGTCCTTCTGGAGGCCTTCATTGTACCTTTACCTCCCCCAACAAAAATAGTGTCTAACCCATCACTCTTCACAACCCCAATGCAGCTCTTTCTGCCCATGGGTCATGCCAACCTACTTTAATAAAACTACCTTTGGCTATTCGGGGTCTTTTGTGGTTCCATACAAATTTTAGGATTGCTTGTTCTAGCTTCGAGAAGGATGCTGGTGCAATTTTGATTGGGATTGAATTGAATGTGTAGATTGCTTTGGGTAGTATTGATATTTTAACAATATTTATTCTTCTAATCCATGAGCACAGAATGTTTTTCCATTTCTTTGTATCTTCTTCAATTTCCTTCATAAGCTTTCTATAGTTTTCAGCATACAGATCTTTTACATTTTTGGTTAGGTTTATTCCTAGGTATTTTATGATTCTTGGTGAAATTGTGAATGGGATCAGTTTCTTTATTTGTCTTTCTGTTGCTTCATTATTAGTGTATAGGAATGCAACTGATTTCTGTACATTAATTTTGTATCCTGCGACTTTGATGAATTCATGTATCAGTTCTAGCAGACTTTTGGTGAACTCTATTGGGTTTTCCATTATATCATCATGTCATCTGCAAAAAGTGAAAGCTTGACTTCATCTTTGCTAATTTTGATGCCTTTGATCTCCTTTTGTTGTCTGATTGCTGAATCTAGAACTTCCAACACTATGTTATACAATAGCGGTGAGAGTGGACATCCCTGTCATGTTCCTGATCTCAGGGGGAAAGCTCTCAGTTTTTCCCCATTGAGGATGATATTAGCTGTGGGCTTTTCATAAATGGCTTTTATGATGTTTAAGTATCTTCCTTCTGTCCCAACTTTCTCGAGGTTTTTTATTAAGAAAGGATGCTGAATTTTGTGAAATGCCCCAAATAGCCAAAGTAATATTGAAGAAGAAGACCAAAGCAGGAGGCATCACAATCCCAGACTTTAGCCTCTACTACAAAGCTGTAATCATCAAGACAGCATGGTATTGGCACAAAAGCAGACACACAGACCAATGGAATAGAATAGAGACTCCAGAATTGGACCCACAAAAGTATGGCCAACTAATCTTTGAGAAAGCAGGAAAGAATATCCAATGGAAAAAAGACAGTCTCTTTAACAAATGGTTAAGAGAACTGGACAGCAACATGCAGAAGAATTAAACTAGACCACTTTCTTACACCATTCACAAAAATAAACTCAAAATGGAAAAAGGACCTGAATATGAGACAGGAAACCATCAAAACCCTAGAGGAAAAAGCAGGAAAAAACTTCTCTGACCTCAGCCACAGCAATTTTTTACTTGACACATCTCCAAAGGCAAGGGAATTAAAAGCAAAAATGAACTATTGGGACCTCATGAAGATAAAAAGCTTCTGCACTGTAAAGGAAACAATCAACAAAACTAAAAGGCAACAAATGGAATGGGAAAAGATATTTGCAAATGACATATCAGACAAAGGGCTACTATCCAAAATCTATAAAGAACTCACCAAACTCCACACCTGAAAAAAAAATCCAGTGAAGAAATGGGCAGAAAACATGAATGGACACTTTTCTAAAGAAGACACTCAGATGGCCAACAGGCATGTGAAAAGATGTTCAATGTCACTCCTCATCAGGGAAATACAAATCAAAACCACACTAGATATTACCTCACGCCAGTCAGAGTGACTAAAATGAACAAATTAGGAGACCGTAGATGCTGGAGAGGATGTGGAGAAACGGGAACCCTCTTGCACTGTTGGTGGGAATGCAAACTGGTGCAGCCACTCTGGAAAACAGTGTGGAGATTCCTCAAAAAATTAAAAATAGATCTACCCTATGACCCAGCAATAGCACTGCTAGGAATTTACCCAAGGGATACAGGAGTACTGATGCATAGGGGCACTTGTACCCTAATGTTTATAGCAGCACTTTCAACAATAGTCAAATTATAGGAAGAGCCTAAATGTCAATCAACTGATGAATGGATAAAGAAATTGTAGTTTATATACACAATGGAATACTATATGGCAATGAGAAAGAATGAAATATGGCCTTTTGTAGCAACGTGGATGGAACTGGAGAGTGTTATGCTAAGTGAAATAAGTCATACAGAGAAAGACAGATGCCATATGTTTTCACTCTTATGTGGATCCTGAGAAACTTACCAGAAGACCATGGGGGAGGGGAAGAAAAAAAAAAGAAAGGTTAGAGAGGGAGGGAGCCAAAGAGACTCTTAGAAACTGAGAACAAACTGAGGGTTGATGGGGGGTGGGAGGGAGAGGAAAGTGGGTGATGGGCATTGAGGTGGGTACCTATTGGGATGAGCATTGGGTGTTGTATGGAAGCCAATTTGACAATAAATTTCATATTAAAAAAATACAAAAAAGTAAAATTCAGATTACCAATCTTATAATAATAATAATAATAATAATAATAATAACAACAAAACTACCTTTTTTTGCACCAAAGACTTCTCATGAATTCTCTCTTGGCCATCAGCTCTGAATCCCCATCACTCCAAAACCCCATTATAAAGAAAATTCTTCATATACAAGATTGTCAAACTTTCTTAGCTCAGGAGCACTAACACATAACAAAATATTTTATCTGTTTTTTTTAACATTTATTTATTATTGAAAGACAGAAAGAGTCAGAGTGTGAGCAGGGGAGGGGCGAGGGAGAGGGAGACAGAATCCAAAGCAGATTCCGAGCTGTCAGCACAGAGCCCAACTTGGGGCTCAAACTCACAAACCGCGAGATCATGACCTCAGCCAAAGTCGGACGCTTAACCGACTGAGCCACCCAGGCGACCCTATCTTTTTTTTAAAGAAAACATCTTGTAAGCTTCTGTCCTGCCTATATTTTGGCTCATACAAAAGAAATACTAATATAAATGTAAGTTGCTTTCTAGATTTTGTACAGCTGGAACTTTAAGGATAAAACTTAAAGGTGAAAATTTAATGAAAATATCTTACTCGTTTTTACTTAGTATTCTTATGTTTCATGCAATTTTCCATAAAACTGCGCCCTAAAAACATATTGTTTCAAATGGGCCTCCCACACACAGAGGGTATCATTTTCTTTGTTTAAGTGGTTTGTGAAAGCAGCATCAATTGTGCACCAGTTCATTAAACAAACCAAACCAGCACTATATTATACATGACAGACTACTCACAAAGAGAGATAAATCAAGTACCGAATCCCTGGAAACAGAGGACTTGAAACACCTCCAGAGAGTGCCAGGGACTGCTAACTATTCCAAAACTAGCTCATATGCAAAAGGAAGGAGGGAATGTGGGTCAAGCTGAGGGCAAAGTACAGGCTAACAGCACCCCCTCCCAGGTGGGATATATGTGATATTCCTCAGACATACCTGGCTACCAAGAACAAAGGGAAAGGAAAGGAAGCAAATGGTTGACTGACAGAGATCATAGTCATGCAGGAGAGGAGTCTCCTTCAGTTTACGGATAATTTAGTAAACTGCAAGAAAAAGGCAATCTTATCTATAGCCTAATCTCCAGAAACCTATAGACTCTGTTTCCTGGAGCCCTAATATCACCCTCATCAAGAGATATGGAGCTTTAAGTGCTTGCCATGGTGATGTGGGAAACTAAAGAAAATGAAAAATTAAATTGCCTTACTGCCTACAGCCCATTGACAAGTCCTTGAAACAGGCAGGGTAACCTTTCTCTAGGAGCTCAGCTGCCTCCTTGAACACACTTTGCTAGGGGCAAGAGGGAATCTTGGCTTAGCATTATCCAGACCCTCCAGGATCCTGTAAGTCTACTTTAACATATAAACATTTCTTTGGAAACTTCCTTTATCTGAACTCCCCCAAGATATATGCTGGCAATCATACTCCAAGCTTATGGCCCTCTGATATACATCTAAAGGGTCCCATGACTGAGGTTTTACTAAACAGTCATAAATGGCTTGTTTTCCTAACATAATACCTAGCCCCTCGTGGTCCTGGAAAACTTGCTTCCAAAATATCTTAGAGAATTTATCCTTAACCCCTTCCCAACCTGAGGGTATATAATGAGTTTCCTATCAAAACCCTAGTGCAGCAATTTCTGCCAACAAGACTGTCCCGGTGCTTTAATAAAATCACCTTTTTACACCAAAGACATCTTCAAGAATTCTTTCTTGGCAGTGGGCTCCAGACCACCCCACCATCATCCCCAAATCCCATCAAAAAGGACAAGCCTGGAGGCTTAGAATGATATTCAAATAAATGCAAAGGAAATGTTCCAGGTGGAGTCTTCTAAGGTTTGTCAATATGTAAATTTTCTAATTAGATCAATGAAAATAGAACAAGTAACCTTCTGTTACAAGGAAACTGTAATACTGAGTTAAACTGTCAATATGCAAATATACCAATTAAAGTCTCAAAAACAGTAATAGATACAAATTTATAAGGGACAGTTGAAGTATAGGGAGGGAAAAAAAGGTTTCATCCATTTATTTTTTGCCTAAGTATATGTTTTGTGTAGGGGTTTTCCCCTTCATAATTGGTAAAGCCTGTGGTGCTTAAGGAGTAGGAACTAACAGATCCCAAAGTCAAATTATGTTTAGCTTCCCTCCCAACAGACCTTCCCAAAAATTTGGAAAGAGACCAGTCCAAAAGTATTTGTCTCCCTGTGTCCCTAGAGTCTGGTTTGGGTTTTGCCAAGTTTGAAAATGGGATAAGGAATGAAAGAGAAGAGCTTCATCTAGTCCCCTGTTCCCTAGAACCCAAGCATATGAAATGCTACCTCACATGGCATGTTGTTAGAACAGCTGTTGCCTATCTCAGTCTCTACGGTAATGGCAAGAGAGAAAAATAATCTCTAAGGTAACCAGAAACGAGACAAAAATAAAGTTTCTAGTTTAACACTCCATTAATCAGAAGTGACCTCAGAACAAAACTAAGTTCTAGGAAGTGTAGGTAGATTATGATAATTAAAAGTTATATAGTTTAACTAGTACACTCTTTCACAAGCTCTTTTTCTTTGCCCTAAAATATTTCTTATTATCTTACTTCTCTAATCTGGAGATTTATTCATTTTATTTTATATTTTAAGCCTCTTAAAATCTGCATGAGTCATTGCCTTGCTTTTACCTGTTGGTATTAATTGTATTCTCAGAGAAATATGAATAATAAATTAATGCACTGAGATGCATTGAATCATGTCAATACAAAGTAAAATCAAAGAACAGGCCCCAATATGATTGTTTGCCAGATACATACATGTTACTATTATTTGACATAAGAAGATAGGAACTAAGTCCAGGTAGTAAGGACCTACCAGAAAAAAAAAAAAAGTCTGCCTGGTAGATATCAAAACAGTCCGTATTACAGCTTGAGGTACTTGAATAATGTTGGTCTATGGAAAAGGGGCATTTATACATGGATGAGTTAAAGAAAGATTCATTTCAGACCATCATATGATAAAAGGAGGGAGTTCAATATGAATCACTTCCCACTTGCTAATTGGCTTATACTGATACACCATCTGTATGCTCAAAAGAAAGAAGCTTTGATCCACAGCAAATGCACCTATTTATTTTGTAAACAGAGATTTTCCATTTTATTCTGATTCTCATGTCTGAGTCTGATAAATGCTGCATTGATGATTTTCGACCTCTAAAATAAATGATTAAATAATATCTAAATTACTCTAAAACAGAATTCTATTCGTTCAATATTCTTTGAAGGGATTATAATTAGAACATAATTTATTTTATTTATTTATTTTATTTGAGTTAGAGAAAGAGTACATGAGTCGGGGAGAGGGGCAGAGAGAGAGAGAGATAGAGAGAGAGAGAGAGAGAGAGAGAGAGAGAGAGGATCTCAAGCAGGCTGCACACTCAGCATGGAGCCCTATGTGGGACCTGATCTCACGACCTTGGGATCAACACCTAAGCCGGAATCGAGTGTTGGACGCTCAACTGACTGAGCCACCCAGGAGCTCCTGGAACATAAAATTTTTAACAGCACTCCCTGACTGCACCCGCCCCCCCCCCAATTCCTGGTGAAGGATTTTGATAGATATATTTTCAACAAAGAGGAGATAGAGAGGTTAAGGAAATTGAAAAAGATTAATATTAGTACCATTTAGAGTATGATTTGAACATACCTCAGTGCATGAAATACAAATATGCTTTTGGGTTTACCAGTTACACTTGAATGTAATTTCTATACATCCACAATTACAAATGATGTTTGAAACCTAACAGACACACACACACACACACACACACACACACACACATGCTAAAGTGTTCTGTTTTAGAAATTTAGATTTTGGAAACTGGAGTATAGCATATTATCTGAACATATGTAACAATACACTGAAGAGATGTGTTTAGCAGCCCCATCCTTTTCAATGTGCTTCTATTCTTTTTTTTTTTTCAACGTTTATTTATTTTTGGGACAGAGAGAGACAGAGCATGAACGGGGGAGGGGCAGAGAGAGAGGGAGACACAGAATCGGAAACAGGCTCCAGGCTCTGAGCCATCAGCCCAGAGCCTGACGCGGGGCTCGAACTCCCGGACCGACCGTGAGATCATGACCTGGCTGAAGTCGGACGCTTAACCGACTGCGCCACCCAGGCGCCCCAATGTGCTTCTATTCTAAGTGATGTTCAAAGATATCATATTTTTCAACTGTGTTTACTTTTTCCAAGATAATTCCTCCTTAAATAATTATTAGTAGTTGATGTGTATTTATAACTTGCTAAGTGAATTACTGCTTTTATCTTTTTGAAATTGAGCTATTGTAAAAAGGGGGGAAATACTGTCCTGCAAATAGCTTGGGTCTTTGGAGACATAGGCTGTGACAGGCTATCAAATGACTGGCTTAGGTAGAATGCCTTTGTTTCTATGCAGAGAGGAAAGTTACATGCTTAATAAAGGCTCTCAAATGTTCATTAACACTTCCCCCTATAATTGTATCCTGCCATACATACTAGGTCTGTCTGCAAAAATTAATCCCTTTCTGGTTCTCCCTTGTGAGCCAGCATTTCACTGACTGATTAGCTACTTCAGGGTAGATCAAGTATCAAGATGCCACTATCCAAACATTAAGACTACCTTAGACTCTCTGAGGGTCTATGAATATGGAACATACAGTCACAAGCTTTAAAAGGAATTATAGTGGCAAGAAACAAATCATATAGGAAGGGATTGTTCTATGAGGTGAGTTCTACTCAGCTGTATGTAAATCATTAAGATCCAATACAGTATTTAGTATGCCACTGAAATAATACCTGAGAAAAAGTTTGAAACTTTTTATGTACTCTTCAGGATATGTCAATAAAGTAACACTCCATTGTCATGTCATGGTATCAACTGCTCCTATCATATTATGCATTTGTTTTTTTTATTCATTGGCTTATGTATATATTATTAGGAATCCAAAGAAAACCTTGTTATTTTAGTTTAAAATATTGATTATTCATTGACCAACTCATTTAGTTACTTCACAATTATTTTGAGATGTTTTCTGTATGCATGATAAACCCTACTGGATATTGAGATAAAACTAATAAGATACTTTATACAAAATTAACAAGATACTTGGCTTACCATGAAGAATACAAAACCTACTATAAAGAATACAGATATAGGTATATCAGTTACACAGATATGTGTAATATATACATATTATATATATAATATATATGTAAAACATGTTTATGTATATGTAAAGGATATGTATACATTCTCTAAACACATTTATGTCTATAAATATACATGCAATTTGTATATATATACAATGAAAATAATGTATGATATTGCAGAGTCTTATTAAATTACTGAAACAATTTTCTAGTCTGTCTTAGATAAAACACTGTTGAATACAGCTTTCTGTAATGATGGAAATGTCCTATAATTAGTCCTATACAGTATGATAGCCACTATCTTCATGTGGCTATGAGCTACTTGAAATGTGGCTAGCATGGCTGAAGAACTAGAGTGTTACTTAAGTTTAATTTTGATTAATTTAAATTTAAATAGCCAAATATGCTTAGCAGCCACAGCACTGAACATCAAAGAAAATAGATAATGCTTTGAAATACCAGAGCATATTTGATTTGAGCCTTGATGAATGAGTGAGGGGTTTCCCAAGCAGTATGATTTGACAGGGGTGAGATATATTCCAGAAAAATAGAAGAGTATTCTCATTTATATTGTTTATGCATTCATTCATTAAAAAAATTGGCCACAATACCAAATACATGTTAAAACTTTTGTGATGTATTAATTAATTTTATTTTTACAATTACCCTAACCAACTGGTATTGCTAGTATATAATTTATAAGTGAGGAAACTGAGGCATGAAGAGATAATTAACTCAAAACACATCAGGTTGCAGTGTAGCCGGAATTTAAACTTAGGGAATGTGGCCCTAAAGCCCATGTCCTAAACTTTGTGCCACACAGTATGTCAGCCATGCATGACAGCCCTTTCACTTTAAGTGGCTCCATTGCTGTCTATTGGGAACTGGGGCATTGAACTGATTAATGAAGAAATATATATTCATGTTTTCTAATTTCAGGCCATATTTAAGTTCCTTGAGAGAAAAAGGCAAAAGACATAAATTTGTCCCCCAAGGTTTTAGTCTTACTGAGGTAGGATTCAGGGAATACTAAGAGGAAATTTTAGCTATCTGGTGGGATTGTGAAGTATCCCAAGTGACCACTGAGCAAAACTGTAGCAGCTTACTGTTCAGAGAATTGGGAAAGGAGAAATTCCATATGAAATAGATCATCTACACAAAGGAAAAGATGAATGAATATACTGGAGATGAGTGGGATTGGAAAGTCATAAGGAGAGTAAATGGACTATCCCCAATGAATATTGGAACTTGTGGGTGGAAGAAATTTGAGGTATGAAACCAGGTGGGAAAATTAGGACAAGATAATAAGAGGATGCTATATGCTGGGAAGAAAAAGACCAGAGAATTTTAAGCAGAGAAAATATATGACAAAACATATTTTGGATCCTAAAAAAAAAAAAACACTGAAAAAAAATGTTAAGTTTTTATTCCATGGCAGAATATGAAACAAAAATGTCAGGTCCTAAGATGTGGTACCCTCAATTAGCTTGGTGACAAATGCATACTCTTCTCTCTGAGGGCCCTGTTGCAGGAAGGCATATTCTTAGTTTTCTACCTCTACTCGTTCGATGAGATGATGTGGAGATGAGATGGCCTCCTCCCTCAGAGATGCATATGGTTCATGGTGATAGTACCTTCAAGTGCATTATTAAGGATTATATAATTATAGGGGGCAAACATCTGTGCTAATATCACAAACACCATAAACTCATAAGGAAAAAAGACTTAGGTTAGTATTTACTCTTAGTAGACTCAATGCTGAACTGATAGTTCAGCATTATTTACTGTCTAAGACAGTAAGATAAACAACAGTCTTAATTTTGTGCTGCCCATTTTATGCACAGTAAAGTGGTAGAAAGAGCCCACTGTATTAGGAATCACATATTTATCTTGGTTTAGAAACCCACTTATTTGTAATGATAACTTGAGGAGGCAACTTAACTCTTGGTTCTGTCTTCTAACATATTAAATAGGACAAATGAACTTTGATCTACCTCATGCAACAGCTCTGAATATCAAATGAACTAATGGAAGTGTTTCACTGTATGAAACTAAAACATGAAACTGTAATTGAAGGTTGTAATTGTGGTAGGAAAACCCCCTCATTGGATTCTGATTGCTTAACATATCTCAAATATAGTAGCAATATTAGGTTCAGAAATAAATAAAATTGTACTCACCTACAGACAATGGAATTTTTAGCAGATAATGAAATAAATAAATAAATATAAACATAATAAACATTCACAAAAGCAGCATAAACTCAGCATTAGTAACAGAGGAGGGAAGTTAAGAAAGCTTTCATAGTAGAGATGGTTTTTGGCTGTTATTTATGAACATGTGGTACAGGGGCATCTAGGTGGCTCAATCCGTTAAGCTTTGGACTTTAGCTCAGGTCATGACCGTTTGGTCCCTGAGTTCGAGCCCTGTGTTGGGCTCTGTGCTGACAGCTCAGAGCCTGAAGCCTGTTTCCAATTCTGTGTCTCCCTCTCTCTGCCTATCCCCGCTTGCACTCTGTCTCTCTTGCTCTCTCTCTCTCTCAAAAATAAATAAAATATTTAAAAAATTAAAAAAAAGAAAATATGGTACAGTGGGTTGACTCAGTACTGGGTCAACTTCCCTTTGCATCCAATGGCACCAAATTATAATCATTGTTGAAGACTGGATGAGATTTATGGCTCCGTATGGATCCATAAATGCAGTTATTGAGGAATATTCTAACTTATTATAATAACTAGTAAGACCATATATTTTTAACATTAATTTTAAATTTCGTTTTTATGTGGAATATTCTGATGGAAAAACATTATCATATTCTCAAATATCTAAATGTTAGACTACTTGTACATATAGCTATAACCAACACAATCAGGGAGAGATTTCTCTTATTTCAGATTAGTTTCATAATGGGTTCTTTCATTTTGGTTTGATTTGCAACTTATTTTTCTTTTTAGTCTGTCTGATCAATTTCAATTTTTTTATGGAGAAACATAATTGCTGGACAATATGTTGGGCATATCATGGGTGTATTTACCTTAACTCCTCATCTTTCTCAAAGATTAGTAAAGATATTCCTTCACTAGGAACCTAGTGGGAAGCACTCTCAGGTGAGGTATTTTACCTACTCTTTATGGAGCTAGGAAATATTTCAGTGTGCTTTAAGTTTTCTTTCAAACAGAACTGTGTACTCTTGCAGAATTAAAATATGTTATGGTACTAGCCTTTATGTTATATCTCAACCCAAGGGTGAATCTAGTCCATAAGAAGAGATGGATGACAGGATTCAGGCGGGAGGGGCAGGAGTGGGGGAGAAGGGAGAGGGGGAGAAAAGGAAGTATACAAGTTAGAAATACAACAACATATATAATATACTATAATATGACTTATTGTAAACTTAGATCTTGTCCCATAACTCCAGTAAGATACTCTCATAATTATCAGCGGCTGCCAATTTGCCACAACAAATAGTGGTCATTGGGATAGTTCTCTACTATTCACATTATATTATCACTGTCTTCTTTTTAATACATGAAAGGCCTGTATTGGAGATTAGTTTCCTCTTAAAACAACATTTATATAAAACGTTTATTTATCCAACATCTACTCCACATTGGATTTGAATATGGTTTAGTTAACATATATATTTTCAGGATGAGGTGAGGCAACTTCCTTGAGAAAGGGCTACAGTTCCTGCAGTCACTTTTAGCTGCTTAATTTTTGTTTGCAACCTGGGGCATCCCAACTTTTATATCAAGTATTGAGGCTCACACTTTATGGGAACCATTATAAAGGGACTTTGTAAGGCATTACCCCTTAGTCATAAACTGCATTGGCCTTACATTCACAATCTTCTGGAAATAATGTAAAGACCAATAGCATCTTAATTAAAATTAGCAAAAGTTTCAGAAACCCTTGAGCCCCTTTGGCCAAAGGTACTCCAGGCTAGCTCTTATGGCCATATAGTCCACTCCTTTGTAAATACGGGAAAGGCCTGCTTCCACTATGAATTGGTAACAGGAAGGCCTCTGTATCTTGGGATATAACCTCTGATCTTAGACCTTGACTTACTTTATGCAGACATAGCAAAATATTGCAAGGGATTCATGTTCTATATCCATTCCTATCACTAAGAAGTTAAGACCACCTTCCTAAATATCCTCATAACAGTCTCTTCATGATCTTCCATCAAAAGATTTTGTCTATTGGAAAAGACATCAGATAAAAAATAAACTGTTCTGAAATTCATTGGAAGGGATAAAGATCAGGTATTGTTAATAACTAACACTGCAGAGAAACTTCAGAGACTCAATCCTTGCATTCATATTTCACAACTAAGAAGAAATTCAGAATTCCACACAATCAAAAAGCCACCCCACTAGGAAACCCCAAACTGAAGATTCTCAGAAATTCTCCAGAAACATATGATCTCCAAAAGCATACAGCTGACCCAAGACCTTTGGAAAAAGCAGATGATAATGAACAGTAGATGGCTTGCATCCATGACGTCAGACCAACATCCCTACCTATTTCCCTTTTTAATTTTTTTAATGTTTATTTATTTTGAGAGAAAGACAGAGGAGACAGAGAGAGAGAGAGAGAGAGAGAGAGAGAGAGGGGGAGAGAGAGAGAGTGCAAGCAGGGGAAGGGCTGAGAGAGAGGGAGACACAGAGTCCAAAGTAGGCTCCTGGCCCTGAGTTGTTAGCACAGAGTCTGATGCAGGGCTCAAACCCAAGGACCATGAGATCATGACCTGAACTGAAGTTGGATGCTTAACCACTGAGCCACCCAAGTGCCCCTTTATTTCCTTTTTTTAAAAAAAATTAAAATATGGGGGTGCCTGGGTATCTCAGTCAGTTAAGTGTCTGACTTTGGCTCAGAATCTCACAGTTTATGGGTTCGATCCCCACGTTGGGCTCTGTGCTGACAGCTCAGAGCCTGGAGCCTGCTTCAGATTCTGGGTCTCCCTCTGTCTCTGACCCTTCCACTGCTCAGGTGCTCTCTCTCTCTCTCTCTCTCAAACATTAAATTATTTTTAAATATTAAAATACGTTTGCTTACAATCATTCTTCTCATTCTCTACAGATGCCTTGTTGTTGTTCATCCACAATGGCTCTTTTTATTTTTTATTCCCTTCTTACAGTAACCATTAGGTCAGGACATACTTATTCTAATACCATCACTAAATTATTCCAAAAGTACCTACATTTCTCAATCTTACCAACTTTTGGATATGACATTTTTCACCAGATCCATATGATAGAAAACTGGACAATTTCAGTTTCATCAAATGAGATCACAGTGAGTCATAGTTGATGGTATTTCCATTTTTACCTACATGGATGATTGATCTCAAGTAAATCAACTTATGACAAAGAATTGTCTCCCTCTCCTAGGAAAAGAACCAATTTTTACAATCTATTAATCAGACTCTAGATAATTCTAAATTTGAATTCAACAACCTTCATAGCAGGATGGGCCAAATACTGCCTGTAAGAGTCTGATAGGGAACCAACTATGTAACCCAGATAACCAAGGGTCTTATCCTGTGTTGTCAACAACTTTTTTTTTCTTTCTTTTTTTTTTTCTGGCTCTCCATCAACCCCTACTGGATATAACTTATTTTGTGGCCAGATGTCTGGTCATGTTTACCTCAGACTAACATGTCATATGTGTTTTTTTTTTTTTTTTAATATTTATTTATTTATTCTGAGAGAGAGAAAAAGAGAAAGAGAGGGAGAACAGAGCACCAGTGGAGGAGAGGCAGAGAGAAAGAATTCTAAGCAGGCTCCACATTGTCAGTGCAAAGTCCAATGCAGGGCATGATCCAATGAACTGTGAGATCATGACCTGAGCTGAAATTAAGAGTCAGACACTTAACTGACTGAGCCACCTAGGTGCCCCATGTCATATATTTTAATAACAATATTCTGTGACTTGTTCATAGAAAAGATCTTAATTCTAATTCTATAAATCACAAACACTGGAAAGTCAAATATATACATGAGTTGCAAAATGAGGCTACTCTTCGTTATTCACAGACACTACCAAGAGGAATTACTGACATTGTTTATGCAAATAATCAGAGCAGTATTTGCATTGGGAAGAATCATACAAACAGAAAAAGTTTAAAATACCTATCACTGACTCTGGCAGTAGATATTAATGACACCAATTCTGACATGAATGGAATATAGATCAATCTCAACTCACAGGCACAAGTAGTAATGAACCATCACATTCCTCTATGTTTCTTGTTGACTATTCAAGGTGGTGTCTGCGCCTTTGCTAATACTTCTGTTGTACTTGGATCAATTAGACAGGCAAGATGAGAAAGGCTTAAGGGAAAGCTACTTGGCTTTACAAAGCTAATCCTCACAGCCTATGAGATTTGTTCTTTTGATCTGGGTTGGGCGAATGGCATTTGAAGAACCTTACAGAGACTATTCATTGCTCTTCTTTCTGTCATAGAGTCATAATACTGGTCTGTGGAATTCTATCCAATGTTTCAAATGTTACCACATAGTCACTCTCTCATTAGATGATCATCATGATATTATGATAGCTAGAAAAAGGGTCAAGAAGATCTTCTAATACAGTTGACTATAAAGATGACTGAGTAACCTCTAAGATGTAAAGATATATCTCCAGCTCTCCCTATAGTGGCCAAACTCTTCCAAGTAAGAGATAAAAAGGGAGGACTAAAACACTGAATATAAAAACACTTAACATAAAAAACAGAACTTTGTGCATAAACTGCAGGAATCAGCCCAGGATGCCAACCTACTATCTACAGTAATAAATGCTAGGAAATTAGACTACTATCTGCAGCAACCAGTTCATGAAGCCAAACAATAACCCATAAGTACATCAATCAGCTCCGAATGTCCGGGACTTGATTAATAACTGACAGCTTTCCTAATATTTGTCCCATTTCTGATTTAGAACCAACTGGAGAAAGGCAAATGTACACTCCTAACTAATCACATAGAATGCCCTACTTCTAAATAGCCTGCCTTTGGCTTCCCCATGTTAATAATCTCCATCCATACCTAAAATCTTCCTTTTTTTCCACTACAAAGCTTTCTCCTTCCTCTAATTTTGAGTCTCTGCTAAAATGTGAGATGGTGACTGACTTCTTTGCTATAGTAAGCTCTGAATAAATAGGTTTTGCTTCTCATTTATGTACTCTTCATTCATTTCCACAATAAATTATTTCTGAGTTAATTAATCAATTAATTCACCCATTGAATGCCATAGGTTGGCAGTATTATTTGTTCTAATGATTTTGGAGGGTTCTCTGAAGGAATGGCATCTAGGAGCAGCATAAAAAAAGAAAAGGAACAGAAATCAGAAGATTTGAATTCCAGTCCTATTTCTGCCCTTGGCATGTCTTCAATTTCTCTTTGTTGTCCTTTCCTTCTGTGGTCTTTGGCTTCATTATGAGTACATTCATATGAGTACATTCTTCATTGAGAACATTAGAATGAGCAATCTTAAAGGATAATTCCACCTCTGGAGTGGTGCCGGTTGCAAGTATAACTTTCCCTTGATTTCTTAATTTAAGCCTCTTCTCTCTCTCTCTCTCTCTCTCAATCTCTCATACAGTTTTCTAGTTTATCTGCAGTTATTTCCAGGTAATGCTGTCATTAATATATTTTAAACAGTCATAGTTGGTATTAATTAGAATTTAGAAATTGCCTCTCCATGTATAATTTTTAATTAATTTATTTGACCTCTAATGTTACTTCCAGGCCTACCTTCCAAATTACATGGCAAAGAGTAAGTGTTCATAAAAAGCATGTGAATTGTTATCAAAGGGTAATTTGTATTATGACACTGTGTGTTTAATTTGTTTGTTCTCTTTTCCCTGAGAAACTTGAAGCAAACAGGTTTGGGTTTGTTTGTTTGTTTTCTTTTCTTTTTCTTTTTTTTTTTTTTTTTTTTTTTGCCTTAAATGATTTTCTTATCTCCTGACAAAGAGCTTTGATTTATTCAGAAATGCCAAAATCCCAGTCTATGAACTTATGCTGTTATCAATCATCATATTTTTTAATTCTTCATATATCTCAATTGTAGAAATATAAGCCAGAGTAAGATGGGCAGAAGGTGGATGTAACAGAGACCAGTTTTTTTTTTTTTTTTTAAGATCATAGTGCTGGTGATCCAGGAGGATGCATGTTGTAGTAAAAAGAGCACCAGGCCAGAGGCTAAAACTCTTGAGCTGGAGTTTTATCTCTGCTGCTTCTTGGCTGACTGGCCTTGAACAAATCAATTTACATCTCTGAGTTTCAATGTTCTTACAATAAAATGAGGTAAAAAATGGTTAACAATAGCTACCCTTCTTGCTTCACAGCATTCTTTGAAGCTGAAATGAGATAATATGGTATATAGATAGAGAAAGCAATTTTCAGAATGTGATATGCATGTTAAGTGGCAGTTGCATTTTTACTTTAATACAAAAAGAGTAAATTAGATTGTTTCCACCATGCTAATGGTAGGTACACATTACTATATCAAACAATTCCTTTAATGATACAAAATTAGACAATTTGGAGAGCCAGAAGACCTGATCTAACAAAAACAAATATACAGGATGAAATCCAACACCAAATTTGTTGCAAGGCTTTTCGTTCATCACAGACTTCAGATAAAATGTAAGCCAGTATTTACTGGCAGGCTCCTATGTTCTAGGCATGAAGCCCATCAAGACTTAACATGTGTAAACCTACAAGGAGAAAAGCCTGTTAAGCTTTAAGAATATCTAACCAAGAAAAGGTGAATGAAATTTGAAAGTAGCTCAAAAATAAAAATATAAAATTAAAAGAACTGTGATCAATATCCATGAATTGTAGCATTTTTATATCAATAATAGAGCTGGGCACTGTAGACTTAAACAGGAGAGAACACTTATGAACACTTATAACAGAAGCACTGAGGAAGGCCTAAAACTGGATTTAATTTCAAGAATAGCACCTACAGATAAAAACTCTCTCACTAGCCAAGAAATATATGAATTTCATAATTGGAACTTGTTTGTGTGTCACATGTGTATCTGCTGTCTTCTTAGCAGCCAAAATGCAATCATAATTAAGTATAATTTAACTGAAATTCAAAATTGAGGAACTTCAAGACCTTGGTTGAATAAGCAGTATATAAGATTCAAATCACAAAGTTGAATGATTGAACAGTAATGGAATGAAATGGTAGTAAAAAAAACAAAACAATTTACTGCTAAAAAATATTTCTGAAACGTTTTTCCATTTTTAGTGGTTTTAAAATTTTTGTTGCATTTTTGACTATGCCAGAGACAGCAGCATTATAGTTTAAGTTAACTAACATTTGTTTTGGTATTTTCATGTTTTATCCTTTCTTTATCCCTTTCAGTAGGTCATTATTTATTATTCTTTTGTCATGTGATCATAAAATCTCAAGATCTTGTATTTTTAGAGCTGTATAGATTAAATTTGAAACCACTTCTGCTATGCCACAAGACTGAGAATTTTGTTAGATCCCCCGGATCCTCAGTTCAATTTCCACTTATTTGCTGTGAAAAGATAATAATTTGTTCCACAAGGCAAGATTAGAAAGAATTTCTTATCATGGCTTCTTCAAGAGACAGAAAAAAATAAGCAGCAAGTAATACCCCAGAATACAGTTCTTTTATTCTATGGTTGTCGACTTTTTTAGTGTGACTCAACAGAACTCTTGGTAGATATGGACAATAAATTTTTAGAAGGCCCACCAATTTACTTCAAATTTTATCAGGAACAAGGACACATTTCCCTTTCCTCTTCTCACTTTAATATGCATATTAGTTTCAGAAAAGAAATACCAAAAAGCATCAAAGAAAATTGCCTCCTTTCCAAGATGAAAACTCAACCTTTTTGGAGCTCAGATATGCTCTTGCCTGGCCATTTTTTTTTTCTTTTTAAATGACTCATCCAAAATAGGAACCCAAATCACTTTCAGGATATTTTTAAACACTGGCTGAATTCAGGAAGAATGTTTGGTTTTGGTTTTCATTTTGGGGGTTGTAATGAAAACAAACAAAAAAGAATTCTCATACATTCACTTGGTGTGTTAAATATATAACTCAAAGCCCAACATTGGACTCCTGTGATCAATAAGTAGAACCTCTCAATCCTGTATCCTAGAAGACTCTGGATCACTTCATTGTAAAGAGACTAAATAAGACAGCCTTCATCAATGGGTAGGTGCTCATAGGAATTAGTGTCACTTATTACAAATCTCTAAAAACATTTATTTGGTCTTATAAAATTAATATCAGACTGACATGAGTCAATTTTCATAACATGCCACTTTTCTAGGTATCAAAAGAAATCACCTCTTCTGTAGCCACTAAATGGGTAGTAGATTCACAATGATCTGAACTGACCATGTGCAAACATAGAAATGTCTGTTGCATGCAAACTGCTTTTGGGTCTGCCATTTCTCATGAGTTTCTCTGTGAGAGTCCCTGGGTAACTTTCTCCTCTGACTTTATGTATATCCAGGTCTTTCAATCAACAGAGCTTTGTAAAAGGAAAACGGATCCTGCCTCATTCTCCAGTCATATTATTGAAACCTACATTCTCATTTATATATTACTAGTTTCTAGACCTCAAAGAAATCTTTCCTTATTTATTCTTGCATAACGTCCGTATTTCTACCTTGATTCAAGGATAGGCAATTTCTTGACCTACAAAGGTATAAATTACATATGTTTTTCTCTTAAGACTTGGCTTCAAATTTTTGATCCCCTACCTAAAGTCCAACTTGTATCCTCACCCTCATCCACTAACCCTAGTACCCTTCCAGAAGGTATACATTGTGGCATTTTCTTCACGCACTTGGTGTTAAGTTGGGGGACGTGGCTCTAATTTTGGAGGGAGGCAGGTGCTAATATCTTAGCTTTAGAAAATAAAAAAAATCCTTCTTATCTGATGCATACATTTTCTCTATTGTTCTATATTTTATATACTGTAAATTGGGTAAACAGTTGATAGAATATGAAGCCTACAAAGTGTGATATGAATAACGTATAAATGCCTGTGAAATGTGAAAAGCAGTAGAGCCTTGTGATTCAATATTTGGTCTTAAGCACAAAGCCATCTGGGTTTACACTCTGAGTTCTTTTCTATCAGTCACATCACATCACCTAAGGTCACCTATTTAATGTCTCTGTCCCCGAGTTCATACTAAATTAAATAGAAGAACAGAGCCTAGAGCACAATAAATACTCAATAATACTCATAATATCACAGACATGTCATATTTATTAATTCATGCATTACTCAATGAATAATTATATTTTTTAAATACAAATTGCCATAAAACTACTCCAGAAGGTCCATGTTCAAATACGGCATCACCAGTGGTTGGCCAGTGAACATAAAGCAGAGGCCAATATTTCAAACAGAATATGAATCTGACCAAGATTCTCTATCAACTCTCAATTTACAGGAAATACAAAAGACAGGAGGACTTGTTGAACTCCACCATTGGGGTGAAATCTTTGAAATCCAACTATGAACATGTTTATAAGACTATCCATTTTCCTCTAAAAAATAGACTACAAGTAAAAAGAGAAACAGAGACATAAAGAGGTACATCCATACCCACAAGCATTTCTTGAGTAATCTGCTAGAGGGAGAGCTTTATCTACCAAAGTAACAGCTGAGAAGACCTTAGCAAATGAACTGAGGGTGAGCTTTTTAAAATACCATCAAATGTGCATGTAATACTAAAAGAAGGGTGGAAAAGAGAAAGGAAGACTAATGCACAAATGTTATGTGTAGTAACAAAGTTAGAAATAATATAACTAAAAAAATAAGGACAGGGGAGCCTGGGTGGCTCAGTTGGTTGTGTCTGACTCTTGATTGCAGCTCAGGTCATGATCCCAGGGTCGTGGGATAGAGCCCTGCATTGGGCTCCACGATGCTGACCATGGAGCCTGTTTAAGATTCTCATTCTCTCTCCCTCCCTCTGCCTCTCCCTTGCTCTCTCTCTAGTAAAAAAAAAAAAAAAAAAAAAAAAAAAAAAAAGACAGAGGAGTAGACCATAGAAAATAAAGTTCATTATATTGGAAAAAAGTGGTGTCAGAAGACACTGATAAAAACTGATAAGCCAGATAGTAAAATGTTAAATAAGAAAACAGGGGTCTGATGTAATCTAAAAATTTAAGTGTATATAGACAGATAGATATTCATATATGTACTCATATCTTCATATACTTATGTGAAATAATGCATATCTCATAGAAAATAAAGCAGAGCAAAACCTAAAATACGTATAATTATAAAATATTATAGCAGACCTGAGATCAAACATATGAATCAAATCAACATATTAAATTCACTTATACATCCATTAAAAGAAATTGTTTTCAATTTGTCTTAGAAAGCAAGTATCCTCTATATGATGTATGTAAGAGACATATTTAAAACACATTGAGTAATTTGGAATGACTAAAAATAAAAGGAAGAACAAAAATATTACATGAAAACAGGAACACAGAGCAGCAAGTAATGCTCATTTCAGACAAAACAGAAGACCGGTCCAAAAACAAGAAATGTGACAAAGAACACTTTTCAATACTAAAAGCCACAAGTCAAAATGAATCTATAACATTTATGAATATTCACACACCCAATAACCCACTACTTTTGTGAGAAAAATCTATAGATGTGTAAGTAGACACAGAAACACATTAACAATAGAACATTTTTTTTTTTCAACGTTTATTCATTTTTGGGACAGAGAGAGACAGAGCATGAACGGGGGAGGGGCAGAGAGAGAGGGAGATGCAGAATCGGAAACAGGCTCCAGGCTCTGAGCCATCAGCCCAGAGCCTGATGCGGGCGAGCCCACGGACTGCGAGATCGTGACCTGGCTGAAGTCCGACGCCTAACCGACTGCGCCACCCAGGCGCCCCAACAATAGAACATTTTAATACAACACTCTAACTCCAAGACAGATCAGATGGAGAATAAAAGGTAATAAAAAAGGTAGAAAATAGATATAATAAATCTTATTGATATCATCACAACTCTATACACTGATTATAGAGATCACTCATTCTTCTCAAGTGCCCAGGGCACACTTACAACAATTGATCGTATTTTAGGCAACAAATAAAACATCAAGAATTTCCGTAACAGAGAAAGACAAATGCCATATGATTTCACTCATATGTGGAATTTAAGAAACAAAACAAATGGACATGTTGGGGGAGGGGGGTGGGAAAAGGAGAGAAAAACCAAGAAACAGAGTCTTAACTATAGAGAACAAACTGATGGTTACTAGAGGGGAAGTAGGGAGGGGGCTGGGTTAAATAGGTGATGGGGATTAAGGAGGGTACTTGAAATGAGCACTGGATATTGTTTATAAGTGATGAATCACTAAATTCTACACTGAAACTAATACTGCACTGTATGTTAACTAACTGGTATTTAAATAAAAAATTCTTCCATAACAAAGAAAAGAGTGAAAAACATTTCCATAACAAAACAGTTACAAATAAACTGGAAATTACTAATAAAAAGAAAAGGCAGAAAAGCCCTTCCACCTGGAAATTAAAAACTCTTCAATGAAACCGCTCTTGAGTTAAAGAAGTTATATCAGATTTTCAGACACATAATGACCATAAAAATACTACATATCAGACTCCATAGAATATATTTACAGCAGTAATTAGCACTAAACATTAACAGCAGATTGAATATTATAAAGCTACAAAGAAAAAGTGAACTGAAACATAGGTCAGTAGAAATTATTTAAAGTGAAGCAGACATAAATACTTTGGAGAAAAATATAAATACAGCCTAAGTGACTCTGAGATAAATACCATATGTTCTGAAATACATGTTATTGTGGAAACAGATGGAAAAGAGAATGAGAATGAAGAAAAATACATAGAGGATTATGGCCAATAGTTTTCAAATATGATAAAAAAGCTCTTAACTTACAGACTGAAAAATATCAACAATCCCCAAGCTGGAAAAAAAAGATAAATAAGATTTTCATGAGTGAAAGCAAGATCAAGAAATAGCTAGACAGTGAGAGAGAACCCATGCTTCAGTACTACATCAAAGAGAAATTTCTGATAAACAATAACAAAGATAAATCTTTAATGTGATCCTGGGGGGGAAACATCAGATATAACCTATAGGGAGACAATATTTTTTAAGTTTATTTATTTTGAGAGAGAGCACGAGTGAAGAAGTGTCAAACAGAGAGAAAAAGGGAGAAACAGAACCCTAAACAGAGCCTGAGAAAGTGCGACAGGTAGCTCAGTCTCCTGAACCATGAGATCATGACCTGAGCCAAAGAGTCAGATGCTTAACTGACTGAGCAACCCAGGTGACCACTATAGAGAAACAATACTAATGACAGCTCTCTTCTTAATGAAACAGATAAGATGCAGAAGATGATGGACAGACATCAATAATGTACTGATAGAAACAATAAACAAGGAGCGCTTGGGTGGCTCAGTCAGCTGAGCATCCGACTTCAGCTCAGGTCATGATCTCATGGTCCGTCCGTGAGTCCGAGCCCCGTGTCGGGCTCTGTGCCAACAACTCAGAGCCCAGAGCCTGCTTCGGATTCTGTGTCTCCCTCTCTCTCTGACCCTCCCCCGTTCATGCTCTGTCTCTTTCTGTCTCAAAAATAAATAAACATTAAAAAAAAAAGAAACAATAAACAAACACGTCAATTTAGGAGTCTATGTCCAGCAAAATCGTCCTTTCAAAATGAAGGACAGTGAAAACATTTTCAGAAAAATAAAAGATTTATGTTTCCGTGAATGACAAATACTTTCTAAGAAAAATGCATAAGGATGTACTGCAGGTCAAAGATAAATGTTACAAATTAAAAACTCAGATCTTTAGAGAATGCAATTAATGGTAAATATGTATGCAAACACAAGGTATTGTTTCTCTTAATTTCTATAGAAGACAAATGACTCTTGGGGAATAAGTTAAAGCAGCTTGTCTGCAATCTACTTATTCATTTTTTTTTCATTTTTTCACTTTAATTGGGGGGGGGGGGTGCATCCAGCGGCAAATGTCAGAAATCAGGTGACTTAATATAATCTTGTCATTGCTTGACATGTTAGACTAAAGACATTTGTTAGGAGACTCCTTACTTATCAGATGATTTAGGAAGATGTCCCTAGGTAAGGATTACTTTTGTTAAGAAAGAAAATATGGGGGTGGGAAGGAAGGAGTAAAGAAAGAAGGAAGAAAAAAAGGAAGGGAGAAATAGAGGAATGTATTTCTAGGGAACATTGCATAAAATATACAAGCCTCTGAGTTATGACTGAAAATTGCATCAATTAACTGTCCTTGCTGAAACTGCACTTTAGAACCTGACACATGATTTGAACACATGTCCAACATGAGGAGGAAGAATGCACTGGGCCGTGTAAGACAGTCTCTGAACTGTGCTGTAAGTCAAGGATTGACTATCCTTGAAATTATTAGTAAAGCTTGGTACTGGCACAGTTCTTTACTTAGCTTGAGTGATTTGACAATTCAATCAGTTATGATAGCACAACTACGTGAAACAAAAATAATATTCGTGTTTATTACATCAGAAATAAAATATTTGAAGAAAATCACAAGAACAATAAAGGGTGGTAAAATGACCATACTGCTATGTTCCTTTTATTATATGTGAAGTGATATTAATTCAAAGTATACTGTGATAAATTAGGAATTCTTAAAGTAATACAAAAGCAATAAGTAGAAATGAAACAAAGAGAAATAGGTAAAAAAGATAACATGTCATACTTAAAAATTCTCATTTAACTTAAACAGGATGGAAAGAAAAGAAGATATACAAACAGATGTATACAAACAGATGAGAGAAAGTAAGTCATCAAATAAATATTATAGTGAGTCAAAGAGAAAGTAAGTCATCAAATAAATAATATAGGCTAAACATGCCATTTATAAGGCAGAGATTGTCAAATTGGATGAACAAGTAAGACTCAACCATACATCCTATGTAAGATACAGTTTAATGTAAAGATACAGAGCTTTATGAAATGTTTTTTTTAAGTGTTTTATTTTTGAGAGTAAGAGTGCAAGCAGGGGAGGGACAGAGAGAGGGGAACAGGAGATCTGAAGCAGGCTCTGAGCTGACAGCAGCAATCCCAGTACAGGGGAGGCTTGAACTCACAAAGCATGAGATCATGACCTGAGCCAATGCTGGACATTCAACCAACTGAGCCATCCAGGTTTTTGTGTTGAAAATCCAAAAAAAAAAAAAAAAATTATCAGAGAAAAAAAAAGAACACCAATAAGTACATTTGCAAATTGGTTGCACCAAGTTCAATACAAAAATTAAGATGCATTTATATCTAAGCTAGCAATGAACAATTGGAAAACTACAATAGGGATATCATTTACAATAGGATAAGAAATTAGAAATGCATTTAAAAGGCATAAGAAATCTACATGATTGAAATATCTACAAGTATGAAATATGAAATATGAAATATTGCTGACAGAAAGAAGATATGAATAAACAAAGAGATATATAATTTTCTTGGATTGGTAGAACTGACATTGTTTGAAAAGTCCATTATCCACATATTTATCTTCAGAATCAAGAAAATCCCACAAAATACCCAATGTTGTTTTTTTCAAATATATTTGGAAAATGACATGCTGGTTGTAAAACTGATATGGAAATACAAACGATACCAAAACAATCTTGCAGACAAATTCAAAGATCTTACTGCCTAATTTTATACTTTATTCTAATATTAACATTGATTCTCTTGATGGAGAATGTGTTCTTGGTTTAGGTTGAAAAATATAATCAATAGAATACAACAGAGGATTCAGAAATAGAATGACACTTATCAAGTTAATTGACTTTTGACAAAGACCCCAAAACAATTCAATGTGGAAATGTAAAGCTCTTTTACAAATATGCCTGTATTAACTAGATAATCCATTGAATAAAATTAAGCTCCCACCTCACACTATAGACATAAAGTCTGATATACACCCAAATCTTTTTTTTTTTTTAATTTTATTTAAATCCAAGCTAGTTAACATAGAGTGTAATAATGATTTCAGGAGAATTTAATGATTTATCACTTACATATAACACTCAATGCTCACCCCAAAAACTGTCCTCCTTAATGCCCATCCCCCATTTAGTCCATCCCCCCACCAAACACCCCTCCAGCAACCCTCAGTTTATTCTCTGTTTTTCAGTCTCTTAAGGTTTGCCTCTCTGTTTTTAATGTTACATTTCCTACCCTTCCCCTATGTTCATCTGTTTTGTTTCTTAAATTCCACCTATGAGTGAAAACATATGATATTTATCTTTCTCTGATTTCACTCAGCATAATAGACTCTAGTTGTATCCACATTGTTGCAAATGGCAAGATTTCATCCCCGCTCTTAAAATTTTTAATCTGTGTTCAAGCAGTGAAGGCATTTTTCTTTCCATCTCTTCTCCTTTCTATCCTTCTTTTTCTTTTCTTCCTTTCCGGTTTCTCTACCTCCTTTTACTTTCTTCCTTCTTCTCTTTTGTTTTTTTCTCTCTTCCTTCCCTCCAATCCTTCCCCATTCCTTCCTACTGCCTTCCTTCCTTTTTTTCTTCCTTTTTAAAATTCTGTGTTTCTGATTTTCAACCATTTGTAATGATCATTATCATCAATTTAAATCTACTTTATACTATGAAAATACGTGCATTTTGTATCTTATGCCTTACACTGATCATTCTTCAAAATTACTATAGAACTGAAGCATACAGAATGATATGTAAGATTTGCTATTAGAATATTATATACAATTACTGTTTTTCTAGGGTTTTGTTAATTTTTTAATGTTTATTTATTTTTGAGTGAGAAAGAGACATAGAGAGAGAGCATGCGAGTGGGAGAGGGGCAGAGAGAGAGGGAGACACAGAATCCAAAGCAGGCTCCGACAGCTCAGAGCCTGATGCAGGGCTGGAACACACAAACCAGGACATCATGACCTGAGCCAAAGTCAGACGCTTAACCAACTGAGCCACTCAGGTGCCCCTTTCTGTTTGTTTTTAACCAAGTTTTCAATCTAGGACAAAAATTTAAAGATGACCAAATAAAGTAGCTAATATTTATCCAATTTGATATTTATTTCTCTAATTCCAATTAGATAGTTTGATTAGTAACTATTCCTTTGCAAAGCCTAACAGTATTAATACAGTCATACACAAGTCATGGATTAGATCAGCATCATTACTTAAAGAGATACAACTTAACAACTACTATTGTTTTATTGACATGATATGAACATAGTATTGTTTTACTGACATGACAAGAATAATGCATCTTCTCTGGCTTTTATTTATTTTCCTCTGTCCTTAAGTGTGTTATCTGGCAAAATAAATTGACATTATTAGTGACTTGGTTTACTCTGTACTGTTTGAACAAAGATTAAAGATATTCAACTAAATATGAAATATTCAAGAATATACTAATGTGCCTATTTCTATTTTCCTCTTACATTTAGAAAATCTTTGTTGTCTGGGCACAAACACATTTCGGGTAATTGCTGTCAATTTAAATCTATGTTATGTCAGCTCTTAGAACTTAAATATCACTTTAAAATGCTATGAATTTGATAGAAAATTACCAAGCCAAAAAAAATCATTCTTATATTCTATATGCTCCCTACTTAGTTCACATTCTTGTATTTTAAATGGTTTTCTTGTGCTTTGCAGCCCTCTCTGGTAAAAACCTATAATCTGATTTCCAATTGGGTTTGACATGCTAACAATGAGAGTACTGCAGGATTTAAAAATCAACAACTTCATAAAGACTACTTCTCACAGTATGGTGACATTTGACTTTCAGATATTAGAATAAAAAAGGATTTATTAGCTATTAAATTGATCCATCTCTGCTGCCAATGCAAAACAGAAATCAGGTTTTTCAGCGTGCCTTTTATGTGTGCCTTGATATAGACAAGCATATTTTTACACACGAGAAATCAGAGAAATACATTCTTATCCAAGTTTGGTAACAGACTAATTGCATGATCCTCGGTTTTACTACAAAGCTAGAATTTTGTTTCATTAACATAGAATCGCTATCTTTTTTAAAGCACATGCTTTTTTATTAAATGAAATCTGACAATCCCGTCAACTTATCTGCTATAATCATTTGCATTAATATGTACCTTCCCAATAATCACTCTCTGCGTATTAGCACTGTCCTTGACTCCTTGTTTCCCATGAGGCAAACTCAACTCCACCCCAGACCAGGACCTCATCAAATAGGACGGAGGTAGAAGTACCATGCATACAAGTATAATGAAGTAGTCCCTTTGGGTGCCCATGATCCTGATACAATCACTAATAATGCCCCCTCTGAATCTTGAAGACTACTATATCAATAGCCATATCCAAACATTAAATAATACTTACTACAAGCCTGGATTTGGCTCTATTTTCCTCATCTGAGCAACCTAATTAGATCTTTCCATAGATCTTTCCATAAAGATCCAGAATTATCCCTTAAGCATGGTTTGAAACACACACACACACACACACACACACACACACACACACACACACACACACATATATATATATATATATATATATATATATATATATTTATATCTCCTATTCCTACTGCTAAACCTTTGCTTATACATTGTTCCCAAAATAATGGTAAAACTGAGGATCTACTTTCATTGGCTACTGCTTCCCAGCAACTGGGTTGCAACCCTTGAAACTTAAATCCATGGACCTGAAACTCACACTGTGGCAGCTGTCTTTCCTGATACACACTTGCCTAGCTTGTTTTTATATTCTGCTTTTGGGAGGCTCAGTTTTGTATTAAGAAAGCCATATGTATCACAGGTCAACACCTCCTGGTGTTGCAATAGCAAAGTTGTTGCAGTGTTTTAACTGATACACTGGAATCTTTTCAGAAAATTGCCATTTAGTCTACATCTCCAGCATTTACTTCCCCTCCATTCATGTGTATCCTTTTAGGTTCTAGTACTTTTAATCTGTCTGTCCCACAACTGTGAATCCCTGGAATAGAAAAACGTTTCTTCTTAAAATAAGAAAATAGTTGACTGAGAAAAGTTTTACTTTAGTTGGGACTATCTTTTTATAAAAAATAGTCATAGGAACTGAATATGTGTTTTGAATTTCTTCCCAGGATACAATTGCTGTTGGAGTATCTATTATTTGCTATGACATTGCTTGGTCTTTTACCAACATTATTTCTTTTTCTTTCTCTCTTTTTTTTTTCTCATAACACTGCTATATAGATATACTATACTAAAATTTTATATGATGAAATCAAGTTGTAGAAAGATTAAAGTCACCTACCTTTTAAGTGGGAAAAGTGGCATTTGAAAACCAGTCATCCTACTACTCTGTGATGTTGCCTCTAAGCAGAGAATAAAAGGCCTTTCTATCCCTCAACACCTCTAAGCAGTTGCCTCTGACTTCAACTTAAATGGTCTCACTTTTCCAACATTTCCCTATCAATCCCCACATGCTATATCTAATATAATATTTAATCAGATATTGGTTTTGGTTGGTAACTATTTCGCATGTATATATAATTTCTCAATAATATTACTGTAAGCTCTGTGATAGAAAAAATACTATTTCACTGATTTTATTTTAATTTTTGTACTTTATATAGCAACTAGTACAATGCAAACACATCTAGCAAATTCCTGCTGAACTGAACTTGGAAAAATAACTTTGTGTGAGTTCCTTGTGGGGAAATCTCTTTCTAAATCAAAAGTACTTTTATAAATATTTAAAACTATTTTCAATGTGAGTGTCAGGTACTTCTTGTATTTCTTGATAATTGTGGCATAAATGCAGACAACATAACCAACCTCCCTTCCTTCTTTCCTTCTTTCCTTCCTTCCTTCCTTCCTTCCTTCCTTCCTTCCTTCCTTCCTTCCTTCCTTCCTTTCCTTCCTTCTTGCTTCCTGCCTTCCTGCCTTTCTGACTTCCTTCCTTCTTTCTTTCTTTCTTCCTTCCTCCCTTCCTCCCTCCCTCCCTATCTCCCTTTCTCCATCCCTCCCTCCCTCCGCCCCCCTCTCTCCCCCCCCCCCTTCTCTCTTTCTCACTTTCTTTCTGTTACTGGGATTAAACACGAAATCAATTTATGGAAATGTCTTGATTTATTTTCAAACCCTTGTACCCATTTCCATTAATTCAAAATATATTGATATAATATAGGATGCAATGGCTTCAGACACTATAGTACCTAAATCAATGTTAAAACATGACCAAGTTGAATTCTTGATTTCTTTTCTAAAATCAAACAGTACATCTTGCTTCAACTACAATGTTTTACCCACAGATCATAGAACATATTATTCAGTAAAATTCACAAATAGGAGTCAATATACTTAAAATTACTTAAAACTTTACAGGTGAATATTTTCATAATAGCCACTTACTCTTTAAAAATAAGCCTCTACATTATTTTTCTAATACTAGTATGTCCATAACAATAGATGAAAATATGTAGCAAATGTAATATAGGACAAAAATTTATACTTACTCATACCTTTGCTATTAAGACCCCCTGAGATCACCAGAGATATTAGTGACAGTGATAAAAAGAAAAAAAATCACCTAAAATGTTCACAAAAATTCAACACAAGTTTGCATAATATACAAATATTCCCTTTAAAACATTCATTGAACATATACAAAGTGGCTTCTGTATATTCATGGCACTGGTAATAATAAGGGGCATGAAGGGGCATGATCTAAACATCCGCTCATCTTTTGGGAACTCCAGAACCTAGTTCTCAAACTTCTATAACTATCCACACTCTCTCGCTTTTTGGACATTGCCAGAGAGTTAAGGAGTTAATGGAAACTTAATCCTCCTTGTAACATTAGCCGTGGGTAATAGAAAAGACAAGACAACAAAATGCTTTGTCTAATTTCCTAGCTAAATTTAATAAATTGGAAGGCAGCCTTTAATTGCCTAAGGGATGCTCCAGCTTTACTCACTCTCCTTTGGCTTTAACTTTGATTGTAATTAAAATTTTGATATGTCATCTTCAATTTAAATCACCAGAGATGGGTGTTGTTTCAAGATTACTAGGCTTTTGCCTCATCAGCCATTAGTGATTAGGCATATTTGACTGGTTATCATTCTCTCTATATTCCCTTTGAAAATATACTGACAGGTGCTATTCAGAGGGTAACCACTTCACTCTTGGTCTTAGGAATTTGTGAATCAACCTAATTAGAAAGCTTGTTAATCTGTGAAATGAGTTGACAGATATGATCCAAGCAATTGTAAATATTGCCATTTTCTTCACCTGTTTTCTGTACCCTTTTCTCTAGTGGTGGTGGGGTGGACATTAAAATGAACATTAACATTTGACTGAAAGACCCAGAGAGTAAGAGAGGCCAATATTACATTCAACATGATAATTTTCCCAAAGAGAAAACATAGATTATTCTCCCTGTAAGAACCAGAGAGATTTTCCAAAGCCTTAATTATTCAATATGTACTCTCCAGGTCAAAAATTTTTATAAATTCCCACCACAATTAGAAAGAAAATGAAACTCTAATCCTTTGTAGAAACTCCAGTTGATAAGACCCTATACTATATCTGGTCCTTGACTCTTTTTCTGATCTTAATTCCTAACCATTCTTGACCTTTCTTTTGTTTATTTCTTTATTTTTGAGAGAGAGGGAGAGAGGGAGCGGGAGAGGGAGAGGGAGAGACAAAGACAGAGACACAGAGGAGGGGCAGAAAGAAAGGAAGAGAGAGAATCCCAAGCAGGCTCTATGCTGTAGGTGCAGAGCCCGACATGGAGCTCAATCTCATGAATTGTGAGATCATGACCAGAGCTAAAGGGATGATCACTTAACTGACTGAGCCACCCAAGTACTCCCATTTGTCACCTTTCTAACTCATTTTTGGCCAAACTGGCTTTCTTGGTAATCCTTGAATAAAACAAGCACATTCCAAACTTTGCAGGTTTTGCTTCCGCTTTCTAATGTCACATGTTCTTTGCTAGCATGCATCTCTAGGTATTCTCATGGCTGGCTTCCGTATGTCTTACTCTGTGGGAGGAATCAATCACCGCTAACAACAACAGCAAAGAGAGAAATATTTCCTGTCAACAAAACTCTACTGGAAGCGATCCCTGGTTTGAGCCTGCACATCCTCTACTGGACTTCTTATGCCTACCATACCATCTTATATTATATAATTATATTATATTATAAATAAAATTCTAAAATAAAAAAGAAGTCAGTGTTTGTCATTTCAAGGCATTGAGGTTTTGATCCTGTTTGTTAGCAGTAGGTTCCAAGCACATCTTAAATTGGTCAGGGTTAATTTCATTTTTTTTCTTTTTTTAAATATTATTTTTATTAAGAAAATTTTAATGTTTGTTTATTTTTGAGAAAGACAGAGATAGAGCACAAGCAGGGGAGAGGCAGAGAAAGAGGCAGACACAGAATCCAAAGTGGGCTTCAGGCTCTGAGCTGTCAGCACAGCACCCAACATGGGACTCGGACCCTCAAACTGAGAGATTATGATCTGAGCCTAAGACAGACACTTAACCAACAGAGCCATCCGGTGCCCCTAATTTCATTTTATTATTTATGGATGAGTAATGGTCACAGTATAATTTATGAAAATGTTCATCTTTTTCTGTTTTAACAATGCTAGTTCTAAAGTACTCTCCATACTCATATCCGTGTGTAGTTGGATTTGTAATCCCCTTTGCTTCTCCTACATACCTAGAAGGTAACAATCTTCCTTATAGCAGATGGCAACACAGAATTTAACATAGATTGAACTTTTACCAAGGTTATCTTGTAAGGGGTGGAACCAAGAATGAAACCAAAACTGAGATTAAGATTCAAACCACTGCTCTTATTTTTACATTATATTCTGGCAAATGTATATGTCTGCAGGGTTAATAAGGTGCTGTAAAGTGTTATTAGTAAAGTACGCTCTGGTATATTTTAAGATTTTTACTCTCCTCCTCCCATTTCCAACAAGCATGAGGGGATTTTTCTCTGATATTAACTGTGGGAATCTGATCAGGCTCCCAAAAGTAAATCTCACAATACTGTGGGGCTTCCTGATGATTCAGTCCTCCCTAAGTTGGTAACATCTCTGTTTTTCACAGGGAGCCTCTAGCAATTTGTCAATTCTAGTTCAGGATTTCCTACCCTGGCATTGTTTGTCACAGCTATTTCTACTAGTGATTCTCTGCTCTAGTAAGCTATTAATCTCTGTATTCACCTGTCTCTCCAGCATCAGGGGTAGCAGTTTGCGCTATGTCCATCCTTCTCTTAGGGATCCAACAAGAGTTGTTGAATTTTCAGTCTGTTCAACTATTTACTTGTTAAATGCAGTGGCAGCTTCCAAGCTCCTTATAGGTAAAACCAAAAAACCGAATTCTGTTCACTTTTTTTTCAGTTTATTTTCTGTTTTCCAGATTGGGTTAATTTTATTTTCTGTCCTTAAATTCACTAATCCTATCCTCTGTCATCTACATTTTATTATTAAACCTGTCCAGAGAGGGTGTTTTTTTTCCCTTAAATTATAATCTTTATATCATATTTTTCAGTTCTATAATTTTCAAGTTTCTGTTTATAAATTCTGTTTTATGCTGAGATTTTCTTTATTTAAATGAAAGTTGTATTTAACTGTTGAAGAATTTTTATAACAGTTGCTTTGAAAATCCTTGTCATATAATTCCAGTATCTGGTTCACCTTAGTGTTTCTGTCAGTTGATTATCATTTTGTTCAAGTTGTGATTCTCTTGATTCATGGTATGAAAGGTGACATGAGTGCACCCTGGAGCATAAGAGGTATCCCAAGGCCAGGTGACTTTTGGTAAAGGAAAGGTGTGGCAGGTTCTCCCTACTGGTGGCCTCAGGCTGCCGTCCTTATGGAGGGGAAGATGGTCTCAGCCAGGAGGACTATGAGGCTTGAGGTGGTCTCAACCATAGTAGGACTATGAGGCTTCCCAGATGGGGTCACTTAATGATTTTTATACCATTTTACTGATTCTACACTGCTTGCTGTGAGTGAATCATTTTTTCTAGTCCTCCCAGCTTGTCCTGATTTCTCTGAGGACAAGAGGAGAATCTTAGATCCATGAGTATGAAGAGCTTTCCTGTACTAGGCCACTTACTAGAGCTGGGTCTCTCCTGGTGCCCAGCCATCTCAGTTCTCAGTTTGTTTGGTAGAAAAGGAGAGTCTCAGGCCTGGCAGAGAATGGGAGTGCTTCCCTATCTGCTTATTTTGGAAAAGGCTCCCAATCTATCTCCCAATGTTTTCAGAGGGATTTCCATTCAATCCAGGGCCAGAATCAATGTGCCTGGGCTATATTCTATTTTCTTCCTTGGAAATCAAGAAATAAGAGGGCTGAGGAGCCATCCTCCGTTGGGTGGGGTGGATACAAGACACTGCTACTGCACTATTCCTCCAATGCCAGGGTCTCAAACCGATTTTCCTTCTTACCACATGTCAGCTGTCACCATTTTTAGGGTTTATAGTTTTATTTACTAGGGAGGATTAGGAAAAGGCGGGTGTTCTGCCATCTTGTCTACACTGAAAGCGACCTGTGGAATTCTTCCTGAAATGTAAATATGAAGATTCGTAACAACTGTATCGAGTCACAACCTACAAGCAGAGCTTGCAAATCTAAATATTTAGGAAAATTCTCAGGTGATTCTGATAGGCAATAAATAAACTGCAGATAAATTGCAAATTTGACACACAGAATATCTAAACATGGCATGATTATTCAACCTGAATTGTTTTAACTATTATTTGAATTTTAATAAATATTTGGCTTGCATGTGTAGTTTTCAATACATGTTACAGGTTGTATTTTTGTATTTATTTTTTTAAATTTTTTACTATTTATTTATTTTTTCTTGAGAGAGAGAGAGAAAGAGAGCGAACGAGCAGGGGAGGGGCAGAATGAGAGGGAGAGAGAGGATCTGTCAGAACAGAGCCCAACATGGGGCTCGAACCCAGGAACAATGACATCATGAACTGAGCCAAATTCAGATGCTTAACTGACAACCACCCAGATGTCCCTGTCACAGGTTTTAAAGAAAAGATATATGCCAATAGTAATTATGCTATTCCCAGGAATTTATTAATTCTTTAGAGATAAATATTCTAAATACATCTCTATAAATTTCAAAGCAATTAAGGACTGGTGATAAGCCTCCCTCTGAGGCTAGTTTCATTAAATACTGTCTGAAAAGAGAAGAGAATGAATAAAACTTTAGGTTTAAATTACCAAGTTAGCACAAATAGACTTGAGATTTAACTGTGTTCATTATACAACGCTGTGAAGAGATATTCTCTTGATTATGAGAAGTAAATTCACAGACCTATGGTCCTGAGTTCAGTAGAGATAAACAATGAATGTGTAATTTGTCTCCATAAGGAATTTCTATGCTGTGATCTGGTGGGCTTTTACCTAATTTTATGATGCTAAAACTAACATGGAAACATATCTCAACACATTTTGTCCTTGATTAAGAACAATTTTACGTTGCTGTAATTACTCTGAAAGAATTCAGGATTGTGTTCATTATAATTGTGCTTTTATTCTGCATGCCTCTATATTTCATTGGGAATAAAAGGAAAAATCAATTCCCTTATTTTCTAACAAAAGGATCTTTTGTAGGAAGTAGCGATGATTGCCCTCTAAAAAAATGAAAGAAAGAAAGAAAGGGGGAAAAAAAAAGAAAGGAAAAAAAAGGCTTCAGTCCAAAGGAAGAAATAACAACCTGCTTGTTAATTTTTATCCTATTCCTCAGTGTGGTTTTCTTAATTGGAGAAACACAGAATCACAGCATAAATATTCAGAAGCCAGCACCCCATTTCTCACCTGGGTTGATTTTCTGTTCTTTTCAAAGTTAAGTAATATCTACTTCTTATAAAATAATAGATCAATCCGCCTCTTGCTCCCTAAATATTTCAGCTAATATAGATTACAAAGCAAAAATTTTGTTTTAGAAAAAAGAAATATTAACCAAATTCTGGAAAGATGGTTTAAAGTAATTTAAAAGTAAAACAAATAAGTAAAGCATAATTAAGCAAAGAACAATAGTGTTTAATAAATGAGAGTTTGTAAATAGAAAACAATAAAACTCTTATCCTGAGCTCATATAATATATTGAAACAAAATTCAAACATTGAGCATTGATCTTGATCCAAAAAGCCAAGCTATCTCTTTCCTGATTTAGGTAGGGCATCTCACAAATAGTTTTCAAAAATCAGCGTTCCACACAATATATGCTTAGCCAATCAAATTCATATGCACCTCACATGTGACACTTCTCTCTTCATCTCTATTCTGATTGACACCATCCTGATTGACAATCCATAGCTATATTGCTTTCATTTGTTTTTTTTCCATCACACTTGAAACACACACACACACACACACACACACACACACACACAGGGCACACACCATTTCAATAATCCTTAAGTGGGAAATCATAGAACTGGACAGTATGAGAAAGCCTTGACATGACACTCACTCTCCTCCCCCCTCATCCTAGTTGTACACACAGTACAGCCCCAATTTCATCCCAGGTTGAAAACCACAGATGTGAGCCAAAAGAAAACAAGTCTCCCTCTTGTTCAAAAACATTGATCATTTTTAAAGGGTCTAATTTAGATATGATTCAGACATTACTTTGTAGTTTTGTGTCTCAAAGACAGGACAGCTCATGCTGTTTCTATTTCCTCTAACACCAAACACACATACATAAACAACACACACACATACACACACAGATGAGAGAGAGAGAAGGGGGCAGTGGGGAGAGGGAAAGAGGGAATCTTTATAAATCCTGGCTTGGATTTGGCTTGTTGGGATTTTAGGATTGGTTAACCTGATTCTGAAAATGAAGAGAAAAAACTACCCTACAAGAGCTAGTTCTAAACAACTGCATCGGAGATCTGTTTCCTCCATTTTCACAACTCATTTGTTCAATAAATATTTATTGAGAGCTTTATAGACACTAGACATTATTCTCTGTGTTAGCACTCATACAAACAAAGTAGAATTTGATGGTAACTAATTAAGAAGGTGCTAGGAGCTCCATGAAAGCCACAAGTTAGACTGTAGAACAGCTAGTTTACAGAAAGAACAAGGGGAAATACAGCTAAGAAGAGCACTTCTGGTGTCAGAATAAATCTCACATATGAACCTTAAAAATGATCTTCTGAAATTTTAATCGGATCAGACTGTGCAGCAATTTATGCCCCAGGACACTGTCAAAATCAGTAAGCAATCAACCAGCATTTAGCAGAAACTTGGAGCCGGTGTGATAACTAACAGAGTCAAACAGTTTGACACAGAGATCAAGAAAGGGACTCTCAAAAAGTCTTGCTAAAATCACTGTTGTCCCAGGGTGACAGTGAGCATGCCCAAGACTGTACAGTCTGTAAGGAGGGACATGAGAGGCTTCACACTGCGTAGGAAGTAGACCTCGCTAAAACCATCCAGCCAGGCTGCTAAACAAGAAAAGAACAAACAAAAAACCAATAATGAACCTTGAAGATTAGAGGAAAGTAAACTGGCTATAATATATTGTCTAAAATGTCTAGTTTTCAGCGACAAAAAATAAATGAGAATTTGAAGAACCAGGAAGCATGACTTACACACAGGGGGAAAAAAAGTAGGTACTTATAACAAGTCTGTGAGAGAACCTAGATGTTAGACTTAAGGACTTTAACTTATTCATTATCAATATGCTCAGAAAACTAAAAGAACTAAATGATTAAAGAAGTAAAGGAAGGACTGACGAGAATGACTCATCAAACAGATGATACAGAATATAAATATTGAGACTATTGAAAAAAGGATGGAATGAAAATTCTAGGGATTAAAAGTATAGTAACTAAAGTGAAAAACTAAAGGGGTCAACAATAGATAGGAACGGCAGAAGAATCAGTGTACTTGAATAAAGATTGATAGAGGTTATACAATCCAATGAAGAGGGGAAAAAATGAAGAATGAAAAGGTCCTGAAGAAAACACAGAACAGCATTAAGCGTTCAAGCATATGCAGAATGGGCATAAGCAAAAGGAAAAGAGAGAAAAAGAGGCAGAAAAATTATTCCAAGGAAGAATAGCTGAAAACTTCCCCAATTTAAAGAAAAACATTAACCTATGTATCCAAGAAACGCAACAAACTCTAGGAGCATAAACACAAAGAGGTCCATATACAGACACATCCTAGTAGCAACTGTCAAGAAACAAAGAGAAAGTTAAAAGTAGAGAACACACACAAAAAAAAACCCCAAAAAACTCATCACATAAAAGGAAACCCAATACAATTAGATTCTGATTTTTCACCAGAAACAATGTTGGCTGAAGGGCATATTCAAAGCACTAGAGGACTAAAAGAAAACTGTTGCCCACATTATGCCTGGCAAAAATACTTTTCAAAAATGAAAGTAAAATAAATATTTTTACATGTGAACAAAAACTGAAAGTATTTGTTGCTAGCAGGCCCACCTTGCAAAAAATACTAAAGAAAGTTGAAAGCAAGTGATGTAAGTAATTCAAATCCACAACACAAAACACTGGTAAATTTCTTCTCCATTCTTCTCTTAATTGATTTTAAAGCAATAGGATAGGTCAATATGTGTGTATGCATGTGTATTGTTGGGACTATAATACATAGAAATATATCTGGCAATTAAAACACAAAGGAGGTAAACGAGAGCAGAAGTCAGTTGCAATAAGGAATTTACACCAGTTGATAATTCAAATCCACAGAAACAAATGAAGAAAAAAAAACACAGAAATGGTAAACAAGAATGTCAACATAACAAAACATATAAATATATTGTTCTTCTCATGTTAAAAATATGCTATATTATATACAGTAATAGTTAAAACAATGTACCATTGGTTTGTATCATATATAGATATAATATGCATTACAGTGATAGCACACAAGTTGGGGAGAGGAAACAGAGCTATACAGAAATAACTCTGGGAGGCTGCTGGACATTGGAGGACCAACACTATAATGTTATTCAGGTTGTTATTTATAACATTATTGTGCTATGAGTATAAAACAAAATCTGGCTCTGACACAAAGACCTCATGTGTACATTTAGGACTGAGTTAACAAAGAAAAATATGAAAAACCTAACAGTTATAGGAGTTCAGAGAACAGGAATCATAGTAACTGGAGAAATAGAAAACAGGATTGTACTGTATTCAACTGAACTGTAGAGAGGGAAGAAGGCATTAAAGTCCATTAAAGACTATAAACCATTTTGTAAACTTCTTACTTCTTCCCAAGAATAATGGGAAAAAAATTTTTAAGTGGCAAAGATTTGTGAGTTTGAGCCCCATGTCGGGCTCTGTGCTGACAGTTCAGAGCCTGGAGCCTGCTTTGGATTCTGTGTCTCCCTCTCTCTCTGCCTCTCCCCTGCTCATGCTCTGTCTCTCTCTGTCTCAAAAATAAATAAAACATTAAATTTTTTTTAATTATTTAACTGACATAATGAAGATAACCAGGGATGGATACAGGGAGAATGATTAGGAGACTATAATGGGAGTAGAAAGAAGAAGGAAGGGGAAGAGAAGAAACGCATTCAAATTAATAAAAGTTAAAAACAAAGAAGGTTAACATTCCCAGAACTTTATAATGTATGTGATATGAGGGTTAAGTACAAGAAGCTTATTCCAGATAACTCCTAGTTTTCTCCTTTGTATCACTGGACTAAAAATTGTACCAGTCATTAATAAAGAACAGCAGAAAAAGATGAACTTTGGAGTCAATGCTTGAAGGTCTCTAAGACTAGTCTGCAGCTCAGAGGGGAGGTCTGAATTTGTCATTTATATTTGTATTGTGATGATTTATATTTGTAAACCATCTTTTATTGTTTCAATGTAAAATCACTCTTGGGATATTTTTATATGCTAAATTTAAGAAAATACTTAAAATGAACTAATCATCCACCAAAGCAATTAAAAAAAATCAACTGGCAAATTGTTAGGACTAGGAAAGACTTCAGCAAATTGTCACATAAAAGATAAAGTTTAAAAATTCAGCAGCATTTACTGAAGCTGACAATAACAAACTAATCATAAAAATAAATATAAGACTCCATTAAGAATAGTAAGAGGGGCACCTGGGTGGCTCAGTCAGGTGAGCTTCCAATTCTTGATTTTGGCTCAGGTCATGATCTCACACTTTGTGAGTTTGAACCCCACATTGGGCTCTACAATGACAGTGCAGAGCTTGCTTGGGATTCTCTGTCTCCTTCTTTCTCTGCCCCTCCCCTGTGCCCTCTCTCCCATCCTC
Source organism: Leopardus geoffroyi (assembly GCF_018350155.1). Taxonomy (NCBI): domain Eukaryota; kingdom Metazoa; phylum Chordata; class Mammalia; order Carnivora; family Felidae; genus Leopardus; species Leopardus geoffroyi. Next base: position 97,276,826 of record NC_059336.1, on the reverse strand, counting down.
TCTCTCTCTCTCTCTCTCTCTCTCAATAATAAACATCAAAAAAAAGTATAGCAAGAACCATAAAGTATATAGTATATTAACTAAGAAAATATAAGACCACTTTGGAGAAATTTTAAAATTCTAATTAAGGACATTGAAAATAATCTAAAAAACTGGAATATTCTCTATGGTTTTTCATGGTGACTAACATTGTTGCAAGGTCAATTCTCTGTTTTGTTTGTTAAACTTTAGTATGTATCTGGAAAGTTAAAATACAGTAAGTACAGTTCTATAACTCAAGTAGGATGGGACAGATTGTTTAATAATGGCATCTCAACGTGATGCCAGATGACAGATTGGGAGAAGGTATCTGTAAAATCTAATATGGAATGAATATCTAAGGAGAAACATACAAAAACAGCTATAACCCCCCTAGAAAGCCTATGACCCTAATTGAAAAAATGGGCAATGTAATGTCAGAATAATTAGAAGATCTAGATATCCCAAAGGTTAACTAATATATGGAGAAACTGTGAGACTAGTAATTGGATAAATACTCATTAAAACAAGAATGTGATGTCACTTTAGAAACACTGTATTGGCAAATATTTGAAGCTTAGATAATGCCAAAGGTGGGTAGGAATGTTATAAAAAAAGAAAAAAAGAAAGAAAAACAAAAACAACAACAACAACAAAAACCAAACAAACAAAACCCCCCACAAAACTTTTCTACACAGGAGCAGAGAATAATGCATCCATTCTGGAGATCAGTTTTGGAATACTTAGTCCAGTTAAGTGTAGGAATACCCTATGACTTGACACTTCTTCTCCCAGTGTATATAAAAAAAGGAAATGCACCCACAGGTACATGGGTGGCCTATGTGAAGATGCTCATTGTTGGTCATATGTAGTTTCCAGGAGACAGAGGCAATCTGGAGCTCATTATTGGGATAGTCGTTAATGTGAAAAACTAAGAAATACACTGGAGGTCAAAGGGTGATGGAGCACCATGATACAGTCAGAGGGAAAGGTCCAGATGTGCATATATAGGGACTGAATACATGCAGACACATCATTTTTACCAAAGGAAAAAAAAATGAGGTCTAAACCCCAATATCATCTGGTTAAAATAAAATACACGGACATATGCCAATACTTTAAAACATACAAACAAAAAAATACACAGTAAACACTTCAACGGATGTGTATGAGGAAGGCAGGAAACAGGGGATATGGGATTAAGATGAAGGAAATAAATAAATTGATAAATTGAGAAAAAGGTTCTTCAGGCCATGATAATGATAATGTGCCATGGAAGAAACAGTACGATATAATCTAATCCTCTGCATGTGGAGGGAAGGGAGGAAAAGATAGGTGAACCCAATACTCTGGAAGAATTTTATGTCAAAATTTTTAAGTTCCCTGTCTTACTCTTTTAGAATTTTATCACAGGAATAAATGACTGCTAATATGATAAATTAAAATATTACTACTAAATGTAGCAAAATTACATATTTAAAAATATATAAATCAATGTATAATTAAAATATATAAATACATATATAATAAAATATGCATATTTATAAAATATTTGTAACATATTGCACTTTACATAGCATGTTTTTCATGTGTTGTCTTGCCTGTAATTTTGTCAGTTTTGAGACAAGTTCTCTCCCATCAATGAAAAATGTGGCACTCAGAAAGATTGAGTGACTTCCTTAATAAGGTGCCTCAGCTAGGAGAGGTGGAGCTGAGGCTAAATCTAGGTCTTCTGCCTACATCTTTGAATTATACACCATGGTGGGAATGAGCACTGAGGTTTTAACCTATTATAGCTTCCACTTAACATCAGGCAAGGATCCCTGGGGCTTTACTAAAAGGAAGAAAAGAGTTGGAGAGTGGAGAAGCAATTCTGCCAAGGTTCTGAGATAATACAAAACTTTTTTTTTTTAATGTCTTAATTTATTTGGTGCCAGAAGGATTTTGGAATAATCAAAGTTGCCTTATTTTTCCTGCTCCTAGAGTTGGTCCTCCTAAAAGTCATTTGCTAAAGCAGGTCTTCACACAAAATCTAGAGTAATCAGGTTTCATAACTTGTGTAAGACAAAAGGATGTTTAAAGAGGCAGGACACAATGATCTGGTAATACTTGTTACAATATAAAATAAATATTGACCAACAGGAAGAATCGTTTGGGAACTGCTTCCCCAAGTCAGTACAAACACAATCAACTGCTGGTCTTTTTCAGTTTCAAAAAGTCACATCGATGTGGCTCTAACACAGTGTTGAAAAAAGGGGAGAAGTGAGCCCCGGGATTTTGGTATTTACAGTATTCATTTTTGTGGGTACAATGGTGGGCAAAATTAACACGGTTCTTTCCATGATGGGACCTATAGTCTAGAATGAAAAACAAACAAAAGCAATAGGATATGTTAGTTTTTGCTAGGAGTACAAAGTGCTGTGGAGTACGAGAAGGAAATGCTAAATTGATGGATCTTTATAGGTGGTATTTTCCATTTCTGATTATGAGGAACCTTGAACATACCTAAAAAGTAGACAGGATAGAATACCCCATCCACACCTCCACCCATTTCTCTTTTGCCTTTAGTATTTGAAGCAAATTTTTGTAATTTCAAAAATTAATGTGTTACTATATACTTATAAAAATAGGGAATCATTTTTAAATTAACTATCAGTATAAATTTAGGAGGATCCAAAAATGCTGAAAATGTCCAAACTCTCTTGGGTAGCTAGTGGCACATTTTTGCATTAGATAGCTAGACTACCTATTTTTGCCTTGCATTTAATAAACTTGTTAGACTATTCCGTGCATTCAAATATCTATAACTAGATGAAAAAGTCCTATTTTTCATTGGTGGTTTAGTATTTTATTAACTCACTGGTTAGGCATAACTTTCTCCTACTCGAAATATAAATTAAAAAAAATTCAGTTGAATAAACAGTTACTATAATACTCGCTGGAGGAGAAAAACTTCGGTTGAAAATGGAGGATATATATGCAGAGCCCTATTCAATAAAGAGAATGTAGAGTTGCCTTAGACTATTTGGGCTCTTATAGCAAAAGTATCACAGACTGGGTTATTTAAACAACAAACATTTCTTAATAGTTCTGGATCCTGAGAAATCCAAGATCAGTACACTTGCAGGTTTGGTACCTGGTAGGATCTGTTTCCTGGTTCACCAACTGCCATCCTCTTGCTGTGTGCTCTCATAGAAGAAAAGGGCAAGGAAGCTCTCCAGGGCCTCTTTTACAAGGGCACTAGTTCCATTAACTAAAACGCCTCCCAATGGTCCTTCCTCCAAATATCATTACATTGGAGATTAGGTTCAACATATAAATTTGGGAGTGGGGCACAAACAATCTATAGCAAGGGGGTGATGTTACTATGATATATGTATATTATCGAGGATTAGACATTATGACTGCCCCTATCAACTTGTATTTCTTTATTAAAGAGTGTCATTTTTTAATAGTGAAAACTCATACCTAACTTGTGTATAGAACTTGTCACTGACCTTCATCCACTTGATGCATGGGTAGTATAAATGGTGGCAACATAGTAGAGGACGCGATGCTCAACTCCATTAGAAATCTTGAAGTCTTACTGTTGATGTAAGTCTATCACAGGCTGCTGAAAATTTGCCAGAAGACAAAAACTACAAAATTAAATTTAGAGTAAATTTATTTTTCCGATATCTCCTGATAATGTTCCTGCTGTTTGTCGTGGCATTACTGGTAAGAGTAGAAAATGTAAAAGGATTCTGAAAAATTATTCTGAGGAATGTATTTTGTTGCTTATATAAGGTTTGGCCAAAATGCATCCCTTTGAGTATGTTGAAGGGATCATTAGCCTTATATGGCAGTTATAATATTTGGGAAGTCCCCTATGAGCCTATGGCATTTGTATTATATATTTCAGTATAAGACCCAAAGGCTCTTGCTATTGAAGTAGTAGTTCCAGAATTGAGAACAATAGTAGTAACAATAAAATTATAAAGAAGCAAAACAAAAATAACATAACTTGCTCCCATCTGACAAATCCAAAGTCTCTCACACACCGTTTGAGTATTTTTACATAGCAATACACTTTTATTTATAGAACATTATATTCTGTCTTTTGTTATTTTTGGTATTAACAGGAAAACAATGCCACATTGTGTTTTTTTGAAAACTTAGCCACATATTCATTATTTATTGGTGACTACAAACTTCTATCCATGGCAAATATGGTGGTTAAACAATAATTATGTTGCTATAACACACTGCATTGTACCTTTCTCACATCATTTCTGTAGTGTTGTCTATCAGGGACTTGCACTATCTGATCTTATCTTATTATTGCTCATTTTCTTTGTTTTAAACTCCTGACCCAAACCTTCATCCTTTTTATCAAAACTTTCTATGATTCCTTCAACTCACACTGATAACATGATATTGTAAAGTTGTTTTAATATTTATTGTCTTTGATAACTGGATATCACATACTTTTTCAATTTTCATATCTTTTTGTGTTAATATGGTTTACCTTTTTACCTAGACCACAAACTCCTTAAGAGTGAGGTTATACAGAGTCTTAATTATAGAGAATTGATGTTTACCAGAGGAGAGAGGGCTAGGGGAATGGGTGAAATAGGTGGTCGGGAATAAGCAGAGCACTTGTCATGATGAGCACTGGATGATGTATGGAATTGTTGAATCACTATTTTGTACACCTGAAACTAATATAACACTGTATGTTAACTAACTGGAATTAAAAATAAAAAAGAATTAGGTTTATGGATTAGAGTTTTTTGTTGTAGCCTATTATACCTCTGGTACTGAAAATTTCATTCTAGAGCCAGCTAATAAGCATCCCTTAGTACCTTCTTAGAACATGCTATCTCAGGACAGTCCATAGACCTAATGAGCCAGAATATGCAGGTAACAAAGCCAGGTTATTCATGTGAACATTATAGTCTGAAGCACTGCCCTAACATGTAACAGCCTTCTGAATCTGCTAAATGAATGACTGCTTGTTTATTAGTCGTTATATTCGTTTCCTAGGACTACCTTAATAAATGACCACAAACTGGGCATCTTAAAACAACAGAAATCTATTCCCTTACAGTATAAGTGGCCAGACACGAAAATCAAGTTGTCTGATGGGTGGGTTCTTTCTGGAAGCTCTGAGCAAGAAGCCATCCCATGCCTCTCTCTTAGTGTCTGGTGTTTGTTGGCAATCCATGACAAGCTAGACTTGCAGATGCATCATTCCAAACTTTACCTCCATCTTCACATTGCCTTCTTCTATCTCTGTGTTCTCTCTTCTTCTTATAAGAATACCAGTCATTGAATTTAGGTTACATCCTAAATCCTAGGTGATTTTGTCTCAAGATACAGAACTAATTACATCCACACAGACTCTACTTCCAAATAAGGTCACACTCTGAGATTCTAGGTGGACATGAAATTTTGGGAGGGAGTGTAAGAACAGTACTCAACTCGCTACAGCCTTGTAAAAGAAAGGTGTAATCCATTACCTTCATCACTATTACGATATTTTTCGTTGTGGATGAGATGATGACACTCTTCTATCCCGGTGATCAGGCATGGAATGAGATCATTGTTGATAGAGATAAAAATGTGGTAATGTGCATTGTGGCTACCATTCCCCATTTATAAAATCCAAAGCCTAAAATGAGCATGCTCATGCTCGCTCCTGCTCACTCCCTCTCTCTCCCTTTCTCTCTCTCTCTTGCGCGCGCACACACACACAAGCACACACAGAGGCCTTTCTAACTCTAAAACTTGGTATATGGAATCCCCATATGCCTCTTTTCATATTTATCCTTCCCACCAAATACTATGAAGTCAATAAACTTCCTTATACGCATCTCCTTATAGTCACTTTAACAAAATGTAATGGTGCCGCTTGCATTCTCTGCACCTACTGTATTAATTTTTCATGGCTATCATAGAAGTAACTGAATATTTATAATGATTTTTTTCTTTCTTAAAGTCCATTTTCCTTACAGCTTAAATTTAAATGATAAGCCAATGGCATTTACTGTGAGCTGTTTACAGATGTTTCCCCTTAATTTTGTTCAATTAACATCTCTACAACATGCTTTTTCTCTCTTGGAATGTTATTGCATGGTATATGTTAATGAATTCATACTCAGAAGCTTTTAAATTAACAGGAGCAATTGTGTAAAAAAAAAGAACAAGAAGAAGAAGTAGAAGAAATAAACATATGCAAATAAATAGGCTTTTCTCTATAAGTGATGATCTTGGGATTTTTAAATGTCACTTTTCTTCTCCATTTGCTAAAAATGTCTCCTATGTAAACAACTCACAATCATATTGCTGACTTTGTTCAAAATACATTATAGAGTAGTAAGAGAGCTGATTAAACGTTAGGAGGGATTCATTTAATATCTGAGTTGTTCAAAACAATGTTGGGTGTAACAACAAGGTTAGAAACATTTTTGCTTCATCCTCAAAACAGAGCAAAAATTACTTTCAAACATTTTTGTATGTTTGCATTTCTTAAAATACATCTTTTCCATATAAATATTTTTATATTTATTTGACCCCGTTAGTCAGCTAAAACCAGGAATGACTTGCTCATTTCAGTATTGTAAAATAAGCAAAATTTGCCTTTAGGCAACTAGCTGGTAGTCTTAATGTCCCCTTGCTGTCAAGAAGTCCTTATCTCGTTATTCTACTTGTAGCTGTTTTATGGACAGCATTGTATATCGTAAAAAGGGAGGGGATAAGTACTCTCCTTACGTACAAAGTTTAGGGGGTTACAAAACTAAAGGGTGCCAAAAACTGATAATAAAGATGAACAGTATACTGGAGTTGCCCACATAAAACACAAAGTAAGCAGTACAATTTGAATTCTAGATATGCAAATGTTGTTACAGATCATTTTTAAAAAATTTTAAGTATATTTCACATAATAGTTCATCTAATATTCAAATACTGCATGAAGTATACTTCCAGAATTTTTTTCTTATTGTTCTAATATTAAAATTGAAATGTCCAATATATTTATTTGCTAAATCTGGCAATTCTAACTTTAATGCAGTATTTTTCAAAAGTCAAAATTAATGTAAAAATTCCATGATGATAACAATATCAATTTTTAAATAGAGCCAGTATCAGTCTTACCGATTTTTCCTTTTTTTCTATGGCTCTAATATGGCTCAGTACAGCACAGTGACTGATTCTAAGTTTTTAAAAATCACACTAAAACATAATTTATCTTGGAGCATCTGGGTGGCTCAATCGGTTATGGACTGGACTTCAGCTCAGGTCATGATCTCACAGTTTGTGGGTTCAAGCCCCACGTTGAGCTCTGCACCGATAGCAGGGAGTATTCTCTCTCTCTCTCTCTCTCTCTCTCTCTCTCTCTCTTCCTCTCTCTGTGGCCCTCCCCCACTCTCTTTCTCTCCCAAAATAAGTAAATAAACTTTAATAAAACAAAACAAACAAAACATAATTTATCTTAATTACTGATTAAGGAGTGACCTCTAATTTTTCCCCCATGGCAAATGTTTCATTTGCTTTTTCACAATCTGAGCACTGCCTGGAATCTGCCTTAGCTCCTTATAATTTGCTCTCACCACAGGCCCTGGTTTTAGTGAGGAACAATGTGGGTAGTGACCAGGTAGTCAGAAAGTTTATAAAGAAAGGATTCCTAAACATTAGCTGATCTGAGCATCACATTTGACTGAAGAATAAATTGAGGTCCTGGGAGGTGATCTGATTTGAATTGTAGTCACAAGGGAAATCAATGGCAAATTTGAAAATAGCAAACAAATCTCCCAACAGTCCAATACTACTGAGCTATTTACACACACAGACACACACACACACAATTTTAGATTAATCTATAAAATGAGGTCATGGGGCACTTGACTGGTTCAGTTAGTAGAGCATGTGACTCTTGATCTCAGGGTTGTAGGTTCACTATACCCCACGGTGAGTATAGTGATCACTTTAAAGTAAAATCTTGAAAAAGTAAAGCACAACAAAATGAGTTCACAACCAGCCTGTTCAATTCTACCTAAAGTCACAATTACGGGTACTAAGAGAGAAAAATAATTGTATCCTTTATTTATTCTTCAAATACATATTGAGCTCCTTGTATGTACTAAGCATTATCCTCAGCATGAAGCATATAGTGATGAAAATGAAAGACCAGGTCCCTTTTCTCTTGGACTTTCCATCACAGTGGGGCAAGGATAGTAGTAAACAAAGAGAACCAACAAACAATGTAAGACAGATGTTGTAAAGTGCTAGTAACAAAGCAAAGCAGGATTATAATAAATGTGTCCCTCAGTGTGAAGGACTATAGTGGATAGTATGGACACAAAAGATTTCTTTGAAAAAATGACAATGGAGAAGAGAGATGAATGTTGAAAGAGGCAATCAAGATCTAGATGAAGAACATTCCAGACAAAGGGAACAAAGAGAAAACCTGGAGAAGGGATGCAGTGTGGCCTAAATCAGAGGCAGTAGTTCATAAATTCTGGCATCGTGCAATATCCTTTTGCCTTTAGTTAACAATATATTTTTAAAAGCAGCTGGAAAAACTTTTTCAGGGCTATTTAAATTTACGCTAGTGTTTGTAGAACCATATATTAGCTCTCAATCTGGAAACTGCAAGTAACAAAAATAAGTGGTAACTAGTCACATATGGCTATTAAAATTTAAGTTAATAAAATTAAATAAAATAAGAAATCCAGTCTCTCAGGGACACTAACCACATTCAAGTGCTCAATTAACCACACACACACACACACACACACACACACACACACACACATATATAATTTATAGAAGGAATTCAGCCCTTTGTATGAATCCATGTATTCATAATATTGAGTGACTGCCTACTACATGACAGATGACAGGAACTATTATAAGCAATGGATTTAGTAATGAACCCCACAGGCAAAAATCCCTATACTCATGGAGCTTATATTTTGGTGATGGATAAATAGTGAGTTCGTTTTTGATAAATGCTGAAGAGGAAAAATAAAGTAGGAAAGAGGAATTGACACACTGGGGGATGTTGTAAGGAGAGGAAATAATAAAACCTCAGTAAGAACATGGTGTGGGGGAAATACGTAAAGGACGTAAAAGGAAGGAGATACCGCTCCTCAGGAAAAAGAGCAGCCAAGTATGGCCAAGAAAAGGAGTTCAGCACAACCAAAGCAAAGTACAGAAAGATTAGCGGAGAAGGAGGAGCTAAAGACAAGGAGTTCTTAGGAACAGACCATTTAAGAACTTGTAGATCAGGGTAAGGAATTTGTATTCTAAGAACTTTTGGACAGGAATTTGTATGTCTATGAAAAAAGCTTAACATTTTCTTTTTGCAAAGTATCAAAAAAAGGAACAAACTATTATTATAGATGCCTTATGAAAATTGTTTGAGAGGCACTTGGGTGACTCAGTCAGTACAAACATCTGACTCTTGATTTCAGTTCAGGTCATGATCTCAAAGTTTGTGAGATCAAGGCCCATGATTACAGATCATGGAACCTCTATCCATGGATTCTCTCTTCTTTTCTCTCTCTTCCCCACCCCTGCTCATGCTGTCTCTCTCAAAATAAATAAATAAACATTTAAAAATAATAAATAGAATATAAATTTTTAAAAAAGCATTTCTTGAAATGCTGTATTAATGTAGCATAATGGTAAAACATAAGTCTCTGTAAGTGACACCTAGCTTTGAATTGTAGCTTAAAATCTTTCCCAATAACTATATAGAATTGGTCAGGTGACTTCCCCTCTTTAAGAGAGGAAACAGTTGACACGTATGGAATTCAATCATTGTACTGGATATAGGACTTAGGACTTAGAATCATGTCATTTAATCATGACAACAATCCCAAGAGATGGTACTTTATGTATTCTAATCTTACAGATTGAGAAAAGGAATCAGAGTGTGGTTACTTAACACTCCATATAGCTAATATTGCCAATCTCATACACTTGATGTGAGATTTAGAGTAATTCACGTAAAGCACTTAGCAATTATATGTTGCACAATAATTATTATTACTATTATTATTACGTTGTAATTATCTGTGTAGCAGGCCTATTTCTGAAGCAGACACTGAAACACAAATATTCCAAAGCAAAATCATTGCAGATGGAAGCCTGACATTTACTTCAGTTGAGATCTTTTAAAATGGGCAAAATATAGTACTATTTGACCAGTCATTTCATAGAAATATGTTTTGTTATGTTTCTCATTAATTAATATAGCATTCTATATTCTCAGAAGTATAGAAATACCAATCAAGTGTCAATTCAAGAATTACATTAACCATCTCCCTCACACTAAGGAAGAGCAAAACCAATGGGAAAATAAAATGATATCCATACCTTATTATCCACACTTCATGCAACAAACATTTGACTGTTTGAATTTTGAAAAACAAAAATGGACTGCCCACCTTGACACTAATGAAAGGATCCTTTGTCATAGAGTACAGCACCAGATGTAATTTAATCGCCATTAGTGTAAAAAAAAAATGCATTCTTATTTTTGTAGCCGCATACTTAGCATAGGGTGTGAGACATAAGAAGTCATCAAGAGTTGTTTTCTTCTCTGAATTAAATTCATGAGCTGCCTGTACCTTATGAAACAATAGGAAACATGTGTACCAGAATGAGACATCTTCATGCATCAAATTAGACTTGTTCCATTTCTTTCACAGAGGTGTAGATAAAATCACAGTGACAGGGTAAGTTTCATTCACATATATATAACAATAAAAGGTGGAATGTGTCAAATGGAAGCTGAGAGAAACTAACAATAGGTGCTCTAGGACAGTGAGTGACTCTCACATCTCATCACTGAGACATCCATACATATGACACAACAGGAACAGCAATGCTAGACCCAACAGTTGACAGCAGCCTGGGATGAATGCATGTTTTTTGATGCCTCTGCTCAATTATTCCCTATTTTGTGCTATTAAAGAAAGAGTTTGGGAAGAAAAGTGACAGGGAGTGACATGATTACAGTAGCAGGACTAGGGACTATGGTGAGAAAATGAGGCACCCAGGCTACAGAATGTAGGGAAGCACTCATTCCCCTGTGCAGGCACTTGCATGACCGCGAGAGTGAGTGCCCCCCCAAGACTTTGTATCCTAGGAGCCTGGCTTGCCTCACATGGTCAATGACCATGTGTTCTGCTTTGCTCAGGGCAGTCTGGGTTTACAATCTATTTTTCTGGCTTAATTAATGTTAGTGCTTCCTTTCACTTTCAAGTTTTCACTGATTTAGATAAATTGTATGTTCATCATACTTATAAGGGTATTTCTAAATCCAGATTAAGGTAAATAATTTGAAAACATTCAGTCATGTTTTCCTTTTATAAACATCTTCTTTACAAATTCAGAACCGATTGAAAGGCATCTATGCTTTGAAATATCATAGCTGAAAACTGCTCTAGACACATAGCAGAAGGGAAAGACTCACTCTGGGCTAATATAGACCCGAAAACCTTTACAGAAGATACGAGCACTAAATTGATACATGATATAAAATTACATATGATTAAAAAAGTGAATATACTTCCAGGTTGGAAAAATAATTGATAAATACTATGTTGTACAGGAAACCGCTTATGTGTGGGCTTATGTGGGGCAAATATATTCCTATTTTACATTGCTTTCCTTTTTCCCCCCATTTCATAGGACATGTCCATGGGATAATATCCATTTAAGAAATTTGTTACTTAGATTTGGCCTACTTTTAACATACTCCTGACAATAAATAAGAAAATATTTATGTCAATATTTTAACAAAGAGCCTGCCTGATTGTCAGGCAGTTTTTACATTTGACCTCTGACTCCCCCATTTGGTCACAGCCTCTTCTTTTGGGAAAGCCTTTAAGCGATTTGTGCATAAGCAATTAAATCAATAGATGTTATTGTTAATAGGAGTAAAAAATATTTACTTCTGGGATTTCCCATACATGGATCAATTCGTCAGACACATGGAAAGAGGAGTTTGCTCTTGTAACCTTATACTTTGGAGTTAAGGTAAAGAATGGCAGCATAACTGATCTTCCATAGCTCTGTGGGGCTTGCCTTTGTAATTCATAGAGGCTCAAATAGCGGTTGTATCAATCCCCTGGGTGTGCTCCGTTGGATAGCACTGTAATTAGCTGGTACAAGCTGCCTATACTAGCAGTTCTCAGATTAGAAGAAACAAAGCCAACCACAGTGTCCACAGGTGGTACCTGGGAACAGAATGGGGGTCAGTGTTGACTGATCTCCATGGCATGTTAGGCCCTGTGCACTGACTCCACATCCAATTCTGGCTTTGTAGACCTTCATGGCAATATATAAACAGGACCCTTGCTATATACTTGTATCCCATACACACACTTATCACTGACTATCAGTTTTTCCTTTTATCTTAGTGCCTATGGGGAAACATCTAGAGTCTAGATCAGATGGCAAAATAACAGGTGTGACTGTGTGAACAGGAAAGAGAGAGTAGGACTTTATTATATAAGTTCACATGTACGTTGTCATTGCAGCTATCTGGTGAAAATGGGGAGACACCAAGGCATGCTCTAAGATGTTATTGCTTTTGAACACAATGATTGGAAATTGTACACAGAAATGTGCTGCTCTTAGGTATATGATTTATAAGGGATCTGAGGTATACTGTATTTGACATGCAATTGAGACATCTATTTTACCTAATGAATACTGCTCACTGCCAGCCAGCCACAGTGCCAGGAATAATTCAATTAACTTCTATAACAGAATGGATTTTATTTATTTTTTTTTTTAATTTTTTTTTTATTTTTTTTTTAATGTTTTTTTTTAATTTATTTTTGAGACAGAGAGAGACAGAGCATGAGCAGGGGAGGGGCAGAGAGAGAGGGAGACACAGAATCGGAAACAGGCTCCAGGCTCTGAGCCATCAGCCCAGAGCCCGACATGGGGCTCGAACTCACAGACCGCGAGATCGTGACCTGGCTGAAGTCGGACGCTTAACCGACTGCGCCACCCAGGCGCCCCACAGAATGGATTTTAAACAAGGTAGAAAGCTAAGGCAGCTAGCAGGAATAGAGGAATGTATAGTATAGAGGTTTAGGTTTGTGGAATCAGTTCAGAATTATGACTTTGCCATTCATTCCTTGTATACTATGTTCAGGTCATTTAATACCTTTGAACATGTATTCTTTTATCTGTAAAAAGAGGCAAAAAATGCCTCACTTAAGTTCTTGATTAAATGGGATTAATATCTATAAAGGGCTTAGCCTAGTGCATTGCATAATTTAAATAAATGTTAGCTATTATTATTATTATTAGTTATACAAAAGTGAAGAGTGAGAGATGTGAGATCCAGATGAAGACTGGCATATGCCTGTATATCATCGTGTGTGGTTAACCAGCTCATCTATCTCAGGGTACTGCCAGTTTTGAGTGAGAAGTGGAGAGGGTTCCACATTACTTGGGAATACTGTTACCCTGCCACTTGCTTTGCAGTAAGCCTGTTAAAATCATCCCGAAATGATTTCTGACTTTTAAGCCACCTGGGAATGGACTATATCCAGAATCAGGACCAGAACTCGAAATACTATTCCTGAACTATTTTTGCTACTCCACATTTAAAATATTAATGTAATGGGGCAATTTTCAGCAATTATCAGTAAGAAGCTTTTAGTTCTAAGGCACCAGGTCTCCGACCATCTCCAAGGAATATAAATAAAAGATCTGCCTAATTCCCCTTGTCCTTGTACCCGAGGTATGTGAGCTGTTTTACTGAGGACAGTGAAGTAATGTCCACATGAACAATCCTTGGGCTAAATTCTTGGAGGAAACTCTGGCTGTTGTACATTTAACAGACTTTTGAAAAATGTTTATTTATTTGTTTTTGAGAGAGAGATAGATAGAGAGCAAGCAGGGGAGGGACAGAGAGGGAGGGAGACAGAATCCCAAGCAGGCTCGGTGCCCTCGGCACAGAGCCCGATGTGGGGCTTGAACCCATGAACCATGAGATCATGACCTGAGCTGAAATGAAGAGTTGGATGCTTAACCAACTGAGCCACCTAGGCGCCCCATCTGGCTGTTGTGCATTTTTGCCATGCATTGTGTGCTTCCCTGGACTCTAAGAGTAGAGAGTTTTTTTCTTTTTTTAATCTGAAGTATATTTAAACTGACTAAATATTTGTTGTATGTGAATTTCAGACACTTGAGCAACCCCACCATCCCATGTTGCCTCCAGTGCTACAACTATTATGAAGTGAGACACAATTATTTGAAGGCCAACATCTTTAATCAACATTTAGATATTCCTTTATGTGCTGCATTTTATGTGTGGTTATCATAAAATTTTGTATTTTACACTCCTTCCTCATCCAAATTTAAAAAAGAGGGGTGTTGATTGGTTTGCTTGGTTATTTATTATCATATTGTATCACTGTCAGTGAAATCGACCATGAAAATGTGCATTAAATGGTTGATCATAAAATAAAGCATTCTTGGCATGTGGAACAATGACAAAATAATACTGTGTTGAGCTTATTTTAATTAAAATAGCCCCTCTCTGGCTGGTGAACTGAACTGTTCTGAATGCTAGTGAGAAACTAATAAGAACTAAAAAAGTCTGAGTAAGGCGCTCAAGGTATCCAATTAAAAATTTTTTAATGTTTATTTATTTTTGACAGTGAGAGATCCAGAGCACAAGCAGGGGGTGTGGCAGAAAGGGAGAGAGAGACACACAAAACCTGAAGCAGTCTTCAGGCTCCAAGCTGTCAGCACAGAGCCCAATGCAGGGCTCATAACCACGAACTATGAGATCATGACCTGAGCTGAAGTCAGACATTCAACTGACTGAGCCACCCAGGTGCCCCAACAGTATCCAATTTTATTAATTCCAATTATCTGACCACCTATGTACAAGATCCAGAAGTGAAAATGTTTAGCCTGGCCTTCATAGTGACCAGCATAGAGTAGATTTTGTGACTTTATCTTGGAAAAATTTCTAACAGAAGTGTTTAGATATGGGATATCATGGTTCAGTGCCAATCACTAACCAGCACTGCTACATACTTTCCGTTCTTCCCTTTCCATGGGTCCAAGTAATAGAATTCAAAGTAGAAGTAGTCAGACAGGTAAGGATATTTGTATCTAAATCTATGATTCTAGTGGATGCTGTTTGTGTCCTGTCTTTATCCTCATTACTAGCCAGGTATGCACACCTACCCCAGCTGTCCTGAGTGTAAGATGGTAATTCACAATTGTTCCTTCTCTGAAGAACTGCTTCTGGACAAATGCTACCGAGGCTGGTCCTGCCACTACCAAAATGTCTGTAGACATCAGCCAATAGCTGCCTGCAAGAAAGTACAAAAGACCAGTCTCTAAACTCAAGACTAACTCTCTGGAGCACACACACAAAACAACGGTAAACACCCAAGGAAATTTTTGGAGCGATGGATACATTTAATGCCTTGGTTGCGGTGATGGCATCAAGGGTATATGCACAAGTCCAAATTCATTAAGGTGTACACATTAAGTCATTATGTTATTTTTTGTATATAAATTGTACCTCAATAAATCTAATTTAAACTAAAAAAAATCTCTGACCAGAGGTACCTTGGTGGCTCAGTCAGTTAAGTGTCTAATTCTTGATTTCAGCTCAGGTCATGATCTCGTGGTTCATTAGATCGAGTCCTGCATTGGACTTGGAATCCTGCTTGGGATTCTCTCTCTCCCTCTGTCTCTGCCCCTCCCATGCTCTCTCTCTCTCGCTCTCTCTTTTTTAAATAATATTAAAAAATAAAAATAAAAAAAATATATATAACCAGAAAAATAAAAGGACTAACTCTATGATATAATTTGTGTTTCATAGTTTGTTCAAAGACTCTATGTCTATTTACCTATTTTTTACCTTCCTTATCATGCATATCCTGATTAAAAGAAATCATTTATGTCTTAGGCTCTGCTTCCAAAAATTCTTACCTAAATCATAGTAGGCCCTTCTCTCCTTTATTTACCCAACTTGTTTTATTATTATATTTCCATTAGTTTTTTCCATTAAAAATGAAAAAAAATAAATAAGAATGCAACAAATCAATAAAAGAAACATAATAATACAGAGGTGATTCCCTTTATTTTCTTAACATTTTACTAAAGAATTACATCTACATTAAAGGGTGATGATATATATTGACATGGTTGCTTTATAGGCAGGAAGTGAGGGGTGCCTGGGTGGTTCAGTTAAGTATCCAACTCTTGACTTTGGCTTAGGTCACAATCTCACAGTTCATGAGATGGAGCCCCACATCAGGCTCTACACTGCCCTCTCTCTCTGCCCTGCCCCTGCTTGTGCCCTCTTTGTCTCTCTCTCTCTCTCAAAATAAATAAAGAAACATAAAAAAAATATAGGCAGGAAGTACCCCCTTAGAATGTAGAACGAAGAAATAATAGAGATGTGGAAGAAATGTGGTTTTGAGGATGTTGGCTATTTTTTTATTGAGAAGAACTTATTTTTTTAAGTAATTAAATCCTGTTCACCAGAGAAACCCCTCATGTATCTTTTTATATAAATGCACACTGTGTTCTCCAGTTTCAATGGGTAACATAGAGAGAGTCACTCTAAGGCGACTGTATGCATAAACATAATCATTGTACTCCTTCTATGCAGTGAGATTATCACCTCCATCATTGATGTCTTCCAAAGTTACTGTCCATTATGGAGAGTGAAAAGCCTAACATCCAGGCCCATGTAGAATTTTCTTCTCACCACAGGATACTGTTTCCTTGCTTACTGGCAATGTCATGTGCCCATATCTGGGATATGATACTAGAACTGTGTGTTGGCAATAAGGCTGCTCTACATTGTAACATACTTTTAAGGACATAAATGGACTGTTTCTGTACTAATCTAAGTTATTAGCCTTTCAAAACTGCACATGGACTTTACGAAGCCTCATATCATCTACACTGATATCACTGACACACCAAAATCATCTCCTATGGTAATATGAAAAGAGATAATCAGTGTACATTCTGTCGAATGGGAAAAAAAATTAAAGAGATGCACTTCTTAATGATTTAAAAAATACTTCTGTCACTTGACTGAAACATTTTTAAATATTAAAAGGATAAAGAATAAAGTACAATCAATGTCCATTTTGTGTCATTAATAAGTCCAAAGGAGAAGGCCCAAGGTCTCATCTTTTTTGTATAATAATTCTGATATTCCAATTTTCATCCATGCTGTGATCATAGAATATGTTGAATTTATTTTTAATGGCAAAAACTCTGTAGCTTCTACCATCCCTAGAATGATTGTTTAACACAGTTCATAACACTTTCCTTCCCCAGATACACACATGCACTTATGTCTGGCAGTCACCACCAAGAGGGATCACGTGGGTTCCAGCAACAACCCATGACCAGCAGTCACCAGAGAACACTGTCAGTATTCTTCCTGTCCACCTCAACTTTGGCCACCCTTAATTCCACTTTGGGTCAAGTCTCAGTACTGTCACTGACAGTCATGAGAATTTATTTATAAGGGTGTGCCAGAGAATTGCTGGACTCTGTTCAGACTCAGGAAGAATGACCTTCAGCTACACTATCATCCGATCCCAGAATCTGCTGTACTAGATTCACTTGAATTGCAAGCCTCTCAGAAAAAATGTTGTGAGTTTCTGTAAGCCCTCTGGGCAGAAGAATCCATCCTCACTCTAATAGTCTGAAGCAAGAATAAACACCAAAACACAAATTCCATGCATTGGAAAATCTCAGCAATAACTGTGAGAAGGGGGAATATTTTTACTGGGATCCTGGCATATCAAAATTTAATAAATTCATGAAAATGTAAGTCACAGGTCTTATTATCTTGGCATATTTTAGTTGCTCTGCTAATTTAAATTGTGCCCTGTAGCATGCCGCAGTATTTTTTTCCTTATCTTCACTTTCCTCCTCCTCCAGATAGCTCAAATTGGCATCCATTCTATGACCATCTCCCAATATTGTCCCTGGAAAAATTACAAAATTGGTAAGAGTTGGCTTTGGTATTCTCACTCAGTCCCATATTTGCTACCTTCCATTGACCTTTGCTTTATCTAGCTCCTACAAAAACTGATCTCATTTGTTGATACATATTTAAATTATTAAAATTAATTAAATAATGTCTAGAATAATTAATTGAAAATGTTTATGGGTGACTCATATCTTCGAATTTTACTAGGCTCAGGAGTAGAAAAATTAGAATGCTATAACCTCTTTTTCAAGGAGTTTATGGCTGCCTGGGGAAAGTGGATAAATACATAAATAAAAAATAGCCAGACAACCTCACATTCATTACTATGCTCGCTATGCTCAGTATAAGAAATGGATATTATGGATGCAAAATGGAAAGGCATGAAGAAAAACTTTCTATCAATAGGATAGTTTGGAAAATAAGTGCAGGTTTTAGAAGAAAAGGGAAGGTACAACTTGATTTTAAGTACAGACAATACTATGTTCAAAGGTGGAGATGTGTAAAATATCACTGGACAGCTATGGCTATCATTCGTTGGGAGGCAGGGGAGAGGGTGGGGTAAGAGAGCAGTTGGCTGGATTTTAGGCGAGAGAAGTAAAAATTTTATGTGCTAACATAAGAGGTTTGATTTTTTTTTTGAAAGCTACTGAGAACAACAGAAAACTTTTAAGAGTCTATCAACATGATCAGATTTGACAAGATGAGATCTTATCTAAAAACTAAAGCAAAAACTTGATAATCAGTTTAAGACTTCCTGGCAATATATGCATTTAACCAAAGACAGGCAATGTCTTTGGTGACATAATCAAAGGCATAATTTTATTGAACAAGTTTTCATATTAGGTCTGCACGATTCAATTTATTAATCCCTACACAAAAATGCTTTTAACAAAGAAAGAAGAAGGTGAATAGTTTTCTAATAAGAGTTCAATACACTCAGTCAACTTTGCAACTACTTCATAGTGTTTCTCCCCTTGAGATTCATCCCCAGGAGATTAAGTTGCCTTTCAGCTCCCGAAATAAGGAAGAGAGGTGTCAGAGGCCACTCTCAGGGGAGAAGGGTGTTGTCAAGATGCTATCTAGATGCACTGTAGAATGAGCATACAGAACAACATGAAAACTCCAGAAGCACACAATTTATTCTCATCCTCTGGGCTACTTAAAAATTCTGATTTTGGTCTAAAATCATATTTGAAAACAAACTTCAATGTAATAAGTTCAATGGCCTAGAGTTCCAAGTTTGTTTGCATTTACACTATCTATAGGCTTTCTCTGATAAGCCTTGTAAATCCCTGTCAAGCTACTTTTTTCTAAACATCCATCTCTGTTTCTGTCTCTCTGTCTCTCTGTCTATGTATCTATGTATGTATGTGTGTATTACTCCGATCAGAATCCTTCAATGACTTCACAGTGGATTGTGGTCTGAAAATCTGACCTCCATACTTGTGGTCTGAAAATCTGACCTCCATACTCTGACTTATCTTATATTTGTAATTCCCTATCCCATGATTACTTCTAAATATTAGGTTAAATTCCAATGCAAATTCAAATTACTTTTTTTATGAATGAGTCAGAAGGCAGAAAATGGTACTCATGCACGTAAAAACCGTAAAATTCTGAAAGAATAGAAAATTGCTCAGGCTTGTTCTTTTCTTCATTGTTTGTCTATTTTCTCATAGTGAATTCCCTTAGAATTCTTTAAATAATTTATACCTCTGTAGTTGACTTTAAATAGAACCAAGGTCCAGAACCTGAGTGCATATTAGAATTATCTAGGGAGATTTTTTAAAAAAATATTGGTACTTGGGGCGCCTGGGTGGCGCAGTCGGTTAAGTGTCCGACTTCAGCCAGGTCACGATCTCGCGGTCCGGGAGTTCGAGCCCCACGTCAGGCTCTGGGCTGATGGCTCAGAGCCTGGAGCCTGTTTCCGATTCTGTGTCTCCCTCTCTCTCTGCCCCTCCCTCGTTCATGCTCTGTCTCTCTCTGTCCCAAAAATAAATAAACGTTGAAAAAAAATTAAAAAAAAATATTGGTACTTGAGTGCCATCCCCAGAGTCACTGGTCTAGGGTGCAGACTGGCATCAGTATTACTTAACATCCCTGTGGGTGATTCTGTTATAGTCAATGAAGGTAGAAACTCATTGAAGTAGAGAGTGGAAGGGTCATTGTAAGTGCGTGACTGTGAGTTCTGTGCCCTCTTCCAAAGTTAGTCTTGGTTAGAACCAAAGAGAAGTAACTCATAAGAGAAAAAGTACCTATTAATTACATCAGAATTGACAATGTGTTCAAAATACCTATAGAGTACTTAATATGTGTGCCTGTCACTAAATATTCACTTAGTATTTAGTTCTAAGACAAGGAATCCACTCTTGGAGAGCATAGAATAAACATCATGGTTACTAACAATCTGGTATTCTTAGAGATGGAAAGTGAGTACTGTATTTCACTTTATGTAAATTATTCTTCAGTTAAAATTATCAAGTATTGAGAAATAAATCTAATGAAAGTTGTGAAAAATATTTATACATAAATATGTAAAATATTACTAAGTGTGAATTCCATCCCTGGTATGGCAAATAAAGTTGCCAGAAGCTGACTCACCCACACATATAAATTTAAATTCAATATAAAATTTAAAAGACACCATGTAAAGGATCTAGAGAATATCTAATTACAGGCATATTTGGAGAAGGGCAGAGTCTTGTAAGAAGGGGCTCATGCAGTTAAATTCTTTGTCTTTATGGTCTGATGGCCTGGAGTTAAGTATGGTGTGGGGTGGCTGAAACTCCAATAGAAACACATGGTCTTTCTAGCCTGAGGAAGGTAGGGCATAGGGAAGCCATTGCTGCTAGAAAGTGAGGGGAATTCCAGAAAAAAGAGAGGCCTGGATTCTATGTGAAACCTCTGCCTAAGCCTCTTGCTCTTCCTGAACTATGTCTACCTGGGAGTATTGTGCCCACAACACACAACATCAAAAAGAACCAAACGAACCTAAATGGCTATTTACGTCCAACAAGGGAGAGTTTGCAGGTAGGTTGAGTTAACTGTGGGCTGACAAAACTAAAGGCATTATTTAGAGAAATGTAAGGGGATCCAGAGACCACATAGCATATCATTCACAGTCTCACACATTCTAGAATGAAATCCAAAGATACTCAACACAATAAAAACAGGAAAATATTACCCATTCACATAAAGAAAAAGGAAGTCAACTCTAAGAGGATCCACATGTTGGAATTGTCAGTTTTAAACTTTAAAGCAAGGAGCTCAAGTAAATTAGAATAACAAGACAGAAAAATATCAGCGGATAGATTATACATATAATATATACATGTTATCTTAAATAATAGATATAATTTATACAATGATTATATAGGTAATAACAGAGTGGACAAGTGAGGATGAAAAAAAATTAAATTAAATAAAAATTCTCAAAATAACCTTTCTGGCAAAATAAACACAATAGAGAAAAAAAGTTAATGCATACCAGGAAGGGAGTTTTTTATGTTTCTGCATGGTTCAGGTTTTTGGGGAAACTTTTACTGGGAGGTGCATCAATGGATAAGATTTAAACCTTCAGGGATGATTCAAATGCTAAGGCACTATCCAAAAATTATTAGTTTACATTTCAAAGAGGAATGAGAATAGGAGCCATGGAGATATTCTAAGGACTGTAAACTAGGATGGCTTATTTTATCCTCCTCACCTCATCAGATACTTATTTACATTCCATAAGATAAGAAACTAGCATTCTTCCCCTTGCATTTCTGAGGAGAAATGAGGAGATTAAGTTTACCTCTGTCAGAGGGAAAGAGGACTGTGTGTGTGTGTGTGTGTGTGTGTGTGTGTGTGTGTGTGTATTCTTAGACATAAGGATGATGTCCATCTGGCTTTCCTCACATCTCCTCAGAGGGGAGAGACTGGCTAAGGGGAAGCAATGTAGTTCCTGCTGCATTGCTAGAAGCAACCGATAGCACTAGAAAGAACTAGAGAGAACTGATCGAACTAATAATCAATCTGTACCTGTCCCAGAAACCTTATATCTACTTTTAGGATAGTACAAATATCAATAGATATTAAAAATTTATTCTGAATGTGAAAAAAAGATAAATGCAGATTATCCAAAGTGAATAACAAGGAGAAAAAGAGATTTAGAACAATAAAAAAGCATCAAAAACATATGGGAAAGTATTGAGGAATTCTAGAAAGAGGGATGGGGAGAAAGAGAGAGAGGTGGACCAGAAGCCGAAAGAGATGATGAAACAGAGAAAGTGGGGAAAAAAATGAAGAGATAATGACAAAAAATTTTCAAAATTTCATGAAACACATATATTTGCCAGTGAATTCAGCTCAGTAAACCCCAAGAGGACAAATATGAAGAAAGTAATGCCTTAGCACTTCAAAGTCAAACTATTTAGAAGCAAAGGGAGAGAATATGGTGAATGCCGCCAAAGAAAAACAACGTATAAAAAACAGGGGACTATTACATTAGAAACAATTGAGTCCAGAAGATAAATGAGGTAGCATGTTTCAAGTTATGAAAAAAAAAAATAATCAAATCAGAATTCAATATTTGGTAAAAACATGCTTCAAGAATATAGGTAAAGATTTCCGGATAAAAGAAAATGAAAAGAATCATCACCTTTTGACCTGCCACTACAAGAAATACCAAAGGAAGTTTATCATGCTGAAAAAAATCAATAGTACAGAGAAACTTGTACTTTCAAGTAGGAATGTGGAATATTGAAAGTGGCTTATAGATGGGTACATAAGAAATACTGTCCTTTTGATTAATTTATTTAAATATGAATGATTATTCGTAATAAAATATATGACATCATCTTGATGGATTTGTATTCTATGTAGATGCAGTGCATCTGATAATTTTAGTAAAAAGGGTGGCTGATGGGGGACAAAAATGAATCTATACAGCTGCAGATTTATACATTTTCTGTAAAGTGGTACAATACAAACTTTAAACACACTGTAAAAAAGTTGTAAGTTGTAATACCATAAGCACTAAAAAATATATAGATAAAAAAATTAAAAATTGAAATAGAATTGAAAAATATGCAAATAACTCAAAAGAAGGTAAGATAGAAAAGATATACAAAGAGGGGAAAATAAAGGAAATTATAAAACTATATACCTAACTATATCAATAATTGAATTAAATGTTAATGGACTAAACACTCTATTTAAAAGGTACAGATAATCGAATGAACAAAAAAGCACAACTGAAATGGGATGTTGTCTCCAAGAAATGCACTTTTATATATAAAGACACAGACCAAACTGGGCTAAAGTAAACTGGTGGAAAATATATTTCATTTGAACAGTACATATAAAAAGCCCAAAGAGAACTTACTAATATCGGATAAGATAAATTTCAAGACAAAGAATATCACTAGGGATAAACAGGGAAATTTCATAAAGAAAAGTGGTATAAGAGACATAACAATCATAAATATGTTATTTGCCTCATAACATAGGTACAAAACACATGAAGAAAAATAGACAGAATTAAAGAGAAGCGTAAATAATTAGAAAGTCACCATAAGAGTTTAACATCCTTTCTACAAATGATAAAGTTAGACAGAAAACAATGGATGGATGAGAACAATACTATCAAATACTTTGTCCTAACTGATATTAAAAAAGCAACTGGGAGTGAAGTTTCATTTCTTATGAAGACAGCTCACCAAGACGGATTTTAGGTACTGGGGCTCGTTAAATTTAAAACAATTAAAATCATAAAGTATATGTTTCAAAACATAACAGAAATAAATAAGAAATCTATAACAATAACACATTTAGGTAACCCAAAATATTTGGAAATTAAACAACACACCTCTAAATAATCCACAGATCAAAGATTATTTTTTTTAACGGAAGGCATTTTAACTAAAGAAAAACTCAAATACAACCTTTCAAAACCTCAAAACCTATGAGGTATAGCTAAAAGAGTGGTTAAATTAAACATAGATTTTACTGTTTCCCAGAGAGGAAAATGGATTTAATTTCAATGAGCTAAGGTTCTACATTAAGAAGCTGAAAAAAAGAGAAGCATAGTTAAAGCAAGGTAAGTAGAAAAATAATAATGAGCAGTAATTGAGGAAGTACAAAACAAAGAAGACAGGAAAAAAAGTCAAAAGTTTTTTTTTTTTTTTTTAATAGATCAAAACAATAAACTCCTACCTAGGATGACAAGGAAGAGAGCAGAGAAAATAATCAATATCAAGAATGAGATACTAATTTCACTATATACCTAAGAATGCCACTTTTCTGCATCACTTCTCTCTCAAGAAGTGTCCCAGTATCTACTTGGGTGAATATTTTAAGGCTGATACTAACTGTATATCCTAAGTTCTTTGTGCTCTTTAATTCCCTTTTATTTATCTTCATGTTGAATGAAATGTCAAATGATATTGTAAAATCTATCAACATATGTACCATATCATAGTTTCTTTTTTTCTTAGGTAGTCTTTCAAAATCAAAGCACTGTCTCCATTAAGTTAGTCCAGGACCCAATTACCAACAGTAAAATGGCTTTTCTTGTAAGGAGGAATTCAGAGAATATGGTTTCTGATCAAACAAAGGGAACCAGAAGCGGTCCCATTAGATGGAGGGCCTACTCCACATACAGAAAGAGTTACACAATGGTTCTTCACCAGACTTATGTATAGCTTTGATAGTTTTGCCTCTTTCCAACATACATACTAAATCAGAATTTCTGGAGAATATGGCTAGATACTTGCATATTTAAAAAAGCACTGCAAATAATTTTGCTATTCATCCCTAGCTATTAAATGCTCAAAAATAAGATTAAGAGGATCATGGAAAAGTATATAGACAGAAAAAATTAAGAGCTGAGGAGTAATTATTATTTTCTACAGACAAACTTTTATCCACAAAAAGTTACAGCTATAGTTTTCTCTCACATGGATTAAATATGAATATTTCAGAGGAATGTAAAATTAGTATTAAAATAATAAAAGTTATGGGAAATTAATTTCTTATTTGATGATGTTTAACAAGCTATGTATGTGGCTTCTGCATATGTTTATCAGACTCTTTGAAAACTAACAGAAAAGAACCTGCCATGTGAATGCAGAAGACCCAATAGGCACAGGAGGTGTCAGTCTAGAATGATGGAGAGGCAATACAGAGAGGAGAAAGACAACATATTTACTGTCGTTTAAATAATGATGTGTGTTTTTTTTTTTCAAAACAACACTAGACATTCAAGAATGATAGAAAGGGGTAATATGAAATTTAGATAAAAGTAAACTCACTAAAGAATGTCTAGACTCTTCAAAGATTCAGTGCATGAAGTGGAGTTCTGGGAAATTAGTTGTAAAACATGGAAGTAAGTATTGCTTAAGATCTTCCTATAGAACCGAGGGACATGACTAAATTATCAAGAGAACACACAAAACCTATATGTATCCAGTTAATGCCTGATTGTTGCATTATACAGTATGTATCATTAATTAACTTCTTAATATAAAAACACAGAAAATGAATTTATAGGATTATTTTGTCAGACATCCCTCCAGTGACAGGAAATCTAAACAAGACATGAAACAAATTACAAATATAAGATGATTAAATTATACACAAACAGTGCGTCTGCTATAATAGTCCTATTATTGTTATTTTCTTTGGCTGTAACCTCTACTACCTGAGGAGAGGGTTCAGGGTTGTACAGATAAGCCAGTGTACTTGTTCATGAAGCCATTTCATGCTTTGTCCTCAATGCTGCTGTACTATCAGAAAAGAATTAGTGACTTCTACAAGGTATCTCTTCCTAATATCATACCAGATTCATAGTTTTCTGCCTAAAACGGGCATGGTCTAAAGGTTTTACATGTTTGTGTCTCTCACAGCCATTGCCATATTATACATGTGGCAAGTCTCAGATGTGATAAACAGATTTCATTATGCATTTGAGCATGTATTACTGATATTATTTAACTAATACCCTCTGTTATGTAGGAATCTGAGGTGTCTTCTGACTACTATGGAATTATACCTGCTGTGGCAAGAGATGGTAAAGCAGTTGCTCACATTTAGAAGAGTTACACATTTTCCAATCCCAAAAAGAAAATATTTTTTTGTACATAAGATATCATCAACTTAAAATTGCATTTTATGGCTTAAAAATATTACAGTGAGTTCTCAATAACATATGTGTTATTCTCTTGAATTTTCAGGAGAAATAGAGATTTTTGTCATTTGCCACCAAGTGGATGCCAATTAATGCAAGGCAAAGCCATAAAATCTAGCAGAAAATTACGCAAATGCAATAGCACTTATGGGAAGTTATATTTAAAAAGCACTTTGTTTTCCGATATTTAGTGGATGTTGGTTATTTTTGACCACTTATCATCCATTCCCACTTTTGCTTAATCATAATAATTTACTATTCCTTTGGCGACTTACACAACCGTCATTATGACTGCATGCCATGACTAACCCATTCCCTGGGAAGGATGCTAATTAACTTCAGGAAACAGCCACTTGATTTTGACCTACCCATTAGTGTAGTCTCTGAAAGGACAAACCCCTTTGCTATTCAGAAAAGACTCTGGGAAAAAAGAAAGCATGTAAAGTCTGTAACTCCCAGAAGGTGATGGCAGATGACTCTCAAGGTGATCTAGCCAGTCTTCTGATAAAGCAAACACCACATAAGTCAGAGATAAGGACCAGAAAAAAGAGGAAGGGAGGGAGAGAGAAAGACAGAGGGGTGTGTAAAGAGAGAGGGAAAGAGAGGAAGGGAGAGGAGAGAGAAAAATGGTAACATTTTGAATGTTGCCTCAACTCAGCATCAAATGATTCCTACAACTGGACTTTTCAGTTACAAAAGCCAGCATTATTGCCTGAACCAGTTTGGAAAAGTTTTCTATTGTTTATATCCAAAGGATTCCTCACTTATGCACCTCTAACTCTGCTAATAGTGTCTTTTGTTTTGTCTTTGCTAAGTATTATTTTAGTAGTTGCAGGACAAATTACAATTGAAGAGAAGTAGATGGTTTGAGAATAGATATTAAGGAAAGAGGTAGAAGGACTTTTCAACAGCAGTCCATAGGCAGTGAAAGTTCCCAAACCACTAGTGTATACTACAGTCTACACTCACCTGAGACAGCACCAAATAAGACTTCAATTCTCTCCTGCCCAGAATTATGGTCTGAATGCTTGGGCATCAGGCAGGCTCATTAATTTTTATGGCTTTTTCCTTTTACCCTAGTCTCACATAACCACTGGCTTAGGTGATTGCTTTTGGGCAGAGAAAACTGATTTGCAATCCATGATCCCAGCAGGGAAAGAGAAAGTTCACTCTCTGGTTAGTTAAGTTCTTGAAGAACAGGGCAGGTATTTTTATTAGATCATGAGAGGGACTGAGTAGGATATTCCAGCCCCCACCAAAGGTGAGCTGACAGGATAAAATACACTTTATTAGTTCAGTCAGTGCGTTGCTTATGCAGTGATCTAATGCCCCTACATACTTGCTATAAAGCTTTCTTAGCACCAGTGAGGGATTTTCATTAAACAAACCATAACCTCTTTCCATTTATTTTTTCCCCTTAGGTTTGTCTTTTAAAAATGTATAGATAATTAAGACCTGAGAAGAAATAGCATCAATTCCTAAAGTCTTGTTCTAAGTAAAATATTTGACTTCTCCCTCCTACCATCAAGAAAATAGAAAAGATATAAACGGGTGGGTGGTGAATACTAAACAAACATGTTCATTGGTTTGGATTCCAACCTGAGGGACTGGGGTTAGGGAGTGCTACCAGAGGATGGTAGAAAAACCATGATTTACAAATAAATGAGGAAGCACAGTGGTTACTGTTGAGGAGTTGCAACTTAGGTAAGAGAGTACGCTTTGGATGAAGTATTGCTGTATAAATGGTGGCTGTTATTAGTGTTATTATCACCTATTTACTTAATATCTATTCTCATACTATCTATTTCTCTTTGATTGTAATTTTTTTTTCTGCTTTTCATGATATGTATTCTAAATGGAATCATAGAATCAAAATGCTTGAAACTTTGGTTAGGTCATGCTTAAATTCTTAACTCTTAAGAATGGGAAAATCTGGGAAAAATCTCCTGACATTACTCATCATGAGAATAGTGATCAAAAAGAGGAGACAAATATGCCTTCAATTATCTTCTCTGATTCCCTTTATCTGGACTTTGACAGTGATAAGCAGGGCCATAAACAGCACCATTCACCTATGTCTTCATCCTTTAAATCTTAGTAGAAGGAACAAAGAACTGGACTGGGAAATGGAAAATTCAGCAAAATGTGGCAAATACACACACACATCACATAGTTAAATAAGACTATTAACCTCTATAATTTCTTCAAATATAAAACTACTTTCTTGGGGCGCCTGGGTGGCGCAGTCGGTTAAGCGTCCGACTTCAGCCAGGTCACGATCTCGCGGTCCGTGAGTTCGAGCCCCGCGTCAGGCTCTGGGCTGATGGCTCAGAGCCTGGAGCCTGTTTCCGATTCTGTGTCTCCCTCTCTCTCTGCCCCTCCCCCATTCATGCTCTGTCTCTCTCTGTCCCAAAAATAAAAAAAAAAAAAAAACAAAAAACAACTACTTTCTTATAGTACTATTTATGCGTTCAAATAAAGGATTTAAATGATTTGGGAGCAACCTTTATGTAAAAGTTATGAAGAATAGTAATGATCTAATACATCAAACTCTGTTACATCACTTTAGTAATATTAGAATAAAAACTAAAATAATAAAAAGTAAAAATCAAGAAGTAATCGTTTAAAGAGATCATGATGGTTTCGATGTATCTGACTTTCTAGGTTAGGGTCAAACTATAATAACTGATTTTAAAATTTCACTTATGAAAAGAAAAGCAAAAATTTTAAGGGTTAATGCTTTTTTTGTAAATTTTTAATTCAATAAAATATTAATTTTAATGTAAGTCTTAATTTTTAAAGTTTACACGATGATGGTATCTTAGATACTTCTAAAGAAGCAATAATGTATATATATTTTAATTTTGTGCATCAATGCTTCACAAGATTCACCAGCCCAAGAGGTGAAAATACTTCCTGGAAATACATTGATGATAAAAAAACAATCTGTCAAAACTGTTTTACAGGTTAGACAGGCAAAGAACGCCAAACGCTGGCAATTCAAAAAATATATAATAATCCATAGTTAAGGAGGAAATAGAGATATATATTTTTCATTTCTACTCCTTGGGAACACATGGAAGAGAAGCTGGAGAATGGACACAGGAAAAACAAAAGTGAAAAACAATGATTATGCAAGAAAATATTTTTAAAAGTTCAAGATGATAAAAAATTTTATATATACCCAAAAAATTGAAATATAAAAATAAAAACACAAAAGTCAAATGACTGAAATTAATTAATAATTTCAATGACAAAATATTATTCAGATACTTTCAGTTATTCTTTTAAGAACTGAATAATTAAAAAAAAGAGACTGCAGAGCGCAAAAGGATTAAAAACTTTGGAGATTTATGTATCTTGATGTTCAACAGCCTTTATCATTTTGTATAATGTCTTTTTTCAAATTGGAAAGGAAAAGGCTCAGAAACAGAGATAAGAGAGAAGGAATGGTGATGGATGTCATCTCTATGTACTCCTCAGCAGAAAAACATAATCTCACTATTCTTTATATCATTTATCCTTTATATTAGATTCCTTTACCACTCCTCATACACTGTTATATACAGTTCCAGAGAGGGAAGACAATACCAGTTTTCTTCAAAGTGATTGCTCCTGTCCCCCTACTTAATCCCTCACTCCATGACCCAAAAGAAACTATCAATAGTGGCAGTCCTCAACCTCTAAAAGGCATAAAAAATGACATTTAAATGGCCTTTGACATTTTACTACTCAATTAGGCTGCCTTAATCAGTGTGTTCCTGACAACATGGTATGCTAGGAGAATTCCAGCAAAAAAGGTTGGAAACAGTCAGAGCCAGACAGGATTAAGGCTGGAGGAAACTAATTCTACAGCCCAAAATTTTGGTACCAACTGCCAGGAGCCTTAGTAACTGAGCCTGCTTGGAGTAGTTACCCAAGGGTTATGACTGAAGCACTCATAAATACTTTCTACATGTAAAATGCATTTTCAAGTTCATTTCCTCCCCTATTGGTGTTTAATCCACTCTTCATTTTCTACCTGAGAAAGTATATTACCATACACGTAAATTAATGAGAATGGAGTTATTACAGAAAAGATCTTAAATATATGCTAAATTTACCAAAGGAAAAAAAAGTGCTCTTTATTATTCAGTGTCCCATTGCTGAGAACTTAAACTGCTCTGGCTATTTTTACAAAAAGAGATTTAAAGTATGATGAACTGAATTATGTTCTCAGCCATTCACTCCTGCTTCGTAAATGGATTATGCAGTCTCAATTTCTACCATGATAACTGCAGTAATTTCACATTCTTTGATGTTGGGATCATCATGTGACTTGCTTTAGCCAATGGGATGTTATCAGATATAACACAAGCATTGACTACAATTATGCTTGTGTGATTAAGGTCATCTCTTACCCCTCTGTCATTGTCATGAAAAAACATGTCTCAGCTACCCAGCCGTGACTAGAGGTATGTGCTTCCTCCAGAGAAAAGCTGCTAAGCTAAGCCCAGTTCAAATCAGCAGACCCCCAACTTACCCACAGACATATGAAAAATAAATGTTATCATTTAATGTCACTGAGAAGCTTTCATTGTTTGTTATATATCCTTATTTCACCACTAGTTGGTTGAAAGCCATAGGGTATTAGGTACTGACATGATTATTTGAAGGGTTAAAGAGCTAACTCTAGACCAAACTTCTAGGAATGACTTCAAAACCAATTAGCTAGCCTACACGGACAATGTCCCTTCTGATATAATTGCTGAGTTGCTATAGGAACCACTAATTCAAATATCGCTTGAATTGTCCTACATAACACGTATGGGAGCAGTTGGCTAATATAATACCTATCCGTGGTTGGGGAAAAAGCAGTAATATACTAGCAAGCCTTACTTACCACATGCATATTAATTGGCCTTTTTCTCATTCATCTTTTCCCACCCCTCCAGGACCTTTAATGTAGCAACAGCAGAGCAGAGAAACAAAAACAAACACAGCCCACCCCCCAAAAAAAAGCTGGGGGAAAAAGTACCTATGGAGAATGAATACAGCTTTTATGCCCATGAAACAGTGGGAAGTTACATCTCAAAGTTTCAAATAGACATGAAAAACTGCTTTCAATGTCTTAACCCTTCTAACATAATTTAGTAATATCAGTAGCACCCAAACTCAGTAGGGACTAAATCCATATGCTGGATTCATGGGTACTGACTTCTGGATGGGTAAACAGTGATCTATACTGTTTACTTGATCTAACAGAATTTCATGGGAGAACTGAAGAATCACCACACTCCTATGCATTTCATTGCCATAGTCCTATAGAGACATCATTATTATAAAATATGAATCTCTTTAAGTCATTTGCAGGTTGATTTAATATAATTTTACAATGTTCATAGAAATATACCATGATAGCCCATAACCTCAGTCTAATTATGAGAAAAACACCAGACAAATTTCATTAATCTGATGGGTACAAGTACCTGCAATTCTCTACAAATATCCATAATTCTCAAAAATTTTAATGCCATCAAAAACAAGCGACGTCTAAGAAACTGTCATGGCCAAGAGTAGCCTGAGGGGAAAGGAAATAAATGTAATTTGGTAACCTGAATGGGATCCTAGAATGGAAAAAGGGTTTTTTGGTATCAAAAACTAGAGAAATCTAAATAAATTATAGGATTTGGTTAGTAATACCGTATCAACATTAATTCATTAATTGTGATAAATATACCATACCAGTGTCAGATGTGAACAGAGAAAACTTGGTGTGGTATATATATACACTCCGTTTTATCTTCACAATTTTTTTCATAAATTTAAAAACATACTAAACTGTAAAAGTTTATTAGAAAAACAAAATAACAAAAAAGAATTCTGTCAGGAAGTCAAGCGGTAAAATACAAATGCCTTTCAGTACAAAGGAAATTTCCTACATAAAAATGCTACATGCATTACAAACTTCCATTTTGAAGAAAGGGCTTGAAAGTCACATGATCCAAATATAATATTCAAGGATCTCAAGTTAAGCTCACCTATGACAGGGAAAAATTGAAAGTATTCTTTCTCCCGGAGGCAGGAACTGCATATTAAGCATAAATTCTAGTAACAAAATAGTTTTATAAACATTTTTTTTTCAACGTTTATTTATTTTGGGGACAGAGAGAGACAGAGCATGAACGGGAGAGGGGTAGAGAGAGAGGGAGACACAGAATCGGAAACAGGCTCCAGGCTCCGAGCCATCAGCCCAGAGCCCGACGCGGGGCTCGAACTCACGGACCGCGAGATCGTGACCTGGCTGAAGTCGGACGCTTAACCGACTGCGCCACCCAGGCGCCCCAACAAAATAGTTTTAAAGAACTGCTGTCACCTTTATTCTTAATAAGGCTTAGAGGGAAAAAAGTCGAAGAGCTGTAAAGTTTCTATATGAAGAGCAACAGGTGAAAACTAGAAGAGCTAGCATAGCAAATATTGTGAAAATCTGAACATAATTACATCTTAAGTTTTTTGTTTTTGTTTTTGTTTTGCCACTGGATTCCTATACCTTTAATTTTTTCCCTGAGATACGACTTTGTTTATAGGTAGAAAGAAATTAAAATAAAACATTTAAACGTGCCTTATGAGAGTTCTGAATGTAATATAAAGAATGACTTTCTTTGTAGTGGGTGGGAAAGAAAGAGAACATGAATAGTCAGACTGAAGAATTTTGTTTTTTTTGCTTATTTTGACATTCTTGAAAAATGCATAATTATTAGAATTAAGATCTTGCTTTTTAAGTGTGGCTCAAGGACAGACAAAGAGCTTGCTAGAAATGTGAAATCTCACATCTCATTCCAGAACTATGGAACAAATTACTCATTTTAACAAAACCCCTAAGTGATCTGCATGCTCATTAAAATTTTCAAAATACTAAATTAATCTACTTAATAAGTACCTCATGGCAACTACCTAACACACACACATATACACACAAACATATACACATTCTTATACATTCATTTATATTACCAAGCAGAAATTGATGAATTCTCACATATGTATCTTCAAAAAGCTACAAGATTAATGAAGTCAGGACTAGAGAAAAGAGATGGAATGGTGCCATATCTGTCATTTATCTGTGTTGCACTGGGATGCTGATTCATTTACTTCATCTGTAAACTGGGAAAGTACCATGAGTTTTGACTGCTTCACAGGAATTTGTATGAGAATAACAACTGGTAATTCATGTGTCCACTTTGCAGTTCAAGGTACTATAACCATATGAATTTTGCCAGGATGATTACTAT
Organism: Leopardus geoffroyi; assembly: GCF_018350155.1. Lineage (NCBI taxonomy): Eukaryota > Metazoa > Chordata > Mammalia > Carnivora > Felidae > Leopardus > Leopardus geoffroyi. Next base: position 97,243,363 of record NC_059336.1, on the reverse strand, counting down.
TAGTATCATTTGATGAAGAGAAAGATCACAGTTGTAAATATTTCTAAGACGACAAGACAATAATAGACAAATTCATAGCTAGGTTCATTTGTTGCTATGGTTATACATAACAACTAGATGAACTGGATATAGAATTTTCATCAGCAGACTTCCTCTTGCCAAGGATACTTTGCATAATGTACACCTCATCATGGGATTCTATCTACAATAAAGGTTTTAACTTTCAATATAGCAAAATCTGTCGAGAAAAAAAGGTTAATAGTAACACTATTAGATCTCCAGTTAAATATTCCCTGTACTAAATTTTACACAAACATCTCTATGATTAATTTTTATCATTAATTTATAGTTAATACATAAGAATACCATTAATTAATATCAACATTCACTGTTAGTCCTACATATGTATAACTTATCTTTCTATCCTCACTTTTCTTTCTGAATTCAAAGTTAATTTTACTGTGACATATTCTAAAAAGTAAATTTGATACCCTCACTGATAACCTTCTCCATCAATATTATTGCTTATTCCCTTATATATAAACTCTCCCACAGATATATCATAAACAGCTATTCAAACCCTTATACATCAAACATTGAGGTTGTTTCCTATTTCTACATGTTAGAAATAAACACTGAATAAATACTCATACATAAGATATGTCTTGCAGATTAGGTTAAAGTTCTTAAGTCAGAATTACTGGCTCAAAGTTATCATATATAAATTTGCATTCTTCCCTGAAAGCTTGTACCAACAGAGTCTCCCAAACAGAAGATGACAATGGCCATTGCTAACTTTCATTCCAACATTGATGATTACCTTTAATAACTGACCGAGTTAAACTACCATTTTTTTTAAACTACCATTTTTTTTAATGTGTAGTCATCAAGCTTACTACCAAAGATAAAATTTTATTTTATAAGTAATAAGTCATCTGCCTTCTTTTCTTCCTTCCATTTTCCTTTCCTTACTTCCCAACCCTTTTCCAAAAAAAAAGTTGAAATTTTTTCTTTATATTGTTCCTATACTGACATGCTCTTTTGACAAAGTTTACCATAAATGCACACAAAAATAAACCTGCCTTTTATTATTAAAAATAATTGGTTGTCAAATGTGTGGCAAACATATTTTTAATCATTTTGTTTTAATCATATTTTGATTAAATATTTGAATTTTGCTATTTTTGATGTAAGATATTTACATTTTTATGTTGTATTAATCCTACCCTTTATTTTCATTTGTTATTTTCTTACCAATTTATGGTGGTCTACTTTTATACTTCTTATATTTTACTCTATTTTTTTAATTCCTTAATTTACTTCAACTTAATGTTATTTCATACTGTGATACCAAAATTTACATTTTGGTATATCTAAATAACTAACACTCTGCCTTCATACCATGTGACATATTTAGGCTTTTACCTGCTGTTTTTAAATGTTACCATTATACTGCTCATTGTAATGTATACCAGATCGTCATTCTGTTTTAACCTGTTCCAATAATGTGTTTATTCCTGTACCAGCAAGAGAGTGTTTTCATAAATACTACAGCTTCTAAAACATTTTACTATCTGATACAGCATTTCCCCTCACGATTCTTCTTTTTTCACATTTTCATAGGTGTATATTCGTTTTCCCTAAAAGTTAACTCACTACCATATCTGAAAGTTCCCATTAAGATTTTTATTGGCATATTATTGAAATATTACCTTATATGGAAGTCAGATATCTATGCAATTCACCCAAGAGTATGATATATCCTTTAAAAAAATCTGTTCTTTTTTGTCCTTCTAGAACAAATTTTTCCTTAAGAATATTCTATTACCAATGGTAGTCTAAATATCTGTGTGTAGTTGTTTTTAAGAAGGAAATTGAAACACACAGCCTATTCTACTCTGAGTTCAATTATACAGAATTTGGAATTGGCACATTTAGAAACTCCCATTATTTAGGACTGCTCTAAAAAAAATAAATCCTTTTCTATAAAGAGAAGAAAAGAAAGTGGTCCCACATGTTAAAGCTCTCCACTGGGCATGCAGTTTGCCCATCTGTCTTCATATATTCTGTACCACTTTAGCTTATGCCTAAATGAAATCTTCCATACAATGAATAAAAAACCCATCCATAAAAATCTACGTGAATAGTGGTTTAATTTTTATAACACTATTTTATGTAAATTATTTTATTTAATTGCAAAGTCAGAATCAGATGAGAAATTTGATGAGAAGCTTGAGGCACAAAAGATGAAATGAAATAATTTAGGTTGCACTGCCAATAAGGAACAAAGATGGGATCAGACACCAGGAATTGCAGAGCACTGTTGCCTTTCAAACACACACACACACACACACACACACACACACACACACACACACACACAGTCTCATCTAACACAAGCCCCAGGATATTTTAAAAGTACTATATGCTTTACACTATCTCATAATCTCATAATTAATCATATGGAGAACTGTCATCTATTAAGATTAGCCACCGTTATACACATATTTTTAAGTAATTGTTTTTAGTTTCTTATGCCATGCATAAGATTTAGATTACATGTAATTTAGATTACATTTTAATATTTATTCAGAGCTGCACATACATTAGGTGGCTTCACTGACAGAAGAGTTCCAATCAACCTAAAAATAAGCTCCTTCCATAAACAATTGCTCACCACTTTCAAGATCAAAGTTAATCTGAAAAGGAAAACATTTCTTGGCTTTTACAACTGGATTTGGAAAAGGAATATTTCTTTTTTTTAAGTTTTTATTTAAATTCTAGTTAGTTAAGATATAGTGCATATCGGTTTCAGGAGTAGAATTTAGTGATTCCTCACTTCCATACACATCCAGTGCTTATCACCACATGTACTTCTTAAACATTTTTTTTGGACTGCAGTCTCATGACAATTAAGTTAAAACAAAGAAAATAAGTTTTTTCTAAAATGCTTAGTCCACATATAGACAGACATATAAAAATGGAATTTGGCACATCTACTTCAAGGCAATCAATAATCAAATGCTCTCTTTGATAGTTCAAAAAGCACCACAGTTACTAAGTGGCAGAGGTAATATTTGAACTCAAAATCCTTCTGTACTCCTAGCTATGTTCTCCTCTATATACAAGAGTAAAACACAAAACAAAGTCATTGAAAATATATAGGAATATATATATATATATATATATATATATATATATATATATATACTAACTTGAAAACAACTACAAAATGAAACAAGAGGAATATGTAAGACTTCCATTTTGTATAAAAGGTATTGGTAAAGGTTTCATTTGGGCAATGAGAATTAATACTGTCACATTCCTGAATTCTTAAATTCAAACTTTCTAGTCTCTAACCACAACCAGTATCCTTTGAATTTTGTCACTTGATCACTCCCACTAAAACTGCCCTCTGACTACATCAGGGTTTTACTTAGTCCATGTTTGGACTTCTCTTATTTTGTCCTTTAGAAGATGTCATCCAAGATTCACAAGGGGAAGCACCATCCTTCTATCAGTGTTTAGGGCCATGTAAGGAACACCCTTAAAACACCTGTCTTGAATAAATACTAAATGTGATTTGTATTTATTACATTAAATTATAAACTCTCTTGGGGCGCCTGTTTGGCTCAGTCGGTTAAGCAGCTGACTTCGGCTCAGGTTATGATCTCATGGTCCGTGAGTTCAAGTCCCACATCAGGCTCTGTGCTGACAGCTCAGAGCCTGGAGCCTGTTTCAGATTCTGTGTCTCCCTCTCTCTGACCCTCCCCCATTCATGCTCTGTCTCTCTCTGTCTCAAAAATAAATAAATGTTAAAAAAATTATAAACTCTCTTGGAGTAGAATAATCATTTTTCCTACTTTTTCTTATACAGCTATATACATAGTATTTCAATAACTGCCTTAAATGTAACACAGCTTCCATTTTTCATCCACTTTGTACACATTCTAGTTTGTCACTGTTATTCTTAGCATATGACACATAGATGGTCCCAGTGCATACTATATAAATATTCTATTCATATTTATTAAATTAAAATTAAACAAGCCATTGAGTTGGCATTGACAATGCAAATGCATAGCATATTTTTTGTTTGAATTTTCAGTACATAACAGAAGACTTTAATTTCTGTTCCTAATGCATCTTTCCTACTTCTCTAATAAACATTCTCATTTCAAAAGTGTTAAAGAGCAACCCCCAAGACTTCAACAAATGGTAAGATAAAGAGTATTTCATAATCACATATCAGAATGAATAATGGTAACATTTTGAATTTTTCTTCAACTTCTACTAACTAAATGAATGGTACTTTAGAAAGGTAATGCAGACTTCTGGAGGAAATGAGGGAAGATATAATTAATTATATCATAGTTGTTTTTTTTTTCTAAAAACAGGGTACCATCTCAAAAGTAACTTAGAAAATTGAAATAGGAATTCAGTCTTATAACTTCTGCATTTAAACGAACCAGGGTCATTTACAGATAGTGGGAGTCATCTAACAATATTTAAATCAAAAATGACTGGGCACCTGGGTGGCTCAGTTGGTTGGGCATCAGGTTTCAGTTCAGGACATGATCTCACAGCTTGTGAGTTTGAGCCCCGCATTGAGCTCTGTGCTGACAGCCCAGAGCCTGGAGCCTGCTTTGGATTCTGTGCCTCCCTCTCTCTCTCTGCCCCTCCCCTCCTCACGCTCTGTCTCTCTCTCCTTCAAAAATAAACATTAAAAATTTTGAAAAATCAAAAATCATATTTTTCTGCCCTTACAGAATTCTTATTTCAAAATTTTCTGAGTTATAATTTAGAAAAGAAGACATAATGTAGTACTTTTTTGGCCTCCCCTCAGGGCAATAGATATATACTTCAATTACATTATCCCAAAAAAGTGTAAGTTTCATATTCATCTTCGTGTTCTCTCTTGCCTGCTTCTAAAACTTTTGGCTGCATTTACTCTATTTTTATAAATTTGGTAACTTGGGGAGTTCCTGATACTCCACTTTAGGGGCTCAGTGCAAAGAAAGATAATGCTGTGTTTTTAGGGTGGGATTTAGGCTTCAAGGGAAAGAATGAGGAGAAAGGGCCTTAGGACAGTTGTATTATTTGAAATTCACCAGATTAAAAAAGCTGGCAGGAATTCAGTGGAAAGGCCTGGAGTCAAGGCAGTATGTTAATGTGGGTAGTTCCTAATCATCCTTATTGTTAGTATTGTTATTATTCACTTTCCTGTTTTATTAAAGAATAATTATCAAAAAAGACAAAGTCATGAGACTTACACACATATTAAACAAATATGTGTTAAAAGTGCTATTTAACTTACTATTAAAGAAGATACCAGTAAGGTGTTACAACCAGTTAAAAGAACAATCCAAACAAAGTCACATTTTTAGATCATAAATATTTAAATGAATGTAGAAAAAGAAGCATGGGTGTTGTATGCAAGTGATAAGTCACTAAATTAGACACCTGAAACTAATATTACACTGTATATTAACTAACTGGAATTTATTATTTTTTTTTAACATTTATTTATTTTTTTTGAGACAGAGAGAGACAGAGCATGAACGGGGGAGGGTCAGAGAGAGGGAGACACAGAATCTGAAACAGGCCCCAGGCTCTGAGCTGCCAGCACAGAGCCTGATGTGGGACTTGAACTCACGGACTGTGAGATCATGACCTGAGCCTAAGTTGGCCGCCTAACCGACTGAGCCACCCAGGCGCCCCTACTAACTGGAATTTAAAGAAAAACTTGGAGGAAAAAGAAAAGAAGCAAAACTGGATTCTTCTATTTTAGAGGAGGGAACTCAACAGAACCTCCACTGGAAATAACTCATTTGCATGCCTGTACAATAATTTTTAATTTCTATCGGTTATTTATAATTTGATAAATAGTAAAACAGCTCAAAAACAATGAAATACCAAATTAAAGAACCTAGAAAAGGATGATACACAGTCCAGTTTTCCACTGATGGCATCCAGGAATTTCTTTGCTTAGTTTCCTGCAACTTGCTTTATCCCTCAGGATAAAAATTTAACCATTTTGGGATCTCCACAATTTGTATAAAATAACTCAAGTCAAGTACTATCCCAAACAGTCCATGACTTTTCCTTCTTTTCTGTAGTACTAAAACCACTGAGTGTCTCATCTATACATACTGCCAACATTAAGTTCACACCAAATTATACCTTAGTTCTTTAGAGAATTCTCTCAATAGGGTAAGACAAAATAATTTGTTTCTATAAAGAAACTCTTCTGATAAAATACACATAACCCGAAATTTACTATATTAACCATATTTAAGTATACAGTACAATAGTATTAAGTACATTCATGATGTGGTGCAACTATTACCACTATCCATCTCCAGATCTTTTTTCATCTGTAAGATTGAAACTATATCCTTTAAACAGTAACTCTCATTTCACCCTACCTCTCAGCCCCTGGTAACCACAACTCTATTTTCTGTCTATATGATTTTGACTACTCTAAGTACCTCATTTAAGTGGAATCATACAGTATTTTTCTTTTAGTGATTGGCTTATTTCACTTAACCTAATGTCCTCAGGTTTATGTCCTCAAGGTTTATCTATGTTGTAGCATATGTCAGAATTTCCTTTCTTTTAAAGGCTAAATGGTAATCCACTCTATGTATGTATCACATTTTGCTTATCTATTCATCCATAAATGGACACCTGGGTTGCTTCCACATTTTAGCTATTACGAAGAATGCTACTATAAACAAGGTTGTACAAATATCTCTTCAGTTCTTCTGGATTATAACTTCTAGATCATATGGTAATTTTATTTTTTTTTCCAGGAACCCCTATACAATGGTTATACCAGTTTACATTCCCATGAAAAGTTCACAAATAGTTTAATTTCTTCATATCCTTGCCAATATTTGTGAAATAACTTGTTTTTTTTTATTTTTTTAAGTTTATTTATTTTACGAGATACAGAAATAGCACAAGAGGGGGGAGGGGCAGAGAGAGGGAGACAGAAAATCCCAAGCAGGCTCCACACTGTCAGCTTGGAGCCTAATGGGGAGCTCGAACTCACGAAACCATGAGATCATGACCTGAGCTGAGACCAAGAGTTGTATTAGCTACCTAGGTGCCCCAAGAAATAACTTGTTTCTTGAACCTGTCCCCAATATCTGAGCTTCCTATTGACATCTGTTTATTTCTACTATATTTGAAGTGCTTGCTACTGGTTTCTGTGCATCATATATCATTAGTTCTATTATTGATGCTAATCATACTTGCCTCTTTTGTCCCTGATCCCTCAGCATCCCTCAAATATCTAGTTACAACTCAATTAAATTGCTTTTTTTTTTATTTATCCTGCATTATTCTTGAACCAAATGCTTGGTCTTAAAATCTAACCATTACTAATAACTAATAGCTGTACGTATTTGTACAGATCCTTCTATGTGACAAACCCCCTCAATTTTTTTTTAGAATATCCTTTAAATGAGATATACTACAAAATTCAAGAACATCATGTAGACACTCATTCTAGAGTTCTATCTTGAAAATACTGCCATTCAATTCCATGCAAAAGTACAGTAAAATAACCGATGTTAGGCAATCACTAAGGGATTACTAATATTCCACTTACAAATGTGTTTACAGTTTATAATCGTGAAAATAGATTGTGCAATACAGATTCTGGATAACTATAGCTGAGGTTTCATTCCAAAGTGACTTTAATTAATTTAATGTATGCTCTAGAGAATCAAGAGCAATTCTGTATATAATACAGATATCATGTAAATAAGTAAAGCAATGTTAACTGATGATACTATTGACAATAATAGAAGTCATTTGTTGTACTTGCATGATACAGAAACACTGAACTAAATTAAAGGTTCTATAAATATTCTGATTAACATTACGCAACAAAAACTAGAAGTACGTTTTATATTTTGTAAATGTAAACAAAGAATGAAGCTGTTTCCTGATTTGGCCAATTCAAAATGCTAAGAATGACAGGGCTAGGGAATCGATGCTAGGTCTATAACACCTCAACTACTACTAGTGTAGTTATTAGCCAATACCCTATATTTTAACCTTACAAAGAGAAATTGGCAAAAAAAAATACAAATGAGAGTGTCTCATACCAATTCCGTTTTGATAGATCACGTAAAAACAAACAAAAACAAAAAGGTCACAGAGCATCCAAATAATAGGTAAGGATATACTGCTGTGACATGTTTTTTGTTTGGGTAGCATGTCTCTGGTTAATGGTATCAGGGACTCCTTTCCTATTGGGGAAGTAAATCTAGGTTCATGACCTTATGTAGCTGTTTGAGGGATAATTGGTCACTATTGTCTCATGGGCTGACTACAGATGTTTGTTTCATATTTCCCATTTGCCTAAATTCAAGTCCTGGAGTTCTTAAACTGTTCTATGAATGACTAATTCTCAATTATACATTACCTTGGCCCTGGTGACCAAAGACATATAATTTACTAATTCAAGACAGAGGTCTTTATTATAGGGTTTTAATAGTAATATGCATAGAATTATTTAGTGGTCCACTCTTTCTCTTCATCATTGCCAACATGAAGTTTCTCAACCTCCATATGATATTTTTCTGAACTTCTGACTAGTATGCCTGGTTATCATGTCTGGTTTTCAGGGTAGTTGAATACAGATTTGAACCACACAGAATCACAGCTGTTTAATCTTCTCTAACGCCTCTTCTGCTGTGACTCATATTTATTAGCTTTTGCTTTTACTCTTATAATTTGGCAGTTCTTTTTCAAATTACTACCATGTAATAAAAAGTTTCAAAAATTAATTATTCTTATCTTCTGTTGGTAACTGTCAAATAGTTTTCTTAAGGGAAAAAACGTGGTATTTATCTGAATAAAAGTAACAATAAATACCTTAGCACTTGCTTTTACAAAGCAAAATCAGAATTCCAGAAAACTTCTGTGTTTCCATTACTTCTGGATCAAGACCCAGTGATGGACCCAGATGGGTTATAAAGTCCAGAGCCAATACTGAAACTCAAAGAAATAGATTTACTTAGGAAAGAGGAATGAAAACCTAAACTCTCTACAAAGACACTATAGATGGTTTTATTGAGAGAATACTGAATTATTTAAACTCTAAGAGAAACTCAGAGTTTATATAATTATATCATGGAAAGTTTATCAGTTTGGGTCCAAAGAGGAGAAGGAAACCACAGAAGAATTTGAACAGAAGAAATTTAATATAAGGAAGTATTCATTACAACAAGATGTTGGAGTAATGAAGGACTGGCTAATAAGAAGGGAAGAGAACTTTAAAATATTCAAGAATATCAGATATAAGGATCAACTGTTACCCTGAGGTCTGGGATTCAGACCTTGTTGAGAAAGCCCAGACATAGCCTACAAAATGGTAGAGAAATCTCTGAGTGCTACACCAGTGGAATTTGCTGGAAATCATCTCCCTAGGATGCTGAGAAAGTTCATGGAGTAATGTCTTCTTGGAAGTATTACACTACAAGTCTGCCCAAAGGACATTTTTGGGAGAAGCCACTGACCACAGGGTAGTGCTGAACACCATACACAACAAAGGTTGGGTGCTGAGGAAGCTCACAAGCAGTGCAGGAACATGGTAAGGGAGCACCAAAACCAGGAAGCAAAACTTTTGCTCCTGTAACATTAACCCATTAACATCTACTAACAAAACTTAATATCATGCCATTTGGCAAAGGAAAAAATATTTAAAGGGCCCAGATCCATTTTTCCAAAGCAGAAAAAAAAAGTATGAATTAGGAGCACTGAGACAATAAATCAAAAGCCAGAAGAGAGATATATAATTTGTGTTAATAAATTTATTGTTTGCTAACTGAAATACCATGATTTCTTGTTGCACTTATTAGGTTTTCCTTAACTGAAGTAAGTTTGCCTAAAACTCAAGGACACTTTATTTTTTTCTAACTTCAATTTTAGTCGAAGTATTTCTGTCTTAATTAAACCATTATAATAGGAAAGAACATTTGTTTTAACTTACTGCATAGTTAACAAAACGTTTTATTGAACTTCATGCCTATTTCAAATACTAATGAAGTTTTCTAATGACGGTAAAAATTTTGTTAGAATATATTTTGGAGGAAAGAGGGAAATACTCAAAGACAGATATAAAGTGATCATAACTGTATATAGAAAAACTTAGATGAGTAATGCCATACAGGGAGAGATGAAGGTTTTCTACTTATGAATGCACCCATCGATTTTTCCAACATTTTCTCTCTCCCAAACAAATCTAAACTGTAAAAGAAAAATCTTCATGCATACCTCTGCTTATGGCTAGAAAGCATTAATATTCTTTGGATGCATTTATAATCCACTAAAATGAACCTCAGGAACATGATTGCTGAAGCTTTAAACCTCTCCACTGAATTTGGATTAAAACCATTTTACTACAGTGGGGCAGGGGGCAATTGAGAGAATACTGAATTATTTCAGAATTATTTGTGGGTCTAAAGGTATTTGTACACTATGGAATCATAGTTATTTTCTCTCTAGAATTAGCAAAAGTACACATAGCATAAAGATGAGCTCCAGCCAAGGAAAAGGTTAATATCAATGTTAATGGTCCAAGCAATTAAGCACGTGAGAGACTGCTGAATTTTGCAGTCTTTAAGTAGGTTATAAACAAAGCACAGAGAAAAATAGGACATAACATAGAAATGGGTTTTACTGTGAGGATGACTTCCCAATTTCCACTCGAAATCAAACGTATGTTTTTGTTTTGTTTTATTTAAATTACTTCCACTTCCATTTCCCTCCTCTATTTAGCATTGTCTTCTTTTCCTAACCATATACTTGTAGGAAGATAACTGCTAGAGATGAGCCTGTTTCCTTGAAGCCACCCTCACCTTCCCTATATTGATGTTTCCTTCTGCTGCTTTCATACTCGTTGCATTATGGCTATTGTTCTAACACTTCCTTAAAACTTTTCATTCCAAGGTCACACTTCTCTCTTCTATTTTCCTTGACTTCTTATGAAATACTCAAACCGATTTGAAATACTCTCTTCCCACAGATTTGTAACACCATGGTAGCTTTTTTTTTCCAACTTCTCTAGCTCCATTATGAGCCCATCAAAACCTAACCAATATCTTTTTTTTTTTTAATTTTTTAACGTTTATTTATTTTTGAAGGAAAGAGACAGAGCGTGAGTGCGGGAGGGGCAGAGAGAGAGGGAGACACAGAATCTGAATCAGGCTCCAGGCTCTGAGCTGTCAGCACAGAGCCCAATGTGGGGCTTGAACTCACAGACTGTGAGATCATGACCTGAGCCGAAGTTGGACGCTCAACCGACTGAGCCACCCAGGCGCCCCTTTAACCAATATCTTGAAGGTAAGCATTCCCCATTCAAATTTCCATCCTTAATCCTCTAGGTTTGCTCTATATTCTGTATGGGGTATTTTATCTACTCCCAGTTATACTATCTTTTATGGCTGGTGACTTCCACATTTATATATTCAACCCAGATCTCTCCCCTAATATTTGGATAGATACATCCATTTGCTTACTCATGGATTCTTCCTTGGGGGCATTATTACATAACAGAGAAAAAGGATCAAAGTAGATAAGATTTCTAATAAGATTAACTTAATACACCATTTTCTACCATGCTACAGGAAATCTTAAAGCAGGAAAGTTGCACGGGTTTTAACATAGGGCTGAACAGAAAACAAGAAATCTGAATACTATTACCATTCTGTGGGATGCAGAAGTATTTGAATCAGTTCTTGAAACAGGAGATCACTGGGTCAAAATCAGTGGTTCCCTGTAAGCTTTGGCAAAAACTAAATTCCATGAAGGGACTTGAACCTTAGAGTTACTTTTTCACTGTAACTTGTTCCCAGTGTTTGTCTTATATTTCTTTATTCCCTACTGGTCTAACATGTCATGTATCCTCGCAAAAGTATTTTTGCACCCTTGAGATTCTGTTACTAGATATACTGTGCTAATTAATTTATCACCTGCACAATTATATTGCCTTACACTTAAAATAAATGTGATCACTAAATATATCTTTATAACCATCAGTAAATTTACTAATCAACTCACAATTATAGGTATTATTTACTAACCAGTAATTTGGGGCCTAATTTCTTAACACCCATTCTAGTAAGTATAGTCATCAGTTACTATTATAATGACAACAACCAATTTTAGTTTTCAGATTTGCAAAAAGCCTTCTTAACCTATTAGTGTCTGCAGATAATTTCAGAAGTACTCAATGTAAATTCAAGTCTAGGTAAAAACACTGCATTGATCCAAAGGTTTACATAGGCTTTATTCCTAGGAAAGAGACATAAACATATGTGCAAAACAGGTAAGTTCATATCACTATTGTTTCCTTCATCCCATTTCTTTATAATGATATGCTTAGACTACTATTATTTTTACTGTTTGTAAACTTCCTAAAGTCAAAACTTTTGCCTTATTCATATTTTTATTTTCAAAGCTTCCATGATCTGGAGATAAATTAATCAATGCACAGAATAATCAAGTATTGAATGAATACGCAAAAAGCATATAAAGTATTCTGGAAGATCACCAAAGGAGACAGGATTTTTAGCAATTAAAAGAAGGTTGCTGGGGCACCTCGGTGGCTTAGTTGGTTAAGCGTCCAACTTCAGCTCAAGTCATAATCTCACTGTCTGTGAGTTTGAGTCCCATGTCAGTCTCTGTGCTAACAGCTCAGAGCCTGGAGCCTGCTTCGGATTCTGTGTCTACCTCTCCTTCTACCCCTCCCCCACTTGCACTCTCTTTCCCGCTCTCGCTCTCTCTCTCTCAAAAATAAATAAACATTAAGAAAAAAAAAAGAAGAAGGAGGTTGCTAAGTCCAAAAAGGGATTTGAAGGAAAGATAGGATTTAAAAAGAAAAGGTAAGTAGAGCCATTTCAGAGAGAATTCCCTGTATAATAAATGGACTGAGAAAGGGACAAGCGATGCATAATTGAAGTATCACCTATGAACAATGAGACACTTGCTCTGAGGTTCTAGGAATTTTATGTATTATCAGTGGGAAGAAATCATGGGTAAAATATTTCTATTCACAGTAGAAATATTCCTGAATATTAAAATAATTTTTTTCAAATTACAAATTCATTAGAAGAGGTAACATTACTTAAACCTTTTTGTAAAATAAATAATGCTATTTAGTTGAATTCAACAAGATTATTGGGCAACTAGATATTGGAGCTATAGATATAAAGATGCAAAGATTGCCATCCTCAGTAACCATAACACAAGTAACAAAATGGCAATAAGTATACATATCAGTAATCACCTTGAATGTTAATGGTCTAAATGTTACAACCAAAAGGGTGATGGAACAGATAAAAAAAGCAAGACTAATCTATATGCTGCCTATAAGAAACTCATGTCAAACCTAAAGACACATTCAGATTGAAAATGAAAGCACAGAAAAGAATTTATCATGCAAATGGATGTGAAAAGAAAGCTGGAGTAGCAATACTTAATATCAGACAAACTAGAACTTAAAATGAAGACTGTAATAAGAGACAAAGAAGGATACTATATAGTCATAAAGTGAACAATACAACAAGAATATGTAACAATTGTAAAAATGTATGTACTCAACATAGGAAAACCAAAATATATAAAGCAACTAATAACAAACATAAAGGAATTAACTGATAGAAATACAATAACAATAGGGGACTTTAACAACCCAAGTACATCAATGGATAGGCCATCCATACAGAAAAATCAACAAGGAAACAGTGGATTTGAATGACACATTGGACCAGATAAATCTAAAAGGTATATTCGGAACATTCCATCCTAAAATTGCAGAATACACACTCTTTAGAAGTGTGCATGGAACCTACTAGGCCACAAAAACAGTCTCGACAAATTCAAAAGATTGAAAGCTATTCAGTTGAACGTGTCTTTTCCAACTACAACATGAGCTATTCAGTTGAACGTGTCTTTTCCAACTACTTTATGAAACTAAAGTAAACCAAAAGAAAAAAAATCTGTAAAGAACATAAATACATGGAAGATTAATAACATTCCACTAAACAAGGAATGGGTCAACCAAGATCAAAGAAGAAAAAAATATATATATGGAGACTAACGAAAATGAAAATGTCACGGTCCAAAATCTTTGGGATGAACCAAAAGCTGTTCTAGGAGGAAAGTTTACAGCAATACAGGTCTTCCTAAAGAAGCAAAAATAAATCAATACATAAGAAAGAAAGAAAGAAAGAAAGAAAGAAAGAAAGAAAGAAAGAAAGAAAGAAACTCAAATAAACAACCTAGCTTACTTCTAAAGAAGTGGGGGGGGGGGGAGAACAAACAAAACCCCAAACCAGTAGAAGGAAGGAAATAATAAAAATTGGAGCAGAAATAAACAAAAAAGAAATCAAAAAAAAAAAAAAAAAAGACCACTGAAACCAGGAGTTAGTTCTTTGAAAAGATCAATCAAATTGATAAACCTTAAGACTCATTGAAAAGAGAGACAGAGACAGAGAAGACTCAAAAGCAGAAATGAAAGAGTAGAAGTAACAACAACCACCACATAAATACAAAGGACTATAAGAGAATATTATAAAAAATTATGTGCCAACAAACTGAACTGAGAAGAAATGGATAAATTCCTGGAAGTATGATCTACCAAAACCAAATCAGGAAGAAATAGAAAATTTGAACACACTGATTACAAACAATGAAATTAAATCCATAATCAAAAATCTAACAAACAAAAGTCCAGGACCAGTTGTTTCTGCAGGTGATTTCTATGAAATATTTAAAGAAGTGATAATAACTATTCTTCTCAAGCTATTATGAAGAAGAAGAAGAAGAAGAAGAAGAAGAAGAAGAAGAAGAAGAAGGAGGAGGAGAAGGAGAAGGAGAAGGAGAAGGAGAAGGAGAAGAAGAAGAAGAAGAAGAAGAAGAAGAAGGAGAAGAAGGACGACGACGACGACGACAAGGAGGAGGAGGGGAAGGAGGAGAGGATGAGGAAGAGGAGGAAGAGGACAAGGAGGGGGAGGAAAGAAAGCTTCCAAATTCATTCTATGAGGCTGGCATTTCCCTGATACCAAAACCAAATAAAGACATAACCAAAAAAATGAACTACATGACAATATCTCTGATGAACACAGATGCAAAAATCCTCAACAAAATATTAGCAAACTGAATTCAGCAATACATTAAAAAAATCATTCACCACAATTACTCCTGGGATGCAAGTGTGATTCAGCATACACACATCTATCAATATGATATATCACATCAACAAGATAAAGGATTAAAACCTTTATGACCATTTCAATAGATGCACAAAAAGCATTTGACAAAGTACAACATAATTTTATTATTAAAACCTTCGGGGCGCCTGGGTGGCGCAGTCGGTTAAGCGTCCGACTTCAGCCAGGTCACAATCTCGCGGTCCGTGAGTTCGAGCCCCGCGTCAGGCTCTGGGCTGATGGCTCAGAGCCTGGAGCCTGTTTCCAATTCTGTGTCTCCCTCTCTCTCTGCCCCTCCCCCGTTCATGCTCTGTCTCTCTCTGTCCCAAAAATAAATAAACGTTGGAAAAAAAAATTAAAAAAAAAAAAAACCTTCAACAAAGTAGGTTTATAGAGAACATACCTCAACATAATAAAGGCTATATATGAAAACCCCACATCTAACCTCATACTTGATGGTGAAAAAATGAGAGCATTTCCCCTAAGATCAGGAATAAGACAACGATGTCCACTCTCACCACTTTTATTCATCATAATACTGGAAATTCTAGCCACAGAAATCAGACAAAAAAAACTAAATAAAAGGCATCCAAATTGGTAAGGAAGAACTAAAATTTTCACTATTTGCAGATGACATGATACTCTATATAGAAAACTCAAAAACTCCACATAAAAATTATCAGAACTGATAAATGAATTCAGTAAGGTCTCAGGATACAAAATCAATATACATAAATCTGTTGCATTTCTACACACTAATAATGAAGTAGCAGAAAGAAAAATTAACAAAACAATCCCATTTATAATCGCACCAAAAATAATAAAGTAACCAGGAATAAACTTAACCAAGCAGTAATCTGTACTCTGAAAATTATAAACATTGATGTAACAAATTGAAGTCAATATAAGCAAATGAAAAGATATTCCATGCTTAGCAGTTGGAAGAACAAATATTGTTAGAATGTCCATACTATCTGAAGTAATCTACATATTTAATGTAATTCCTATCAAAATACTAATAGCATTTTTATAGAACTAGAGAAAATAATCCTAAAATTTATATGAGAGGACAAATGACCCCTAATAGTCAAAGCAATCTTGGAAAAGAAGAACAAAAACTAGAAGTATCACAATCCCAGACCTCAAGATATACTACATAGCTGTACTAATTTAAAAAAAAAAAAGAGTATTGGGGCGCCTGGGTGGCGCAGTCGGTTAAGCGTCCGACTTCAGCCAGGTCACGATCTCACGGTCCGTGAGTTCGAGCCCCGCGTCGGGCTCTGGGCTGATGGCTCGGAGCCTGGAGCCTGTTTCCGATTCTGTGTCTCCCTCTCTCTCTGCCCCTCCCCCGTTCATGCTCTGTCTCTCTCTGTCCCAAAAATAAAATAAACGTTGAAAAAAAAAAAAAGAGTATGGTATGGGCACAAAAATAAACACATAGATCAGTAGAACAGAAAAAAGAGCACAGAAATAAGCTCATAATTATATGATCAGGTAATCTTTGAAAAAGGAGGCAAGAATTTACAATGGGAAAAAGCCTCTTCAACAAATGGTGTTGGGCAAACTAGACAGTTGTATGCAAAAGACTAAAACTGGGCCACTTTCTTACACTATATACCCCCCCCCAAAAAAAAAAAAAACGTCAAAATAGATTAAGGACTTAAATGTGAGACCTGAAACCATAAAAATTCCAGAAGAGAGCAAAGGCAGTAATTTATCTGACATTGGCCATACCAATACTCTTCTAGCTATGTCTCCAGACATAAGGGAAACAAAAGCAAAAATAAACTATTGGGACTACATCAAAATAAAAAGCTTCTGAACAGCAAAGGAAATAATAAAACTAAAAGATAACGTAGTAGAAGATATTTGCAAATGACATATCAGATATAGGGTTAGGATCCAAAATATATAAAGAACTTATACAACTCAACACCAAAAATACCCAAGTAATCCAAATAAAAAATGGGCAGAAGACATAAGCAGACATTTCTCCAAAGAAGACCTACCGACAGCCTCCAAGATACATGAAAAGATGCTCAATATCACTCATCATCAGAAAAATGCAACTCAAAACCACAGTGAGATAACAACTCACACCTGTCAGAACAGCTAAAATCAAAAGTACAAGAAACAAGTGTTGGTAAGGATATGGAGAGAAAGGAACCCTAATAAACAAATTGGTGCTGCCACTGTGGAAAACACTATGAAGGTTTTGCAAAAAAAAAAAAAAATTCAGAATAGAACTCCCATATGATCCAGTAATTCCACTACTGGATATTTACCTTAAAACATGAAAACACTGGGGCGCCTGGGTGGCTCAGTCGGTTGGGCGTCCAACTTCAGCCCAGGTCACAATTTCACGATCTCGCGGTCCGTGAGTTCGAGCCCCACGTCGGGCTCTGGGCTAATGGCTCAGAGCCTGCAGCCTGTTTCCGATTCTGTGTCTCCCTCTCTCTCTGCCCCTCCCCCGTTCATGCTCTGTCTCTCTCTGTCCCAAAAATAAATAAATAAAAACGTTGAAAAAAAAAAACCATGAAAACACTTATTTGAAAAGATGTGTGTACCCCTGGGTTTAAAAAAAAAACATGAAAACACTTATTTGAAAAGATGTGTGTACCCCTGGGTTTATCACAGCATTAATTATAAAAGTCAAAATATGGAAGTGGCCCAAGTGTCCATCGATAGATGAATGGATAAAGATGTGTTGTATATAAATAGAAAATGGAATATGACTCAGAAATAGAAAAGAATGAAATCTTGCCATCTGCAGCAACATGGAAGGATCTAGAGACTACAATGCTAAGTGAAATAAGCCAGTCAGAGAAAGACAAATACCGTATGATTTCACTCATATGTAGAATTTAAGAAACAAATAAAAGAACAAAGGAAAAAAAAAGAGATAAAACAAAAAAGCAGGCTCTTAACTATAGAGAACTGACGGTTACCAGAGGGGATGTGGGTGGAGGGATGGGTGAAAAAGGTGAAAGATAGTAACAGCACACTCATCATGATGAGCACTGAGTAATGTACAAAACTGTTGAATCACTATTTTGTACACCTGAAACTAATATAACACTGTATGCTATATGGGAATTAAAAAAAAAGTTGCCATACTCATCTGCAAGAAGCAGGAAAACATTTGCTTTCTACAGATAAATTTTATGTATTTTTATAGAGATCGCCTGATTTTGTTCTCTTGACTGTATATTATAGGATCATCCTCCCACAAGTGTCAGGTGGTAAGTAGTGATTGTGGTAAGGGAATGGTATGAGAGAAGGGAAAACAGGGAGAAAAGGGTAAAACAATACTTTGCTTTTATACAGATTTGCAGACTAGAAGATAAAGGACTCCATTAAATAACAACAGAGATGAAATGGGAGTTTAGAGATTTGCTCAGTAAACCCCACATGGTGGAAACCAGATGTCTCCATTTGAAAAGTGGTGAGCCGGGTGGCTCAGTCGGCTAAGTGTCCAATTCTTGGTTTCGGCTCAGGTCATGATCTCATAGTTTGTGAGTCTGAGCCCCACATCAGTCTCTGTGCTAACAGCATAGAGCCGGCTAGGGATTCTGCATCTCCCTCTTTCTCTGTCCCTCCCCACCTCATGCTCACATGTTTCTCTCTTTCTCTCAAAATAAACAAACTTGAAAAGTGGTGATAGTCAAACATGGAGAATTTAGCACAAATAAAAGTCTAATTTCTTACACTAGATAGTAAACTTTTAGTACTTATTTCCTTGAGACAGCATACAAATAAGATAGGCAAATGCCATTTCAAGAGGAAGTGAGATCATGTTTTGTGACACAAATATTTACACTTATTTATTTTCTAACAATCTGCTAACATGCAGTTTATATCCTATTTTCCTCAGGATCCAGTCCTTCAATCTTTTAATTAAAACTATATTCTCGGGGCGCCTGGGTGGCGCAGTCGGTTAAGCGTCCGACTTCAGCCAGGTCACGATCTCGCGGTCCGTGAGTTCGAGCCCCGCGTCGGGCTCTGGGCTGATGGCTCAGAGCCTGGAGCCTGTTTCCGATTCTGTGTCTCCCTCTCTCTCTGCCCCTCCCCTGTTCATGCTCTGTCTCTCTCTGTCCCAAAAATAAAATAAAAAAACGTTGAAAAAAAAATTAAAAAAAAAAACTATATTCTCTTCATAATATAACTAGAAGAATGATCTCTCCGTAAGAGTAAGCTCACATATTGCCATTTTTATTTTTGTTGCTACTGTACATAGAACACCTACTGGATTCAGTCTTGAATCAGATTTAGTAACAGGTAAGTTTGGGGTCTCCACTAGACTGAAAGCCCTGATGGGTCCTTGAGTCATGACTGTATCTTCGACAGTGTGCAGTATAGAGCAAGCATTCCATAAATGCTGATCAAACTACACAAAGGTCCACAGAAGGTAACTAACATGAGAAAAGCTTGAGGAACAGCCAGAGTTTTATAGTTGAAATATTAAACATGATCTCTCATGGTCATTTTCACAAATACATTCAGATGTTGGAAGTAGAATTTTTATGGTTAAAAAATATATTTGTTCTCCAGTGTTCTATGTTTCCAGTCTCATATTACTGAAAAGGTAGAAGAGTCACCAGTAGTTCACAAGTTCTATTATTAATTGAAGTGTAGTGTTTCCGTCTTTAAAGCACATTCCATCTGGAGATACATGATTTTTTTTTCTGGTATAACATGTTTATAATGTATGAAGATGAAATCAAGTATATCTAAGACCAGTGGAAAATCAAAGAACATTGATATGGCCCAAAATTATTATAACACTAGCAGCCAGAATAGGAAAAAAAACCCATGAAGTTTTCTTGTTTCTATGACAATCACATATGGAAATTTCTCATTTCTAAACAGGAAAACAAGAGAACAATGGACTTCATAAAGTGAAGTTCAGCTCTATTTAATTATAGATTTTTACTTTCAAAAATATTTGTTGCTCAAACCTATAAATATTTATATTTATTTTTACCTGATCACATGAGGGACAAATCACCCTGGGCATTTTCAAGTTCCTACATAAATTCTAAGAGTGACTATATTTTTGCTTCTTTTACCTCCTCTGATGAGAGGCCATTGTATATCGCAGTAAGGTGTCAAAAAAACTTAAGTGAAGAACAGCCTCCATCACTTATGCTCATATAAATTCCAGGAGCTTGTGGGTTGGTAGCAATCAGATACATCCTGAACACAATGCGTTGATTTATATCCCAATGCTTTAGATATATGTAAGTACATGTGAGTGTGTCATGCACAGATAGAATAAATTTCTAATCAAACCCTTCTCTGCTCCTTATTATGAATTTACATCATCCATTCCTACCAACTCTTTCTTCCCATACCTGTCATGATGGATTTTTTCAGCCCCATGCAATGACAATTTCTGTAATGCTAAGACCTGCTTACAATACTCTGCAGTACACCAATTTCCTACTATAGGAATATTTCTAGAGCATTTAGTAGTTGTCAAGATTTTTTATCCATTTGTGTGTTTAATTAATAAAGCTTCAAAATTATTTTTTATTCATTTGTGTTAGATGGACCCAAGCAAACTTGGTTTGTCTAAGGACATATTATATAAAGTACCTATTACAGGTAGACATACAAGGATCTGCCTAGCAAGCAACATGGATACATCAGAAACATGAAACAGAAACAATATAACTCCACCAATGTTGGAGATAATTATTCTTCATATAATCAAGATGGAGAGAAGACAAAGGAGGTATCCGTACCCCCTTCCCCCCCCCAATCATTAATTTAACCATATAGAAATGTTCCAAAGTGTTTATTCTATAAAAATGATAATTTCATGTGATCTGATGTAATATTATTCTTGGGTTATACTCTAAATGCTCAGAACATACTATTGTGATGCTTCATGAATGTTCATCCTATTTTCTAGTGCTTTCCTTTTTCCTACCTTTTTCACAAACTTACTGTTCCTTCCTTCTCTTTCTCTGATAGAATGCTATCTCACCAAATTTCTCATGGTCAATAAAACACTATCCTGATTTCACCTCTGTGTGGCCCAGCTCTCACCCTCGGGTGAATCAGACTCAATTCACAGCTGTAAATATCTATTTCAAAATCTCATTTTTAAAATGCTCCAGTGCAAACAGCCTGAGCTTTTGTAAGTGAAGTTTAGTGACTATGCCTTTATAGTTGAGAGGCTTTTTATTTCACAAATGCCTAGCTCTATATGAAGGTCTTTTAACTGTGGAATAACAACTTAACTCACACCTCAGTTTTTGGCCTTCAGAAGGAGCCTTCTATGTGCCTTGTTATAGAAGTTGGTAGCAGCTTTCCTGCCTCCCAGTCAATATAAGATTAGAAAGAAAAGTGTCAGACTATATCATAGTTCAAGTCTTAGACTGGTGTTGATAATGTCCTAGTCTAGGATGTATCCCCAATAAGCTTTGTGAGTGTGAAAACTGTTAAGAGGCTTGTGTTTTCCAGAAGACTCCTTATACCTATTCTAGATGGCAATTTATAATCTGATTATCTCCTGGAAATCTCTGATCTTTATTCCATAATATGTTTAAGTTGCCAACACTAATTACATTCATTAAAAATTTCCAAATCCATAGCTACTCATAGGTTCAAAATGCCAGGAAATCCGTGTTACTTAAACAGAAAAGAAACTGCATATGCAGTAACTGTGCCACATTTGATCTGGTGCCAGAAGCCATATGTCTTCA
This sequence comes from Leopardus geoffroyi, assembly GCF_018350155.1. Taxonomy (NCBI): domain Eukaryota; kingdom Metazoa; phylum Chordata; class Mammalia; order Carnivora; family Felidae; genus Leopardus; species Leopardus geoffroyi. The sequence goes on along the minus strand of NC_059336.1, from coordinate 97,221,420 downwards.
CAATACATATTTCACATTGCAGAGCTTGTGACCAAGGCACTCTGCCATAATATAGATTCTGAGGTTGGTTGCTTTGATCTATGGGGCATTAGTAAGTGTGATACAAGCTGTGACTGAAAAAGGACCTATTCATTTAAGGTTTGCCCTCTTTCTCTGTACTTAGAATCATGAAACCAAATACAAATCAGTCTGAACTATCCCGATAAACCACTTTGAGTAGAATTGAAGCTTCCCAGTCAACAGCCTGCAAAGTGACACACATATGAATGAGGCCATCTGTTTTGGTCACTTCAAGCTGCATTGAAAACAAAACAAAACAAAACAAAACAAAAACCAAAGTGGCTTAAAACCAGATACACTTTTCTCCGAAACATAGTATTTGGGTGTTGCTTAGCAAGGTAGCTCAGCTGGAGTAGCTTAAAGGTTGCAAGCTAAAGTCATCTGAAGACATACTCTGGTAATTGATGCTGACTGATTGGGTATGTCCAGGTCCTTTCTGTGGGAGACTTTTAGTGTGGTCTCTCTGTATGGGCCATTTTGGACTTCTTCTCAGCACATTTGGTTGGTTGAAGAATGGGTATCTCAAGAAACAAAACTGGATAGAAACTGTAAAAACTCAGAACATAGCCTCAGAAATCACACATCTGGGATGGAACCACTCAGATCCAAGGGGAGGAAATATGGACACCAGCTTTCAATGAAATGTCAATATCACAAGTTAAGAATAACACAAGAAATGGGATATACATTGGTGTGGCGATTTTTGGAAAATACCACTCACCTGATTATCCTAGACCATCTAAACCCTACTGACCTGCTAGCAAACCTCAAAGTCATGAATAAACCCAGAAAAGACCTGTGTAAGAATCACCCAAGTTCCAGCCCAGTATACTGTGAGATAGTAAATAATGGTTGTTTTAAACCTCTATGTTTTGGAATGGTTGGCTATGCACCAAATAATGATACCTAGAGACACAGTGCTTCTGTCACAAAATAAAAACAGGCGATACTGGCTTGGTACCAGTCTATGGGCAGATGATGGGAAGAAAAAAACAAAAACAAAACACAAAACACACACACACACACACACACGCACGCACGCACGCACACACACACACACACACACACACAATGGGAAAGCTGTTATAGATAACTAGAAAGCTAGAAAAGTATCAAAGAAATTGTTAATATGGCTGGAAAACTGATGAGCAAACTCAGGAGAGACTGGAAAAGAGATAAAGTTTCCTTCAGGCCCTCCACAGAAACAACAACAGCTATCACCTTAACACACTGCTAGGATTAGCATTGTTTCCATATTTGTAGCATCTCAAATATTACTTTTACCCTGACCTTAGTAACTGTCTTAATGGAGCGTATCTTCTAGGGCCCTGAAAATTCTATCTTCCAAAAGATAACCTTAAAGTTGTAGCTACTTTGGTCTGGAAACTCTACAATGCTCTTTCACCTCTGCTGCGGTGTAGCTGTTTCGTAATGCACTCCCATGAGCTGACACTGTAGTAGCTTCTAGTCTAGGGAGCCAAGGGTTTCCTCTTGTGCCCAAATCCCCAGAATTATTTTATGAAATGTATGTGCTTGAATTCTAAAATCCACATACTATTTTATCTAGGGTGTTCAAGAGACGAAAAATGGTTACTGAGGTGAGGGTCCTCATAATTCCACAAAATATGCAGCACTTCTTAGAATCTGCCTGTTTTACAGCATGCATACATCTAAGTACATGATACAAAAGTGCATTCAAAACTAGTTTATGAAATGGTACATATGACTGACAGAATTCTGATAGGTATGTTTCCAGACAGCATTCCCTCTGGCTTATATGATTTTTTTCCTCTATCTTAGCTCTACTTCTATTTGTGCACTGGCATCAAAATTCTCTCACTACCTACCTAGTCCTTCTTAGTTTAGTATACTTCTTGAATATTAACACCATAAAAAAAAAGAGGGTCAACTCTCCTGCTAGAGGGACGGGACTCTCTTTGGATCTGTTAGGATGACATGCCCATCCTTATACCACTCACTATCGCCAAGAGAGTTAAATACTCGGAAAGTATTCTCGATCACTTTCTTTTTATGCCTGTAGTGAGAAGGATCAGATTTGTCAGAGCATTCTAACTTATGAATAAGGGAGACTTGGCTATTCAAAGAAATGCTGAACAGATATGCAATCCAATGTCTACCATAGCTTCAATTTTTTTTTTTCAGTGAGCCTTTGTTGATATCCCAATTTGGTTTGGTAGCTACATAACTAGGTTTGCCTTCTCTTTTCACTATTTTCAAACTGACAATTCATTTAAGACACTTCATGTCCCTGAGACTACAGCTCATATCAGCCTTCAGTGCCCCAAATACAGTTAAACTACTGTGCCTAATGGGCTTTAAGGATGGTGAATCTTGGCCTGGCCCTTAGCCCTCTCTTTCTGTGCAAAAGTTTGAGAGATTATGGTTCTACAATCTCAAAAGTAAGGGAAACAAAGAAGAGGTTGTAGAGGTGGTGATGTTGAAACAAAATGTTTATTGATTTTCAACAATTCTAATTCTAATCTACTCTCTCATGAACTTCACTTTGAACATGCATTTGGATTTATTCATAAAAATGCCTTTATTAAGAATTTGTCCTCTGTAATGCTATGCAAAAACTTGCTTTCCAGGTCAATCCATATGAGTCTTATTCATGTGCTTGGGGAAGGATTGACGGACTGCAACATACATTAAATACATAACGAAAGCTATGATACAAAATCTATTGTCTTTTGAAGTGATTGTTCATGATTTCAGAGTTTTAGAACAGGTGTAGCTGAATAGGTTTAAAAATATTTTCATAGACTTTCCTTCTCAAGCAAAAATATTATTCTGAATCTCTGAAACCTAACTAGGACTTGGGCAATTTAAGTTGGGTAATGGATATACGTGTGTGTGTGTGTGTGTGTGTGTGTGTGTGTGCTTGCGTGTGTGTGTATGTGTGTCCTGAGTTGGAGAGAGAGGTAATATGAGAGAGAAAGAGAATCTCAATTTATTTTATAATCTTTATATATGAAAGTAATTTCTTTAAGTGGACAAGATAAAGTTGTATGAAGAAAAATATGATCTTGTTCAAACATATTAGCTAATTAATGTGCACTATTATTGATTATTCAGACACTAAAAGGGTTAGAGCAAGCCAGCTACAAATATTAACAAGGCTTAATTAAAATTGATCATTAATTTTTAAAGAAATATCAAGAGAGATGCACAAAGATTCATTTTATGTGCTTTCTACTAAAGCCTAAGAAAAAGGAGATTCAAGATGTAAAAGGTAATTAAAAGGATAATACCTGCTTTGTCCATCCTTTATGCTTGATTTCTTACAGTCATGATTTAGATTTTTATCAGGCTTTTTTTCCAAATCTATCAATGTACAAACACTTTTTGATGAATATGCCCTTGATGTTTCATTTGCATTACTATTCCTGATAACACTAATAGGCAACGATTGCTACATATCCCAAACACAAGTATAATATAAAATTCTCTTTTCTTCTTATGCCAAATTCCATTACTCGGAGAAAGCAGTATATATATATATAAAGACAACTTTCAAGCTTTGGAACTCATTTTAATTTTCTTGCAATGACTTCAACAGTGCTTGCAAAATAAAATTCAATCTCCCTGCAAGATATAAACTCATAGAATGTTTCAAGTACCTCTCCCATCCATCTCCAAGCCCTATATACTATGGGTTTCTGAAAACTAGAAAGGGGTCTTGCTTTATTCATCTTCCAAACTATTGTACTGAAAGCAAAAATTTTGGAGTCGTAAGTTGCCCAGTATATTTTTATAGGTTTACAGAAAGTTTATTGAGAAAAATCAAATGGTTGTCCGAGTCCATCACAGATAATGAAGAGAACATGCTAAAAATAAAGTGTTCTTCCATCTGGTTACGTTGTATTTAGGATAACAGCATGCCAAAGTGCTTCCTTTCTACTAGTGTTTTCAAGTAAATAAAAACAGTCAGAAAAGTTTAAAAATTTTGAAATTTCAGAAACATTTTAAATCCAAGAAAGCTAGCGCACACTGCCTCTTGTCTTCTCATTCAGTATCTTTTGGTAGACAGAATGCTTCTCTTTTTCTTTCCCATTAAGAATCCTATGACCAACATAAGCACTTGCCTGCCCAGTTTTTTTCCATCAAAACTTATTTATTTAAATAAACACATATTGAATACCTTATGTTCCAAAGACAAAGACAAAGAGATAAAAATCTGACCTAATTATATCTGCCATCTACTAGTAAACATATACCATTATTAAGGTATAATACTTGTTGGTTAATTTAATTTGTTTTACATCCCATATTTTATTTGTGTACCTTCAAAAACAAATCATTCCCTGTTATTGTGACTGATATTTGTTTTTGTAGAAACAGATGGAATCAGATATGGTTCTTAAAATACTTTTTTTCTCTAAGATAACACTGGATGAAGTAAGTTTGAGAGGTCCTACTTAGAACAGGCTCTGAAAGAGATTAAAATGCATACATCATTTTCCTATCCCTTGCTTAATGTCACAAGCTTTCATGTGGTATGGAATAAATACCAACAAGGCATTCTGCACCAGAATTCCTCAGCCTGGAATGCCTTGAGCATGTTTTTATCTATCTTTTCCCTTAGGACTATAGTAATGTCAAAAATTCCACATTTACTTAAATTCCACATTTACTTAAATTAACTTTATAAGGAGTTAAAATTGGCATCTATAATCAATGTCATCAGTCAGTGGATGAAAATAATGTAAAATAAGAGCATTTTCTTGTTCAAAATATTTTTTACTGGGAAGTTTCAGAGTAAAAATATGAATTTTAAGCATGCATTTTTTCACTCATTATTATGAGACAAGTGATTTATTTGAACTATATACAGAAGAGTAGAAATAGTACTTGAGATCAGAGGTAAATTTGTTCCAATTTACAGAATATTTCTGGTCATTTGGATTAAAATAGAACACAATCCAATGCTTCATTTGAAATTTAATTATCCTGATCAATAATTCAAGTAATTTAGGGAGACCTATGATGTTTGTTTATAAAGTGAAATATTTTGCCTAAATCATTTGGCAAATTGGTTTTCATTTCATTATGTCAGAATGTGTCCCATTTAAAATTTTCCCACTGGATATTTATGAAGAATACCAAATTGACTCTGTAATTGTCAGGTTTTCCAAAGTGAATTTGGTACAAAATTATAGATTGACATTTATGAGCCCTATATAGAGGATTCTCAATGTGTGTATTTATATTATTTTTAACGTATATTTTTGTCTCTCCTCCATGTAAGACTAATAGTTTTGGTCACTGCTCTATATCCAATGTCTAGAGAATTGGTTGCTATGAGTAGACATTCATGGTCTTTTATGAAAGAAACACAAGAAAGAGAGAGAGGGAGATGGAGGGACAGAGAGGGAGAGAGGGACAGCAGGACAGGGAGAGAAGGAGAGGGAGAAAGTGAGAGGGAGAGGAAGAAAAGAATAAATGGACAGATGAAATCTCTCTTCAGAGATCTAGGACTGAGAAAAGGCTTTTGTGTTTATTCAACACCCACACAGAGTACTCCACCAGTTCCATATTCTTGAATCTAAAAAATGTAGGGATGGCAATAAGGAAATGACCCTCAGAACTGGGAATTATCTGCAAAGGAGTCATGACTTATATAGCATTATTTTTTTCCTATTATTTAGGGGTATTCAAGTATGGAAAATTAATTGAGACTTTTCTCCAAAAAGACCCCTGTGAGCATATCATTCACAACTCTTGCTCTTGAGCTCACTTACCAAACATATATTCATAAAGTGCTTGTTATATACCTAGGAAGATAAATCTTAGAAGCAAATATTCCAAAAAATTCAGAATTTGCAGCAAATTTTGAGGTCCATCCACCAATCAAAAACTTCAATGACTTCTAGCACATGTTTCATACTTCTACTACTTAAGGCAACCTGTTCTATTTTAGAGAAAATAAGTCATTGACAATATCTTTCTTATAATAGGAAACAAGTAAAAAAAAAAAAAAAAGGCATCCTCATAACTTCCACTGAGTTGACTTACTAGAATGATACTATAAAAATAGCATCTACAGCTAAAGCTGGCTTTGCTATTCACAGCTTTCCACCTGATACTGACTATGTGGAAAATTGCAAGAAGTAATTAAAACTCTGCCTTTTGTTATAAAAGAAAAATAAGAAAACAAGTTGCTTCAACCAGTAAGGCAATTAAAATAAAGAGGAAGTAAAGACATCCAAAGCAATTTTTTTTAATGGTGCAAAAAGATACTTTCATTATAGCATGGGGACAGGACCTGTGGCTAGAAAGAGCAGGACTGTGACACATTTTTAAATTGGAAGGGTAGGGTAGAGATCATGGATTTCTAAAGGGATTTCCATATATTAAAGAAGACTTACAGGATCCTGGAGGTTTGTCTATTGTCTATTGCCTATTGTTTTAGTCTCTAGCAAACATTAGTATTAAGGCAGCCAGGTGTTCCTGGAGGAATGTCACACTCTGCATGTCTCAGGTATTTATCACTAGGCTGCAAGTTGTAAGGAAATTCAATTTTATCTACATTCCTCTTGCCTTTGTTTTCCTCATCATTTCCCGCTCTTAACAATTTTGACCCTGAAATCTTTAAGGTTGCTGAGGGTGGAAGGTCTTATCTTCTCTAGCTTCTTCCTGCTGAATAGGGTGTAGAGATATTCCTACCTATGGGTCAACATTGGTTAGTTGGGGGATTTATACATGGAGTTACAAAAGGCAGAGGCAGCAGAGTACAAGGTAGAGAACATACATGAAGAAATAGAAAGGATCATCTATTGGCTTGAAGTTATGGCAGTGAAGGAGTCTCTGCACCAGGTGGAGAGACACCAGAAAAGACAACAAAAAAGGGTTAATATTATTATGAGAAAAAGAAGCCCAATAAAAAGACCTAATAGTTGTCCAAAATCCTCCTCCAGCCCAGGATTTTAACCAATTACTAATGGAAAGAAAGAGGTTGTTTAAAGTGCTAAATTGAGCATTGGTATCTTTTAGCCATCCTGTTACATTTTGTGATAATCTGGAACACATACACAACCTTCTTTTTTAATAATGACACATATACCACCTCATGCAGCTGTTCAACCATTTAAGGCCATTTGATTGTGTAGAATTGCTTTACACATTTGAGTTATTTCAGTGTTTAATAATATAAGAGTCATGTAAGGCCTTATTTGTGTAGCAGGTAGTGTTAGCCATCAAATAGACTCTATTTTGTTTAGCAAGCAAGCAGGTAGTTAATAAGAGCTGTTTTTATGGAAAAAAAGAAAAAAACATAAGTTAATGATTGGAGCAAATTATAAACCCAGGGTCTGAGTCTCGAGGCCTGCCAATGAGATTTTTAGCTGTCAGGTTTGAAGCAACTTCAGATGGAGTGGGAACAGGCAGCTGGAATCAGATTTTTTTTTTTTTTGGTTTGTAATTCAAATGTCTCGGGGATACTTTGAATCATAGAGCAACAAGCACAAAGATTGTCTATGCATGAGTTTTGGGGCAATTTCTCTGATGCTGACCTCAAGTTGTCCAGCATCAGTTTTCAGGACTTTAGGAAAAAGGGCAGTTTTAGTTTTTAATGACTGTAAGTTAAGAGAATGGAAGAAGATTGGAAACCTTCGTTTGGAGAGCCATCACCAAATCTTTGAGGAAACCAGATGAATTCAGGGTCTAGTTTAGTTTATAATAAATAGTATTAAAATTTAAGATTTACAAAGATGTGATATTGAAACATATTTTCTCTGTATAGCCACCCTGATTTTTATTAAAGATAGAGAAATCAAGACTGATTTGTTTGTGAAAACAAGTACAGTTTTAACAAACTTCACTTAATTATTTATATTAGCTCAGCAAGAATAGTGATAGGCCTCATGGATCTTTTAAAATATGCTTTGCTGGAACTTTTTATAAGGAATCTCTAGATTGAGTTTTTAATAGCCTCGTTAGTCCAGAAGCCAAGCCAAATACTTGTCATCAGACAGGCTTGCAATACCTGTATGTTTGAACGAATTCCTTTTCTCAAGGTCCCCAAAATATCCTGAGGTTCCTGCACCTGAACTTAGGCAAATAACTGCAATTTCCATGAAATAAGAATACTCACTGAGTGTTTCTGAATTCTGGAGGGTTGAGGTAGAGGGAAAAGTTATATGCTTCAATTTGTTCAGAAAGGAATATTCATATTTCTGTATTTCATGGATATCTTAAGAGAAAGTTTCCTTAATCTGGAAGAGCAAACATTAGAGAACCAACAATGTTTCAAACAAGAGTCACAGAAACTATAATCATCTTCCTCAGTTCATTTAGTCCCATATTACTAATTCTTGTTCAGTCTGAATTCAGCTTTTTCTACTAGTTCTGAAAATTCTTATCCATTTGAGTTTCATGATTCTAAAGATATAAAAATGCTGTATTTGTCTTTTTCATGAATCTCCTTGAAGATGAATTTTGCAAGAGAGTAAGAACAATAACTATGCACGATAAAAGACTCAAAAAAGGAAATGGTTAAAGATCTGAGAGTTCATTATAATAGAGCTGACAAGGAAATCTGGTTATTTCTGTGAGATACCACATTTTAATAGTCAGAATGTCAAGTGACAACCTTATACCAGAACATATTAAAACTTCAGGGATTTCATGTAATTTCTAAAACAGTTATAGCATTTACCCAAACAACATAACCTAAGGCTTACCATTATATGTTTTGACAGTGCTTCCCAAGTAATTTAACATACCAAATAAACAAACCTAATTGGTCAAAAAGACTTCATTTACAATTCAAATCTTGGGGAATTTTGTTAAAACCCTCAGAAAGTTTTGAAGCTCATGCCTAAATAGGATTGCAGACCATTAGAAAAGTAACCAACTTAACCAAGGTGGCAATAAGAGATTCTACAGGAAGTTATACCATTGTTAGTAAAACATAGCTCATTTAAGATTGATAAGTCTTAACTTTCTTAAGTAATCAGATACCTGACAAACAGATACCAAAACATAAAAGTTTTGGTTTTCCAGGCAAAGAAAAGAGAAAGGAGAAGGAGAAGGAGAAGGAGAAGGAGAAGAAGGAGGAGAAGGAGGAGAAGAAGGAGGAGGAAGAGAAGGAAGAGGAGGAGGAGGAGGAGGAGGAGGAGAAGAAGAAGAAGAACCACCTTTGTTTACATTGTCTTATCAAGAACAGAGGAACAATCCAAGAAAACTTTGTCTTTAAAAAAAAGCAGTTGGGGCACCTGGGTGGCTCAGTCCGTTGAGGTTCCGACTTCAGTTTGGGTCATGATCTCAGGGATCATGAGTTCGGGCCCTTTGTCAGGCTCCGTGCTGACAACTCAGAGCCTGGGGCCCACTTCGGATTCTGTATCTCCCTCTCTCTCTGCCCCGCCCCCACCCCGACTCGTGCTCTATCTCTGTCCGCCAAAAATAAATAAATATTAAAAATTAAAGAAAAAAAGAAAGCAGAATTTCAATCTTATGCTAGTGCAGTTTTAAAATCCATCAATTTCAACCTTTTATTTATTCAACCTACTCATTTAAAAAAAAAAAATCCATGAAAACTTTGAGACAAAATTAACCATCATTTTAAGTCATCGTTTTGCTGACAGATTACAGCAGAGATAACAGAAACAACTTCAGTAAACCTTGGTAGAATAAAAGTTTTATATTTAATGCTGATAACTCCAAAGACATGTCTATCTTAATTAAACAAACTTAAGTTAGTTTAAATACTGAATATGTTGCACCTGAGTCCACTAAAAAGCCAATCAATTTGTTCTCCACTGTCAATTTTTTACATGGGGCACCTGTGGGGAAATCTGAAGTGGGTAGTTTAAGTCCAAGGGGGTGCTCTCCACTCCTTAATAACAAGGGCAGGAAGAGCAGCAGCCAATGGCACTCAAGGAAAAAAGGGCAGTCTAGGAGCTGGTTATGTAAGCCATGCCCAAGGTGATGCAGAAATGTGGTAAAAGGAATGAGGAGGCAGAAGAGGGAAGGTGCTGCCAGGATGGCTGGAAGCCGATAAAAGCCCAGAGAGCAGAAAAAGAGGACTCCTCATCTTAAAGCTCATCAGCTCACAGATGAACAGACACATGTTTTCTTTCTACCAACAAAATGTGAAAATAGTACATGTCAGCCCAGAGAAGACCAGAAATACCCCCAAAATGAAAGGAATTTCGGAAGTTTCAGCAGATGCTTGGGAATATTCCTTAAAGTCCTGGTCCTCAGGTAGACAAACCAGACAATTGACTTTAATTATCATAGCCATTAACCTGGAAATGAATGAGGAAGAAAAACTCCCCATAAAACAAGAGTCAGGCCACATTCACCTAGTCTTCTCAAGATATATTTCAGATCTTAAGAAGAAGCAAAGATGAGACAAGTAATTCAGGAAAAAGAGAGGGGCATGTACAGGATCTTGACAGAAACAGTACTGGAGTTTAAGTACCCATTAAGGGGTCATTTTTCCTTGTTTCCTAAGGAGTACTGAGGCCACATGTTACTGAAGAAGAATATGAATTTTTCTTCTGTATCTATTGTACTCCAAATTGACTCCAATAGGTTAGGAAACACCCCAAGGGGAAGTCCCGGGGGACTGAAGAAGAAAAAAAAAGTCCATTACCATAATCCCCCTGACTGCTGGGTGGCGTCCCACTCAAGATAATATCAAGGGTTCCTAGTGTTCAAAGCAACCAGAAGCATTCCCTCAAAAGGTTGTTATGAACCTGTCTTACTGAAGAATGTCAATGCCCCTTTGGTTCCATATTGTTTTTCCCCTGAACACAGTGTGTGCCTGTAGATGGATCAAGAGAGCCTCCCATTTTAGCCCATGGAGATACTAAGAATTTGCAGGAGGAAATACCTAATGTTACAAGTTAAGCAGCCAGTAGGAGACAGTGATGAAGAATAGTAAAGATGGAAATCCACCATGCCCTAAGCTACATTCCAACAAATGTAGTCTTTAAAGCTGAATTCCCTAGAAAAAGGTCCTAGGTTAGGTTTTAATTCAATCAAGTACTGGTTTCATCTGGCTCCAGAGGCCAGAAGTGGCCAGAAGAGCAGGGACAGCATTAGACCAATGAGGAGGAAACCTTACATGGGAGTCTTAAGATTGGCAACCATGCTAGTGACTAAAGTGGCTGCCCTGTGCCCAAGAAAGACAGCTTCATATAAGAATAGGAATAAAGAAAAAACACCAAGTTCTGGATACCAGCTTCCAGTTAACAAGCAGATTTTTATTCCTCCTGGTAGAATAGCCACAGGCTAGAGGATTGCAGCCTGAGCAATCAACATGAAAATGTTATAGTAAGACCACACTCCCTGAAAAGCCCCTGAAATGAATGTAATAGAGAAAAGTGAGTAACTCACCAAGTTTCCGTTGAGGCTCAAAGTCCAGATGAAGGAAAATACAGATTTCCCATACATATGGGCCACTAAAAATACAATGCAGGTTGTTGAGCACAATGGTCAAGGATGAATTATTATTTATGGTACAAAAGGGTGCTTTTACTATAACTCAGGGACATGACTGATGGGCAGATTTGTTTTTTGTTTTTGAAACATAGAGCACAAGTGAGACAGAGGGGCAGAGGGGGAGTGAGAGAGAGAGAGAGAGAGAGAGAGAGAGAGAGAGAGAGAATCCTATGCAGGCTCCATGCTCAGCAGAGAGCCTGACATGAGGCTTGATCCCACAACCATGAGGTCATGACCTAAGAAAATACCAAAAGTCAGACACTTAACAGACTGAGCCACTCAGGCACCCCCAAAGTAGTTTTTGAGTATTGTTTCCAAAGATTCTTGGATAACCCCATTTACCTATAGCTGAAAATTTCCAACTTGTAGTGAGTTTCCAGTAAACTGCTCTTCCTGTTGGTAGTTAGGACCATCAGATTCACAATCAATTCAGGCTTGTTCCAGAGCAATCCTACCCTTCACCAAACTCAAGAGGTTGGCTGAATTTTTTCAGCCATTCTCAACATACCACATAGTAGTTACTGTCATTGTAGGTCACAATAAAATAAATACATTTCTGTGGTTATCACCTATTCTTTATTCATCTTCATGGAATAACTACTGTATCCATATTTTCCTTCTATTCAATCTCCCCCAAAATTTCAAATATATCACAAGAAATTCTTATTTGTCATGGTATACTAAAATAATATCTAGTGTCCCAACTTTTAAGACTCTCACCGAAGGGAACAAGCCCCAAAACATCTAGTTCTGAAAGTCAACAGAGTTTGTATCCAGGAGACCCCCAAGACTACAGCAAACAAAGAAAGGGATAACAAATGAATTTAAGTCCTTTCTTAAGATGAACAATATACATGTATAAACTCTGAGCTAGACTTAACCAAGGAAAAATGAGAACACAAATAAATAAAATCATAAATGAAACATCAAACATTATACCTGCTATCACAAAAATATGAAGAATCATAAGAGACTACTATGAACAATTATAGGCCAACAGATTGGACACTATATAACAAATAAAATCCTAAAAATATATAACCCACCCAACCTGAAACATGATGAAACAGAAAATCTGAACAAGCCAATTACTATGGAGAAATCTAAATTAGTAATCAAAAACATCACAAAAAGAAACATCTAAGATCACATAGCTTTAATGAATTCTACTAAACATTTAAAACACCAGTCCTACTCAAATTTTTCAGAAACAGATAGATAGATAGATAGATAGATAGATAGATAAATAGAAGGAAATATTTCCAAACTCATTTTATGAGGCCAGCATTAGTCTGATACCAATGCCAGACAAGGACTCTATAAGAAAAGAAAATTATAGGCCAATATCCCTTATGAACACAGATGCAAAATCCTCAATAAAATATTAGCAAATTGAATTTAATGACTACATTAAAAGGATCATACACAATGATCAAGTGGGATTTATTCCAGGAATTTTAGGATAGTTCTACATCCAAAAATCAATCAATCTGATATACCCATTAACAAAATGAAAGGAAAATATCATATGATTGTCTTGGTAAATGCAGAAAAAAATATCTGACAAAATTTAACATTCATTCATAATAAAAACTCTGAACAGAATGGTTATAAAGAGTATATACCTGAATTTAATAAAGGCTGTATATGAAGAGCCCACAACTAACATCATACTCAACAGTGAAAAGCTGAAAGTTCCTCCTCTAAGATCAGGAATCAGACCAGGATGCCCATTCTAGCCACTTTTATTCCCGTTTATTCAACATAGTACTGGCAGTCCTAGCCAGAGCAATTATGAAGAAAAAGAAATAAAACTTATTTAAATCAGAGAGGAAAAACAAAATTCTTTATTTGCAAATAACATAGTATTATATATAAAATCTCTAAAGACTCCACCAAAAAACTGAGAGTTTGTAACAATCAGTAAAGTTGCAGAATACAAAATCAATACACAAAAATCAGTTGTATTTCTATATACCAACAATTTAGAAACAATACCATTTATAATAGCATCAAAAATAATAAACTTCAGGGGCGCCCGGGTGGCGCAGTCAGTTAGGCGTCCGACTTCAGCCAGGTCACAATCTCGCGGTCCGTGAGTTCGAGCCCCACGTCGGGCTCTGGGCTGATGGCTCAGAGCCTGGAGACTTTTGATTCTGTGTCTCCCTCTCTCTCTGCCCCTCCCCCGTTCATGCTCTGTCTCTCTCTGTCCCAAAAATAAATAAACGTTGAAAAAAAAATTAAAAAATTAAAAAAAAATAATAAACTTCAGTAATGCATTTAACCAAGGAAGTTAAAGATCTGTACACTGAATAGTATAAAACACTGATGAAAGAAATGAAGAAGACACAAATAAATGGAAAGACACTCCATGTTTATGGACTGGAAAAATGAATATTGTTAAAATGCCCATACTACCCTAAGCAATCTATAGATTCAATGCAATCCCCATCAAAATTCCTAAGGCAATTTTCACAGAAATAGACAAAACAATACTAAAATTATCATGGAACCACAAGAGACCCTGAATAGACAAAGCAGTCTTTAAAAAGAGCAAAGCTGGAGGCCTCAAGCTCCCTGGTTTCAAACTACATTGCAAAACTATAGTAATAAAACCAGTATGGTATTACAAAAATAGATACATGGACCAACAGAATAGAATTGAGAGCCTGGAAATAAATCTATGCACATATATATAGTCAAGTACTTTCATGTAAAAACTCTATCACACTGATTTTGATGTCAGTCAATAGAAACTACTATCTCTTACTAAACTTGATGTTATCCACCTCTCATCTAGTCAAGAGCCAGCATTCCTCAAAGACATTTGCACCTGGATAAATCCTTCCTTCTACCTTATGTTTTGCCATTATCCTATGTGATTAACAATATGATTTCACCAGTCTTATGGCTTAAATATCCAGATCTATGACCCTAAATGCACTCTGTGTGTGTGTGTGTGTGTGTGTGTGTGTGTGTATACATACACATATATAAACATTTTAGTTTCATTACTAATAATTGTAGTTACACCTTAGATCTTGGTAGCATTTTTTTTTTTACTGCTGAATTTCTAATATCCTAAATTTCTATCCTGATTTCTTAATCTATTGTCTCTAATACAAATGGTAATGCTATCATCAAGGTTTGTAGTTCTCTGAACTTTCCATTTTATAATTCATTCATTCATTCATTCATTCATTCATCTGTCCATCCAACCATTCATCCATCTCATATATATCTTTCATATCTATCTATCTATCCATTTATCCATCCATCCATCCATCCATCCATCCATCCATCCTTCTGACTATCCATCATCCATCCATCCATGCATGCATCTAGGTGTAAGATACTTTCTGTCTAGACTTCCTTTATTCCATATCTAGCCAGATGACAGAAAACTATGTTATGGAGGTCCAAACTGATTAAGACAATTATTAAACATTTTTTCGCTGATAATCTGGCAAAGGAGATAAAAGAAAGCCTTCAAAATAAGGCAGAAAGAGCATGTAAGCAAGAGTTAACAATAAATTATCAAAGGGAAGAGATTTTTTACTAAAACAATAAAAAAGTGTCCAAGCTTATACCTTACCTCTTTAAAATTTTGGATTAGTTATTATTAGTCCATATTAATTGGAAGGTATAATACGAATAAAGTAATCTTGATAGCTTTTGAAAAATAAGTGAGAAAAATATATTTTGATGGATAAATAATTTTGATTATTATCTAAGGATAATAATGCAATAAGAACCAAAAGCATGATGTAATTTAGTTATTCAACTTTTATTGGCAAATATCAAATGAATGGCTTTGATGTGTTAGGCACTCTCCTAAGTGCAATGGATCAAACAATGAAAAATATGGAGATCAAGGTCACTGATTTCATACAAATCATAACCTAGTGCTAGGGAGAAAGAAAAATAAACTAATAATAAAAATCAAGGCATTTCTAAAGGAAACAATCAACAAAACTAAAAGGCAACCAACAGAATGGGAAAAGATATTTGCAAATGACATATTGGATAAAGGGCTAGTATCCAAAATCTATAAAGAACTCACCAAACTCCACAACTGAAAAATAAATAATCCAGTGAAAAAATGGGCAGAAGACATGAATAGACACTTTTCCAAAGAAGACATTCAGGTGGCCAAGAGACACATGAAATGATGCTCATTGTCACTCCTCATCAGGGTAACACAAATCAAAGCCACACTGAGATATCACCTCACGCCAGTCAGAGAGGCTAAAATGAACAAATCAGGAAACTATAGATGCTGGCGAGGATGTTGAGAAATGCGAACCCTCTTGCACTGTTGATGGGAATGCAAACTGGTGCAGCCACTCTGGAAAACAGTGTGGAGATTCCTCAAAAAATTAAAAATAGAACTACCCTATGACCCAGCAATAGCACTGCTAGGAATTTACCCAAGGGATATAGGAATGTTGATGCATAGTACAATGTTTATAGCAGTGCTTTCAACAATAGCCAAATTATGTAAAGGGTCTAAATGTCTATCAACTGATAAATGGATAAAGAAGATGTGGGTTATATATACAATGGAATACTACTTGGCAATGAGAAAGAATGATATCTGGCCATTTGCGGCAACGTGGATGGAACTGGAGGGTATTATGCCAAGTGAAATAAGTCAGTCTGAGAAAGACAGATACCATATGTTTTCATTCATATGTGGATCTTGAGAAATGTAACAGAAGACCACGGGTGAGGGGAAGGGGAAAAAAAGATTTACAAACAGAGAGGGAGGGAGGCAAGCCATAAGAGACTCTTAAATACAGAGAACAAACTGAGGGTTGATGGGGGGTGTGGGAGAGGGGAAAGTGGGTGATGGGCATTGAGGAGGGCACTTGTTGGGATGAGCATTGGATGTTGTATGGAAGCCAATTTGACAAATTATATTTAAAAAGAAAAAAATACAAACCAAAAAAAAAAAAAAAAAAAAAAGAAAACAAAGGCATTTCCACATAGTTTTAAATTCTATGGAAAAAGAAAAAAATGTGGCATCATGCTATGCTTTATTAATTTTTGGATTTGGATAAATAGATATGTATCATGTTGTGGTCTGCATGTTTTTTAATGTTTGAAATATATCATAAATAATAATAGAAAGAAAATAAGGTTTTATTCCAAAACAAGTATCACATAATACAATATGGCACTAGTCTTTGTTGTAATTGGTCTATTTAGATTGATGTAGGCTATACCCTAATATAGATGTGGATCCAAAGTGAAAAACTACAATTGAAATACTGAAGGCATATTGGAGGCAATTATGTATGATAAAGGAGAGGCAAATATATATGATAGCGGAAAGAAGAAAGAACGGTCTAGGCTTTGAGGAAAAAAAAAAGATGAACTCAGTTTGGGGTTCATTGAACTTGATAGGGCTTTAAATCATCTGGTTGGAAATGTTTAATTTAAATTTGGATGTAAAGATAAGAGCTCTGGAGAGAGAGGTCTTTTATAAAGGTGTACCTTCAAGTTCGGTTACTTTATGTTGCAATAACTGCTTGCAACTCTTGGAAGCATGACCAATAGGGTTCGGTGAGAAGGCTCTTCTCATTATAGTCATGAACAGTTGCTGACACACAATCCAGTAAGATATGACCCCATCACCTCAATAAGGGGCTTCAGGCGGAAAAAGAGAACACAGAGAACTCTTCATTGGCTCTTAAGTGTTTGCACCTGGAATTGATGTGCATCGCATTTCATGAGTCAAAGCAGAATACAAACTCAGTTCTAATTTAAATAAGTCAGAAACTATAAACGTCTTTTTTGCCTATAGTGTCAAGATAAATGAAACTATTAGTGAGCACTACCAAGATCTACTACAAGAGAACTTTGAGACATTTGCATTTTGGAGGTACTTTAAAGCATATTAATGCATGAGATTGTTTATAGAGTGACAGAAAGTAAAAAGTGCACATAGTGTTAAAAAACAATCTTAAAAAATGTAAATTTTTAGCAGCCATTTTCTTGAAGAATAATCCACTTTTTATTAGAATAGTTAAAATCTCTTCAGAAAATTAAGTTGATGGACTAACTAAATAAAAGCCAAAGCAAAAATACATATAAATAAATAAAACCACCACAAAATATTCATTGAAAAATTTGAGTGATTTTATTTTCAACTTTCACTATATGTTTTTTAAATTATTATTATTTTTTGTATAATGTCAGTACTTAATTACAATAGTAATAATAAATAAAAGCTAAAATTTGCATGGATCATGCATGAAGATAATTTGTATTTTAATATTTGTGATAATTGCTTGCTATTTTAGGAAGCCCACAGATTTCATAAAAATATATAGTTTTTTCTTAATTCAAAATACTTTTATCTTCAAGCTTCAACAACTGTAATAATTTAAGACCAAATATGTAGTCAGAACCACATTCAAATCTCCTATTATTTATTAGATGTCTGACTTTGAGCAAGTTATATATGATATATATATATATCATATATAACTCTTAATTGTTTAATTTTTAAAATGAAGATAAAATTTATTTTAAGGTTTAAGTGATATGCTATTTGTACAATGCTAGACATATAACAGATAAACAAATATAAAAGTAATTTATTATATTTTTGCATGCAATACTTTAGTGAACATGTAATTTATTTCCTTGATTGACTGTCTTATTAATGATTTCATGAATTTTAATCATGTGTATTCTCAACATTTGCTTTTCTAAAGAACATAGCTGTTGTTTTGGTTGTTGTTGTATTATAATTGTTAATATTTAAATTTGTGGTTATATAATCCAACCCTTCTGTGAGCTGGATACAAACTAAAATACTGTTCTTTCAAATAAAAAAAAATGTTGAGACCAAGTGCATGCACTTTAACAAAGAATTGCCAAGGGAAATCTATGTTTTCCACTAAAAGGAAACTGGTAATTACCATTTAGTTATTCCATGACATTGAGCATGCTGCATACCCTTAGAGATTATCACCTCACTGGTAACATGTGAGGGGATGGGCTATATGGCCTTGAAATTTCATCAAGTTCTTTTATTCTTTGACTTCAATAGACTATTCTCATGTAATTCTCTGGGTTGTTATATTTTATTTGATTAAATCTAAATGTGTGAATTGCTTCTGTATCATTTAAAAATGAGCTTTCCTATTAGCTTAAACTGTACTGAAGAAGATCTCTACTGTATATTTATTATTTCAAGACAGAGAAATCTTAGAAACAGCACATTCCATTTGTTTACAACGTATTTGAATGAATAATGCAAAGAAAAAAGTTTGCTAATAGAGCAAGCCATGTTCACGCAGCTCTTTCTTCTTTGTACTAATAGCAGTATCACAACGTCACAAGTAGTGTCAATACATATATTACTTTCTTCCTGGGGGCTATGTAAGGTAATTTACCTTTACAATTATCTTCTTTTTTTGTAATTATTTATTAATTCATTTCTTTCAGTTCATCTTTAAAAATTTTTCTAACACAAAGGAAATTTGGCCCTTTGAAAATTAATCCAACATATTTTATAAGTTTTTATTTTCTGTTACATCAACAAATACAATTAATTTTATATGTAACAATCTCATTATTATAATTTTCTCACTGTGGTCCAATTAAGGGAGGTTGAGCAATGAGGTAATAATCCAAATAAATAATGATATCAGTGTCCTCAGTAGATATTTTCACATTCTTTGAGTGGAGTAGTGACATATGTGAGCCTCAGATCATTCTCCTCACATTAATGCTAATATCTAGCCAAATTGCTTTAACAAAACATTGCATTGATCAGTTGGAGTTAATTATGCTAAAGTACTTTTTCAACTGTACTATTTAAGATATTAAAGTGAGTTGAAAATAATTTAAATAAGCTCTAATGTCAGTACCAGTGGCTCCTAGTGATTGAAGGACAGTTCAGAGGATAAAAATCTATGGGGTTTGGATGGTAAAGATGAAAAAAAGATGCATGTATAATTTACACAATTTGGATAATTCGGGGTCTTTAAGAGGAGGTATGTTCTGGATCTAAGTTATTCAGCCAATATCTTCTCTCAGCCTTCTCCAAAGGGACCTATGGCCTTTTAACAAGGTAACTGTGTGTTGGAATAAAGGAAATAATTGGATCTTTCAGGAACCAATGGACATAAGTCTGAACTGACACTAATCTCAGGAAACTCAAAATGTCACTTTGGTCTACCAGTCAGAATAGAAGCTAATGGAAGTCAGGAAGTCAATCAAGTTTTAGCTTATATCTGTGTCAAAACAGACCCAGTGGATTTCCAAACCCATCCTGTGGTTATTTCTCCAGTACCAGAATGCATAATTGGAATAAATATATTCAGCAGTTGGCAAAATCCTCATAGTAGTTCACTCAACTGTACACTGAGGGCTAACAGGATAGAAAAAACCAAGTGAGAGCCACTAGAATTGCCTCTACATAGAAAAATAGCAAACCTAAAACAAGGGCCCATTCTTTGAGACTGCAACAAATAGTGCCACCATCAAGGACTTGAAATATTCTGGGGGTTGTATGGAAACCAATTTGACAATAAATTTCATATATTAAAAAAAACTAAAAAAAAATAAATAGAAATATTCAGGGACTGGGATTCCTATCACATCCCCATGAAACTTGCCAATTTGGCCTGCATAGAAGACAAGCCTTGGATAACAACTGTGAATTATCACAAGTTTAACTAGGTGGTGACTCCAAAGACAGTTGTTGTACCAGATATGGTTTCAATGCTTGGGCAAATTAATACTAACTATGCAGCTATTGCTCTAGAAAATGACTTCCCTCTATCTCTGCCAATAAGGACCACTAGAAGCAATATATGTATTCAGTTGGCAAGGCCAGAAATACACCTTCACTGTCCTACCTTAGGGATTCTCAACTCTCCAACCCTAGGTCATAATTTAGTTGGGGGGGGGTGGGGATCTTGTTTGTGTTTCCCTTACAAAAGACATCACATTAGTCCCTTACGTTGATGATACTATGCTATTTGGACCAGATGAGCAAGAAACAGCAACTATTTTGATATATTTTAAAGATTTCTATGTGTCAGAGGATGAGAAACAAATCTGACATAAATTCAGGGGCCTTCTACCTCAGTGAAATTTCTAGAGTTCCAGTGGTATGGTACAATTTTATGTGTCAACTTGGCTGAGCCACAGGTACCCAAATTCCACCAGTTCAAATGTTAATCTCATCCAGAATACCCTCATATAAACTTCCAGAATAGTTTTGAGTAAATATCTGGGTACTCTGTGGCTCAGCCAACTTGACACATAAAACTGACAGCGTACCCAGATATTTTGAGTCTTTCCATTATATTTGATAATCATTCACTAGATCACAAATAAAAGAGAAAGGGCTTAGATTTACAGTGACCATCTTCCCTTCTCTATGGGGGACTAATTCATCATTAGAAGAGATGTGAATAAGCAAGAATACAGAGTCAAGATACTGGAGAGACAAGAGTGAAACTGTGGCATTTTTGGGACCCTGGATCCATAATGCATATTAACATCATTTAAGTTGGTCTTAAGGTAGCTCATTCATTCTACCCTCAACAAATAAAATATATCAAATAATATATAGTAACATATAATACACAGACAAGGATTGTTCTCAGTGCTTCTGGTACAGTAGAGAAAACATAAGAGAAAATCCCTGCTTACATGAGGCTCACATTTTAATAGGGGAGAGGAAACAAAAAGATAAGATTGAGTTTCTGAGTTAGGTGTCTGGTTTTTTTAAATAAAACATAAGTCAGTCATAGAAAGATAAATACCATATGATTTTGCTTATATGTGAAATTTAAGAAACAAAGGAGCATAAGGCAAGAAAGAGAGAGAGAAGCAAACCAAGAAGCAGACTCTTAACTATGGAGAACAAACTGATGGTTACTAGAGTGGAGGTTGGGGTGAGGGGGATGGGTTAAATAGGTGATGGGGATTAAGGAATGCATGTGATGGGTGATGTGTGGAAGTGTTGAATCACTATATTATACAACTGAAGCTAATATTAGTTAGCTGTATGTTAACTACCTGGAATTTAAATAAAATTAAAAAAAATAAAAACAAATAAAAAGTCATGTGCACACTATAGTCTTCATGCTTTATTTCAACTAAAGGATATAATGGTCAAGGGTTCAGGGAAACAGATGGTCAGTGAGGAATTCCCTAAGTATTCTAGAGAGAATGTTTATGGTCACAGCATGAGGTGATGTTTATATAATTGACAAGTAGATTTTATTTCAGCAGTCATATATTTCAGAAAAATTAAAAAACAAAAAAAGGAGGGGGATTGTATAAATTGCTTGATGGTTCAACTGTATTATTTTACCAAAAACAAAATTTTTATTCAGAATGCCTCATCTTCAGTTTGGATGGATTAGATAACATACAGTTTGGATGCAATTATCTTAGCCTCTTAGCCCTTCACTGCAGCTCCTTTATCTATGTGTGAATAAACAATGATAGTAAAGGAAATCATTACATGATGAATCCCAGGTAAGGCCTTTTATAATGTAAAGACTAATTTTATAATACAATTTACTGGTTCTTCATTTATTAATCTTGCAAGAAAGGACTTTTAAAAATGTAATTCTCATCAAAAAATAAAATCAGTAGGTCTGACTTATAAATTGTCAAGTAGTACTGACCTGAGACATACTACTATAATAATAGTAAATACATAACATGATAAATTATTCTGAGTTACAGAATGTGTGATTAAAAAATTAAAAATTTCTTAATACTGAATGTTTTATATGGACTCCAACCTCTGAACTATTAGAAGCAAAATTAAGATAATACTTGGTCATGAGTTGAGTTAGTATTAAAATGAATACAGATTTTTTTTTCTGAATGAATGAAAACCTCTTTATTCTAAGTAAGAATAAAAGACTTAGAGACCTTTTATCACTAACGTTTCCAAAGGTATTATAAAAATACAGATAAGGAAATCTCTTTATTGTCATAGTCATGCATGACATTTTGTATGCTTGCTTTCTTTATTTTTAATAGGAGAAGATGTCTTTATTCTTCTCTTTCCAGAAACTATGGAGACAAATACTGCAAAGTGAATGTACTGACTTTGCTGGCAATTTAATTGGATTAGAAATGTCTGTAATGTTTACAGGATTTTGTATTTAATCATCAGGCTTACATAAGGGTAGTATCCACTCTTAGTGAGACTGTGGAAGACATTAAGGACCTCTTCAACACCCATTGGGAGGCTCCATCTAGTTCCCAGAGCTCACAGGCTCCTTTTGTACAACTCTGAACTATTTAGGTTGGGGATCTGAGGTCTGAGATGTTTAAGGACACAGCTGAAAGTACTGGCATTCAAAATCAAGATTTTCTTATTCAGAATGAATGATTCTCCAATGTTCCTTCATCTTCTGGTATGCCTGACATCGGAGGTAACCCTATAATATTTGAAGCTAGATATATTTTCCAATGACTATCCATTCCCACTGGAAAATCTGTTTTCTGGCTTCACAAACTCACAATGTGCCTTGCCCTACTGCAGCCAACTCCATGCCTTCCTCCCAAGATCTAACACCATTTTCCTACATTTCCTAAGGGACCAAGTGAGCTATATTTACTAGCCCATATTCACAGGTCATGTTCTGTGGTCTAGACGCTACCCTTCTATTCTGATACACAAACCCAATTCAGCCTCATAAAAAGGATGGGGAATTGCTATGTTTGTTGATGGCAGCTTACTTTGTTTCTTATCCTATGAGTATTATTCATAGGCTACAGAGGTTGAATTGGAAAAGTTTATAATCTATGCTTCCCTTGATTAAAACCAGAGGTATTTTTTATGTACCATCTTCTTGGTTGAAGCCAATTTAAAACAGAAATTCAAGTTTCTCTGCTCTCTGTGGAAACACATTTTTGGGTTGACTGGGAATGTTGGCACCCTTCACATCCATTCACATAAGAGTCAATTCAAGTATTTTCTTTCAAAGAAAGTGATTAGCTTAGGTTTCTTTAAAAAAAAAAAAACTTTTGAAGAAATTCCAGCCCTTGCTTTAATTAAGGAAGTCATTAATTGATAATGAAACACAACATTATCTTGGCAAATGCTAGTGGAAAAGCATGGGCCAATTTAAAAAGTCACTCTTTACAGATAAATTCTATGTAGAGAATATTCACCTCTTCCTTTTGTTGGTGATCAGGATAGGTTATCCCAAGATATGCCACACTGGCATACGGATCATTTTGAATTAAAGTTACATCAGAAACAGCCAGTAGAAGAAGACTCTAACCCTCCTTTGTCTCCAGAAGTAGGAAATTAATCTCCCATATAAGACGCACCCTCCCTGTACCAGGAGGTAGAGAGAGACATTCTTATTGTCAGAGATGGGAATTCAGGGCTGGAGAAGCCCCTACAAACAAGCCTTGTTACTTTTACTAATTTACTGCCCCAGCCCAAATTCTGCTTAGAATTCTTTACCAATTGAAACTTCTAAACAGAAGCCTTATTTGTCCTGTCAATTCCTCACAGATTTATGTTTCTGTGTCTAAAATGTATAAAAGCTACTAGCCTTGGTCATTTCTTTGGGTCTCAATTTTTATTCTAGGACTTCCACGTGTGCATAATTAAACTTCATTTTTTCTCCTGTTAATCTGCCTTGTGTCAATTATTAATCCAGTCAGAAGAACTTCTGAGAGTAAAGGGAGAAATTTACTTCTCTCCAATACTTTCTGTGAGCAACTTTTCTTTTCCTCCACATCTTTTGGAAAATATCTGTTAGAATCTGATAAAGGAATCTGGAATATTGGCTCTGATACTTTCTTTTTCTTTCCCCTTTTAATTGGTCCACAAACTCTCCAATTTTCAGGACCCTTTCATGTTTGTTTGTATTTGCTTCTTTTTGTTTGATTAATTATACTTGTCAAGTAAGAAAAAAAAAAGTACCATTCTGGGTTCAAATATTGTGTCCGGTTTTGTGCTCAGCAGATATAAAATCGTAAACAAATGTCGTTTTCTATCTTCTTACCTTGCAAAGCTTTTTTTTCAAATCACCCCCTTAACCCCTTTACTGTACTTCTCTTTTATTTATCTCCCATTTCCTCATATTTATTCTTTAAAATTATTATTATTTTGGGGCACCTGGGTGGTGTAGTCAGTTAAGCCTCTGACTCTTGATCTCAGCTCAAACTGTTCCTGAGTTTGAGTCCCACATTGGGCTCTGAGCTGATGGCATGGAGCCTGCCAGAGATTCTGTCTCTCCTGCTCTCTGCCCCCCCATGCTTGTGCTTGTTCTCTCTCTCTCAATATAAATAAACTTAAAAAACTAAAATTATAATTATTTTGTATCTTTATCTTCACTCCTAACCCCACTGTCAATATTTTTCCTTCTTCTATTTTTCCTTCCATCACAGAGAAGGAATGCTAACATTTCTCTCTGTAGTGAATTTTCTAATACTAAGCAAGTACTAAGGACAAGGCTTATAATGCTGCCAAGAGTGACATATTTGCAACATATATGACCTCCCTACTTAAATGGGAGAAAGCAAAGGTGTGATCTTTTGAAACTTACTTCATAAATAAGATTTGTTCTCCACTTGGAGAAAATTAAGGTAGTTGCTTTTGTAACAATAATTGAGGTGGTTATCAAGTCTGAAAGACCGAGAAAAAAGCCAATATTTGGAGAAATGCAATTTAGAAGATTAACAGAAAGGTTTATAGAAACTCTTGGGGGCACTGACTGGGTTTCACAAGGAACTGAAAGAAACTTTTCAACTGCAGAGAGAACTGAGGAAGCACAGAAGTCCACAGGTGTCTGGCTGCTTCATTAACACTATCAGGAAAGTACGAATTGGATATTGTAAAGAAAGAAAAAAGGTTTGAAATTACACGAAAATCAAACTATCAGGAAGGGAACCAAATTGAACTTAAGGGCAGAAAAAAATGCAGTGCTTTAGAACAGTTGAGTCTGGCTATTTGCAAGGT
This sequence comes from Leopardus geoffroyi, assembly GCF_018350155.1. Lineage (NCBI taxonomy): Eukaryota > Metazoa > Chordata > Mammalia > Carnivora > Felidae > Leopardus > Leopardus geoffroyi. Next base: position 97,195,916 of record NC_059336.1, on the reverse strand, counting down.
TTGACTCTTGCGGTTCTCTAAGGGCAGGTGTGGAATTAGGCTAGAAAAAGAACTGAGGAGAGATTTTCTTTCCTCTCTGCCTCAGGTACCAGGTGATATTTCAGGTGGTGCCTCTTCCCTAGTGTGCAATAAAATGATTCACTCTCTAATTATTTCTTGAGGATGCTGTTGGTTTGATGCTGTTGATTCTGCCTCAAAATATTCTCCCAATTGGCCTTACATCATGTGTCCTCCTCTTTGTTCCCCTTAAAATCTCCACTCTGCCAATCACAGATGTTTGAGCTAGAGAATGATGTCATTACCTATAAAAGACTTGTATTACTATTAAAATGCGTGTCTCTTTTTTAATGTTTATTTATTGATTAGAGAGAGAGAGAGAGAGAGCTAGGGGTGGAGGGGCAGAGAGAGCGGGAGACACAGAGTCTGAAGCGGGCTCCAGGCTCTGAACCATCAGCACAGAGCCTGATGCGGGGCTCAAACTCAAGAACTGTGAGATCATGCATGACCTGAGCCAAAGTCAGATGCTTAACCGATTAAGCCACCCAGGCGCACCTAAAATGAGTGTCTTTATGGGAACAATTCTTTTGGGTTCTCTTACCCATCCATTTGGAAAGTTATAGAAAGGAGTACTTTCAGGCTTTGTTTAATAGCAACACTTTCCATACTTTGAAATTGTACATGGAAATCTGATGTATATGTTATAAAGAGGGTTGCAGAAAGGAAAGGAATGAAGAATCTCTGTCGCCTCCTCACGTTCATTTCTTCCCTCTTTCCCAGAATGAGCTCTATGTGACATCAGTCCAGTCTCTAAGGCTCTGTGTGTGGTTCATATATACATATTTCATGAAGACTTAGGAAAATTTTGCTACCTTTGACTTAAATTCTTGGTCATTTTCTGTATATTATTTGTAAAATACTAGCGCAGGGGCTTAGGCAAAGAGAGAATGCACAATAAGGGAATACTACCTCATCTTAACAGGGTGTGAGATTTGATTAGAGGCTGAGAAAGACTGAAGAAAAGAACAACAACAACAACAACAACAACAACTGAAAAAGAAGATTAAAATTCTAAGCCCTGTAAAATCCTGCTCAAGTTTGACTTCTCATGCATGTCACAATAGAATGATGATAGAAATAGTTATGATTCACTGAGAAAGCACAAAAGAATTTTGGCATTAATAAATATAAAAGCCAACATGAGTTCATTTATTTTTCTATCAATTTCTTCTCATTTGTCCCTCTAGCAAAACAAAAACATTCAAAAAAATCTAAGGTAAAGAAAAAGTATGTTGATTTTAAATAAACAGGCAAAGAGTAGACAGAAGGACAAGAAATGACTTTCCTATCAACTCTCTTAAGTCACCCCAAATAAACACACTGAGTAAAATTAGTGTGCTTCCCTGAAAAACAGCTTCAGGAAAAATTCTCCACAATCCTTCTTCATCTGCTACTCAGACTGTCACTCTCTACATAAATATCTTCTGTTTTTTCAACGCAAGATCTTAAGTGCAATGATGAGTGTGGCTTTGCACTAGGCACCAAGTAGGATTTTGAAGTAAAAGATTTAAGTTGGGCACATGCCAGATTTTTCATGGATCCAGAATTATTGCCCCAATCCAATACTAATGGGAAACAATTTGTGTCATTTCTGAAAGAAAATGCAAATTTCTACCCCTGACTGGCAGCATTACCTAAGAGAATAAAGAAGTACATATTCTATTCAATCTAGTAGCAGTTTACCAGAATAAAATATGAGAAAGATGGCAGAAGAACAAGAAAGTATTTTTACCTTTTTCTTGAATGTGAGTCTTTTTACCCTTCCCCCATAGTTTCTCAGAGGTTAAAAGGGAAGAAATAAAACTTTCATCGCTCATATATTTCTGGTCAAGCAACCCTGAGGGCTACTTCCTGTTTTGCTGTATGTGAATAATAGTCTGGTGCTGAGGGCAACTGGCTTGTGTTTTATTTTATTGTAGTGCTGTAAAGCAATTTTGGTCTCCAATTGAACATTTCATTTCTTCTTTATTAAATTTCACGATTGTTCTTTCACCTCAGGTACTTAGAGTAGTAGCACTTATATTTTTGGAGAGCACATTTTCTCCAATGTAAGTGCTTATCATAAAAACCTGGTGCTTTTCACTACATGGATTCCAGGCAAGACACACTGGATATGGGTACTTAGATCCTGGAAGAGCAGAGTGCAGGCACTTGCACAAGAGAAAGGGGAGGAAGGTGAGCTGACAGAATGCATGGGTGATCAATGTGATACCTAATCAATGTGGCAAGAGGGTCAATCCTTCTCAGTTGAGATGTGATTGACAAAAGATGTCATGTCTGTCAACAGCCAGAGAATGAATATGAACTCTTCTGAGGTTGGAGGCAAAGGACACAGCTACAAATGAGTATAATAGATTTCAGGCCAAGTTCAAGTGTCACCTTTTCTATCAAGTCCTATCTACATCAGCCCTCACTGTTCTTCCTCTTCAATGAACTTATATATTGCTTCCTTCACTGCTACACAATTTAACATTTAACCATATTTTTGTAATATTCGTTTTTCTTTTTAACACTTTTGAATACCTAATGCCATTGGTTTTGGTGATTATACCTTACTCCTTAACTAACCTGCAAGGCTTTAAGAATAACAGTCAAGACATCAAATGATGTGGTAGATTAATATTAATATAGCCACACTATATTATAAAGTATATAGTATCACGATGGTAATGTTTATGATGCATAATCTGCATTTCCACAGGTTTATATAATTTTCCCAAGTGTTGATGTTAAAATTTAAACCCAGATCTATAAAACCCTGCAGCTCATATGTATTCTATAACAGAGAAGCACTGGAAGTCTACTCAAAAATCAGAATTCTAAGCTGACCTCAATCTCCTCTAGTTGTAAAACTGTGAACATTCACTTCTCTTTTCTGAGTCTCAATTTCATCATCCATAATATGGATATAATATCTCTCCTGAAAACTCAACATGGTTTAAGTTTCAACAAAATCTTGACACATATGAAGAAAGGTATTTTTATAATTTTTTTAACGTTTATTTATTTTTGAGACAGAGAGAGACAGAGCATGAACGGGGGAGGGACAGAGAGAGAGGGAGACACAGAATCGGAAGCAGGCTCCAGGCTCTGAGCCATCAGCCCAGAGCCCAACGCAGGGCTCGAACTTATGGACCGCGAGATCGTGACCTGAGCTGAAGTCGGACGCTTAACCGACTGAGCCACCCAGGCACCCCAAGAAAGGTCTTAATTAAAAAGTATTATGCAAATTGGATATGATGTCTCATATTTTCTTTTGTAACTCCCCAGTGCCTAGTACAGTGTTCATAAATGAAAGCCATTCAACTATTTTTAAATGTCATGGTTTATTTTTTATTTTTTTACAATAAGACTTTATTTTTAATATGAAATTTATTGTCAAATTGGTTTCCATACAGCACCCAGTGCTCATCCCAACAGGTGCCCTCCTCAATACCCATTACCCACCCTCCCCTTCCTCCCATCCCCCATCAACCCTCAGTTTGTTCTCAGTTTTTAAGCGTCTCTTATGTTTTGGCTCCCTCCCTCTCTAATAAATGTCATGGTTTTAAAAATGATGGTGGAATGAGGAAAATAAAGTTCAGGAAGCAGGCTTATAAGATATTTAATCAATTCTAAGTGACCTTTTATATTGTCTTTAAAACTTAATTTCAGGTGTGTGTATCTGTGTGTGTGTGTGTGTGTGTGCATGTATGTTTATTGTGTTGAGCAAGGCTAGTAGGTGGAGAGAGAAGTGTGGTGTCTGGAAATAACCATATTAGCAGAGAATTTACACAGGAAACCAATTAGTTCTGCAAAATTCAGTTGTTAATACATCAGGGAACAAAATTCAACTAAAGTTATTGATTTGGTATATTAAAGTGGTAATTGGGCCCCAGAAGATAATTACTAGAAACCAATATACTTTGTTTAAAAAAATCCTGGAACATTGCCTGACCTCTATTTCCCATGTACCCTCTCTATCACCCAAGGCATAATAATTTAAATTCAATTTGTGGGAATTTGATGTTTATTCTGAAATTCTAATTATGAGAGGCTATTAAACTGGAAGCTCCCTATAAACCATTCCTTCTAGTATTCAGGTGCTTATGTAATCCTCTCCTACATTAACTGGGGTGGACCACATAGCTTGCTCTGATCAATGGAACATTAGCATGGAAATGAAAGCAGAGGTTTGAAACCTATCTGCACATTGGGGCTTGCCATCTGAGAACTCCCTCTCTTGGAAACCAGCTACCATTCTATAAAGAAGTTCAGACAAGTTTACTGAATAATGAGAGGTGGCACAGAAGAGGAGAGACTTTGAAGAACAAGAGGCCATCTTGGAAATTACATTCTCAATTGAGCTCATATTTGAATGTAGTTGCTCAAGTGACTTCAACAAAAACAAATATGGAGCAGAAGAATCACCCACAGAATTACAATAATGAGTAAGTCATTGTTGCTTAAAGCCCTTAAGTTTTGCTCACTTTGTTTCACTTCAATAGATAATAAAACACTCATAAAAACTCAAGCATTATTGATATAACACAAATTTCATCCTCAACTATCCTTTAATTGGGTGGTTTCTTTTCATATATAAAAGTATATATATGTACACATATATATAAAAGTATAAAAGTAATCAGAAACTTGAGTTTTAATTCTCTCAAGATCAATGCCCTTTACCACCTAAAACTCAAAACTTTAGCTTAGAAAACTCAAGAATGCTCCTTCTATATATGTCCCATAAGAATATATGGGGAGGGGGCAATTTCTGATTGAGCTTTAGCCCTATTTTTCTACAGCCTTTTGAGAACTACCACACTAAAGCTTGCAAATAAACATGAAGTTATTTTTGAGGAATTGGGCCTATACAAAGAGTGGAATAACAACTTTAGAAAATTCTTGTGAAGTGAGTCCAAAGAAAAATCTCCAAAGGACTTTACCTTTCCACAGCATTCCCTCTCCTGAGGGGTACCATTTCCTAGCTTAATATTTATGGCCCATTCTCTCAAAAACATCAAAAATCTTGAAGTCTTGGGGCACTGGGGTGGCTCAGTGGGTTGAGTGTCTGACTCCTGATTTTGGCTCAGGTCATGATCCTAGGGTGGTGGGATAGAGCCCTGCATTGGGCTCCATGCTGAGCATGGAGTCTGCTTAAGATTCTCTCTCTCTCCCTCTGCCCCTTTGCCCCACTTGTGTGCTCTCTCTCTCTCCCCCCCCCCCCTGACTGACTCTAACATTTGGATAATAACCATTTCTATTCCAAGTAGGGTTCCTGCTCTCTGAATCTATTTTCCTCCTTCTCTATTATTCTCATGTCTAAGTTATCTTTCTTAGATGGGACTTCGGGTCTTTTTTTTGAGATAATAGTTTTTGCCCATCATTCACAAGTTTCAAACAATCATGTTGGGCACACAGAGTAGGAAAATGGAAAGGAAAACTGGAATGATAGGCCTCAAGGTCTCCTTTGAAATATTCTCATTATAGTAAGTTGCAGACAGATTTCTTTCCCATTGAACCTATTAACGTTTATTTATTTTTGAGACAGAGAGAGACAGAGCTTGAACGGGGGAGGGGCAGAGAGAGAGGGAGACACAGAATCGGAAGCAGGCTCCAGGCTCTGAGCCATCAGCCCAGAGCCCAACGCGGGGCTCGAACTCACGGACCGCGAGATCGTGACCTGAGCTGAAGTCGGACGCTTAACCGACTGAGCCACCCAGGCGCCCCTCCCATTGAACCTATTAAATCAAACTCTTTTTCCAGGGCAGGAGATTTATTCTGGAGGCTGCAACAACATAAACCTTTATCAACAAGTAACCTTGTTAGGTATTATCTTACCTAACTCACAATCACTATTGCATCTATGGAATTAGTAAGCACCACTGTTCTTTACAAATAGAATCAAATGACACTTCATAGACTCCTTTCTATATAACCTCAGGCAACAGAGCGGATTGGCCCCTCTGGTATAAGAACAACCACAAAAATATCTATGTCTCCTAAGAGGATAAGGAAAACAGAAAAAAAGAAAATAAGGGAAAAGGTGAGTGGCTTACTCTTAAGTTACAGGAAGTATGTACTTTTTAAAGTAACTGAAAATTTAAGCACTTGATTAAATAAAACAGGTAATAATGGAGAAGTGACTTTCTGTTACAATTTTCACAATTATTTGAAGATCCTTCTGTGGTCCAAGCTCTTCATTAATGTAAAAAAAAATTACCTTGGAAGTTTTTCTCATAACACCTAATGAAATGTTTTTAACTTAATGCATTTATATTGAATGGAAAATTTGGGAAGCTTAAACTACCTAAATAACAAATATGAATTCTATAATGCAGTCAAATTACACAAGTACTTTCCTTTGACTTTCCCCACCCTAAAGACTGGAAATGTTAAGAGGACTCATATGGTAGAGCTAACAATTAAAAACACATCATTAGTGGGGCACCTGAGTATTTCAGTCGGTTAAGCGTCTGGCTTCAGCTCAGGTCATGATCTCACCCTTCGTGAGTCTGAGGCCTGCATAGGTCTCTGTGTTGACAGCTGGGAGCCTGGAGCCTGCTTCGGATTCTATGTCTCCCTCTCTCTCTGCCCCTTCCCCTCTCACACTGTCTGTCTGTCTCTCTCTCTTTCTCTCTTTCTCAAAAATAAACATTAATATAAAAATAAATAAAAACACATCATCAGCTAATATACATTAATAAGCATTATAGAGTAAATTTAGATGTAAAAAATGATGACAAAGATAGTACATACTGCCCATATATGTCATACCCTATTTCTCTTATTACTAGTATCTTATATAGTATATTTGTTACAATTAATGACAATTACTGATATCTTATTTTTAACTAAGTCCATACTTTATTCAGATGTCCTTACTTCATCCTTATTGTACTCTATTTCAGAATCCCATTCAATTTACCACCTTACATTTAGTCATTAAACTTCTTTAGGCTTTTCTAGACTATGATGGTTTCTCAGACTTTCCTTGTTTTTTGATAGTTAATCTGAAAATTTGTAGAATATCACTCAATTGAGATTTATTCTATGCCTCTTATAAACTACGATAATGTTTTTTTAAAGGATCACAGTGGTAAAGTGCCATTTTTATCACATCACATCAAGAATATTATCAATATGATTACCATTGTTATTCTTAACCACATGAATTTAAGACTGTGGTTCTCAAGTTGCTACACCATAAAGATACTCTTATTCCCCCTTTCCTGCATAAATATAGTCTTTGGAGGTAAGTCACTGTGCTCAGTCCACAAGTAAGCAGTGGGAGTTAAGCTCTACCTCTTAGAAAGTGAAGTATCTTAAAAAATTACTTGCAATTCTGCAAAGATATTTGTTTATTCTCAAACCTCATTTATTATTGTTCAAACATTTATTAATGTCAGTATGGACTCATGCATATTTATTTTATAGTTTAGGTTATAATCCAATGCGACTTAATGTTCTTTTTTTCTTTTTTGCTTAAATTGTCCCTATTTGGCCACTGAAGGTCTTTCAGTTGTCTCTTTTCAGTTGTATCGATTTGACATACTCCCGTCATTTTGTTGCTTTTGTTTGGTTTTTAGTACTTTCTTACCTTTTGTCACTATAAGATGATCCAGGCTAATCTTGTATATTTCTTTTCTAAGTCCTAGAATAAGTTACTTCTCCAAGGAAACCCTGGTTTCCTTTATTAGAAAACAGTATTAGAAATTAATATCATGGCACTATGTGTATTAATTGCTACTAGAGTGCCATTGCTTTTAGACCATCTCAGCTGACAGAGGAAAGACATATAGGTGTATATATTAACTCATGTATTTATATATATATATATATATATATATATATATATATATATATATATATACATACACACATACACATATATGCATTTCCACATGTAAACATCAGTTTGTCTACTTAGGTAAAAATGAGTTCATACTGATGCCTCTTACTTTATTACTATATGGATCATTCTATCCTGATTCCCCAGCTTATCTGCACCTCCTATAACAAGGACATCTTGGTTATTTACAGCTTTGGCAAGTATGAATAAAGCTGCTATAAAAATTCATGCACAGGTTTTTGTATGAACATAACTTTTTAATTCAACAGGATAAATACCTAGGAGCTTAACATGTGGATCATATAAAAAAACTATAGTTAGCTCTTTATAAGCAACTGCCAGACACTCTTCCAAAGTGGCTATACCATTTTGCATTTTCACCAACAATAAAGGAGAGTTCTTTTAGCTCCTTATTCATGTCAGGATTTGATATTGTCAGTGTTTTGAATTTTACCTTTCCTATAGGTATGTAGTGGCATCTCATTGTTGCTTTAATTTCCAATTTCCTAATGGCAAATGATGTAGAGAATCTTTTATTTATGGTTGTCACCTAAGTATTTGCCAATACTACTTAGCTATTTTGTCATTTTTAACTGGACTGCTGGTTTTTTCATTGCTGAATTTTTTTTTTAATTTTTTTTCAATGTTTTTTATTTATTTTTGGGACAGAGAGAGACAGAGCATGAATGGGGGAGGGGCAGAGAGAGCGGGAGACACAGAATCGGAAACAGGCTCCAGGCTCCGAGCCATCAGCCCAGAGCCCGACGCGGGGCTCGAACTCACGGACCGCGAGATCGTGACCTGGCTGAAGTCGGACGCTTAACCGACTGCGCCACCCAGGCGCCCCTTCATTGCTGAATTTTAAGAGTTTTCGAATTATGCATATTTTGGACGTGTGTTCTTTAGCAGACATATGTTTTGCAAATCATCTTCTCACAATCTTTTCATTGTCATATTGATATCCTTCACAGAGTAGAACTTTTTAATTTAATAACATCTAAGTTTTTTGTTTGTTTGTTTTCATTCATGGATCATGCTAGTGGTGTTTTATTTAAAATTTCATCACCAAATCCAAAGTGATGTCAGTTTTTCTCCTATACTTTCTTCAAGATGTCTTATAGAAATGCATTATACACTTAATTTCTATATTCCATTTTGAGCTAATATTTACATAAGATATAATGTATCTACGTTCATTTTTTATGTATGCAGTTCCAATTTTTTCAACACAATTTGTTGATAAGAAAATACTTTCCCCTGTTGTCTTTGCTCTTCTGTTAAAGATCAGTTGACTATATTTGTGTGAGTCAATTATTTCTAAGCTCTCTGTTCTACTGACCTATAATCTCCTCTTACTAATACTCTACTGTTGTGATTACTATAGCTTTACAATAAGTCTTACAACTGAGTACAATGAGTCATCAAACTTTGTTTTCTTCTTCAGTATTGTATTGGTTATTTTGACTTTTCATACAAATTTTAGAATCACCTTATCAATTTTTTACAAATAGCTTGATGGGATTTCGATTAGGGTTGCACTGAATGTATCATTGAAATTGAGAATAACTGTTACTTTAGCAATATTGACTCTTCATTCCTAGTTTATATTATTAACCTTTAAGTTACTTGGTGACTGTGTTAAGTTAGTATTGCTGATTATATTTCTGTGCACATTGTTTAAATCATATTGCTTGGAAAGGACAGTCTGTTTCTTGTTGCTGTAAAAGACAAATTTCTGGGGTACCTGGGTAGCTCAGTCAGTTGAACATCAGACTCTTGATTTCAGATCAGGTCATGATCCCAGGATCATGGGATCGAGCCCTGTGTTCAGCTCTGTGCTGAACATGGAGAGTGCTTACGATTCACTTTATTTTTTGGATTGGGGATAAGGACTAAGGAAAGTCTAAAGTATCAGTATTTAAATACCCAAAGCAATATTCAAAGATCTATGAAAAATCATTCATCATATCAAATCTACCAGTGAAGTCAATTCAGTTCAAAGGATATGTTATGCTAAATCTGAAGCCTTTGGTAGACCAATGTTGGATGTTTTGATCAATATGGGGGCTTTGAACAACTGCTTTTGGCAATGTGTAGAAAAAGCTGAATCTGAATCTAAACTCATCCTGATCAATGAAAATACAGTCTCTTCCTTTTTATTGTATATGGCACATTAGAATATATTATTATTTTTCCTAAGACAATACCATTAAAGCGACACCTTTGCATATCTTATATATAGTAATGATTCCTAACATTAGTTAACTTACCCACCATAATACAGCAGACATTAGTGTCCTTAACATATTAGAGTATCCACAAAGCATTCATCTCTAGAAAAAGCAGTTATATCATGAAAAATTGATTAAAATGTTACCAGTTAGCAAAGCCAAAATTTAAAGTTCCATTCAACATTAAGTTCAATATTAAGTGTAATATTATGGCATAGTATTGTCATGACTTATGTTGCTCCTATGTCTTGGCTAAATTATTTCCCCCATTTCTGTTAGCCAAATTTGATACTTAATAATACAGAGATCTGCTGCCTGTAAAATGTGCTGGAAGAAATGTATGAGATATGACAATCAGGAGAAAATGGTAAAGATTTGAAAACCGTTCAAAGCAATTAGATCCAGATAGTTGAAATTTCTTTCCCCATGAAAACAGTGGGTAATTAACTGATTCCTTTATTTTTAAAGTAGAAGCCCAAGTCCCCCCAAAAAACAATACATATAATAGGAAACATTGTATATTTTTAGAATACTATAATCTTAAAGAAAGAATTAATGAAAGAGAGACAGAGATTGAGATTCAAAGATTTTTTTAATTTTTCACTTTAAAATTCAAAACAAATATTCTACACGTTAAAATTAGAATTAGGTATTTACTTTACAGCCCCAAAACAGTTTTCAAAGAACTGCATTGTATCTACTAGAAAAGATACTTTATTTACTCTGGTATTGACTGCTTCTAATAGATCTCTAGAGAGATATGTTTGATGAACTAGTTATACCATTATAAATTTATAGTTATTCTTCTAGATTGGTAAGGATAAATTCTATCTTACTGTACATTGTGAGAACAATGAAAAATGAAATTTAAGCTGATCACTTCTATAATTTGGGGACGGATAAAGGCAGAATTAAGGGGTTCATGCAAGATTGACTTAGTTTTCTCAAAGATGAAAAAGGCAAAACAGTGGTTTCTTTAAATGGTCCTTCATTCCTTTATTTACCAAGAGAGAAAAAAAAATAAGAAAGAAAATAACAGGAAAAAAGAGGGAAAAACAGAAAAATGTATTTTTTTTTTTTTTTTAGCTGCAAGTCCTATGATAAGTTGGAAGAGTCTCTGTGTGTTTGAAAGAGATAGAAGTTGAGTAGAAGTTTATCTGTTCAGAAGGTCAATGTGGAGAATTATCAATAAAGTTGTTCCATATTTGGATATTTAAATGACTTACTTAAAGTTTTAGCCTCTCAGTTGTGTGTAGTCTGAAGCATGAAGAGATATCCAAGAGAAAGATGTATATTCTCAACCACAGGTCACTTAACTAGGGGGAGAATCCTATTGAACCACTGCTATCTGTGAGGTTTCCCCACATATTTTCTTTTATATTGGACTCTGTATTTTAAAAATAATATTTTAAACTTACTATTACTGATAATCTCCCACTATTGACAGCCTTAGCCCAAGTTTACATAAAATATACAATTTTCATACAGAAAATAACATTTTATAAAATGATACCCTTGGACAAAAGATACAATGATTATCAAGTGTTACTAGAGGAAATTATTACCAACAACAAACTGATTTGATTTCCAAATCTTTCCATATCAAGATTTAATAAAATTAACATACCTATGTTATTTTAATGAAAATCATTATTTATGTCAGAAATAAGACTGAAAAAATAAATGGTTGTATTTTATTTAGTCAAATTGATAAAGGAAGTACAAGAATATGGTAGAATAAATAAAATAGAATCTTGAGTATTTAGAAATGCAGTTGAAATGGGAAAAAATTAAATTCAGACTATACAGGGTAAAAGTGCAAATGAGGAGGAGGTGACTGTGTAAGAGAAGTGTCTCAGGCAGCCCAGGTAATGTTGAAAATAAAAATCAGCTTTCATGACTTGAATATTAGGAAAGGAGAGTACACAGGAAGTTGTGACTAGGGAATTCAATATTATTCATTCATTCAACAAATATTTATTGTGTCTTTTTCATGATGCTGGGGATACAGTGGCAAAGACAGCCCCTGCATTATTAGCTATAATAAATAAATAAATAACCAGTAATAAATACCCAGTAAATAAAATAAACACAAAAGTTGATAGGTGATAATATATTCTGTAAAAATAAAAACAGTATTGGGTAGAGAGGGGTAGAATAGATTCTAATGTTAGAAATGGAGGTCAGAGAAAACTTCTCTAATAGGGTAAATAAGTGATACAAGGTTGGAAGCTCTGCAAAGATCTGGGGACTCTAGAAAAATGAAACACTAGATATAAGACCCCTAGCAGAGAGATGCTTGGTATGCTTAACACCACAAAAGCCAAATGGCGGCAGAGAAGTGAGCAGTGGGAAAGGAGGTAGGATATGAGAAAGACAGCCAGCACCAATTAATGCAGACATGGTAATCACTCTGGATATTTTTGAGATATGTGCAAAAAATTATATGAATTTTTACAAAATAAGTGATATGAGAGCTACCTTTAATAGCATCATTTTGTGTTCTGTGCAGAAAAACACATACTGCTTAGCACAAGAGTGGAATCAGGGATATGTATCAGGTACTAGATAATGAAAGGCTTGCAAGGCCTACACTGAAATAATAGTGGTAGCATTAGGAAGAGCTGCTGGAATGTGGGTATGTTTTGAAGAAAAAGTCAACAGAATTTACTTCATATTAGAAGAAGAATAGTTGATAAAGAGAAATACCTAGGATATCTCCATGGTTTTCAGCTTTGGCGATAGGAATGATGGAGTTACCATCAAGTGGGTTGGAGAAAACCGAGAAAAGGAATAAAATAATATGAGTTGAGGAGAACATTATGATTTAAATTTTGACTTGTTGGTTTTGTCTTGTTGACTCCTAGACTTTCACATGAAGATTTTATAAAAAAAAAAACAAATAAATATATACACCTGACATTTGAATACAGATGGCATTTAAAGTCATAGTTCTAGATGTGCTCATCAAGGGAAATTAGATGAGAGTTCCAAGGAATGGGTCCTAAGTCACTCCAAATTTAGATATTTGGAATAGACAAGGAAGATTGAGCAACAAATGTTCGGTAAACTAGGGAAAAGATAGTGGTGGCCAGAATGAAGGAAATAAGTGTTTAAAGAAAGAGGAAGTTATTAGCTAGGTTAAATGTGATAAAAAGTTGACTGAAGAGAGGCCAGAAAAAATAGCACTGGTATGCTACTTTATTTTATAAAAAAACACTTTATTTTTTAGCAACATGAGGGTCATGAGTGTCCAACAGAGTAATAGTACTTACATTGATGTCAGGGAAATAAAATATTATTGTGATAAATTCAAGAGAAAATGGGAGGAGGGGAAGTGAAAACAGCAAATTTTGTGCAAAGGGGGAGCCCATAAACCAGGTAATTTGGCCAGACAGAGATTTGACATCACATAAGATTTTATGAGTTTTTAGGATGGGAGATATACACGGAAGCAAGGCAAGGCAGTGTTAAGATTTGTTCTGTCATGTAAAAAAAAAAAAAAAAGATTTATTCTATCATATACAAAAGGATCAGGTGGCAAGGGGAAAACTGTGTCAATGGTAGGCTGTTCATAAATGAAGTCATTTTTGTTTTTTGTTTTTTATTTTTTATTATTTTTTTAATATATGAAACTTATTGTCAAATTGGTTTCCATACAACACCCAGTGCTCATCCCAAAAGATGCCCTCTTCAATACCCATCACCTACCTTCCCCTCCCTCCCACCCCCCATCAAGCCTCAGTTTGTTCTCAGTTTTTAAGAGTCTCTTATGCTTTGGCTCTCTCCCACTCTAACCTCTTTTTTTTTTTTTTCCTTCCCCTCCCCCATGGGTTTCTGTTAAGTTTCTCAGGATCCACATGAGTGAAAACATATGGTATCTGTCTTTCTCTGTATGGCTTATTTCACTTCGCATCACACTCTCCAGTTCCATCCACGTTGCTACAAAGGGCCATATTTCATTCTTTCTCATTGCCACGTAGTACTCCATTGTGTATATAAACCACAATTTCTTTATCCATTCATCAGTTGATGGACATTTAGGCTCTTTCCACAATTTGGCTATTGTTGAGAGTGCTGCTATAAACATTGGAGTACAAGTGCCCCTATGCATCAGTACTCCTGTATCCCTTGGGTAAATTCCTAGCAGTGCTACTGCTGGGTCATAGGGTAGGTCTACTTTTAATTTTTTTAGGAACCTCCACACTGTTTTCCAGCGTGGCTGCACCAATTTGCATTCCCACCAACAGTGAAAGAGTGTTCCCGTTTCTCCACATCCTCTCCAGCATCTATAGTCTCCTGATTTTTGAAAACTGGTTTTAAAAGTAGTACTTAGAATGGCAGAAATTAAACTGAGAATACATCTGCCCCCAGCAAAATGTTCTCATAGAGTAAATAATAAGTAGGTTGGGAAGTAAACAATCACTTTAAAGAATACTTTTGTATTAGTTAATAGAGCTGAAGGTGCCCATTCATTGAGACCAATCCAACTTCAGAATCTGTGTGCTGAGAAAACCTCATATATAAAAGAGGAAAAGGCCTTGAGATGCTATAAACCCTTAGGTTGACTAGAAAATAAAAACAATCTAAATGGCAATCATTAATGGCCTGGATAAATAAATAGTATTACAGTATTAGAGATGAAAGCAGGTAAAGAAAATGAACTGTATTTACATACATCAACATGTATAAATCTCTAAAATCTCAGATTGATAAAGATGCCAGCTGCAGGAAGGTATATACACATTGGCACTAACATGGGTAAATTACAAAGAGACACAAAGCAATATTCAATTTCATTACTGTTTCTATAGAGACGCACCTGTGTTAAAAATGTAACTGCTGGATGGAAAGGACACATACAAAATTCAAAATGATGATTTCTGAGTAAAGAATGAATTTGAGACCAGAATATGGCTCCAAAGTTTAATTATATCTCCTAGAATATATTTTTATTCGCTAGCATGAAAGAGAGGGAGGAGAAAAGATAGAAAGAAAAAAACAGAAGGATGGGTTGAATAAGGAGCCTGAATTTTGCTACATAATACCGGGAAGGAGACCTCACCTATGTCTCTCTTGAGCTAATGAAGAGTTGTCCAGCTTGGAGAGACTGGGCCTGGAGAAGTCCTTCATCTATGGAATCAATTTCCTATTCCCCCTGGTTGTATTCCATTTTCTATATGCACAAATACATTGAAAAAATTCATATATATAATTTTTAAATATTTTAAATTTATCTGAATTTAAAAAACTATTTTGCCTGAAAATGTCAAATATTCCCATTTTAAAACAGAGCAGCTACAGTAAGAAAGAAAAAAAAGTGTACAACTGGGGAGTTTAATGTGATGAAGTTAGTTACGTGATGAAAACTTATTTTATGCATTCAATGGACAGCCAATGCTAAACTCAGAGGGTTTTTCTTTTTTTTTTTTCATCTTCCCTGTAGGCCTATAACCTCATATACTTTTCTGCATAAGACAAGCACACAATCCAGAGACTGCAGCCTCTTAATTAACTGCCATGGGAATGTTTAGGTGTGAAATTAGTCACCAGAGGGAGCCCATATTATTCTTCAAAAGCAATCACAAAAGACTGAGGACAAAATGAAAATATATGTAGAGACTGGGGGATAGAAGTTCAAGGAGAGTACAGAGTGTTCTTTTACTGTTTCTTAAACTGCAGTTTCCTTCCAATTTCAAGCTTTGGAATAAACCAACTTTGATAGATGCAAAGGCATATTTATAGAAAAGACATAGGGAGAAACAAAATATTTTTTCCTCAGTGTCTATTTATCCATTGACCTTCATATCTACTTAACATGAAAACTTCTCTTGTATATGCTGGTTCAATTTACCCAGGAATAAGGCATTTTATTAGGCTTCTGGGTGGGTTAACTGTGATAATTCCTAAACAATGCAAGTGTCAATACTTTGCCTGATTCTTTTTGAAATGAAATCAATCACAGCCATGTATTTAACAAATGAAATTGTCTACACATTTTAATCTTTTAATCAAGTATGAAAGAAAGCTGAGTTTGAAAAGCAGAAGAAACTCCTTATTCCAAAGTACTTCCTTTGTGAAATTCTGTAATTGTAGGATTCCATGAAATGGATAAATGGAGCCTATAAGTGGCTGTCAATCAATCGATTCAAACAATGAAGTTCTTTTTTTTTTTTTTTTTTTTTTTTTTTAAGACAAACTCAGAACAAAATCTTAGGCAGGCATTGGTACTGTACAACTGAATCATTTGTATGCTTGACTGGACAGAGATGGAATAAAATGTCATATGCAATGTTCTCTATGATCTCTACTGGCCTTGCTTAAAAGCAGCCGGCTATTAAGCTTGAAAAACTAGAGTGAGATCATGGTTTATTCAGACTTTTTTTTATTAAATTCTCATATATCTATTACTAAGAATATGACTGAAACTCTACTGGAACTTGTATTTCTTTTCAGTCAGCAATAATAACTTGAATTCACTGGTCTGCCTTTACATGCTGAATTCTGTATTATCTTAAGATACTTAGGCACATGGAATATGTGTCTGCCACCCACCAGTGTGCAAACAACTTGTGAAGCCTAAGTGTTAATTTATTTTACTCTATTGCTATTCATCCATTTATTCAAAATGTAGATGCTCATTTTGTTTCACATGATCTTCCTTACCATTCCTAGTTGGAATAAAACAGTGGCTAAAGACTTCATGTATATGGCCCCATTTATGAATCCGTGCATGAAGCGTACTATAGCAGCCACTGGATATGTGTTCTGGAGTGAAAGATCTTGACTCCTGACTGGCTGCAATATTTTCTACTCATGTGACCTTAGGGAATTCGGTTAATATCTGTTTTCCCATTATGAAATTGGGTTACTAATAGGTTTTATCTCATACAGTTTTGGGGAACATTAAATGAGCCACTCCCTAGTGAATAATATTGACAGGGACATGGTCAATTCTCAGTAAATGTTGCTGCTGTTGCTGGTCTTTTTATTATGGTTGTTCGTGTTGGTATTATAGTCAATAAAGAGCCAAATTATGACCATCCCATAATCTACACAGTTCACTTTCCACCAGTTGAACCGAGTTGCTTTGATTTTGATTTATACATTTTTGGGGCTTGAAATTAGCAGTTTTGCATATTACTGAAATGTTCTTCCAATGGGACAAATGTCCCATTCCAACTGGAATCCTTCCCCTAACGATATTCAATAGTTTCTTAATCTTTACTCCTCTCCAAATATTTTACTACCTATGCCTTTGGACATACACATATGTATATATACGCATACCCACTGTTGTCAAAATACAAAATGAAGGGTGTAGGCAAGGAGTCTTCTGTAGCTTCTCAATCTTGGTCTGCTAAACATCCATCTCATCTACAGACTGTGGCTGTGGAGGAGGTGGGGACAGTGGTGGAGGTGGTGGGGAACTGGTATCTATTTAGTATAATTTAAAACACAAGACAAAATGAAAAAAGGTGTTTAATTCTTTGCAAAAAAAGTACCAAGAATAGTTTGAACAATGATTGCCTTCTTCGCATTGTATAACATCTGACATAAAATTAGTATCTTTTTTATGTCTTGGTGATTTGTCATTCTCCTTTCTAAAATTTTTAGAGTTTCTTTTTAATGTTTATTTTTGAGACACACACACACACAGAATGTTAGTGGGGGAGGGGCAGAGAAAGAGGGAGACACAGAATCTGAAGCAGGCTCCAGGCTCTGAGCTGTCAGTGCACAGCCCAACGTGAGGCTCGAACCCATTTACTATGAGATCATGACCTGAGCCAAAGTCAGATGCCTAATCATCTGATCCACCCAGGTGCCCCTCTCCTTTCTAAATTTGCATTAGTTTCCAACATTTTATCATTCTTGCTTCCAATGTGATTACATATACCCAAGAGGTCTTTTAATGTGAAGTGTTTGTTTTGTTTTTCTTTGTTTTGCCAGTGTCACTTCTTCTGGGATACCTACATCCTTTCTGTCACAATCACTTCCTTTATGCTGATAAGTTCTCTTTCACTACATTCCTCTGGCCCCTTATGTAGCTCTCTAATGATGGCCATGTCAACATTCTTATGGCCAGCTATTTCTTCTATAACTGCATTTATCTTTGTTTGAATTTCACTTACAATGTCATCACTCTTCACTTCTTTACTACACTTTCATTTTTATTGGCCTAGATCATCTTTTGATTATCCATTTTTGTAAAATGGCACATAGGTTTATAACTGGGAGACAAGGATACAACTCAACCACGTGCTTTGCTGTCTGTGAATGAACTAACAAATGTACAGTGCCCAATACATAAGAGACTTTGGAAGAAGTGATACGGTGTTTGACCATAATGCTTATATGTTCTTCATGTAATGGTTTGTAGATTCAAGAGCCAGCAGAAAACTTTGCAATTTACACATTTATTTGCAGTTAATATACTTGGTAAGGTATATTATTATACACCTGAAATCTGAACTGTGATGTTGGGGACTGGTTTTATGTAACTAAACCATTATAACTTAGATTTGTGTGTGCTTTAAACAAGAATTGTCTGTATATACACTGGGATTTATCTCATTAGCCATTTCTTTACCCCATCTATTGGCCCAGATAATCTCCACATGCACATCTCAATGATCACAAAATATTCCATTTTTCTCTAGTATGGATGAGTAATTATTATCTATCCTCAAGGATTTTGCAGTATCTACAGAGTATTGAGTAATATAAACAATCACAGTTAGTCAATAACCTACCAGATGACAATTGCTGTGATGGAGAATTGGATATTTAAATGAAGAATAAATAATTGGCCAAAATGTGGTCAACTTTCAGACTTTTTTTGCCTGTTTTTTTTATAATGAGAAAAATTGCTTATGAGTAAATTCTAATATTTAAAACCAATTGGGATTTGGTTGTTTGTTTTAATCAGTTTATATAATTTGACTGGAGCTTTGGGGAGGAAATAATTTTTCACTTGCATTATGTTCCAGACAAGAGTTATTCAAGGAGGCCTTTGATGCTGTCTCCCATGTCACAGCCTGTTAGAACTGCCTTATTTTAATCTATCTGCTTTTGAATGGACACAGATGAATGATCTCCGCATTTCTGAAACCCTTTATGTGTAAGCAAATCATTGCTAGAAGAGCTAAATTCCTCCTTTAAGAAAAAAAAAAAAAAAAAAAAAAAAAAAAAAAAAAAAAAAAAAAAAAAAAACCTTGCATCTCCCTTCAGCCTCTAATTGGAAGGCAATTAGTTTCTTCACAGTTTTCACTGCTGGTGCCTGGGAAGAACGGTGTCTTATCTTCACCTTCTATTTTTGAGGTGGGAAGTATACTCATCCAGGCAGTCTTTACTGGTTCTCCATTTAGCATAGCTTCCCAATCCACTCTGCCTCTTCCACGCTTTCTAACTTGGTCTGACTTTGTATGTATTTTTCATACTGCCTATAAAAAAAAAATTTTACCCCTTCCTTAGGATGTTCTGTGGATGCACCGCGCTCTGCCATGTGTTAAGGATTCTCCTAGTGTGATAAACACAGAAATTAAATAAAATGCTTTTATCTCCCAAAAGGACTCTATTTAATGTCTCACATTTAATTTCAGATAGTATCTGAAGCATTTTAAAAGATACTATTACCCAGTAAAAAGAAATAATCAGAAATAGTTCCCGCATGCTAAAGTTGGCTTCAGAAACACAAATTACAGTACCGAAAGAAGTGTTATATTTTATATACTCAGTTTTTTGACAATTTAATATACCACTCAGTCCAAATTGTCCTAGTGGCTTATATTAAATTTCCAACTGAAATTCTTTTATTTCCTGGGAAGAAAATGAAAACATAAACTAATAAGCTGAAAAAATACTATATCTGTGGAAGAATATAAATTTGAGCTAATGGCTTTATTTATATGGGATGCTAAGTAATCATTAAATTTTATTCTATGAAACATGCTAATATTTAGAAAGAAATGCTTCTTACCTAATAGTGTGCTAAAAAACAAAAACAAAAAAAACACAAACCTTTAGATATAATGATGAATAAACATAGGCTCTAATTTCAAGAAGATTATATTCTTCTAAAAAAATATACATGTGAACAAATATTTGAAATGCACAACATTAAGAAGTGGTCGGGGGTATCTGTTAATTTTCCTCCTAGTCGTGGGACATGGACTGATTCAAATGAGGATTCCATGAGAAGTGACCACTGTGCAAAGCTTGGAACAGGGAAAGGATGTCAGTAGAGAGACAGCACAGAGTGGAGGCCAGTGGAAGGAGAAGGGCAGAAGCATTCCAGGCCACAGCAGAACTGAACAAAGGCAGAAGGGTGCAAAGCAGAGCTGTGCCTTACTGCCCCCTAATGAGTGGTCCTGATAGGCATTACAGGGATGCTGAGCCAGAGATGGGAATGCAGAGGCAGTCAGTAGAGGCAGACTTGGTGTTCTGTGCCTGGGAGGGCATGCAACAACTCAAGGAATAAGGCATAATAATTTAGAGTATTACTGCATGTTGGAGGTTATTTCACTTCCCTACTCCAGGGCAAGGAATTCTATTTCGCATAAGTGGCAGAAGGAAAAATGCTCCTTCCCTTCTCCCTCCCCTCTGTCTTCCTTTTTTCCTTTTTATTTTCAAATCACTTTGTGTGTGTGCGTCTGTGGTTTTGTTGCTTCATATAACAAATGAAATAATTTAAGAAAATGGAAGCAAATAAATTGAATTAAACATTTTCTGCATGTTTCTCTGTTTATACACACATGCACACATTCACTAACTTTTTACCACTTCCATGTATGCAGTTTTAAACAAAATAGGTTCATGATTATGGATTATTTTTTTCTGTTACCAAAATATCACAGACACCTTGCCAGTTATTTAAATAGTAATTTAAAAACATAATTTGGACATATATTTTCTACAAAATCATGTTATTCAAAAGTATGAAATAACATAAAGTGAAAAGCAAAATTTACTCCCATACTTCTTATCATCCAGTTCTACTCTTTAAGAGCTTATGACAATTTTTACGTATCATCCAGTAATTTTAAATGCACATCATATATATAAATGTACATTATTTTGCATGAACAAATCAGTGGTTACTATACAAAGTATGACTTCACATTTTTAAAAATCCTAGACATTTGCCATATATTAGTATATATAGATCTTTCTTTGCAAATATCAATTATTACATTGCATGCATAGATCATGTTATATATGATTATTCTCTTTAGTATTAGGCGCTCCTTATTTTGTTAACTGCTGAAATGTTGAAATAATAACCTTATATGTGCAATTTTGCCTGGTTTTATGTAAATATTTTAAGGATACTTTATAGATATGAAGTTGCTGGATTGAAGTGGGCATTTTAGATTTTGATGGATGTTAGCAATTAACTCTCCATACACATGGAGCTAATTTACACTTGTACCAGTGGCACATGAGAATGTCTGTTTCTCCACACTCATTTATACAAGAGATTACCAAACATTTCATCTTAACAAATGTGATAGTTGGATAAATGTGGAATCCTATCCTATAAATTTGCTTCTCTTTAGTTATCTGATCATCTTTCATATATTAATCATTTTTTTCTTCTGTGAACCGCATACTGATATATTTTGCCTATTGTTTTCATTAGGTTACTCGTACTTTCATTATTATTTTCAAACAGTTAGGTACATAATTGACATTCTTTTTTTTTCTCTTATACATTATGACATTTGTCTTTACATGTCTCTTTTAATCAAATTATTTAATTTAATTTTTAAAAATTTTTTAACATTTATTTTTGAGAAAGAGAGTGTGTGCGTATGAGTTGAGAAGGGTCAGAGAGAGAGGGAGACACAGAATCCAAAGCAGGCTCCAGGCTCAGAGCTGTCAGCACAGAGCCCAACAGAGAGCTCAAACCCACGAAACCGTGAGATCATGACCTGAGCTGAAGTCTGGCACTCAACCAACTGAGCCACCCAGGCGCCCCTAATTTTTTTTATGTTTATTTATTCTAAAGAGAGATAGAGCACAGCAGGGAAGAGGCAGAGAGAGAGGGAGACAGAATCTGAAGTGGGCTCCAGCCTACAATCTGTCAGCACAGAGCACAACACGGGACTTGAACTCACAAGCTGTGAGATCATCACCTGAGCTGAGGTCAGATGCCTAACTGACTGAGCCACCAAGGTGCCCCTGAATTATTTAATTTTTAAAATTTATAAATGGTTTTAATTATTGATAAATACAATTTATGACTCTTTCACTTTATAGAATTTCACATTAGGTCATGTTTGACTATTATTAAGTGGCTTGGGTTACAATTGTGGATGTTACACAAACTTTTAGCAGTTCCTTCTCAACAAAGTGAATGAATACAAAGAGTTTGGGAAGGGAAATTTCAGAAAATTAGCATTTCAATAATTTTTAGAAAACTGAAATCAGATAAATTAGGATAACTGACTTAGCAGGGTATAAGAAGCTAAGTACTAAAATTCTTAGAGGTAGAGAATACATGACAATATGAGGACAGGGGGATTAGATACCTCAGATCTGATATACATGGTCCCAAAGAGGACCATCCCCCCATTCTTACACCCAAAAAACAGACAAGAGGTAAAAAGTTTATTTTCAAGGGAATCTGAACTGGAAATGCTCTGAACTCAGGAGTCTCAAGCCCAACAATGAACAAAGGTTAGCTTAAAAGCTGTAAGAAACATGTGGTGGGTATGGAAGAGTCTGAATGGTCAGGGGACCCAGGCTTCTTTCCCATACAGTTTTCGAATGCAGGCAAGCACCCCAATCCCTCAGACATGAACCTGGGAAGGTCTCCTGTGGAAAACTGAGCTCCTCCATAAAAAGGCCTTATAAAACACATACTTAGGGGCTGAGTGTAAAGCTATCTTTAACATGGGCTCTCCACATAATATTAGTCCACAATCAACAAAATATGCTTAAACATTTTTCTCTTCCAAGATTTTTAAGACAAAATATCACTTGTATGAAGAAAAATCATAATTACAGTATGAGCATGGGAAGGGGATTATGGTGTATAGAGGAAAATATAAGAGGTCTCTTCTATAAGACAAAGCAAATAGGTATTTTATAAAATAAGAAAAGGAAACATATTTCTACTGTTACAAATATGCAGATACAAAGCAGAAGAAACAACTATACATAGAATTCTGCTAATATTTGTCTTAGATCTTATTTTTATTTTTATTTTTTTATTTATTTTTTTTATGTTTATTTATTTCTGAGACAGAGAGAGACAGAGCATGAGTGGGGAGGGCCAGAGAGAGAGGGAGACACAGAATCTGAAGCGGGCTCCAGGCTCTGAGCTGTCAGCACAGAGCCTGATGCACGGCTCGAATTCACAAACTGTGAGATCGTGACCTGAGCCGAAGTCGGTCGCTCAACCAACTGAGCCACCCAGGCGCCCCTAGATCTTATTTTTAAATGCATGTCACTGAACTGATAAAATAAAATTGTTTAAAATATTTTTCCATACTGTACTATAAATAGGCTATATTCTCTTCAGGCAGTTAATTTTTTCTCTGTTTTTCATTTATAGCTTTAATCAATCTGGATTTCTTTTAAGTAAAAAAAAAAAAAAAAAAGATCTAACTTTGTCTTTTTCGTTTCGAAGAGTAAGCCAGTCCTATAAACTCTACTAAAAGTATCATTCTTTTCCAACAACTTAAAATTCTGCCTTCATTACATACTGAAATTTTACATGTACTTATGTGTGTGTGCGAGTGTGTGTGTGTGTGTGTGTATTTTATAGATTCTGATTTCTGTTCCATTGATCTTTAATATTTCTATGCTAAGATCTCATTGTTTGAATCACTGTAGGAACATAATTCTTTTTGATGTACCCTGTTTTTTGTTGGGTATCTATAGTCAACAGAAAATTTCCACACAAAACAAAATGAATATCATTTTGCACACAAAACAAAATGAGTATCTCCCAACCTGACCTGGTTTGAAGAAAGGGTAGTTTTGGAAGATAACTTGGTCACTACTTGAACATATCATGAGTCTAGCAGCAGAAATCAAAAGAGAAAAAGAATTTGAACTGGTCATGCTTGATTTTTTCATGGAGGGAAGAAAGAGGCCATTAGAACACTGCTATTTCATGACCATAATCCTATCTGCCCACTCACCTCAAGTGCATCCCCATCTTCCCCTCCCAACATGTGAGTGAACTGTTCATAAACCTTTCTAAAAGCAAAGCAACTTCTCCATTCAGTCATGACATCCTCTCCTCACTCAAATAATGAGCATATTGCTCTAATTTTTCCCATTTCTTTTCTACTGAATTAGACCCAGCAGTATGCAAGTACGCAAACTGTACAATCTCTTCATCCCAAGTACATATTTAATTAAATGTGTGGATAAAACAAATAAGATAAAACTCTTTGATCTGCACCTCATTCTATTCACTGTCCCATGTCGCCTTCAAAGCAAAATGATTTGCCCCTCATGCCTGCCTATCCTCACTGGCTCTTTTTGTTAGATTCTCCTTCTCTATTCAACTCTCCTTAATTATACTGTTGCTTCAACTACCCCACTAAAATGTACCTTACCAAGATCACCAATAACAACTATATTTCCATGTCTCCTAGTTAACTCTCAGTCTTCATCTAGTTTGACCAATTAGCACTGACTGCTCTCATTTTCCTGACATGCTATTTGTAGGTAGCATCTTAACCTCAGACTCTCCTGATTTACCTTGTTCTGTATTTGTTACTCACTTTTCCTTATTTCCCAATCTCTATATTCTGGCATGCCCAGACTCAGCCTTTGACCTCTCTTCTATACTCCTGTGTGATTTCATCTAGTCCCATTGATTTAAATATCACACATTCTCCAATACTTTCCAATTCTACAATAAATCCCCTTCCTTGACCTCTTTCTTGAATTCATGAATCAAATTATCAACTGCCAATTCAGTATTCCCACTTTTTTTTTAAAATATGATTTTTATTGTCAAGTTGGTTTCCATACAACACCCAGTGCTCATCCCAACAGGTGCCCTCCTCAACACCCCATCACCCACTTTCCCTTCCCTCCCACTCCCCATCAGCCCTCAGTTTATTCTCAGTTTTTAAGAGTCTCTTATGGTTTGCCTCCCTCCCTATCTAACTTTTTTTCCCCCTTCCCCTCCCCCATGGTCTTCTGTTAAGTTTCTCAGGATCCACATAAGAGTGAAAACATATGGTATCTATCTTTCTCTGTATGAATTATTTCACTTAGCATAACACTCTCCAGTTCCACCCATATTGCTACAAAAGGCCATATTTCATTCTTTCTCATTGCCAAGTAGCATTCCATTGTGTATATAAACCACAATATCTTGTCCATTCATCAGTTGATGGACATTTAGGCTCTTTCCATAATTTGGCAATTGCTGAAAGTGCTGCTATAAACATTGGGGTACAAGTGCCCCTATGCATCAGCACTCCTGTATCCCTTGGGTAAATTCCTAGCAGTGCTACTTCTGGGTCACAGGGTAGGTCTAATTTTAATTTTTTGAGGAACCTCCACACTGTTTTCCAGAGTGGCTGCACCAGTTTGCATTCTCACCAACAGTGCAAGAGGGTTCCTGTTTCTCCACATCCTCTCCAGCATCTATAGTCTCCTGATTTGTTCATTTTAGCCACTCTGACTGGCATGAGGTGGTATCTCAGTATGGTTTTGATGTGTATTTCCCTGATGAGGAGTGACATTGAGCATCTTTTCATGTGCCTGTTGGCCATCTGGATGTCTTCTTTAGAGAAGTGTCTGTAATCATCAAGACAGCACTGGCACAAAAACAGACACGTAGACCAAGGGAATAGAATAGAGACCCCAGAATTGGACCCACAAAAGTATGGCCAACTAATCTTTGACAAAGCAGGAAAGAATATTCAATGGAAAAAAGACAGTCTCTTTAACAGATGGTGCTGGGAGAAGTGGACAGCAACATGCAGAAGAATGAAACTAGACCACTTTCTTACACCATTCACAAAAATAAACCCAAACTGGATAAAGGCCCTGAATGTGAGACAGGAAACCATCAAAATCCTAGAGGAGAAAGCAGGAAAAAAAAAAAAAACTCTCTGATCTCAGCCGCAGCAATTTCTTACTTGACACATCTCCAAAGGCAAGGGAATTAAAAGCATAAATGAACTATTGGGACCTCATGAAGACAAAAAGTTTCTGCACTGCAAAGGAAACAATCAAAACTAAAAGGCAACCAATGGAATGGGAAAAGATATTTGCAAATGACATATCGGACAAAGGGCTAGTATCCAAAATCTATAAAGAATTCACCAAACTCTACACCCAAAAAACAAATAATCCAGTGAAGAAATGGTCGGTATTCCCACTTTTAATAGGCCTCTCCAGTTCAACAGCATTTTATGTCCCTGTCTTATTATGAATTTATTGACTCTCTCAAGTATGCTTTCCCTTCAGTTTGTCCCTGGAAAGGCCACTCCAATTTCCCATTGTTTAAAACAAAAATCTTCTTGTAATCCTTCATTCCTCTCTTTACCTTAAAACTTTCATCCATTTTTTGATAAGTCTCATTGTTAGTAACATATTCAAAATCCTACCATTTTTCACACCTTTAATGCTTTCTTCCTGTTCCAAATAATCACATTCTCTTACCGAGACAACTGAGGTAGCCTACCAAATGGATTATTTGTTTATTTGTTTGTAGTTTCTGTCTACTCTCTATATGGAAGACTGAGTGAACTGACTGTGGCAATTATTATAATATACCTCTCTATATAGATATTATATATCAATATTGATATTATATATCATCAAGCTATATACACCTTTAATATATACAATTTTATTTATCAATGATACTTCAATAAAACCAGGAAAAAAATCTTGGTTCAAGGCACTTCTGTATTCAAATACTTTCAGTGACTTCTAATATCATAGTGAAAGTCAATTTCTTACAATCATCGCACAGCCTTCTAATATCTTCTCCCCTTGCTGGTTCACCATTCCTCTCATTCACCCACTCCAGCCACACTGGACTCCCTGCTATCTCTTACACAAATCAAGCCCCTATCAACATCAGGACCTTAAAAATACTGTTTGTTTTCCATGAGAATATCCTTCTCCTAATTTCTAGTCCTCCCCTTCATTACTGCTACATTGCATGAGATATCTAATTAAATGTTATTTATAAAGCATGTATTTCCTGATTATTCATTTTCAAAGAGCAATCATCTCCAATTTTCCTTTATAGAAGAAAAAGTAGAAATAACTTGGATATATACAAGGTAAAAAAAAGGGGGGGGGTAAATCCACACTAAATACATCCTGATTCATTCTATAAGAGATGGCCATTTTGATGTATGAAATCTTCCAAGTGTTCTTATGAACAATGTCTTCCACAAAATATTCCTTCCTAAAACTTCCATCTATTTCTTTTTGTTCTATCTGAGAGAATCATTTAAAATGCATTGTCTGTTCTGTATAACTGTCCTTCAGGTGCTTGTGAAAAATTATTTTTGTCTCCACTTCATCTTTTCTTCTCTAAAATAAATACCCCATTTTGACTGCTTTCTATTTCTATAAGCTTAGACATAAAATATGTTGTCATGTTTGACTTTCTCCTCCATCACTTCTAAATAGAACTAGTATCTTCTGGCTTTCATCTTTAAATTCATTTAGCAGTCTAGCAAACCTTTGTCTGAGTCTGCATACTTAAAACCAAGTTGGAACAGTCTCATAATATCCAAATTATCTTGAATTTAAATTTGCTAGTTATCATAATTTTCTACACTTTTGAACTTTCAGTATAGCTTTCTTGCAAGAGAAGATTAAATCAAAGTTGTAGTTCAATCATTTTGCCTTCTACCTTGTTCTATTTATGCTACACTGTTGCTTTTTTTTTTTTTTTTTTTTACAAACAACTGGCCTATCCCTTCCAACTTCTCATTATTAACAAAAAAGAAAAATGAAACAAAAACAAACAAAAACAAAAGTTCTGTGAATTACATTTGACTTATTTTTTGAACTTCATTCTGGCTCTGTTCTCACTCTAGGGTTCAGACGATATTTAGCTATACTTCCTTTCATGGATACAATCCATCTCAATAATTTTCAGGGATGTTACAATGTTTTTGTGCATTAACCAATTTTTCCATTTTTCTTGGGATAATTTCCTATTGTATAGTGTTTTAGTACTTTTAATATCTTAGTCATCCAGCCATTTAAGAACTCATTCACTGATGTGGTACAAAGATCAGGACTTTTAATCTGGATCTGGGTTCAATTCTCAGTTCAATGAATATAAATTTGGGCATGTCCCTTAATCTCTGTGAGTCTTACATTCCTTCTCTATAACATAAGAAAAATAACATATCCTACAGGTTTTTTTTAAGTATTTCTATTTGAACTAATATTTTAAAAATCTCTTATACAAACTAGATGTTATACAAATAGATGTTGATGGTGATAGTCATATGAGAGATTGTCTTTATGATTTAAAAATTTTCTCTGTGTAATAAAGTATACGTGAATCATGCCTTAATTACACCTATTTATTTTTATTTTTGTGAAAATTTTTATTTTGCTACTAAGAACTTAAATGGGTCTGTCTGAGTAAGTTTGCCCTGCTATAACAGAGTACCATAGACTGGGTAGCTTAAACGAAAGAAATGTATTTTTCACAGTTCTAAAGGGTGAACTGTCCAAGATCAAGATGCCAGCCAAGTGTCTGGTAAAAACATGGCTCCTGGTTTGTAGATGGTTATCTTCTCTTCCTTTTATCCTCATACACCAGAGAGCAGAGAACATTCACCTCTTTCACGTCTAGTAAAGGCACTAATCCCATTCATTTAGGATCCACCTTCTTTACCTAATTACCTCTCAATATCCACACTATCATACTGGGATTTGAGTTTCAACATATAAATTTGTGGGAGAGGGGCACAAATAAACATTCAGTTCACAACATTGGCATAATAATTGTCTCTAATCCTTCCCACTTTTTGTTCCCATTGACGTGAATGATCTAATTCAGTTTAGCAATCTCCCTATTCATTCATTCTGAGAGGTAAATTAGTGAACAACATTAGGTGGCATGCTCTGATAAGTGGGATTTCTAGTAGATTTCTGGAAGGTTAGAGTTTCCTTGTCACTCCAAGTCTTGGTTCTACGTGGACACTGTATTCTGTTTTAGAGAAACACGCTTTGGTTGCCAGCTACTTTTAAAATACTTCCACAAAGATTGCCTTTGCTTGACGAAGTCATATGCGAAACAAGGTCTTTCTTTTGGAGAAATGAACCGTGACTCTTCTCACCCATCCTTCATTCTGGTTGTGCCATCCATGTGATGGAAGAAAAAATTCTATCACTGTACTCAGAGGTGGAAAACTTCAAGCAAAACAAAAGGTAAAAAATACCACTCGTGCTCCTACATTCTGTAATGTCCTTCCCAGACCTTCAGAGTTGACTTAGAATTGCTGGATTCTTCCAATTGCATTATCCGTTCCCTCTAGTAGCAGAAGCAGTTTTTATTCCTGTCAAAGGCATATATTAAAGTTGGCATACAGGCCATATTTGCCAAGCTACATGGCTGGTCCACAGAGAGGCGAGGTAGGGGATAAGCTATATGACAAAGTGTGATTCTAGGAATTCTGTTTCTCACATACCAGCCCCACTGACAGCTGCCTGAAACTTCCCTATTGGATTTTTATGTCATGACCAGCAGCCAGTTGCAAAAAACATACATTCTCCCAGAAAAGTCAGTACTTGAATGTTGCCTATCATTATAAATCCCTTTGGTAGAAATACTAAAAAAATTATCAAGATACCCTAACTTTGCATTTTTCTCTGCCATTTACTGTCTGTATAAGGTTAATAAACTTGCTTTCTCAATGAATTTTATTTGTCATTTGTTAAGTGATATATTAACAATATAAATTTCTCAAATTTCTTACAGGAATCAATTGAGAGGATATTATGAAAATATTTTATGAGCTATAGGTTGAAATACAAATGCTATTTGGTTGAAAAATAAAACATTGTATGACATTTTGGAAAGATGACAGGCTTTACATTTAAACAGATTTGCCCTAGGCTAGGTTTTGCCTCACCCTCTCTAAATAATCATATCTGTAACTTTTCCTCTCCAAACCTCAGCTTCCTTACCCATAAAGGGGATGACATCATCCATATGTAAGGAATTATTATTATAATAATAACAACTTAAAAAAAAATTTTAAAACATTTATTTTTTGAAGGACAGAGAGAGCGTGAGTGGGGGAGGGGCAGAGAGAGACAGAGGGAGACAGAATCCTAAGCAGGCTCCAGGCTCTGAGCTATCAGCACAGATCCTGATGCGGGGCTCAAACTCACAAATGGTGAGATCCTGACCTGAGCCAAAGTCAGATGCTTAACTGATTGAGCCATCCGGGCACCCCTATAATAATAACTTTTAAAAGTATATTTAAATTATCTAATATAATGCTGGTCTCACATGATGTTAATTCCTTACTTGGTTTTCTCCCTTTAATAAGCCAAAAGACTTTAGAGAAAGTTTTGATGAGGAAAGTAAGAGAACAAAAGATGAATCTCAACCTGAGAAATAAGGATTCCCAGACTGGGCCATTCTGAATAATAACACCTAACACCTTTGGGGTTTATTATGTGCCTGACACTTTTCTAGTCCCTTTGCATATAGTAACTCATTCCATCCTCAGAATACTCCTAGGAATGGGGCGCCTGGGTGGCGCAGTCGGTTAAGCGTCCGACTTCAGCCAGGTCACGATCTCGTGGTCCGTGAGTTCGAGCCCCGCGTCGGGCTCTGGGCTGATGGCTCAGAGCCTGGAGCCTGTTTCCGATTCTGTGTCTCCCTCTCTCTCTGCCCCTCCCCCGTTCATGCTCTGTCTCTCTCTGTCCCAAAAATAAATAAAAACGTTGAAAAAAAAAATAAAAAAATAATAAAAAAAAAAGAATACTCCTAGGAGTAAGTGTCATTATGATCTCTAGGTTAATTATGTGGAAAATGAGGTAAATAGAAGTTAAGTGTCTTCTCAAAGTTACACAGCTAGGAACTGGTGGAGCTAAAATTTAAACACCTGCAGAATGGCTTCTATGATTGTGCTCTGAGTCACTAAACTAAAATGCCACTATCAAAAAGAGCTAGAGTTCATATTTTTACTCTTGTTAATTGACACAATCTTCTCAGTAACTAGTACATCAACAGAAAAAAAAAATAGACGAAATTGGAATAGTGGTCATTTTGCACCCCTAACATTGTATTGCACTGATCTTTCTTTTTTTTTTTTTTTTTTTTTTCAACGTTTATTTATTCTTGGGACAGAGAGAGACAGAGCATGAACGGGGGAGGGGCAGAGAGAGAGGGAGACACAGAATCGGAAACAGGCTCCAGGCTCTGAGCCATCATCCCAGAGCCCGACGCGGGGCTCGAACTCCCGGACCGCGAGATCGTGACCTGGCTGAAGTCGGACGCTTAACCGACTGCGCCACCCAGGCGCCCCTGCACTGATCTTTCTGTGCCAGAAAGAAATCACGGTGCCTAAGATTTGTTTTTCTGTTCCCAGCTCAGCAGTTTCATTTTCAGTCCTCTCATTTTGGCAGGTAGACAAGGTCACAAAATACACAAGTGCCTGAATTTTTTTAAGTTAGCCTCCTGACCACAGAGTCAGTGACATTTGCAGCTTTTTAATTATACACACATGCCCCTTTCATCTTGCATAATGCTCAGCAATAAAATCAAATGCGCATTCTTTCCTCTGGGTGGCTATTTGGAACATAAAGCATTTGTATTATGTGTTAATCAGCACATCTATATTTTGGTGGGGTATGTATGGACATGAGATGCAAGCATTCACTTACTCCATTATAATGAATTTATAGTCCTGAGGAACTCACAAAAAGGTTAGAAAATGTTGGCTATTGTGCTCTTTTAGGAAAATATATTGCCTAAGGATGTAGAAGTGCTGACTATGGGGGAACCAAAGTGGATTTAAAAAAAGCAAATAGCATGACATAAAGTTACATTAAAATAACTTTTAAGAATGTGTTCAGGAGACATGGAAGCCAAGAAACAAGGAGGATGAGGGCACCATTACTTGCAAATGAGTGCTTCTTGGCAAGATTTAGAGA
Source organism: Leopardus geoffroyi (assembly GCF_018350155.1). Taxonomy (NCBI): domain Eukaryota; kingdom Metazoa; phylum Chordata; class Mammalia; order Carnivora; family Felidae; genus Leopardus; species Leopardus geoffroyi. The sequence goes on along the minus strand of NC_059336.1, from coordinate 97,163,660 downwards.
TAGGTTGATTCTGTGAAAGATATAAATTGAACAGAAATTCTGTTTTCAGTTGATGCTTAGACCACAATAAGCAAATGGAATTAAGGAGAAGGTTAGCATGGCTGACATCATAATGTAAATAGCACAGTCATTGTGTTGTTTGGCTCTCCATCTCTCCATGTGTCTTCCTTCCCTCCTTGTTTCACTACATTCTCTGACATCTGCTCAAAGAGCCTCTACTTTAAGAAATCATGTTCAAACAAGTAAGAAAGTAATCCCTTACCAGAAGGTACTGGTTTCTGACAATTTGAAATCTGTTTCATAAACCTCAAATTTACCTAGATTCCAACTTATTTTAAATACAGTTTATTCAAGCAAATCACCTATATAATTAGCTGAATGAGAAAGCGTATGTAAAGTACTTTGCAAAAAACACAGTTCACTGTATACACTCAATAAACAAGAGGTATGATTTTTAATTTAAATTGGTTTTATCATCAGGCTAACTATTCACCTCTTCTATATTAGTTTTTTACTTGAACTCTTCATTTTTTCAAATGTAATATACTCACTAAATATTTAATAGTGTTTGTGAAACTGTCCCAGACCTTGTAATAAAAAGTAGAAATGTAGTTTAGTAATACTGCCTCCAAAAAAAAAAAAAAGTATAAAGTCTAGTTTGAGGATATAAGCTTAGAATAAATGAGAAAAAAAAAACACAGATCAAGGCAATGTGGAGCAAGTTTCAAGTGATTAGCAAATAAAATCTCTAGATGCTGAGAGGAGAAGTCAGTGGGGTTATCATGATCAATGAAAGCTTTATGATGAGGGGTTTATCATTACCTGGGCCTCAAAAGAAGATGGGAATCTGAACTGATATAAAGAGAACATTATTTGATAATCACTGTAACTATGAGGCATATCTAAAAATAAAGACAAGACCTTTCAAAGTATTTCAAATGTTAAAAATGGTATGAATACAAGACAGCATGTGTAGTCACATGATCCAAATGTGACATTTTGGAACAGAGAACATTTTTTTTTTTTAATTAGTGAAAACAATGTTTCTTTTTTTTTTAATATGAAATGTATTGTCAAATTGGTTTCCATACAACACCCAGTGCTCATCCCAACAGATGACCTCCTCAATGGCCATTACCCACCCTCCCCTCCCTCCCACCTCCCATCAACCCTCAGTTTATTCTGTTTTTAAGAGTCTCTTATGGTTTGCCTCCCTCCCTCTCTTTTTTTTTTTCTACCTTCCCCTCCCCCATGGTCTTCGGTAAAATTTCTCAGGATCCACACAAGAGTGAAAACATATGGTATCTGTCTTTCTCTGTATGGCTTATTTCACTTAGCATCACACTCTCCAGTTCCATCCACGTTGCTACAAAGGGCCATATTTCATTCTTTCTCATTGCCATGTAGTACTCCATTGTGTATATAAACCACAATTTCATTATCCATTCATCAGTTGATGGACATTTAGGCTCTTTCCATAATTTGGCTATTGTTGAAAGTGCTGCTATAAACATTGGGGTACAAGTGCCCCTATACATCAGTACTCCTGTATCTCTTGGGTAAATTCCTAGAAGTGCTATTGCTGGGTCATAGGGTAGATCTAATGTTTCAAAATAAGGATAGTTATTATTATTTCATCTTTAATATCAGACTAGTACTTAGGACCTTGATTGTCTTGGTAGGGGGACTTAGTTTGGCAGTGGAGAATGATATAATAGAAGGAGGATTTTAGGTATGATGTGACAAATATAGTACTAAGGAGATGTAGTTAAAAGAATTAGAATGGAACACTTCAAACATTAGCTGAAGAGAATGTGGACTTCTACACTGGTTGACTAGATTTCTCTGCATGCAAGATTGCCATTTTTACCAGGTTTTAAATGTATCTTGGGTTATAAACTACAAGGTTTGAACAAAATAGTCTCTATAGTCCCTATAAACTTTTAAATGTCAACACTCATACCTACTAAAAGGTAAATTATTCAGTAGTGTTACAGAGGAAATGTTTCACATGGCAGCTGAGTCTTAAATATCACTTAAATAAATGGTTTGGAAGGTTTATTATTATTACTATTATTATTATTATTATTATTATTATTATTATTAAATTCAATGAACAACACATAGGAGGGCATTAAATCAAAAGGATAGGTTTTTATGAAGGTTTGGGACATTAAATATTATATTTAATAGAAATTCCATTTTTTTAAATGTGGTTATTCTTTCCTTAAATCTGGTTGTGGGGTACCCAGGTGGCTCAGTCAGTTAAGCGTCTGACTCTTGATTTCAGTTCAGGTCATGATCTCATGGTCATGAGATAGAGCACAGCTTCAGGCTCTGCGCTGGGTGTGTAGAGCCTGCTTGAGATTCTCTCTCTCCCTCTCCCTTTGCCCCTCCCCCATGCATGCACATGCTCTCTCTCTCTCTCAAAAAAAAAAAAAAAAAAGACAGGTTGCATCTATGCTGTTGAGCATTAATTGGTATATGTTTCTTTTCTCAGGATATGATGTTTTCATTCCTCCTATAGAACTAGGGAAGGAATCACTATTTATGCCTTAATATTCTCGCTTCTCCATGGGATAGACAGAATAGACTCATGCCTGGAGATATTACATTTAAAATGGGGCAGAATTATTGAGGCACAATAAAGAATTTATAAGATGAGTAAAAAAAGAACGCAATAAAAAAACTAAAATAATAACAGCAATAGCAATAATAATACTGGGTGAATTTTGTTCATCAGATATGTTAAGATAAAATGTAATAATTTTGAAGCTTTGAGACATATAAAATATTAGACAGCAGAATGTTATATTCTGGCCATATCTACATCACATGTCAGAACCATTAAAAAGGTTAACGTGTTCAATACATTTGCTTCTCAGTAATTAAATAAGTGGGAATACACTCAATAAAAATTGTGAAATCATTAACAGTAAAGACATCTTAAAATTCCCAATACAATCTTTAAAATGTGCTCAAATTAAATTTAAAATGATAAGCTGCAAAGTTCAACAATATAATCATTTATGCTTTTGTAAAAAAAAAAAAAACTCAGTGGTTGTCATATATCTGGATCAGCGCAGAAATTTTATTGTGCTATGAATGAGCAAAAGTCACAAAGGAGAGAAACCTGAGATCTGAGGTCAAGAGGAGAAAGAAAGGGTTGCCTTCTTCATCTGTGAAGAGACAGGTCATCTCAATGTAACAGGTGAATCCATGATATTCAAATTTTGTGATTCACTCAGACTTGCTCCGAGTGGTTTCCAAAGAGGAAGTTGTGTGGTTATATCATATGAGAACAATAAAGTAAAGAGAGTGATTCAGTTATCTATGATATATAACAAACTACCCCAACATTTATCGCCTCAAAGCAAGAACTATTTTATTATTTCTCATAATTCTTTAATCTGGATTGGACTCAGTTGTGTGGTTCTTCTGTTTCTTATGGTGTATGAGAGGGACAGGATGTCCCATGTGTTCTTCCTCATTCACATGCTTTGTCTCACCTGAGGCTGGGCATCTATCTCTTTCCATGTATCCTTTAACATGGCTAACTTGAGCTCTCTAAAAGAAGGGTAATAAGATTTTTTTTCTTTTTTTAATGTTTTTATTTATTTTTGAGATACACTGAGCATGAGTGGGGGAGGGGCAGAAAGACAAGGAGACATAGAATCCAAAGCAGACTCCAGGCTCCAAGCTGACAACAGAGCCAGACGCAGTGCTTCAACTCATGAACCGCAGGATCATGACCTGAGCCGAAGTCAGATGCCCAACCAACTGAGCCACTCAGGCGCCCCAGGGTAATAAGATTTCTGATATGACAACTGGTTTCCAACAGAGTGTCACAAAAGTGCAAGGGTGAAACCTGAAAGTCTTTGCAGAGCTTGGTATTAAAGATTCACGTCAACCACATGCTCTTGGTTATAGGAAGCTAAAAGACTAGCTTACACTCAATGGATGAGAAATAGATTCCACCTATAGATAGGAGCAGTGGCAATGTGTATGTGACCACCTACTGCAGGAACCCACTCTCTTTTTAACGTATGATTTACCTGTGTGATTGGCATCTATTATTAAAAACACCTCTTGGTCTAAGATATGCCTGCATCTGCACCTGATCAGAAGGTGAAAGGAAGGGAAAAAATTACATCATCAACCTTACGAGGCATATACTAAAAACCACTTCCGTTTTTTTGTTTTTTTTTTTTCCTCCCATGAATTTAGTTACATGACCATATCAAACTCTAAGGGAAGCTGGAAAATGTAGTCTTTGGGCAGACATGTGCCATTTTATCAAATCTCAGGCTCTTTTTCTATTGAAGAAGGAGGGAAGACATTGTGAGACAACCAGAGTCTCTGGTGCAAAACTTAGTGTCTAATTTGCTTATTTTCCTAGCATTCACAAGTAGGGCTCTATCTACTGTATTCCTGTCTACCTTGTAGGATATTCTCCAGAAATTACAACATGGAATGCTGCCAGAGGGCTGTGGTAAAAAAGACAATTTTACTGGAGGATATTTTCTTTTAATGGTATTTCCTATGAGAACCTGCTTTTTTTAGCCCTACTTCTTAGATTGCAAACCTCCATCCCCCCTCTCCTAGGAGCTGTAGGCATTTTCCTTATGATGCCACATCCTTGGATGGATGTGAATACAGCCAACTGTTTCTATGAATGCAAAATTTTCCTGGTAGCTGAGCTACCAGGAAAAAATTTCACCACTGTGTGGCTCTTCACAGCTTAACCATCATCTTAATAAATCTCAACAATGTTTGTTTCTTATTCAATACTGACCATCCCTCTTCCTCACACAGAAATGACTGGTTATAGGCATTTTATTTAGGGAGAACACGATGGTATCTGTCTGAATAAGAACAAAGTAATTTCCCTCAGAGCACTTGCCAAATGCATTAGGAACACATACTCCATCACTGTCTAATACACACTTCAGTGTTCATTCCCTAAACTCATCCAGATAGCATATGCATCTAAAGAAGGCAAAATACTCTTGAATTCAGGTTGTTGTGTTACTTTTTCCAATAATATAAAATAAAGATTAAAAGGGAAAGGCAAACTGGAAATTACTAACTCTTATAAAGTGATTTAAAATGCTATCCCAATATTCAACATTTTCTTTAGCTACATTATACCTCTAAAACATACCTCTACATGCCCTTTCTGCTAATATTTTACACAATTTTGACCAACTTACTTCTTAATCCTACTCCCCAAAGTTCCCTGACAATATTAGACCTATGTGGATCACTTGCTTAAATGACTCCTTACCATCCAAATGAATATTCTCTGCTTGCCTGGCTTTGCTTTTGAGCACCTGGCTGAGATTTTTTTTTTCTTTTCCTTTTCTTTTTTTCTTTTCTCTTTTCTTTCTTTTTTACCTCAAGTAGTTTGGACTATGTTGGCTTAGTTTATTACCCAGGATCATATTCGTTACAAGTTTCCATGTTAGAGTTTTCCAAAAGAAGAATCTGCAAGACTTTTGGGGGATAACATTCAGGCAACAGCTATTATTCTCTGATGGTTACCAAGGTGAGATGCTGTGACAGGCAGATACAAAGGTACCAGTGGGTTCCTGTCCCACACTCCTCTGTTTTGTGTCCAGACCTTCTTCTCAAATGCTGACCTTGTTAACCAACAGCAGCTCTCCAAGAAAGCTTCTCCAAGAGCTCCTCCAAGAGAAGCCTGAAAGTAAACCCATGGGGAAGGTAACACACAGAAACAAAATTTTCTATAGACATACCCAGAAGCTTTATCCTTGCCATACTTTTAGCCCCTGCACATAGCTGGCTTCTCAGATTAACTGCTTGAAGAAAAAAAATCTCAACTCTCTCCTAGACTTTTACTTCCTAGCTTTTTCCAAAGTTGTGTAATATCTAATTCCTATCATATATCCCTCTATCAACATGGATTGCATTTCTGCTTCCCTTACTGAACCTAGACAGTTTAAGTCCCTAACATGAAACTGACAGCCATACCAGAAACTAGACTCATCACCTCCAGTTGACAAAAATAAACTTATTTGTTTAAGCCACTGTTAATTTAGTATCTTCTACTATTTATGGATAACCAAATCATAACTAATATATAGGCTTTCTCTATACTCGTCGCAAATAGAATTGTCCTCAATACCAAAATTGTCCCTATCTTACCTTAGTTAATAGAATGAAGATCAGATGCAATTTCACATAAGTAACTACAAACTCCAAATGCAAGAACAATATAATAAGTGTCTATTTTTTCTTACTGCTGTATCCCCAGTATATAACAACAACAACAACAACAACAACAACAACAACAAAAGACATATGGTCAAAGAAAAAAATATTTATTGAGTAATGAAATAACCCCCTTTTTAATATAGAGTGCTTTATGGATAAAACATGGATAATTTGGGAAATCATAGTAAATATTTTATACCGCTAGGGTAACATTTAGCTGCTGAAAAGGTAATTCATCCTATGAATCACTTAAGCATTAAAGTGCTAATTTTCAATTGCATTTTCATAGCCTAGGGATTAAGAATTAATTCAGATAATAAGTCCCATTGAAATTCCAAATTGGTAGTCATCTTCCTTTAAGCCATGGTTTCTACTCTAAAGTCTATAGTCTCCTAGGGAGGGGTCATAAATCGCAAAAAGTTCATGAATCCACACATGCATTAGACATTAGCAGAATATTAAAATATACATCTAGTACATATTTGAACTGCTATTTAAAAATGCAAATGAATTCCATATTTTGATTAATACGTTTCACACACATTTAAGAGTTACTAAAATCATACTGTTACTTTTTTCTTTATGTTCTCTTAATCAGTAGATACTAAAAGCAGACTGTGTCATCTCTGCCTCTACAAATAAAATCATCAAAACAAATTTTTTAACGTTTATTTATTTTTGAGAGAAAGACAGAACAGAGACTGGGCACGAGTGAGGGAGGGACAGAGAGAGAGGGAGACACAGAATCCTAAGCAGGCTCTAGGCTCTGAGCTGTCAGCACAGAGCCCAATGCAGGGCTGGAACTCACAAACTGCAAGATCATGACCTGAGCCGAAGTCAGATGCTTAATCCCCTGTGCCACCCAGGTGCCCCAAATCATCAAAAAATTTTTAAAAATGATGTCATGTATCCAACTTAGTCATCCTCCCTCAAAAATTCCAAGTGAAATGGAAAAAGCAGTATAGAAATAACTAGAGGATTCTGTAACCGTACTGGAAAACAGGAAAGAGTACCATCCACTAACCAAAAACTGTAAAAAAAGACTCCTAAAATATAGTGTGGATGAGATGAAATTAAGAGGTCAGAATTGCCTAAATGAGCTACGACCACAATGATGTTGTAGAAAAAAATAAATACCTCACAGATAACAGCTGAATGGATCATTCTTTAGACGTCCCCACAGAGGGGCACCTGGGTGGCTCAGTCCATTATGCATTGATTTTGGCTCAGGTCATGATCTTGAGGTCTGTGGGTTCGAATCTTACATCGGGCTCTGTGCTGACACCTCAGAGCCTGCAGCCTGCCTCGAATTCTGTGTCTTCCTCTCTCTGTGTCACTTCCCCACTCACACACTCTCTTTCTCTCTCTCAAAATAAACATTAAAAAAAGAAAGAAAGAAATATCCCCAGATTTCCAACAATGCCAAAGTAAAAGTCATGAAATTCTATGACAATTGGCAGTAAGCAAATCTCAGCCACTAAGAATGTTCACACCTCCCTTTAGTACAACAGAAAAGGAAGATATGGGTCTTCTAATGTGATACAAAGTAAAAGACATAGGATCAGCTGACAAATATTTTCACCAAATGTTAAATTTGAATATGTTTTGATCTTTGGATCTAGTTTGAGGTTTAAAGGAAATACAACAAATACTTCAACATCAGAAGACATTAGAACAAAATCATAAAGTGGGATATTCTTCAGGACAGTGGACTGTGCATTTCAACAAATAAAATGCATTAAAAAAACCTGGGTGTAGTAAGGTCCGTCTATATCAAAAAACACTTGAATGATATAGCAACAATGAAATACAGCAAATAGACCTTGTTTGGGTCCTGATTAAAAAACAAAACAAAATGAAAACCCAAACACTTCATTAGACATCATTCTGGTATTCTAGTATTGTGGCTATATAGTAAAAATCCTTAATTTTTAGAGATCAATCACTAATGAATGATATCTAAGTGTGGTAGGCAGAATAATGAACACTGTCCCAAAGGTGTCCACATCCTAATGCCCAGCACCTGTGACTATGGTATGTTACATTACATAAAAGGGAATTGAGGGTGCAGACCGAATTAAGGTTGCTAATCAAGTGACCATAAAATAAGGAAATTATCCTGTATTATTTGAATGGGCACAGCATAATCACAAGGGTATTTTAAATATAAAAGAGGGAGGTAGAACACTCATTGTCAGTGGTGTGGTGTGAGAAAGCCATGACTGGGTTTGAAGATGGAAAGAGACCAGGAGCCAAGGAACAGAGAGCCTATAGAAACTGGAAAAGACAAGAAAATAAATTCTCCTCAGAGCACTTAGAAAGAAATGCAATACTTCCAACACTTTGATTTTATTCCACTGAGACCCAATTTGGACTTCTGACCTTTAGAAACATAAGGTAATAAATCCGGGCCAACATAAGGCTTTGAATTTGTGGTAATTTGTTACAGCAGCAAAAGAAAACCAGTACACTAAGATTTGAATTAAATGTTTCAGCAAAACAATAAAAAAATTAAACCAAATAAAGCAAATGTAAATAACAATTCACTGAAGGAGATCCATTTTACTCTTCTCTGTATTTCTAGGTATGTTTGAAAACTTTTTATAATGAAATTTTTACAAGTTGTCATTTATACCAAATATATTTTAAAAATGAGAAAACTGAAAAATGTTAAGTGTTGGTAAACTGTGCAATATAAAAACCCTCATTCATTTCTCAGGTAAGGTGGTCCAGAGCAGACAGTCTAGAGATAGGCAAATATCTGATGTACTTGAGATTCACCATGGATGTATGGTCACAAAGAAAAGCTCACATAGTCTCATCAAAGGACAGACATGACTATGGCAACTGCAGCATCATGTATGATTTGGGGGAATCTGAAGTACCCTGTGGTACAAAATTAAGACAGAGAATGGATGTAAAAGAGAATGGATGTACATTATATAGGATTAAGCAGCAGTTAGAAGCAGCAAAAGAAAGGCAGAAAAATAATGCAATTCTATTTACATAAAATAAAATTATACACCCCAAAACAATGCAGTTTTTAAAGGAATCCTGATATATCTAGAGGCACGGACAGATGGACAGAAAAGTCAGGGCAGGGGCGCCTGGGTGGCGCAGTCGGTTAAGCGTCCGACTTCAGCCAGGTCACGATCTCGCGGTCCGTGTGAGTTCGAGCCCCGCGTCGGGCTCTGGGCTGATGGCTCAGAGCCTGGAGCCTGTTTCCGATTCTGTGTCTCCCTCTCTCTCTGCCCCTCCCCCGTTCATGCTCTGTCTCTCTCTGTCCCAAAAATAAATAGACGTTGAAAAAAAAAAATTAGAAAAGTCAGGGCAAACTCATTAGAGATACACAGAAAAACAAACAAAAAAAAGTGATCACAATATTATCTTTGAAACATTTAACGTTTTTAAATGTTTAACATTAACATTTTAAATATTAACCTGGACAACAGGCTTGAGCAAGAAACTTGATCAAGGCAAAAGGGCCCACAGGGAGCACTGGGATGAATATAGACAGGCCCATCATGTGACCCACGTGGAAATATCCATTGGCCCTAACTAATCAATGGATGGGTTATTTACAACCAGACACAGTTACCAAAAAAGGGAAAATTCCATAGTCCCCTTACCTCCTCACCTTCCACTTTAAATAAGGTCCCCACCCACTGCCTCCTTGCAGAAAGTCTCTCCTTTGATGTCCTACCTGCTACGCCCCTGTGGAGCAATAAACTTCTATCTTGTTTGTTCTGCCTTGGGTGAATCCTTTCCCAGCCCATGCCACTGGCTCCTACGGGATCAACAGTCTCCCCATATTTGGGGGCCCCCATCTCATGGGACAGACACCACACTGAGACACCACAAAAACCTCCCTTGTGTAAATAGTGTTACAATAAATCACTTGTTAACAGTGGTAGAGTTCAGCCTCCTGAATTTTCTTCCTATATCCAGTATCTTGCCATCCTCTCCACAATACCTCCTCCCACACTAAAGAAAACAGATATATTTAAATGGGGGAAAAGATAGGATCTTGTTCCTTGCTTAAAATCTTCCCTTGCTCTGAGGAAATAATTCAGAATCTTTAGTCTGCCCTCTGGGCAGAGGAGGGTGCCTCCAGTCATCCTTTCCTCCTTCTCTTTCTTCCAACCCTATTTTTTACCTCCTTTCACTTGGTTTTCTTTCCGTTTTTCACTCAAGGCCTTCACACTTTTGCTTTTCTCCTGCCTATAATTCTCAATCTGCAATCCTCAGCATACATATTTCCTAGAGAACTATACATTAAATAGCATCTAAAAGAGAAGCACAGCAGAAAAAGTCATGGCTTTCCACACAAAGTAAAATTTTCTTCCATATCGATATATAGTATCTTATATTTATTCTTCCTGGCAGTTAGAAAAATTGAAAAGAAATTATACAGTGTTATTAAAAGTGGTTTTTATTTTACTTTGTTTTGATGTCCATAAAATATTTCCCATCATGAGGGCTTCAGGAGAGCAGGAACTCTTTTTTTATCTGATATAGATTGTTTTTAAAATTTATGCTGAATGGAGTTTTTAAAATGCTTTATGTATTGAAACCTATGTTATTAAAATAAGTTTACTCAGAACCATTCAGACAATACCGTCTACCTTTGAGTGATAAATTAAGCAAAAATAAGTAAAGATAAAAGGCATTTGGTAATCATAAAGCATATAATGAATATATAAATCCAACATTGTACAGCACTGAAAATGTATATTCTTTTCAAATTCCTGGACTGTTTTCAAAAAAGAATCATGTATTACTTTCACAGGTTATAAGTTATAAACACCAGATTTTCTGAATTCAGTGCAAAACATGTCTCATAACAAAAGAATAAAGAAGCCAAAAACAATATATAGACATATATACCCAGAAAGATAAAAGCTCTTCTGAATATCTCTTGGGTCAAAGAGGAAGTGATTATGGTAATTTCAGTCTATTTAGAAAATTACAAGTATGAGTTCCGAGAAAGATAGAGGAGAGAGAGATCACAGTGACATACTTCACCATACGGAAATGAACAAAATTGAACAAAATTAAGTAAAAACGTGAAGGGGGGTACTTTCCCTAATGTGAAAACAGAAAATTAAAAAAAAATTCCTAACTATCATCCATATCCAACAAAGGTCATACAAAATTGACATACAGCAGATATCTACAAATTTTTTTCTGGAAAAGGTCAGTTTAAGTTTGCAAGGCCATACAGCCTTTACTTCAACAACTCATCTCTGCCATGTAGTACAAGAGCAGCCATAGACAGTAAGTAAACAAATGTGTGGCATTTCGTTACAGTAAATTTTTATTTATGAACACTAATATAACACATCACAAAATATTATTCTCATTTTGCCTTTTTTCAACCATTTGAGAATGTGAGCATATAAAAACCACTCATAGCTCTCCAACTTTCCAAAAAACGTAGGGGGAAAAATAAGCTATGAGCTATAGCTTGTCAATCTATGTCAGAACTTTCCTTCTGTCAAATATAAATGGTAAAGGTAATGACTGGGGCCTGGGAGCCATAGGAAAACCAGGAAATAAACTGCATTTATATGCCAGAAAACAGCTGAACTCAGACATCCTGTTATACATATACATACACACACACACACACACACAATATGTATATGTATACATATATATATAATACCTTATATATATAATACCGTATATATATTACGTGTATATATATATATTATATACATATACATTACGTGTATATATATATACACACGTATACGTACATATACATTACGTATATATATATATATATATACACACACGTAATGTATATGTATATGTATCTTATTGAAATAGAATTGACATACAACACTGTAAAAGGCTGTGTTCCCTTGCAGGTAGTATGAGTGAGTATTGCAAACTTTTCTATAGGGGAGGGCTATAGGCTTGGCTCTTCCATCATTCATGGTCAGGTGTGTTCTCCTACAAGCTGGTGCCACTGCCTGGATTCCATGTTCAGGCTGGGTGACAGGCTCTGTCCTGAAGTTGCGGGTGGGGGTGCAGACTGGGTTTAGCAATCAGGTTACTGGGGTGTACTCTGTGGTTGTGCCAGGTTACTGGCCAGGCTCTCTGGTTGGAAGGGGCCTCTAGCTGTATCCTGCAGTTGGATGGGACTACGGCTTACTCCATGATTGAGTGGAGTCACTAGCTGAGATTCCTACTTGTGCAAGTCCACATGCTATGTCAGGGCTGCATGTCTACTCTGCTGCTGGGTCAGGTTGAAGGCTGGGCTACTGCTGGGCAGAATTTTAGGGTGGATCAAGGTTGTCAAAGACCATCGTGTAGGGTCACCGGTTCTGTTCCACAGTTGGAAAGATCTGCTGGTTTGGTTCCCTGCCTAAGTGAGGCCATAGAAGGCGTTCTGAAGCTGTCTGGGTTCTCTGGCCAGGCTTCCTGATTGGGCAGCAGTAAAAGCTATGCTCAGCAGTTTGATGGGTCTGAAAATTTGCTTCCTTGTCCAGGTAGGGTAGTAGAATGGGCTCCAGCTGGCATGGCCCATTGACTGTGGATCCAAATCAGGCATAACTGCCAAATGAGCTCCCTGGCCAGACAAGGCCACTCTACTGCCTCTAGAGATAGGCAGAGCTGCTGGCTAGGATCTCTGCTCAGGTGACACAGTAAACAGGCAAGCTGTCTGCCAATATCTGTGCACTGGTTGCTGTAAGCCTTGCACCCCTCTCCATCTCTATCTGATCCCCAGTGGTTGAGCCCCACTGGAGATTCCCCCAGGGATCCCATAAGACCTAAGTGGGCCTCCTGCAACATTGGGGGAGCTATAAATCCACCCTGGACTCTCTTTTGCCACTGGAGGCCCAGAAACCCCTTCCAGTGCAGCCTGGTAGAAAAGCAATGTGGTATTATATAGCTGTTCCTCCATCCTTCTAATGTGGTGCTTCTTGGTCTCTGTGGTCCAGAGGCACACTTCAGCTACACCTCCAGGTTCTGGGATTGTCACAATAGTGTTTTGTCTATGGGAAGTTGTTAGTTGGTTCTTGTGAAGAGGGCTTAAGTCAGGAACCACCTATGTCAGGACCATTTTGATAATGTCACTAGCAATTGACATTTGGTACTTCATACAAACATACTCTCTGACCATGCACAGCACCATCACAATCTTCTTTGTTTTTGTTGTATTCTCCTTTTTTGGTTTCTATTTGTTTTCTCCTTTTGATGGACCAAAGTTTTTGAGTGGAAGGAGTAAATTCTGAATATGGCAGTGGGCTAGAAGAAGAATATGATATACTCTATTTCATTGATTTTTAAGATTCACAATCTCTCACAAATATCACACATAAAAGCTATTTTTATCTCATTATCAATAGTGTCTTCCAATCTTTGTCAGACAATTAGGAGTTGTGAAGTAGTTGTCAGTGCATGCACATAACAGACTGTCATTCCTATTTCATTTTTCCATGCAATCATTTGATGTGCTCCATTGTTAGTGCATGTGTTGGGTTTAACTGCCATTTAAAATTGCATCACAAAGATTACACTGTGAGTCATTCTCACAGTGAAATGTCTCTGATTATGCAGGAGGGCTCAGAAACAAGCATTTGATATAGTGGAGCAAATCTGTGTTGTTGGAGGAATGATAGCAATTCCATATTTTGTTGTAAAGAGACCATCAAGTACTATGCGGAGCCTAAGAAAAGACAATAACCATAAAGTAGATGAAATAGAATTAAATTTTATTTCTGAGACACATGAAAAGAATAACCTACCACACAACAAGTAGTGCAGCTAAAGGTAGGTAGAATTGCCAAATTCCCTAAAACAGACTGAAGAAATTTCAAAGCAACAGGAGGCTTGTAATATTTTTGAGGCACTGAGTTATGATTAAATTAACAAAATTTTTCTTCATTCCTAATCAAGCATGAACTAATGATGAGTCTTATAATCAATCATTTGAGTAGCAGACTTGCTAAAATTTCATCATAAATATAAAGTCAACTTTGAAGTAGCTAGCTAATGCTGAATTAGGAAATATAAAACTTGTAGTACAAACATGAATACCTCGATCATCTTTCCCCTTCTCCTAGATATTACTGAAAAGCAACAATTTTGGAAAAACTTTCATATTGTGAGTTCTAGAAGTCTTTATTTCATCAATATTTATACAAAACTGGTTATTGTTTCTCTAGTATTATACCTTTATGATTTCAACTCAGAAAATAATTAATGCAATAGAGGGTATAAAACAGAGACAAAACTAGAAAATCCAATATTGGATTCCTGATAATCCATAGTCCTTTCTCCTTCTCCTTTTTATTTCTGTATGAATTTGTGAATTTTTTCCTTTTTTCTTAGGCTATATATTATTTTATCTACTTTAAAAAAACTGATCTTTTGAAAGGTAACAATTGTTAATATTTACCACGTTCATTTCCTTCTTCTCCTCTATTATTTTCTGTTTGCCTTTATTATATCCCCACATTACTCCCCCCATCAATTAAATCAATCATAATATAAAGAATGTCTGGGGACACCTGGGTGGGTCAGTTAAGCATCCAACTTCGGCTCAGGTCATGATCTCACGATTTGTGAGCTCAAGCCCTGTATCAGGCTCTGTGCTGACAGCTCAGAGCCTAGAGCCTGCTTCAGATTCTGTGTCTCCCTCTCTCTCTGTCCCTCTCCCACTCACCTCTGTCTCTCTATCTCTCTCAAAAACAAATAAACATTTAAAAAATTTAAAAAAAAACATAAATAGTGTCTTTAACCCAGTTTCTGAAGGAAATATTTGCTGAAGTTAATATTGTGAGGCAACAGCTAGACCTCTCCATGAGGGCATATTGATGCACTTACTTGTTCACTTCAGTAAGAACTGGTCAACAATCTAAGTGTCTTATCATGCAGTCCACAGTCAGCTATTATTCTAGCAAGTTTTCATGTGTGTGCATAGTCCTAATTGGATGAGCTAGTATTAAAAAATAATACGTGAGGGGCGCCTGGGTGGCTCAGTCGGTTAAGCGTCCGACTTCAGCTCAGGTCACGATCTCGTGGTCCGTGAGTTCGAGCCCCGCGTCGGGCTCTGGGCAGATGGCTCGAGCCTGGAGCCTGCTTCCGATTCTGTGTCTCCCTCTCTCTCTGCCCCTCCCCCGTTCAAGCTCTGTCTCTCTCTGTCTCATAAATAAAACGTTAAAATAATAATAATAATAATAATAATAATAATAATATGTGATATAAATTATGGATATAAAAATTGTCACTAAATTAAGATACCTTAGAGAATCACAAAATAGTACTTTAAAATGAAATTACAAATAGCTTCATGGGGGCACCTGGGTGGCTCAGTCGGTTGAGGGTCTGACTTTGGCTCAGGTCATGATCTCATGGCCCGTGAGTTTGAGACCCACATCCGGCTCTGTGTTGACAGCTGGGAGCCTGGAGCCTGCTTCAGATTCTATGTCTCTCTCACTCTCTGCCCCTCCCCCGCTCATCCTCTATCTCAGGAATAAATAAATATTAACAATATTTTAAAAAATAGCTTCACAAAGACATGGAAAATAAATAAACCCACATAGCTGTAGGGCAGGAAGAGGAGACTGTAGAGAAACTGGAAGGAAAGTGTTGAGAATTAATTTACATAGATAGACTTTATTCATTTGTAAAAGAATATTTTATTAGCTGGATGTGAAGAACTTGCAAATGGCAATGGCTGTGTAATTAAAGAAATATATTGCTAACCATCTGACCAATAAGAACAAATGAAGTTTAAAATGAGGAACGAGATGAACTACAGAGAGACCTGCTTTCCTAGTGCAAAGGAGATTGTCACTACTCTGTGGAACTGTCATGCATGTAAAGGTTGCTGAGGGTATAATACACAGAGAGTAGAGGGCTGAATGAGCTCAATCTAGTGGATGGAATTATTTGATTCTAATATAATAAATATTGTAGCATAATAAAGTTATACCAATAGTTGACATGTCAGCTGTGTTACTTTAACTCATCTTGGTCGAGTCAATGTGTCCCTATGGGCCTTAGTGTATCTAATTGTAAAATGAGAAATGTTGCCCAGAAAAATTTTGATGACTATTCTTATTTATCATGCTTGTGAGTATTCATTCTATTACAGTCTAGGAAAGGCTGGATATTGTTTTTAAGACTTTTCTTGTTCAATTTGTGTCCCTAGTTAGATTTACCCATTGTGCTATTATAATTATCAAGAAATTAAGGAGTCTTTTTAAGATAACAAGAACTTCTGGAAGTGAAAATAGGAGAAGTTCAAATAAAAACCAAAACAGGCTTCTAGTATGGAATTATAAAGTGAGGTAGTAAAAATGTATCCAGTAATTGGGTCTGATAAAATAGACTTATTATTTAAAAAATAAATTAAGTTGGATTGCTCATTTTTCACAACAATGTAAAACAAAGTTAAAAGGTATTACAAGTACTTTATATAAATGTTTTTATAATTGTAGGGTTGGTATGGCTCTTTAAAGTATGTTATCAAAGCCAAAAAAGCATCAAGGAAAATACCAAATCTGCAGGTGTCCAAAATAGAATCAACAAAAGACAAATTAAACAACAGGGTATATACATTTATATTATATGAAACTGTTGCTCTAAATATATATGGGGGGGTGCCTGGGTGGTTCAGTCGGTTAAGTTTCCAACTCTTGATTTCAGCTCAGGTCATGATCTCACAGTTCCTGAGATCGAGCCCTGCTTCAACAGGGTGCCTGCTCAGGATGCTCTCTCTCCCTCTCTGTCCCTCCCCTATTCCTGCTCTTTCTCTCTCTCTCTCAAAAAAATAAAGTTAAAAAAAATAAATAAAAATATATGAGGTGCTTATACATATCAAAGAATGGTTTGTACCCACAGATAAATAGGCCAGGGCATCATCTGGAAAATTTTAAATGCAGATATAAAATTTTCAGTAATCATATGAAAATAGTGTAACTTTCAACAACAATAACAAACTGTTAATGATCAATTTAATAATTTAAAAGGTCAAAACACTCAGATTCAATTAGAAAAATGGGAAACTAAGCTCTTTACAAATAAAAAATATGAATGTTGAAAATATATATGCTGACAAATGAAAAAATGAATCTAATATCTGTAATTATCACAGTTTCTATTCTTGTTTCAAATGGGAGCCAATAGATTAAGTGAGGGTATGGCTCTCATAGCTAGAAAGATGCCATACTGTGTTCCTACCTCTCCCAAGAAACAAAGTTTCTCTCCCACCTTTAGTTAAAGAAAAAAAAAACACCTTGATGTTTTACATAAGTTATGAAGGTCCTGTCTTCTAAATCAGCAGATTTGCTCTTATGGATTTCTTAAGTTCAAGCTTATTTAATAAACTGAAAGCAATAGAACATGAAATGATAGTAGATGAGAGAAAGAACATTTGTATGGGGTAAAAGAATGGAGAAAATACATTACAGGAATCTTAGTGAGGCAAAGCCTAATAAAGAAAATTATATATATATATATATATATATATATATATATATATATATACACACATACACACACACACACACACACACACACACACACATATATATATATATGTATATATATATTCTCTACTGCAATACCTGGTCCACCTAACACATGAGGTTGCTGTAAAGATGGATTTCCAAATGTGATAATACATGTTGAAGATGTTTTGTGACCACAAAGCACTGCACAAATGTGACCAATTAATATCTCAGTATTATTTACATTAAACTCAGACTTCTCTACCTCAGCAGGCATTTCTAAAGATATACTGATTTCTAGCTGTAATATAAAGACCATAAAAAACGATCTTAAGACTTTCCCTTAAGAAATCTTTACCCTATCTCAGAACTCAACATATATACCGTAATAAATTGGATAATATTCTTAGAAAAAAATGTTTGATTCAGAGTAAAACTTTATAAATTTTATTTTATTTATTTTTATTTTTTAAAGAGAGAGAGAGCACAAGCAGGGGTGAGGGGTAGAGAGAGAGACAGAGACAGAGAGAGAGAATCTTAAGTAGGCTCCACACTCAGCACAGAGCCCAATGTTGGGCTTGATCTCGTGACCCTGGGATCATGACCCAAGCCAAAATCAAGCAACTGAGCCACCCAGGCACCTCAATTCAGAGTAAAACTTTAAGTCTAAGATGCACATCTGTTCACTGATTGATTAGAAAAACAGAAAGTTCAATTGCATATCTATATGTTCCACAGCAATCTTAAACTCTAAGCTCATCATCTTTATAACGATCCTTAACTCCAAACACAAAAACAAAAAAAAAAAATGAAATATCCAATTCCTTATCATTCATCTACATTGGTAAATGTTAGTCACATTAACAAGTTTGCAAGAAACCTTACAAAAGCTTAAATCTGATCAGTCACCAAGTCCTCTTAAGTCTATGTTCCCTTTATCATTCTTTATCATATATATTTGGGCCTTTCTGAATTTTTTCTAAAGTAATGTAAAAAATTCCTGTGATGGACTAAATGTGTTCTCCACAAAATTCGTATGTTGAAGCCCTTATCCCCAAAGTGATGGTATTAGGAGGTGAGGCTTTGGACTGGTAATTAGGCTTTTTAAATGAGGTCATGAAGATGAAGTCCCATGGTGGGATTAGTGACCTTAAAAGATGAGGAAGACACACCAGAGTTTCCTCAAATGGACACAGCGAGGAGGTGATCATCTGCAGACCAGGAAGAAGGCCCTCCCCTGACTGAAGGTGCTTGCACTATGATTTTGGACTTCTTAGCCACCCAAATTTCAAGAAATAAGTCTGCTGTTTAAGCCACCCTATCTGTGGTATTTTATTATAGCAGCCGAGCTAAGACAATTACCATTCAGTTTCCCAAAATTGTTTTCCCATTTTAATCTGTCTTCTACAGAATTACTGGGATAATTTGGAAAATCATAAATATCTTGGGGATCCTGGGTGGCTCAGTCAGTTAAGCGTCCAACTCCTGATTTTGGCTCAGGTCATGATTTCACGGTTCGTGAGTTCAAGCCCCACATCAGGCTCTGCGCTGAGGACAGAATCTGCTTGGGATTCTTCCTCCCTCTCTGCCCTTCCCTGACTTGTGCTCTCTCTGTCTCTCAAAATAAATAAATAAAAACTTTAAAAAAATCATAAATATCTTTCATAGTTTTCTACTTAAAACACTTAAGCAATTCCCCATTGTTTTTAGGACAGAACCCAAATGCCCAAAATTGACATACAAGACCCTTCCTGAACTGATCCCAGTAGAACTTTGCAGCCTCATCTCTAGCTATTAGGTCCAAACAACTTTTTGCTGCAATCATTCAGAACGACACAGGATTACACATTTACTCCTCTGAGGCTCTTCCCTTTTTTCTCCAACTTTGGTGGAGTATCCTTCACTATTTTGGCCTTCATGACCCCAAATCTATTCTTTGATACTGAACTCAAATTCATCAGCATCAATTCCGTCTAATACCACTGGAATTTATATATACATATATATATATTTTTTTCAATGCAAGTCAGTAAGACTTTATTATATCTACTCTCTGCCAGGCATGGTGTAGGCATGGGTAATACAAGGCAAAATAAAGCAGCCATAGAACTTGCTTTCCTGGAGCTTAAAATATCCTTCCATTTTATTCTGATAGCAACACAATTTCTCCATTTTCATACTTCTTGCAAGTTTATCTCTCATACCAGCATGGCAGTCATAATGTTTTATTCACCTTCTTGTCCACAGCATATAAGTGGCATCTGGTACCTAATAAAAACCTCAATGAAGCTTCTATTGAATGAATAAGTTTTATGATTATGTGGATTAGATTGTCAAGGAAGTCTATATGGAAAATATTGAATTTGGGGTGTGCTAAAATAGTTAATTTGGATTGTTAGAAGAAAGGAAGACACTACAGAATGAGGATACATATTTAAGGTGTGTGTGGCATTAAGAGTAAATCAACCTCTCTGAATCTCAATTCCATCAACTGTAAAATTAGGATAATAATATCTACCATATCATTCTTTAAAATTAACCACAAAAGCTGGAGTAAAGTTTTCAGCATTATACTAGGTACATACTGAATAAACAATAAATAAGAATCACCATTACTATTATATAAGGTGTACCTATTCTCTGGATGGTTTTAAGAGGGATAAGCTTAAGTTTTCAAATTATTTCTGTGCAAAATGTTACTGCAACTGATGTATGTAATAACTGATACTTTTTTTATTTCAACCTGTACAACAGTAATGTAAAAATTCACTAAGTAACAATTTTGTGGGGCGCCTGGGTGGCTGGGTCCGTTAAGCATCCTTTGGCTCAAGTCATGATCTCATGGTCCGCGAGTTTTAACCCCGCGTCAGGCTCCGTGCTGACAGCTCAGAGCCTGGAGCCTGCTTCTGATTCTGTGTCTCCCTCTCTCTCTGACCCTCCCCCATTCATGCTCTGTCTCTCTCTGTCTCAAAAATAAATAAACATTGAAAAAAATTTGTCATTGCATGTAGAAGTGTTCAGTTGATATTTATACCTATATTTAATTACTCTTTATACATTATACAGTTAATAGATCTTAAAATTAAGCACATTAGATTAAACAGAGCTTAACTGCAAGCCCAGGCTACTCAAAGTTAAGTAATTTCTGATAAATTATTAACTGTTAAGACTTAGAAGACTCTTAAAAATTTACAATGACTCTTGAAGAGAAATATCATAGTTAATAAAGCAGGAAAAATTAGAGTATTTTTTAATGGAATGGCTACTATACACCAAACACACACTGCCCAAGTCCTTTATGTGTACCATCACACATAAACTTCAAAAAGTAATCTATAGTCTAAAGAAGATATATAAATGCCCAGTAAGTATGTGAAAAGACTCAAAAATAGTAGCCATTAGGAAGGTGTAAGTCAAAACCACAGTGAGATAATACTGCATATACACACAGAGTGGCTATACTCAAGTTTTGGCAAGAGTGTGGAAAAACTGGAACACATACACTGTAGAAGGAATATAAAGTGGTGGAACTGTATTAGGAAACAGTCAATTCCTCAAAAGATTAAAGCAAGAGTTACCATATAAACTAGCAAAATTGCTATTTAGTGAAGTTTTACATTACTGCTGTACAGGTTGAAACAAAAAAATGTAGCAGTTATTACCTATATCACTTGCAGTAACATTTTGCACAGAAATAATTTGAAAACTTCAGCTTATCCCTTTTAAAACCTCCCAGAGAAAGGATACACCTTATATAATAGTAATTGTGATTCTTATTTATTGTTTATTCAGTATGTGCCTATTTTTTGTTATACATCCAAGGCAATTGAAACTCTACTTTCACACACACACACACACACACACACACACACACACACACACACAAAACCTTGTAAACAAATGTTTATAATAACATTATTCATAATAGTCAAAAAGCAGACACAATGCAATGGATGAATGCAATGAATGGATGAAAAATAATCAACAAAATAAAAGGCAACTGACAGAATGGATGGAATGGGAGAAGATATTTCCAAATGACATATCAGATAAAGTATTTGTGTCTAAAACCTATAAAGGACTTATCAAACTCAACACCCAAAAACAAATAATCCAGTGAAGAAATGAGCAGAAGACATGAACAGACACTTTTCCAAAGAAGACATCAGATGGCTAACAGATACATGAAAAGATGCTCAACATCACTCATCATCAGGGAAATAAAAATCAAAACCACAATAAGATATGACATCACACCTGTCAGAATGGCTGAAATTAACAACTCAGGAAACACCAAAAGTTGGCGAGGATGCATAGAAAGGGGAACCCTTTTGCACTGCTGGTAGGAATGTAAATTGGTGCAGCCACTCTGGAAAACAGTATGGTGGTTCCTCAAAAAATTAAAAATAGAACTACCCTATGATCTAGCAATTACTAGCTATGTATCCAAAGGATACAGGAATATAGATTTGAAGGGGCACATGTGCCCCAATGTTTATATTAGTGCTATCAACAATAGCCAAATCATGGAAAGAGCCAAATTTTCCATTGATTAATGAATAGATGAATAAGAAGTGGTATACACACACACACACACACACACACACACACACGTACACACACACACTGGAATATTACTCAGTGATCAAAAAGAATGAAATCCTGCCATTTGCAACAACATGGATGGAACTAGAGGGTATTATGCTACGTGAAATAAGTCAGTCACAGAAAGATAAATATATGATTTCACTCATATGATGAAAGGAAAGTAAAGAATAAGATAAAAACAGAGAGGGAGGGAAACCATAAGAGACTCTTAAATACAGAGAACAAACTGAGGGTTGCTAGAGGTGTGGTGGCTGTGGGGATGGGCTAAATGGGTGACGGGCATTAAGGGGGGAACTTGCCGGGATGAGCACTGGGTGTTATATGTAAGTGATGAATCACTAAATTCTACTCCTGAAACCATTATTACACTATATGCTAACTAACTTGGATTCAAATAAAAATAAAAAAAATAATGTGGTATATTCATACAAGGGAATATTATTTACCTATAAAATGGAATGAAGTACTGATATGTGTTATATGACATGGATGAACTTGAAAAAATACCAAATAAAATAAACTTGTCACAAAAGGCCACATATCATGATTCCATTTAAATGAAATGTCCAGAATATGCAAAATCAAGAACCAGAAAGTAGATTAAGTTGTTGCCTTGGATTGGATTGGAGTGTTGGGAGAAAATAAGAATGATTGTTAATGGGTAAGGTATTTCTTTTAGTGATAATCAAAATGTTCTACAACTGAATCAAATGTACAAATGATCTACAATGGTTGCAGATGCCTCATATTCTCAAAACTTAGTGCAGATCCATGGCCATTCTTTCTCAGCTCATGATTCTCACTTTTGCCCTCATTCCCAACCAAACACAAATCTTAAAAGATTTATGGTTGCCCAAAGCCCTGTAAACATTAGGAAAGCATCAAGTTCAAAGCTAATTAAATCTGGGTTTGAATTCAAGCCCTGCCCTTACAAGCTGAGTAAACATCTGATCTTCTAAGTTTATTTGCTCTCATCTTTGAAATGTTAACAATGATGATGATTTCAAAGGGATTTTGTGAATATTAAATATATTTAATATATATTTATATATAAATCATATACAGGTATGCATATATATGTGTATATATGCATACATATAGGTGTATACATATATATATACATATATGTGTGTGTGCATATATATATATGTGTATATATATATATATATATATATATAGCTCCTTTCCTCCTATTTTAATTACTTCCTTTCCACAACTCTAACATATACTTCACTAATACTTTGATCTGTTCTCAAGCACTCAACCAGCTACCCTGATGGTCTAGCCAAGTGTGAGAAGTGAGATGATTCATTTTCAGAAATACCAAACAAAAGCTGTGCTGTCTAGTTAACAACAGGTTTACAACCTCTTGGAAATATGTACGAAACCTCCACACAGGATGGAATCCCAAACCCTTAGATGCTTCACTTCCTGGTTCTTCTGCCCCTCTCTGTTTTACCAGCTGATTTTTCACAGGCTTTGCAATTAGCATGTGCCAAAGAACTGAAGTCTCTATGTCACCTCAAGGAATGTACACTTGTTCCAAGCAGACTATTTTTTGCCTTACATGGGAATAGGCAACTTCCAGGTAAGGCTGTAACCTCTATAGTATTCAGCCAATGAGGAATCAGGGGAGGGATCTGGATGCTAGGAGATAAACTGCCTGTTGTAACTGCCCCTATTGTGCCTGTCCATCAGACCCCCACTCTTGCAAGAACATTGATTAAAGCCTCACTTCACTGTGCTCTGGGTTTCCACGTCCCTCCTTTGACTGGGTCAGTGGGCTTACTGCTCCCATAAAGCTTTGAGAAATCCAGGGCACTTGTGTTGTAATCATCACTTTGGAGCCCAAGGTTGACCTCTAATAATTATGGTTCCAATTACGATGTGTGGAGAAGTTCTTCCCACACCACCAAACAATTCTCTGACACTAGCTGGGTGTTATATAATTCAACTCAATTCTGTCACTATCTACCCAAAGACAGCATCAGATTTTACAGGGTAAGGTCAGTTCCGTAAGACTGTCCTCTACTTCAGATGCCAAAAGAAAGTCCAAGTTGTCACCTGGCTTCTGACTAATTGGTTATAGACTGGAGGCTCCAATGACCCTTCCTTTGATAATTTTCTAGAGCCACTCACAGTGCTGAAATAAGTATTTCATTTACCATATTACTAATTTATTATGAAAGGTTATAACAGAAACAGCCAGATGGAAGAGATACATAGTACAAGGTATGGGAAAAGGGCTCAGAGCTTCCTTATCCTCCCTAGGCACACCACTCTCCCTATATCTCCATGTGTCCACCAACCCAGAAGCTTAAGAACCCTAGTCCTTTTGGGTTTTTATGAAGGCTTCATTGCATAGGTATAGTTGATTGAATCATTGACCATTGGTGACTGAACTCAACCTCTATCCCCTCATTCCTTCCGGGAGGTCAAGGTGGAACTTAAAGGTCCAACCTCCTAATCATCAGTCCTGGCAACCAGCCTCCATACTTAGGTGCATTCCAAAGTCACCTCACTAACCTAACAAAAGACACCTTACGGATATCATCAGTTTAGAAACTCCCAACAGGTTTAGTAGTTCTGTGCCAGAATTGGGACAAAGATCAAATATATAATTCTTCTTATAAATCATAATATCATAACCTCACTAGTCTATTTCCATACCACTTCCTGCTGAGTATAACTAGAACCCTAGAACATGGCCCAAGTTGGCAAAAGAGTTAAAGTATATTTGCAACCCTTTATTAGATAGTCATGAGAAAGGCTTCAATTTATACTAATGGCAATAAAGACATGTTGGTTACATCTAAAGTTACTTCTGGAGACAAAGTACATTCTTTAATTTCATAATGCATGGCTGACATTTTTAACTTTATCTTTTATTTTTATTTAATTTTCCTCAATTAGGGACTCAAATCTTACAATAAAAAAAACATGTAAGTACAAAATGAGATACAATAGTATGTATATACATGTATTTATGTGCTTATCCACATGTATAAACATACACTAATTGTCTGGAAAATGTAATTTTGTGCTAAGATGACCAAAAAAATAAAATGGTAATTGATTTTAATTTCCAGGTAGATTAAATGTGAAAGGCTACTGTGACCTGTAATCACATTGGAAGGACTCACAAAATACAAGCCTGTGTTAGGCCTTGTTTGGTTGATATATTTGGATATATTTTTAAAAAGATGTCGATATTTAAAATTATGATATTTGTATGACCAATCGATAATCCTAATTAGGATAAAGGAGAAACCATGAAGAAATGAGACCCTAAGGAAATGATAGTTACCAAAGTCCTGGGTACATCCACAGGTACATATATTTGCAGTACAAACCAAAAATACTGCAGATAAGTTATGATTTATCTCCATTTAAATGGTGAATAAAAAATCCTGTTTATATGATTTATGGAGTCTGAGGAATGCACATTTCCTTCTGGAGCATTAACAAATGAGTGAGCACTCTGGTCAAGAGAACCATTAATTTAGGAAGAAGATACACTTGATCTTGCACTTAATCAAGAAACACATTTCCTTAGATTAAAAAAAGGAATCCAAGAGAATTAGGAATGCAAGGTTGTCTCCCATGCAGAAAGGTCAGAGCAAACCCAGGGCACTTTATAAACGTGGCAAGCTTGGCTGTGCCCTGTGCCATGCCTATTGTTCCCACTGCAGAGCTCTGAATGGCCTGGGGGAAGATAGAAGAGAGGAGGATCTTCCCAGTTGCTCTCTCACCTGAAAGCCCACAATGGTAACTTTTATTTCAAGTAGAGGTTGGTTTAAAACTTTTTTCATCACCTAAGGCAGAATTTCTGCCTTTAATATCTTGGGGCTGAATAGTTCTTTATTGTGAGGGCCTGTTCCTGTGTTTTGTAGGGTGTTTTGCAGCATCCTTGGCCTCTACTCACTAAATGCCAATAGTACCCTTGCCAAAGTCATGTAATATCTCTGAATACGGACAGATTTCCAGGGAGGGTAGGGGGCAATATCACTGACCTAAGACCTATTCCCATCCTCCTCACCTCAGAAACATCATTTATATAGCAGAAAAAGAGCAGAAGAGATCTTGAGTCACTGCCCCATGCGTTCTCCTTTCACCATCCAAATGCCTTCTTAAGAAAGGTCTACTCTCTGCCTCTTTGCCTTTCCATGAGCCTATTACGATTCAGCTCAGGTCCCAATTCCTCCTGAAGCCTTTCCTGATGATACTAGTTTCAATTAGGTGTCTCTGCTCTTTTTTTTTTTTTTTCACTTATACTTTCACCAATCACAGGATTTCCCATGCTGCATTGCAATTTTTTGTTAACTTTCCTGTCTCTTTTTCTAGGCAGAGAGTTCCTTAAGGTCAAAGAATCTTTCTCATCCATGTATCAATTTATAAAGCCTTACATAAAAGTGTTGTGAAGAGGATGACTTAAAAAAATTACTGAGTGAAGGAATGAATGAATATGAGGTTTATCTCTCTGATGTGATACATAACTTAAAGAAATTGGAAGAAGAGATACAGACATGGAATAATTAAAGAGCCAAAGTCAACTACTGATATTCTGAAGGAAAAGGAAGTACAGACAATTCAGGTGGGAGAAACAATAAAATCTGGACAGACTTGTACAGTGAGGAATGCACAGGAAATATAATTACTGATGAGAGAACCAAAGGCAAAAAAAAATAGTTTAAATTAAATCCCTCTACAGCATGCATACAGTTCACTGATAGATACCAGGAGACCTGCAGCATATAGCATTCCTCAAGGAGTTGATGGCTGCCTTAATGCCTTAATGTTTACATGTCATTAAAAACTAAAAGCAACCTCATCTTAATAATAGCTAAATCTTCAGGGTCCTTTAAGACCCTGCTTTCAGACCCAGAAATTCCTTAGAAACTAACTTTATCTCTGTCCCCCCTCCCACCACAAACTTCAAAATATATAATCAGTTGCTCTTCACAATCCCAGTACAGCTCTTTCTGTCCACAGGTCCTGTCCCAGTGCTTTAATAAAACCACCTTTTGGCACACACAAAAAAAAAGTCTCAAGAATTCTTTCTTAGCCGTTTGCTTACTACCCCCACTTCAAATTCCATCAATTACCATTTCTGTGTTTCTTCTTTGGGAAGAAAATTACTTTGCATGAATCTAAGCTCTGGATAAACTGAGAAGCCAGGACCTATCCATAGTCACTAGGTTGGCACAGCTTAAGAATGGAAACTTTCATGGTTGGCATGAGTCACCACAAATTCCTAGTCTAATCTCTTCTTTGTAAGAAATTCATTTTTTTTCAGGGCTGCTTGGGTGGCTCGTTTAAGCATTCAACTCTTGATTTCAGCTCATGATCTCAGTTCCTGAGATTAAACCCCACCTTGGGCTCTGCGCTGAGCATGGAGTCTGCCTAAGATTCTCTCTCTCTGGACATTTGGGTGGCTGCTGAGTCGGTCCAGCTCTTAATCTCAGCTCAGGTCATGATTCCATGATTCGTGGGACTGAGGCCCACCTCAGGTTCTACACTGACAGTGTAGAGCCTGATTGGGATTCTATCTCATTCTCTCTACCTCTCTTCTGTTCACACTCTCCCTCAAAATAAATAAACTTAAAAAATTAATTTTTCAATCTCCTTATCAAATTATAATTTAGGTAGCTTAGAAAAATACTTCTTGTGAGAATTAACTGTGTCTATTGTATGTTGCATATGAATAGCATTCAGTGAAGTTTTTTTGCCTATGCCAAACCTTCTCTTTTCTGTGTAAATATTTCTACTACCTTCGACTAGTCTTCCTGTGGGCTGGTTTCTGGACTCCTTATCAGGCTACATCAAATGAGGAAAATTGTGGTTTACTGAGAGTAAATTGTGGTTTTGGATTCAGTAATTAGTTATAAGAACTAGTAAGTATTGCCTGTACTTTCTAATTTTCTCCTTCCTCATCAGTAAAGTTGGGATAATTTTATCTTTCTTGGATTCTTATGAGGAAAACTTGAGATAATGTAGTCTTTCAAAGTGGTTGGCACTTAGCAAGCGTTTCATAAGTGAGTTTCTGTGTTACTGCTCCATTCTGTGTCCCTCTTTCTCTTGCACTCTCACTTGATCTATTATGAACAGTTACCTATGAATAACACTCTTAAGAGAACTCCCACCTACTTATTATCATGTTGCCTCACTTTCAGAATTGCCGTCTCCACTCCCACACTCCCCAAGATGATCAGAAAAATTTCTTTAAGAACTACTTTCTTTAATATCTAACTCAGGATCCAACACTATGACATAATACAATAGGAATAGTTGAAAAGATAAAATAGTAAAAAAATCAGAATGTCAGGCAATGGCACTATGATACAGTGAGTATATAATTATAATTGTTTCTACATGTAATCTACTGAAGAACAGGGATTCAAAACGTACTTACCAGCTATGTTGTCTTTGATTTAGGGATTCCAATGGTAAAAACTGACAGAAATATAGTTCAGATACTGCATGTTTAAGTAGAAACATAAAAAATATTTATGGAGAACTATGTAAATAGCTATAATATAACGGTTGGATAGAAGTTTTGGTCCAGATGAATCAGCCATATGGAAAAGCATGTAAAAGGTCACATTTAGTTTCCTTAGAATTCACTTTGCTTGCTGAACAACTAGTAAACAAGTATACATGCAAAAAGATAAATGTTCTTCTCAACCTCTTATTTTGTTGTTTTTCTTAACCATAAAAACATGTGAAATCTTCATTAGCTACCTATTGCTACATCACAGCTTATCCCAAAATATAGTGCCATAAGAGAATAAACAGTTATTGTATTACAGTTTCTTGGGATCAGGGTTTAGATGAGAATTTCTGGCTTGGGGTCTGTCATAAGGTTTCAGAAAAATTGCTGGGCTTGACTGGGGATTACAAATCCACTTCACAGAGGGTTTACTCACCTGCCTGCTGGCTAGGTGTGGAGGGACATATTCTCTATCCCTTGTTATATGTATCTCTTCTCAGGCCTGCCTTAATGCTCTCAAGGCATAGAAGCTGGTTTTCTGTGTACGAGTGATCTGGAAGAGAGTAATCAAGACAGATATCACAGTACCTCATTATATTCTTGTCTCAGATGTCAGTTATATCTTATTCTATTCATTTGAAATAAGTCAGTAAAAGTCCAGCCTACACTCAAGGGGAGGAGGAAACATCCTTATGTTAGTTATAATAAAACAGAAACAAAATACAAACAGACTGAGAAAGAAAGAGAGCAAAAAAGGAAAGGTAAAGGAAAGGAAGAAAGAGAAAGAAGCAGAAGAAAGAGATTAAAACAATCTGATGGTAGCAATAAAGTCTGGGGCTAGTTCACTGTGCATGTGGTGGGAGAGGAAATCACATCCACATGCTGGGACAAGGGCTGGAGGCAGAAGATCTAGACTGATACCAAACCTTACATACTCCCTTTGCTCAAGATTCTAGGCAAGTCATTTAAGTCATTTTTTTTTTCTGGAAAATCCTCAGCTTCCTCATCTGTAAAAAAGGTAGAATACAGTGACTTTTTTTTCAGCTCTAACATTCTTAGAGTGGGGATATAAGAAGGCAGAGGAACTATTTCAGATGTGAACACTTACATCACAACAGAATGTTTCTTCAAGGACATTAATTATCTCCACTTAGCCTGTGTGTTTAAGTGATCTATTACTGCAGAACAAAATATATCCAGAATGTAATATCTGGAAACACTTTTTTTAATGTACTATTTCCATTTATTGTTCTATTGGTTGTTGGGTTCAGCTGAGATCATTATCAGATTGGAATGGAAGGTGTGCTGTGCAGCACATACAACATGGATGGCTCACAGCTGATGCTACTGGTCACGGATTGGGACTCAGAAGCAGCCAACAACAGGGCACCCACACATGGCCTCTGCATGTGGCTTGGGAGTTTCTCACAGCAGTGCTGATGGTTTTCAAAAGGCATGAAACTGAAGCTTCCAAGCCAGTAAAGGGCTACCTGTACGAAAACTGCAGAATCACTTCTCCCTTATTCTAATTGTCAAAACATTAGATTTTAGGAAGCAAAGTTAAAAACTTCACCTCTCAATGATGGGGGTTTTCAAGGTCACATTACAGATGTGACAGGGGAGGGAAAACGTTTTCTGCAAACTTCTTTGGAAAGTAAAATGTGCCACAGCATGATTATGTGATAGATACAAGAACATTTAATGCACAGCCTCTGAAAATATTTGCATATATAAAAAATTCGGAATCAGTTGTGAATCCTAATGATATCTGCAATTAATCATTGATTGTTGCTGGTGCATGGCCACAAGAGCTGCCTTAGCAGGGTATCCTCATGTCTCAGGTTGCAAATTTAGCAGTTAAAAAGTGATCAATACAATTAGGCTAACAATGTGGTCCATTAAAAAAATGGGGATTCATAACACCTTTTATTTTACAAACATTTCTTGTGAGTATGTATATGTGTGTGTGCCTGTGAACATATTCATTTACTTCCTTTTCTTTTTAATTTTTTAAAATCTTTATTTATTTTTGAGAGAGAGAGAGACAGAGTTTGAGCAGGGGAGGAGCAGAGAGAGAGGGTGACACAGAATCCGAAGCAGGCTCCAGGCCCTGAGCTGTCAGCACAGAGCCCAACGCGGGGCTCGAACTCACAAACCGTGAGATCATGACCTGAGCCAAAGTCAGACGCTCAACTTACTGAGCCACCCAGGTGCCCCTCAATTTACTTTCTGAATATTTAATTATCACATACATATTAGCAAAGGACTGAATAAAATATCACTTTTCTTTTCTTGAAATTGTTATTTATTTATTTTTGAGAGAGCAGGGGAGGGGGAGAGGGAGAGGAAGAGAAAATCTTAAGTAGGTCCATGCCCTGCTTGGAGCCCAATACTGGGCTAGGCTTGATCTCATGACCCTGAGATCATGATCTGAACTGAAACCAAGAATTGGACAGTCAAGTAATTGAGCTACCCAGGCGGCCTTCTTAAAATTGTTATGTAAATCAAAGAAAAATTGTCAGTCCATAACAGTATAGATATGTTACACTGAATTTATTGATAACATTAATTAGATGCCTGGTTTCCATAATTTCCCTTTATATCTTGGCTACCTAACAAGTAATATCTATAGATTTTCATTTGGTATGACAACTTAGAATCTACTTTACCATTTTATGGTAGTTTTGTTTAAAACTCACTCCATATTATCAGTTTTAATATGTTTTAAGAAATGTGATGGCTTTGTCAAAAGTCACGTTTTAGCTTCTAGGAGAAAAGAGCTAAATTTGTAAGACCATGTGAAGTGAGAATTCTCTAATTAGATAAGGACTTAACATTAGGATAGTAAAAAAAATGCTTCTTTTGCAAATTTATTCTTTCTTTTTTATATTCTATTTTGCTTTTGTTTTGAAGTGGAGATTCAAAATCACATTTGGCTAGGACTAACTATAATGCAGACAGATTAGTTCTTGAAATGATATGGTAGAGATCATTTCTGGCAGAAGTAGACTAGGGTTGGTATGCTCAAAACCCCCAGTGAGAACAAGTAGAAAAGTTACGAAAAAATTAAAACATACGTTTAAAAGCATTGGAGAGAGACTATGAACTCTGTGTCAAGACCAGGGAGAGGGCAACTTATGTAGGTGATCCCAACTTCTGCCTTTCTCCTGCAGACAACTGTGAGCACTGAATGTGGTGGCTGACAAGTTGAGCAGAGACTTCAGCAGGTGTGTGGGGCTGATGGTATATAAACTGGAGTTCAGAGCCTACTATAGCATGCATGAAAAGACTCACAGTAGATCCAGATAACAGAATTACAAATGCACACACAAAAACACAAATGACGATTATGTTCTAGGAAATAAAAGAGAAGATGGAGAATTTCACCAGAAAAGAAGGTAAAATTTACCAGAAAATGGAAGAACTATAGAAAATAATAACAGAGAATGTGTAGAATTTAAAAATATGATCACAAATTAAGGACTCAAATAACAACTAAAGATAAAATTATGAAAGTGAAAAACATGTCAAGAGAAAGCATCCTGTCCACTGGTACTGTGTATTTCATTCCAGTTGTATCTTGTCAGATACTCTCCTTCATTCATCCCTGATGATACTTAATTTTATGTGTAAAATTGGGCTACAGGTTCCCAGACATGTAGTCAAACATTATTCTTGGTGCGTCAATGAGGGTGGTCCTGAATGAGATTAATACTTGAATAGTATTAGTAGATGTGGATTGGCACACACACACACACACACACACACACACCCTTCCTGCATCACTTTTTTTTCTTTGCTATACTGAACCATTCTGATTGGCACATAAACAACCTCTGACATTTCTGCCCTTAACCTCCGTTTCCCCTTCCATTTACTGCTCATTTGTTGCGGAATCTTTGGACATACTTTTTCATTCTCTCTTTTCTTTGTGTCAGTGTGATGTTGAGTGGGTGAGATGGGAGAAAATGAGGTGGAGGTGGCCCAGTGACCAAATCTCTCAGTGAAGAATCCAGGTGAAGGCTAAACATATCACCTGTTAAGCTCCTAAAATTACAAAACTAGGGGTGTCTGGGTGGCTAAGTCAGTTAAGTATCTGAATTTTGATGTCAGCTCAGGTCATGATCTCACATATCATGGGATCAAGCCCTGTGTCAGGCTTCATGCTGACAGCACAGAGCCTGCTTGGGATTCTCTCTCTCTCTCTCTCTCTCTCTCTCAAAAATAAATAAACTTTAAAAAAAGCACTTTTTCTTAAAATTCCAAAAATATTGGAAAAGTTCCATTGACTGTCTTTAGCCTATAAATTTGATAAATTGACTAGAGGCAAAAAAGGATTGCCATACCTTGACCTTATAGATATTTTTTAAGGGAAAAGGATATTTAGTTTGCCTTGACCACTTATTTTTTCAAGGAAATATTCTTTGTCCAAATAGACTAGTTTCCAAGCACCAATACTAATTCTAAGTATGGTTTTAAAACTTCTAGGGTCATAGGACTTTGTCTAGCATGGCAGTAAGACCAAAAAAATATATGTCAGCTCATGCTCTAACCTGCCAATAATATAGCTAAGAACAGAGAATATGTAAACACAATGACATTTGAATTCAAACAAGGTGAAAATTTTATTTCCAGGTAACATGTTCAATATAGAGGTATCATTGAAATTTATGTTCAGAAAATGACACTGCTCAAAGTACCAGACTAGATGGGTCAGGATAGCTGTTTGATCAGTAATTAACTGTCAGTCCCTCTAAGCAAGTTTTATACATTTTTTTTCATAGAGAATGGTAACAGTTTTCCCAAACGTTTTGTTGCCTTTTCTTGAGTAGCTGACGGTGCTATTTTTTTTTCACTATTTTGACTAATATTACCTGTTATCTCTCACTTTTGCTAGGAGTGAGTTTTTTTTTTTTTTATCTTTTTGTCTGTTTTGTATAAGTGGTCACATAATTAGGGAAGTGAGGGGATATAATGATTAAATTTGTAGCCACTGAACAGCTTGGCTTACCCCAGAGACTCATTTTTATTTGTAAATGAATTTTAGAAACAGAACTAGTTTGCATCCTGGTCATACTTTTTGAGTATTATACTATTTGGTGGCTTACTCTTCCTATTCCTGTTTCTTTTATCTATAAAATGAAACAGTATTAATTTCCTCTTAATGTGAGGAAAAAGATGATATGTATACACAGTATAGAATACGTACAGACATGGGATTATACTAGGGAATAGTATAATTTTATATAATACTCCAATATAGAATAAGGAGCTCATATAAGCCTAATAAAACATAGCTACAATGAAATTTTAAGTATCTTTGTACGTTTAATTATTTTGTTTCCAGTAGTTTTTAGTTTTAAAATTGTGGTTAAAAAAACATAAAATTTACCATCTTAACCATTTTTATTTAAAAAACTTTAATGTTTATTTATTTTTGAGAGAGAGACAGAGAGACAGAGAGTGAGTAGGGGAGGGGCATAGAGAGAAAGAGGTAGACCCAGAATCCGAAGCAGGTACAGGCTCTGAGCTGTCAGCACAGAGCCCAACGCGGGGCTCAAAGTCACGAATCACCAATCTTGAAATCATGAATCTGAGTTGAAGTCAGATGCTTAACCGACAGAGCCAACAAGGCACCCCAACCATTTTTTGAAATTGATTTGAGAGAGAGAGAGAGAGAGAGAGAGAGAGAGAGAGAGCGCATACAGGGAAGAGGGGCAGAGGGGGAAAGAGAAAAGCAGGTTCCATACTCAGTGCAGAGCCCAAAGAGGGCTTAATCCCATGACTCTGGGATCGGGACCTGGGCCAAAATCAAGAGTTGGACACTCAACCAACTGAGTCACCCAGGCACCCCTCATCTTAATGATTTTTAAATGTGTACTTCCATGGTATTAAGTATATTCATATTATTACACAACCATTATCATCATCTATCTCCAGAAGTTATCTTGTAAAACTGAAACTCTATACTCACTGAACAATTATTTCTCATCCTCCCTGCCCTCGAGCCCCTGCCAAGCACAATTCTACTTTCTGTATCTATGAATTTGACTACTCTAGGGACCTCACATAAGTGCAATCATACAGTATTCTTCCTTTTGCTAAACTGACAAAGAAAAATGCCCTTGTTTCATCCATATTAAAGTACATTTCAGAACGTACTGCCACCTCTTTAAGGCTGAATAATACTCCATTCTGTGCTTATGCCAGATTTTGTTTATCCATTCATTGGTAGATACTGGATTGCTTCTACATTTTGGCTATTATAAATAATGACAATTAGCAGTGAAGATTGCAAAAATGACTGCCCAACTCTGTGTCTGCACCTCTGTGTCTCTAATGAGAACTTGCAAGTAGCGATTAGAGCACAGATCCCTCATCTTTGAGTGTCCTGATTGCCCACCCTAGCCCCTGCAAGTTGCTCCAGGAACATGTACACAGATACTTGCTACAGGACCAGGGTTAGGGGATGAGCAACTGTACCAACCTAATAGCTGAAATTGGCCAAAATTAACCACAACTTACCACCATGCCTCCCCCTAGAAGTCCCAAGGCTTTGAACGTGCTCCAGAGTTTCAAAATAGTTACATCAGATAGATTCTGCCAATATAACCATTGTCTAGGTGGGAAGACAGATTCCTGATGCTCCCTCTACTGTGCCATCTTCCCAGAATCCTCTGTTAGATAAGTATTTTGAGAAATAAATGCATTTGACAAAAATAAACAAAAGAATTTATACTTTGTGCTTCTTCACATTTCTCCACTTATTCAATGTTTTCATCCATGGACTGAATGTCTGCCATCTGACAGGCCTCTAAGAGTCCAAGATAAACAAATATTACAGTCTCCTAGCTTCTAAAATGTTCAAGTTTAATAGCAGAGACAGACATAAGTAAACAACTGCAGCACCACATGAATACAGCTTTAACTGAAAAAATGTACACGGATCAGGGTTGTTACGCCTTCTGCCTGGGTGAAAGCAAGAGGTCTAAAGGCTGGGAATGAATACTCCCTTTCACCCACAGCTACCTCCTTCACGTGAATAATTGGTGAAACCTGGATACCTCCTCTGCTCCCTCTCCACCTTAGCCGCTTCACCACCACCAAAGTTCTCTAGAACAGACAAGCCTGTCTCAAACGTAGGGAATTAATCAAACCATTAGTTTTTTTTTTTTTTTTTTTTTTTTTTTTTTTTACCCAAAGCCATCCTTTATAATCTCTCTTCCTAATAGTTCACTGATTTTCATAAAGATGAGCGCCTTCTTTAATCCCAGTCCTTCCTTTTCCTCATGCATTTAGTCATCAATTTATTGCTTCATTCAGTAAACATTTTTTGAGCACCTATGACTGTGTTCCAGAGACAATGATAGGCATTGTGCAACTGCCTGAAAAAAGAGCCACAATCAAGGCACGTTACACTCTACATTGTGTAACTTGTGGTCTAGGGAAAAATACAGACATTAAATAAGTAAATTTAAGGTGGATGAAATAGTCAGCTTTCTCTTGCTCTCTTTCTCTTCTCTCTCTCACACACATACACTCATACAATTTTTTTTTCAATAGCTGTCATAGGGTTTGTGTTCTAATGGACTCACAAAATGGGAAAATTCCAACCGTCTTTAGCAGTTCCACTTAATGTTGCTTCTTTTATGTCACCAGGCCACATAAATGGATATTTCTTTTTTGTTCTGTTTGTCCAGTCTGTAGATCTACTCTGAGATGGCTCCTTTTAGCCTGAGAGGGCCCTTTGTAGGTCAATTTGTTGTGTTCTTCCATCTTCCACGGGACATGGACTTGTAATTAGTTCCAAGCCCAAATGGCTCCTATTGTTGTTACCTTTTCATACCAGAGTAATTCAGGCTCTCCAGCAGCTTTGGAGAGCTGCTGATATCTCTGTCTGACAGTGTGCCACATCTGTTCTGCCTTTGTCCACTCACCAGGGACAGAAGCAAAACGTCGTGGGACATCATGTACTGCATTATATAGCAATGAGCGAGGAGGACACCCCTAGAGAAGAATGTAATTTTAAACTGGAAAAAATGATTAAGAATCATGGGTGTGAAAGAAACAGCAGCAAGCAGATGTTGTAAAACACCGGTAAGGAGGAAAGAAAGGCGACAGCTGAGAGTGAATTGATTTTCCTCCTAAGTCTTGCATCCTTACTCAATCATGCCAGATGGAGAAGCAATCACTAAGACATAAGGTCCTGTTGGTCTCACTGCCCTTCCCACAAGAGAACTAGCTGAAAATACTTTCCAAAAGCAGCAGAATGATAAAAGCAAATGCACTGTTTCATTTATTAATCAAGATTCAATTTATCTCACTCATTTGAGATAGCAAGCTGTGGTGGAAAAGAACAGTCTTGAGTTAGAGAGAGACACGGCTTTGAATTCTAATTCTTTTACTTGCTACCTGTATGACCTTGAGTGAGTTTCTTTTCTACTCTGGGCCTTTATTATTCTCACTTACAAAAGATTAAAAACTAACATTTATTGAGACCTTACTTTGTGCTGAGCATTATGCTAATCACTGTATTTTATTACCTCGTTTAATCCTTGCAAAAAACCTTTGAGGTACATATTATTTAGCTGGTCTCTAAAAGAGAAAAAAAAAAGCAAATTTAAGAAGTTTATGAAGGCTGGCAATCTAACATGGAAGTTAGTTGCATGGGTGACAGGGCAGAAGTGCCTGGGTTCAAATCTCAGATTTATCCTATAAGGTTGGACAATTTTTTTTTAACTCTTTGTGATATAGTTTCCTCATAGATGAATGTGGGTATTATGAAAAGCTGCATCATATAATGGTCTATGCAATTAAATGAGGTAGTGTATGTTTTTAGTATTACTCCTGAAATAGAACTGTTCAATACATAATAATCAACATTACATATAATATGTATATATCAATATATTAATATTACCATTGTTGCCATTTTCATACTAGATTACTCAGTGTCCAAGTTACAGACCTAAATTTATTTTTTTAAGTTTATTTACTTATTTTGAGAGAAAGAGAAAGAGACAGAAAGAGCAGGGGAGGGGCAGAGAGAGAGGGAGAGGGAGAATCCCAGGCAGGCTCCATGCTGTCAGGGCAGAGCCTGATGTGGGGCTCAAACTCACAAACTGTGAGATCATGACCTGAGCTGATACCAAGAGTCGGACACTTAACTGAACGAGCCATCCAGGTGACCCAAGTTACAGATCTAAATTTAAAACCAGGTCTGACTACAATGACTTCCCTCTATTCATCAATATAGTGAGTGCTTTGTGAGAGTTAACTATCGTAGCACAAGGAAATCTCAACACAAATCAGGCATCAAATACTTTCTAATTCCTCCTAGATATCTCCTCTTTTCCTTCTAGCTGTCAAGAGAATAATTTGACAAGGGCTATGGCTCTCACTTCTAATTTTGCATACAAATGTCTTCAGTTTTCACTGTACTCCTCAGATAGGTCTTTTTCAAACTACCTCCTTTACTCCTTATCCTTGTTCTGCCCTGTAAATATTGATGGTATTCAGGATTACATTTTTTGGTTAAATTTTCTCCTTCTTCTGTCCTCTTATACCAATTATATGCCAATTACCTTGATCAATAAAAGACAAATCCAGACCTACTAAGAAGAGACTGCATTTGAAAGGACTATTGCAAGGAGTGGACAAAAGAGATTGCTGTGGTAGAGACAGCACTATAACCACAATATACACGTTTCTCAAGGGTTAGGCCAAAGGGTTTTTCTTTTACTGGCAGAGGAAATCAAGGCTGGAAAGAACCAGGTATGGTGAAGTGAGATGAATGGGAGTGGCATGATTAAGCAGTAGATTAGAGAATGATATATCCTGAGGCCATCCTATTCTCAGGAGAGGCTGTTAGAGACAGGCTGTAAGCTCACCTAGGCTGAGGGTGATCCAAAAACCATGGGCCTGGGGAAGGAAAGGGTCTTAAGGAAAGTGTGGTTACTAAGTATCTAGTACTGACCAAGGAGGGAGAAGCAAGTTTAATCATCTATCTGGCAAAGGATGGGAATTTAGAGGGTCTGTGTCTGGTCTTCTCATAGGTAAACAAGGGGGCATCTGGGAGTCTCACCTAAATCATTTGGGAGCAGGGTGGTTCTTTCCAGTAAGCCATTTCATGAAACACAGAAGATGGGGAGATTTCATAGTGTTCTCAATTTTTCAAGATCACAGGGTCTGGGATAAACTTAAACGATGTCAACTTAATGTACCTAAGTATGCCAGATAGATATCATCACCCTTAAATAATATGAGCATTTCAAATCAACATTTCTGAAACTAATCATTTTTGATAAAATTGAAATTCTATTTGGCTTTGACTTTGTTGGTGAGACCACCAAAAATGATGTAGTCACCTAAATGTCTGGAGATGGAAAGCTAGGAAAAGGAAAGTATTGTTGGCTAATCCAACTTCATCTTTGTATCATATATTTAACAGGTATAAAATATACACAAATAGGAGATGGCAACAAACATTAATTTTTTTTACATTGACTTATTTATTTTATTTAAAAAAAATTTTTTTTCAACGTTTATTTATTTTTGGGACAGAGAGAGACAGAGCATGAATGGGGGAGGGGCAGAGAGAGAGGGAGACACAGAATCGGAAACAGGCTCCAGGCTCTGAGCCATCAGCCCAGAGCCCGACGCGGGGCTCGAACTCACGGACCGCGAGATCGTGACCTGGCTGAAGTCGGACGCTTAACCGACTGCGCCACCCAGGCGCCCCTGATTTATTTATTTTAGAGAGAGAGAGCCAGTAAGTGAGGGAGGGGGAGGGGCAGGGAGAGAGAACGAGAGGGAGAATCCCAAGCAGACTCCGCACTGTCAGTGCAGAGATCATGATCTGAGCTGAAATCAAGAGTTGGATGCTTAACCAACTGAGCCATTCAGGCACCCCATGTATTTTTTTTAATGTTTATTTATTTTTAGAGAGGGAGAGACAGAGACAGAGACAGATTGTGAGTAGGGGAAGGGCAGAGAAAGAGAGAGAGAGGGAGACATAGAACCTGAAGCAGGCTCCAGGCTCTCAGCTGTCAGCACAGAACCCAACACTGAGCTCAAACTCACAAACCACAAGATCATGACCTTAGCCAAAGTCAGAAGCTTAACTGACTGAGCCACCCAGGTGCAACACACCCCACCATGTAACTTTTTTTTTTTTTACATCAAACAAGATATATGTGGAAACAAGTACATGACTAGAATATTATAATGGCAGGAAGTTTGTTAATGAACAGAATTATACAGGAGTAAATAGTGAAATGAATATTTTGATATTTTTAAATAGCTACATTGTTTTCCTCTTATGAAAGATAGAATATATTTTCTTATATAAAGTATTTGAAGAGCCACACATACATATAGATATGTAATAAGATGGTGCATATTGTACATGCATTTTTGTAACTGCCATTCTTCCATTTAAGAATATATAAGGCCTATTTTCCAGGGCCTCAAAAAATTATTCCATGACATCATTTTGTATTCTATGCTTTGTTGGAATATAGCCATTAGTCAGTCAATATTCACTATCACTGGATGTTCATATAATTTCTGATGGTTTTATATAAATATTTGTACAGACACAATTTTTCTTCTAAGAATAAATTACTAGAGATGGGGAATTAAAAGGAATGGGCATCTTTCAAGCACTCAATAGAGTCAAATTATCTTATTGGAAGCTACTACCACCTTGCACTGCCCACGAAGAAAATGAGATTGTCAATTTCCTACACGTTAACCAATAATAAATACTATATTTATAAATATAAAATCCATTTTGTAGTTAATTCGCATTTATTTAACCACGAATATGTTTGAACTTTTTCTCACATTATGATAAGGAAAGATAGGATAAAACAGGCAGAGAGAGAAAGGTTAGGACCTGATGTCCCTGGATGGGAAAAACATGTATTTTAAAACAATGCTGGGAATGTCTCAGCATTAAGATTCCTTGGGCTTAAGATTCCTCTTAAGAATATAACAGATACCGTCTGCTCCCCTTCAGGTTTTCCTCAGGAATCTGACAATCAAAATACTTAACTTCAATACATAAACCATAAAATGTATGTTATAGGAGGGACAGTATGACCATAGTCTGACTCCTCCCACAATGGAAGAGAGCCAGTCAGACATGAACATCCCAGCACCTTAGCCAATAAGGGTAGGACCTGAGAAGAAACAAGGGAGAAGGGATGGGGGGACTGACCAAAACCTTATAAAAAAGGCTTTTGCCTATAGCCAAGGGTGTTCACTTTCCAACGCCCCCTCTCTGTAAAGAGAACTTTCATACTATTCTTACTTTCTGATCTTATACTCTAATAAACTTTTGCCTGCTACTCATTTTATTCTGTGTCCACCTCTCCATCCTTTGAAATGGTGAGACAATAAACCAAGTCTATTGAGGTAAAAAAAAAAATCCTGCAACAATATGTGTATTGGCCATTCATATTTCAGTGTTTTGGCCTGATCCAAATTGTGAATTGAAAACACATTAAATAAATAGATACATGTATAAATACTCTCCTTATAAACCCCAATTTAAAATCATAATTCTGGAGAAAGAGCTATATTTTATAACTTGAATTAGAAAGAAAATTCCCTATCTGCTACAATTTTATTGAAATAATATCTACCATGTCAGTTACAGTAGTTACAGGTCAATTACATTATCAATTTAATTTCCAAATCTATAAAATAGTGATTCCCATTTTATAAAGAAGAAAATTCAGGATTGAGAAATGTCAAACCATTTCCACTGACTCTGTGTGTGTGTGTGTGTGTGTGTGTAAAATAAATGATGGGGGCTAGGATTTGCAAGTTTGAATAGTCAAATTCCTTCATGTATCTACCTTAAGATGGTGAAATGTGATTTCATACCTACTTGAATAACCTGAATGTTCTTTAATATTTCTTAATTAATTCTTACTAAGTGCATACATCAGACTAGTAGATTTGCAATGCTGTGATGGATGGGGCTAGAGAAGCAGGACTTGGGGATGAGAGTCATGGTCAGAGAAGGGGAGCCAAATGTATTCCTAAATCTGTTTTAGTTTCATTGGCACCAAGAGGAAGGTTTTTGTAGGTTCAAGATGCCCAGATCTAAGCAATAAATAAACAACTGTATCACTTGATCACTTTACTTTTGATATGGTAATTTAAAATTCAAATGGCAATACTCTACAGTTCTCATAAAACATTTACAGAGTGATTTACATAAATATTTGGTTTTATGTCATGATGGTTGACTGCCCTCTATGTTGGCACCACCCTGGGGCTGCTGCTTTAAATTGGTTGTGTGCCCTGAATTTTCCATGGTGACCATACTAGTTTTGAAACATTCACCAGAAACATTAAATCAGATTTCTTAAGAAATAATCTCCACTAGGATTATCAATTATCTGTATTTTGCTTTAGACAAATTTAAAGGGTTCCATATGAGACTTTGTGATTAGCTAGTTATAAACTGAGATAGCACAATGGTTCCTACAACTATTCATGGTGCAAAAGTAATAACATCCTGAAATAGGCATATAAGGATTAAGGGAATATCTGGATGTAAAAGCAGCTGCTTTTTTTGAAGTCCTTACATTTCCTTTCTGGCCCCACAAGTGTAGGCTGTGAGTAAGAAGAGACACAAATTGCCTGTACTTCCACGTTCATGCTATGAAATCTGAGAGATGTTCACTTTACTCCTGGAAGAGGAGAAACTCAAACCACTCTCTGGAATCCTGTGTAATTAAGAATAGAGAGAAAAGAAGGAAGGAAGGAAGAAATGAAGGACAGGAGGATGGATGAAAGCATAGAAAGAAGAGAGGAAAAAAGTCTTTAAATCTATGTATTTGACACAAGCTAATTTGTCGCTGGCACACAGTCTTAGGCAAGAGTCACCTTCTATGCCTTCCTCCTAGAAGGAAGGATTGCTAATCATCATGTCCTTTGAAACATAAATCAGGAAGCCCCTGAGAGATCCCAAATCATTACCTGACTACATGCGTAGCTGTAATTAATGACTGTTTGTAAAAGACTCTGAAGATGAAAAGCACCTTAATTGGAGTAACTCTCAATCATGCAGAAGCAGAAAATCTAAAGTAAATGGAAATATTAGGACATGGATGGATGATTTTAAACTAAAGCAACCAGACTTTGTGATTTTTTTTCCTCTTAGAGTTTCAGATAAATTTTCAAAGCTAATTTTCAGTTAATGTTTCAGATCTAAAACCAGCATGCTGTATATTCTAAATAAATCTACATTCAAGTCTCATGGTACATAAGAAAAGCTCTAACTAGTGGCTTGACTATCACCCGATACACCTCCAGATGAAGTGAAAAAAGAAAACTACTTTGAAAGAAATTTATAGGACTATATACTTCTTTGGCCTTTTGCCTCTCCCAAGAGAAGAGATAGGGAAAGATATGCTTTCGCATACTCAAATCAAGGAGAGTGAAGGTTGCTAAAAGAATAGCTCAGAGTCTGGGGGTTGCTTGCAAAAATAGAGAGATGGACACCTTCCTCACTGGCTGGGGAAGAAGAAGAAGGAGGATGAGGAGGGAGGAGAAGGGGGAGGAGAAGGAGAGGAAGGAGAGGAAGGAGAGGAAGAAGAAAGAAAAAAGAAGAAAGAAGAAGAAGAAAGAAGAAGAAAGAAGGAAGAAGAAGAAGAAGAAGAAGAAGAAGAAGAAGAAGAAGAAGAAGAAGAAACAAAGAACGAATTCTCTCTGGTCACCAGTATTGAAAAAATGACAGGAGGTTGGCAAATATAAACACACACACACACACACACACACACACACACACACACACACACACACAAATACAGGGATTTAGGAGTTTTGTGACAATAGGAATTGTGGCTTGTTTTCCCTACTGAGCTCTGAAATCAGGACTCTGACTAGAGCAGACAGCAATGGTAGGAAAGGGAGAGAGAACAAAAAATAGTAGACAATCTATTATTTTTAATCATTTACCAGAGCAAATATCCCCCAACTTGAGTGACCCTGGTATGTGTTTTTCAAAAGACACTAGATTATTTTTAATCATTTACCAGAGCAAATATCCCCCAACTTGAGTGACCCTGGTATGTGTTTTTCACAAGACACTAGATTATTTTTATTTTAAAGAATATACTTTTTGAAATTAAGGTTTAGGACATAGCCATATTCTTTCACAATCTTATTATACCTAATCAATAATATAAGCTGCATCTCATTAGAACTGCCTGAGGACTTAGTTCCTAAAATTAGTATTTGTCCTATTTCTCTCTTTACAGACCATGTGAACTAATTTTTATGTTTGCCAAAACTAAAAGTAATAATCTCAAACTGCATGACATA
Organism: Leopardus geoffroyi; assembly: GCF_018350155.1. Classification (NCBI taxonomy): domain Eukaryota; kingdom Metazoa; phylum Chordata; class Mammalia; order Carnivora; family Felidae; genus Leopardus; species Leopardus geoffroyi. The sequence continues at coordinate 97,119,509 of NC_059336.1, read as the reverse complement.
ACATTCAGTCTTCAATACTAGGTTTGTCTGATTCAAAATCTTGATAGTCTGATGACTCCAGACTCAGCTGGTCTTCTATTTTCTGAGTTCTGGATATCTGACCTCTGACTGAGCCTCTTCTACAAGCCTGGACAACTTCACTGCATATTCCTGTATTTAACTTATCAAATGTAATTTCTTTTGTTTTTAAATGTGAATGCATAGTATATGTGACAAACTTGACGCAAGGTCTCATTCAAATGCATTTGTAAAAACCTTCCAAAATTGCAAAGTAGCCACATTTCTTGACGCCAAGGTACTATTTCAGATTTCCTTGAATTTGACTACTTTCACACATTGAATTATGGCATGCAGGAATATTTCTGGAGTGTAGAGGTTTTAGTGGGAAGGGTTTAAGAGTGTTGGAAATCCAATGCAGCTGACATGGTGATGCCTCTCCAGCTGTGAACAGGATAGAAAAGATGGGGTAGGATTAGTCTCACCCTTTGGAGCTCTTGGCATCATGGCAGCAACAAATCTGTGCTGAGTCCTAGAAGTAAAGGAGAGAAAGTGGCTAGGTGCAACCAAAAAACATTTCACCTGAGCCATTTGATTGAAAAATGTGATATGTAAATTCTGAGGGATACAGAATAGCCAAGAGAGGTGAGTGCTTCTTTACATCAAAAAAAGGAAGAGAATTCAACTTGAAAAAATGCCCCAACTCACCTCCAACCACTTTTCCGAGGTTCTCTTTAAGTCATCTCTTATTGTCATAATGCAAGATAATATTTTTACAGTAAACATCTTACTTGATACTGATAATAACGATACTAATAACAGCACTGGAACTGGACAAATGATTTGTAATTCAAGGTTTGGTGATCCTGGAAGATAGTCTTTGTGTTTTGAAAAAGAATGGACTTCTGTGAGGTTCTACTTCCAGATTTGTAGTTCTGTCTTCATCCTGGCCTGGCCCTGATTTACTTCCCTTCACTGTAATCAAGCAACCCTTACTAGAATGACATTTAAACTCACCAGAAAATGCACTTCATGTTCCAAAGGGTAATGGGCTAAGACTTCATGTTGTTGTTGTTAGCTGTGGCATTTCAATTTACCATAATAGGAATCTCTCGCCTTCCCTTTTCTTCTGTTCCCTTCCCCTGCCCCCTGCCCCAAGAGTCTTAAAAGGAAAGAGTGCCAATATATTGACTGTATGAAAGTTTCACACATTTTCACAATATACTTCCAGATTATTTTTACTACTGTTTTGACTAAACTTATCTTTCAATATTGCTACTAAAGAATCTATTACCCAAACATTCATTTTCAGCAATTTCCTAGCCTAGGCCTTATGGGAGTAAAACAGAAAGGAGCCAGAATCATTTGGGGAGCTAAATGTTTGTTTGTTGGCTGAGGAAGACCTATAAATGTATTCTACGAATGCTGGGAATCTAAGAGAAAAGAGAGGTATCCAGCAGGAATTGTGTATGTGAAATGTGAGCATGTGCATGTGTGGGGGGGTGTGAATATGTACACGTGTGTGGAGGGGAGAGGTGAGCATAGGCATGTGGGGGGATGTGAATATGGGCATGTGTGTGGAGGGGAGAGGTGAACATGTGCATGTGGGGGGGATGTCAATATGTTCACCTGTGTGGAGAGGAGAGGTGAGCATAGGCACGTGGGGGGATGTGAATATGTGCATGTGTGTGGAGGGGAGAGGTGAGCATAGGCATGTGGGGGGATGTGAATATGTGCACATGTGTGGAGGGGCGAGGTGAGCATGTGCATGTGTGTGTGGGGGGGTTGGGCAGATGTGTCTGAGGAGGGAAGGAATTTTAGGGAAATAAACATAAATTAGTGAATACAAAAATCCCACCATTATTACATAATGTGGTAGAATTCTGTAGTTGTGAATCTTAATGAGGTCATAAACCTGGTGTCTCAATTTTTTTTCCTTTAAAACAGGTATCACAAGTGTATAGCAAAAATAAACTTAGTAAGATTATATATGTGAGTGTTCTGCAAAGTGTAAAACATGTTAATAACGTTTTGCTATTACCACTATTTCTATCATCCTCAAGTATATACCCCTCTCCTCTAATATGCAAATCAAATGTAATGAAGTACCTAAAAACACTAAACTTTGCATCCTGATAAACTTGGCCTTGCTTTAACTGCTCCTTCACTTCCTGCCAAACTTACCAGCTCACAATTAAAAAAAAAAAAAATTACTTAATCCCAAGTATTGCCTAATTCTGGCTTAAATCTGAATGTATAATCTAGGTATTAGAAATACCTCCACAATTATGCAAAAATAAGGTCTCAGACGACAAGCAGGTTCCCCAACCTCAATTCTATTCCTAACTCAGGAGCACTGACTCAGGAGTTAGGCTGCCTGAATTTGAATCCTGTCTCCACCACTTATTCACTGTTGTACATATTACTTAACATTCCCTTGCCTAATTTTTTTCATTTGTATTTGAGGAATAATTATTACTTTCTAGAATTTTTTAAAGGATTAAAATTTTAATACATACAAGTATAAAGAAAAGTGTATAGTAATCAATTCTTAGAAATATTTAGATTTATTATCACTATCAACATAATAAGATCATCAAACTATATAGCAGGCTCCATAAAAACTATGGATGAGAAAGATAATTCCATAGTGGTATTTAAATTTTGTCCTTTAGAGGTTACTATAGAAATTATGAGCAAAAAAGAAAGGAGACATGCATTTTGGATGAAAACAAGAACCTTGCAAAAATGGTAATCTATAATAAAATAATATACATGCCTAAAGTCCTTGGTTAGAATGACACAAATAGGTCGTAGGGCATGGATTGAACAGAAGCACAAATTAAAATTAAGTAGATGTGTTAGTCCTGATAATGAAAATTAAAAGCTAAATATCTCTCATACTATCTGAAGTATAAACATCTCAATGGCAAACACTGTGTTTCTTATTATTGTTAACTCTTTCCACCCTCTCCACATTATGACCGATGTTCCCAGAAGAGGAACATGAACAACTTCAAGTCTGAAATCCACAATAATTAAAGCTAAACTGGGGAGTTAAGATCCTGAATTCTAGCTGTTGGCTAGGGTCTTCCAGGATACACGTGTCTAATGTGTCTGTGTAAGGGCACACATGCCTGGAGCTTCTGTATGTTAGCTTCTTTGGTTGTGCCCTTTAAAGACGGCTGCAGATTTTCCAAGCAGGTTCAATATCTAAATATTTATATATGCAGTTTTGATCATCTTCCCTTTTTTACTCTCCCAAATGTTTAGCTTCACAAATTGCAGGCATGCTAAATCTATCAGAAATTGACGGGGAAATTAGGAGGGGAGACAGGACTTAATATGGTGCTGAGCATGAGAGAGCTCAAGGAAAACAGGATGAGTTGATTATTAAAATAAATAAAATAACCCGACTAGTGTTTATGAAGGCAGTCAGAAGAGTGTTTAATGAGCTCCAGGAAAACAATCTGAAACAGAGGAAGAAGCGAAGCAAATCTCCAAGCGTGGCCTTATATACCAAAGGATTAGCAAAGACATCTTACCTTCACCTTCCTTAGGAACAGTCTCAGTGATTTAACATGTCAGAGAGCTTTTAATGACACACTACTGCAGTTTTAATTAATTTTTTCATCCATATGCAAGCACTCAATTAAAGCTTACCTCCTCCCCATATGCTCTAAGATTTGCTAGTTACATTTCAATTTAATGCATTGTTGCAGTGGTAGAATGTTAGGAGTGTTTTTATTTACAAATGAGGTCAATACAGTATTTTTTAGAAGTCTGACTTGTTTAACAGGATGGGAAAGGACACAACAGCTACTGGGTCACTGGCTCTCAATCAGAAGTGATTTTGCCTCTCTTCCTGCAGGGTTATTTGGCAAAGTCTAAAGATATGATGTCACAAGCAGGACGATGCTACTGGCATCTAGTGGGTAGAAGGCAGGTATGCTGCTAAAAATCCTACAAGGCACAGTTCAGCCTCCCACAACCACGAGTTTTCTGGAACAAAATGTTAGCTAAGACTGAGAAGTCTTATATTAGGTAAAAGATATGTGGTGCTTCACTGTATGAAGCATTTGCTTTGTACTGAATAAACCTCGTTTTTTTCTGACTGTACACAAATGATAACTACTTTATTGTTGTTGTTGGAAGTCTATTGCAGTGGAAACTGAGTGGTCTAGTTAGATTGAACACACTGTGCAGCAGGACAAGGCAGGGGGCAGGCAGGATAGAAGGAAGGCTTAGGACTCTGTTTCTACCTTTAGAAACAGTGAAGAGGGAAGAGAATGTATTTTCTTGTGAGTGGATAAAGAACTGAACATTTTGAAAATGATCATAAAAAAGACTGGAATTAAGGTTGAGAATGGCTAAGGATAACTGCTATAGTCACCAAAAGATTTAAGGAAGAATTGTAATTTGGGCTTAGTTGGTTTTAGCAAGCAATACTTTTTTAAAAAAATTCTTAGAGGAACTTAGACTACCAGAAATAAAGTAGGCATTGTAAGGAGTTTCAGGTGAAGAGTCAGCAAGGAGAGTTCATATCTCTTGTCTAGTCATTAATGCCTTTGTTCTCCACATGCTTATCAATAAAAAGTAGATAAGTGCTGACAGCAGATATGAAAACTTCTTCTGAAGGAAGAAAATATTTAACAAAATGAACAGATATTTGCTTGAACTATATGCTGAAAATATTATATCTAGTATTTTTTTTCTAATATATGAAAACATTTATATTTAGGCAAATACACAGAAAATATTTGTCCCAGACAATTTTCTATAAAGACACATAGAAAAAAAGCCTATGGCCTGAAAATTAGGTGATCTTAAAGGTGTGCTAAGAATGAACCATATTTGTTGAAGAATAAAGTATTTCTGTGGGATGGCGGATACTGAGGTTTGACATTTATTTTTGGTTTTCCCTTCTGAATACATGTTAAGATCATACTTTAGCGCTAGAAGACGCATCATGGTCAATAAATTTTTTATCAAAGTAACATGCATTCCTTCTGGGATCTTTGTTTCTAGCAAAAAAATTACCTAGAGCTCTATTTTTCTCTGCCAATGCCATTGGTAATATTTCAGATAGCAGGTGCTTCATCAGCCTGAGTCCCAGAATAAGGACAGTGAACTGTTTCAAGGCTAGAACAATATTCTAGCCTAGTCTGGTCTACTTTCCATGTTATGATGAGACCAGTCATTTGGTAAAGCTATTATGCGTGCTTACCTGGAAAGAAGATAAGGTACTATGCTTGACAGAATGATAGGTCCCTAAAGATGTCCACATTCTAATCCACAGAACCCTCAAATACATTACCTTGCATGGCAACAAGGATGTTGTATATGGATCAAGTTAAGGTTCATGAGAGGGAGAGATTATTTGGGTAGTTCCAATGTAACCACAAAGGTCCTTATAGGAAAAATACAGGAAGCTCAGAATTACAGAGGAGATAGAAAGAGGGATACAAAAGTTAGAGTAATGCTCTTTGAAAATGGAGGTAAATGCTACAAAGCAAGGAGTGCAGGTAGCCTGTAGAAACTAGAAAAGGCAGGAAACTGATTCTCTCCTAGCACTTTTAGAGCAAAGAGCTCTGAATGTAGCTTTATAAAACCAACTCTGGATTTCTGACTCCCAGAAACTTAAGTTAATAATTTGTTCACAGATGGTAGTTACACTTATGAGCCATCTATGAACCAAATAGCAGCCCCTCACTAGATACCGAATCCAGTTGACAGCCTAATCTTGGACTTCCAGCCACCAGACTATAAGAAATGATTTTCTGTTGTTTACAAGCTACGCTGTCTGTGGTATTTTGTTATAGCAGCCCAAATGGACTAACACAGCATATACTAAGAACAAAATTCAAATTGTTGAGTAGATAAGTTCACCTGTGTGAATGGAATTTTCTGATTTTGATTTATTAAAGGTGGGTGATTTTGTTGTCATTGAGTACCAGATATGGTTGTGAGGCCATAATGGTACTTTTAGCGTGAGGTAATGTTAGGAATCATTCTCTTAAGTACAAGTCCTAGGGGCAGAGATCATCTTTTATTGGAAATCTTTAACTGATAGAATGACCACTGTTAGTTGTTGGAAGAATTATATTTTATGGGGCAATTATGACCTAAGTCATGGTAGATCATATTTTAATGGAGATGAATATGTTTTCTACATATGGGAATGTGTGGATATAGTCAGAATCTAGTGTTATTTGGAAACTTCTAGCTTCTCATAAGCCACCTCTTTCATTTTACTTGGCCAAATCTTATTTACTATTCAATGCCAGATTAAAATTAACCTCCTCAGGCAAATTTTCTTTTACATTTCTGAAAAGTAGTCAGGAACTAAGCTATATAGCTTAATATATCATTCCTTGTGTGTGTGTGTGTGTGTGTGTGTGTGTGTGTGTGTGTGTGTGTGTATTGGAGGGAGGGAGAGAGAGAGAGAGAGAAAGAGAGAGAGAACACACCATAAGAGGTTTAGCTCTGTTTTTACTACCTGTAGTTAACTTAGAAGAAAAACCAACCTCCCTCATTCTCAGTCATTATGGACTATGAGTGTGTATATCCTCTTCCTATGCTAACAAATCATAGGTGAACTCATAAACTAGATAAAATTCATCAGAATATTATATTATCTTAGAGAGAGGAGTGTGTGACTCAAGAAAGAAAAATAAAAATATTAGAGATCACCTTGCAATATTTTCTGGAAAGATTATGATAGAGATGGACTGAGATTATGAGCTACATGATAATATAAGCCTAGGGACCAAGATCTGCAGCACATAACCAAAGGCAAAGCACCTAGGAACCATTTAATACAGCTGCTTAATACGTGTCTTACTCACCTTGGGCTGTCATAACAAAATACCATAGACTGGGTTGTTTAAACAACAGAAATTTATTTCTCACTGTTCTGGAAACTAGAAGTCTGAAATCAAGGTTCCAGTATGGTTGGGTTCTGAAGGCTCTCTGACTTGTAGACAGCCACATTCTCACTGTGTCCTCACATGGTGTGAATAGAGGAGAAGTTCTCTGGTGTCCCTTAGAAGATCACCATCCAATCATGAGAGCCCCACCTTCATGACCTCATATAATCCTAATTATTTCTCTAAGTCCTCATTTCCAAATACTGTCACATTAGGCATTAGGGCTTCAATACATGAATTTTGGAGGTACATAATTAAGTCCACAGCAATTAGTAACTAATAAATAAGGGAATGAGAAGATTTGTAAGATCTGTAGAATTTATTATGCCAGATATACTTCTGAAATTAACTTTATAATGATGATTATAGCCACTTTAATATGGTGCTCCATTGATTATATCCTATCTTTTGCTCAAAAATGCAATTATTAGGGTCCGAGCTGAGGAATGGAGACTAATAAATGGTTCAAGGCCTAAAGCCACAGGTTAAGATATGGAACAAGAAAAACTCTGAATTCCGATGAGTACTTGACAGATATTTATCAGCAAATAGTTGATAGTGCATATTAACAAATAGTTTCCATCTGCCATTATTTGGGGATATAGATATATTGTGTATCATATGGAACTTTTTATCAAGTAGACAAAGAACTTTTAGCAGGAATGATTCCTCCAGGGAATGTAAACAATATAATAATCCAAAGCTGCTATCTGGGCACTATCTATTGAAATAAAATAATATTCAATGGCTAAGGTAAAATAAATTTCAGTGGATAAAATAACTGCATGAACAATAGCACCTTAATGGAAACCTGACTTCATCACCACTTGGAGCAAACAACAAAAGTATTTATAGAAGAAAATATGAGAGAGAGGAGGAAACAGATTCCTGGTGGCAGGAATCAGAATTTCTGATCATTGCAAACTCTTCATAATCTTATGATACTAGAAAAAAACAAACCAATATCAAGGTTATTAAAATCACCAGTCAATAAAATACCACGATTCAAAAGAAGATCTATTTCAAATATTTCTGCTTTCTACCTAATGGAATGTATATAGAAAATAAGCTAAAGGTCACATATATGTTTTCTATTCCTTGGTTTATCTGTTTCTATTCAACTAAAATCCTTCTCGTGGCAGATAGAGCTTTGAAGGACATTTTACATAGGTTAATATGTTTCCTTGTAAACTGACCAAGAGAGCCAAAATTTTAGGGAAACAAACCGCCAAGTAGATCATAATTAATCTTACTCTTTCAAGAGAGAACAGAGACTGAGGTTAGAGAGCACAAAGTGTATTTTCTATTATTCTGATCTATTATCAGAGGTTAAGAACACTTGAGAGTTTTGTTGTTGCTGTTGTTGTTGTTGTTTTTACAAAGAAGCTTGAAATCTGTCAAGCACTTTTTGACAAGAGAAAACCCTAAGCTTTTCCCTTCCCCTCCAAATCTGCTTTCCTACTGATTTTGCATGTGCCTGTGATGCATAGTTTTGATAGAATTTCTGGGTCCTAAGACAAAATGAATGGGATCTACACAAAGCTCAGAGCTTTGATGTTAGTTTTAGCAACTTCTATGGGAATAAATATACGCATGTGCATTCAAATGTCTAAGCTGAATTGCCAGCTATCATTCCAGCTGTCTGTCATGGTGTGATTGGTAGAATATCAATTCAGTTCTTCTTATTCTTTACAAAATGTCATCTATTATGTTAAAAATTAACTGAATGCATTTTGAAGCCACAAATAATTGGTTCTGGTTCTAGAATTAAACACCAACTGTATAGCCTTAGACAAGTTTCTCTGAGTTTCTCTGAGTTTTCTCAGATGCATGATGGATGTGTTCATCACTACCACAATTAAGCTCCTATTTCTTGCATTAGAGTAGATTATGTACTCAGAGTAATTCTATCAAATGAAACAAAGTGCCACATAATATGCAAAAAATCCATGTATTACTGAGAAATTTTTCATTTGTAAAATCCCCTAACTATCCCAAATGTTAATCAATGGTGGTCTAGTTGCATAAATTATGGCAAAAGCATACCACAAAGTAGTAGGTAAAAAGAGGGGAAAAAAAGAGGAATCTCTCCATATATTGTAGTAGAGTATATTCAGAATATGTTGCTGGATAAAAAAGCTAAGTGTATAAAATTTGTATGGAAGGCTAAAATTTATCAAAAAGAGAAGTAGTTTTATGTTTAAATGTATTAGAGAATCAAAAGAAGTCTGTACATGAAACAAAATGAGTATAACCAATAGGAAAGAGAATGAACAAGATAGGTGGAGAGAACATATTTAGAAGTTAGCCTTTTTATTTTTTTTTTTAAATTTTTTTTTCAACGTTTATTTATTTTTTGGGGGGACAGAGAGAGACAGAGCATGAACGGGGGAGGGGCAGAGAGAGAGGGAGACACAGAATCGGAAACAGGCTCCAGGCTCTGAGCCATCAGCCCAGAGCCCGACGCGGGGCTCGAACTCACGGACCGCGAGATCGTGACCTGGCTGAAGTCGGACGCTTAACCGACTGCGCCACCCAGGCGCCCCAAAGTTAGCCTTTTTAAAATATACCTGTGTTTTTTTAGATTTGCTTTTATAACCATATAATTTATAAAATTTTAAAACAAATTAAATTCAAAATAGTAATATCTAAAAACAATAAAAAAAATAAAAGTAAAATAAAACCAATGACTTATTTGATGCAAATGGAATCGGTAGTATCTAGATGACGATTTATGGTTCCTCTGGAGAAATGGCTGATTCTTAGTTAGGAAAGAAATTACATAAAATGAGCTGAGAACATCTTGGGGTAACAGAAGGAAAGGAAACTACCAAAGACTACTAGCATCATGTTTAAGACCCAGGAGTCACCTTAAATAAATTACTGTGGGCCAACTATGGGATAATCAGACATCTGTAAGGAAAGTGGTAGCAATGAATTGAATCACATAAAATATGTTAAAATCCATAGATTTATAATGATAATGACAACATATATACCAACTACACAAACCATTGTAAGATGTTACAGAATCAAATCGTCATTGTGAAAATGACAAATAAAGATAATCACATATTTAAATGTATTTCCAATACAGTTTGAAAGTAACGCATCTCAAAGCCAGCTTCTACCCTTGCAGATTTCTTCTGAATTAAGGACACTATAGCTTCTATCTTGATGGTAGCATGTTGCACAAAGAATAAAGGGATGAATCCAAATACCTGGCTAAGGAGGGAACTCTAAAAGAAAGGTTGGGACAATAAATTGAGAACTCAAAATAACAAACCAGTCCAAAGGCAAATTTATAGTAAGATTTTTTATGCTATTCATGTCATTGGAGAAATCTCATTTTCATAAATATGGTCCTGCAAAAGATGTTTATATATTATATATATATATTATATAAACATATACATACATGCATATTATGCATAACATATACATAACGTATGTATGTATTATACACATATTATATATAACATATATAATATATATACATATTATCTATATATATATTCTGTAGGATCTTCTCTCAAATCAAACCATAAAAGAACACATATAAACAAAATCCTAAGAAAAATTACCACCTCACAATCAAAAATTTAAAAAGAAAAGAACAGGCATGGGATTGAGAACTAGATAAACTAAAATAGACAAAATCAAACATGTAAGAATTCATATGTCAAAATATTCTACCAAACCCCCATAAGAGATGAAAGTTCACATACTGCTACTAGAAGAATTAAGCACTGTCCATACAATTCCACTTGTAGAAGATAACTGAAACTTGAACTTGGTCCTTCCTGGACTCTTCCTTATCCAAATTTTCCCTTTGCTGATGTTAGCCTGTATCCTTCACTTAATATACTGTAACCATGAGTATGGCAGCTTTTCTGAGTTCTTGCAAATCACTGAACCTGAGGATGGTGTGGGGACCACCAACACAATGATTTAGGCAAGAAAATATGAAAGTGGTGTCAAGGGAAAAACGAATGGCAAGCCATAGATCTACAATTTCCATAGATGAGAAAGGAGACCAAGTTTCCCTGCTTTCCCCAAGACTGACTTAGTGTGTCCCAAACTTAAACTGTACAAGTCTAAGAGGGAATAAGGATAATTACATAAAAGTTCGGGTGGGAGCAAAACTAGGACTAACCGAGTTCTCTAGTACATCATTATTTCTGTAATAGCTGTTTTTATTTACCAGATACATCTTTATCCCCACTAAGATGTCTTCTCATGTGGAAGACCAAAAAGTAAGTAAATAAGTAAATAAGTAAGTAAATACAATGATACCTTCAACTATGGCACTTGGTAAGTTCCACAGAAGGTCTTAGGAAGGAGGCTGTGGGGTTGCTGCATCCATATTTAGCACGTACTCTACCTACATCTGTGCTCCGAAGCACGGCTTTAGATCCACTGAGACTTGGGTCCATATCCTCTCTCCATCACTCTCCATTACTAACTATGTGAACTTTATACATACTTTCAACCTCTATTTAGTATCAATTTCACATATTTACAGTCGGGGAGAATAATATTATATTATGGTGCATTATGATTCTATTTTAATAAATAACATTACATAATGATTGTATGTAGGGTTTTGGTAAATATCAAATGATACAATGCATGAAAATCATTTAGCATGGTGACTAAACAGGTACACTTACAGATTATTTAAATATTTTTCTAATTATTTACTGTTATTACAAATAGTAGTAGTAGGTAGCTGCAGCAGCAGTCATGTGAGTGCTTTGTAATCACTAAATCGTCACAGATCTAGAAAGCTTATTATGTAAAGGATAGTTGTTAGTGCAGTGTTCATCTGCTGCAAGTACATACTATCTTTCATGCTAGCTAGCAAGCCACTTACTAACATGGTTCTCTCAGTGCTGAGCATGAAGGCATTTTATACAGTAATTTATTGCTTTGTAATTTATTTACGGAGATAAGCAGATAAATAAAATGAACGCAGCCATGCTTTATTCAAAATATGAAGTTGTGAGTCCAGGGGAAAAAGTAAGTAAAATTCAGGACATATCAGTAGCAAAACAAATGCCCAAAGAAGCCAAACGTTAATCTGCTCAAGACATTTGCCACCCTTTACCAATTAAGGTGCACTGCACTGACCCCTAAATGAGTAGTTAAACTGAGAAAAGTCTCACTCCAGAGTGAGATCCGGAGACCCAATGCTCCCAAGGGCTTCAGATACGAACATAAAGGCCAGGGACAGAAATAAGTTTAGTCTGGGCAGTGCATTCGCTCCACAAAAGGTGTTAAAGCATTTCTGAAGTTAGAAGAAACTTCCACTGACATAATCAGTGAACCCGAAATCAAAACAAACTGTGCTAATTTGTTGAAACTTGAGTTACAAGCTTATTTACTGTTGTTTTATTATAACAGCTTTTAACAGAACCATGGACAAATGGAAGTTTAAAAACAGAGAAATATGAAGTATCAAAAATACCTCCTCTCATCCAGCCAGTGGTGGTTTAGTTTATGTATTCTCTAAGTTATTCAAAAAGAACAATACTAGAATACATCCTTTAAAATGCACTAATGTGAAGGAGAAGAAACAGCTTTGGATACTGGTAAACAAGCAAATAAGCTAATGATGTGTAAATGCTTCCAGAAATACTCTGTAAATGGGTAAACACCCAGGGTGAACAGGAACAGAACTAGCTTTAACGGCCCAATATCCCCTTATCTTTATGATGTGAGGATTTTTACTCAGGGAACATCTGCCAAGCCTAGCCACAATTTACTTCTAAATTTAATTTAGTTTTTAATGCTTAGGGGAATTTTAAGCCTTTTTCCTGGTTTAAAGATTCTTAAATAATACAAAAATCCTGTTAGAGTTGGGAAATGTGAGCAATTAACTTTTTATTGGGTAAAACCTGAACAATGATTAATTTTTCAATAGTGACCATGAACAAAAGCTGATTGCAGATGTAATGGATATATTCTCAAATAAAAACAGGAAAAAACAGAAAAGAAGAAAGGAGTATTGAAAAACAAAATCTGAGAAATTGGAAATTGGTCATGGTAATCTTTTCCTTTTCAAAATGTTTCCTCAGATGCGCAAAAAATGTTGTATGCCTTAAAGTTACACATTATATGTCAACTATATCTCAATAAAGCTGGAAAAAAAGCAGTTGAAAAGCAGTACTTTTAGCAACTCTACGTGGGTAGTCTGCTACACCACCAATAAACGAAAGGCCAGAACGAAAGGCCATCCCACAGTTGGCTGGATTGAGGTACTGTGATAGAGGAAAGAAATAAGAAGGTATATCAGGAGATTAAGAGAGTTTGATAGTTACTATGAGGCTGACAGTGCCCTCAGAAATGACAGGGTCAGAAAAATATAAATAACTAATGTTGCAATACTGTTAATTGAGTTACTGACTCCAAATTATCAGGTGATGATTATGATGAATGGTGATGATTGTGATGATGAGTTTTTTTCAAAATAGCCCAATATTAGTGTCACATTAGTAGACACTAATAAGTATTCATTATGTTTACTTATGCTGAATAAGAAAAGTAACCATAAAAGAAATTTGGAGAATACTGAATCTGAGAGGAAAGCAAATTTTCAGTTATGGACTTGCTCAGTATTTTGCAAAATGTACTCCTTTTTTTTCCTATCTGTAAGGCCAAAGGAGTTAGAACCCAAGATACCTAAGGATGTTTTTGTCTTTATTATTCCAGTATGCAGTAGTTCCCAAATTTGAGGTGGCCAAGGAGACACAAAGAATATTTCACAGACAAGGTTTTGTCTGTGTGTGTGTGTGCACACATGTGTGTACTTTGTCCTTGAGGTGTTGATGTCATATATAAACAATGTTTAACTGCAAATAACTTAAAGAAAATTTCAAGAAATTCCTTTTAAATTTAAGGTACTTAACTCTAAAAATAAAGCAACTAAAGCAGGATCTGTAGCAAAGAAGCTAACCATAATCCTTGAATTTCTTTCATACAGCATGTTTATAGCATATAATCAGAGCTAGAAGAGTAGTGAATCCAGAAAAACAAAGCAGTTAATCATATTTGTACTAAAAATTTCTTACAAAGATACAAATGACATGTGTTAAGGTATTGGTTAAAGCCATGTAATCTGGGGTTAGATTGCTTTTGTTCAAATCTTAGCTCTACTAATTACGATGTAAAATGAGGCTGGTTATTTAACCTATTAATTGCTTGATTTCTCATTATTAAACGAAGCATACACCTTCTATTCAACTCAGCAATCCCACTGCTAATATCCCAAGAGAAATGAAAACATGTCTCAGTAAATATATATCCATGCCAAAAAATCCAACACAAGTACTTATTGTGGCTTTATGTGTGATCACCAAAATTCATAATCTCCAAAAATCAACCCAAATAACCATTAACTTGTGAATGGGCAAACTGTGGCATATCCATATACTACTACTCAAGAATAAGAATGAATGAACCACTGATTAACACATGGATATTTGCCATAGCATGGATGAATCTCAAATACATTATACAAAATGAAAAAGATTGTATATTGTATAATTTCATTTACATGGTATTACGGAAAGGCAAATGCATGAGGACACAAACCAAATCAATGGTTACTATGGCTATAGATGAGGAGAGACTACTGACTCCAAAGGGCATGAGGGAAAATTTGTGGGTAATAGGACTGTTGATTAGAGTGTGATTATATGACATTATTCATCTATCAAAGTTCACAGAACTGTGCATTAACAAAAGATGACTTTGTAAGTTATACCTCAAAACACTTAAGAGAAATAGAAACATGATAGAAGCACCTACTTCATCAAGTTGTTATGAAGACTAAGAAATATCATGCACATAAAATATTGCAGTGTTTCACACATTAAGCACTCAAAAAATGCTAGCTATCATACCTGCCATAATCCTAACTCTTCATAACTGTAATGGTGAATAGTTTTGTTAGGTGAAAATTATTTATAAATAAATAACAGTTACTTTTTAATAACTGTTTATAAAAATTGAGGGTTTTTTGGTTTAATAACTGTTTGGTGTATAGTGAGGCCACCTGTTCCTAACACATTAAAGATGATTGCAACGTTCTCAGGGTTGTGTTTCCAAGACAGATTCACATATTGAGGCTGCCCATTTTTAGTGACAAATAAGATCCAGTTATAATCAAAACTAAAATGAAAAGGAATTTTGCTTGCTTTTCAGAGCCATTCAATCTTTTTTTCTCTCTTTCTTTCTTTCTTTCTTTCTTTCTTTCTTTCTTTCTTTCTTTCTTTCTTTCCTTTCCTTTCCTTTCCTTTCCTTTCCTTTCCTTCTTTTTTTCTTCCAGAGTCCCCAAGCCTCCAGCCCAGAGACCAAGATAAGAAGCCGCCTTTCGTTTCACCAGGGCTTTGACTTCTTTCATTTCTACCTCCCCAGCATCTTCTCTCAGTCCCCTTCTTCTGTAGAGACTCATAATATATGTAGTAGATGTGGTGTTCCCTTCCCGTATCCATGTCACGTCTTCCAACTATAGCCTAATCTTCACATCCACCCAGTTTTACAAAAACCTTGATTTGGTAAGTCAATCAAACAATCTCCTTTACAAGGTGCCTGGTGCATAGTGGCTGCTAAATTGATATTCCCCTAGCCATAAGTAGAGATCAGAGCAGAGTGTAGCAGTGGTTGTTTAGAGGTTGGTAGGAAGAGATCTCTCTCTCTATATATATCTCTAGGAATGGTGACATACATAAATTCTGCAAGAATCACCATGTGGAAAGCCAGCTATGAGACAAAGGGCAACCTGATTCAATTTTTTACCATTTCAGGGACCAGTAAGTTTTCTCTGTTGCTTAAGGCATTTGGAGAAATACATATACACATACATATAGATATACACATATACATATTCATACACACTCAAAAACATTTTTTAAACGTTTATTTATTTTTAAGAGACCAAGAGAGACAGAGCATGAGCAGGGGAGGGGCAGAGACAGAGGGAGATACAGAATCTGAAGCAGGCACCAGGCCCTGAACTGTCAGCATAGAGCCCGGCGCGGGGCCTGAACCCATGAACTATGAGATCATGACCTGAGCCGAGGTCAGACACTTAACCAACTGAGCCCCTCACATACATTTTTTAATGGCACCAAGAACATCTCAACCAATACATTTACTTCTGCATTAATATTTCAGTTTTCCAAGTCCATTAAGGTTCACATGTGTTACAGTATACAACTAATCTGATAAATTAATATACAGTAAGCTCTTAATGACATGTAATACAGAAATTCTCACAAAATACACACATATATTTTAATAGGTAATTTAGCAATATTATTTAAATGTAAATTGCATAACACTAGGAAGATTTTGTAAAAAAAAAATTTTTTTAAAGCCACAGAAATTTCCTAAAAATCTCCACAAATACTGTCTTATAAAAATGTTCTTTGGCTTGTTGCCCCTCACACTTTCAAAATAGTAAACTAATCCGTAGTTCTTCATCTCTGCTTTCTAAAACCAAATATGTTTGGCAGATTAAAAAATGTACAATTTCTCTGTTTCACAAAAATAAATAAAATTACTTAGAATTTTAACAAGGATATATGAATTAGATATAGGGATTATGAGTTAATATCTATTAGTATTTCTTTTGAAACTTTATAAAAGAAAGTGATTTCTCTTTAACCTTCAAAAAGAGAGCATCAGATTCATAGCACAAACCCCAGTTTTCAGAGTGAAAACAAAAATTCAGAGACGTTATCTTCATCGATGAAAATGAGTGATTAACAATAAATTATTGCCCTAGAATTTCCCAGAACTAGCTTTTGGCTTTTGTATTTGTTTTATGTTATAACTGTCCTACACACAAAGTCATTATTTATATCCTGTCATTCTTGGATTTTCAGCAAGAAACTTGTTTTTAGCAAGATGACTTTCTTTCACACTCAAATGTACCAATGACTAATTTTTGTTCCAATCCTACCCAAACTACTCATTATGTCCCTCAAAACCAGAGGATGCACTTGACACCTTTGTGCATAGCTGAGTCATCATTTTCCATACGATTATCTATGTACTACCATCCTTCCAATCGTTTCGGAAGAACATAATTCAAAGTCTAGACTAAAACAACACACATTTTTC
Source organism: Leopardus geoffroyi (assembly GCF_018350155.1). Classification (NCBI taxonomy): domain Eukaryota; kingdom Metazoa; phylum Chordata; class Mammalia; order Carnivora; family Felidae; genus Leopardus; species Leopardus geoffroyi. The sequence continues at coordinate 97,102,452 of NC_059336.1, read as the reverse complement.
TTCAATTCACCCACATCCAGCAAGTTAACAAGTCATTTAGTCAATCATTGTAGCTTTTTCTCAGCTGCCCCTCTTTATTTTCCTTTTTATATGTATCCTCAGTCTGTCCTTTAATATTTCCTGTGTAAATGAATATTCTCTTAGCTGCTTTCCTTACTTCCTATCTTCTCATTTATTCTCCTATTCAAATTCATCCTTCCCAGTACAAATTACTTGAAAGCAAAAATGAAAACGAAAACATTTCACCTTGGTATTTAACATCTCCATCTTCATGTTTTGGCTCAGGCTCCCCCACCCACCTGGATTTTCATTTATCACTTCTGCCCACATATCAAATTCTATCCATCCCCAAAAGTTCATCTCAAATATCAATCCTTCACTAAAAATGTTCTGAGTGCCCATATTCAATGTGACTGCTCTTCTTTGCATTTCTTTTTTGAATAGAATTTGTTGCTTGCCTATGCCATTTAAAATTCCCTACGTCCTTAAATATACTTTTAATCTTTCTATTGGTGGATTCTACATTTCTGGAGGGCACAAACTCTATCCTTTTAATCTTCATATTCTCTGTCTCAACTACCTATAAAAATCAAGTGATCAATAATGATCAACCATGATGATCAAGAATGAATACTGCTTTCATCAATATGTTCTCCCAATTCAAAGTTGATATTTCTTTCTGATATTAGCCATTGAGCAAAATTATTTTTGCATGTGGACTAAGTTAGTTGAGTTTTTGATGGGATATTTTGAGATAAAATTATAGTGTCCCTGATAGTCAATAATTTACACATACTCTGTCTGGGGAAATAGGGGTGAATCAAGAGTGACACACAAACAGCTCCAAATGTAAGAACTGGCAAAGTATAGCAACGATCAAAGTGTAACAGTCTGGGAAGTCTTCTTTCAGGCCTTAAGACAGGGTCTCCTATATTGGTCTAATTACTTAATTAGGCTGAAGTCACAAGAAGTATAATTTGTAGTTAAAATGTCAGAAATGAATTAAGTGTTAGTGGACTATTTATTAAATCTGAAGATTATTAAGGTATAAATACACATTTTTTTTTCCTGAGGAGCTGAGATCCTATTACATTAAGCACTTCAAGAATTCAAACACAAACATTACAAGTGCTACTAGTTAATATTTATTGTTTTGGACCTCAGTAGGAACATAGTCTGATATCTATGCATACTGTCTCTCTGCTGAAGTCATCTGTCAATTACTACTTGTCATTTGTACCATCCTACCATAGCCTGGGCAGGCATTATTGTCAAACTTGATCCCGTAGATGAAGCGGTGCCACTGAAAACAATTGAAAATGGGTGTGTGCTAATTCCAGTCTTTTAGTTAGGGAAAGGGAAGGCGTGAAGTTGGAAGATTTTGTAGAGTGAGATAATGCATTTGAATAGAATCTTCATTCTTTTTAAAAATCACTTATTTGTCTGGGTTACTCTTTTGTTGTGGCATGGAAATTTTCAAAGTATTTAACAAAAGGTTGATTATATGCTTGACTGTACAAAGCACTATGACTGAACAAACAGAGCTGGTGTGAAGTTTCTGTTTTCCGGAGGCTGGAGATGCAGTGTGATTAGTTGTGACATTTTGAAGGGTGTGAATGGATTTAGAACAGTGTAATGGACACAGATTGCATTTTGAATTAGTTGCCAAATAGTTATAAACTCAAGCACCATCAACCAATTTATTTACCTTTCATCATTTCGAGACCAAAAAAGAGTAAGAATATTGCACTAATCTTTTTAAAGGGTAATCTGTATTAGACTTTCCAAAAGCATGTTATCAGAGATATTAAAATTTCAGGACTGACTTTACACAGAGGTAGACCCAGTAAGTAAATGAAAACTGATACTTTATCTGTCATCTAGGTATTTTATTTTTTCTGTTTCCTAAGGTTTGGAATAGTGGATATCATCTGGATCCAGAATGAAATTGAATGAAGTGACTAGATACGTGGATGTTTTAAGGATAAGATCATTCCTCACCCTGAAAAACTGACTTTGATTACATATCACAGAATAAGTAGTTTGACAACTCAGTTACTAAAGGTAGCACTGGCTAATTAAAAAGATCTGCCAATAGATCCCAGAAGTGCTATTCTTAATTATTTACAAAACTTAAACTGTTTGAACACATTGAATTTCTCGTTGAATCAAAATCTGCCTGGGCATCTGGAGATCTCCCAAACTATGTGTTTCTTGTTTTGGCCCATGCGACTGACTTAGCTTTCTCCTTTAATCTCAGCTCCATAGCTGAGAATTGTGGCTTCTTCTAATTTGACCAACTTGCAGAGCTGCCAGCTGGTAGCTACCCTGGCCCCAAAGATCTTAGCCCTGGTTCTCACTACTCAACACAAATGACTCACAGAATACCAGTATCAGACAAGGCAACTCTAGTGTGATGGTATAGGACAAAAAAGACACTTTCTGACAGTACTCACAGCAAAGAAAAGACCTGTTTTTTTAATCCCTTCTCAAAATTACCTATTATGGGCCCAAATTTCATAACTAATCCCTCCTGACACCTTCTGAGACAGCACTCATTTCCTTAGCACGTTCAGTTTCCTTTTACCAGCAAATAATAAACTCAGCTTTGTTTGCTATTAAGTGTGTTCTCTGTGGTCACTGACAGGTAGGTATTGATAATTAATTCATTAAATATTTATTATACGAGTTGTATAATCACAGTGCTCTGGTAGATCAACCATGGTTACCATGGTAAATAAAAAAAGATGAAGATATCTCTGTGTTAAAAAGGCGTATTGCACTTTAGAGAATAGAATACTCTCAATGATTCCTGTATGTTAAGCACTATGCTAATCATTTTATGAACATTAACTCAGTGATCCTTCCTACAGTCCTAGAAAGCCGTGCTATTATCTTTATTGTGTCCACTATGCAACTGGCCTTACAAGAGTTAAACATATCATCTATGGTATTTCTGGCAGAAATAAAAATTCACCACTCAGATCACCCATTAAGGGGAGCAAAATGGACTGACAGCCTCATTTGTCATTTCCTTGATCCAACACTGTGTTGCCATCCAGGCCATGCTCCTTCTAGCTGCACAGTGGGAGTTTTAATGTTGGCCCATTCTGGGAGGACAGGACCCATAACAGACAGCTGGGTTCAAAGACTCCCCATTGACCTAGCCAAACCCTTCTTAGAGTCTGAAATTCTTCCTACCCAACGCTTGTTCCTTCTTCCTTTTCTTTTACAGGTGACAGACTTGTACCGTCTCTCCCTTGTCTATCACACGTGTTTCCCCAATATCTCTCTTAGACATCTTATCTCATCTTGGCATTTGCTTCCTGGAGGGCCAGGACTCACACACTCACTCTGAGTGTAGGCAGAGGAGTTAAATTTTAATATTGGACTGCCTATTACTGCTGTCCCTAATGTTTTTAACAATCACTGAAGGAATGAGACCACTTTAACTGTCAAATCCTGAAGAATGATTTTTAAGATGCCAAAGAGAAAGTTTAACTAAGATAGTGCCAAACATTTTATAAAATCTGTCTGAGCTGTGTCATGCTTAATTTCATATGAGATATGGATTTCCTTCTCTAATTCCTCTACCCATTTATTCCTGGGACTTAGGCTTGCCTCTTGTCTCTGATACCTATATTTGAATTGTGGATTTCCATATTCTTTTTTTTATATAATTTATTGTCAAATTGGCTAACATACAGTGTGTACAGTGTGCTTTTGGCTTGGGGGATAGATTCTCATGATTCATTGCTTACATACAACACCCAGTGCTCATCCCAACAAGTGCCCTCCTCAATGCCCATCACCCATTTTCCCCTCTCTCCCACCCCCCATTAACCCTCAGTTTGTTCTCTGTATTTAAGAGTCTCTTATGATTTGCCTCCCTCTGTCTCTGTTTGTAACTATTTTCTCCCTTCCCTTTCCCCACGGGCTTCTATTACATCTCTCAAGATCCAATATGAGTGAAACATGTGATATCTGTCTTTCTCGGACTTATTTCACTTATTCTATTAGCTCTGACCAGAATTTTTTTTCCTCCTGTAAAAAATCTTTCACCCTTCAAAATTCACTCAGTTTCTTGAGAGCAGTATTGATGTACCTGAAGATATAGTCTGTATTCTTCCTTTCTTCACACTTAATAGTTTGTGCTTATCATATACAATGAAAATCTCAGGTTCTCCTACTTTTACCTCTATTAATGTCAACAGGAAACTTTTTTTTAAATAATTGCAACTGCTTGCAGAGTAATGAGTGAATAAGTGAATGAATTAATAACCACTTATTTTAAACATTCTTGGTTCTGACTCATGGGAGTTTCTGGTGTTTCCACTGCTGCATACCCAATGCACTGACTCATAAAATTTAGAGTTGCATGCTCTGATATGTCATATCTTGACCAGGTATGCTACCTTGACTAGTTTTCTACAAAATTAGAGTATCTCTGGATATGATATTATAGATGTAATATAACATGGAATGTAAGCCAAATGATGGCGATGATTTCATCTGTCCTGTCATTGCTCTATATCCAGTACCTGGTATGTGTTAGGAATCCAGTGAATGAACATACTACCAGAGCATGTAGAATACTGTAAAACACAACAAAAGGTCTTGGTAGGAAGATAAGAGCTAGTATAGAATTCTTGAAGATGTAAAAACTTGACCTTTAGAGAAGGAGTATATGAACTTAATTATATAATTGAAGATTATTTGAAAGTATACAGCACTAGAGAGCTCTGGCAATTACACAAAGGCCCATCAATGCCCAAATACTCATATATAAGCTCAGAGATAACAAGAGCATGACATAAGTGACCTCCATCAAACTTGATCCATTCATGATTGTGCTGTGAATTACTAAAGCATCCATCTTTAGCTCAGGCAGTGAAAAAAAATTTTAAGGCCAGAATCAAGACAGGGAGACAGTAAATAAAATTTGAAACTGTTCTGTGGTTAAACTCTTATATAGCAATGCATCCATTATGGTATATGGCTGAAGTTCTGATACACACTATTTCACGGCAGGTTATCCATTTTATGATCTTCAAAAAATGCAAAAAGTTTTCTAGGTGTGGTAAATGGAACAAATTGGAGCTACATTTATTACTAAATATGGAGTAGATAAAGTGCATTGAGTTAAATATAAGTATAAAATAAAATAAAGGTAAGAATGAAACCAATAAGAAACACAGATTAAAATATGAATAACAACCTTTTTCATGCCAAGGGTACTCTATGCAAAGAATTGACCACTTATTTATAGAACAATAAATCTTCATTGAGATATTATACTTAAAGTTGGAAGAATCTCTGCCAAGTGATAATATTCCCTGTGATAATCACAGGTCTATAAAGTACCCACTGGAATATCTGGATTAAAAGGAAATATGGTTCAACCAATAAAGTGGATGTTTGGCCACGACAAAGCAAAAATTACCATGAACTAATGTTAATGAAAAGTAGTACAGACCTCCTCATGACAGAAGAAAGCTGATGGGAAAATTTTCAATAAAATTCCTATGAACATATCCATTTAATAATGACAAGCTTCCTTTGTGAAGTTTAGAGTAGGTGTAAGCATTGAAATACTTACTTCTGACTATTCTGACTGGTAAATTGTGCTGACTGGCCTGTCTTTATAGGCAAACTCAACAATATTTCAGTTATGACTCTGCTGCTCTAAAAGAAAAGGCTCATACTGATTGAGATTGAAATTTAAAAAAAATATATAATAAAAATTCAAAAGCAGTGCTTGGCACAGGCTTACTTCTTTATCAAAAATGCTCTTTATGCTGTCCCAAATCTCTGACTTATATTTAGTTAGTCATTCACTCGTGCATCTGTCAAATCCTTCCTAATTGCCAGTAAGTGCCTAGTACTGGGAGGATAATGAGTTCAATCTAGAAGGGAAGTCAGGCAAGCCTCTTCCAAGTGTGAACATGTACCTTAGCTTTTACAGGCTGCCTCACCTTCCTCCTAAATAAATGTCTCGTTAAAGTCCTGTTGGCGGACAAACAGAGGTAGGAGAGGTCCCACAGTGGGGAAAGGGACCAACAGTTTCAAATTAGAAGCCATCTGGCCTCAAATTCCCACCACCACCATGGACAAACAATTCTCAAGTTGTTTTACTCAGTGCATCTGTTCTGGGGGTGCAAATCAAAAGCTTCAAATAAATCTTGAATATTCTCAGCTTCTGTTGTGGAATAAAAAACAGGATTGTTTTTTCTAACTATCAAATAGTTAATAAAATAAAAACTTTACCAAAAAATCCCCAAACATTTCTAATTATCAGTCTGAAGCAGAGAGCAGTGATTAGTAAACAGACTGATTCAAGTAAATTACCTATATTATGTCTTTCAATCCTCACAATAAACTGGAAACCATGGCAGAGCAAAGTGCAGTATCTTGTCCAAGGTTGTAATACAAGGAAATGGCTGACCTTGAATCTGAATCCTGAGTCCACATCTTTAATCCCCCTCTAAGTTTTGTGATATTCTAAGGCAATGTGAGTTAAGACTGATGGGTCAAATTTACACAGAGATAAATTTCAATTCAAAATAAAATGTATTTTCAGCAATTATATGGTTGCATTAATTAAACATACTCATTCTTGATGTAGTGGTTTCATAGCCTCAACTTTTAGGTCCTGGGAGTATTGAAGAAGAAATTAACCAGCCATCTATCAGAGATAGTACATGTGAACCTGAATTGTGTTTCTAGTGATGGTAAATTATTTTAGCATTTAAATGTTAAAACATTCCTGTCTTAGTCTAAATCCTTAGTGGCAAAAAACAAAATTCAGTCCAGGTAACTTACATATAGATTAATTTATCATAAAGAACTGTAAGAATAAAAAGAAAATATCATGAAAGCCAGTAAGCAAAAATACAGAAGGGTCCCAAAGTGAACTAAGATGATGTCCAGTTCCTTTCTTGATAGACCAGTAGATAAATAGATGTAAAAATAACATGTTTTATAGTTACAGTAAACTAAATATATATATTTCAAATACATTTACTATATAGCTTGTCAATTATACCTAAATAAATGTTTAAAATGATGAGGTTCTTCTACTCTAAAGACACAGTAATAAAACACTGTTTCTTTAGCTCTGCATATATCTATATATATATATTTACATCAGGGCGGGGGGAAGGGGAGAAAACTATTATCTGTTGGCCATAGGCTACCAAAGTCTGTTTCAGGGACGTATTAGCACTTCCTAAAACATAAACCTACAATTAGCTTTGTGTTACTGGCATGGTAGGTCAGCATGACAATATATAGTCATGTTGAGTTAAGGAAAAAAAAATCCCTTCCTCAGTTTGAGTCATGTATTCACCACTGGCACAACCATCTGTAGAGAGTAGCAGCATCACCTGAAGCTAACGTGGCTTTCCAAAATCATTACACTACCTAGAACTGAGCTAGGTGTGGGGAGTCCTTATAAAGTAGTATGTGTGTATGCTGGATGGATAGATTTCAATTTGAAAGTTGGCTTGGTCAGCATTCATACCCTTTTTGTTTCCTGGTTCTTCCAAGTCTCCTCAATAATCTATTCCCAATCTAATTAAACCCCTAAATTCTAAAAGTCTAAATTCCTATTGTAGAAAAGAAATTCAACTGAGGTAGGATATCTTATTTGATTAGAAGTTATGTCAAGTCTCAATCATTCTGCCCTTCATTCCTATCCAGCTATTACCAGCTTAGATTACCAAACTTCAGGAATTTAAACCAGAACCCAGTCTCTAATTCCTATGAACATGAGATGGGTAGAAAAAACAATTTAATTTTATGCAGAAGTCATTTGGTATTAAACCTTCTTTGCATATGCACAATGTTAACCTTCTGTTTTTAATCTTTTGGTCACAAACATACCGCCAAACTGAGACTTTTATGTGAATTTGCAGACCAGCATTCTTTTGTAGGTGACAAATTTGGACTGTCATGCCAGCTTGACAGATGAGCCATGTGATCTGAGTTCTTGTCCATCAGTGATCAGAGTCAGATGTCATAAATAGTGAGGGAGCCGACAAAGATTTACATCAGTTCATACGTTCTGATCTCATAGCAAAATTTAATTTTTCTGTAACATTTATTATAAAAATAATATTATAGAATAGTACTTCTTCCTTAAATATTTTGTAGAATGTATCAGTGAAGCCATCTGGGTCTGGAGTAGTTTTTGCAAGAAGTTTTGGTTTATTTGCTTTTTACTAATAGTGAATTTTTTAAAAATAGTTATAGAATAGGGGCGCCTGGGTGGCGCAGTCGGTTAAGCGTCCGACTTCAGCCAGGTCACGATCTCGCGGTCCGTGAGTTCGAGCCCCGCGTCAGGCTCTGGGCTGATGGCTCAGAGCCTGGAGCCTGTTTCCGATTCTGTGTCTCCCTCTCTCTCTGCGCCTCCCCCATTCATGCTCTGTCTCTCTCTGTCCCAAAAATAAATAAACGTTGAAAAAACAAATTAAAAATAGTTATAGAATAATTTAGGCTATTTCTTAAGTTTCAGTAGTTGTATCATTCAAGGAATTTGTCCATTTTATCTACTTACCTGAATTTATTGGCATGAATTAATTTATATTAGACCTTTATTTTCTTTTTAATATCTGAGCATTCTGTAGCAATGTTCCTATATAATTACAGGTGTCATTCTTGTTTCTTCACTCATTTTTTACCAGTCAGTCTGAATGGAAATTTATCAATTTTACTGTTCTTCTCAAACAACAGGTTTTCGGTTTCATGCATTTTCTTTAGTATTTCTCTGGGCTCTGTTTAAATAATTTTGGCTGTTATCTATGTTTTTCCTTTATTCTGCATACTTTTTCTAGTTCATGGATTTGAGGTCATTGATATGATGTCTTTTTTTTTCTTTTCTGATAGGCCATAAATTTCCAACTGAATACTGCATGAATGGCATCCCATAATTTTGATATGTTACATTTTCATTTTTAGTTACTACAAAATGCTTTTAACTTTCCTTTATGAATCCTTTTTTGAAGTACAGCTTATTTCAAAGTGTGGTATTTAGTTTACAAATTTCAAAGTGTGGTATTTAGTTTAAAAATAAGAAAAAAATTCACAGATCTTTTGTTAATATTACCAGTTTAATTCCATTATGGTCAAAGAACATACTTTGAATTAATTGAAAATTTATTGAGACTTTTGTTGTAGCTCAGAATATGCTCTCTCTTGGTAAATGTCCCATGTGGACTTGAAAAGAATATCCATTCTACTGTTGCTGTGCAATGTATCCCATAACTTTCAATTAGGTCAAGTTGGCTAAAATTGTTATTCTAGTTTTCTATACCTTCCTAATTTTCTATTTATTCCATCAATTTTTCAGAGATAGATATTGAAATCATATCAGGTGATTTCACCTTTTTCTCCTTGCAGTTCTGTAAGATTCTGCTTCAGGCATTTGAAGCTCTATTATTATTGCATAAATATTTAGGATTTGTGTGCTCTCTTGATAACCCAACACTTTTATCACTGTGAAATGACTTCATTTATCTCAGATAATATTCTTTACTCCAAAATTTTTTGTATGATATTAATATAGCCATTCAAGCTTTTTTTCTCAATAAATGAAATTTATTGTCAAATTGGTTTCCATACAACACCCAGTGCTCATCCCAAAAGGTGCGCTCCTCAATACCCACCACCCACCCTCCCCTCCCTCCCATCCCCCATCAACCCTCAGTTTGTTCTCAGTTTTTAAGAGTCTCTTATGCTTTGGCTCTCTCCCACTCTAACCTCTTTTTTTTTTTTTTTTTTTTTCAACGTTTATTTATTTTTGGGACAGAGAGAGACAGAGCATGAACGGGGGAGGGGCAGAGAGAGAGGGAGACACAGAATCCGAAACAGGCTCCGGGCTCTGAGCCATCAGCCCAGAGCCCGACGCGGGGCTCGAACTCACGGACCGCGAGATCGTGACCTGGCTGAAGTCGGATGCTTAACCGACTGCGCCACCCAGGCGCCCCACCTCTTTTTTTTTCCCTTCCCCTCCTCCATGGGTTTCTGTTAAGTTTCTCAGGATCCACATAAGAGTGAAACCATATGGTATCTGTCTTTCTCTGTATGGCTTATTTCACTTAGCATAACACTCTCCAGTTCCATCCATGTTGCTACAAAGGGCCATATTCAAGCTTTCTATTAGTGTTAGCATGTATCATTCCTCATTATTTTACTTTTAACCTATTTGTGTCTTTATATTAAAACTTATTTTCCAATGTAAGCAGTATTAACTTGGGCCTTGCTTCTTCAACCAATTTATAATTGTTAATTAAATTTAATATGATAATGTCATTAGTTTGAATCTATCATTTAACTCTTTGTTTTAATTTTTTTTTTTTATGTTTTATTTTTGAGAGAGACCGACAGCGTGAGCAGGGGAGGGACAGAGAAAGAGGGAGACACAGAATCCGAAGTAGGCTCCAGGCTGAGCTGTCAGCATAGAGCCTGATGCAGAGCTTGAACCCACCAACCATAAGATCATGACCTGAGCTGAAGATGGATGCTTAACCAACTGAGCCACCCAGGTGCCCCTTAACTCTTTGTTTTATATTTTTAAACCTTTGTTTTCTTCTTTATATACCCTTTGTCTGGATTGAGTCTTTTATTATTTTGGGTTTTTTTTCTTTCTGTTAATCTACTAACTACAACTTTTTTATACTTTAATAGTTGCTTTAGAGTTTATAATATACATCTTTACCTTATCAAAAGCCAACTTTTAATAACACTGTATAAAATAAACATAATTAAGAACAAGACAAAAATACATTTCCATGCCTCACCTTCTAGCTTTTACAGTATTTTTTAAATGTTTTATTTATTTTTGAGAGAGAGAGAGAAAGAGTCAGAGCTCGAGTAGGGGAAGAGCAGAGAGAGAGAGGGAGACACAGAATCCAAAGCAGGTTCCAGGCTCCACACTGCCAGCACACAGCTCAATGCGGGCCTCGAACTCACGAAGCACAAGATCGTGACCTGAGCTGAAGTCAGATAACTGACTGAGCCACCCAGGAGCCCCTAAAGTATTGTTCTTATACATTTTATCTATACATATTTTATAAACCTAAACCCACAGCAATCTTCCTTTAAGTAGTCAGCTATACTTCAAAGATAATGTTATAAGAAAAATAATGTTATATAATTATTCAAGCAGTTACCTTTTCTGTTACAACTTATTCCATTTTTAAAAATCTGGTGACAGTTTCTCTTTGCCTGAATGACTTGTTTTAATCTGTTTTAAAATATGGATTTGCTGGCAACAAATACTTTCAGCTTTTGTTATGTCTGAAAATGTTCTTTTGCTTTCCTTTTTTTTTTTTTTAATTTAAAAAGTTAGTTAACATATGATGTGTATGTATTTCAGGAGAAAAATTTAGTGATTCATCACTTACTTATAACACCCAGTCCTCATCCCAACAGATGCCCTTCTTAATGCCCATTACCCATTTAGCCCAACACTCAGCTTATTCTCTGTAGTTAAAAGTCTCTCATGGTTTGTCTCCCTCTGTTCTTATCTTATTTTTCCTTCCCTTCCCCTGTGTTCAGCTGTTTAGTTTCTTCAATTCCACATATGAATGAAATTATATGATACTTTTCTCTGACTTATTTCACTTAGCATAATACACTCTAGTTCCATCCATGCTGTTGCAAATGGCAAGATTTCATTCTTTCCGATTGCTGACTAGTATACCATTGTATATGTATTTATACTACATCCTCATCCATCAGTTGATGGACATTTGGACTCTTTCCATACTTTGGCTATTATTGATAGTGCTTCTATAAACATTGGGGTGCATGTGCCCCTTCGAATCAGCATTTGTTCATACTTTGGATAAATACCCAGTAGTTCAATTACTGGGTCATAGGGTAGTTCTATTTTTAACATTTTGAGGAACCTCCATACTGTTTTCCAGAGTGGTTGCACCAGTCTGCATTCTTAACAGTGCAACGGGGTTCCTCTTTCTCTGCATCCTTGCCAACGTCTGCTGTTTCCTGAGTTGTTCATTTTAGCCATTCTGACAGGTGTGAGGTGGTATCTCATTGTGGTTTTCATTATATTTCCCTAATGATGAGTAATGTTGAGCAGTTTTTCATGTGTCTGTTAGCCATCTGGATATTTTCTTTGGAAAACTGTCTATTCATGTCTTCTGCCCATTTCTTCACCCTGTATCTGATATGTCATTTGTAAATATCATCTCCCATTCCATAGGTTGCCTTTTAGTTTTCATGACTGTTTCCTTCAATGCGCAGAAGCTTTTTACCTTGATGAGGTCTTGATAGTTCATTTTTGCTTTTGTTTCCCTTGCCTCCAGAGACAGGTCTTTCATCCATTTTAATTTTTTTTTCTTTTTTCTTAATTTTTTATTTATTTTTGAGAGACAGAGACAGAGCACAAATGGGGGAAGGCAGAGAGAGAGCAGGAGACACAGAATCCAAAGCAGGCTTGAGGCTCTGAGCTGTCAGCACAGAGCCCAATGTGGGCCTTGAACTCACAAACTGTGAGATCATGACCTGAGCTGAAGTTGGATAGTTAACGGACTAAGCCACCCAGGTGCCCCTAGGTCTTTCATCCATTTTGAATTATTATTGTGCATGGTGTTATTTTCTTATTGTATTTTCTTATTTACTTTTTTTTAAATTTTTCTTTTAATTTTTAAATTTTTAAAATTTTTTAACTTCTTTTTTCTTTTCTTTCTGTCTCTCTTTTTTTTTTTTTTTCCTTTTCTATCAGGCTTCTCTCAACAAGCAGACCCAAACACACCTAGGATCTAGCTTCCTTTAACTGATTTTTGTTTTGTTTTTAATTTTTTTAATTTTAATTTTGTATTTTATTTTTTTTTCTTCCTCCAAAATAACAAGATGGAGGAATTTACCCCAAAAGAAAGAAATGACAAAATGACAGCAGGTATTTAATCAACGCAGACATACGTAAGATGTCTGAACTAGAATTTAAAACCATGTTTAAAAGAATATTAGCTGGGGTTGAAAAAGCACAGAAGACACTAGAGAATCCCTTTCTGCAGAGTTAAAAGACCTAAAATCTATTAAGGCCAAAATTAAAAATGCTAGAACCAAGATGCAATCTCAAATGGCTGCCATGATGGTGAGGATGGACAAAGCAGATCAGTGAATCAGTGATACGGAAGATAAAATTATGGAAAATAATGAAACTGAAAAAAAAGAGGGTAACAATACAAGTCATCACAATACAAGACTGACAGAACTCAGCGACTTATTAAAGAGGAATAACATTTGTATCATAGAAGTCACAGAAGATGAAGAGGGAGAAAAAGGGGCAGAAGGTTTATGTGAGCAAATTCTAGTGGAAAACTTCCCTAACCTTTCACTTTCTCTTTAAAAGACATATTTGTTGGGTACAAAATTTATAGGTTTAGGGGTTGTTTTTTGTTTCCTTCTCTAATATGTTGTTTCACACTCTTTTCACTTCCTTTTTTATTTTGAGAGTTTTCATTTTATATTTAAATACAATGGACTTCTTATTTCCAGTCTGACATACAAAAAACCTTAAAAACATCAATTCTATCCTAACAACAAAAAAGGCTTAAAAACTGAAAATCAATAACTCTTCTAGAGATCCATCAGAGAATTGGGGTCATAGTGATGAAGTTTTGGGGGTGAATGTGGGGTCCAGAGCTGATGGCCAGGAAAGATTTCTTGAAAACACCTTTGGTGTCAAAAGGTGATTTTTTAAAGGGGGGACAGGACCCATGGGCAGAAAGAGCTGCATTGGGTTTGTGAAGAGTGGCTCATTATATACTATGGGGCTGGGGCAGGGCAGAGGGTGAAGTCAAAAGGGAAGTTTCCAAAGAAATTTTCATATGCTAAAGACTCACAGATTATGGTAGGCACAGATTATTGTCAAGGTAAGATTGTCTTTCTCTCTAGTAAAGCATTAACATTAAGACAGTAGGAAGTTCTCAGAGAAAATTTTATTCTGCTTGCCTCAAGTATCTGTCAATTGGCTGCAGGTTATAAGGAAATTTAACCTTACCTATCATTTCCTTCTTGCCTTTGTTTCCCATATCACTATGGAGGGAAGGGTCATGTTGGGGTTTCAGGAAACTGCATCTATATGTTTCTGGAGATTAGGTTATTGATAAGATTGCCTTTTTAATGTAATTTACTAAGATATTTTTAACTGATGGAGACTCTTATCAGTTTAACCCTTTGTTTTCTGTCCCTTCCTTTGTCCTTGGGCAGCCTTGAATGCCTGAGTAATATCACACATATCCCATGGGGTGGGCTGGTGTGGGGTGGGGTGCGAACATGTGTGTGCTAGGAGCCAGCATCAAGTAGGAATACCTAAAGGATAGTTGACTGCTGGAGACTGAATATGGCTAGTTTGAGAAACAAACTCCTGGAATTCTTGCCTTGGGGGCTTCCCCACACCTCGATGAGTTTTTCCTCCAGGAGCTCCACCAGATTCTCACTATAAACTTTAGAGAAAAATTACTTCCTGCTTCCAGAAGGAAGATACAAAAAGAAGTCATTGTGAAACAAGCCTACAGCTTTCTTTACTCCTCATTGAATGCTTGCTCTCAAGAGAAACTATTTTTTAGTACCTAACCAATGGGGTGTGGGGGGAAATACCCAACTCTAGCCCCTTCTAGTAATCCTGTCTCATCTAAGGTGTGAAACAGAAAGCTGACAAGCACCTAGGTCACAGCACAGGTGAAGAGACTCCTTAAAACATGATATTTAATCACAGGATTATAGAATGCTTCCTCACCCCCTACATCTTACTATCACAATAGGGTTCCTGTATAATAGCAGGAGACTACATGTGAATTGAATTGCAAGGCTCAGACCCCATTTAAGGAGTTCTTAGGGAAACCCAAGACAGCAGAGGAAATAAAAACTAGGCCACCAGAGGAAATTTTAGCCTATGATGTCTACTACCACAGCAAACAACAAACAGTTTAACTCCCAGCCAGATAAACATAAAACCATACAATAAAGGCCTATTTACTTTGTTTCCTTTACATTATATATCATGTCTGGCTTTCAACAACAACAAAAACTTTACAAGTCATACTAAAAGAACCAGAGCCAGCTATGACCAATATTTTCAAATTATCAGACCAAAACTTAAAACAACACTAATGTGATAAAGGCTCTCCTGAAAAAAAAAAGTGGATATATTTTGTAAGAGATGGGTAATGTAAGCAGAGAGATGGAAACTAGACGAATATCATAAGGAACTGTTAGAAATTAAACCAATAAAAACAAGAAAAAAATTGTAACAAAAATAAAGAATGTGTTTCACGGGGTCATCAGTAGTTTGGATACTGACATGAAAAGAATCAATGATTTTGAGTGTGTAACAACATAAACTTTCCAAAGTGAAATGCAGAAAAAAAAATAGCTAAGAATTCTGAAGCAATTATAAAAGGTGTAACACACACATAATGGGAATATAGAAAGATGAAAGAAGAAATATTTGAGGGAATAGTGGCTGTGAACTTTCTAAAATTTTTGGTAGGCACAAAACTAGGAATCACAGAGAACACCAAGCTAGAAAACTACAAACAAACAAACAAACACTAAATCTAGGCACTGCCTAGTCAAACTTCAGAATACCAAAGACAAAGAGGAAAAATTAGGAGAAGCCAGGTTGGATGGGAGAAATGCCGTAAGTGAAATGTGTAACAACAATCTTATAAGGTATGGGGAAGAGAAATTTGGAATATTCAAGCTATAAGGTATTTGAATTAACCATGAAGTTGTATTCTATTATTCGAAAGTAGATTCAGATTAGTTGTTAATATTGCAAACTATAAGACAACCGCTAAAAATAAAAAAAATAAAGTATGATCAATATCCTAGGAGTGGTAAGAAAATTAAATCACATAAAATGCTCAATTAAAAGCAAAATGAAAAACAAAACAAAACACCAAAAGCAAAAACCAAAACGAAAAAAAGACAAGGGCAATAAATAGAAAATAGTAACAGATATGGAGATATCGTAGATGTTAAAGAAACTCCATCAAAAATCATTTTAAAGGTAAATGGTCTTAAACTATACATAAAGTATCGAGTGGGTTAAATAAGAATCCAAAGCATATGTTGTCTATAAGAAACACACTTTAATTATAAACAAAGATAGATTTAAAGGGATAGAAAATATACTATACTAACACCAACTAAAAGAAATTAGAACTAGTTATTTTAGTCTCAGACATACAAAGATTTTAATTTTTTTTTTCAACGTTTATTTATTTTGGGGACAGAGAGAGACAGAGCATGAATGGGGGAGGGGCAGAGAGAGAGGGAGACACAGAATCGGAAACAGGCTCCAGGCTCTGAGCCATCAGCCCAGAGCCCGATGCGGGGCTCGAACTCACGGACCGCAAGATCGTGACCTGGCTGAAGTCGGACGCTTAACCGACTGTGCCACCCAGGCGCCCCATGACATACAAAGATTTTAATGCAAGGGAAATTATCAGATACAAGGAGGGCATCATATAAAGGAGGCAATTCTTCAAGCAGGCATACTATTCTTAATGTCTACACACCCAACATCTGTACATCAAAATAAGTGAGTAAAACCTGATTAACTGAAAGGAGAAAGAGACCAATTCACTTCTATAGTTGAAGAATTTAAGCCCTAATATCAGTAATTGATAGATCTAGCAGACAGAAAATCACTATAATTGAAGTGTTCAGTACCATCAATTAACTGAATCTAATTGACATTTATAAAATACTTCATCTAATAACACCAAAATATATATTCTTCTTAAGCTCACAAAGAACATTCCCCAAGATGGACTGCATCCTGGCTCATAAAACACATCTTATAAAATTTAATGGAATAAAAATCACATAAAGTACATTCTCAGATGACAACAGAATCAAACTAGATATCTATAACAGAAAGAAGCTAGAAAATCCCAAAACATTTCAATATTTGCATATTTAAAAAACATAGTTTGAGTAGTAACATGGGTAAAAGAAGAAGTAGCAAGGAAATTACAGAAACTATTTGGAACTAAATGAAAATGAAAATATAACTTCAAATTCTATGTGATGTAGCAAAAGTTATGTTTAGAGAGAAATTTATGTTAAATACATATGTTATAGAAGATGAAAATATAAAATTAATAGTCTAAGCCTCAATATTAAGCAATTTGAAAATGTTGAGCAAACTGAATCCAAGTAAGCAGGAAAAGAAGAAACAACAATAAATTAGAATCAAAATCAATGAAATTGAAAACAGGAAATTAATAGAATCAAGGAAACCA
Organism: Leopardus geoffroyi; assembly: GCF_018350155.1. NCBI lineage: Eukaryota > Metazoa > Chordata > Mammalia > Carnivora > Felidae > Leopardus > Leopardus geoffroyi. Next base: position 97,085,170 of record NC_059336.1, on the reverse strand, counting down.
AAAGCTATTCCTAGAAAAGATCAATAGAATTGATAAAACTTTACAGGAAAAAAAAAAAAAAAAAACCTAAACCAAACTAAACAGGGGAAAAAAAAAAAAAGACAATGACGACAACAACAACAACAGGAGTTGTTAATATTAGAATGAAATTTGGGCCAACACAACTATCTCATGGTCATTAAAATGAAAATAAAGAAATACTATGAACTCCCTACCCCCGAATTTGATAAATTAGATTAAATAAACCAATTCCTTGAGATATAGGATCTACCAAAAGGGACACAAGGAGAAATAATTCAGACAGGCTTATATATTACAGAAACTGAAGCAACAAATAATAATCTTCCCAAAACAGAAAATGCCAGGCCCAATGGCTTCACTGTGAATTCTATGAAACACTTAAAAAAATAATACCAATTCTCCTACAGTCTCATTCAGAAAATAGAAGTAGAGGGAATACTTAATAACATGTTCCATGAGGTATTACTTTAACATCAAAACTAAAAAAAAAAACAAAAACAAAACACATTCTTAGGGAGAAAAATTATAGACCTATATTTCTCATGAATGGAGATGTAAACATCCTCAATAAAATATTAGCAGTTGCATCCAACAATGTGTGGAAACATTATGCAATATGTCCAAAAGTGATTCATTCACAGTATATACAAGGCTGATTTTAAACATTCATAAATCCATTAATGCAACCCATCATACCAATAAGTTAAATAGACAAACTAAAAGCACAATTCATCAAAAATAATTGGTAAGTTGTTCTTCATTAAAATTAAAACTTTCTGCTCCTCAAAAGAACTTATGAGAAGAAAAAGACTATCTACAAACAGGGAAATAATATTTCCAAATACATATCTGGTAAACAAGTTGTACTCAAAATATGCAAGGCTCTTTATACTCAGCAATAAGAAAACACTTAAAACAATGGGCAACAGAACTGAACAGACATCTTACCAAAAAAACAAAAAAAAGACAAATGAGCATATAAAAATGTGTTCAATATCATATGTAATTAGGGAAATGCAAATTAAAGTATCACTAAGATACCACCACATACCTATTACCTAAAATTCAAAAAAACTGACAACACCACATGGTGGTGATGGGGAGCAATGGGAACACTCATTCATTGCTGGTGGGAATGCCAAAACGTACTGTTGTTTGGCAGTTTCTTATAAAGCTAAATAGTGCATTAAAATATGATCCCCAAATCACACTCCTAAGTATTTATCCAAATAAGTTAAAAACCTTTGTCCACACAAATATCTATACATGAATGTTTATAGTAGCTTTGTTCATAATTGGTAAAACTTGGAAACAACCAAGACCTCTTTAAACAGATGAATGGATAAACAAACTATGGTATGCCCATACAATGGAGCATTTTCAGTGATAAAAAAGAAATGAACTCTAAAGCTTAGAGAATATATGAATGATCCTTAAATGCAGAAACCAACATGGGAGGTGACAAACCTTATGATCCCAACTATATGACATTGTGAAAAAGGCAAAACTGAAGTTCAGTGGTGTCCAGGGTTTCAGAACAAGGAGCACAGAGATGAATACCTAGAGCAAAGGACATTTTTAGGGCCATGAAACTATTTTGTATTATGCCATGATGGTAGACAAATAATATTATTCATTTACCAAAAGCCGCAGAACTTTACAACACAAAGAATAAACTTTAATGTAAGCAATGTACTTTAGTTAATAATAATATATATTGGCTTATCAATTGTAACAAAGGTATCTATCACACTATTACAAACTGTTAATAACAATGGAGAAATTGTTGTGGGGGGACGTGAGGAGAAGCTGTATATGGCAACTCTATTTTTGTACATGTTAATAGAAACCTCAATTGCTCTTCAAAAAGCCTATTAAAAACTTAAAAAAGAAAAATGTGTTTTAGAATAAACTTATTGACCACAACAGATGAATAATCACAACAGAAAATCACTGACCAATAATCACAACAGATCACAATTACTACCTTATGTTGCAGAAATATTTTTTAATGTTTTTAAGAGCTGCCTAAATCGATTTTATGCATAAATTGATTATCTTCAGATCAATTTTTGTATGACTTTGTTTGCGTAGCCTGAAGGATAACGTTTACAAAAGAAGAATGAAAATTCCTGTTGCTTAGGCATGTTATCACTGCACCATACTCACCCCTGCTTCCAGCTTCAATTTCCATACTGTCACCAATTTTGTCTGCTCTATCATATACATACCTAATACCTGGTAGTTACCTAGCCATCATTCCTTCCCATTTCCACTAGGAGTTCTATTATGGTGATGAATTCATGAAATACTGTAACAAGTTTTAACAAGAAGAAGGTAAAATAGTACTGGACACTAGGATTTGATGAATTTTCAAAATGTACTTAATTTGAAATTTTTAGTTTGCCTGCTCTTTAAATTCCTTCAAGAATTTATAATTAGAAACTCTGTAAGACGAAACAAAATACTACAAAGTATCCATCCAACAGTTGTCAACAAGATACCAAAAGAAGAATATTTAAAGATTGATTTGCCTCTTCCAGTAAGAAAATACATATTTTGAATATACTTCCAATGCATCATTTAGGCTTGAGAGATGGTGATGTCATTTATTACTCTCTGGAAGGGACTTGGAGTCTACATTTTCTGATAGCATAATTGGCATGATCCAACATGTCTGCTGCTATATAAACGAACTGAATTTGCTAGAAGTGGTCCTTTAATGCACATTAACCCCTCCTAGGCCTTGTTCTTGCAACTGAAGTAGCTATTGGTTGACACTGTATATACATGAACACAAATGGCTCATTCCATAGATGGGTAACTGAGAGTTCAGAACACTTGGCATGTTGTGTAGTGCTATATTAAAATAAATATATTTTATCTCCATATGTTTATACACTAAACGTAAGCAACTAAAATGATAACAATGAGTATTATGTATTGCATCCTATGTTTTACATATTTTGTTTGCAGTTGAATATACTGCCATACTTACTTAACAGTCACAAAAACTCCACAGGGTAGATCACTACAGGATTTGTGAATTTGAACTCTATGGCTTATGTAGGTTAACCTCCAAAGTCCCACAGGAAATACTAAACAGGGAGCAGGAATCTGAGGTTATTTGCCTCAGTGTTCACAATCGCTACTATAATCAATGTGAGAACATCTGATTGGAAGAAGGATATTAAAAATAAACACATAATTTTCATATTATCATATTGCCTATTTTCACATTATTTTAAATAATGCTATGTAATAAAAACTCCACAAAATTGAGTAATAAACCATAATAATCATTTTACTTGTGTACCTATGGGTCTGCTGAAGTATGGCGGATTTAAACAGCTCAACTGTGCTAGGTTTTAAGCTGCATCTTGGATCAGGATCTGCTTCATGTAACTTGTATCCTCATTAGACCAACCCTCACTTGAAGCAAATTCATATGGTGAAATGCAGGAAAAAGAAAGCACAGCAGACAGCCATTTTAAACTTCCTGCTTGCTCTCCATTCCACTGGCTAAAGTAAGTTACTGGCAAAACCCAGCATCAATGGCAAAGTAAAGTCCCTTCTATTGTGGTCAACCAAGAGGTGATGAACATTTCTAACCACGCACACACACACACACACACACACACACACACACACACACACCCCACCATCACCAAATCTCATAGGTATATATTGCATACGGATGCCATTTCTTTCCTAATCCAAGATTTCATGACTCTACTCACCCAATCTCCTACTGTATTTATGGCATTTAGTTGGGGTCTTTGAGTGTGAAAGTCCAGTTCCAATAAATCATAATTATAATTTGTTTTCAAAGAAAGAATGTACACCACTTGCTGAGCTTAACTGCCCATCTATACATCTGAAGGAGAAACAAGTTGATATCCCTGGAGAGATAAGACTCTAATGACTTCAGTCTTATAACTTAAAAAAGAAAAAAAAGAAGAAAAGGAAAGAAGTGGAGTTGAGGATAGATTCACCTTAAAGTAGAGTAATTATTTAAAGTCAGAATACATGCTGTGATATTTTTCACCATTTAGATCTCAAACCTGTTTGCTCTCACATTTTACAAAGGAGCATCACCATATATGTTAATCGAATAGAGTATATAAAATTTGAGAATCTGATCATTTATCTTGCAGGATATTGGCTTTTCAGTGTCATACTATCTTTTCAGTGCCATACTAGGTACAGGGTTATTCAAACCAAAAGGTGGGATAGGGCCTTATCCATTTATGGCCTTTGAGAACTGACTTTATTGAGAGAGAGAGGTAGACTGAGTGTGTGGATAAAGAACGTGCACAGGGGAGGGGGGAGAGAGGGAGAATCTTTTTTACTTTTTAATGTTTATTTTTGAGAGAGAGAGAGAGAGAGCGCATGAGTGGGGAGGGGCAGAGAGAGACAGGGAGACACAGAATCCAAAGGAAGCTCCAGGCTCTGAGCTGTCAGCACAGAGCCCGATGTGGGGCTTGAACTCACAAACCGTGAGATCATGACCTGAGCCAAAGTAAGGCGTTTAACCTACTGAGCCACTCAGGTGCCCCCTGAGAGAGAGAGAATCTTAAGCAGGTTCCCGACATGGGGCTCAATCTCATCACCAATCATGACTTGAGCTGAAATCAAGAGTCTTGTGCTTAATTGACTGAGCCACCCAGGTGCCTCCAAAATTGACTTTTAAATTAATATATTATGTCTGTCTGTGTTCTTAACCCCCAAATCCAGGAACACAAGAGTAATTTGAGAAGAATACATACTCAGGGTCACAGCATGATAATCAATCTCTTTGTTAAAGAAATATTTGTTTCATAAAATCAATGAATGGTTTTAAAAGTCACATAGCAAACAATTTTCTCTTATGCAAGTGAGAATCAATTTAGAAAGGCTGCCTGTGCCTTCTCCACCACCACATGTTCAGCCTGACAAATTTATTTCTTAGTACTCAAAACACACATTCTAGAAAATTCTGAGATTATCAGACAAGTTCTCCTCATTTTGCAGTGCCATCTGGATACAGATTCCAAAGGAGCACCATTTCTTCAAAAAAGCTATACCTGGAAAACAGAAAGCTAGGATTGAGCTGGAATCCCTGGAATGCTCTGGTTTTAATGCGTAGTGGGATTTGATCATAATTCCAAACAATTGAAGGCAGGGAAGAGAAAGGAAACCTTTCTAGAACCTCAGAATTCAGTTCAAGTGTAGTCGTTTTTCAACTACATGATATGGCATAGATTCAATCCGTGAATTTTTTTCCTTTTTTGTTCAAGACAAGGAAGGTATTAAGGACACTTGTCATTGGATCTGTCATTCTCAGACTACCCAGGACTAAAGTAAAAAATGGAGAATGTTGGAGTAAAATTATTATAATGATGAAGACAGGACAGATTTTTGCTTATACAGTCTGAAAACTTCCATTCTGGGAAAGGAAATATCAAAATGTACACAATTATGAAGGAGATTAAGAGTATGGACGGAGCATCATTAAAGTCTGAAAAAGGTTTTAAGGAGTCAGAGAAAGTTATGCATGTCTCTTAATGCTTAAAAGATAAGATTTTACTAACAAACAGCTGTTGTATACTTTAAATTTATCACAAAGGCAGTTTAAGCTGATATAGCAAACTAGTAAGAGTAGCTTTCATTGATTTGAAGCTATTGGTTTGCACAGTTTGGAGCCTGTTTGAGATTCTCTCTCTCCCTCTCTCTGTGCCCCTCCCCCACTCATCCCCCCCCTCTAAATAAACTTTAAAAAATGATTAAAAAATAGCTTAGAGAGTGAATCTTAAATGTTCTATGGTAAAACAAAAGGTAATTATATGAGATGATGGAGGTGTTAACTAACCTTACTGTGTAACTATTTCACATATTTCTTGTGTATCAAATCATGATGTATACTTTAAATTTATACAATGTATATGCCAATTATACACAATTGTATAGTGTATATACATTATATACATTGTATATAATTATACAATTATACAATGTATATGCCAATTATATCTCTTTACAGTTAGAAAAAAGAGGTTTCTGGGTCCCTGTAAAGGGTGAATCAACTAAAAATATTTCTATGGATTTTGTACTGACTCAAGGAATATTAGGGTATGAGATCATCTTCTAGAAAGCTAGGCCCTAAATATTTATATAAGCCACTTCAGTTTGGCCCAAAGAAAATGATTTTCCTGAACAAAAAACACTGCATTATATATAAAGGTCACAGTGGCAAGCTGAATTCCATCTTTCCTAAAAATGTGCCCAATCTCTGATGTCCTAGAGTCTCTCAATACAGTCCTCGTCCCCATGCCAAAGATGTGAATTACTACACATCTACATGCACAGACACACTAAGATGAGGCTTGAAATGGAATGGAATTGTTATATGAGAAATTGCGTCATTTTCTTTCTTGGATAATCCTTATCTAGAATGTACACTTTTGAGCTAGATGGCATTTGCCCATGCTGCCCAGACATCCATTAAGTTGAACCAAAGTAGTCTCTGATTAATGTTTAAAAGGTAGCCCCACAATAAGATTCCAGATAAGACCTGTTCATCTTTCTAGCGATAACTACTGAGAACCTCCTTTCCTCCTTTAAATATATTCCTCCCATCATTACTTTCACACTGTGAAATGGGTTTTTCTCCAAAAGATACTTCCTTCCTATGGAATTAACTTCCTTTTTATAGCATTTCCTATCAGGTCTTTTTCTTTTTTAATTTTTTTTCCAGATACCACTGAAACAATAGGATTGGTAGAATGTTTGTGTGTATGTAACAAAAAGAGGCTATAGAGAGCTACCTGAAATGTGAAGGAAACAATCCAGAGAGCTATACAACTTAAGGGGGAAAAAAAATGTCTTTTTCCGTTTCAAGAGGAAAATAATTCCTGATCATGTTTTTATTTATTTTTTTTTTTTCTGAGAGAGAGAGAGAGAGAAAGAGAGAGAGAGAGAGAGCTTGAGCAGGGAGAGGCAGAGAGAGAGGGAGACACAGAATCTGAAGCACGCTCCAGGCTCTGAGCTGTCAGCACAGAGCCCAATGTGGAGCTCACAAACCGCAAGATCCTGACCTGAGCCGAAGTCAGAACCCTTAACCAAGTAACCTAGGCACCCCTAATTCCTGACATTTTAACTTAAAAGTTGTTCTTCAAGTCAAATGAACTAACCAGTCTTTATTATTATTTTTCTTGCAGATTCTACAGTAATCATTTATTAATTGAAGATGAAATGTTTCTATGAAACTTAAAAGAGTCACCTCAAATGCCGCCCCTACTCAGAAAATGCTTCAGAAGACCTTCCAATTCATAGTTAAATTATCCCACATATCTCAAGGAAATTTAGGGGGAAACTCTAATAACAAACACTTAGTTCCTTCCAGCCCTGCGTCTCTCCCCAGCTCCACCCGGCCCATTCCAGGGCCCAGGATGAAATATCCAGTGCTGGAAAGGTGTGTGCAGAACAAAAAGTACACTCACCTAGTTTAAAAACATTCCAGATGCTTTGTCCTGAATTTTGAGCAGCACACGTGACCTGGTCCAGTCTGGTTTCAAGTTCAAAGACATCCGGCCTGTCCTGTGGGTTAGCGGCTAACATACCTTCCAAAAGCTATTTGATTCCCTCAGACATGCAAGTCCTATGTTGCGAAAGATGTGCAACTCCATCTTTGGGTTTTCAAGTGGCAATTCACCAACAAGGTCTATCTCGGTCCCTTGTTTGATACAGGTTCTCAAGAGCTCCTTCTTGGTCTCAGAGGCATTGAAAGTGATTGTATCTTTGCCCAGGTGTTAATGCCCAGGATAAAGACGTCGGCCTTGGCTGTCTAGCGCCTGTTCCAGAGTTCAGGAGCCCTGTAGAAGTCTGAGCCGTAGGCTGAGGACAGGTGGAATTCATGTACATTCACCTTATTGTTGTCTTGATCACCTTCTTTGCCTCGCGGGAGCCAGCCAGTACAGACCTTGCGTGGTCCAAAACCAGCTACCTTACGGATGGGGAGTGCCAGGCGTCTCCATGATGACGATGTTACCTGGCTTTAGGTTACTGGGCACGATATGGATTTTGTGCCGGAATGCAGTGGTGCTTGTTGTGCCCCGTAGCATGAAGCTTTGGTTGGCACTGGTCTCCACCTTCATAGAGCTCCATGTCGAACCACGGATAATAGGGCTCCTCAGCAAAACCTACCGCCCTTCCGCTTTGGAGCCAGGGCCCCGCCAGGTGCAGGTAAAGCCGCGCGCTCGGGTTGCCACAGCTCATGCGCAGGTCTGGTCGCTCGTGCGGCAGGACGCACACCTCCGGCTGCGCGCTTCACTCCTCCAGCTGCGCCGAGTTCTGTGGCGCGGCTTGAGGCCAGTTAGGCTCCACGTTCTCGCGGCGTTGCGGTGCACATGCGTGACCCCACGAGGACCCGGCTGCCTTCGGCCGTGGCTGCCCAGCCACATCTCCCAGCAGGAGCTGTAGCGCCTCTGTGCGGACCCACCCTCTTAGTGCTCTGCTGCGCCAGGTAGGCCTCCGCAGGGCCCCAGCCGCCACCGGTGAAAAGGTTCACGGAAAAATGTGATATATTAAAGGTAAAGAATTTTGTTTTAAAATTCACCCTTCCTTAGTCTTAGCTTTCATGACAGTGGGAACGTAATTTTAATATGAATTACAAACTATGAGTTATAGCTCTTCAAAGATTATGAAAATCATTGTTTCCATTTGCCTCTATCTAGGTCCTATTGTAGCATGAAGAATCCCACCTGCCTCATTCCTTCCTACTTGAACAGATGGATCATAAAAGTATGGGCTCACCAAGGAACATTTAGTCTCATCCCATTACACCTGCTGGCCGAGGGAGAGATACAAAACAGCCACTATCCAATTCATATACTTATAACCGTCCAAGAGAATGGTTCCGCAGGCCTTACTGGCCAGCTGGGTTTGTCCTTGGCTTGTTCCCAATAATATAATAGTAAATTACAGTAATTGCAGTCCATTCCATATCACATGTATGCAGGCCTTAGGAACTGTGTTACCTCTATGAGTAGGAAAAAAAAATGGATCCCTACTATGTAAAATGTGAGGATTTTTTTTTAATTTTTTTTTTCAACGTTTATTTATTTTTGGGACAGAGAGAGACAGAGCATGAACGGGGGAGGGGCAGAGAGAGAGGGAGACACAGAATCGGAAACAGGCTCCAGGCTCTGAGCCATCAGCCCAGAGCCTGACGCGGGGCTCGAACTCACGGACCGCGAGATCGTGACCTGGCTGAAGTCAGACGCTTAACCGACTGCGCCACCCAGGCGCCCCAAATTTTTTTTTTAATTTTTTTTTTTTTTTAGGATTTTTTTTTTTAATACTGAGTTTGATTTAGTGGTCAAGAAATGGGCCTTGTTCAAAAGATCATAAATCCGTACTATCTGTGAGATAGACATACCCATTTTCAGGGATCCTGTGCAATTTACCCTAAGGAACATCCTATGTATGTGAACATATGTATTCATAAGCATGTTTATGAAATTTGCCATTTGCCACAGATAACAAATGGTTGGAATAACCAAAATTTGTGTTGATGAGGGACTGGATAAAAAAAAACTATGGTATGTGTATACAATGTAGGTATGCATCAATAATGAGGAGTAAAATTGAAGTTATTGACATGTAAATTTGTTCATGATATATATTTGACTGAAAAGGAATATTGCAGAAATGTGTCTACTATAATCTATATATATTCTTGAAAGACTTCAGTTGTATATAGGTTGATATCTAGAATTCACCAAAATGTTAATGATAATGAAATTTTGGTGACTTTTGTTTTCTTGTATGTGTTTTCCAATATATTATTTACATTAGTTAAGTATACATCACATTTACCAAAAATTATAAATTTCATTTTAAAATAAGTCAAACTATCTGTCTTCTATATAAAGAACACAAGCATTTTAATTCCTTCATTGAACATTTTCAAGTGCTTGATGGGTTATAGAGGCCACTTTCCTTGTTATTCCTGAAATCAGTCATGGAACAATACAATTGAATACAGTACAATAAATTATGTGAAATACAATGAAAATAAATCTCTAGAAACATGATCACACATTAAGATGTCATGGAAATATTCAGTTGCTATATAAAGTATCTATAATCTTACTCTCTATATTTATGTGATTACTAACTGACATTCAGCTTTTGTTTCAGCACAGGTCTGCAGATCACATGTGAGTGCTACACTCTAGAAAATATGGTAGTTACTAAGGAATCAAAGCATGGTGTTAAAAAAGACCATTTAATTAATGAATATAGACCAATCTATGATGAGGTTAAAAATAAATCATAAAACCTGAATGGATTAAGTAACAAAGCATTCTCTCTCAGTCATTCAGAGTCCACTGTGGGTCAGGGTATGATTCTCTGTCTTAAAAGCTCGTACCACTTGGAACACTTGGCTTCTGTATCCTCGCGACAGGGGAAAAAAGAGATGAAGAGGGAATACTGGTTCTTTGACTATGAGGAATGCAGACCATTATTGTTCTCATTCTGTTAACCAGAGTTAGTCATGTGGTGGCAAACTAAGTACGAAAAAGCGAGACGTGTCACTTTCTTTCAGAAACAACTGGCAAGAGCTGGTTACATGGACACCACTGCAAGAAGACTGGACATGGAGGAAGAGCATGTGTTGTTTGGTAAGCAGCGTATGGGTATATGTATATTCTATGACATTCAACTAATTCAAGCCAGCTCTCAATAATTAGTCACTGTTTGGGTATTTTTGCCTTTTCAATTGCTGTTATGCTTACAATGGTTGAATGACATTTGTAAAATTCCTAATTTATCCTTTACCTTTCACCCTTGCAACTTCATGTATCTATCAACAACCAGTTCAGCCATTTTGCCTAAATTACTCAATCCTATAAGGGGGAAAAAAGTCAGGCAAAACTATTAACAGTTGTTGGAAAGAGAAATAATAGACAAATTTGTCAAGCTAAAAACATGAATAGACTTAGCCTCATATTACTTTCCTTAGGTTTCCAATGATAAAAAGGGAAACAGTGACATAAATAACTTATTCTCCTCTTCCATTGAGAGGAGATTATCATTCTGTTTGCTCTAACATGGCCTAGAAAACAATTATAGGGCATTTACTTGTCAGGAAGCCCCTTAATCTGAGTCAGGTTGTACATGGGATTTAATCTTTGGAGAATACTCAAGAGTATCTAAAAGAACAGGTAAAGAATGTATATTTTAAGTATCCAAGGAGGAGAAGAGAGAGCCAGTCATCTCAGCTGAACTAGACTTTTACCAATGTAAAGCCTGGAGGAGGGACCAGGTGATGTCTTCAGACAACTATTAGCCCAGGAGTGTAAGGATCAAAGCTGTGTGTTTGGTATGGATTGCAGTCATCACACAGGCATGTCCTTTACCTAAAATATCCATAGTTCATCAGGAAATACAATAGGAGTTCAAATACAAAGGTGAGCTAATGTAGAAAAGTGGCACCTAAAGGTGTAAATGTGACAGCAGTTCACATGGAACTTGTCAAGAGTTTACAAAAGTGTGTTTTAGCTTGTAATCTTCCACTTATCAAAATTCTGTCTGAGGTGCCTTCCATCTGTCTTGGCAGGTATGTGGATAAAATGATCAGTTTTCTATTAGCATATGTTTCACTTCTTGGATGTTTGTTTATGGGGAGAATTAATGTAGCATACAACTTGCAATTAGTTTTTATACTGTTAATGGCAGGTTCCCATAAAATGTCTTGCATTGAAATATGGAAGGTAATGGCATTAATAAGGTATACAGATGCTCAGACTTAGATCTGAAAAAGAAAGCCAAACCAACATAGTTTGCTCATAAAAAACAACAAAAAAATTGAGTCATTTGATAGGATTACTAGAAAGTTTGCAATTGGCTGCCCGTTTAGTAACTTGAGTATTAAAGAGGTATTCATGGCCAAAGTCCTTGATGAAATTTGACCCTGGTAATTAAATTATGGGTGAGTTATATTCAGTTACAATGAGGGTTTTAGTTCACCGTCTATTGGAAAACTGCTCTGGACTTGGTTTTGAAAGGTAAACATATGAGTAAAGAAAGTCCCTGCCCTCCAGCAGGCTGGTTATAGAACTGATTCCTATGTATTCTGGTATATTAGAAATACCCAGAAACATTTTCAGAGATGGAAATTTCCAGGACCCTCCTATCATAACTTCTTATGTCAGGTGTAAGTCATTAACTCTTGAGTTAGGTCCAGGTATCTGCATTTTTTAAAACTTCCCATATCTGAGGTAGCTAGTCAGCTAACTAAAAACTGAGCATCCCTATTAATCCAGTTCCTTTTGTGTTCTTTGAATGCAGTATTTTCACCATTTGAAATGCTTCACTCTGTATTTCCAGTTTTCTATAGAATAATACAACATGAGAAACAAAACAACTTGTATAACATTTCTCCCTGAGACTTCTTAGTTCATAACCTTTAAAAATGACTATTACTAATCATTTTCTCATTCTCTGATGATAGAAAGGCAATATGAAAATAATTAACTCTTTCTATGGATATCCCTATTTTGTATATTTTGTATAATTGGAACCATACAATATATGGCCTTGTTTGTCCAGCTTCTTCCACTGTGCATGATTTTTTAAATGTTCTTCATGTTGTAGCATGAGTCATTGTTTTCTTTTTTTTCTTTTTTTTATGTTTATTTTTTTCTGAGAGAGAGAGAGAGAGAGAGAGAGAGACCACGTGCAAGCAGGGAAGTAGTAGAGAAAGAGGGAGAGAGAATCCCAAGCAGGCTCCACACTATCAGCGCAGGGCCAGATGCAGAGCGCAAACTCACAAACCGTGAGATCATGACCTGAGCTGAAACCAAGAGTCAGACACTTAACCAACTGAGCCACCTAGGCACCCTATTATTTTTCTGTATAGCTGAATAATATTCCATTACATGGATATACCGAATTTTGTTTAGCCCTTTAGCACTTGATGAAGTTTGTGGTGTTTCTACATTTTGGCTATCACAAGTAATGCCCTTATGAATATTCATGTACAAGTTTTTTGTTCGTTTGTTTGGTTTTTCTTGTTTGTTTTATGTGTGTGTGTGTTGTGGCATATCTTTACAAATCTCAGCTATGTACCTGGGAATAGATTTGCTAGATCATGTGGTAACTCTGTTTAATCTTTTGAGGAATTATCAGACTATTTTCTAAAATGGATCTTATTCTAAAATGGATGACATCTAAAATGGATGTCAATTTCTCTACATCCAAGATATATTATTGTTTGCCTTTTGATAATAGCTCTCCTAGTGTGTGAAATGGTACTACATTATGGTTTTGATTTTTATTTCCCTAATAACTAATGGCATTAAGCATTTTTCATGTGCTGACTTGCCATGTGTATCTTTTGTGGAGAAATAGCTATTCAAATATGTTTTTTAATTTTTTAACGTTTATTTATTTTTGAGCAAGAGAGAGAGAGAGAAAGAGAGAAAGAGAGAGAGACAGAGCACGAGTGGGGAAGAGGCAGAGAGAAAGAGACACAGAATCTGAGCTGTCAGCACAGAGCCTGATGCGAGGCTCAAACTCACAGGTCCTGAGATCGTGACCTGAGCCGAAGTTGGATGCCTAACTGACTGAGCCACCCAGGTGCCCCTCAAATCCATTTTAATTGGGTTACTTATTTCTTATCATTGAGTTATGATAGTTCTTTATATATTGTGTCAGAGCCTTATCAGACGTATGATTTGCAAATATTTCTTTGATTCTTGGAGTTGTCTTTTCACTTTTCTCAGATTGTCTTTTGAAGAACAAAAGGTTTTAATTTTGATGATGTCCAATTTATGTTTTTTGTTTGTTTTTTTCATGTCATATTTAAGAAGCAATTGTATAATCCAAATTTTTGAAGATATATATGTATTATTCCAAAAGTTTCATAGTTTTGGGGTTCCTGGGTGGCTCAGTCTGTTAAGCATTCCACTTCAGCTCAGGTCATGATCTTGCAGTCCATGAGTTCGAGCCCCACATCAAGCTCTGTGCTGACAGCTCAGAGACTGGAGCCTGCTTCAAATTCTGTGTCTTCCTCTCTTTCTGCCCCCTCCCTGCTTTCACTCTTTCTCTCTCCCCCCAAAATAAATAAAAATTTAAAAAAATTTTCAAAAGTTTCATAGTTTTATCTCTTAAATGTAGCTCTCTGATCCATTTTTATTTAAATTTTGTGTGTATTGTGAGGTTGGGATCTAACTTTGTTCTTTTGCATGGGGATATCTAGTGGCCCCATCACCATTTGCTATAAAAACTATTTTCCCCCCATTAAATTGTATCTTAGTCTGCTTGGGAAGCTATAAAAATATCATAGGGTGGTTTATGAACATCAAAACTTCATTATGTTGCTGGAGGCTGGGAGGTCCAAGATGAATGTGTTAGCAGATTCATTGTTTGATGACAGTCTACTTTTTGGTTAATAGACTGCCATTGTCCCTGGAACCTCATATGGTAGAAAGGACAAGGGAGCTCTCTGGGGTGTCTATTATAAGGGGACTACTTCCATTCATGAGGTCAGTGCCTTGGTGGTCTAACCACCTCCCAAAAGCTACACTTACAAATACTATCACCTTGGGGATTAAGTTTCAATATATAAATTTTATGGGAATACAAACATTCAGTGTGCAGTAAATTATCTTGAAAACCTTGTCAGACATAAACTGAACAAAATTTATGAATGTATTTCTGGACTTTCAATTTTGTTCCATTGGTCTATATGTCTGTCCCTATGCTAGTATCACACTGTTTTGATTACTGTAGTTTTTTTAGTAAGTTTTGGAATTGGGAAGTATGAATCCTCCAATTTTCTTCTTTCCAAGATTGTTTTGATTCTTCTAGATCCTTTTTTTTTTTTTTGCATCTGTATGAGTTTTAGGATCTACTTATAAATTTCTTCAAAAAGGCAGCTGGGATTTTGATAGAACTGCCCTGAATCCACGAATCAACTTAGGTAATACATTATCCTAAAAATTAAAGCTTTCAATCCATGAATACAGGATGTTTTTCCATTAGACCCTCATTTTCTTTTAGTAATATTTTATATTCAGTGTACAGGTATTACCCTTTTCAGTTAAATGTATACGTAAGCATTTTATTCTTTTTGATACTATTGTGCATGGAATTTGTTTCTTAATTTCATTTTTGGATTGTTCATTGCTAGTGTATGGGAAAAAAAAAACTCTGAAGGTGGGAGATTATCTCTTTAAAGGCCCTATCCAAATGCAGTTGCATTTAAAGTACTGAAGGAATATTAACAAAATTTTAATACATTTTTGTGCCTGTTGATTAACAAAGACTTGTAGGTTTTAGTTACTGGAGCATAATCTAGGGAATTCCAAATGATGTATTTCACTCAATAACAATATTTTATCCATAAATATGGATATGCATATGGATATGCATTTTATCCATAAATATGGATATGTTTTTTCTATGCAAAAGAAAAAACAATGAGCAAAAACCACTTATGTACCTGCTCTAATGGATCTTAAATTTTAGTGTGTAAGGGGTGATAAGTGCTAAACAGAGAAAGAACTCAGAACAAGTGGATGATGGGTAAAATGTTTTTTTGTGAACTAATCTGAGATTATAAACTCTTTGGGAATCTAATCTATATAATCCATGTAATTTAATAACATGTATGGTATTATAATAAAGCAATTCATATAAAGGTAATTAAAACTAACTGAAAAAACATTTTAAACGGGTGTTTACATTGTTTCCTTTTGTTATATATTTTGGAAAAATACATTGTATATCCTTTTATAATTTTGTCCAGTGGTAAAGCTGAGATCTTAATTAAATTATCTAAGATCATAAAGCTATTTAGGGAGAAAAGTTAGGCCCATAAAATGATTCCTGTTTCTAGATGTTGTGTATTTTTCTCTGCTTTTCCTTTGCATTTTTGCTTGATTGACTCAAATTTCAACTTTAAAACAGTATGGTTGGGGTGCCTGGGTGGCTCAGTTGGTTGAGCATCTGACTTCGGTTCAGGTCACCATCATGGTTCATGAGTTCTAACCCTGCATTGAGCTCTGTGCTGATAGCTCAGAGCTTGGAGCCTACTTCAGATTCTGTGTCTACCTCTCTCTCTGCCCCACACCTGCTAGCATTCTGTCTCTCTCTCCCTCTCAAAAATGAATAAAGGTTTAAAAAATAATTTAAAAAATAAAAAAAAATAAAACAGTATGATTTATTTTGATTCATGCCTTAAGACTCCAGAGGCTAGGTAAACTCTTCTGTCCATAGGGAACTGCATTTTCCACATTCCTTGCTTGATTAAGCATATAACTGAGTGTTCTCTTTCTTAAATATTTATTTTCTGTTATGTGATGAAGAACCTAATGTGTCTACTATATATATATAATCTAATAGATGGATATTAACTTTTTGAAGTATAATTTAAAAAGCCCTGAATTGATGAGAATTCACTTTTTAAATCTTGAAAAGTTAAGACATTGATAGAATTTAACAATTTATAATAGCAATGAACTTGAAAACATGAAAATTAAACTAGATATTGACCTTTTTCTGTTTGTGTCTATGGAATTGACTATTTTTCCTTGCTTCTACTAAAAGATATGGGATTAGTTATAATCCTATTAATATATTTGGATACTCTTTATGAAATTAATAGGTTCTTTCTCTATAGGAGTGGTATTCAATTACATGTTTTCCAGAGAAGATTTTGCTCTTACCTTTGGACATCTATACTATAAATACCAGCTGATAGGACAATAGCCTGGTACAATATTGATTCAAAGAGGTCAGCATAATAAAAGGAGTAAGTAGTCAATAATATTTCATAAAAGAGATAAAGTAAATGAAAAGGCAGGTTTTCTGGATATTTTACCTTGCATTAGGAACTTTATATGTAGAATATGAGAGTATTATTGTAGAAGTCAGGAAACAAAAATTATAATAGCCAAATATAGAAATTCCAAATTACTAGCCTTGAGGTAGTCCCCCAACTCCCCCCGCCCCACCTCAAAACAACAAACATTATTAAATTAAGAGAAATTGGGGGAAGAGAGAGAGAGTGAGAGAAATTGGTATTTCTTGGCATCAAAAGATAAAATCTAATTTTGAAGAGACACAGAAGAACTGAATAAAGACCCCTTACTGTTTTAATACTTGAAATAGTTTATAAATTAAAGTGTGGTGCTTTCATTTAAGTTTGATAGATTATCTCTTACTATTCTAGAATAGGTTTATTTTCTTCCCTAGAATTTCTCCAAGTTTAAAGCAACTAAGATGCTGGCCATCATCACCTCATCATATTCTCTACTTCTAGTGTCTTCCAGAAAGCTTGCAGAGAAGTTTGTTGGCCTTGGGTTCCCCCTTTCAGTATCCCTGGAACTTTCTTGGAAAAGAAGTATCAACAAACTTCTGAGGTCTGTGAAAGACATGTTAGCCCAGAGGTTGTGAAGCTACATTTGGAGACTGATTGATGAGTTCTGTCACTTTTATCCCTATCATTTTCTTGAGCATTAAGAAAGAAAGAAAGAAAGAAAGAAAGAAAGAAAGAAAGTCAGAAAGAAACACATTTTTAATGTGAAGAATCTTTCCAGAAATTGACATAGCATTATAGTTTGACAAATATCTTCCCTTATATTAATACAGATAGATTAAACCATCTAAAATCAATTTATTTTGATATATAGGTATGATGTACATATATTTGATTATTTCAGTGTTTGTGGGCACTTGATTCACCCCCCAAAATTGTAGACTACAGAGAGGTTCTAGAGATTCATACTCTCAAATATTCTGCAGTTATCTCAGGTAGTCAAATAAGTCAAAACTCAAATAGGTGGTCCTAACAACATCTTTTAATGACCTCGACCCTCAATGGCCTTATATATAAAATGGGAATGATAACCTCATTACTTAAAATACACACTAATGGTATCAGTCTCATAGAAATGATGTCATGAGCTTTATTACTTTCACCCTTCCCTAAATTAAACTATCTTAGTTTATGGAACCAGTTATATCTTATGGGTATATCCAGCTCATCTGTTTTCTTTTAGTTACTAAAACCTAGTAACTAACCATATTTTTTCATTCACTTAAGTAGCTAATCTTCCTTTCCTTGTGACCCTTGTCCCACAGATTAGTTGAGACAGTTATATTTCCCAATCAAAAACATTTTATTTCTTCCTATTTAAAAAAAATATATGGGGCGCCTGGGTGGCTCAGTCGGTTGGGCGTCCGACTTCAGCTCAGGTCAGGATCTTGCGGTCCGTGAGTTTGAGCCCCGCGTCGGGCTCTGGGCTGATGGCTCAGAGCCTGGAGCCTGTTTCCAATTCTGTCTCCCTCTCTCTCTGCCCCTCCCTCGTTCATGCTATGTCTCTCTCTGTCTCAAAAATAAATAAACGTTAAAAAAAATTAAAAAAAAAATATTTCAGTGTAATAATTTAGCCTTATACATTTCCAAACATTTAATTATATTTAATAAAATTATAGATATTGAAACCCCTATTTTTTATAATAAATAGCTTAAATAAAATCTTATAGAAGATTCAGTGTATTTAGAACATTTACTCATCCCTGAGTGCTGTCCTTTTTTTTAAATCCCCTTCATGGGACCTGAGTATATACAGGGACTTTTAACATTTTGTGCTTGTGAACAGAAGAGGCTCTTACTTGATTTCAGTGTTTTGTGAATCTTCATTGTTATCTGTTGCATATGGACTAATTAGTTGAGAGCCCTCTCTCAAAGGTGATAGTCGAGGTAACATTGCAAGGTGACGTGCGGGAACCATTGCCAGAGTACTTGGTCTGAGCACTTGCTCATGTTTGCTGTGCCACTGAAGGAGTTCAGAACATGTCACCCCAAAAATATGTCACTTTGGCATTTTCATTATTTTAAAACAAGGGCACTTAAGAATAGTACCTGTGAAAAGGAAATTCTGATCCTCCATCTTCCTGAAAACAGCAGATAAAGCTCCCACATGAAAGGTATGCCCTTGTGCACCTGGGTGGTCGGTTGGCTAAGTGCCAGACTTCAGATCAGGTCATGATTTTGCAGTTTGTGAGTTCGAGCCCTGCGTCAGGCTCTGCTGTCAATGCAGAGGGAGCCTGTCTCCCTCACTCTACTCCTCCAGCCTCTCTCTGTCTCTCAAAAAGAAATAAACATTAAAAAAATTAAAGAAAAAAAAAAAAAAGAAAGAAAGGTATGCCCCCCTGTAGCAAGAGAATAGAAGAGGTTCTTGGGACCAAGAAATCTACACACACAAACCTTGTTACTCTCATCCTTATTTTCCTATTTGCATTTTCATCATTTACTTCTGTAGCCCAAACCCCTTTGTCTTATCAATTCTTTACCAATGTATTGTTTCTTTTCCCAAAGGTATAAAAGCTTCCTTCTTTGGTCACTTATGGTTTTCATTCTCTTGTGAAAACTCCCATGTACGTGTAAAAATTCTATATACTTTGTATGCTTTTTTCCTATTAACCTGTCTTTTATGAATTTAATTCTTAGGACCAGCCAGAGACCCAAAGAGGGTAGAGTAGAATCTTTTTTTCCCCTACACAATAGGCACCCTGGCCTCTGGGGCCAGAAGCTAAGCCTTATGCAGGGCACTCATTAAAGCAAGCTGCAACTCCTGGGGCCCAGCCCTCCATAGATCTCTGAGAAGCCAGGAATAAGGCTTTTGACTAATCTATGCAGACATTTCATTCCTAGGGCATTCACCACTGCTCCTCAACTCTTTAGAAGTAATTACTTGCAGGATTTCTTTTAAGACTTGAGTGCTTTGGTCTGCAGGGATCTGACTTCCCACAGCCATCTGGATCTTCCTATCCCCTTTCCCACCACGTAAGGAAAAAGGGAGAGGAGGACATATCCCATTATATATGCCAGCCCCCCTTTCTTCTTACCTCAGAATCTCTGACCTAAAAAGGGCAGATTCTTCATACACTCCAGGTCCTTTCTTGGGTCTTCTCCCTTCTGGCAGACACAAACACCGAGGCCAAATATGGCCTGGTTTTTGTGACATTAAGTAGATTTCAAGTTAAGTATTCTCTCTCTTACCATAAAGGGCTGACATAAAAAAAGAAATACACACAACTATCATTTACCTAAAAGCAGTCAAAGAAGTCAATTTAATAGTAACCTCTTGGCTATGCAGGAAATTTCCATCTTCTGCCCAGGCTGATACCTCAGCCTTGGAGTAGAAGGCTCTGAGAGAACATGACATAATTCAGTTGTGAAATGAAGAGCAATGTTTAGAGTCACAGTGTTTTGTTTTTTTTTTAATACTGAACAAGTTTGTGCATATAAAAAATAATCTTAATTCACTTACTTAGTTTTTATGGATATAATTCAGTGGAAGGAAAATAATATTTGAAATTATTCTTATCACAAAATATTCAAGTGTACTAGATGTGTATGATGTATGTGATAGGATAGTTTTAATGGAAAAAGAAATAAGACCTGAGGTATATGACCTGTGTTCTCGGTTTGTTTCTGCTTTGCAGTTATCTTTAAGGCCAGATATCTGTTAACTCTAATAGTTGATGATTCTATATAGAACTTTTTAAAAAGTTTTAATAAGAATTTATGTAAAAGAGTTGCTTTTCTTCCATTTGTCAGCAAGACTTTTCTCCCTAATTCCAATCTTGCATGTAGCATAATAACTGCCTCTGGCAACAAATTGGCAGCTCTGTCTGATTTACTTGCACTTTACCTTTTATGATATGACCATGTAAACACTGAAACATGGGGCTGTTTCCACGTGTCAATCTGGAGTTCCTCTCTGTCAGGAGATCATAGAAAGTCAGGTTAGTAAGGAACTAAATAGTGAATGCTGACTCCTCAGGATGCAAAAAACAGAATAATGTATGCACTTTGTATGCTGCAGTGAGACAGCAATTTTGTTTGTCCCCACTCATGTTCCATTAACTTTTTTCATGAAATGATTGAAACCCAGAAATATGTTCTTAATCGGTATGTAAGCAGATGTTAACAAAGCAAAAGAATATGCTGCCTGACATTGATCATTAGCTAGAAAGACAACACAGTTATCCTAGCACATTGTTCTCAGTGATTAAATCTGTATCTTCATCAATTGGCATGCTGTATTTTTGGAATAGATTCAGTTGTACTGGTACATGTCACAAAAGAAGGGTAAACTCATTTCTCTGACGTCTGAAACTGCAGGACATTGTTGCCTAGTATGGAAAGGACCATATCTTGATAGAAAAGCATGATGGTGGATATGTGGAATATCATCATCTGTCAAAAGCTATTGGAACTTGGGGCACCTGGGTGACTCAGTCAGTTAAGCTTCTGACTTCGCTCAGGTCATGATCTTGTGGTTCGTGGGTTCAAGCCCCACACTGGGTTCTGTGCTGACAGCCCAGAACCTGGAGCCTGCTTCAGATTCTGTGTCTCCCTCTCTCTGCCCCTCCCTCACTCACACTCTTTCTCTCTCTCTCAAAAATAAACATTAAAAAAATGTTTTTAAAAAGGTGTTGGTGGGGCGCCTGGGTGGCGCAGTCGGTTGAGCGTCCGACGTCAGCCAGGTCACGATCTCGCGGTCCGTGAGTTCGAGCCCCGCGTCAGGCTCTGGGCTGATGGCTCAGAGCCTGGAGCCTGTTTCTGATTCTGTGTCTCCCTCTCTCTCTGCCCCTCCCCCGTTCATGCTGTGTCTCTCTCTGTCCCAAAAATAAATAAACATTGAAAAAAAAAATTAAAAACGTGTCGGAACTTGGAGCAAATCACTTGATCTTGAGTTTCAGTTTCTTTTCCAGTTCTCCTTGCCCTGTGTTCTTACTCTATTCTAGTCTCTGTCATGTTTCACATGGATTATTTTCATAAGAGTCTTAAAATAAAAGCACATGGTATTTCTGTATTTTGAAGACAGGAAAACAGAGGCTAAAGAAAGTATGTCTATTGGCCAAGAACATACAGTAAAAGTCTAGCAGTATGGTTTTCGAATTCATATTTTTGCAATTGATACTTTAGCCTCAAAGAGTCTGCTTGTTTGGATGTTCATTTGGAACATGGATATCAATATTTTGACAACAGATCTTGCTACACTGTTAGAACTGCTCAACAAAGACTAGGCAACAAAGACTTTGACTATCCTTGTTGAAGAAGGCAAAGTATAGCCCTGGGGCTAAATCTGCCCCCAACATGTTTTTGTACATAAAATTTTATTGGGGCACAGCCATGCCCATTTTCAAATATATTATCTATGGATACTTTGTGCTATAATTGCATAATGGCATAGTTACAACAGAGACTTATAGACTGCAAAAATTACGCCATTTACTCTCTGTCCCTTTGGAGAAATATGATATCCTTGGCATCCTCTAGACTTTATTGTTCTCTCTCATATCATTTGAAGATAGCTGAACACCTTATATTTTGAAATTTAACAAACTGTCTCATTCTACCTTTCAAATGCAATGACAAGATTTCCAGCCTCAGGTGAGGTAGTGGGTCATCAGAAGTATCCAGCAGGTGACATATAGTTATCAGAGTGATGTTATGGATATGAGGTACCATGTCAGTGCTAGAAGGAGATGGAGCTGGTAATCTGTGAGGTGGATTCATTCATACATTGAAACAAATTACTTAGGAGTGTCTAATTTGTGATAAGATTTTCATTGGCCGTTTAGGGTAGAATGGTGAAGGAGGAAAAAAAATGTCTCTTGCCTTCTTGTAGCTTTGGGAAGAATGATAAAAACAAGAGATTAGCTTTCTATTGTAATACTTAGGGCTGACTATATAAAAACACTTTCTGTGTTTGTATCCACCTTGTGGCTGCAATGTTGAGTTCTTCCGTCCCTCTCCACTCCGCAAATGCCTTCAGTAGGATTATTTCCCCTTATAACTACTCTGGGTTCCCCTGTGTCCCCAGTTTCTGACCCTGCTCTTCTTCCCTGACCCCACCTTAGAGACCCACTATTCCTGAGCCCAGGGTTTCATAAGATGTTTAAGTGACCTGGAGGAGAAGGCACTCCATGCCAGTCAAACTCACTGAGATAGAATTATAAGATTAGTGGCTGAGAGTGTGCACTGAATGCTATATATTTGGGCTGAAGCAGAGAATTTGATGAAGTGTCTCATGAAGTTTCACATATAAAATTGGTTCAAATTGCTTGGAAAAAGAACACTGTCAAACTGAGAATTGGCAAGGGCTTAAGAGGCAGAAACAAAGAGCTTCCATATGAATAATGTGGAGTTCATGAACATCTGGGCTTCTGTAAATTGGTGGAGGATGGGATGTTTTTAGCAGTGTTGTAGGGAAGAGAATGGAAATTATATTTATTATATACCAAGATTTCAAGGAATATAATGTATCTCCACAAATTTCTCTCCAGCTTTGGCCCTACCTATTAAAAAAAAACAATCATTATTTTCATACAGACCAATACCAAAACTCAGTGAAGCTCATGAGGGATGCAGATAAAATAAGATGAAATCGAGGATGTAAATAAAGCTATTTTTCTTGTTTCTCCCCACACCCTCATGTTAGGTATTTCTGCCAGACACTCAAGATGCTGATTGTAATATTTTACTAGTATGGTGTCTCAGACTCCTTCCCTGTCCCTTCAAATTGCATCACTCTATATTCCTATCTCCTTAATAAACTTTATAGACTTGATTGACCCTACCTACCAAATTCGTTCTTACATCTCGCTCTTACTCAATTATGACCCACTTTAACCTCAGGACTATTTCTCAAACTCCATCTGCACTGCTTCTGCTTATGGGAAATAGCATATGATTCTACCTGGATAAAATCAGCAAATCCATCTAGGACCATAGTTCCCAAACACTAGTGAATGTCTGAATTCTTTACAGAGCTTGCTCAAACACCTGTGGCTGGGCTGCACTCCAGAGTTTCTGATTCAGGATTTCTGGGGGTAGAGACTGAGAATTTGAATTTTTAAACATTTATTTTTGAGAGACAGAGAGCACGAGCAGGGAGTGGCAGAGAGAGAGAGAGAGGGAGACATGGAATCTGAAGCAGGCTCCAGGCTCTGAGCTTTCAGCATAGAGCCCAACGCAAGGTTCAAACCCAGGAACAGAGAGATCATGACCTGAGCTGAAGTCCAACGCTCAACCTACTGAGCCACCCAGGTGCCCCAGAATATGCATTTCTGACAAGATTCCAGGTGATGCGGATACTTCTGGTCTAGGGACAACATTTGGGCAAGGGCTGCTCTAGAACTGCAGTCTCTGTTCTCTTCCCTCGCTCATATGCCTTACGCTTCACTGTCAGAAGTAAATTCTGAATTCTGAGGACAGCAACCTCTTGCAATTTGCAGGTATAATTAAAAACAAACTGCTTCCCATGTAAGATCTCTAATAATAAATCCCAGCTTTAAGTTCCAGCCTCTCTTCCTACAAAAGCCCTTAGATTCCATCCACCATATACTCTATATTAGTTATACCAAATTACTTTTGAATCTATAACAATCTCTTGCCTTTTCTTCCTGTTGTCTCTGCACATGCTGGTTTCTTTTGTCTGCCTGACAACCTGACTAACATTTTGTACAGACAGTGTCACCTTACCTATAAAGCATTCTCACTTTCCCCGAAAGTATTAAGTACTTCATATTCTACAGATCTTGCATTTACCTATGTTAGAGTACTTATACCATTGTGTTGTGATTACTTTCTTGCTTGTCTTTCTCTAAGAAGGGAAAATATGTACCTTGAGCATGCTGGCATGAATGGCTTAGTTATCAATATACAATATACAATCCCACAGCATCTTGCATAGAGCCTGGCACATTTTAAATGCTTAATATTTTTTTAATGAAAGATTTTTTCTGGGGTACCTGGCTGCTGTCTCAGTCAATAGAGCATGTGAGTCTTGATCTCAAGGTTGTGAGTTAAAGACCCACATTGGGCATGGAGACTACTTAAAAAACAAATTCTCCCCTATGACATTTCACCCTGGGTCTGCTCTGTGAGCTAGATCTTTTCATTCTTCCTAATCCTTCTTCTACAAGTCTTAAACTAGCAAGTGTATTACACGAGCACCAGTTACAGGAGGCAGAGGGTTTTTGTTTTTTTTTTTCATATCCTTCAAAAGAAAAAATACTATGAGAAGCAGTGTCTTAGCCTCATTCTGTGTAGAGCCACACTTAGAGTAATTACATGGTAGTACTTTATAGTAACAAACTTAACAAATGATACTTATTCTATTGCTTACTTATTATATGTTCGGAGATGTTGCTCACAAGTAATTTCTCATGAATCTTCAAATCAATTTTATCACATGAGTGCTACTGTTTCATATTACAGATGGAGGAACAGAGAAATTAAATGTGTTTTTGAGTATCATATAGACTGTGAATGGTAGCTGCTGATTTTAGCTGAGGCAGTTCAGTACCCTGGACTTACGTACCCTAGAAATACTTCCACAGACTTACCCTTGCAGATTAATATACTTTCAGTTATCTGGGATAATCCCGTAATAAGTATACATTCTTGCCTATAAAGTAGATTGTTTAAGAAATCTTTTGTCTTACGCGTTGAGAGAGGTAAATTATCAAGATTGTACATGTGGGATTCCTCAGTCTAAAATTTCAGTGGTGGCCCAGCATGACACATCTGTGAGGCAAGGCTGTGTCCATGATTCCTGGTCCTTGAATAGAATTTCTGGTTTGGTTGGAAGTATGGGAGAAGAGAATTCCTCCTTTACCAGCTGAACCCAAAAAAATAGGTGGAAAACCTAAAACAGGTTTTATGATTTAGAAGATCCTGGAAGTCTTTACTAGACCGAATGAGTACAGACTCTAGAATGAGAGTGAGAGAGGATAGGACAGTCCAACAGAGACTATCTAGTTTGAGTGATGACTTACTACAACACAGGGGGTTTACTGAGTTCTCCACCACAGCATATTCCTTCACAGAAAAGTAGAGATAGACCTTGCTTTATGTCTTTTTGATCATTCCACTACATCATTCTGTTATTTGTATTCTTCTACATCATTTAACAAAGAGTTTAGTTCTCTTGTCTCAGTAATGCCA
The DNA here is from genome assembly GCF_018350155.1 of Leopardus geoffroyi. Classification (NCBI taxonomy): domain Eukaryota; kingdom Metazoa; phylum Chordata; class Mammalia; order Carnivora; family Felidae; genus Leopardus; species Leopardus geoffroyi. Next base: position 97,059,126 of record NC_059336.1, on the reverse strand, counting down.
TCAGTATTAAAAAACGTGGCAACCTTAGACTTGTTTTTGTAAACAAAATTGTCTTTAAAAAATTCACTTTTTTCAGGTAAGCTCATCCTATAAATATCTGTACAGTGAGTACTGTGTGTAAGACTATGAACCAGGATTTATCGCAGATATGTGGATCAATAAGAAGACTCAGTGTTACTCTTAAAATCCTGTAAAGGGGACATTAGAAGATTTGATATACTTTAATAAAATGTTAAACTCAGACAGTCAGCTACTAGAGCCCAGAATACAGATCACTACTATGCTCCCTTCAGTAGGTGGGAACAATCCATGAGAAGGAAACCTGACATGGTTCAGGTGGCAGTCTTAAGGAAAGTTTAAACTAGGACTAGTGTCTGCAGAAAGTGTGACGTGGAGAGAAGAGGTGTTGAGCAGTGCTCAAAAGCTCAGGTTTTTCTCCGTTCAAATCCTAAGTCTACTTTCTTGCTGTGTGACTTGGAGCAATATTGTTTAACTGTTCTGAGCCTCATTCTCCTTTCTGGTAACATGGAGAACTCCAGCATTTCTGTGATAATTGATTAAGATAATGCATGTGAATTACTTAAGGTGCCTGGCACTTAACAAGTGTTCAATAGTTAACCATTTGCATTATTATTATTTCTATTATTTACTGTAGAGTGAAGTATATGTACATATATATATTTATATATTTATATACATGGGAGGTGCTATAGAAGGAGAACAAAAAATACAACTTGCTGACATGAGGAGAGGGGAGCAAGAAGATATTAAGATGGTCATAAATATGGTTTCTGGGGGAAGGAAGAGAAAGCAGCATTTTCAGCCATGATAACCACAGTGATTCCTGCTCCCTAAACCATCTCCTGGCAAGAACTAACAATTTAAAAATGTGAAGAAGATTATTTTCATTCACCTTTTCGTCATCTCCTTTTAAGGTCCACCTCTCCCCATAGGGAGCACTGGACTCATACTATTTGGGAACAGAGACTCACAATAGGCCAACAAAATTATGCTTCTAAGTGACTGTTTTGGAACCAAAGCAATGGCCACTAAGAAAGTTAATAAAAGACTTTTTCCCCTAATTTAATCCAGTATTTCTGTTTTTTTTTTCCTTTTTTACTATCCACTTTTAATCTTTTATATTCCCAGATTTTGTGACTCCGATCTTAAAATTTTCCTCTCCAAATGTGTTATATCAATTAGTGTATCCTGAAATATTAAGGGTTATACACTCTTGACCATAATTCATTTTGAACAGATGGTAATTTATATAGTGCTTTAAGACATGACAAAGATAACAATGGCAATGTTCTTTACAGTCTTAAGGAAAAAAAAAAAAAGATGAGCTCTATGTTCCAGTGATTTTGTGACCATATGAAAATGAAATGATTCTTAGCCATTGAGTAGCTGGAACTTCACTGTCAAAGGAAGGGAAGCAGTTGGCCAACCAAAACTTCCTTCTTGTCCGTCTAGTCTAGTTGACCTGATGAACATATAGGGAGGCTTCTGGCAATGCTTGAACTTTCTCCCACGTGAAATTATGTGAGGCTGATTATAAAAGCTACAAATTCAACACACTAATTAAAGCTAAGTTACCCTCATTACACACAGCAAAAATATGCTTTGTAATAATAGGTATATAAAGAAAATTAGTTTATAAGGATTGTGCGGGGAAAAATCTATGTCAGCATAAATTCTTTTCTTAGTGTAGATTCATCCTTCTCCTGTCTAATGGGCACCCAGGCACCTGCAGACTAACCTTCCACTTCAGGAACCAGGGGGTGATAATTAGCCCATAATGGCAGTATTTGGTTAGAAATACTCCTGGGCAGCTGTATTAAACACTTTAAGAAATGTCTGCTAGAGGGCTTTCCTGGGTATCCCATGCTGAAGCCAAATCTTACCACTTGCTCTTTTTAACCTTGTGTCTTAGAGAGTAAGGTTATTTTACCTGTTTCCCTCCATTGTGTAACCCAGCATTGTGGAGAAGCTCTCCTCTACACCCAGCCAAATATCTAGGGCTTTTCTTCTCTATAGACTCTATTATATGAGCTTTTTTTTTCTAAGGGTTTTCTTTAGTTGGACCTTGATTCTCCCACTAACTTTTTATACTCCAAAGGCTGTATTTTTTTTTTCTTGTCCCTAGATTGGATGCCTATTAGATTTGGGTTTCTCTCTAGGTTCAAGTTATCCAAATGCTTATTTGGATATGACATTTTTTTAAGTATTTAGGCATTACTTTACTCCGCCCCCACCCTCAACTCACATTAGTTCCTTCTCCTGCTAAATTTGGTCCCTTATCACTTCCAGGATGATATTCTGAGGCCCATTAAGCAAAAGTATAATGTCAGCATTTAACACTGGAAAATAGAGTTAGATAAAGAAGGCCAAAAACTACTTCACATAAATGAACCGTTTTCTACACCACTGCCCTGATACTCGATTTCCTGGAAACAAAATCACATTATGTGTCACATCACCACAAAATCAAAGGAAAAAAATTATTAGATATAAGGCTTTCCAGAAGCAACAATATCTGAAGGTGAATGACACATTTTAAATTTGCGTACAGGGAGGGTTCTTACATTACTCATGCCTTTGTTAGTCAAGAGATCTGGATTAGTACTATATACTGATTCTTCAGAATCCCTGAGATTTAGAGGTTTAAACAGGCATTTCTGGCCATGATATTATTTTTGATTTTTTAGTAACTGTGTGCTAGATGAAAATAATGAGAGAATGGGATGTGTGTGTGTGTGTTCTCCCTGCTCCTGTGTTAAGGAAGGAGGATGCAAGCATGCCTTCACAAGGATGGATACAATTTCACTGGCAACAAATGTGTTAAAATTAGAACTGCACTTCCATTATTAACATGCCCTAAGCCTTACTTCTAGGCATTTGAGCTCCTCTAATAGTTCTAATCTCAGTGAACACATTATCTTAATTTCATGTCAAACTTTCATCTTAGGTAAAGTGCAAATATTATCAAAGACTGTTATTTATGTATTTAGTTACAGATTATTTTATAAGCATGGATTTGGTAAGAGTAGAAGGGGAAATAGAACCAAGGATACTTGTTATTTGAATCTTTTGAAGAAAGAGCAGGAGAAAGAGAGATACAGAAATTGGCAATGATGGCATTATAAATGATTTTATTTTATTTTTTTCAATATATGAAATTTATTGTCAAATTGGTTTCCATACAACACCCAGTGCTCATCCCAAAAGGTGCCCTCCTCAATACCTATCACCCCCCCGCTCCTCCCTCCCACCCCCCATCAACCCTCAGTTTGTTCTCAGTTTTTAAGAGTCTCTTATGCTTTGGCTCTCTTCCACTCTAACCTCTTTTTTTTTTTTTCCTTCCCCTCCCCCGTGGGTTTCGGTTAAGTTTCTCAGGATCCACATAAGAGTGAAAACATATGGTATCTGTCTTTCTCTGTATGGCTTATTTCACTTAGCATCACACTCTCCAGTTCCATCCACGTTGCTACAAAGGGCCATATTTCGTTCTTTCTCATTGCCACGTAGTACTCCATTGTGTATATAAACCACAATTTCTTTATCCATTCATCAGTTGATGGACATTTAGGCTCTTTCCATAATTTGGCTATTGTTGAGAATGCTGCTATAAACATTGAGGTACAAGTGCCCCTATGCATCAGTACTCCTGTATCCCTTGGGTAAATCCCTAGCAGTGTTATTGCTGGGTCATAGGGTAGGTCTATTTTTAATTTTCTGAGGAACCTCCACACTGTTTTCCAGAGTGGCTGCACCAGTTTGCATTCCCACCAACAGTGCAAGAGGGTTCCCGTTTCTCCACATCCTCGCCAGCATCTATAGTCTCCTGATTTCATTTTGGCCACTCTGACTGGGGTGAGGTGATATCTGAGTGTGGTTTTGATTTGTATTTCCCTGATGAGGAGCGACGTTGAGCCTCTTTTCATGTGCCTGTTGGCCATCCAGATGTCTTCTTTAGAGAAGTGTCTATTCATGTTTTCTGCCCATTTCTTCACTGGGTTATTTGTTTTTCGGGTGTGGAGTTTGGTGAGCTCTTTATAGATTTTGGATACTAGCCCTTTGTCTGATATGTCATTTGCAAATATCTTTTCCCATTCCGTTGGTTGCCTTTTAGTTTTGTTGGTTGTTTCCTTTGCTGTGCAGAAGCTTTTTATCTTCATAAGGTCCCAGTAATTCACTTTTGCTTTTAATTGCCTTGGCTTTGGGGATGTGTCGAGTAAGAGATTGCTACGGCTGAGGTCAGAGAGGTGTTTTCCTGCTTTCTCCTCTAGGGTTTTGATGGTTTCCTGTCTCACATTCAGGTCCTTTATCCATTTTGAGTTTATTTTTGTGAATGGTGTGAGAAAGTGGTCTAGTTTCAACCTTCTGCATGTTGCTGTCCAGTTCTCCCAGCACCATTTGTTAAAGAGACAGTCTTTTTTCCATTGGATGTTCTTTCCTGCTTTGTCAAAGATGAGTTGGCCATACGTTTCTGGGTCTAATTCTGGGGTTTCTATTCTATTCCATTGGTCTATGTGTCTGTTTTTGTGCCAATACCATGCTGTCTTAATGATTACAGCTTTGTAGTAGAGGCTAAAGTCTGGGATTGAGATGCCTCCTGCTTTGGTCTTCTTCTTCAAAATTACTTTGGCTATTCAGGGCCTTTTCTGTTTCCATATGAATTTTAGAATTGCTTGTTCTAGTTTCGAGAAGAATGCTGGTGCAATTTTGATTGGGATTGCATTGAATGTGTAGATAGCTTTGGGTAGTATTGACATTTTGACAATATTTATTCTTCCAATCCATGAGCAGGGAATGTCTTTCCATTTCTTTATATCTTCTTCAATTACCTTCATAAGCTTTCTATAGTTTTCAGCATACAGATCTTTTACATCTTTGGTTAGATTTATTCCTAGGTATTTTATGCTTCTTGGTGCAATTGTGAATGGGATCAGTTTCTTTATTTGTCTTTCTGTTGCTTCCTTGTTAGTGTATAAGAATGCAACTGATTTCTGTACATTGATTTTGTATCCTGCAACTTTGCTGAATTCATGTATCAGTTCTAGCAGACTTTTGGTGGAGTCTATCAGATTTTCCATGTATAATATCATGTCATCTGCAAAAAGCGAAAGCTTGACTTCATCTTTGCCAATTTTGATGCCTTTGATTTCCTTTTGTTGTCTGATTGCTGATGCTATAACTTCCAGCACTATGTTAAACAACAGCGGTGAGAGTGGGCATCCCTGCCGTGTTCCTGATCTCAGGGAAAAAGCTTTCAGGTTTTCCCCAGTGAGGATGATGTTAGCTGTGGGCTTTTCATAAACGGCTTTTATGATCTTTAAGTATGTTCCTTCTATCCCGACTTTCTCAAGGGTTTTTATTAAGAAAGGTGCTGGGGGGCGCCTGGGTGGCGCAGTCGGTTAAGCGTCCAACTTCAGCCAGGTCACGATCTCGCAGTCCGTGGGTTCAAGCCCCGCGTCGGGCTCTGGGCTGATGGCTCAGAACCTGGAGCCTGTTTCCTATTCTGTGTCTCCCTCTCTCTCTGCCCCTCCCCCGTTCATGCTCTGTGTCTCTCTGTCCCAAAGATGAATAAACGTTGAAACAAAAATTAAAAAGAAAAAAAAAAAAAAGAAAGGTGCTGGATTTTGTCAGAGGCCTTTTCTGCATCGATTGACAGGATCATATGGTTCTTCTCTTTTTTTTTTGTTAATGTGATGTATCCCGTTGATTGACTTGCGAATGTTGAACCAGCCCTGCATCCCAGGAATGAATCCCACTTGATCATGGTGAATAATTCTTTCTATATGCCGTTGAATTCGATTTGCTAGTATCTTATTGAGAATTTTTGCATCCATGTTCATCAGGGATATTGGCCTGTAGTTCTCTTTTTTTACTGGGTCCCTGTCTGGTTTAGGAATCAAAGTAATACTGGCTTCATAGAATGAGTCTGGAAGTTTTCCTTCCCTTTCTATTTCTTGGAATAGCTTGAGAAGGATAGGTATTATCTCTGCTTTAAACGTCTGGTAGAACTCCCCTGGGAAGCCATCTGGTCCTGGACTCTTATTTGTTGGGAGATTTTTGATAACCGATTCAATTTCTTCGCTGGTTATGGGTCTGTTCAAGCTTTCTATTTCCTCCTGATTGAGTTTTGGAAGAGTGTGGGTCTTTAGGAATTTGTCCATTTCTTCCAGGTTGTCCAATTTGTTGGCCTATAATTTTTCATAGTATTCCCTGATAATTGTTTGTATCTCTGAGGGATTGGTTGTAATAATTCCATTTTCATTCATGATTTTATCTATTTGGGTCATCTCCCCTTTCTTTTTGAGAAGCCTGGCTAGAGGTTTGTCAATTTTGTTAATTTTTTCAAAAAACCACCTCTTGGTTTCGTTGATCTGCTCTACAGTTTTTTTAGATTCTATATTGTTTATTTATGCTCTGATCTTTATTATTTCTCTTCTTCTGCTGGGTTTAGGCTGCCTTTGCTGTTCTGCTTCTATTTCCTTTAGGTGTGCTGTTAGATTTTGTATTTGGGATTTTTCTTGTTTCTTGAGATAGGCCTGGATTGCAATGTATTTTCCTCTCAGGACTGTCTTCGCTACATCCCAAAGCGTTTTGGATTGTTGTATTTTCATTTTCGTTTGTTTCCATATATTTTTTAATTTCTTCTCTAATTGCCTGGTTGACCCACTCATTCTTTAGTAGGGTGTTCTTTAACCTCCATGCTTTTGGAGGTTTTCCAGACTTTTTCCTGTGGTTGATTTCAAGCTTCATAGCATTGTGGTCTGAAAGTAGGCATGGTATAATTTCAATTCTTGTGAACTTATGAAGGGCTGTTTTGTGACCCAGTATATGATCTATATTGGAGAATGTTCCATGTGAACTCGAGAAGAAAGTATATTCTGTTGCTTTGGTATGCAGAGTTCTAAATAGATCTGTCAAGTCCATCTGATCCAATGTGTCACTCAGGGCCCTTGTTTCTTTATTGACCAAGTGTCTAGATGATCTATCCATTTCTGTAAGTGGAGTGTTAAAGTCCCCTGCAATTACCACATTCTTATCAATAAGGTTGCTTATGTTTGTGAGTAATTGTTTTATGTATTTGGGGGCTCCGGTATTCGGCGCATAGACATTTATAATTGTTAGCTCTTCCTGATGGATAGACCCTGTAACTATTATATAATGTCCTTCTTCATCTCTTGTTACAGCCTTTAATTTAAAGTCTAGTTTGTCTGATATAAGTATGGCTACTCCAGCTTTCTTTTGACTTCCAGTAGCATGATAGATAATTCTCCATCCCCTCACTCTCAATCTAAAGGTGTCCTCAGATCTAAAATGAGTCTCTTGTAGACAGCAAATAGATGGGTCTTGTTTTTTTATCCATTCTGATACCCTATGTCTTTTGGTTGGCACATTTAGTCCATTTACATTCAGTGTTATTATAGAAAGATACGGGTTTAGAGTCATTGTGATGTCTGTATGTTTTATGCTTGTAGCGATATCTCTGGTACTTTGTCTCACAGGATCCCCCTTAGGATCTCTTGTAGGGCTGGTTTAGTGGTGACGAATTCCTTCAGTTTTTGTTTGTTTGGGAAGACCTTTATCTCTCCTTCTATTCTAAATGACAGACTTGCTGGATAAAGGATTCTCGGCTGTGTATTTTTTTCTGTTCATCACATTGAAGATCTCGTGCCAATCCTTTCTGGCCTGCCAAGTTTCAAAAGAGAGATCAGTCACGAGTCTTATAGGTCTCCCTTTATAAGTTAGGGCACGTTTATCCCTTGCTGCTTTCAGAATTTTCTCTTTATCCTTGTATTTTTCCAGTTTGACTATGATATGTCATGCAGAAGATCGATTCAAGTTACGTCTGAAGGGAGTTCTCTGTGCCTGTTGGATTTCAATGCCTTTTTCCTTCCCCAGTTCAGGGAAGTTCTCAGCTATTATTTCTTCAAGTACCCCTTCAGCACCTTTCCCTCTCTCTTCCTCCTCTGGGATACCAATTATGCGTATATTATTTCTTTTTAGTGTATCACTTAGTTCTCTAATTTTCCCCTCATACTCCTGGATTTTTTTATCTCTCTTTCTCTCAGCTTCCTCTTTTTCCATAACTTTATCTTCTAGTTCACCTTTTCTCTCCTCTGCCTCTTCAATCCAAGCCGTGGTCGTTTCCATTTTATTTTGCATGTCGTTTAAAGCGTTTTTCAGCTCCTCCTGACTGCTCCTTAGTCCCTTGATCTCTGTAGCAAGAGATTCTCTGCTGTCCTCTATACTGTTTTCAAGCCCAGTGATTAATTTTATGACTATTATTCTAAATTCACTTTCTGTTATATTATTTAAATCCTTTTTGATCAGCTCATTGGCTGTTGTTATTTCCTGGAGATTCTTCTGAGGGGAATTCTTCCATTTGGTCATTTTGGATAGTCCCTGGAGTGGTGCAGACCTGCAGGGCACTTCCCCTGTGCTGTGGTGTATAACTGGAGTTGGTGGGTGGAGCTGCAGTCAGCCCTGATGTCTGCCCCCAGCCCACCGCTGGGGCCACAGTCAGACTGGTGTGTGCCTTCTCTTCCCCTCTCCTAGGGGAGGGATTCACTGTGGGGTGGCGTGGCCAGTGTGGGCTACTTGCACACTGCCAGGCTTGTGGTGCTGTGGATCTGGCATATTAGCTGGGGTGGGTAGGCAAGGTGCATGGGGGCAGGTGGGGCAGGCTTAGCTCGCTTCTCCTTAGGTGATCCACTTCAGGAGGGGCCCTGTGGCATCAGGAGGCAACAAATGTATTAAAATTAGAACTGCACTTCCATTATTAACATGCCCTAAGCCTTACTTCTAGGCATTTGAGCTCCTCTAATAGTTCTAATCTCAGTGAACACATTATCTTAATTTCATGTCAAACTTTCATCTTAGGTAAAGTGCAAATATTATCAAAGACTGTTATTTATGTATTTAGTTACAGATTATTTTATAAGCATGGATTTGGTAAGAGTAGAACGGAGAATAGAACCAAGGATACTTGTTATTTGAATCTTTTGAAGAAAGAGCAGGAGAAGGAGAGATACAGAAATTGGCAATGATGGCATTATAAATGATTTTAAACAAGACCTAATTCCTTCCATCACTTTCCTGTCCAAAAGAAGAGCAGCTCTTTGGAAAGTAAAATTACCATATATGAGTCTTCATTTTTTTTTTTTTCCAAGTCACCCATTTTCTCCTTGTCTTTTCCAGTTCCTAACACTAGGATTCCAGGGTCAGCTTGACTTTTGTAACAAACTCCTTGTCTTTTGAATCACTCTATTTTATTGTTGAACCATTCCAGGTTTATAATATTATTTCTTAAATTAAGCTGAAATTTGTCTGCTTCTACTTCTTTCCTATGAAACAATTCAGGACAAATTAAATTCTTATACTTGAGAGTTTTTATAATAATTGATGGAACTATTGTGTTTCCCTCCCAAGTGTTACCATCTGTATTGTATTGTTAATATTTTCCTGGGTTTAATATGACACTAAAATCCAGGTTGATACCATCTTCACTAGTATTGTACAAATCAGTCTATTATTTTGGCCTCATGTGGTTTTGACTATTGTTTCTTGAATGAGTTATTTCCTCCTTCAAAACTCCTGCCTAAAAGGAAATATGATAGGTTAAAAGGCTTTTAAAATTTGAGTAGAGCCTTACATGCCATGGAATCAAAAAGGAAAGTGGTTAATTCATTTTTTCAAGGATTTTGGAGATTGTTGAGTTGGAAAAAAAGATTACATCTGATAAGAAAGTCCAAAGGGATAACTTTGGTTATTGGCTACTAGAAAATAAATTTCAACTGCAAAATTTAAAACGTTTTAACTCCTTTTCTGCCTTCTAAAAATTATGTAATCAACTGTATATTTTCTTCTTTTTTTTGTAGGATAAAATGACTTTGTTTTGCCTTAGATTATTGTTTCATGTATCTTCTCATGATTTTCCATATCTGTTTTTATATTTCTGATTAAGTTTTAGCTCTCATTATTTTATAATTATTTTATGTATTTTATTTTATGGATTATTCATAGCATAATTCTTGAAGAAGTAGAAACTATAACAACAAAGACCAATGGGAAGCAATATAATAGATTATACAATGGATGGACAGATGCCAACAAAGCAAGCAATCTGCTATCAAAACAAATAGATTCAGTCTGTTCATCTGTTTTAAGTAGATAGGGCCTCAACTCTGTGCTTACAGTATTTAAGGTTCATGATTGAATCAGAAATATAAAATGTTTTACATTTTTCTTTTGCCAAACTAACTTTGAAATTACTATCTATCATTTTGTTAAAAATTCCTACATAAAGACTCAGGCGAAATTAAGAATTTTCTTCAACAAATGACAAACAGAATGGTAGACAACTGACAGAATAGAGAAACATTTTAATGTCTAAAACCAATAATAAATTAATTATTTAGAATTTATAATAAACTTCTAAAATCAACAATAAGGAAATGGGTTTCCTGGTTGGCTCACCTTGTTAAGCATCTGACCCTCGATTTTGGCTCAGGTCATGATCTCATGGTTTTGTGAGTTCGAGCCCTGCATGAGGCTCTGCACTGACAGTGTGGCGCCTGCTTGGGATTCTCTCTCTCTCTGCCTGTCTCTCTGCCCCTCCCTTACTCTCATTGTCTCTGTTTCTCTCTAAATAAATAAATAAATAAATAAATAAACAAACTTAAAAAAATAACCAACAAGGAAAGACAAAATATATAACATTTTAAAAAAGCAGAAGAAGGAAAAATAGCCCTCATAAAGGTAGTCATCTTTATTAAAAAGTAGTGCTTGAATACAAGTATACATATTGTAAAAGAAGACATAAAACTGTCTTCATAGATGACACGTTTATATAGAAAATCCAAAAGAATTGACAAGCAAACAAACAAAAACAACTCCTGGAACTAATGAGAAATTATAGCAAGTTTGCAAGATTCAAAGTTATCATACAAAAGTCAGTTGCTTTCCTTTATACCAACAGTGAACAAATAGAATTTGAAATTAAAAATGCAGTGCTATTTACAGTAGCACTCCCTCCAAAATTAAATAGTTAACTACAACAAAATATGCATAAGAATTCTGTGAATAAAACTACAAAATTCTGATGAATGCAATCAAATAAATAAATGGGGAGATTATGTTTATGAGCAGGAGGATTAATGCCCATCGAAATGTCTGTTCTTTTCAATTTGATCTATAGATTCAAAGAAATTCCAGTCAAAAATCCCAACGAGTTATTTTGTGGATCTTGGCAAACTCATTCTAAGGTTTACATGGAGAGGCAGAAGACCTAAAATAACTGACATAATATTGAATGAGAAGAACAAAGTCGAATGATTTAGGCCACCTGACTTCAAGACATACTATAAAGCTACAGTAATGAAGGCAGTGTGGTATTGATGAAATGATAAACAGAACAATAAGAATGGAATAGAGATCACAGAAATAGGTCCCCATAAACATAGTCAGTTGATCTTTGATAAAGTTTGAAAGGCAATATAATGGAGCAAAGGTAGTCTTTTGATAAATGGTGCTGGAATAACTAGACATCCACATGTAAAAAAAAAAATTGATCAAGATATAGATCTTACACCCTTAAAAATTAACTCAAAATGGATCACTGACCAAAATGTAAAATGCCAAACTATAAAACCTCTAGAAGACAACATTGGAGAAAACCTAGATGAATTTGGGTATTGTGATGTCTTTGTAGATATAACACCAAAGGCCACATCCACAAAATTGATTACCTGACTTCATTGAAATTAAAAAAAAAAAAAAATTCTTTTCTGCTAAAGGAAACCTCAGGAGAATTAGAAAGAAGGCAAGACACAGATTAGGAGAAAATACATACAAAAGACACATCTGGTAAAGACTCTTATCCAAAATATAAAAAGAACTCCAAAACAACAGTAAGAAAAAATCCAATTAATAAATGGCCAAAAGACCTTAAGAGTCACCTCACCAAAGTAGATATAATACAGATGACAAATAAGCATATGAAAAGATGCTTTACATCATATGCCATCAGGGAAATGTAAATTAAAACAGTCATATACCACCACACACATATTAGAATGGCCAATATCCAGAACACTGACAGTACCACATGCTGATGACGATGTAGAACAGAAGGAACTCTCATTCAGTGCTTAGGGGAATGTAGAATGGTGTACAGCCACTTTGGAAGACAGCTTGGCAGTCTTTTTTACAAAACTTCACACACTCTTACCATTTGACCCAGCAATCACTCTTCTTGGTATTTACCCAAAGGAGTTGAAAACTATGTATTTTGTTGAAACAAAAGTCTGCACATGAATGTTTATAGCAACTAAATTTATAGGAAAGTTTATAGTGACTAAGTTGTCCTTCAGAACGTGAACCGATAAAGTTTGGTGTACTAAACAATGGAATGTTATTTGGTACTAAAAAGAAATGAGATCTCAAGCCATGACAAGACCTGGAAGAATCTTAAATGCATCTTAATAAGTGAAAGAAGCTAATTTGAAAAGGCTATGTACTATATGATTCCAAATATTAGACATTCTGGAAAAGGCTAAACTATGAAGATAATCAAAAGATCAGTGCTTGCCAGGGGTGGGGAAGAAGCCAGTGAGAGATGAATAGGCATAGCACAGAGGATTTTTAAGACAGTGAATATACTGTGTATGATATTATAATCATGGATATATGTCCTTATACATTGTTTAAACCCATTAAATGTACAGCACTAAGAGCCAACCATAATATAAACAATGGACATAGGGTTGTATGAAGTGTCAGTGTAGCTTCATGGTAATTTCATGTAGCTCCTTGATTAAAAAATGTACTACTCTGGTAGGGAATGTCAGTAATGAGGAAGGCTATGCAGGGAGTGGGGGGTGGGCAGAGGATATATGTGAAATCTCTGTTGGTTTCCCTCAGTTTTGTTATAAAACAAAAACTACTCTGAAAAAAATTGTCTAAAAAATAGTGTGGACATGAGAATATAAAATATTCAATTAGTCTATTATTAGATAAATATAAGTTCAAAGGGATATAGGGAAGAAAAGATATAGGACAGAATGGGTACATCTTTTAAAAAGATATAAAAGGAATAAAGTAAAGAGACAGGATTTATAGCACAATATTTTTCTTACTAAGCCAAACAAATGAATTATTGCCATAGATTTTACAAATATTCAATAGAATGAATTGGTGCCTATGAAGTATGTATGTAAAGAATGAATGGGAGTGGGGGATCTGAGAGGAAGACAAAACAAACTAGATAAAGATAGAGATAAACCCAGAGATAGAAAGAGAGATATATACTGACCTAACATCAGGTACCTATGAGCATACTGTGCCACATACTACAAATCATAATTAAATCAGCATTAGGTACCTGAACGATAAAATGAAAGGAACCCTCTTAGAATTAGGACCCAGGGAAAGTATTCTTTCTCTCATAAAGTACACCATCAATTCATCAATTTTCATATTCTTACTGTACATTATGGAAAACCCATTTCAAATAGGGTTACATAGATGATAAAACAACAACATTGAATGACACTGGTTCTCCCTCCAAGGTCTCTTCTGTCTACTGGGTGGGAAGGGCACATACACATCTTTCCTCTCTGTTTTCCCTTCTATTACTTTTTGGAGGAGGAGGAAGTTGTCGCTGGCAATGCAGCAAAACTAGACAGAAGGATTTTAGTAAAAGGATATATAGCAGTTATATCAAAAGTGACCAATATTATCTGAAAGACCAGAGTTGATGATTCATTTGTTCTTAACGGTCAACACCAATTTCTATGACAGTTCTTCACTTCTGTCCAGAATGGAGCCAGCAGTGCAGAGGGGTATAGTTTCAAGAGAGAGGGTGACTGAGAAGGTCAGAAGATGAAGGGATTCCAGAACACTATGTGAAGTCAGTGGTACGTGGACTGAAAAAAACCTCAAGGAATAACCTTACCATTTGGTTGGCTAGGAACTTAATCATTTTCTTTTTTATTATAACCTATACCAGCATTCCTTATAGGAATAAAAAAGAAAGTTACAAAAGAATTAATCATCAAAATTTGTGCTAACTTGGAGATGCCTATCTGCAGAATCATTCTGAATGGATGAGTCAGGAAGAGGAAGTTACAAAAATAGGGGGAGCTGTTATAAGGCTGCGGTGGGCAGAGTTGAATGCAAATCATCTAACTTCAATTCCAGAGCTCTTTCTAATATATTTCAGCTGTGTTTCTAAAAGTGATAATATATTCCAAAGCACTCTGTAAACTGTAAAATACTAAACAAATGGGTAGAATTAGTTTGTTGATACATCAGCTATCCAAAAATTATTCCACAGCTCCAAATATTGCATTATGCATTCAGTTTGGTCACTTGGTGGGCGATATATCAAATTCCAATTTATAGTTGAATGTTTTATAAGAAAACACAAAAACAGTGGCAAGCTGGACAAATGTTTTTTTTTCAAAACATGTAGCCTGACTTAGTTATATTTAATAAAATTCTACCATGCTTATATGACAAATATTTCCCAACAGGAAACACTTAGGGAAGTAATTTGTAGATCAACTATCCCTGATCCAACTTGTTGAAAGCCACTTTTAGCTTACAGGGCCCAGAGTCATGTCTAGCCAAACTTTGAATATACTCATCAGACTTGTAACCTGTCTCAATTCCCCCTTCTGCCCAGGCTGTCAAGACTGCACAGTTAAATTTGTGTCCAATTACAGTAATTCTATTAGCCAAAGTATTTGGCATATTTATATCCCATTCCCTCCATATAATATTTGAACATAACATTGAGATGTAAGTGGGCTTATTTTAAATGTCTTTTATTGTAACCAAACTCGAAAACTTTTAAAGGAGATATAAATTAAGGCTTCAGTAAACAAAAATTAAATGAATAAATATGGTTTTGGTGAGAGACCTCGGGAAGAGAGCAGAAATTGTTCTGTCTATATTATAAAGTACAGATCTTCCTCTCCTTACAATGGGGTTACTTTCCAATAAGTCCATTGTAGGTCGAAAATGTCATTAAGTCACATATGCATTTAATGTACCTAACCTAACAAACACCATGGCTTAGCCTAGCCAACTGTAAATGTGCTCAGAATGCTGATGTTAGCCTACAGTTGGGAAAACTCATGTAACACAAAGCCTATTTTATAATCAAGCTTTAAATATGTGATCATTTATTGAACATTCTACTGAAAGAGGAAAAAAAAGAGTGGTTGTATGGATTGTATGAGTACAGGTTGCATTGGTTGCTTACCCTCGTGACCACGTGTCTGACTAGGAGCTGAGGCTTGCTGTCACTGCCCAGCCTCATGACAGAGTATCATACCACATATTACCGTGCTGGGAAAAGTTCAAAATTCAAAGTATAGTTTTTACTGAGTGTGTGTCACTTTCACACCATTGTAAAGTCAGAAGATCATATGTCGAACTGTGTAAGTCTGGGGACGTTCTGTAGTAAGCAAAGGCCCTACCCAGAGAAGATGTTCAAAGAATAGATGTAAAAGGAAGATGAAGGGATGAAGGAAGGAAAATTAAAACAGATGCAATTTTAAAATATAAGTATATCCATCATACCATTGAACTTTTATTGAATTTTATTGAAGTTTTAGCTAATGAATGTCTCCTATATTTTATCTCATTTAATCCTTACCACTAACATACAAATAGTCATTGACTTTATGTTCTTTACACTAATGCTGATGAAACTGTGAAGTATCTTTCCCACAATCATACATCTAGCAAGGGGCACAGTCAGGAGTGACCATAGTGATGTTTGACCACAAAGCCCTTTTACAACAAAACAAGAAGGTAATTACACATCAGGTTGAATGGGGGTAGTTTCCTGGAGAAGATGAACCAAACTGTGATGAGGAAGCATTTTAGGCAGGAGAGCAAAGTAACTGATGGATGCAAGGGTGTGGTGCTGGGGATATGGGGAAGCACGTGACAGTAAAAAGAGCTAACATGCATACCGTTTATACATAGTCGCAAGTGTAAGTCATTTTGTTCAGAGATTTTCTTATATTAGTGCATGAACTGAATTATGCTTTATTTCATATATTCTTTTTATTGACTCACTTTTTGCTGAAATAAACTTACTCATAAAGAAAACACTATAGCACATCCACAAACAGAAAACATGTTTTGCATAGTAGTAAACCATAATATAAACTGGAAGGAAAATAAGTTCTTGAATTCTAGTTAAGATGTTGATGCCTGTCTGCATGCCTAACATTCTGAGTCTGGAGTCTGCCTTTCATTTATTTTAAAGGAAAATTATAATATAAATAATTGTTCATTGAATTTGTGCATTTATTATGTGTGAGACACTCTGTTTTTTAAATACTTTATGTGTGTACGATGCCACATTTGATCCTGACAACAACTGCTTGAGGGAGGATATTTTATTATCTCTTCTCTAAGGATAAGGAAACTATAGAGACTTATTTAGCAAGTGGTACAGTGATATTACTAGAGACAAACGAGACACAAACCAAATTTTCCTATTTCATAAGTGAGAAGAGTTGAAAGAAGTTGAGGAAAGAGCTGACTTTTCAGCCATGAGATTCAGTGTTGTGATTAGATAATCGCTAATGTCTGATGTTCCAATACTCACTTAACCTCTCCTCTTACCACCCACTCAGTGCTTGGGAGCATTAAGGGAGGGGATACAGCGTGATATAGCACTAAGTTCTAACATCATTATCTTTTTGTGAACTAGACTGTGACATCATATTTGGTGTACAAACACATTCCTATGAGTAGGTAGAGAAAGGGGAGGGCAAGTAGTCTTGAATTACTTTATACCTCCACTGAGCTAAGATGTCACACTTTACAGGAAGTAGAAGGAAAATAAAGCATAAAGACATCCATAAAGGATCATAGACAAGTATTTTAATAAAAGTCGTGTGTTTTTTTTTAATACCAAAAATGAGTATTGGGGAGACAAGTTGACAAATTGAACAAGGGAGTTAGATCTCAGGCATTTGAAGGGACTTAATCAGTAGTACAGCAACATGACTCCACCTACCACTTTTTTTTTTTTTAACTGAAGAATTGGTTTCTACAAAATGTATGTTTCATGTGCCGATTTAGGCAAAGTATTTGTGTTTCTTTTTTTAATTTTTTTAATGTTTTTATTTTTGAAGGAGAGAGAGAGAGAGCATGAGTGGGAAGGAGCAGAGAGAGAGGGAGACAGAGAATCCGAATCAGGCTTCAGGCTCTGAGCTGTCAGCACAGAGCCCAATGCAGGGCTCAAACTCACGAACCGTGAGATCATGACATGAGCTGAAGCTGGACGCTCAACTGGCTGGGCCACCCAGGTGCCCCGAATTATTTGTGTTTCTTTATAGTTACCACTAGAACACATTCATGTAATATTTATGCATCCCATTGGTCCTGAATTGCAAAGATGTGAGATCTAGATGAATATGATCATGACTGCATAGCGCCGTCTAGTTAAATTTACTAATGAGAAAAATGAAGGTGTTTCTTCTAATAAAGTGAATTCTCAATCCATCTCAATTCAGTCTCCTAAGTGATGTTTCATTCTCCTAGGAAGAGTACTTGGTGTGGTCCATGTGAGAGGAGCAATCCTTTCTAGGAAGGAAAAGAAAGAAAAATGCAAAATTTCCATTCTCCAAAACTGAGTTGGCCTTAGACAATTGATATTTCTTCACTTGTAATGCCAGATTAGTAGCAGAGGAAAACATGGTGCCACAGAAAGACATTTATATGATTTAGTGTGCTCCAAAATGTCTTTTGTCCACAAATCCCCCATAACACCATCAAGTTATGCCATTGGACATTTATTAAATATAAACGTGCTATGTCTGAGATAGAATGTGCTAAACATGTGGCAAGCAACATTCATGCCACCATAGTGAAGACTGACTTCTCTCTGGGGATGACACAGTCATGGGATAGTGGGGAAAGAGAGGCATTGTTGGCATAAGGTTCTGGTAATGAGAAAGAAATTGCCATATTCAAAAACTCAGAAAGTCCTGCAACTTTGTTGAGAAGAAGTGATTGCTAAGAGGGAATAGAGCTATTTTGAAAATGGTACCCATCCACTCTATGCCTTTGTTAAGTGCAGGTTCTGTATAATGTATGTATAAGCAACTAATTAACCACTTAATTCAGGCTGTGTGTGTTGTAGCAAGTAAAGGTAAAATCCAGACCCCAAAATCCTTTTCTGGCAATAACCTCTGCTGAAATTATTTAGACAAATGTGCCTACTACACTTTAGATACCATTTATGTTATCCAGCAAGGAAAATTATTAAAATGGACATCTTTTGCTTATATATATGAGTAGAACTCATGTACAATAATGGCCTGTTTCCATCCAGGATAACTATTCCTTTGTGCACCAGAGTATTGAACAAGTTTTGGCTTTACTGGGTCAGATTTTCCTCCTTTGTGCTCATATCTCAAACTGCTTATTTCTATCATAGCCCTATTCAGTACTATCATGCATTTAAAAAAAAAAGACAATAACCACAGGACAAGGAAGATCAATAGTCCACTTATGAATTGTTACAAAACTTCAGGGGCAGTAGAGATTTGAGCAAATATGGTACCAAGGAACTTCATGGAAGAGGCAGATGAACTAAACATTGAAGGATGGATAGAGAATGGAGCAGGGTATACAGACCACATTGCATGACTAATATGATTAAATGCATGTGGTGGGAGAAGAAAAAAGTATCTAAAACTCCCCTTTCCTAGGGTCGTTTCTTGATGAATGTCCCCAAAGCATTTTCTTAAAGTCTCTCTTTTTTTTAAACCTGACATATTAGAGAACAGATCAAAGCAGAGGAAAAGACAAAACAATATGCATGATGAGTCATCTGGGCACCTGTGTTGCTAAGGCAACCGCTTTAGACACAGAAGGAGGGAAGGGAATGTAACTTAACAGCAAATAATTGAATCATATCTACCTCTCATAAAAATGTGTTAGCTTGAGCTGTTGTATCCAATAAATGCCTACCATCTTATGAATGTCTTCACAATTGTATTGTGAATTCAACTTTAACAAAGCACAATTAATTTTATGCTAGCAACCAACAATTTGGTTTTCTTAATATATTCATATTGGTAATGAATTCTTATAGAGCACCTTTCATTTTCTTTACTAGATAGATATCTTTATACAAGGCATGAATATTCCATGCAGATCCATTTTTCCAATACCTGTTGAAATTAAAAGAAGGAGTATACTCTCAAAAACAGTTTTACCAGCCTGGTCATTCACATATCTAACCATGGTGATTAAACCCATATTTAGTACTTTCCCCAAAGATCTGTAAATGCTGGTATAAGTTCCATAAACTGAAATACATTGCTGTAAGGTTAAGAGAATATCATTGTTAACGATGCCCCTTAGTGCACTTATAATTTCCTTCTATGAGTTACTGGCTGAGGGACATTCCCAAGCCATATGGATATATATTCTCTCGTCATTATGGAAATTCCAATGTGATACTGGTATTCTCAATTTTTACTGTCGTCTGTGTGGAAAGCACAGGATGTCCTCAGTTTGCCTCTTTTTAAAAAAAATCACCTTCAGAGAGGACCAATGTGGCATGCAAAATGAACTTCCTTCAAAGCCAACATTTCTTGCGAATGGTTCTGTACTATATTCAGGTTTATTTTCCATTTAGCCTGGACCATTAGGTCTTTTAAGTTGCCATCATTCAAGACGTTTTTACAACTTTGGTGTCGCATGACTGCTCCTGGAAAATTTTTGGTCCCACTTTAACACCTTAACATGCAAATCCCCATCATCAGGATCTCCAAGCAATAAGTAGAATCAGCTTATGAATCTAGAAAAGAGAAAGACTCCACAGGGTTTTATCACAGATCAAGGCGCTTGCGCTCTAAGGAATAGGTTGGATGGAGTATTGCAAACACATTCCTATTTAAGAATCCCATCAAATGAATCCTGCTATGTGCTGATGCTTAAACCCTGAATCCTCCATTAACCTGCCAAGGGAATACCCATCCCACAGTACAGCCTTTCTTGTCTGAGCATCTCCTCGGTTTAATTCAGTACCATCCGTTCAGGCACTGCATCATAACTTTATCGATAACCTATTATATGTTGCAAAATTGAGAGTCATTTTCTTTAGAGAATGATTCTTTTCATTTTGACATGCCTGATACTAAAATCTAGTCCTAAGAAAGTTTAGGAATATGAGCATTTTGCAGGATATATACCAACTAGT
Organism: Leopardus geoffroyi; assembly: GCF_018350155.1. Lineage (NCBI taxonomy): Eukaryota > Metazoa > Chordata > Mammalia > Carnivora > Felidae > Leopardus > Leopardus geoffroyi. Next base: position 97,038,869 of record NC_059336.1, on the reverse strand, counting down.
AAATGAAATAAAATATATATATATGAAAAATATATGTATATATATTTACAATTTCTGTGTGTATACCTCATATAATAACTGGAAAAATTAGGTGAATATTCAAGTCTATAGAGCTAGAATGTGGGGAAGATGGGGCTTGAAACCAGGAAAGTTATTTACAACTATACAGAGAGACCCTCAATAGCTATATTATGAACTTTTGCGGAATCTCATATAACTCTAAAATTTTGAAAACATCTTTGACATTTCTATACAATTTACTGCCATCTTCAATCAGTTAACCAATTTCTATTAATTTATAGTATTATAGTCATCATTCACTAAAGGTCTATGTACTGGGTATTATAATATGGACTTTATTGTCATATTTGATAATTAACAAAAGGTCTCTGATGGGTCATATTATATATATTTTATGTATAGGATCTGAGGCTTTGAAAAGTTGAGATTTCTTCTTGAGGGCATATTGTCAGTATGTCAGGCCATTTCATCAGATCCTCAGTAAACAGAATCAGAGACATCAGCCAAAGCTTGTCGATTTCTGAAGCCTGAGTTTATCTTATTTTGCCACACTGCCTTGAAATCTAATCCTTTCACTATCCTATTCTTTTCATCCTTCTCTGGTTCTTTCATGCCTTTGTCTCTTCTCATTTTCTGTGTAATTATTACTGTCTTTTGCAAGAACTCTGTGTATCCAGTGACTTCCTATCCCAGATCTATCTGTTCACTATTGTGGATACAAAATCCTTGGAAGCATAGGTCATCATTATTGCCCACTTCCCTGATCAAAATCTTTTAAATGATGGGTTCATTGATGTTTGATGAATAAAATCTGAAATGTTTATCTTGACATCAAACACAAATCCCAAAGTTAATTCCAAATACTGTCTTCTACAAACTCTATTTCACCTTCAGATTCTACTAATGAAAAGTCAAATCCAGTGTATAACCTGTACATCTCCTGTACATTTTAATATCATATTTTCTTTTTCTTTCTTCCAAATCTGCTTAATAACAAACCAATCATGCTTAAAACCACAGTTTTAATGTGTCCTTTCTCATCTCATTGAAAATGGCAATTCTTTACCCTCTCAATGCCCATAACCCTTGTTCTATTCCTGTTATGAAATTCATTATCATTTACTTTGCAGCATTGTGTACATGTATTATCTCGTAATTAGCCTAATGGAGTTTTGAATGACTAAGACCTTTGACGCTCTTGTCTGTACTTCCATCTCTGAATCTGCCCCGTCCTATAGTTGACTTGCCTGTCCTCCCATCTCCAAATCTAGTACTCTTGACTTTGCTTGCCTCATCCAGTTCCACCAGTTCTGTGTATCGATTGCTAAGACTTAGGACCTCTAATATACTCTAGAGTGGCCAATCATCCTGGCTTGCCTGAGACTGTCTCAGTTTTCCTGGGATTGTCCTGCTTTTAGCACTGTGTAACGTATGTCTGGAAAAATCTTCTTGGTCCTAGGTAAACAAGGATGGTTTATCATCTACTTACTCTCTGATAATTATGCCCCTTTTCTATTTGGCTTTTAATCAGCAGAGAGCTTGCCAAGCTCCATCTGATTAATTGCCTGTATCTTTTCTAGAATAATCATAGTGTTCTATTCTCCAACCTCTGCCAATATGAGCTCCTGGGATTTCCCTAGAACCTGGCCAGTTTTTCTCTTCTACAATAATATCCTTGCCTCATGTCTTTTTCTCTATTCTCGGTGCTTACACTTTTACTTTATTGTGTGTGTTGTTATTGCATTGGTTTTTTTTTCACCCCAATGTTGTAATACTGTAATTAGGATGTTGTTTCTGGTATTGTGTGGATCATAAGATCTGTTAATTATAGACATAGTAGTCTGTAGTCTAATTCTTATTTCCAGAGTTTAGAGTTCCAACTCTAATTTGTCTTATTTCTTCCAATTTTCTTTTGCTTGAGCAAGGCTAACATATTTGGGACTTGACTCAAAGAACAAACTTTTGATAGGTTGGTCACTATGAATTTTAGATTTGTCACTGTAAATGTTAAATCTGTTCAACTGTTAAATGCTCATTTTTAAAATGTTATTAGTAATAATTTCCTATTGCCTTCTTTGAAAGAATTAAACAAGGTGGGGAAAAACATATATTCCAATGACCAATATGTTATAAATGTTCAATGAATCATAATTTATTGTTAGAAAAAACATGAAGCATTAGGGGTGTTTTAACAAAAAGAGGAGATGCCTGGTTTTTCAGTGGCACCACCTTCACTGCACACACCTTCAGGGGCCTTCAAACACTGGGCTGCAGACCACAAAGGAGTCACACTGAAGATAATGAAAGTAAAGGGAGAATATTCCAGGGATCCCACCTTATTGGTTAGGATAAACTAATCCCACTTATATTCTGGTGGTAATTTTTTTTTCACCCCAATCCTTGTTGCTAATTTCACAGAATATACTCTGGTGAGGTTCATCCTGAAATGTAGTGTAAAGTAACAAAAACAAAATATCTGAATCTGCATCTAAAAACATCTCACATGGGGCCAGGTCTAGGGTAAGGCAAGTCAGATATTTATGTTAGGCATACAATTTAAGGAGGTTCCAAAAGACTCAGTCATCAAGATAATAATACTTATTAGAACATTTTCCAAATCAAAATTATTGCAAAAATGAACAATAAGTGAGATATTACAATGGAGATATGATCAGTATTATTGATTTTTTTTTCTTTTGCGCAAAGCTCCAATATGTTTTCTCACACCACTGATCTGCCAATACAAACACAAAAAATATAAAAGAATCTAGATTCATGAGAATGCATTCAGAAGTTATTCTATTAGGTACAAGGATAAAAATTATTTGGAAAGTATTTCCATGGTGTATTCAGTTCAGAATTCTATAGATTTGGTTTTTAGGGGCAAAATTAATAGGAATATTTTGGGGCCTTGTGGTTATTGTCTCAGAATTAGATAAAACAAGCTGTCTGCACTAAGGGGAACAAGGAAGGATTCAAATGTTTGTCATGGATCTATTATGAATACATAGTTGCACATGTATGATCTTACTTAATCCTCACAGCAACTGATCACTGTTTTTAGACCTTAGGAAACTGAAGTTCATGAAGGCAAACAGTTTTCCCAAATGGTTAATTGTCTGGACTTACTAAGATTTGTCTAACTTCTAACCAAGTGACATCTTCTCTCTTACCTTTTATTTAGATTGTTCATGCCTTCAAGTAAAGTGAAATTGAAAATGTCTAACTAGGCCAGCAGTCCTCTCCTGCCTTTCTCTCTCTTCCTTCCTTCCTTCCTTCCTTCCTTCCTTCCTTCCTTCCTTCCTTCCTTCCTTCCTTTCTCTTTCTCTTTTTCTCTTTCTCTCTCATTCTAACTGGCTTGCAGTACTTTTCAAATGCCATTGTCTCTTCCAGTATGTCTTCTCCACCACCTTCTATCTTCTAACTTGATTCCTTCAGATGCTCCATTAAGCATATATTTTAAAATTCTGGAACATGAAATCAGAAATGAACAGTGCTAATTACCTGCTACTAACTAGCCTGTCTTCCTTTTCAAAAGAGGAATGAATTAGATCATGATTCCTAAAAAAAAAAAAAAAAAAATCCATCCCAGAATTGTTGATATGTCTTAAGATAAAAAGAGCGGGCTTACTAGTGGGCCACTGAAATACTTTAAAATCAAGTTTGCCTTCCTTAATTAATTTTAAACGATTGTGCAATTTAGAATGTGAATTTCATCAGAGGAGGAGAGTATGGAGCCCAGTAGTGCAAGGAAGGCAAGTCTGCAGTGGGTATTGGGTTGATGGGGCTGGATTTATCAAGTTTGATCAGTCATAGAGGAAGTTTGTGGTGTTTTTTTATGATTGAAATATTGATTTTATTGTGAAGTTTTATTCCTTAATCATAGGGGAAAGTCGGGAAAGCAAGCAGCAAACAACTACACAAAATGCGCATGTTTCTCACTGACATACGGTCTGCTCTGACAGCAAACCTCTTCATGGACATAGTGGTAAAATAAAAAGTCTTGGCCTCCATTCCCCAGGGAGACATCCCATGCATTTGTGGACAGATCCACTTCCTGAAAGAACCCAGATTCCCCTTTTAGGGAGCCCTACCAAGAGGTAACAGATGTCCACCACTGGGGATTCTGTGACGTGTGGTGCCTTTGCATAGTTACCTTTGAGATCACAAGATGATTCAGGAATGAAAAAGGTACCCAGACCACACCTCCCTAATCTATATTTAAATAGTTTCTTAGAAATTGTTTTGTATTTCCTGCTAAATACCCCTCCACATTTCTTACATAACTCTTGACAGGCAAGATATTTGTTTGATACTAATTCATTGACCTTCTCCCTTTATATCTGATGCAGTGGTGTAGAAGGCACTCCATAAATTTGGTTGAGGGAATAAATGATTTAATGAATCAATCATTCATTCAGTATTTATATGATTGTTCCATGGTCATTTATTTGGATATGGAAAAATTAAATTTCATCTTATCATAGAACTCTATATGGGTACTTGCACTCTTTTAATATATCCTAGCCAGTAGGGCTCAATGTCTGTGTTTCCAAATGAATATTTACTTCGTCACTGGGATGAATCTCACCATGGCCAGGAATTGTCAGCAGGTTTGCCAAGTGACCTCAACTAGCTATAAGGATCTGCTCTTGGAACTCTGCCACAATGCAGTGATGACACAACTACTTTCAGAGAAATGACCTATCATGTGAAGTGAACAAAAGATTTCTGGATGCCATGATGTCATTTTGCAAATTATATTCCATAGTGCTCCAGATATATTCCCTCTAAATGTCTGAGAGGGTTGAAGTTGTTTTTGGTGAATGACAGATTGTTGCTTTTGGACAATTTACTCAACAGTGATAACATTGAAATAGAGACTGTAGACAAGATGGAAAATAAATGATCCTTGAGTAAATGGCAATGATGGGAGCCTTGGCTGTCTTTTGTAGGAGAGATTCTGTAAAAGCCATCTCAAAGAGCTTGAATATTATGGAAAAATCACTGGGAAGCCTTCTCCAAAAGAAGTGACCAAGAACAATATACTTCTCATACATTTTCACTTTTCTCTCCTACCTCATAACGTTCTTTTAATTTAAAATACGTAGTAAAAACTTAAAAAGGAGATAATCCATTTAATTTGAATTTATTTATAAGCTGTAAAGTTTTTGATGTTTCTGTTCTACATGCTCCTGCACACAAACAAATGAACTATTTTGAGATTGGGGCTGGGCAAGGAACCATTAGAAACTCCCTTTCAGACATTTTACTAGTGGCACAATTAACTTCCACCACAATAAAGAAGCCACGACTATAATTTCTGCCCTGGATGAGATTCTTAAAACTTGGCTAATGATTTAATTACCTGTGACACTTACTCAAGTTCTCCTCTATTTATTTCTTGCAAAGTTGTTCACACTTCCCTGGAAGTATCTCACTGTGGATTCTTCAAAACAAAATCTGTCAGTCAGTTAAGAAGAAAGAAACACAGATTATGTGTTCACATAGTTAAGTCTTGTAAGGATGAGACAGTGCAGGTGGAACAGTGAATACCCCTTTAGATATTCTAGCTATTATTAACTTTTTAAAAATGTTTCTGTGACTTCTGCTTATAAGTCTCTAAAGGAGGACATTTTGGATAAAAGTTTAATAATGAACTGCAAATGTTATTTTACTTTCTAGATCTTATTCAAAAAACTGTGTGTGTGTGTACATTTGTGTGTCTTCACTTGTCCTAAATACTCACTTGTTTCTTGTTATCAATAAGACTTACTACTTGATTTGTCTAGAATCTGTATATTAAAATCAAAAATATTTTTCATCTTGTTAATCTTTTTGTATTTCAGCACTGGGTCATTTTCTACATTTGTAGTATATTTATGAATCAGTTTTATAATTATAAATTATATATAGATATTTCCAATATGAAGTACATATATATGTACATATATACATATATGTACATATATATAATATAAAATTTAACCAACTCCTAAATTCTATGGTGTGGTTTTGAGATCAGTATATTAACATCAGACATATGGAATCGAGAAATCCTTTGTGATGGTATATACACCATGCCTATCCCTGGACTGAGGGTCTCCACGTTTAAAAATAATTTCATTTTTTAACTTTAACACAAATATCCTAAGTTGCATGCAAAAAATTAGTCATTACATAAACCTATCAGTTATGAAAAAATGTTAACTTAAATCAATGGCTAATTAATAAATATATTTTGCATTCACAATATGTAAGAATATGTTTTAGGTATTTAATTAATAAAATTACTGGATTTTGCTTCCTTTAAGTTTTATAATGGCTTAGTTATAATATGAAGAAAAATTGTTCTAACTTCAAAGCCTTGAATAATTATATTATGTCTTCTGAATTCCTCTGAAGAGCAAAGTTAGGAGCAGTGATTATTCTCCAAAACATAATTAATAATTGATTTTATATAGACAACCCTCCCCATAATTTCTCTTCACTGTTTTTCCACAAACTAAATTCAGGCATGTGTTCTTCCTTATTTCCCCCTCTCCTTTTCTGTCTACCACATTTTGCATGTGTTATTTTTCATCTGTTTCTTATGTAAGTTAGTTTAGGCAAGAAAGAAATGAGGTAGAGAGACTGAGAAAAGGGAATGATACTGTGAGTCACTAATTTTTCAAACCTCCCCGCAACACACACATACTCCATCCATGAGTATACATCCCTGAGTATACCTCTACAACATATAGAGGTAATCACCAAGAACATTGTGATCCTTCATGACAGTAACTCAATACATGGTAGCTAAACAGTACTGCTGCTGACTAAACTCAGTATTATTTAGAAATAATCATACAACAATTAGATACCTAATAATTACTCTGTCTGCTCTCTAAGTTATAACACGATTAATCAGATAAACAGAAAATACATTTATATACCTTCTCTATTTCTCTATCAATGAAGCCTTATACCATTTAGGGCACAATTTACCATAATCTGAGACCTGTGCCATGCATTCTAGAACTCTCCCTAAAAATCCAGAACTCTTAGTGCTGTCAATCCATTGTCAAGACAGAATATATGCCTGTGATCTAGGCCAAGTCTACCATTAGTACCCAAGGACACTCCTTCCTTCAGTACTACTCACTTTTGCGTTCCATTCGCATAGCTCAGAGTACCTTATTCCAGAGAATTCTTCAAATCTGTCTCCCTGAGTCAGGACACGAGGCCACAGACCCAACCTCATTATTTTGCCTCATAGTAGGATCAACCTGATTCTATTGAGCAATTCCACATGAATCTCGTTTTCACCTAGGTACATGTAGCTCTGCCTTCCTATTTAATGTGTGGCTCATGTTTCAACAGCTTCAGCATATCACCTAGGAGCATGTTAGAAGTCCAAACTCTCGGAACCCAACACCTCTATGTACTGAATCAGAATCTGCATTTTAACAAGATTCCTCAGGATCCATATGTACGTTAAAATGAGGAGCACTGGTTTGGGGGTTAGGGGTAGATAATGATTTCAGATATAAACCTCCCAAGCCGAATTGGCTATTCAAATGCCTGCAAAAGACATGGAGGCAATGCAAATGTGACAAGAAAGTCAGACATAAAACCAGCGAGGAGTAGTGGTAAATGAGAAATATATTTTATAAATGTTCCATTTAAAATGGTGCAGAGGCCACATGTTTCTCGTTAATTATTGTCATTCAGGAAAGTCGATTCTAGATGTGTCAGACCTTCTGAATTTTAGGAGAGGAAATTTTTTTGCAGTTAAATTTTTAATTATTCACATGTTAGTAACCAATCACATTTTTAAACATTGTGTGAGCCTAGCAAATACATCTGCATGCTGCATCACTAGTTTGCAACCACTGTTTTGAGGGCTATCTTCACATTAAAGGAGAGTAAAGAAAACCAGACCTGAGGTATTTTTAATATTTTGGATAATTTTAGTAAAGTTTTTAAGAAGTCAATATCTTAATTATAACTGTGAAAAAGCTGCAAAGCTAACCTAAGGGGTGTCTCTGTGACCGCATTTAGTATAGAGAACTAGCGACAGCTTCCTTGAGAAAGTGAAATAATAGCTAAATTCTGATGGCTGAGAAAAAACAAAAATTAAACAAAGGAGAGTAGAAGTAGGCAAGGAGATGTGGAAAAGTTTCCAGGAGAGAAAACAGTGAACAAAGGCCTAAGAATGGAAAAAGTTAAGTGCATTTGAGGAATTGAAGAAAGGCCTGGTGACTTAAACTGGCTTGTCATTATGGCACAAAAGGGTTACATCATGAAATTCACTTTGTCCTCTTAGCATTGGCTTCTTTCGTAAAATAAATGTGGACAATTTTGTGACATAGAATATGATTGAGGATTTACCTGTACAAACATAACTTTACATTATCTTATTGGCCAACAAACTCCTCCTCCTATGGAAAGAAGCAATGAATGGATTCTAAAAAAGCATCTGAAATATTATAGTCCTATCTAACATTCTGATTCTAAATGAGGCCTCATTTTGAAGAAGGTTAAAGGCTTTACATTATCTGATTTCCTCAGTCAGCCTTCCATGTGCCTTGAAAACACTTTAGTGTGTCAGCAATGTGGTGCGAGTTAAAGGGACTAGTAAGTTTCTCCCTAAAGATATTTCTCTGTTGGCCTATCTAGTGCCAGAATCTTAACTACTGAATATCCAGTTCCTTCACACATAAAATATGCAAACCTTTATAATGTTATGATATGCAAGATGCAAGATAAGGTGTTTATAGTCCCGAGGAGATGCTGTTATCAATAAACATTAATTCCCCTTTTCTTGGACGTGAGGCCATATTTAAATAAAAGAAAAAGGAGCCAACAGAAATTACTTAAGGTAAACAGTGTAAAACAAGATGAAAGCAGGATTTTGAAAAATACAAATTCAGGGGCGCCTGGGTGGCTCAGTCGGTGAAGCGTCCGACTTCAGCTCGGGTCACCATCTCGCGGTCCGTGAGTTCGAGCCCCGCGTCGGGCTCTGGGCTGATGGCTCAGAGCCTGGAGCCTGTTTCCGATTCTGTGTCTCCCTCTCTCTCTGCCCCTCCCCTGTTCATGCTCTGTCTCTCTCTGTCTCAAAAATAAATAAACGTTTAAAAAAAATTAAAAAAAAAAAAAAAAAAAAAGAAAAATACAAATTCATAGTATACCCTAAGACAAGACATGAGACCTGGTGAAAGAAAATGATAAAAATTATATAATGGATATCTCCTTCTGTCAGTATTCTCAGTGTGTATCATTACTATATGTATAGCTACAATGGAACAGGGTAGTAAAACTTGAAGACATGTGTCAATGTCATACAAATTGCCCCATCTTATTAGATTTTTCATTGATTATAATATTATCTTGTTTTTCAAGGAAATAAAACCAATCCCTTTTTGTGTTTTTTATAACACATATATATGTACACACGTAAATACATGCATGTAACTGAAATCATCCTTATAGTTACTTTCCATCCTTTTTGTTGTTTCTTTTACTTCTAGGTAGAATTCTACCTTATAATTGTTTAAAGAATAGTCATCCTGCAGCATATTCCCTTTGGGGATGAATTCTAATGTCCTAGAGTGTGCTGAAAGGTACAGATTGATTATAACCTCTATTTACCTCGTGGATCAGTAAGTGATAAATCGCTCTCCTTTGGGCTCCACAAGGCTGCAATGCTGGCTGCAGCATATTCACCCTGGAGGGCACTGCTGAGCCTAAAATTACTTAGAAATGTTGGGAAGTTAGGTGCCTCATTTCAAGGAAGAAAGGAACCTTTTAAAAACTTTTTAATATGTATGCATCATATTTGCATCAGTAATTTTCTCTTTCGACTTCATACTCTCTTTTTTGAAAAGTCTGTCCTGGGAGGCTGAGAGCTATAGTGTTGATTTCAACATACAACTTTTCTATTTAAAAAAGTAGAAAATGGCACCTCTCTGTTTCACATCCACTCTTAAAAGTCCATGAATAAATGGATGAATGAACAATAGCAAGTAAGGAACTAGTGAATTGACTTTGTGGTTACATAAAGAATATTGTCATGCATTGGCTTAAATTCTGTTGGCATTTACTCCTTTACTTTTTTTTTTTTTTGGATGCATAAATGGCCAAGTTTGTTAGAAATGTGGAAGAATTTATATATAATGTCCTTAGAGTATGTATTTAATAAAGTTTATCTTAGCAGATACTCCAAACACACCTGTTTTTTGTTTATTAAATTATATTCCAGTTAGATTATTGCTTGTCTCAGAGCTTCCAAATATGATAAACAATTACACCGTAGTAATCCCAAGAGCTAAATGTGAAATTAATTCAACAAAGGAAGCCAAAAATTCCGTGACATCATGCTTGATGCCCCTGACAACTGAAGTGTACTTCACTACATGTCAGGACAATTGGCCAACCAGCAAGTGTGTAAGTTTTTCTTTTTTTTCCTGAATCCAAGTCCATATTTCCATAAAGCTTCCATATGAACTGATAATAACTGTCTCATATTTACTCTTTCATGTATCTATTTTTTTCATTTGTTCATTCTTTTTAAAAGCTTGCTATTTGAAAGACTTTATATGTTTGGTACTATGGCATAGTAAAAGTTAAAACAAATATGTATCTAGACCTCAGAGTACTTATAGTATTGTTGAGACATATTATGTTCTCAAAATACTATAAGGAAGAGTATATTGTAGTAGGGAGCATAGCTATACAATGAGGAGAAAACAGGCTTTGGGGAAGGTTACTTGGGTTCCTATTTTAGCCCCACTGTGCTATGAAAGTTTGTCAAAGTCTCTGTACTCCAGTTGCCTTCCTTATAAAATAGCAATAGAAAGAATACTTCCCTTATGTGTTGTTTTTGGGATTGAGACAACATATGAAAGGTCCTTAAAATAATGCCTAAGTTATAATGGCTAAATATATATTAAGGCTGCAAATAAATTTATTTCCATTTCGGACCAAAGAAGTTCACATTATATTCATGCATGATAATAAATTTTGTTTATTTTTTTTAATTCCAGTATTCTTTTTTTAAATTTTTAATGTTTATTCATTTTTTGAGAGAGAGAGAGAGAGAGAGAGAGAGACAGTAAGCGGCAGAGGGGCAGAGAGAGAGGGAGACACAGAATTTGAAGCAGGCTCCAGGCTCTGAGCTCTCAGCACAGAGCCCGATGCAGGGCTCGAACGCACAGACCACGAGATCATGACCTGAGTTGAAGTTGGACACTCAACTGACTGAGCCACCCAGGTGCCCCTTTAATTCCAGTGTTCTTAACATACAGTGTTATATTAGTTTCAGGTGTATAATATAGTGATCCAACAATTATTTACATTACTCGGTGCCCATCATGATAAGTTTGCTTTTTAATCCCCATCACTTATTTCACCCATCCTCCCCCAACCCACCATACACCTCCCCTATGGTAACCATCAGTTTGTTCTCTTTAGTTAAGAGTCTGTTTTTTTGGTTTTTACCTTTTTTCTTTGTCCACTTGTTTTTATTTTGTTTCTGAAATTCAACATATGAGTCAAATTATATGGTATTTGTCTTTCTCTGACTGACTTATTTCACTTAGCATTATACTCTCTCGATCCATCCATGTAGTGGCAAATGGCAAGATTTCATTCTTTTTTATGGCAGAGTAACACTCCATTGTGTGTGTGTGTGTATGTGTGTGTGTGTGACCTCTTCTTTATTAATTCAATAGGCATTTGGGCTACTTCTATACTTTGGCTATTGTAAATAACGCTGCAATAAACATAGAGGTGCACATATCATTTTCAATTGTTTATATATTTGAATTTTTTGTTTTTGTATTGTGGGGGTAAATACACAATAGTGGAATTACTGGATCATATGATAGTTCTATTTTTAATTTTTTGAGGAAACTGCACAGTAGCTGTTCCAGTTTTCATTCCCACCAAATGTGCATGAGTGTTCCTTTTTCTCCACATCCTCACCAACACTTGTTTCTTGTGTTGTGGATTTTAGCCATTCTGACAGGTGTGAAGTGATATCTCATTGTGGTTTTGATTTACATTTCTCTGATGACAAATGATATTGAACATCTCTTCATGTATCTATTAGACATCTGGGTGTCTTCTTTGGAGAAATGTCTGTTTAAGTCTTCTGTCCATTTTTTAATTGGATTATTTGTTTTTTGGTATTGAGTTATGTAAGTTCTTTATGTATTTGAATACTAACCCTTTATCAGAGATGTGATTTGCAAATATATTCTTTCAGTAGGTTGTTTTTTAGTTGTCTCTGGCGGTTACATTTGCTGTGCAGAAGCTTTTTATTTTGATATGGTCCCAATAGATTATTTTTGCTTTTGTTACCCTTGCTTTAAGTATCATGTCTAGAAAAATGTGCTATGGCCTATGTCAGATAAACTATTGCTGTGCTCTCTTCTAGGATTTCTGTGGTTTCATATTTCATGTGTAAGTCCTTAATGTATTTTGAGTTAATTTTTATGTATGGTGTAAGCCAGTGACCTAGTTTCATTCTTTTGCATGTTGCTGTTCAGTTTTCTGAACACCGTTTGTTTTTGTTTTTTAAGTTTATTTACTTATTTTTTGGGGGGGGGAGGTCAAAGGGAGAGGGGCAGAGAGAGAGGAAGAGAGAGTATCCCAAGCAGGTTCTACACCACCAGCACAAAGCCTGATGTGTGTAGTCAGATACTTAACCAACTGAGCCACCCAGGCACCCCTCACAACAATTTGTTGAAGAGACTATCTTTGTCCCATTGCATAGCCTGCCCTCTTTTTCATAGAGTAAATTACCATATAAATGTAGGTCTATTTCTGGGGTCTCTATTTTTTTAAAGATTTTATTTTATTTTAAGTATTTTAATTATAATTAATTTATTTAATTATAATTATTTTAAAGATTTTATTCATTTTTGAGAGAGAGAGAGAGAGGGAGAGAGAGAGACAGAGAAAGAAGCAGAGGCAGAGAGGGAGACACAGAATTTGAAGCAGGCTCCAGGCTCTGAGCTGTCAGCACACAGCCTGATGTGGATCAAACTCAGGAACAGCAAGATCTTGACCTAGGCCAAAGTTGACTGAGACACCCAGGCGCACCTGGTGTCTCTATTTTTGTTAAATGTTTATTTATTTATTTTCCGGGGGCAGGGTCAGAGAGATAGGGAGAGAGAGAATTCCAAGACAGAATCTGTCAGAGCAGAGCTTAACTTGTGGCAAAACTCATGAACTGTGAGATTATAACCTGAGCCGAAATCAAGAGTCAAATGCTTGACCAACTGAGCCACCCAGGTGTCTCCCACCCCCCGGGGTCTCATTTTGTTCTACTGATCCAAATTTTTGTGTGTGTGTATGGTGTAAGCCAGCGACCTAGTTTTATGCCAGTGTCTATTTTTGTGCTAGTACCGTAATGTTTTGATTACTATAGCTTTGTAGTATATTCGGAAACTGGGATTTTGGTACCTCCTAGTTTCATTTTCTTTTTCAAGATTTCTTGGGCTCTTTTGGTTTGTTTGTGGTTTGATATAAATTTTAGGAATATTTTTTCTAGTTCTCTGTAAAATGTTGGTATGTTGATAAGGATTGCATTAAATCTGTAGATTGCTTTGAGTAGTATGACCACTCTAACGATATTTGTTCTTCTAATAAGATAATAAATTTGGGGGCACCTGGGTGGCTCAGTCAGTTAAGTATCCAACTTCAGCTCAGGTCGTGATTTCGCGGTCTGTGAGTTCTAGCCCCACATCAGGCTCCCTGCTGACAGCTCAGAGCCTGGAACCTGCTTCCGATTCTGTGTTCCCCTTTTCTTTCTGCCCCTCCCCCACTCATGCTCTGTCTCACTCTTTATCTCAACAATAAATAAATGTTAAAAAAAAATAATAAATTTTAATAATTGGAATTTTTTTCCTTTAGTTAAAAAAAGACATTCAAACTTTCCATGCTATATACCCTGATAGTTGAGTATAGACATGTAAATAAGATAAGGTACGATTTCTAGAAATTAGATAAATTTCAAAATATCAAAATAAAATTATAAAATATTCATTTCCCTCATGTTCATTGTTTGTTAATACCTGCTAATTTATAAAATTGTTCATTCCATAGTGTAACATGATGCTAAAAATATCAGTTCTTCTGGAAGAGTGAAATGACTGTGACCTATATCCCTTCCAAGTTGAAAATAAGCCATATTGACATGTTTTTTTGAAAGCATATCTCAAAAGGGTAAGGATGAACGGGGTTGTGTTCCCTGAGTGTAGGGAGATGAAGAAAACTCAGAGCAACAACAACAAAAGGTGCTAGAGTAGTTCACCTGAGTGAAAAGAACTAGAGCTGTACGGAATCCAGTCTAGGGGCTACAGTTCAGGGTCCAGGAACCAGTAGCTGATATGAATGAATGCTAGAACGAGAGTTAAAGACAGAGTTGGAACACTGCAAAAAGCTGCTCATTAAATATGTGGTAGAATCTTGTTAAATGAAAGATTGTATATGAACTAGACTCTTTAAACTAAGGGAAGCGGGGCGCCTAGGTGGCGCAGTCGGTTAAGCGTCCGACTTCAGCCAGGTCACGATCTCGCGGTCCGGGAGTTCGAGCCCCGCGTCGGGCTCTGGGCTGATGGCTCAGAGCCTGGAGCCTGCTTCCGATTCTGTGTCTCCCTCTCTCTCTGCCCCTCCCCCGTTCATGCTCTGTCTCTCTCTGTCCCAAAAATAAATAAACGTTAAAAAAAAAATAAAAAAATAAAAAATAAAAAATAAAAAAAAAAAAATAAACTAAGGGAAGCATTTTACAAAATTAGATAGCCTGAATTCCTACATTGATATTTAAATCTAGGGAGATATTTAATTCTAGTTTTTGCAAATCAGAGCCCTGACAGAGTAGATTTTTCAAGGTTGCCTGGTTCAGGAAAGGCTTCTTAGAAATTGTTTAAAAGCAGTGATTCTCAAACCCTATATGCATGAGAACCACCTGGGGAACTGTTTTAAAAGTGATTCTTAATCTTAGCTGCACATTATTGTCATTTGTGGATAGTTTTTAAAAAAAATCTCATGCCGGGGCGCCTGAGTGGCTCAGTTGGTTAACCATCCAACTTCAGCTCAGGTCATGATCTTGCAGTTTGTGAGTTTGAGCCGCCCCCACCCCTCCCCCCACCCCTCGCCCCGCTTTGGGCTCTGTGCTCACAGCTCAGATCCTGGGGCTGCTTCAGATTCTGTGTCTGTCTCTCTGCCCCTCCCCCGTTCGCTCTCTGCCTCTTTCTCTCTCAAAAATAAATAAACATTAAAAAAATTTGTTTAAATATCATGCCCAACTGACACTCCAGACCCATTAACTCAGACTCTCTTAGGGTGGGACCCAAACATCACTATTTTTAAATCTCTATAAGTTATGCCATTTGACAGCTTAAGATGATATCTGGTATTTTCAAAGAGAAACCCTGGAGATTCTGATTCAGAAAAACTGTAGGAAAGCCCAGGTCCTTGCCTTTTAACAAGTATAATAGGTGTTTCTCATACAGATAGGTATAGAGATCCACTTTTAGAATTCTGGTTTCAAAAACACAATATGATTTCACAGGAGATTCTTAGAAACAAATAATCGTACACAGAGTATTTTAATCTATCAATTCCCAACAGTCCTGGTTCAGTTTTAAAGAGTTAAGGCATATTGTTCAAGAAAGAGGGGATCATATATCAGCAGAACAAGTTCATACCACAAGTTCTCAAAGAGCAGTGAGTGCACTCTGCTTAGTATGAGCCATGTGTATTTCTATACCTGGTGAGCTTATGGTTTCTCAAGTACAGTTTACATATACCCCATACCTAATTTCCCCTTTTTAAAGAACATGTTACATCAGTATGATACATTTCTTAACATTGTTGTTTTAATTAAAGAACCAAGGGGCGCCTGGGTGGCGCAGTTGGTTGAGCGTCCGACTTCAGCCAGGTCACGATCTCGCGGTCCGTGAGTTCGAGCCCCGCGTCAGGCTCTGGGCTGATGGCTCAGAGCCTGGAGCCTGTTTCCGATTCTGTGTCTCCCTCTCTCTCTGCCCCTCCAGAGTTCATGCTCTGTCTCTCTCTGTCCCAAAAATAAATAAACGTTGAAAAAAAAAAAAAAAGAACCAATATCAGTACTTTGTTATGAAAGTCTCTCTGCGCCTCCAGAGTTCATGCTCTGTCTCTCTCTGTCCCAAAAATAAACGTTGAAAAAAAAAAAAAAAAGAACCAATATCAGTACTTTGTTATGAAAGTCATGCTACTTACATTTTATTAATTTTTGGCTACTGTCTTTTTTTGTTTGTTTGGTTTTTGTTCCAGGATCCCCTCCAGGATGTCACATTGTAGTTAGTTGTAACATCTCCTTAGGCTCTTCTTAGTTTATGAAATTTCTCAGGTTTTACTTGTTTTTGATGAGTTTAAGGGGGTCGTGGTCAGGTATTTTGTAGAATGGAATTTGTCTGATAATTAGACTGGGAATATAGGTTTGGGGGAAGAAGAACACAAAGCTAATGGGCCATTTTCATCATATCAAGGGAATATGCTGTCAATGTAATAAAAGTTTATCTTGATCACTGGCTGAGGTAGTGTTGCTAGGTTTCTGCACTGCAATTTGCCCTTTCCCCTCCCTTTCTATACTGTACTTTCATACTGTACTCATTGGAGGAAAGTCACATGCATAGCCTATAGTAAGGAGTTGGGAACTATGTAGCCCTTCCTTAAGAGTGGAATGTTTACATGTGTTATTTGGAATTCTTCTGCACAGATTTGTCTCTTTTTTATTTATATATTCAATCATTTACTTATATCAATATGAAGTCATAGATATTTATTTTATACTTTAAGATACAACCTAAAAGTATTTTCTTTTGTTGCTCAAATTTTTTTCTAACTTTGTCCATTGGGAGAATTTTCATTTGGCTTCTATGTCCCTTTGACATACCCCAATCAATATGCAGTTTGTTTTTTATTTTGAGCACTTTATTTTGTTTTTTATTTTTATTTTGAGCACTTTCTTACTGTTTGGCACTACAAAAAGCTTCAAATTCATCTTGCATGTTTTCTGCTTCACCCTAGCATCAGCCATTTTTCTTTTAAAAAAAAATTTTTTTTTTCAACGTTTATTTATTTTTGGGACAGAGAGAGACAGAGCATGAACGGGGGAGGGGCAGAGAGAGAGGGAGACGCAGAATCGGAAACAGGCTCCAGGCTCTGAGCCATCAGCCCAGAGCCTGACGCGGGGCTCGAACTCACGGACCGCGAGATCGTGACCTGGCTGAAGTCGGACGCTTAACCGACTGCGCCACCCAGGCGCCCCAACATCAGCCATTTTTCAAAGGGGCCATTACTTTCATTGGAGGATGGTATTAGAAACCAAGATCTGGGTGCTAGTTGTGCTCATTAATACTGGAGGGTTGTTACATAAAGACTCTTGTTAGCTGACACATCAAGAAAATGTATGATGTGTGTATACTAATCCATGTATATACAAGTATCTACAAATATTTCTATATGTAACCATCTGCATCTATATCAAAATAAATATGAGTTCATATTGATATGTCCACCTCAAATCCTTCACTACCACATGAATCATTCTATTCTTCCCCCTTATCTCTATACCCCCATCCCAACCATGAGAAACATTGTTCCCACCATCTCCCATTCATTTACTTAATTGTCCAATTCCAGTAGGCATGCATATTGGTTCCAGAATTGTTACTGCATATTACCACAGAAAATAATTTTATCAGCCAAAGTACATTTTTATGTACAGTTCCACCTGCTTTTATTCTTAGATTAGGCTCACTTCCGAAGTTACTTATTAACTTAACAAGTAAGTCATCACCTTATTCCTGTCACCCCTTAGTGATGTTTCACACATTGGTAACACATTTAGATTCTTCATTCACATTCTGTATTACATTATGGGGTCCTCCAAACTCTTAAATTCCTCCCAAACTCCAAAACTCATTTTGCCAAATGCTTTACCTGTATTAATTAGTATTAACATATGATTTTTCTTCTTTAGCCTGTTAATGTGATAGATTACATCAAATTCATTTTGAAAGTTGAATTATACTTACGTACATGGACTAAGTCCCACTTGGTTGTGAGATATATATATATATATATACATATATATATATATATACACACACACACACACACATATAGTTTATATATGCATATGTATATATATATATATATATGTATGTGTGTATATATATGCATGTATATTTAATACATAGGTAGATTTAATTTGCTAATATTGTGTTCGAAATATTTGGAGGGCACCTGGTGGCTCAGTTGAGCATCTGACTTGGTTTCAGCTCAGGTTATGATCTCACAGTTCATGGGTTAGAGCCCTGCATCAGGCTCCATGCTGTCAGTACAGAGCCTGCTGGAGATTGTCTCTCTCTCTCTCTCCCTTTCTCTGCCACTCTCCTGATCTCTTTCTCAAAATAAATAAACTTACTTACTTACTTACTTACTTATTTATTTGCATTTTTGTCAATGACAGATAGTGATCTGTAGTTTTCCTTTCTTACAATGTCTTTTTCTGGTTTGAGTGTTAGAGTAATGCTGACATCATAGACTAAATTAGGAAGTATTCCCTCTATTCTATTTTCTTGAAATGATTGTAGACAATTGTAATATGCATCTAATGTTTGCATTTAATGCTCTAAATTTCCCTCTAAGCATTGAATTTGCTACATTCCACAAATTTTGATTGGTTGTATTTTCATATTTGTTTCGTTGAAACTTGGTTTTAAATTTCAATTGAGACTTCTTTGACCAATTTATTTTCAAATATTTGTTATTTAATTTCCAGAAGTTTTTTTAAATTCTTCAGCTATCTGCCTATTATTATATCTACTTTAATGCCATTGTGGCCTGAGAACATATTTTGTATGATTTCTATTCTTTTAAATCTATTAGTATGTTTCATGGGCTAGAATGTGGTCTATTTTGGTGAATGTTCTATGTAAACTTGAAAATTTGTATTCTATTGTTAGACTCTGTATTCAATAAATATCAATTAGGTACGTTGGTCAATAGTATTGTTTAGGTCACGTAAACTTGCACTAATTTTTTTCTCTCTTGATCTATGAGTTATTGGAAGAAGAATGTTGAAGTTTATAATTGTAATAATGGATTTGTGTATTCTTGCAGTTCTACCAGTTGTTATATATTTTGACACTTTGTTTTAGATGAAAACGTGTTAATAATTGCTGTCTTTTAGAATAATTTACCCTTTATCATTATGTTTTGTCCCTCTTACTCTTAATTATTTTTCTTGTTCTGAATTCTTCTTTGTTTTTAATATAGCCACTTCCACATTTGAAATTATTATTTTGATTAATATTAAAATGTATTTTTCACCATCTCTAAACTATCTATGTCTATATTTATAGGTTTTTATCAACAAATATAGTTGTTGGTTTTAATTCACTCTGAGAATCTCTGTGAATTGGTACATTTAGACAATTTAAATTACAAGTGATTATTCATATACTTCAACTGTATCTACCATGTTTGTAACTGTTTTCTTCTATTGACTGAGCCTGTTATTTGCTTCTTCCTCCTTTTTTTGTTTCTGCCTACTCTGGTTCTAATTTAGAATTGTATTTGATTGCACTTACCCTCATTTATTGCCATATTGACTATGTGTTTAATTTTTTTAAGTGATTGATCTGAACTTTGCAACATGCATTTACAACTGACCTAACTCCACAAGTAACTATTATATTTCAAAGTTAGGGTGGATATTTTATAACAGAGTGTTCCTAATTTTTCTCACCCATCACATAGGGCATTGTTCTCATTTATTTCATACCCATATGCTCCAATCACCCAATACATTGTGATTTCTGTTGCTTTGAATTATTGCCTATTTGATCAATTCAGAATGCACAGTGGCTGTTCCAGTTTTCATTCTCACCAAATTTACATGAGTGTTCCTTTTTCTCCACATCCTCACTAACACTTGTTGTTTCTTGTGTTGTGGATTTTAGCCATTCTGACAGGTGTGAAGTGATGTCTCATTGTGGTTTTGATTTACATTTCTCTGATGATGAGTGACGTTGAACATCTTTCATATGTGTGTTGGCCATCTGGATGTCTTTGGAGAAATGTCTGTTATGTCTTCTACCCATTTTTAATTGGATTATTATTTTTTTGGTGTTGAGTTGTGTAAGTTCTTTATGTATTTTGCATACTAACCCTTTATTGGAGATGTAATTTGAAAATATTTTCTCTCAGTTGGTAGGTTGTCTTTTAGTTTTGTTGTTTCATTTGCTGTTCAGAAGCTTTTTTTATTTTGATATGGTCCTAATTGTTTATTTTTGCTTTTGTTTCCCTTGCTTTAAGGAGTCATATCTAGAAAAATGTTGCTATGGCCTATGTTGGATAAATTATTGTCTGTGCTTTCTTCTAGGATTTTCATGGTTTCAGATCTCATGTGTGAGTATTTTGAGTTAATTTTTGTGTATGGTGTAAGCCAGTGATCTAGTTTTATTCTTTTGCATGTTACTATACAGTTTTCCCCACACCATTTGTTAAGAAACTGTCTTTGGGCCTTTGCATTTTCTTGCCCTCTTTTTCATAGATGAAATGACCATATAAATGGAGGTTTATTTCTGGGGTCTCTATATTGCTCTGTTGATCTATGTGTCTGTTTTTGTGCCAGTACCATACTGTTTTGACTATGACAGCTTTTTAGTATATCCTGAAATGGGAATTGTGATACCTCTAATTTCATTCTTCTTTTTCAAGATTGCTTTGATTATTTGGGGTTGCTTGTGGTTCCATACAAACTTTAGGATTATTTGTTCTAGTTCTCTGAAATATGTTGTTGGTACTTTAATAGGGATTACATTAAATCTGTAGATTGCTTTGGGTAGTATGTACATTCTAACAATAATTGTTTTTCCAATCATGAGTAGGGACTATCTTTCCATTGTTTGTGTCATCTTCAATTTCTATCAGCGGTTTATTAAAGGTCATTCACTTTCTTGTTTAAGTTTGTTTTTAGGTATTTTATTATTTTTGGTGCAATTTTAAGTAGGATTATTTTCTTAATTTCTCTTTCTGCTACTTAATTATTAGTGTATAGAAATGAATTATTAGTGTATAGAAATGCCATAGATTTCTACGTGTCCTATGTGTGTCCTATTATTTTACTGAATTCATTTTTTTAGTTCTAATAGTTTTTCAGTGGAGTCTTTAGGGTTTTCTGTATATAGTGTCATGTCATCTCCAAATAGTGAAAGTTTTACTTCTTCCTTACCAATTTGGATGACTTTTGCTTCTTTTTGTTGCCTAATTACTGTTGCTAGGATTTCCAGTACTATGTTGAATGAAAGTGGTAAGAGTGGACATCTTTGTCTTCTTTCTTAGGGGAAAAGCTCTTACCTTTTGAGTATGATGTGTTTTTCATATAAGGCTTTCATTATGTTGAGGTATATTCTCTCCCAACCTACTTTGTTGAGGGTTTTTATTACGAATGAATGTTGTATTTTGTCAAATGCTTTTTCTGCATCTATTGAAATTATCTTATGATTTTTACCCTTTCTCTTGTTGATGTGTTGTATCATGTTGATAGATTTGTGAATATTGAACCACTTTTGCATCCCAGGAATTAAGCCCACTTGATTGTGGGAATGGTTTTTAATGTATTGTTGTGTGAATGATTTTTCAATGTATTGTTGCAACAGTTTGCTAATATTTTGTTTAGGATTTTTGCATTTATGTTCATCAGAGATATTGGCCTGTAGTTTCTTTGTGTGTGTGTGTGTGTGTGTGTGTGTGTGTATGTGCATGTGTGCGTGCACACATCTTTATCTGGTTTTGGTATCAAGGTAGTGTTGGCCTCACAGGATGAATTTTGAAGCTTTCCTTTTCTATTTTTTTAAATAATTTGACAAAAATAAGTATTAACTCTTCTTTAAATGTTAGGTAGATTTCATATATGAAAGCATCTGGTCTTGGACTTCTGTTTGTTGGGAGTTTTCTGACTACTGATTAAATTTCTTGGCTTTTTTTAAAAAAATTTTTTCTTAATGTTAATTATTGAGAGACAGAGTATGAGCATGGGAGGGGCAGAGAGAGGAGGAGACACAGAATCTGGAGCAGGCTCCAGGCTCCAAGCTGTCAGCACAGAGCCTGACATGGGGCTCGAACCAACAAACTGCGAGATCATGACTTGAGTTGAAGTCGGATGCTCAACTGATTGAATCACACAGGCACCCCTAAATTTCTTTGCTTGTAGTATGTGTGTTCAAATTTTCTTTTTCTTCCTGATTCAGTTTTGGAAGGCTATATGTTTCTAGGAATTTATCCATTTCTTCTAGGTTGTCTAATTAGTTGTCATATATTTTTTATAATATGTTCTTATAATTCTTAGTATTTCTGTGGTGTTTATTGTTATTTCTCCTCTGTCATTTCTGATTTTATTTGAGTCCTCTCCCTCTCTCTTTCTCTTTCTCTGGCTTTTAATGAGTATGGCTGTCCATTTTTTAATCCTTTCGAAGAACTAGCCCTGGTTTAGTTGATCTTTCTATTGCTTTTATTTTTTAAAGTTTCTATTTCATTTATTTCTATTCTGATCTTTATTGTTTCCTTTTTTTTTTCTTTTCTATTTTTTTTTTAATTTACATCCAAATTAGTTAGGATATAGTGCAACAATGATTTAGGAGTAGATTCCTTAGTGCCCCTTACCCATTTAGCCCATCCCCCCCACCACCCCTCCAGTGACCCTCAGTTTGTTCTCCATATTTATGAGGCTCTTCTGTTTTGTCCCCCTCCCTGTTTTATATTATTTTTGCTTCTGTTCCCTTATGTTCATCTGTTTTGTCTCTTAAAGTCCTCATATAAGTGAAGTCATATGATATTTGTCTTTCTCTGAGCAACTAATTTTACTTAGCATAAAACCCTCCAGTTCCATCCACATAGTTGCAAATGGCAAGATTTCATGCTTTTTGATTGCCAACTAATACTCCATTGTATATATATATACCACATCTTCTTTATCCATTCATCCATTGAGGGACATTTGGACTCTTTCCATATTTTGGCTATTGTTGATAATGCTGCTATAAACACTGGGGTGCATGTGTCCCTTCGAAACAGCACACCTGTATCCCTTGGATACATGCCTAGTAGTACAATTGCTGGTCGTAGGGTAGTTCTATTTTTAGTTTTTTTGAGGAAACTTCATACGGTTTTCCAGAGTGGCTGCACCAGCTTGCATTCCCACCAGCAGTGCAAAAGAGATCCTCTTTCTCTGCATCCTCGCCAACATCTGTTTTTGCCTGAATTGTTAATGTTAGCCATTCTGACAGGTGTGAGGTGGTATCTCATTGTGGTTTTGATTTGTATTTCCCTGATGATGAGTGAAGTTGAGCATTTTTTCATGTGTCGGTTGGCCATCTGGATGTCTTCCTTGGAGAAGTGTCTATTCATGTCTTTTGTCCATTTCTTCACTGGATTATTTGTTTTTTTTGGTGTTGGGTTTGATAAGTTCTGTATAGATTTTGGATACTAACCCTTTATCTGATATGTTGTTTGTAAATATCTTCTCTCATTCTGTTGGTTGCCTTTTAGTTTTGCTGATTGTTTCCTTCACTGTGCAGAAACTTTTTATTTTGATGAGGTCCCAGTAGTTCATTTTTGCTTTTGTTTTCCTTGCCTCGAGAGACATGTTGAGTAAGATGTTGCTATGGCCAAGATCAAAGAGGTTTTTGCCTGCTTTCTCCTCGAGGATTTTGATGACTTCCTGTCTTACATTGAGGTCTTTCATCCATTTTGAGTTTATTTTGTGTGTGGTGTAAGAAGGTGGTCCAGGTTCATTCTGCATATCACTGTCCAGTTTTCCCAGCACCACATGCTGAAGAGACTGTCTTTATTGCATTGGATATTCTTTCCTGCTTGTCAAGATTAGTTGGCCATACGTTTGTGGGTCCATTTCTAGGTTTTTTATTCTGTTCAATTGATCTGAGTGTCTGTTCTTGTGCCAGTACCATACTGACTTGATGATTACAGCTTTGTAGTATAGCTTGAAGTCCAGGATTATGATACCTCCTGCCTTGGTTTTCTTTTTCAAGATTGCTTTGGCTATTTGGGGTCTTTTCTGGCTCCATGAAAATTTTAGGTTTGTTTGTTCTAGCTCTGTGAAGAATGCTGGTGTTATTTTGATAGGGATTGCATTGAATATGTGGATTGCTTTGGGTAGTATCAACATTTTAACAATATTCGTTCTTCTTATCCAGGAGCATGGAATCTTTTTCCATCATTTGGTTTCTTCTTCAATTTCTTTCATAAGCTTTCTATAGTTTTCAGTGTATATATTTTCACCTCATGTTAGATTTATTCCTAGGTATTTTATGGTTTTTGGTGCAATTGTAAATGGGATCGATTCCTTGATTTCTCTTTCTGTTGCTTCATTGTTGGTGCATAGGAATGTAACCGATTTCTTTGTGTTGATTTTATATCCTGCAACTTTGCTGAATTCATGAATTAGTTCTCCCAGTTTTTTGGTGGAATCTTTTGGGTTTTCCATGTAGAGTATCATGCCATCTGCAAAGAGTGAAAGTTTGATGTCCTCCTGAGCGATTCGGATGCCTTTTATTTCTTTGTGTTGTCTGATTGCAGAGGCTAAGATTTCCAATACTATGTTGAATAACAGTGGCGAGAGTGGACATCCCTGTCTTGTTCCTGACCTTAGGGGGAAAGCTCTCAGTTTTTCTCCATTGAGGATGATATTAACATTGGGTCGTTCATATATAGCTTTTATTATCTCGATGTATGTTCCTTCTATCCCTACTTTCTTGAGGGTTTTTATCAAGAAAGGATGCTGTATTTTGTCAAATGCTTTCTCTGCATCTATTGAGAGGATTATATGGTTCTTGCCCTTTCTTTTATTGATGTTATGAATCATGTTAATTGTTTTGCAGCTATTGAACCAGCCCTGCATCCCAGGTATAAATCCCACTTGGTGTTGGTGAATTATTTTTTAACGTATTGTTGCATCCGGTTGGCTAATATCTTGTTGAGGATTTTTGCATCCATGTTCATCAGGGAAATTGGTCTATAGTTCTCCTTTTTAGTGGGGTCTCTGTCTGGTTTTAGAATCAAGGTAATTCTTGCCACATAGAAAGAGTTTGGAAGTTATCCTTCCATTTCCATTTTTTGGAACAGCTTCAAGAGAATAGGCATTAACTCATCCTTAAATATTTGGTAGAATTCCCTTGGAAAACCATCTGGCCCTGGACTCTTGTTTTTTAGCAGATTTTTGATTACTAATTCGATTTCTTTTCTGGTTATGGGTCTGTTCAAATTTTCTATTTCTTCCTATTTCAGTTTTGGCAGTGTATATGTTTCTAGGAATTTGTCCATTTCTTCCAGATTGTCCATTTTATTGGCATATAATTGTTCATAATATTCTCTTATTATTGTTTTTATTTCTGCTGTATTGATTGTGATCTCTCCTATTTCATTCTTGATTTTATTTATTTGGGTCTTTTCCTTTTTACTCAAGCTGGCTAGTGGTTTATCAATTTCGTTTATACTTTCAAAGAACCATTGATCTGTTTGTTGTTGTTGTTGTTTTGATAGCATTAATTTCTGCTCTAATCTTTATTATTTCCTGTCTTCTGCAGGTTTAGGGTTTTATTTGCTGTTCTTTTTCCAGCTCCTTAAGGCATAAGGTTAGGTTGTGTATCTGAGATCTTTCTTCCTTCATTAGGAAGACCTGGATTGCTATATACTTTCCTCTTATGACCACCTTTGCTGTGTCCCAGAGGTTTTGGGTTGTGGTGTTATCATTTTCATTGACTTCCATATACTTTTTAATTTCCTCTTTAACTTCTTGGTTAGCCCATTCATTCTTTAGTAGGATGTTCTTCAGTCTCCAAGTATTTGTTACCTTTCCAAATTTTATCTTGTGGTTGATTTTGAGTTTCATAGTGTTGTGGTCTGAAAATATGCACGGTATGATATCGATCTTTTTGTATTTGCTGAGGGCTGATTTGTGTCCCAGTATGTGGTCTATTCTGGAGAATGTTCTGTGTGCACTGGAGAAGAATGTATATTCTGTTGCTTTAGGATGAAATGTTCTGAATATATCTGTTAAGTCCATCTGGTCCAGTGTGTCATTCAAAGCCATTGTTTCCTTGTTGATTTTTTGATTAGATGATCTGTTCATTGTTGTGAGTGGGGTGTTGAAGTCTCCTACTATTATGGTATTACTATCGATGAGTTTCTTTATGTTTGTGATTAATTGATTTATATATTTGGGTGCTCTCACATTTGGTGCATAAATGTTTACAACTGTTAGGTCTTCTTGGTGGATAGACCCCTTGATTATGATATAATGCCCTTCTGCATCTCTTGATATAGTCTTTATTTTAAAGTCTAGATTGTCTGATATAAGTATGGCTACTCTGGCTTTCTTTTGTTCACCATTAGCATGATGGATGGTTCTCCATCCCCTTACTTTCAGTCTGAAGGTGTCTTTAGGTCTACAGTGGGTCTCTCGTAAACAGCATATAGATGGATCTTGTTTTCTTATCCATTCTGTTACCCTATGTCTTTTGATTGGAGCACTGAGTCCATTGACATTTAAAGTAAGTACTGAAAGACATGAATTTATTGCCATTATGATGCTTGTAGAGTTGGAGTTTCTGGTGGTGTTCTCTGGTCCTTTCTAATCTTTGTCACTTTTGGTATGTATGTATGTATGTGTGTGTATGTATGTATGTATGTATGTATTTTTTTTTTCATCTTTTCTCCCCTCAGAGAGTCTCCCTTAAAATTTCTTGCAGGGCTGGTTTAGTGGTCACAAACTCCTTTAATTTTTGTTTGTCTGGGAAACTTTCATCTCTCCTTCTATTTTGAATGACAGTCTTGCTGGATAAAGAATTCTTGGCTGCATATTTTTCTGATTCAGCTCATTGAATATATCCTTCCAGTCTTTTCTGGCCTGCCATGTTTCTGTGGATAGGTCTGCTGCAAACCTAATCTGTCTTCCCTTGTAGGTTAGGGACTTTTTTTTTCCCTTGCTGCTTTCATGATTCTCTCCTTGCCTGAGTGTTTTGTGAATTTGACTATGATAGGCCTTGTTGATGGTCAGTTTTCATTGAATCTATTGGGGGTCTTCCGTGCTTCCTGGATTTTGAGGTCTGTGTCTTTCCCCAGGTTAGGAAAGTTTTCTGCTATGATTTGCTCACATAACCCTTCTACCCCTTCTATCCCTTCTTCCTCTTCTGGGACCCCTATGATTCTGATGTTGTTCCTTTTCAATGAGTTGCTGATTTCTCTAATTCTTAAATCATGCTCTTTTGCCTTTTTCTCCCTCTTTTTTTCTGGTTCATTATTCTCCATAAGTTTGTAGTCTAATCGCTGATTCTCTGTTCTGCTTCATCCATGTTTGCTGCTGTGGCATCCATTCACGTTTGTAGCTCAGTTATAGCATTTTTTTATTTCATCCTGACTAGCTTTTACTTCTTTTATCTCTGCAGAAAGGGATTTTAATCTATTTTCAACTCCAGCTAGTGTTCTTATTATCTTGATTTTAAATTCTGGTTCAGACATTTTGCTTTTATCTGTGTTGGTTAAGTCCCTGGTTGTCGTTTATCCATGCTCTTTCTTTTGGGGTGAATTCCTTCATTTTGTCAATTTGAAGGGAGAATAGGAATTAATTAAGTAGAAAAATTAAAATTGAAAATATATTAAAATTGAAAAAATATTAAAATGAAAAATTAAACACACAGACTCATACATACACACACACACACACACACACACACACACACAGACACAAATTGAATAAATGATGCTAGATCCCAGGTGTGTTTTGATCTGGGTGTTGAAAGTGGTTTGATAGATTTGAGAAAAAAGGCGGGTGGGGGGGAAGGAAATCATTTGAGAATTTGAAAAAAATGAATGCACTGAAGTAGACTAAAATGAAATGATGGAATTAAAATAGAATTTGAAAAAACTTTACACAAAAGTAAAGAATATAGTAGAAAAAATAAAGAAAAATATTTTTAATAAAAATTAAAAATAAAAACAAATTTTTTCTCTTTCTATATTCAAGAGAAAGAAAAGAAATGAAAGAAAAAAAAGAAAAGGAAATTGTGTAAAATTTGAAGAAGTGAATACACTGTAGTAGACTAAAATAAAATGGAGGTAAACTATAATTTGAAAAAATACATAAAAGTAAAAAATATAGTAAAAAAATTAATGAAAAATATTTTTAATAAAAATTGAAAATAAAATTGATTTTTTTTCTCTTTCTGTATCTAAGAAAATGAAAAGAAGGGAAAAGGAGAAAAAAAGAAAGAAAATTGAATAGATGGACATGCTAACAGATTGAAGTACGACTGAAATTACTTCATTTTCCGCTAGAAGTCAGACTGTGAAGTGCTTTATTGTCCATAAACTAAGCAGGCAGTGAGACTTGTCTTCTTGAAGAGTGAGGTTGGCCCAGTTGGGTGGGGCTTAGTGTAATGGCTCTGTTCTCCACTAGACGGCGCTGCTAGCCTACTGGGGTAGATTGTTGGGGTGCTTGTAGGTGCTTATGTGCATGTGCGGGAGGGTGAAAATGGTGTCACCCAGCTACCCAGTCTCTAGTATCGGAACTCTGTTCTCCCCAATCAGCTATCACACACCCTTCCTCTGTCTTCAGCTTTCGTCCACTCCCTGCTTTTACACAGTCCGTGACCAAGCCCCAGGCAGTACCTCTCTTCCAAGTTTTGTCTCAGATGCAGCTGTTTTCCCCAGCCCCTTACTTCTGAAGGACTGTGGCTTTGACCTGTTCCTCTGCGGGAGGGTCTCACTGAGCAATGGCCAAAAATCAGCAGCCAGGAACATTTGCTGGACTGAACTGCTGCTGGTGCCCTGAGACTGTGGCCAGGTGCCAGCCTGCCCCAGAAAAAGTTCGCAAGATAGTGTAGCAACAGCATTTCAGGGATTATGGAAAATCACAACACACATCTGGCACCAGGCTTCACTCTTAAGGACCTTGTTCCAGCACCAGCGAATGTGGCCATTCTCTGGGGTCTGCTGGGACCAGGTGGTTTCAACAGTCTCTACCAAATGTCCTTCCAGCGGTGGAACCGCTTTTCCACGTGTGGCCCGAGAATCTCCCGGACCCCATCCTGTTCCTGGGGATTCACCCTTCCTACCAGAGCACTGCCAGGTATGGAGCTGCAGAGTTGCAGACTTTGTGCTCCCCTTGTTTACAGTCTTAATGGAATTTAAACCACTCCTTTCTCCTTTCTCCCTTTTTAGTTTAGTCCCTGCGGCTGTTTCCAATTTTCCACTTTCTCTCCAGCTGCTTTTTGGGAGGGGTGCTTTTCTTGTGTTCTCCCCCCAACCCTGGTCTCTGTCCTCTCTCTGCCTGCAAAAGTGGCTACCTGCCTGCCATGGCTTCTCGCTCCCCAAGTTCACCTCACCGCACCGCATACCTGCTGAATTCTGTGGTTCAGGTTGTGCAGATTATTGTGTTAATCCTCAAATCAGTTTTCTAGGTGTACAGGATGGTTTGGTGTTGGTCTCACTGTATTTCATGGATGCCAGACGCACAAAAAACTTCCATGCTGTTCCGCCCTCTTGGCTCCCTCCCCTTTATTATTTCCCCTTTCTCCCAGTTTGCAGTTTTATTTGCTCTCTTCTTCTGGCTCCTTTAGGACTAAGGTTAGGTTTAGATTTTTCTTGCTTCTTGAGATAGGCATGTATTGCCATAATCTTCCCTTTTAGGGTAGCTTTTGCTGCATCCCAAAGATTTTGAATCTTTGTTTTCATTTTCATTTGTCTCCATGTATTTCTTTTTCTCTTTACTTTCTAGGTTGACCCATTCATTGTTTAGTAGCATGCTATTTAACCTCCATGTATTTATTTTATTGTGGTTGATTTCTAGTTTTATAGCATTGTATTCAGAAATATGCATAATATGACTTCAGTCTCTCTGAATCTGTTGAGACTTTTTTTTTTTTTTTCTTTTTGGGTCCTCCCTGTGATCTATTCTGTAGCATGTT
Organism: Leopardus geoffroyi; assembly: GCF_018350155.1. Taxonomy (NCBI): domain Eukaryota; kingdom Metazoa; phylum Chordata; class Mammalia; order Carnivora; family Felidae; genus Leopardus; species Leopardus geoffroyi. The sequence continues at coordinate 97,008,825 of NC_059336.1, read as the reverse complement.
CCCTCTACACTTGAAAGGAGTGTATATTCCGGTATTTTAGGATGGAATGTTCTGAATATATATGGTAGATCCATCTGGTCCAATGTGCCATTCAAAGCCACTGTTTCCTTGTTGATTTTCTGTTTGAATGATTTATCCACTGATGCAAGTGGCATGTTAAAGTCCCTGACTGTTATTGTATTATTATCACTTAATGTTTTCTGATAACTCCTTCATGTTTGTTAATAGCCACCTTATGTATGTATTATATATCATGTTGGGTGCATAGGTGTGTATAATTGTTATATCTTCTTTTTGGATGGTCTCTTCTATGATTATATAGTATCCTTCTTTGTTTTTTGTTATGGTCTCTGTATTAATGTCTGTTTTGTTCGATATAAGTATTGCTTTTCATTTCCATTTGCATGATAAATATTTCTCCATCCCTTCATTTTCAATCTGCATGTGGATTTAGGTCTGAAATGAGTCTATGTAGACAGCATAGAGATGGATCTTGCTTTTTTTATCCATTCTCTCACCCTGTGTCTTTTGATTGTAGCACTTAGTCCATTTATATTCGAAGTAACTATTGATAGATATGTACTTATTGCCATTTTGTTACTTGCTTTACAGTTCTTCTCTGTTCCTTTCTTTGTCTCTCCTCTCTTGTGGTGTTATGGCTTCCTATACTGATAGCTTGGATTCCTTCGCCTTTATTTTTGTATATCTATTACCAGTTTTTGATCTGTGGTTACCACTAGGTTTATATATAACATCTTATGCATATAGCAATCTGTATAGTAAGTTGATTGTCACTTAAATTTAAATACAATCTAAAAGCACTAAAATTTTTCCCTCCCTTCCCATGTTTTAGGTGTATGATATCATATTTTACATCCTTTTATTTTGTGAATTCCTTGAAAATTTTTATTGATATGCTGATCTGACTGCTTTTGTGCTTCCTACTTACTCCTACACTTATGGTCTTTCCTTTCCACTCAAAGAACCCTCTAACATTTCTTGTAAGGGAGCTTTAGTGGTGATGAATATCTTTAACTTTTGTTTGGGAAACTTTCTCTCTCCTATTCTGAAGTATAGTCTTGCTGGATAGAGTTTTCTTGATTGCAGGCTTTTTTGTGTTTTTTCTTTCTTTTAGCATTTTGTATATATCTTGCCACTCCCTTCTGGCCTGCAAGTTTCTCCTGAAAACTCAGTTGATAGCCTTATGGGGTTTCCCTTGTATATAACTGTTTTCTTTTCTCTTGATGCTTTTAAAATTCTCTTTTTGTCACTACTTTTTGCCATTTTAATTACTGTGTGTCTTTGTGTAGACCTCCTTGGATTGATTTTCTTGGGAGCTCTCTATGTCTCCTAGATCTGGATTTCTGTTCCCTTCTCCAGATTTGGGAAATTTTCAGCTATTAATTCTTCTAGAAAATTTTTTGCCCTCTTTTCTCTCTTTTTTCAGATCCCTATAATGCAAATGTTATTATGCTTGATGGTGTCACTGAGTTTTCTTAACCTATTCTCATCTCTTACCTCATGGCACGCTTTACCATTTTTTTCCTGAAAGCCAAACATGATGTATCTGGTAATTGGAAGTAAAAGAAATAAGCTTTTAGTTCCTGGAAGTGAAATATATAGGATTTATGTTAATGCGGCTAGGAATTAGACTGTGTTAAATATTTACCATAGCTGTGCAAGCCACATGCCTCAAATTCCTCTAGGTCCTTGGTGTGTGTTTGTTTTGTTTTTGTTTTTGTTTTTGGTGTGTGTGTGTGTGTGTGTGTGTGTGTGCATGTGCATGTTCCCTATGGTCTTCATGTTTTCCTAAGAACCTCTTTTTATAGGGATTCTCAGCTTTATAGTTCTTTCAGGACTAATCCACTGTTATCCTGGAGCCCGGTTGATTTGATGGGGTGGTATGGGGGAAGGAAAGTGCTCTTTAGCCTTATTATTAAATCTCTGGGTTTTAGTAGGCCTGTGTCTCTCTGCATGCACTGTGGACTGTGACCACACAGGTATTTTTTGTTTGTTTGTTTATTTGTTTGTTTGTTTGTTTGTTTTAACCTTTTCCCTCCTTGGCTGAAACACAGGTTAATGGGAGCTAGAGTTGTTTGATTTTCATTCCACATAAGTGAGTTACACTCTGATAGAGTTGTGGTTTTTTTGTTTGTTTATTTTTTTTGTTTGTTTTTCTCCCCTTGAGAGTGATCCTATATTATGCAGAACCCTCTCGAAGTATTTCAAAATGGTTTATTCTCCTTCATCTGCTACAGAACTGAGGGGATTTTTTCTTGGCTCTTTCTTGTGAGAATCTTGTGATGTTTCTAGAGATAAAACACTCAAAAGTATATAGAATGTTCTCAAATTCATGGTGATCCATACTCAGCTTTCAGGAATTTAAGGATATTACTGTTTCTGTGTTCCTACTGTTTGTACTTCTTGTATTTTTTAGTCCAGGTCATACTATCTTATCTGTAATTATCTGTATTTGCCTGATAAGTCCAAAGCATTGATTTTCATTTTGTTTAGCTTTTTCTTATTATAGGTACAGGAGTGATGGGTTCCTACTTTTTTTTTTTCATGTCAGACCTGAAAGCAGATATCCCCTATGTATTGTTTTTATAGGTAAAAATATTGCTTTTTAATAAATTCCATGAAAGAAATGTATCACCACTTAGAAAATTTGATAAATGTATGTATTTTTAAAAAAGAAAATTAAAAAAAAAACTATCATCATATCATTGACAGATAACTATTATTGTCCAAGAAAAGATTACATTGTTACAGATCACCCTCCTGCTAAAACCATTTTTTGTTTGTTTGCTTACTTGTTTTGATTGTTTAAAGGCATAATGAGATTTAGAGGTAATGACATTTAGGTGCTGAAAATGCAGAGAAAGAAGTTCTACACAGGTGAGGCAGACTTTGGGGAGATACATTTCACATTGGAGGATTTGCCAATTATGAAATTGGTAGTTAGAGGCTGAGAAGGTAAGTAGATCTTTCAGAGATGATGGAAAACATTAGACGTCAGCACCTCCCGAGTAGAAGATATCCCAGTAAGCACCTAGACTGTCAAATGAGATCTCACAGGAATATGAAAGTATAATAAGAATGAAAAGAAAATAGGGGCGCCTGGGTGGCTCAGTCAGTTAAGCGTCCGACTTCGGCTCAGGTCATGATCTCACGGTCCGTGAGTTTGAGCCCCGCTTCGGGCTCTGTACTGACAGCTCAGAACCTGGAGCCTGCTTCGGATTCTGTGTCTCCCTCTCTCTCTGACCCTCCCCCCATTCATGTTCTGTCTCTCTCTGTCTCAAAAATAAATAAACATTAAAAAATTTTTTTTAAAGAATGAAAAGGAAACAAATCAAAACTGAAAACTAGAACTTGAATGATCTTAACCCATTAATTTGTACTGAATGATATGCTCCTCATATGGCTATCTGCCAGAAGCCAAAGTATCTTTCCAGATTTTAATACATAATATCTAGAATTTCATTAAAACCAATCAGGAATAAAATAAAGTACAACTTGACCACAAATCTAGAAAAATAAGAGATTATAGAAATAGATACATAGGAATTTCAAATAATAGAGGAATAAGATATACAGTAAAATTATTATGGTTATTATTTTAAGGAATTAAAGTTCAACATGAAGAGTTTTGTTAAATAATTGGAAAAATATAGAAAAAGAAATAATATCTATAATTGAAATAATACGTTGCTAATGTTAGGAATACGGTATGTGTGTAAAATTACAAATCAGACCTAGCAGAAGAAATAATTATCTAGAATATTGAACAGAAGCAAATATACAAACTGAAATACATATAAGAAAGAGGATATTAAAATGATAAAGACATGTGTCATGGTCTAATATTAAATGTAGTTTGAGTTTCAATAGGAGAAGAGAGATATTTTTGAAGATATAATGGCTAATGATTTTTCAAAAACTGTTAAAAGACATCAAAAATCAGAAAGGCATTACTGACAGAAAGCTGGGTAAATGCATCCCTAATAACATCACAATAAATGTTAATATATTAAATTTAAAACCCAATAGTAAGTAATTCTGTTACAAATTAAATATTATATGAAAGGGCACAGATTATATTGAGCAACTGCACTAAAAAAAAATCAATTATCTATTGCTTACAGGAGATATACTTAAATATAAGGACCTAGAATTGTTAGAAGATTACAAAATGATGTATCATGGAAACACTCTCCAAAAATGAATCTTGTGGATCTATACTACTATCAGGCAGGACTTTTTTAAGTTAAGATCACCACTAAAGACAAGGAACAATTCATAAAGATAAAAAATTTGTTCTATTTTAGTGATAAAAAGTACTAAATTGTACACAATATATCATTGAAATATACAAAGGAAAACTGGCAAAATTAAAAGGAAAATAAACAAATCCATGAAAATAAGGAGAGATTTTAATGAACCCTTTTCTATAGTAAGTGGTCAAAAAACCTGAAAATTAAAAAAAATAAAGATTTTATGAGATACCAAACTTTTAATAAAGTACATCTAAATTAAATGCATGTAATGCTGCATGCAATGACTTCAAAATAAACATTTTCTTTCAATAGAATACATATCATTTAGAAAATTGGCCCTTCTGGACTATAAGGGAATCTTAGAAAATTTTTAAAGGATGGAAATAATATATTATCAATTTCCATATGACCAAAAATAAAATATTCTAACCATCACATAGATCAAATAAAAATTCATCATTTGAATTAGACAATTTATTTTCTTGATATATGAATTTATCACTGTGAACTTCTTAGAACTGTTTTTTCTGCATTCTGTAAGTTTTGGTTTCCATTGCATTTTCATTTTTGTTTGTCTCAAGATTTTTTTTTCCTTTTGATTTATCTTTGATGCATTTGTTGTTCTGGATCATGGTGTTTAACTTCCATGTAATTGGGAATTTTCCAGTTCTCTTATTATTGATTTCTAGTTTCATTCCATTGTGTTCAGAAATGATACTTCATATAATTTCTTTCTCCTGAATTTTTGAGAATTGTTTTGATACTTCACATATGCTCTATCCTAGAAAATGTTCTGTGTACACTTGAGAGGTGTATGTATTCTGCTATCATCCATAGTATGTTGTATCTATGTTGTTACAACCATTTAATCTATGGTGTTCATATCCACTGTTTCCTTTGTGATTTTCTATCTGGATGATCTATCCATTTTTGAGAGTGGAGTGTCAGTTTCCAAATAGTACAGTATTGTCATTCAGTTTCCCTTTATCTTTCTCTTAGTATTTGCTCTGTATATTTAGGTGCTCTGATGTTGATCCATAACCATTTACAATTTTTATCTTCTTGATGGCTTGATCACTATATAATTATCTTTATAAAATGACCTTCTTTGTTTCTTTTGACCATTTTAACTTAAAGTCCATTTTTTCTGACAAAAGTATAGCTCCCCTGCTTTGTTTTGTTACCATTTCCTTGAAATATCTTTTTCCATTCCTTCACTCCCAATCTACATGTCATGTCAATCTACATGTCTTTCATTTAAAGCTAAATGAGTTTCTTTGATGGAGCATATTGTTGAATCTTTTTGTTGTTTCCTATTCAGCTATACTATGTCTTTTTATTGGAGAATTTAATTTAGATTTAAAGTTATTAATAGTTAAGAGCTTATTATTGCCATTTTGTTAATTGTTTTTCCTGACTGTTTTGTAGGTCCTCTGTTTCTTGTTTCCCCTCTTACTGCCTTCCTTCATGATGTGATGAATTTTTGTGGTGGTATGCTTTGACTCCTTTTTCATAGATATTTTTTTCTGCCTACTGTAGGTTTTTCATTTGTGGTTACCATGAGGCTTATATAAAATATATTTAAAACATCATATTTTAAGCTGAATACAAGTTAATTTCAAAAGGATAGAGAAACTTTATACTTTTAACTACCCCTATTGACATTTTAGATTAATGATGTTATAATGTACATCTCTCTCTCTCTCTCTCTTTTTTGTATTACGTATCCAATGACAATTTATTCCAGTAATGGTGATTTTAACATGATTTTTAACTTTTAAGTTAGAGTTGTGAGTGAATGAACCACCATTATAATATTAGAGAATCTAACATTGACTATATAATTACCATTACCAGTGACTTTTACACATTCCTATATTTTCTGTTGTTAATTAGCATCCTTTTATTTCTGCTTGAAGAATGCTCTTGAGCATTTCTTGCCAGGAAATTCTAGTTTAGGTGTACACCCTCAGTTTTTTTTTTTTTTTTTTTTTTGGATTGGGAGTTTTTAAATTTACTTATGTATGGCTTTATTGTGCATAGTATTCATAGTTAAAAGTGTTTTTTTTTTCAATATATATATATATATATATATATATATATATGTATATATAATGTTGATAATATTATATATATACCATTCTACTTTTTCCCTGGCCTGCAAAATTTCTGTTGAGAAATCCCCTCTTAATGGGGGTTTCTTTGTATGTAATGAATTGTTTTTCTCTTGCTGGTTTCCAAATTCTTGTTTTCTTTGACTTTTGGTAATTATAATGTGCCTCAGTCCAGCCCTTTGAGGGTTCACCCTATTTGGGGGTCCTTTGGTCCTCACGAATCAGCATATCCACCTCTCTCCACATTTGAGAAAATTTTAGCTATTCCTGTTTTAAATAGACTTTCAGTCCATTTATCTTTCTCTTCTCTTTTTGTGATTGCCATAGTGCATACATTGCTCCTTTGAATGTGCCCCATTAGTCTAGTATACTTTCTTCACTCTTTATATCTTTTTTTCATTTTTCCTCCTCTGACTGTATAATTTTATATGACTTATCCTCTAGGTCACTGTTTTTTTTTTTTTGTTTGTTTGTTTTGTTTTTATTCTGGTTGCTCTAGTATGATTTTGAAGTCTTCTATAGAATTCTTCAGTTCGGTCATTGTATTTCTTCAGTTATAAGGTTTTTTTTTCTTCTTCTTTTTTTTTAATAATTTAAAAATCTCTGTTGAACTGCGCATTTGACCCATGCATTGGTTTCCTAGTTTCATTTAGATGTCTGTTTGCATTTCCTTGTTATTTCACTCAGCCTCTTTAGAGGATTATTCCTAATCATTTTAAGATACTTTTTAGATGTCTGTTTCTTTTGTGTCGCTTATTGGAGCTTTATTATTTTCTTTTTGGTAGTTTCATGTTTAACTGGTTTTTCATGATCCTTATGTTCTTGCACTTATACGTGTGCATTTGAGTAAAAGTTTCCTTTTCCAAATTCCAGATTCTCTTTGGAAGAGACATTCGTTCATCAGTCACCTCAGTTTGGGGTTAGCTGGTAGCATCCTGGAGCAGGTAGGGCTTTCTATCAGGGTTTCTATCTGGGTGAGGCCACTGCCTATGCTTTGAGGTGGGAATGGGTGTGCCACTGGCTGAACTCTGTGATTTGGTAGGTGTGCTGATTAGGCTCCGTGTTTATGTGGGGCTGTAGGGTACACTTCCTGGTCAGGTACAGCTGCTGGCTATGCTCCGTGGTTATATGGGACCACTGGCTGAGCTTTGCAATCACTTCTGATTGGATGAGGTCACTGGCTATCTTCCTTACCATGGCAATGCCACTGGTTGGACTGGCAGGACTATGGGCTTGGCTTCACAATCATTCATGGTTGAATGGGGTCTCAGGGTGTGATTCTTGACTAGATGGTGCTGTTGGCTGGACTGTGAGTTTAGACAAATCTATAGGCAGGACTCTGCAGTGGGATAGGGATTTAGGCTGTATTTTGTGGTCAAGCAGGTACACAAAGAGTATCTCAAAGTTGGATGTGTACACAGACTAGGATCCATGACCAGATACCCTGGCTGTACTCTGCTATTGGGCAAGGTTGCTGGCTAGGCTTTGTGGTTGGCAGGGGCTTCCAGCTGTATCCTGCAGTTGGGTGGGGCTAGAGACTATGCTCTTTGGTTAAGTAGGGTCACTGTCCAGGATTCCTCATTGGGTGGGGCTTCAGGTTTTGCTCCATGATTTGACTGGATCACTGGCTGGATCCCTGCCTGGATAAGGCTGTAGGTTACATTCAGCAATTGGGCAAGGTCATGATTGGGCTCTACTATGGGACAGGGCTGTGCGCTGGGCTCCCCATCTTGGTGGTACTATTGGCTAGGTTCTAAGGTTCTCTAGTGTCACTGTTAAGGCTCCCTGGTTATGTGGGGCCAGAGGCTATATTTCACAGTTAGATGGGACTGCTGGCTTGGCTTTCTGTCCAAGCGTGACTATAAAATGGCATCTGTGGATGTCTAGATTCTGATCAGACATCCTGGTTATGCAGATCTAGAGGCTATACTCCACAGTTGAACAAGGCTTTGAATTGTCTTCCCTGCCAAATTAGGGCTGTAGAACATACAGCCAGTATGGCTTGCTGGTTGGTGATTTAAATCAAGCAGAACTTATACACCAAACTCCTGGTGATAAGATCACTATATTGGATTTGTAGGTGGGCAGAGCCACTGGCTGTGTCCTCTGCCTGGGTGCCACTACAAGCATGTCTGAAAGGTGGGCTACACAGCTACATGGATTCTCTGGTTTGGCTTCTGGTAGCACAGTATTGTTGGCTCTGGGGATTGAAATTTGGTTCCCTGCCTGGGTGGGGCCACAGAATGCAAGTCATGGTCTACACAGCTTACTTCTGGTGACCTGCACCAAGTAGAACTGCCCACTAAGCTCTGTGGCCAGCAAGGCCACTGGCTGAGATCTCCATTTGGGCGCAGCTGTGAGGAGAAATGCAATCTGCTAAAATCTGAGTTATGGTTTCTGTAAGACCCACTCCCCTTCTCCATCTCTATCCTCAGTTGTCAGGCCCAGCAGATTTCCACAGTGATTCCTGTGAGACAAGGTCCAAGTGAGCCTCCTAGGATGCACCCTCCAATTCTGGAGAATATGCATGTCCACTTTATGCTCTTTATTTCACAGTAGAGAAACTGAAGTCCCAAAGAGGACCTCTCAGTGTGGGGCTCTGTTGGTCTGGGGTATCCGAGTGTAGCCAATCCTCTTAGCCTTCCAGTGAGGTCCTTCTCAGTCTCTGTGGGATAGGGGTTGTTTGGCCTCACCCCATTTTCTAGGATTTTCTATCTAGGTGGTATTTTCTATGCATAGTTGTTAGTCTACCTATGCTGCTGTTATGACAATGTCTCATCTGCGTTTTATTTATTTATTTATTTATTTATTTATTTATTTATTTATAAACTGTATTGTTTTATTTTATTTTTTTTAACATTTATTCATTTTTGAGAGAGAGAGAGACAGACAGACAGACAGAAAGACAGAGAGAGCATGAGCATGAGAGGGACAGAGAGGGAGACACAGAATCCAAAGCAGGCTTCAGGCTCTGAGCTGTCAGCACAGAGCCCGACGTGGGGCTCAAACTCACAGACTGTGAGATCATGACCTGACCTGAAGTCAGACCTTAACCAACTGAGCCACCCAGGCGCCCCGCAGCTGCATTTTAATATTAACCCTAAACTCTGTGAAACCTCACATATGCCCCCGACTATCTAGGCTTGTCTTACAAAAGAGTATCAACACTTTATTCTCAACAACCAGGGAAGTATGTATCTAGAAATTGTGAAAAATTGGAAGAGATAATCCAATTGAGTGGGAAGAAACTGTCCAGTAAAAATGCTACAAAGTACAGTCTTTGCCCTACTATATAACAGTGATGTTATAGTATAAAGAAAATTGTAAATAAATATTTTTTCTAGACACAAATCTTCTCTTAAGAACATGTAAACTTTTATGGGGCACCTGGGTGACTCAGTTGGTTAGCATCTGACTTCAGCTCAAATCATGATGTCGTGGTCTGTGAATTTGAGCCCCACGTCTGGCTCTGTGCCAATAGCCAGCTCAGAGCCTGGAGCCTGCTTCGGATTTTGGGTCACTCTCTCTCTCTCTGCCCCTCCCCCACTCATGCTCTGTCTCCCTCTTTCTTTCTCTCAAAAATGAATAAACATTAAAAAAAATTTTTAAGGAACATGTATACTTTTAAATTGTATGGTAGTTTATATTTAATTTTTAGGAAAAAAACATGTTTAATATATGTTGTTTTATTATCACTATATTACAGATAGGGAAATAAAGAAGAGGAATAAATTTGGTGTCCTAAGCCACAGAGTTGGTATGTGATTGATCTGGTAACTGGACTTTGAACTTCAGTTTCAGGGATCTTTTCAGAATTTTCTGAATCTTGGAAGAAATGAAAGGTAGGGTCTAAGGAGAAGCCACAGAAAGTCCTCAAAGTACAGAATCCTTTATCACAGACTTCCATGTTGGCTATCATAATTAATAAGATAAATTTAAAACACTCAGAAACATTGAAGATAATATTTTTGCTTATAAAATACTTAAGATCACTTGGAAAAGCAAGTAAAAACATCTTTTAGAAGTAAATACAGCTACATGTTTTGTTTTGTTATATTCTGTTTTAACATGAAAAACAAATAAATGCTGATGGAGGTTAAACAGATTTCTCAGGATCTTCCATTGGGTAAATGTGGGAACTAGGATTTGAGTCAGGCTAGTCTAGGTGTATTAAACTTTAAGAAAAAAAACCCAAAAAACAAAAAGACTATGCTATGGTATCTTTACTGTCATCTAATTTCGTTTGTTTAGTTACCCCATCTATAAAACAAGGGAGTAATATGGTGGCGATTTTTGTTTGACATGTGAGTAGAGGTTACCACTGATGTTTATTTCCCAGAAGCCAGGGAAATTCTTGCCCAATTTATTTTGAAGGTCCCTTCTAGGATCTGGCTGCCTATGATTGAATTGATTTTTAATATAATATCTGAAAACAGTGTATATTCACAAAACATTTGCAAACTGGAAAATATGAAGTACCATGAAATGTCCACAAATGATATTGCAGTAATATTTGATAAAATTTCTTAGGTTTCATTTTTTAAGGGATTGCTGGTACATTTCTGATTAAATTTTACTTAAGTTTTTCTCTACTACAGACGTATAAGAGCTGTTTCTTGCCCCACCAAGCATAATTATACTCCAGTTTAAAAAGCTAGTCATGTTTCTTTTTATGGTTTGTTTGTTTGTTTGTTTGTTTTGGTCTTTCCTTTTGTTTTTCTTTTTAACTAGCAGGCCATGTGTGAATAAGGTTCTTGTAAGTCCTGAGGTTACAAGCTTCGTCAGATCTCTAGAAGTTGACATGAGGTTTATAAATGACCTTTAGCTACCTTCAACCAGTCTAGACAGGCGACGGGGAAGCTAATGTCTCCCACTCTGAGATCAGCTCCCTGTATCAATTTGCATCCCTGTTAACATCTAATGGAATAATTGGCACCTCCTGTTTGAAAGTGTCAACAAAGTCTGAGAAATCCTGAACACAGAGAACTGCCAATAAGCAGGGCTTGTCTCCTTAACCTCTTCAATTAACTGGTACTGAGCATCATATGGGTCTTCCAAAATGACATTGAAGTGATTCCCTGGGAATTTTCTCTTCTTTTACAGGTAACCAGATGATGCATTACATATCTAGTAAACCCATTTCCACACTACATTAGGAATGTATCAAAGCAAACCAAATAGCTTCTGAATCAAAGCGAAGGAATCTTGAGATTTCATGGCTGTTCCTTGCTTTCTGTCTCACATAATGATTTATAGTATGTTGGCATTTCCTTGAGCTCATATTACATTTATGCTATATATATTTTGCTCATTTCTACCTCAGAAAACAATAACAAAATTCTTTCATCTCTGCAAGTCAATAACTACTGCCTCACTGGATGTAGCACTGCATCAAACTGTATCACTACATTTTGGGGATTTTAAGTTTGGGTGCCTTACTTTAGAGAAAAGTATTGAAAATGCTAAAGTGTCACACATTTAAATGCAGTATTATTTGGAGTAGTGTGTTTTCTGCTGAAGAAATCTCATCTACCATTCAGAGCAAAATTAACATAATTTCAGATATTGATCAAATATACTGCAAAGTTTGTCATTTACTTATCCCAGTGTCCTTACAAGTGGCACCAATTTAACTTGACTAATTCTTTTCAGGGAGAGGACCAATAAGAAGAAATCTATGGAGCAAACATCTTAGTTGCTTTCTTGTATGAGAGGAGTGCCTTTGTGATGTCTCTTCTCCCTTTTAGAAAATTCATTTTCTTTGGTAGGTTTTGGTGTCAATTGATAGTTTCTGTAGGTGCTAATGGAGCAAGGTTACCATGGAGGGTATTTCACACAAGGGTGAGCACTAGAAACAGAGGAAGTGTGATGTCTTGTAGCCTCCCACTTCTTCTCTCCCTCCTAGGGCTTCACAACTGTCTCTCTTGCCTCTGACCCTCCTCACTCCTGGTGGCTTCGTTTAGGAATTTTTAGGTAATTACCCAAGTACAATTGTAATGAAATCTATGAAAGCACTGGGACTCTACTCTGGGGGGTATAAACAATGGCGCAGGGGTCAAATCTAGCCCACAGCCTGTTTTTGTATAGTTTATGAGTAAGAACTGATTTTGCAAATGAACATCTATAATCAACTTGATAATAGGGAATGGTGACCTTTAAGCCCAATTATGTGAAATGTCATCTGATAAAATTGAATTCCATTCTTGGGGCGCATGGATGGTTCAGTCAGCTAAGCACCTGACTCGATTTCAGCTCAGGTCATGATCTCACAGTTTGTGAGATCAAGCCGTGAGTCAGTCAGGCTCTGTGCTGACAGTGTGGAGCCTGCTTGGGATTCTCTCTCCCTCTCTTTCTTTCCGCTCCTCCCCTGCTCATGTGCATGCACAAGCATTTTCTCTTTCTCTCAAAATAAATACTTTTTTGAAAAAAGAATTCCATTCTAATTTGTAGACCTATATTACCAAAAATAAAATAAAATTACTAAGTGTTATTACATTTGGAATTCATTTAATAAACCTTTTGTATTTTAACTATTGTTATAATCATCTACATGATGTCCTCAGTTCTTCTTGTTTACATCCAAAGCCTAAAATATTTATTATCTGGCCCTTTACAGAAAAAATTGGTTGACCCCTGCTGTAGAGGTCAGACAAAAGTCTCTGTTTACCTTGCAAATGTACTGTCAGTCATTTACTCCTCACCACTTTGCGAGGTCTATCTTGGGAAAGTTGCAGAATTTTCTGTACTAATTAGGTAATAAACAGTCCTCTGGTTACTTTTAACCCAAGAATAGACTCGTGTAGTATTTAAAATATTTCTTTCTGGAGAATAGCAGGAAGTTCATTTAAGTTCACTTAAGTTAAGTTTCTCTGATTTCTCCCTCTGCTTGGGCCTGCATCAGGTTGGTAGTTGACATTTGAGGATGGCCTATGATTGCATCTTTTTCTGTTTCCATATCTATGAAGTTCTTATTCCATCCTCCTCCATTCACTGAGTGCCCTGGCTTCTATAGTTTCAGACTGGAAGGACACAGAGGTAAGTGCAAAAATATCATGTGAGACTGGCATTCTTTGAACTAGCTTTGTTTCCCCTGGCTTTGACCATTGCTTAAAGCTGAATATGTTTCTCCTAGTACTTGCATCAATGTTCTGGAGATCTGCTCCTGAATGCCTACACCTGGAACTACCTAGAAATGGCCAAAGCCTATTCTTTTCGTTGGCCACATGTTAACTTACCTCAGCCTCTAGCTAACTAGTGTCACTTCTTATAGGAAACCCTCTTGAGATTTTAAAACTATTTCTAACTGGCACTCCTCTCGTATCTGGTCCCTTAGGAACATAAAACTGTGGCCTACTTTCAGTGAGAGCACAGTTATTTCCCCCAAATAATCTTACAACCTGCCTCCACAAACCACTTCAGCCACACTTGTACTTAGAGATCATTTTTTTCTTTTCCTTTCATTTATTTGTTTATTAAATGCTTAAAGCAGATAGCATTCCACTCCAGGAACACATTATGTTCTCTAAAAGATCTCCTTGAAGCTCTTAGTACTGAGTTGGTATGGGAGAAAGCAAGCCTCCATCTTTTCCATGACAGGAGCGTGTCTCACTGAATACTAAGCACTCTCCCCTCAAAAAATCCTCTCTCCCAGCTACTTTAATCTTGATAATTTTATGCTCTTGAGCTGGGAATTAGGCTAATTTTTACGAACATAATTTTAAGATAACTGTTTCCAAAGCCTGCACAGACAACTATCACCTCAAGTCTGTAAAAATACTTGCTTCTTTTTGGTATCTGTGGAACTCACGTGAAACTGGCATAAAAGAGAATTCCATTTTTAACATCCAGTTTCATCAGAACTCAGTGACTACTACTTACAGTTCCTATTGAGAAAGGAGTTCTTATTAATGATAGAATTTGAAGCTTCAGATCATGTTGGTTTCGATCAATCTGACATGTCTTATGTTATTCCTTTTTCCTATTTCCATCAAATTGGAATATTGAAAAATTTGAACAAATTTTGAAAATCAATATTGAAAAATCAGTTGCTTTGTTTCTTACTAATAAAGTTGGTCCCATTTGTAGATGCATAGATCTACAGGAAAAATTTGGTGACAGATCTAAATGCAAACCTATAGTTTGGGATCACTGAGATGCTGCAGCATTGCTAAATAAAATATAGGACACTCAGTTTATCTTTAATTTCAGATAAACAAAACCTACATTTTTTTGGCTTTAAGGATGTTCCATGCAATATTTGGGACATAATTATAAAACATTGTTTATATGAAGTTCAAATTTAACTCACATTCTGTATTTATATTTGCTATATCTGGCAATCCTACTTACATACTTACATGCTAAATACTCCTCACTCTCTTTTGGGCTTCAGAGAAGTGAAAAATGTTAAGTGTACCATCCTGTTCGGATTCTTGGCCAGAATCTCATCTCATAGTTCATTAGCAGCGTGAGTCCATTCTTAAATCAGTATCACCAATTAAGACACTTGCCATGATCTTATACAACTACTTGAGGGATTCAGGAACAGAGAAGAAATTTGCAGGATTCTGTATTTTCCAAGTGAAATGACCTTAAAAACAAGAAGTTGTTACAGGTGTGAAGAAATTAAATGTGTGTCGATTGTTAATTGGAAAGACCCATTACTGGCTTCTTGAGCAGTCTCAACTAAGTGTGATCTGATCATGGAATAGTTTTATTGTTACTTTGTAGTAAGTGTCTTTGATGATCTTCTGTGGTGGGGCTGTCATAACATGGGGGAGAAGACAGGCTACACTTCAAGCTAACTCCATGATGTCAAATACTTTGTATTTGGCTGTGGGCCCCAGCACAAATTCTAGGCAGGAAGACCAATTCATGCAACAATATATGGCTACATATTAACTTATATTCTTTGTTTTATTTTCCTCCATACTTCCTCTGTCTATGTGTGTGTGTGTGTGTGTGTGTGTGTGTGTGTGTGTGTGTATTTTTTTCCTTTTCCCCATAGTCATATAGGTACTATACTTAATTTTATCAGGTAAGGACAAAAAGCAGAAGTAACAGGCTACTATCCAAGCTTTCATTTTCAAAAGTCTTTAGCAGCAAAAGAAAGAATATGACAGAAGACAGATAATTTAAGAAAAAGAAGAACCTCCACACTTTTCCAGAGCAGCTGCACCAGTTTGCATTCCCACCAACAGTGCAAGAGGGTTCCCATTTCTCCACATCCTCTGCAGCATCTATAGTCTCCTGACTTATTCATTGTAGCTATTCTGACGGGCGTGAGGTGGTATCTCAGTGTGGTTTTGATTTGTATTTCCCTGATGAGGAGTGACGTTGAGCATCTTTTCACGTGCCTGTTGGCCATCTGGATGTCTTCTTTATAAAAGTGTCTATTCATGTCTTCTGCCCTTTCCTTCATTGGATTATTTGTTTTTCAGGTGTGGAGTTTGGTGAGTTCTTTACAGATTTTGGATACTAGCTATTAAAAATAGATCTACCCTATGACCCAGAAATAGCACTGCTAGGAATTTACCCAAGGGATACAGGAGTGCTGATGCATAGGGGCACTTGTACCCCAATGTTCATAGAAGCACTTTAAACAATAGCCAAATTATGGAAAGAGCCTAAATGTCCATCAACTGACAAATGGATAAAGAAGATGTGGTTTATATATACAATGGAATACTACTTGGCAATGAGAAAGAATGAAATCTGGCCATGTGTAGCAATGTGGATGGAACTGGAGAGTATTATGCTAAGTGAAATAAGTCAGGCAGAGGAAGACAGATACCATATGTTTTCACTCATATGTGGATCCTGAGAAACTTAACAGAAGACCATGGGGGAGGGAAAGGGGGAAAAAAGTTACAGAGAGGGAAGGAGGCAAACCATAAGAGACTATTAAATACTGAGAACAAACTGAGGGTTGATGGGGAGGTGGGGGAGAGGGGAAAGTGGGTGATGGGCATTGAGGAGGGCGCCTGTTGGGATGAGCACTGGGTGTTGTATGGAAACCAATTTGACAGTAAATTATATTTAATATAAACAATTTTATAAACTTAAAAAAATAAAAAGATTACTTGCACCAAAAAAAAAAAATTAATTAAATTAAGGGGCACCTGGGTGGCTCAGGTCATGATCTCATGGTTCCTGAGTTTGAGCCCTGCATCAGGCTCTGTACTGATGGCATGGAGCCTGCTTGAGATTCTATCACTCTCTTTTTGCCCCTCTCCCTCCCTCCCTCCCTCTCTCTCTCAAAATAAATAAATGAACTTTACAGAAAGAAAGAAAATTAAGAGGACAGGGTTATCCCGGTTTGCAAAAGACTCTTCAAAGCTGAGGTCATAGTCAGCCTAGTCCAGAGCCTTGAGGCACTAATAGATCTTTCATCTGACTTGCTGGTCTTTGTTCCTTACCCTGCTGTAACAAGCCTTGTGGTAAGACAGGAGTCTCTGGCACTCAGTGTGGCTTGTGAAAGCTAGAAACCAGGTCCTTCGTCCTCCTGACTTTGTTTCACCACCAACTTCATTAACACCCATGACTCAACACCCTATTCCCAAGATACCCTCTGTATATCAGTTTGGTTTTGCTATTGGATTTTCCAGTTGGGAAGACAATGAGTTGACTGGATGACATGAGTTCCAGTATTTCAAGGAATGTTACTTAACATTCATCATCTATAAGTGGAAGGACAACATCACCTGTGAGGTTGAGAAGCCCCTATACTTCACCTGGGAAGGATTTGCCCATGAACAGCTTACTTTGGCTTGAGTGTCAGAGCTTTTAGCCATGGATTGCATATGTTCTTTTAGAGCAGGCAGTTACTAGAGAAGAGGATTTAACTCATTTTTTACTGTATTTTTAAAGCACATCTTGAGCTTTTAACCACTTACTACACTCTTTCTCTATGTAACCTATATATTACCATGAAAGGAGGAAGTGTTCTGATTATCTGATTAGTAGAGGGCTAATGAGACTGCAACTTGTCCCTAGGATCTTCATCTTATATACATTCACCCCCACCTTTTATAGTGGCCTCTGAGAGATTTTCAGTTCCTTGTCTGAAAGGTGCTCCTGAAACTTTACAATTCTGCTTTCTTTTTAAAGCTAATTCTTATATTACACTTTTTCAAAATAGAATGTGGATTGTACATATGATGATTGTTCATTCATTCTGATGGCTCTTTTAGCCTGTTGTTAGTCATATAATTTCCTAACCATCTGCTTGCCTTTATCAACATAAACCTGGATGGGTTGTGAATGAAGAATTCTAGATTTGATAAAGATATAAAATCCTGATGTAAACCACTGAAGGTAAATTTTCTGCTTAAAGTTTTTTAGGGATGGAGATTCTTTACATTTCCACTCCCCTTTTCTCTCATTTTTCTTTTTTGTATTTCTATATTGCAAATGGTATTTTCTTATGAAAGAAATTTTAAAGTCTGTATTCTTCATTTTCTAGTTAGAGGTTTCCTTTCCAAGTATAAGTTCACTGTTGAGGCCCATATTTACATATAACTACATAATCACTACCTTTTTTGAATATTTCTTTCATTCAGTATTTCTTATAATAGGATAAGAGCTATTTTGGCCCAAACTCTGTGTGTGTATTGGAATAAAGGGAAACGATCCAAAATTGGGAAATGATGTAAGTGAAGTCTTTTCTCAATGCGCTTAATGTCCCTTTTACGTTAATTTTGCTGTGAGACCCACATTTTTTCAATACATTCTGTCCTATCTCTGTGTCCAACATCTAGTAAGTATTTAGTATTTGAGGTTTAACTGTTCATGCTCAAAAAAATTGTTCTGGTAAGTTACACTTGATATAGAAGAATTAGTTTAATATTTGATCTTTATTCCTGATTTAGAAGACCACAGGGATAAATTCTAAAGAAAAAAAGCACCAAAAGTAAGAATTTCAGCTGCTGGTATTTGATAGCTAGGGACAAAAGAAGATATTTAGAAGTTCAAGAGCTGCCTAATATCCTAACTATCCTTAAATATTAAAAAACCTTTAGGTCTAGTTGTACTATTCAATTCTAAAATTCTTCTTCATATCTGTGAAATATTTTTGCCTTAATTATAATTTTCCTTTTATTTGTTTACATTCTCTGCAAACACAAAGAATCACTTATGGTACATAAAAAATCACTATGTACACATTTGTGTTTATCATTTCCGTGTTTTAATTTATACTAATAAATACCTATGTAAGCATCCCTAAAAACATAGCTTGACTTTGCATGTTTTTGAACTTTATGCAAATAGATTCATATTTTACGTATTCTTTTATATCGTTTTTATTCAACATTGTAAGATTATCCACATTTTTTGTGGCTGCAGTTTATTTACTTGCATTACAGAAGTATTTCATTGAATGAAAATATCATAATTTAATTATTGATGGATATGAGTTTGTATTTGTTAGCTATTAGAAGAATGTGGTTATGTCATTCATACATGCACACATATATTTTCTTTTCAGTGTATACTTAGAGGTGGATTGGCTAGTGTATTTGTTTTTTATTGCTGTATAACAAATTATTGCAAATTTGACAGCCTAAATCACATAAATTCAGGATCCCACAGTTTTGTAGGTCAGAAGTCTGGGCATACTCAACTGATTTCTTGCCTCAGAGTTTCAAAAAGCTGTTATTAAGGTGTTTGCTGGGCTAGACTCTTACCTGTAGGCTATGAGGAAGAATCTATGTCAAATTTGTTCATGTTTTTTTGCAAAGTGAGATGCTGGTGGTTGTAGGACTGAGGTCTCCACAGTTCCTTGAGGTCCTGAAGAGGCTCATACAAAGTACATCCCCTGTGCCAAATTCAAATTCCTGTCATGCTCCAAATCTCTATGACTTCCTATTTTGCCACCAGCTGGGGGAAAAAATCCCTCTGATTTAAAGATGATTTCATACATCTCACTTAGATAATCTCCCTGTCTTAAGAGAACTAATTAGTAACCTTAAATGCATTTGTAAGATCTCTTTTGCTCTGTAATTTAACGTAATCATGGGAGTAAAACCAGGGAGAAATGTTGTAAGAACCATGAAAATTCTCTCTACCAGAGCTGGATTATAGAGATGGCATGTCTTCAAATTTGCTCTATAATTTCAATTTGTTTTCTAATATGAATTAAGCAATGTATACATCCACCAGTAGTATATGAAACTTCTTATTGCTGACATCGATAATTAGTATGATTACACTTTTTAATTATAGTCACCATGACAGGTGCATCTTATGTAATATTTTTGATGTTTTCTCAGTCTTCATTTGTATTTAAAATATTTTCAGATTCCCAGAAAAGTTGGGAGACTGTACAAAGATCCTTTTTGCTTTTGTTGTTTACATGATGTCCCATCATATCCAAGTACTTTAATTCTTCCTATCTTCAAGAACATTCTCTTACATAATCATAAAACAGTCATCCAAATGAAGAAACTAATGCTGACATATTACTGGCATATAATCCACAGACTATATACAAATTTTACTAATTGTCCCAATGCTTTCCTTCACAGTAAAGAGACCTAATCCAGGATTGAAAGTTACATTTCACCATTGTGTTTACTCAGTCTCTCTCAATTTGAAATAGCTCTGTAGTCTTTCTTTTTTTAATTGAAATATAGTAAAATACAGTGTTATGGTCACTTCAGGTGTACAATATAATGATTCAGCACTTTTGTACATTACTCAGTGTTCATCGGGATAAGTGTACTCTTAATCCTCTTTATCTGCTTCACCTATCCCCATCCCACCTGCCCCTTGGCAACTACCAATTTGACTTCTATATTTAAGAGTCTGTTTTTTTGTTTTTGTTTTGTTTGATTTTTAGTTTGTTTCTTTTTTTCTTTGTTAATTTTTGTTTCTTAAATCCCATGCATGAGTGAAATAATATGGTATTTGTCTTTCCCTGTCTTATTTTACTTAGCATTATACCTTTAAGGTCCATCCATGTTGCTGCAAATGGCAAGATCTCATTCTTTTCTATGGATGTCTAATATTCCTTGGGTATATATACCACATCTTTATCCATTCATTTATGGATAGATATTTATCCATCATTTTAATATCATTAGAGTATTTTTATTGTCCTCAAACTCTTTTTTTCTGCCTATTCATTCCTTCCCACCCCTAATCACTGGCAATCACTGATTTTTGCATTGTATCCATATTTTTGCTTTTTCTAGAAAGTCATATGGTTGTAATTAATCTAGTATGTAGGTAGCCTTTTCAGATTGGCTTCTTTCACTCTGTAGTATGCATTTAAGTTTCATTCATATCTCCTCATAGCTTCATACCTCATTTATTTTTAGTGCTCACTTATATTCCGTTGTCTGAATATCACAATTTGCTTATCCATTCATCTGCTGAAAGACGTCTTAGTTGCTTAAAATTGGGGTAATTATGAATAAAGTTGTTGTAAACATTCATGTGCAAGTTTTTGTGTAGATAAAAATTTTCAACTCCTCTGGGTAAATACAGAGAGTTTCTCCATTTTTTAGATGGCCAGGAAGGTTAGAGTTGGTTGAAGTTCAGTATTTCCCTTTCCCCGGGTCACTTAGGCTCTGCTACTACCTCAGATGGTTAGGTTTTGATTAATTAGTTTCTCCTGAGGGCAGGCCTTTTTAAGGACAGTGCTCTGTCATATTTCAAAATGATTCCTTTTCTTCTCCTCCTCACAAAAGTATGAAGGACTTTTCCTTTGATGTTTACTGTGGAAATCTGATAGAGCTCCTGGAGATTAAGTCTCACAGTATTTTGGGGACCACTCCTATGGCTGGGTCCCCATTGGTGGTTATTTTTTAAATTTTTTTTAATATTTATTTATTTTTGAGAGAGAGCATAAGCAGGGGAGGGGCAGAGAGAGGGGGGACAGAGGATCCAAAGCAGGATTCTTTGTCCTGGATCCAAAACAGGCTTCTCTGTCCTGGATCCAAAGCAGGCTCTGTGCTGACAATAGAGAGTGCAATGTGAGGCTCAAACTCATGAGCTGTGAGATCATGACCTGAGGCTAAGTCAGATGCTTAACCAACTGAGCCACCTAGATGCCCCTCCCCATGGGGTTTTAATTCTCAGATTGATAAACACCAAGCTTCCAGCATCAGTTTATCAATTCTAGTTCAGGTTTTCCTATCCTGGCACTGAGTCCTCCTGCAATTCCTGCTTATGAGTCTCTGATCCAGAAACCTGTTACTCCATCAGCTTGTCTTCTCTCCTGTTTTGGGAGCATTGGTTTGTTCTGTGTCCTCCCCTCTTATAGATCCAAGAAGAGTAGTTTAGTTTTTAATCTGTTGAGCTTTTAACTTGTTCTTTTTTTTTTTTTTTTAATTTTTTTTTCAACGTTCATTTATTTTTGGGACAGAGAGAGACAGAGCATGAACGGGGGAGGGGCAGAGAGAGAGGGAGACACAGAATCGGAAACAGGCTCCAGGCTCTGAGCCATCAGCCCAGAGCCTGACGCGGGGCTCGAACTCCCGGACGGCGAGATCGTGACCTGGCTGAAGTCGGACGCTTAACCGACTGCGCCACCCAGGCGCCCCTGAGCTTTTAACTTGTTCTTAAGGACAAGAGTGGTGACTTCCAAGCTCCTTACATGTAGAAATGGAAATCTTTTGTTTTGATTTTTTTAGCATCGAAGTATATTGAATTTTATCAACAGCTATTTTTTCTTATATAATTTGAATTTATCATAGACATCCTTTTGCCTTTTCATATAGTAGATTACTTTACTGATTTTCTAGTAATGAATCAAAGGTACAGAATAAACTCATATTTACGAAGTGTATTATTCTATTTATTACTTGATTCAGAATTACTATTTTGCTTAGACATTTGCAGCTATGTTTATGATTATGTAGATTAGACTATTTTGCTTTCTTCTGCCATTTCTACAGTGTTTTCTAGGACACACTGGCTGTAAGAAAACGAGTTCTGAAGTGTATACTTCTTTGTAGTCACTGGAGAATTAATGCAAATATCAAATCCATTTTTATGTAAATGCTATATACAACGTGCTAATGGTGCCATCTAAGTTTAGGCTTTCAAATTCTCTTAAGAAATTTTTTGAGAAAGTTTACTTTCTAGGAATTTGTATCATATTTTAAATTTCAAATAACTTCGACATAAAATTATTCAAAATAATTTTGTTTTATTTTAATATCTCCATAATAAATATAACTCCTTTCATTCCTTATACTATATAATTGTGCTTTGTCTTTTTTTCTCTTGGTCAATCAAAACAGACATCTATTAATTTAACAACTTTATACGAATCAATTTCTGGCTTTGTTGTTCCCTTTCATCACCTTAGATTTATATTTTTTATTAATTTATTCTCTTTCATGTATAATTTACTTCTCTACTTTTTTATGCTTCCAATATACTGGTTTAACTCATTTTTTAATTTCTCTTTTCACAATTCATGAAAACAAGGTAACTACATTTACTGTGGCAGAAGCAGAGTGCTTCCAGAAGTTTCATTCTCTATTTTTTGTGTTCATCTAAGAACATACATAACTTCTTTTATTGAGTCACACTTATTTATTAAGGCATAATTTACATACAGCAATACTCATACTTAAAATGATCAGTTCCAACAGTTGCAATAAAGTCATGTAGACATGCACAGTCAACATATAAAAAAATTATATCAAGCCCCAGTTTTTTCCCATTCCTCTTTGTATTCATGAAGAATACAAATACCTCACTCCTAACCCCTGGCAACCACTAATTCATGGTGTGCCTATAGATTTTTGCCACTTTAAAATGTCATATAAATGTCTTCTGAGTATGGTTTCTTTCACTTGGCTTAATATGTGTGACATCCATCCATGTTGTAACCGTCATTGATTTATTCCTTTATTGCTTAGCAGTATGCCATTTTATGGATGCGTTCAGTTTTTATTTTGTTATACATTCTCCAAATGTTGAAGAACACTTGAATTGTTTCAGCTTTTAGGGTTTATGAATAATATTTTTATATAAATTCATGTTAGAAGTTTTTAAAGATAAATCTAGCTTTAATTTCTCTTTGTTAAACACCTAGGATTAGAATTTCAGTGTGCTATATTAAGTGTATACTTCACTTGATATTGGTTATATTTTTCCTTTAATTTTGGCTATAACAGTATGCATTCTGAAAGATATATAGTGGTATCTTCCATATCTTCTTGAATAATCCATATTCAGTATTTTTTATTTCTAGCACATTCAGAAAATGTTTCTTCAATGAATCTTCACAAGATCAGTTTAGTTATATTGATGATGTGCTGAAACTCTGGTTTATAAAAAACAACTCTGTTTTTTTTTTTTTTTTGTAAACTCTGGATTACAAATAATCTTATAAAACCTACAATGACTTATTAATTTGATGACTTAATTTTTTTTTTGGTAGTTAGCATTTTGAAAATACATGATGGTAAAAAAAAAAAAAAAAAAAAAGAAAATACATGATGGTTTTGGTTTTGTTACTTTATAAGTCAAATTTGGCTACTAGCCAGAAGGTTTAAGAAGCAGACTATATATACATGAAAATCAAAATTTCAGCTGTTTTGTTTAATTGTCCTTTCACCTTATCTGTACATATTAAACAACCAGTGCATTCTCTATGTATTTATAAAACAATCATTAGTCACACTTAGGTGTTCCATTTTCTATGACAGTAGAACTTGAGAGTTTATTCTTTCTACCCACTTTATGGGGACATATTTATTTTTTGTTACATTTTTATTTTAAATCCAGTATAGTTAAAATCCCTTGTCATATTAGTTTCAGATGTACAATATAGGGATTTAACAATTCCATACATCACCAGTGTGTTCTCTGTATTTTCTCTAGGTTTTCCTTTATTTTGTGTTTGTTTTGATTTTTAGATTCCACTTATGAGTAAAATCATGCAGGATTTTTCCTTGTCTTTCTGACCTATTCCACTTAGTATAACACCTTGAAGATCCATCTATATTGTCACAAATGGCAAGATCTCATTCTTTTTTACAGTTGAAAAATGTGTGTGTGTGTGGCATCTTCTTTATCCATTCATCTATTGATGGATGTTTAGGTTGATTCCATATCTTGTAAATAATACTGCAATGAACATTGGAGTGTGTTTGTGATGTATATATATGTGTGTATATACACACACACACACACACACACACACACATATATATATATCTAATTTTTTTAATTAAAGTTTTTGTTTTCTTTAGATAAATACCAAGAAGTGTGTAATTACTGGATCATGTAGTAGTTCTGATTTTTGAAATTTTTTGAGGAGCCTCCATACTGTTGTCCACAGTGGTTGCACCAGTTTACATTCCCACCAACATTGTATGAGTGTTCCGATTTCTCCACATCTTTGTCAACACTTGTTATTTCTTTTCCCCTTTTTACTAGCCATTCTGACAGGTGTGAATTGATGTCATCTTGTAGTTTTAATTTACATTTCCTTGATGATTAGTGATGTTGAGTATCTGTTCATATGCCTCTGTGCCTGTATGTCTTCTTTGGAAACGTGTCTGTTCACCTCCTCACTTTCAATCTATGTGTGTACTTACTTTTTTTTAATGTTTGTTTATTTCTTTGTGTTTAATGTTTATTAATTGATTTTGAGAGAGAGTGTGCATGAGCAGGGGAGGGGCAGAGAGGGAGGGAGAGAGAGAATGAATTCCAAGTAGGCTTTGCACTGCCAGTGCAGATGCAAGGTTCAAACTCATAAACTGTGAGATCATGACCTGAGCTGAAATCAAGAGTCAGACCCTCTACCAGCTCAGCCAACCAGGCAGTCCTATTTATTTATTTTTAGAGAGAGAGAGAGAGAGAGAGAACATGAGCAGGGGAGGGTCAGGGAGAGAGCGAGAGAGAAAATCCCAAGCAGCGTCCTCACTATCAACATAGAGTCCAACATGAGGTTTGATGTCACGAATTGTAAGATCATGACCTGAGCTGAAATCAAGAGCTGGATGCTCAACCCACTGAGCTATCCAGATGCCCTCCTTTTTGTTTTTTGTTTTTTGTTTTTGTTTTTGTTTTTGTTTTCATTTTTTTGTATTTACTTTGGATGTGAGTCTTTCTCTTACAGGCAACATATAGATCTTTTTTTTTAATCCATTTAGCCACTCTCTGACATTTGATTGGAAAACTTAATCCATTTAGGTTTAAAGTAATTATTGATAGATATGCATTTATCACCATTGTCTTAATTGTTTTCTGGCTGTTTTTGTAGTTCTGCTTTGTTCATTTCTTCTCTTTCTCTCTTCCCTTATTGTTAGATAAATTTCTTTATTATTGTGTTTAGATAACTTTCTTTTTTAAATTTTTATTTATTTTTGAGAGAGAGACAGAGACAGAGCACAAGTGGGGGAAGGAGCAGAGAGAGAAGGGGATACAGAATCTGAAGCAGGCTCCAGGCTCTGAGCTGTCAGCACAGAGTTCTACATGGGGCTCGAACTCAGGAACAATGAGATCATGACCTGAGCAGAAGTCGGACGCTTAACCAACTGAGCCACCCAGGTGTCCCTAGATTACTTTGTTATTTTCTTTTGTGTATTTAATATAAGTTTTTGCTTTGTGGTTACTGTAAAGTTCATATATAACATCCTACATATATAACATTTTATTTTATTTCTTATTCTATTTCATTTCATTTCATTTCATTTTACATTTTTATTTAAATTCTAGTTAGTTAACATATAGCGTACTATTGGTTTTAGGAGTAGAATATAGTGATTTTCACTTTCATATAACACCCAGTTCTCATCATAACAAGTACCCTCCTTAATACCCCTCACCCGTTTAATCCATACCTCCCTCTACCTCCCCTCCAGCAACCCTCAGTTTGTTCTCTGTAGCTAATAGTCTCTTATGATATGCCTTTCTCTCTATTTTTTTCTTCCTTCTCCTATGTTCATCTGTTTTATATCTTACTTTCCACATATGAGTGAGATCATATGGTATTTGTTTCTCTGACTGACTTATTTCACTTACCATAGTACACTCTAGCTCCATCCACATCATTGCAAATGGAAAGACTTAATTGTTTTTGATGGCTGAGTAATTTTCCATTGTGTGTATGTATGTGTGTGTGTGTGTGCGTGTGTGTATAATATCTTCTTTATCTGTTCATTAGTCGATGGACAATATAATAATGGGAATAAACAGTATAATTTTTGACTATTGTTTATAATGCTGCTATAAACAGTGGAATGCATGTGCCCCTTCAAGTATGCATTTTTGTATCCTTTGGGTAAATACCTAGTTGTGCAATTGCTGGGTCATAGTCTAGTTCTATTTTTAACTTTTTGAGGAACTTCTATACTGTTTTCCTGAGTAGCTGCACCAGTTTGTATTCCCACCAACAATGTAAGTTGGTTCCCCCTTCTCTATGTCCTTGCCAACATCTGTTGTGTGCTGTGTTATTAATTGTAGCCATTCTGACAGGTATGAAATAGTATCTCATCGTGGTTTTGATTTGTATTTCCCTGATGATGAGCGATGTTGAACATCTTTTCATGTGTTCGTTAGTCATTTGTATGTCTTCTTTGGAAAAATGTCTATTCATGTCTTTGGCCATTTCTTCACTGGATTATTTGGTTTTGGACTGTAGAGTTTGATAAGTTCTTTATAGAAAATAAAAGGCAACCTGTGGAATGGGAGAAGATATTTGCAAATGACAAGTACCAGTCTGTTTTAAGTTGATTGCAACTTAAATTTGAATACATTCCAAAACTCTACATTTTTATTCCCCTACCATGTTTTGTTTCTGATTTTACTTTTTA
Organism: Leopardus geoffroyi; assembly: GCF_018350155.1. NCBI lineage: Eukaryota > Metazoa > Chordata > Mammalia > Carnivora > Felidae > Leopardus > Leopardus geoffroyi. Next base: position 96,981,651 of record NC_059336.1, on the reverse strand, counting down.
AAAAATGTATCCCTTAACTAATTATTTTAGTTCTAAGAGTCTCATGCTTAACTGACTAAGCTAACCGGGCACTTTAATTATTGTAGTTTTAGTTAGTTTTGCTACTTTGTCTTTTAACCTTTATACTAGCTTTATAAGTGATTTGTCTACTACCCTTACTGTATATTTAGCTTTTCCTGTGAGATTTTTACTTTCATATGTTTTATTATCATTAATTAGTGCCATTTCTTTTCAGTTTAAACAAGTTCCTTTAATGTTTCTTGTAGGGCCAGTTTACTGTTGATGAATTCCTTTAGCTTTACCTTATCTAGAAAACTCTTTATCTCTCTTCTATTCTGAAAAATAACCTTGCAGAGTAAATATCTTGGTTAGAAGTTTTTTTGTTTTTGTTTTTGTTTTTTCATTTGTTTCCTTTCAGTACTTTGATTAGGTCATGGCACTCCCTTCTGGCCTGCAAACTTTCTGATGAAAAATCTGATGATACCCCTTAAGGAGTTTACTTTGTATGTAACAAGTTGTTTTTCTCTTGCTGTTTTTAAGATTCTATTTTCATCTTTAATTTTTGACCTTGTAATCATAATGTGTCTTGGTGTGGATCTCTTTGAGTTCTTCTTTGGAATTCCCTGGGGTTCCTGGTCCTGGATGTCTCTTTCCTTTTTCAGCCATTATTTCTTCAAATAAATTTTCTCCCCCTTTATTTCCCTCTTCTCCTTTTGTGACCTCTATAATGTAGATGTTATTCTACTTAATGTTGTCCTATAGATCCTCTAAGGTCGCTTCACTTTTTTTTTTTTTCTTTTGGGGTTTTGTCAGGATGAGTTCCATTGCTTTATCTTCCTTCTTGCTGAACCATTCTGCTTCATTCAGTCTGCTGATTCTTCCTTGGCTGTGGTATGGCTGAGACACATTGGGTTGGCTGTAGTATAGGGGGAAAGGGCGGGATGCTCACCTGGCCAGTTGTTGCACCCTTGTGGCATGGAGGGGTGTGGGATGCTTGCCTCTCTGTGACATGGCTATAGCATCAGGGGGTTCACATTAGTAATTATTTAACTTAGCTAGCTGTCACTCTGTCTAGAGGATAAGCCTGAAATATTGGGATATTTGAACTAATTAAAAATATAGAGAAAGAGGGACACCTGGGTGGCTCAGTCACTTGAGTGCCCGATTCTTAATTTCACCTCAGGTTATGGTCCCAGAGTCATGGGATTGAGCCCCATCTTGGGCTCTGCACTGAGCATGAAGACTGCTTAAGATTTTCTCTCCCGCTCTCTGTTCCTCTCCCCAACTCATGCTTGTTCACTCTCTGTCTCTAAGGAAAAAAAAAATAGAGAAACAAAAAAGGAGCGTTGATTAATGGCAAGTCAGTGGAAGAGTAATGCGATATTATTACTTATTAATGCAACTTAATCTTATAACTTATTATTATGTGTAATAAGGATAATAGGTTGTTTTAATTGTATACTGACAGCTTTGCTAAATTAGACATTTGCATGTTTCAGAATTTACTTACAGTAGCTGTATAAATACACCATTCCAGAAATTTTGTTGTGTGACTTTTTGGGTAATAACATAAGACTGATTATCAACAATGTATGGTTCTTCACAGGTTTGCCAATCAAGGAGTGAAAACAGGAACAGAAAACCAGAGAATCCGAAGAAGCACAAGGTTTAGATTGAGAGAGACCAGGTATGGTTTGTCTCTATGACCATTACATTATTTAAGTTCGTTGAGTACAAGTTTTATTATATATAAAAACAGATGACAATACATAATATTTAGCAGTTTTGTGAGGCACTATAACAATATGACACTGATACAGTGTAGATGTATTATAAGACCTCAATGTATATTTACTTATGTATATTTTTTATTTTGTTTATCCTCTGGATAACCTTAATAATACTTCTCAGATGTTTCAAAATCTGAAAGGAATGCTTCTAAAACCATGGACTACCCATCTTAGAATGAGAATAATAAAACTGTTCTAATTTTGTCATTACCCAGAGAGGTTGATTGAGAAAAATAAGATCAGTCCTCAAGTAGTATTTTTTACTCCCCATATGCCTTTTAATAGGACTAGGAGGAAAGAAGAATTAGTGTAAATAGTTTCAAGTTCAGGACTGCATGAGGTTACACTGACAAGTATTCTATGGTAAATGATCTGGAAATTTCATTCCACAACAGCAAAGTACCAACTGTCTATGGAATACACTAGGCAAGTGCATGCACTTTCTATGTTATTATTGAGAAGTGCAAAGTGGCAAGGTGTGGGCAGGTAGTGAGGAAATAAGGATAAAGTGTTAAATAAAGCACTGCAGTCAAGAAGTAGAGGAGCTGATGTGCTGCTCTTATGATTACAGTATTTGTTTTAGCAAAAAAAAAAAAAAGTGCTAATTAGAGTAAGAAAACTTTGCAGTAGGAATGCATCATTTCCATATATTGAATCTGAAGAGTCAATAGGGATAGGATGCTGCCAGGAAGAGGGCAGTGCTATTAGAAATGGTTGCAGTGTAGTTATGTAAAATGACTGTGAGAAAGGCAATAAATCATTGAAGAAGCAAAGGAAAGCAAAGTTGAAGGGAAATAGTTAGCTCCGCAGGGGGGATTATGAAACATGACTTGGTCAGCATGCATGCTGTGAAAGGGAAAAAGTGATCAGAAAGTCAGAGACTAATGACTATCTTTTATCACATCATATCAAAAAAATAAGAATGAAAGGAGAATGAGAGAGCCAAGTAAGTAGGGCATTATCAGAAAGAGGTGATTATAGGAAGCCTGCAAAGAGAAGTTTGTTAAAATCTAGACATTTCAACCCTCACCAGACTCACATACTCTACAGCCATTATTAATCTTATCGATGCAAAAGTCAGCATGAATAGTAGATTTTTTACTACTTGGAAATATGGAATTCAAAAGTTCTATACATGTTTTATGGAATTGTTTATTTTCTATCTTTGGATTTTTAATGGAAGCAAAAGGTTGGTTTTGATTTGTCCAATTCGGAAGACAAGAACTGAAAGATTTGTGAGGGCTGTTTGGGGTGTAAACACAGATTTAACTTGGCAACCTAACTTCAGTGTTCAAAGGTTATAGCAGTTTTCAGTCAGAGTATGTAATACCAAGAACTAAGGTTCTGTATAAAGTAATGAAGAGTCCTTAAAGATGAGTATAACATGATGGTGAGGAATCCAGGGGGCTAGCAATATTGGACATAATGACAGGAAGGTAGTATATGGGGCAAGTCAGTTACCAGGTAACATGACACTAGCCATTGACACTATGCCCAGGAAGGCGATAAGACACTAGACAGTATAGCAGAGAATAACCTTATTATTTTTTTAAGTTCACTTATTTATTTTTGAGAGAGACAGAGACAGCATGAGCAGGGAAGAGGCAGAGAGAGAAGGATACAGAGAATCTCAAGTGGGCTCCATGCTGCCAGCACAGAGCCCAACATGGCACTCAAACTCATGAAACCGTGAGATAATAACCTGAGCCAAAACCAAGAGTTGGATACCTAACCAACCGATCCACTCAGGTGCCCCAGGAATGACCTTATTATTGCAGGGAATAACCAGAAATCAACGCTTGAGATTTTTGATCTAGAATTCCAGTATAGATAACCTCATGTCAGTATAGTGAAATCACCATGCCTAAGGGAACATTTTGTTCCATTATTAGGATAATTAATATGTGCAGATTTAATGATAAATCCCATCATATTTGAACTAATTGGACTAAGAATAGCTAAAATATTTTAAAGTTTTCTTCAATATTCAGAAATTGATTGGAAGGCCTATTGAAAATGAAAAACATTAATGGATCCAGCTGACACTGGTAGGGGACATAGGAAGATAGCAGACTGTACACCAATACTTATAAAAGCCAGTAAGTTTATATGGCTGTTTTTTTTTTTTTTTTTACCAATTCTGATCATTATATATTAATACAGCCTAGCCTCACAGTCTAAATATTATACTTTGTTTTTAAGAAAGTAGTTAGGATGCTTGATTATGATTAGAGTTCTCATTTCTGAGCACAACTTGTTTTTTCCCAAATTCCAATCTTTTCCTCCAAGTGACTTTTCTGTATGATTGGGTACATCATCAGTTACCTGTTCTATGACAGCTGATCCCAACATTTTCTTTTCTGTTTTATTCTCATACTAGGAAACTTGTCTCATAATTATAAACATCTCAAAAGAACTTTTCCATGGAACTCTATGACAAGATAAAACTATTGATTTCCAGATAGGTTGCTATTCTAGACTCGTGTATTCAGTCTATCCTCATTATTCATGGATTCAATACTTGTGATTTTCCCTACTCACTAAAATTTATATGCAATCCCCAAATCAATATCTATGGCATTTTAGCAATCATTTCCCCACATGCACAAAGGGGAAATATTTGGGTCACCTAGTACACATGTTCCCAGCTTAAGTGAAAAAAAAAAAAAAAAGGCAATGCTCTGCCTTCATCTTCTTTTGGCTTTCATAATGTAAAGAAGTATTATTTTCATAGTCTGTTTAGTATGACATTTTAATAATATTTTTGTGCTGTTTGTTGATGATTTTGCTATTTGAAATGGTCTCCAAGCATAGTGTTGAAGTGTTGTCTAGTGTTCCCAAGCACAAGAAAGCTGTGATGTGCCTAATAGAGAAAATATTTCTTAAATAGCCTCACTTAGGCATGAGTTACAATGTTGTTGGCTGTGAGTTCAGTGTCAATATGTCAAAAGTATATATTAAACAAGGTGTATTTAAATAGAAATACAAATAAGATAAGGGTTATTGCCCGAGTCCAGCTCCAACAGGCCCAGGGGTTCCCGAAGGAAGAACGGTCTCGGTGAAAATAAAACTAAAATAAAAAAGTAGAAAATAAAAAACTAAAACTAAAATAAAAATGGACACAGACAACAGCAGTGTGTTGAACTGGCTGATTTATTGCAGTAAACGTGGCATTATATATGCTAGTGATTTCCTTATAACATACGTCATCTATGTTTTTCTAACATTACCTAATTTTGAAAATGTTCCTATGTGTAAACAACCTTTAAGAAATAACATGGTGATTTTCCCCTAGCTTTCCCACATACCATTTGATTATAGATTAATTTCTTACATTATTCCATTATGCATCTGCATTTATCTATAATCTACAAAGCATTGGCTTTGCTGTTCTCGTGAAAGGCCCTCCATTTCTCAACACCTGAAGTGGAACAGTTACAGGGACATGACCTCCTAACCACATGAGGCCAGAAGAACAATGTGTTTGCCTCGGTCGGAGGTGCCAGAAAGGGGCTGAAAAAGCCTTAGAAACCCATGCCTCATACATTCTCAGAGAGACAATGCACCTAGGAACCAATGAACCATTCTGTAGCTTAACCAACTAGGTTCAGTCATCATCTGGAATGCCTCCGAGGGGCCAGGTGGGCCTAGGGGTTGAAGTCACCTGTGCCCAGAGATACACTCCTTAGTTGCCGGAGTGAGGCTTTCTGTGTCTCTCCTTTACAGGCCCTCTTTGCTGGCAAATGCATGAGGCTATCCTTCCTGTAAGTAGAGGAGTCTCCATAGAGGATGGCAAGGGCTAAACGTAAGGCCGCACAATTTCTTGCAGAAACTTATTTTCTTCTAATGGTTCTTTTCCCAGGGGGCCTGCCGAGGGCAATTCCCCAACAGACAATACCCCAGGTACTTTAACAAGGCCAAATTACCTAAAAGCAGGAGTACAAGAAGCTTCACTGTCGTGGGCCCCCCTGCAGTCACCATTCCGTCCACAGCCCGGGCCCTGCCACTCAGGCTGGGATAGCTCGGCTTCCAGCAGGTTATATACTTATTGGTCAATGAAAATATTGTAATCAGGGTATCAGAGGAACTCCATCTTTCCTCTAGAAGTAATGCTTCAGTATTTGATAATTCAGTGTTCATGGTGATTTCATAGAACATAATTACTGTAAAATATGATAATCAGCTATATATGAGCAACTATAATAGTGTTAACAGCATTTAAATTTTTAGTATCTTAAGTTTGGGTTTTATTTTTCATCATACCTTGAATGAATGGATACAGCAGGAGTGAATTCTGGTTTGGGCTAGGGAACATGTGAGACTGAAGAGCAAAATTTATATAAAATAGATGACTGAGTTTTCTGCAGATGAACAGGCAAATGTGAATTAAGAATTATATAAGAAAGATGCAGAAAATGAAAGTCAGATATAAACAGTTTTCCCAAGACCGGTAGGGGCTTCAGTACCAAGTTATAGATGTGTAAGAGGTAATTATGTCACCCTTCACCCAATGTGCCATGCATGTGACACATCATCCCGCCTTCCTGGCGTCGCTTCTAATGTCCTTACACCTGTACCTCTTCAGAACGCTGGCATTTGTTTGTGTTTTCATAGGTATATATGCTGTTGTTTTAAGGTTTCTATCCCACCAAGTCTTGTCTCCTCTACTGTGTTTCTATTAAAATTTCTCACCTTAATGCACCTAACAAAAGCTTTGCAATTTCAGCCTTGAGCTCCCTCTGGACAATGCCAACACTGGCGAGAAACCACAGCCATTATGTCCTTCATCATAAGTAGAAGTACTATTAATACCAGATGCCCACATTCAACATGGGATGGCTGTAAGGATATTAAGCTTATGTCAGAAAATATTTCCATTAATCTGTACATTATCAGTCTTTCACTTCTTCTAATCCTTTGGGGCTTCCCAGTTGCCTTTTAACACCATTTTCCAGAGGATGGGTATGCATCAAAGGTGATTATTGATTGCCTTCAACCAAAGGTGACCCCTATTTTATTTTCTGATCAAAGGAAATAGCTGTAGAAAGTCTAGATTGTTCTGTGAATTCCAGAATGTTCACTAAAGCCAAAACCATGTGAACCAAAAGCTGCTATGTAGCAAAAGCCTCAGGATCGGTGTTTTAAAGATCTTTTAAATTGTATGTTTCATTACTAAGCTAATTCTCACCTACTGTGAATGTGACAAACAAATACAATTAATCTTCAGCTGGAAGGAAATTTGAGGTTCAGTTTTAGTTGGTCCTCATTTATAACAAGTACACATGGAATTTTTTAGAGTTAGATTGTGGTAATTGGGAAGTTACAATAGAACTTCAGCATCAGAAGGCTGATACATTTGAGTAATAGGAGGTAGCTTCATGGAATTGATGGGATTAACTCCAGCCTGAATGAGTAGATATTAGCTGTATGAATGTGAGGGGAAAGGTAATAGGGGATTTGCAATCAGCATGGACACAGGCAGAGTGTGGGAGTAAAATTATTATTTGAATGCTGCTATGCCGCTTCCCAGAGAAAATGGGATTTAAGCATGGGGCCAGATACACAGGGCAACTGTAGGAATTTCTACTTGATTTAAGAGGCAATCACTACTTTCTTGAGTAGATTTGGCAAAATGAGCAGGATGGATTAGAAAGTTAAAGAGGAAGATTTAAAACAAAGTGACAAGCTGAAGACCTGGCTCAGATGCCTAGCCTGGAGGCAGTGGCATCCTGACCCAGCAGTCTCATTGACTGGAGTATACTATTTTTTCTGGGACTTTTGCTGAAAAAATACAGTGAGAACTGGGGCAGATATCTGGTTGTTCCTAGGTTCTAGGCCAGTGATAGCACCTTGAAAGTATTCACCAGATGGTGTCACTTGCCAAATTATTTGTAATAATAATAGTAACTATTATTGTTTTTACTACAGCTCGGTGGCCTCTTAAATGAAGCTTATAACTTGCAGCATGGCTTCTGAGATTCTTTAGTACCTTCATTCTAAATTTATCTCTCATCCTTTCCTGTTAAAAATTCTATGCTAAACTAGCATCTTACCTGCTTATGGTATGCTTTTCGTGAGTTTACACCTTTCTAGTTTTCATATCTTTGGTTTAGTGCCCTCTCCTATCCTTCAGCCTCCTTTAAAGTTCCAGATCCAATGTTACTTTATTTGTAAAATCTTGATTCCCTTAGGTTGAACCAGTTTCTACTGAGGGGAAGTTAAGAAAACTGAATTTATATTTAGGCAGAACTGCATTTGAATATATCCCACTTACTAACTGCGATATTTAGCTTTACATGTTGCAAGTACCTCATTGTAACGTGCAGATGAAAACTATGCATCATGTAGTTGTGAGGATTAAATGAAATACAGTATGAGATTCAGGGCAATAGGAAGATCTCACTAAATGAAAGTTACTAATTATAACAAAGCAATTGTCTCACTTTATTGTAATCAGTTCTAAGTAGCTTTCGTACCTGTACTATACTTACACTCCTGTACTGTAAAATTCTAGAGAAGAAAGGGTATTTTCTTCATTTTCTCATATGTCCTATTTGCTGTCACAGTGCCTGCCACCTAGTAGGCATTCAACAATTATTTTGTTTACATCAATATGTAAAATTCATACAAGTACAGTGAAGATAGTGTGAATAGTTTTGCTCATAAAGTTAGAGGTAGTGTTAAAACTAGAAGGAAAAAAACTCATTAGCCCAGTTTTCTATTATCTCTTTAGCAACATATCCAAATGTGCATTTTAAATAGTCTGAGTCCTAAAACTAAGAAAAAGATGTCTGTGATTAAATGACATGCTAGAGTCAGCATACTACAACCTGTTTTTTTTTTTTTTTATTTTTTACAGTTTCATATTAAAGTTTCAGGAGTTCATTTAGTAACTGTTTTGCAGAGAATTTCCAAATATTTGTGAGCCTGATCATTATATTGGGGTGAATGGGTAATGACTAGTTCCAAACATAGAAATTGTTTCCAATAATACTTTCATTGGGAATTCTTCACCAAAAGATTGATTTTTTTTTCTGAATCAAACCCTTGGTTTAATCAACTTTATTTTACATCTAGCGAGAGCTTTTCAATGAAAAAAGCCCTCGCTACATCTGGATATAGGTTTTTCTAGCCTATGCCACAGAGACACCCTGAGTACTCCCTCTAGTTATTTAACCTCTGTAATTGTCACAATTATGTTTCACAGCTATTAATTTCAAGAAACTCCTGTTGACTATCTATGGTTTAAAATAATCATCTAAACAAACAAGATTATTTGAAAAGGTCTAACAAAGATTTATGGGTCTTTGACACAAAAACTAAAGACTAAAATATTGACTGATATTATTCACAGGATTTTGTACAGAAAATGTTTTTCTTCTCTTAGAGGAAAAAAAAAAAAGAACAAGAAATTTTAAAACTCTGACTTTCTCCTTACCTTTCGTTTGTGATTCTTGGGCATTTGCCTGAAAGAAGAGTTATGTGTCAGAGAAGGCAATAGAGCAAAAATGACAATGACCTTGGAAGACACATTTTAAATTCTCTCGATGTTCATTTTCCCTTTGATATCTTTTGAAGAGAGCATAGGAACGAGAATCTGCTTATTCTGTTTACCCAAAGGAAAACAGTGGAAACTTGTTTGAAACTCAAGTTCTTCATAATACCATTAAGGAGAGACTTGTTATGAAGACAACCAACACAGATTTCACATAGGGAAGTTGCTCACTCTTCAAAGGTAGATTCGTGAATTGTCTTTGCAGAAGCCAGGTGATAAAGAGCTAATTTTGCAGGCATTTCTTGTTTGTGCTGTGACGGGTAAGATCTAAAGAGATGAATTTGGTAATTAAGGGAATGATTTCCATTTGACAAGGTTTAAGAGCATTTGAAGTTTAATGATGTCAAGTCTGGCAATGCTGTAGGTCTGGGGCCACAGCTAGAGGGGGGCCAAACTGCCGACAATTGATGATCCACATGGTTGTTTCAGAAATGCATTCTCTGAGATTGTGAACTAGAATTCAGATGTGTTGTTGGAAACATGTGAAATTTCCAAAAAAAGAAAACGTTAATTATGGCTGTGTATGTTCATTACTGTTTACCAAGCAGCCATTTTCACATTTGATTATCTGCAGCATTATATTAATGAGCAACAAATTAGTGAGATAATTTCATGTATATATTTCTGATTTGAATTGTTATAAATATCATTAACATGGCACTTCTATTATGCTAAGTATGAAAAATAGAATTTCAAAAATATAGAACCCAACCACATGAGTGGTCTTCTTTTACCAATGATGGATTAACTGTGTGTCCTCAAGTAAATCCCTTCAGCATAATGAGGATAGGTCTTACCTGTGTTACAAATTGGTTAGATTGCATTTTTTTATTGTGACTACATTCAACCAAATTCAATAAAATATGTTGAGAATAGTGCTTTAAAAAAGCCAAAGTAGAGCCAATACATGTAAAAGGCAAATGCTTGCAAGCTGCATAAAGTGTAATTATACAGAATGCGTACAATTTGCCATCAATACCCTAGCACTCCTACCTCACTTCTTTCTTCACAGGAATGTCATATATATTTCCCCTTCAAAATCCATAATTAATTTCATGAATGCCATTACAGCAAATGATATAATTACTCATTAGAGTTGTGGGCAATCATTTAAAAAGCCATTAAGAGTTAGTCATTGTGTTTTATTTGATTTGTTAACTAGAAACATTATTAGGATTTTTTTTCCCCAGAGGCAAGATTAAAGGGGGAAGGTACACATTATAGTATCTATTTTCAGCTTCTGAATAAAAATGATTCTTAAGACCATGTATTCAAGACAGGGAGATTTCCCATCCTGTTCTCTTAAACCTGAAATGATTTAGCTCTCACAATCTGCCTAAAGACTCTGGCAAGTACCAACCCTTGACTTCCTCCATGTTATGTAGAATTTCCCTAGAACTTAATCACACCTTTACACAATTAAAAGGCAACAAAATATTTTATAGTTTATACATTCCCTTGTTAACACATATGAAGAAACTGAGGACCAGTGAAGTAAACATCTTGAAGAAATATTTATTTATCATGATGACCCATGTCCCTATCAACTCTGGAAGCAATTACCTTTCTCTTATTCTTGTATTTGAATAGTCTCTATAATTCCTATAAATAAACCGAAGTGGTCTTTATCTGTTCTTTCACACTGTTACTTTACTTTGTATGACAATATTTATACACTTCTCTCTTTATACCCCTAACCTATCTAAATTATAACCATGCTTCCAGGCCTAGCACACATCCTACCGCTCCATACAGTTATCCTTAATCATTCCAGCAATGGTGACATCTCTTTTCTTTTAAACATTTGTAATCTTGTATTTTTTCATAATAGGTAATATTTACTGCATCATTGTTCTGTCTTCACAAATGGCTTTATTACATAAGATGCCACATATTGTTTCTGGTAGTATTATTTCATACTGTTATTTAATCTTATTGTTTTATAAAACACTCGAGAGGACTCTGTCATCTATAAATCTAGATTGTAAGCTCCTTGAGGGAAAAGATCAGGGACTATATAATACAATGTTTTCAGGATATTGCATACTATTATATACATAGTTAAGTATTTAATGCAAAACTGCTGACTGTCAAGACTGTCAAATGTCTACCTTATTTTTCTTGTTTTGTTTTTTTGTTTCATTTTTTGTTTTTTATCTTTCTTGTTTTTACAAAAGACCTGTCCAGTGTCTATTTTAGTTTTCGATTATGTAAACACAGAGTTAACTGAACTTCTTAAAACCTTGATAAAATTGTCAGAGGGGAAACTTCAGTGACCATGGACCTCATGGGGTCCTTCCTCAGTTCCTTGCTAAGGCTCCTGTGGAATCTTTTTTTGACCTCTTTCCCCATTTTCGTCTAACTTTTCCACATAATATGTTTCAGCATTAGTTAAGACAAAAACAAAACAAACAAGTAACGATGTTACTTATCTTTTAGAGTACTTCCTTCTCTTTGTTATATTATCTTACATTTATTTTGATATGTTCTTATACCTTTTACATGTAAAGGAAATCCTGAATAATGATGTTTTCTTATAACAAATCTAAAAGCAAATAATATTTAGTACTTGCACTTCAGGAAGAGTTTCACGAAATACATATTACTCAGTTGGGAATAATTAGCAGGCTCTGTTTTACCGCGTAAATAGAGAAACACACAAAACAGCGTGAAAAATATTTAAAAACACTTACATCTATGTTTACATATCAGATGAATCACTGATCAGCTGTGCATCAAAAAAGGACTTTTCTCTTACAATTTTCTAATCACATATATCGATATATATTAATATTCATTTGTAATGAACAAATTATTTTATTATTTTTTCAGTTTTATTTAAATTCCAGTTAACATACAGAGTAATATTAGTTTCAGGTGTACAATATAGTGATTCAGCACTTCCATACAATACCCTGTGCTCATCACAAGTACATCCCTCAATCCTCATTGCCTATTTCATCCATTCCCGACCACCTTTCCTCTGGTACTTTTTCCCTGTAGTTAAGAGTCTGTTTCCTGGTTTCCCTCCTTCCCTTTTTTGGTCCCTCTGTTCATTGAACAAATTCATTTCAGCTACATGAGCAAGTTGAAATCTCGACACTGAAGAGTACTACTGGGAGAAGGAGAGATGGGTGTGGGATGAAAGAACCAGTAGTATGTGATGGGAAGATAGCCAGTTTTAGGTCGTTAGAACATGGACTTCAAACTACATGGTGGCCCACATAATGGGGACATACAGCAGTGACAGTGTGAGGTTGTACATCGAGCCACAGGTAACAGGTGTACTGCATCAGACACAGAAGATTTCGTGGCGAGCATATAATGAACCAGGAGTAGTAATTTTAAAAACTCATTCAAAATTGGGCCACCTGACCACTTTAAAACAGAGAAAAGAAAGAAGAAAACTAGTAAGTAAAAATGGCACACAGGGTCTTAAAGAAGCCAAGTAAGCTTCAAGTTTAATGTGCAGTAAGATATTTTTAGCAAAGAGAATGGTATCAGCAAACCAAGGAGATCATATTTTGGATTTTTGTTATGCCCTCTTGAAAGACAAAATCCTAGGATATTAAAAACCTGGGATGTTCCTTCTTCTGTGGCAATTTTTCATATCTCTCTCTAATCCAGCAAAATGCAGGTCTTCTTTTGTATACCCTTCTTTATTTTGTTCTTTTTTTAAAGTGTGTATTAGTCCTTTCAAATCTGATGGTGAAGAATGGTTTATTCAGTTTGATATTTTAGTCACTCATATATGGATTAGGGCTTTAATTTTTTGGAATCCCTTTAATGTTTATTTAGTTATGTCAGATATTTGGGAAATTTCGTAGTGTTATATGTTTATGCCTTATTTTATGCAAAGTGTATATATTTGCATGGTGGTAATCACTTACAGTGTCTGATACTTTATATAAACTAAAAGCTAGGGCATTAATTTTGCTCATTACTAGTTATTATTTTATAATTAAAAAATATTAATACTTCTCCAATGTCTTCCAAATGTATGTAACCAGAATTATACTGAAAAGCAAGTGACTTTTTATTACATAATGTTTTCTAATATGTTAAAAAAGTTAAGAACATATATCATATAAATACAAAATATTTTATGAGGCACTTAATATTTAATGTACTGTATAAAACCTGTAAAATGTTATCCCTGTTAATTCATATAATTTTATATCCTTTTCAATAATTTTATTAACAATTTTTCTCTTTTATTAAATATTGCTTGATAAAATACAGTTCTTCATTGCTTCCCAAAGCTATTTCTATAGGTGTTTCATAATTTACTGATTTTTTCCAGTGGGATGCTGATAAACATTTAACTGCTCCCTGTCAGTGGAGATGTGAAGTGATTTGTAGACTTTACAAATGTATATTATATAAAAATTCCCACCATTGCTGGTTTTAAACCACCAATGTGCCATCACTAAATGGCACATAAAAATAGGATTACTATGTTAAGAGGTTTAACGTTTTTAAGGCTCTTACTTGCTACTTCTAGAAATGCAGTATACACATTCTTTACAAGTGTCCACTGAACTTATGCCAATATAGACTACACCCTGGGCCACAAAACAAACCTTCTGTGACCCTACTGGTTTCAAAATAGAGGTCAATAAAAGAAAAATTACAGGAAAAGACCCAAACACTTGGAGATCAAACAACACACTACTGTCATCCATGGGCCAAAAAGGAAGTCTCAAGGGAAATAAATATATATACATTGAACTGAAGTAAAGTGAAAATACATGTCAAAATTTATGGGACACAGCTAAAGCAGTATGGAGAAGAATGTAGCATGAAATGTGTATGTTAGAAAAGAGGAAAGATCTCAATAATCTAAAATGCCACCTTAAAAAACCTAGAAAAAGAAGAGCAAAGCAAACCCAAAGCCAGCAGAAATAAGGAAATCATAAAGATAAGCACAGAAATCAGTGAATCGACAGCAGTAAAAAATGATAGAGAAAGTCAATGAAACAAAGAGCTGGTTCTTTGAAAATACCAAGAAAACTGGCAAAACTCTAGCAAGACCAACAGCAACAAAACAAAACAAACACCCCCCCCAAACACACACACACACACACACACACACACACACACACACACACACACACACAAAGGGAAGACACAAACTACCAGTAGTTGGAACAGACTGGGATATCACTATAGACTTCACAGATATCATAAGGACAATAAAGGAATTGTGCTACAAGCAACTAAACACCTGTAAAACTGACAATGTAGATAAAATGGATCAATCCCTGAAAACCACAAACTACCACAACTCACCTAATAAGAAATCTATACTTTGAATACCTTAGCTGTTAAAGAAGTAGAATCTATAATTAACAAAACTCTCAATGAGAAATCTATAGACACAAATAGTATCACTAAAGAATTCTATAAGCCAATTAAAGAAGAATTTTATGACCAATGTTATGCAGTCTCTGCTAGAAAATAGAAGGATGAATGCCCATGTTACTTTGTGAAGCTAGAATTACCTTGTTACCAAAACCAGACAATGACAATACAAAAAACAAACAAACATGGGGCGCCTGGGTGGCGTAGTCGGTTAAGCGTCCGACTTCAGCCAGGTCACGATCTCGCGGTCCGTGAGTTCGAGCCCCACGTCAGGCTCTGGGCTGATGGCTCAGAGCCTGGAGCCTGTTTCCTATTCTGTGTCTCCCTCTCTCTCTGCCCCTCCCCCATTCGTGCTCTGTCTCTCTCTGTCCCAAAAATAAATAAACGTTGGAAAAAAAAAAAAAACAAAAACAAACAAACAAAAACACCACAGACCAATATTCCTCATGAATTAAAATGTATAAGTTCATAACAAAACATTAGCAAACTGAATTCAGTAGTTAATAAATACAACAACATAGCATAACCAAGTGAGTTCTATTCCAGGGATACATGGCTGGCAAATTTAATATTCATAATATACCCATGTAATCTATCATATTAACTGACTAAAAAAGAAAAATCACATAATCATACAATTGTTTTTAAAGCAGCATTTGACAAAATTCAATACCTGTCCATGATAAAAATTCTCAGAATAACAGGGATAGTAGTTAAATTTCCTCAACTTGATAAAGAGCATCTATGAAAAACCTGCAGCTAACTTTATACATAATAGCGAATGAATGCTTTCTCCCTAAAATCAGAAACAAAGCAATAAAGTCCACTAATCTCTTTTATTCAACATAGTGCTGGAAATTCTAGTCAGTGCCATAAGGCCAAGAACATATGGTAAAATTTTTTTTATCATGAAATTAAAATAATAAAATGTAGTTTACCTACACATACATTTTAAACAATCGCAACAACATGAACACTAGTGTCAGTGAAAATTAACATTTATAATGAAAATAATATGTAATTGCTAAACTCTTAGGAGAAGGTACAGAATAGATTTCCAATTTCAAGTCTAAAATCTTATGATAAATATGCATTCAAAATCCTTTTACATTTGATGTGTATTTACATAATTAGATTATATAAAATATTAAATACAATTATATATAATTATATTATATATGCTTATATGTTTTATATATGCTTCTGTATATATTATATTATATCATATATATACAGTTGTTATATATATACATACATACACGTATGCTTCTCATTAAATTTTACTAACAAAGAGGATTAATAACAGATTTTAAAAACTCGAGTATATTTCTCATTATCCCAATTAATTTGATTTACTATTTCCCTCTGTGTATTTATTGATACGTGATCAGATGATCCAAACTAAAAAGGAAGAGAAATATTTGTAAGTCTATGAACCTGCTGAGAATACTCTACTCCATAGAATGAAAGCTTTGAAAAGTATAGAACCTCACAACTGTTAAGGTTCTTTGAAGTTTATGACTTGATAAAGCAAGCTGCACTATATTAGACCACACATATATTCAGCTCTATCTTGAGCAAATTCAGAAATGATGATCTCACTAATTCACAGGCTTTCAAGAAACAACAAACCAACTTGAAGTCCAGGAATCTGGGATTTTTTTTCAAAACTTGACATTTTCATGTGATTTTTGAAACCCTTTGGCAGAGAATGCTCCCTCAGTCCTTCTGGAAATGTGGCCAGGTGGAATGCTAAATAACCACAGCAAAGCTGACTTGAGGAATTGAAAATGACAGGCTATATCTGAATGTTCCATTCTCTGCATAAGTACATTTTTTCCTCTTCATATCCAGGAACAAAGACTTGTATAATAAATGACTCTATGATGTACAGTGGTTCTCAAGCATTAAATTATGCCTTTTACCTCAGGGCTTATCATTCATAGAACATATAACATACCTAGAAGGTCCTTCCGGTAAGCAATACCGCTCGCTAGTGCTGAACCAAATTTAAACCTCCCTAGACTCACAATGAAATTGCTTGTTCTCCTGATTGTTTTATTCAACTAATGATTTTGCAACATCACATTCAATTGACTAATTATACAAGGAGAGATGCTGAATACCCATCTTTTCTAGATTAGAATAATTTATAAGTGCAGTTTTTCTATTCCATTAAATAGTACCACCTTTTAATGAGACATAAGCACAAACAAGGCAGACACAATGATATGTTACAAATAAGAGAAAGAAAATACAATTTGGGTAGGCAAATGTGTTAGTGGAATAAGTGTCAGGAAAAGGAGTTTTTATTTATCATTATGGACCAGTATACCCATAAGAGATCCCAGGATAGCCTTACCACACACACACACACACACACACACACACACACACACACACGTGCATGTGTTTATATATTTAACAATAAATAAATGGAAGACTAGACAGTTGTCATGTTTCTCATTTTGTATGGATGATTAGTAGCACGGCCAAGTCCAAAAATTTTATATCAGGGCTTGTTTTCCTCCCGAAATAGTCTGCGCCCTGTTCTCAGAGCATGGATAACATGTGTACT
This sequence comes from Leopardus geoffroyi, assembly GCF_018350155.1. Taxonomy (NCBI): domain Eukaryota; kingdom Metazoa; phylum Chordata; class Mammalia; order Carnivora; family Felidae; genus Leopardus; species Leopardus geoffroyi. Next base: position 96,964,364 of record NC_059336.1, on the reverse strand, counting down.
TCTCTCTTGAGAATTTCAGGCAAAAGTTATTTTGTCTGCCGCTTTTTCCCTTTGCCCATGCCCTCAGTGTGTTCTCCTGTTTTTGCCATGCTGTCCCTCTTTAAACTCAGTTTAATTCTGACAGTCTGGTGCTATTTATGAAGGCCCCATTGGGATGCCAGATGGCAGAACTATTCATCTCTCCTGTGGGTGCCTGGCCATGGGCCATAGGTTATTCATTTCTGGCTTTTAGTTCAACTGTGAAATGAGAATTGGTCCTAACATGCTACTTTGGAAATAGCAGAACCTAACTTTAAATGCCCTTAATATAAATGTATCCATATGATTGGGAAAAATTAAAAATATTTTGCATTGTTTAACCCAATGTTTACATTTTAAATGTTCTTATTCACAAAGATCTGGGCTTGTTTTGTTTTGTTTTGTTTTTAAAATGTTTTATTTTTAGTTTTGTTCTATATATTAGTACTTTAAACAGGAAGCCATTCCAGAACCTTACTAAACATATGTTTAAATCAAATAATAAGGGGCATAATTGTGTCTTTTTATACAGAAGACTCTGTATCATGAGACAGTTATAATGATCAGGTCCTTAATTTAGGGAAGTGCCAAATAATTGCATCTAGAGATATACAACATTGTAAAAAGCAATCAGTTGGTGTTATAGATTAGTGGTGTACAACTTGTGTCTTGCTGTGTGCCTTGAGTGCTACTGTAGGGAGAAAGATTGGGAGGTTCTTTACAGCTAGATTTCTCCAATGTCACTTCATTTAGAGTAGCTATGTTTTTATCTGGTTAATGTATAAAACAAGGCTTAAGCATTGGAGGTGAAAAATAGTTCTGAGTAAATTCTAACAATTTTAATTAAAACTTTGTAATCCAGTTACTCTGGTAGTGTCTGCGTTCCCTACAGGAAGAATTGTGTGTACATAATGCCAAAAGATTTAATGATCTTGGGACCCAAAAGTGTTTGCTAGAAAATATCCCTAAAAGGGTCCAACAGGAGGAGTTAGCAATTTCACATTGGAACGATAATCAGGATTAGGATTGGAAGAAAAGCAGTGATATATCGGGGTTGTGGGCATCTCCTCAGGTTCAATAATGATGACATGTAGAAGACAGCTTGAAGCATCATGCCAGAGAAGGTGTTCCATCCACATGCGCACAACCCATGGTGATTTTAGAGCAAGGCAGTACCGTGTTGTGCTGTGCTGTGAGCCGTGGAAGACAAGAGTGAAGGCAGTGGCAAGAGCGAGCCTGGGAAAAGAAATAGAGGTGTTCAGCGGGTATTTTCCAAGCTGTCAGATGTATCCCCAAAATGAGAAATGAAACACTGTATTAATGCTATCTTATTTTCTCCCCACAGTGTAGTGAGATCTTGGAACTTCCAAGTTTTATCCAATAGTCAGAAATATGTATTGTCTTGTGACTTTATATAATTTCTTAAGACTAGAAAAAACGGTTTCCTTCTCAAATAGTGACAGTTACCTATTTGCTTCTCACAATGATAGGAGAGATTATTTGGAAAAAATAGGAAATTCATAAAATAGAGTTACATCAACATTTTTTTATTTTGTTATTTTCCTGAGTAAACCTTGTTTTCTTCTCATCATAACCTGTAATATATTATTAAAATAATTACATATTCTATACAGGTGACATTTTAAACCAAAATCCCAAAACTGTAAAACTGGTTAAAAGTCTAGAATTTTGTCCTCAAGTTCATCTGCATTCTGAGCCTAGCTGCACAGTTTATTAAATATTTTATTTGGAAAATGTTTCTTAAACTCTATATTGGGTAGTTGTTTTTTTTTATTTTTTTTTTAACGTTTATTTATTTTTGAGACAGGGAGAGACAGCATGAACGGGGGAGGGTCAGAGAGAGAGGGAGACACAGGATCCGAAGAGTCTCTAGGTTCTGAGCTGTCAGCACAAAGCCCGATGCGGGGCTTGAACTCACGGATCCTGAGATCATGGCCTGAGCCGAAGTCGGACGCTTAACTGACTGAGCCACCCAGGCGCCCCTATATTCAGTAGTTTTGAGGCAAATTCAAAATTGCACATACCTCTGTGAAAAGTATTTAGTTAGCAGAGCATAAATCATCACAAATGCTATTTTGTACTGAAAAAGGAAAACAAATCTTCACCGAGCTAGTCTGGGGAAGACTATTTTGGAAAAGGGTCTTCACCACTGCTTCAAAATTCTCCCACAGAGAGGGGTATCACCTACGCATAATTGATACTCAGTTTCTTCTTTACAATTAGAAGAGCAAGAAATTATTAATTGGTTAACAATTTTCCCTGTTGTGTCCATTTTCACCCACACATGCATAATTTAGGGTACTTCTCAGGATATATTTGTCATTGAAATTATATAATTTTTGATATTTAGAATTTATGCAGTAGCTTAATGAATTTCTGTAGCATTCATTTCCAAAACATGGAATTCGTGAAATGTTAAAGCATGTCTCATTTATTTCAGAAAATGAACCACCCTGGTGAAGAAATTGTATAGTCATATCAGAAATGTCACAAAGTGGGCCATTTTCCTGTAATACATCACTTTTCTGTTTAGATTGAAAGTGATAAAGAGGGCAAGGCAAAATAATAGATGATATGCCTTATTCTGAATGCTTTTTTACTCTGAAAAAAAAAAAACACGGCCATCTGTTATCTGCATGTCAAGTTGTTGAAAGTAAATGACATTTTTCTTTTTTATTTGAGAATAAATTTATGGAAATGCTGAACAAAGTTAAGTTAAAAACATATGGTGATATTAATAAAGCACCTATGTAAATACTAAATCCTTATTATCCTTTGCATTTATGGGCTTGGATTTGGTTTTTAACTGTATTGTGTAAGCTCCAGAACATTCCTTACCACTCCAACTAAGATGGAGACTTAGACTGTGTCTGTGCGGGCAAAATGTGATAAAAAATTTATCAATTGTTTGAATAATTCTAGATCATTAACCATATTCTCCTGGAAAGTTAAATAATTGTGATTAAAATGTAATTATCACTTCTGCTTTAGCCATGTATTTGCCTCAAGTGTCTATTTCTTGTGTTTGTATGTTTATAATCATAATCACTCTAAAATTGATACAAATTCATAAACATATATTGAGGAAGGGAATACATGTGCAGTTAGAGAAAAAGAAGGATTCCCTTCTATTCAAGTTAGACCTGAGCTATTCCAGGAGGATTCATTTGACAGGTGGAAGCTTCAGAGATCAGGGTAGACAACCTACTCCTTCCCAGTGTTGTTAAGATATGAATTAATTTATTCTGTTTCCTTATTAGAGAGGAGAGGGACTGGTCCAACTTAACTGAATATAATTTTTTTTGGTTATATATGATCTAGTTCTTTTACAACCACAGATTAGAGAGCATTGATTTTATGTAAGCAGAATAGGTGGCCACTTTGTGGGGTATTATTTTAGAATCTCTGCAAAAGCACTTATACACACAGATTTACTCAATGATGCTAGAAATATCTATAATGGGAACAATTCTTTTTCTAACCAGAATTTGAGTTAATGTTTTAGAAGTATAAGAATAAGAAATTAGTGACTCATCTTAGGTAAAATATTATATATAAAGATAATGTAATACTACTAATATTGCTATGGTCGTATTTACAAGAAGGGGTAAATGTTAAATTAGATCATATCTGAGCTCACGGTTTGTAGAGAGTATGGAGAAAGGAGCCTTGGGGATCATTAGAACTCTAGAGGGGGGAAGGGAAAGGATGGGCATATAGAAGGAAACAGGCACAGAATGGGAGTCTATGTGACATACTAGGTTTTGCTTAGTCTGATATTAGCAACAAGGTTCTTAAGAGGAATAGAAAACAAAAAATGTGGAATGGGACCAATTTCTATGTAAAATACCACATATAGATCTGGTTTAGTCTTGTATAATATAATTTTCATCACCATTGTATGATTTGAGAGGCGATCGATTTTTTTTTTTTTTTTTTTTGTCAACAGTGTCCCACCATTAACTGAATGTCCACAGCCCTATAGGATAATGTCACCACTATGATAGACATTTTGCCAAATTGCAGAGTTTATTCAGATGCAATTTTTTTTTTTTTTGAAAGTGGTCATAGTCATACTACTAAGTGATTACTAGTAGGAGGTAAATGACTCACAGGCAATAAGAGGGTACATGATGTCAGGAAGGCCGATGGAAACATAGAAAGGTCAAAACAAGCTCCAAAAAGTGACCACTTTCTTCTGAATTTGCTTTTCCAGGACTTGTCTCAAAACAACATTCTTGTTACATCCAAGGCTTAACTTTGACATTGAACTATAACATTTTGACAAATGAAAACAGCATGTACAAAATCCAAAATCCCATATACTTTCTCTCTTATTTATCATTTTTATCTCATATATAATGATGGAAATATTTCTATATACTTGGGCTCTTTGAGGATTAATTATATAGTTATTAGGTCAGTGCATGTCAATTAATATGCATCTAAGCACTAGATCCTTCTGTACCTTGAATTTATTTTTCAGGTAAATTTTGTTTACTGTTTTCCACTTCTGCTATTACTTTTACCAAAGACAGAAAAAGGCATTTTCTAAATTATGGTTTCTGTTGACAATCAATGGCCCTCTGTAACAAGGCAGTATAAAACTGAGCAGTGAAAGGCATTTGGATGGACTCAGTTTGGTAATATAAGTACATTGTTGCAAAAGTCAGAAAGAGTAATCTTTTATTTTTTTCAATTTAAAATATTTATTGGTTTGCATGATCATACAATTATAATTTTTACATTTTTAATGTTTATTTTTTTTATAAATTTTAATTTTTTAAAAAATTTAAAAATTTTTTAAATTTTAAAAGTGATTTATCCCCTATGCATAAATAACCCAGTGTTCATCCCAACAAGTGTCTTTCTTAATGCCCCTTACCCATTTAGCCCATCCCCCCACCCACAACCCCTTCAGAAACCCTCAGTTTGTTCTCTGTATTTAAGAGTCTCTTATGTTTTGTCCCCCTCCCTGTTTTTATATTATTTTTGCTTCCCTTCCCTTATGTTCATCTGCTTTTTATCTTAAATTCCACATATGAGTGAAATCATGTGATATTTGTCTTTCTCTGACTGGCTAATTTCGCTTAGCATAATACCCTGTAGTTCTATCCATATTGTTGTAAATGGCAAGGTTTCATTCTTTTTGATCACCAAGTAATACTCCATTGTGTGTATATATATGTATATGTGTATGTGTATATATATATACATGTATATACATACATGTATATACATACATGTATATACATGTATATATATATATATATATATATATATATATATATATATATCACGTCTTTGCCCCAGTGGCAACTGGCCTCGCACCTGAGGCATCTTGTTGTAACCCATGGAGCTCCTCACAGTGGCCCGCAATCCTTTCCCCATCGCTCTTTCTTTGCAGGCACCTCATCGCCCTCACCACCAGGCATTGGTCTCATAGCCTCCTCTGTTCGGCTGCTAACCCGGTGCTATGCCCTGGTACATGGATACTTATTTTCAGTTCTACTACACTCTCTCTGACTTTGGGTATGAAATTTGTTTCTTCTGAGTTTCTGGATCATCTATAAACTGAGGAAAATGATTCCTACCTTATAGAGATATTAAATTGATAAAGGTTAATTATGATTGTAAACATTTAGCATGGTGCCTGACATTAAGCTCTGTACTTTTCTTCACCTAGGGAATTGGGAAACTGGAGTTCTGGAGCTTTTTAAAACACGTTATTTGATTTCCAACAACTAAATCTTTTGTGCTTATTTTCTCTATTACTACACTACTACTACTAAAACAGAATACAATAGTGGCTATATTTCCCACATTATGGAATTAGGGTTGGATCTATGAGATAGTGTAGGCATATGACTTTTGAAAAGCACAGTGTTCTACTCATATAGAAAGTGACTGATAAAATTTTATTTTTCACTGAGCTTTGGCTTAAATTTAATCACAAAATCCACTGACTTCATAAAAATAACTATATTCCCCACTTAAAAACTTAAATAATATTTCTTTAGAAATGCATGCTGAAGTATTTATGTTTCATATATCATGATATCTGCAACTTACTTTTACATTTTTCCAGCTTCACTGAGATATAATTGCTAAATAACATTGTGTAGTTTTAATTTGTACAACATGATGATTTAATATATGTATATACTGTGAAATGATTACCACATTAATTAACACATCTGTTATTATTTTGTGGTAAAACAATTCAGATTTATTCTCTTAGCAAATATCCAATATACAGTAGAGTGTGATTAATTATAGTCAACGTGCTGTGCATTAGATCCCTAGAACTGATTCATCTTATAACTGAAATTTTCTACCCTTTGGTCAATACTTCACCATTTCCCCAATACCCTAGATCCTGGTCACCACCAATTTACTGTGTTTCTTTGAGTTCAACGTGAAAAATGTCTTGTTAATGTTTATATAGTTTTGAGAGAGAGAGAGACAGGGAGAGGGGCAGAGAGAGAGGGAGACACAGAATCTGAAGCAGGGTCCCAACTGTGAGCTGTCAGCACAGAGCCTGATGCAGGGCTCGAAACCACAGACTGCGAGATCATGACTTGAGCCAAAGTCAGATACTTAACTAACTCAACCACCCAGCCTCCCCGATACCACCTTTTTTTGAAAATTTTTTTAATGTTTATATATTTTTGAGACAGAGAGTGAGCGAGCAGGGGAGGGGTCAGAGGTAGAGGGAGACACAAAATCCAAAGCAGGCTCCAGGCTCTGAGCTGTCAGCACAGAGCCTGATGCGGGCCTCGAACTTATGAACCATAAGATCATGACCTGAGCTGAAGTTAGACACTTACAACTGAGCCACTCAGGCGCCTTCCAAGTTCACCAATTTAATATATTCCACATATAAGTCAAAGCATGCAGTATTTTTTTGTCATTTTTCATCCATCTGGTCACAAATAGGAATTGCTTCTTCTTTAAAGCTGAATAATACACCTGTGTGTGTGTGTGTGTGTGTGTGTGTGTGTATGCGTGTGTGTGTGTTCATATTTTCTTTATCCATTCATCTGCCAGTAAGCAATTAGGTTGTTTCCATAGGGAATAGTGCAATGAACTTGACGGTGCATATATCTCTTTAAGATAGGGATTTCATTTCCCTTGAATACATACCTAGAAATGAGATTGCTAGACATATGGTAGTTCTATTTTTAATTTTTAAAGAAACTTCCAAATATTTTCCATAATGGCTGTACCAATTTATATTCCTACCAACAGTGCAGAAGGGCTTTCCACATCTTTACCAGCACTTGCTATCTCTTGTCTTTTTGATAATAGCCATGCTAAGAGGTGTAATGGATTTGTGGTTTTGATTTGCATTTTCCTGACAATCAGTGATGTTGAGCACCTTTTAGTGTGCATGATGGTTATTTTTATGTTGTCTTTGTAAAAAAAAGTCTATTCAAGTCCTTTTCCCATTTTTAGTTGGTTATTTGGTTTTGTTTCTATTGAATTGCATGAGTTCCTTATATATTTGGTTATTAACTCTTTATTAGATATATGATTTGCAAATATTTTCTCCCATTCTGTAGTCTGCATTTTCATTTTGTTGATTGTTTCTCTTGCTGTGCAGAAGCTTTTTAGTTTGATATGGTGCAATATGTTTGTATTTGCTTTTGTTATTGTACTTTTGGTGTCGTATCTAAAAACTCACTGGCAAGACCAGTGTCTTAGAGCTTTTTCAATGGCAGTAAAGCTTTCTCTCTATCTTTTCTTACAGGAACTTATAGTTTCAGCTTCCACATTTAAGTCTTTAATCACTGAATATGTAGATCACTTTGAGTGGTATGGGCATTTTAACAATATTAGCTTTTCTGATTCATGAATATGGGGTATCTTCCCATTTATTGCTGTCTTTTTTGATTTCTTTCAAAAATGTCTTAGAACTTTAAGTGTACAGATCTTTCACCTCCTTGGTTAAATTTATTCCTAAGTATTTTATTATTTTTAATGCTGCTATAAATGGGATTGTTTTCTTTATTGTATCCTGAAATTCTACTGAATTTATTTATTAGTTCTATTTTTTAGTGGAATCTTTAGGATGTTCTATATAGATCATGTCATCTGCAAACAGAGACAACTTTTCTTCTTCCTTTCCCATTTGGATGTCTTTCATTTCTTTATCGTGCCTAATGACTCTAGCTGGGACTTCCAGTTCTATGTTAAAAGGATTGGTGAGAGTGGGCACCTTATCTTGTTCCTGATTTTAGAGGAAAATCTTTCAACCTTTCACCATTGAGTATGATGTTAGTTGTAGCAATTATTATGTTGTGATATGTTCCTTCTATACCCAATTTGTTGAGTGTTTTTATCATGAAATAATATATTTTGTCAAATGTTTTTTCTGCATCTATTGAATAATCATTTGATTTTATCCTTCTATTAATTTGGTATATCACATTTATTGGTTTGTATATTTGAATCATCCTTGCATCATAGGGATAAATCTTACTTGATCATCATGTATGATCCTTTTAATGTGTTGTTGAATTTGGTTTTCTAGTATTTTGTTTAGGATTTTTACATCTATGTTTATCATGGATAGTGGCCCATAATTTTGGGTGGGAACATTAGCTGAGCTTCATGATTGAGTGGGCTACTGGTTGTGCTCCACTCTTAGGAGAAGTCACTAGCCAGGTTGTATGTGATGTAATGTTAGGGGCTGGGCTCCACATTGGGCAGTATTACAAGTTGTTCTCTGAGGTTTCCCAGGCTTCCTGAAGAACTGTTTAGGATCTCTATTCAGGAGGGACTGAGGTTGTGCTTAATGGTTAGACAGGAATACTGGCATGGCTCCCTGCCAGGACAGGGTTTTAGAGTAGGTTCCACAGGTGCCAAGTTTCTCTGCAAGGCTTCTTGGTCAGATGGAACTTCCAACTGGTTTTGCTTCCTGGGCAGGTTGTAGAATGGGTTCCATATACAGGACAGTCCACTGGTTAGGGACCTAAACTGGACAGAACTGCCGACTGAGCTCCCTGGCCAGTGGCTAGGATCTCTGTTAGTGTGCTGCCACTAGTAGGGATGCACTGTGAGCCCCACCTCCCTTTTCCATCTCTAGCTGTCTTCCCCAGTGATTACTGTGAGTCAGTACCTAAGTTGACCTCCCATGATGCATCCTGGAATGCTGGAGAATGTGGATGTCCAAATTATGATTTCCTTTTCCTACTGGAGAAACGGTAGGCTCAGGATACCCTGTCAATGTACTGTGCTAGCTTGGGGGAAGGGCAATGCAGTCAAAGTGAAACTGCTTCTCTCACTGTAGTATTTTTTATTGGTTTCTGTGGTCTAAGGTGGTGGAGTAGCCTTATTCCTAGGTTCTGGGATCTTGACAAAGGAATCTTTCTCTGTATAGTTAGTTGCTAATTTCTCCTTTATGAGGGGGACCAAAGCCAGGAACTACCTATTTTGCTATTTACTGACATTAGCTAGACTCTGCAACTTGTTTTTAAATAGCTCAACAAAAATAGTCAGTGCATCTATCTATGTATTCACTGTCTATTAAGAAATGAGGCCACTGGGGCGCCTGGGTGGCGCAGTCGGTTAAGCGTCCGACTTCAGCCAGGTCACGATCTCGCGGTCCGTGAGTTCGAGCCCCGCGTCGGGCTCTGGGCTGACGGCTCAGAGCCTGGAGCCTGTTTCCGATTCTGTGTCTCCCTCTCTCTCTGCCCCTCCCCTGTTCATGCTCTGTCTCTCTCTGTCCCAAAAATAAAATAAACATTGAAAAAAAAATTAAAAAAAAAAAAAAAAAAAAGAAATGAGGCCAGTGTAAGCAAATGTTAGTGATTCAGGTAAAGAGTTTGTGAATGATCATTGTACTACTCTCCCAACTTCTCTGTGTGTTGGAAAATTTTTTAAATAAAAATGTTGGGGAAACATGAATAAAAGTCACGTCTTTATTTCGTTGATAATTAATATTTTAGATGACTAGCTACCTATTCTTCAATAATCTTTGTATTTAACTGTATACATGATACAGAGCTAAGCCTCTTTATTCATCACCTTATTTAACTCTTACAGTCCTGAATGCTTTATTATCACATTTCCCAAACATGAAAACTAAGGTCTAGAGAGGGAAGTAAGCGACTTGTCTTATAAGTAACAAAGCCATATTCTATTGAGAGAGAGCCACCTTTGCAAGGCAATGGTCTATGTCAAACATCTTTGGAATTTCTGAAAAATTGTTACTAAGTTTAAAGTGGTGTTTGTTTATTTTAAATTTCAGACTCTATATTACACTTCAGCAAATATTATTACAAAAAATAAAAGTTTATATCCCAATTCAAATGAACACATAACGTAAAATATCTAGAACATTGTGTTCAAGGTCATCTCTTCTTATCTGTATTGCTCTCTTCAACAAACGTGAAAGTGTGGGCTCTTCTCATGGATGTATTTGGACTGAATCATAGCTGATTTCTTTGTAAAACGTGTCTTATCCCCTACTAGTGATAATTCATATCTCTCTTTACTTCAGGCATCTCAGTCATCTTCAGTGGAAGTAAAATGGAAGGAAATGTGGGCTGGAAAGTAGATAGAAAATTCCAAACAATAAGTAAACAAAAACATATTGAATGTGTTCACTTGTGTGTGCTCTCTCTTTCTCTCTGCCTCTTTCTCTTTCCCATAGGTGTGTGCGCGCACACACACACACACACACACACACACCCCATGTGAGACAAAGAAATCTACTTCCTGATCTGGGTTGTAAAGTACTTATTTCTACAAAATTTCATTTCCAATTATAAAAGACTAAGAATATGTTCCCAGAAATGAAAAAGTTTAATTTTAAATATACCTATTTATGGTACTCTGAAGGATTTATAAAATAATCCTGCCAAACTCAGGATTCCTTTTCTCTCCCTGCCCCAGTACTTTGATTTTTTAGTTTAACTTTTCTGTTTATTTCTTACAGGAAAAAGATTGAGAAGGAAACGATTGGAAGTGAAAGAATAATAAAGCATTCTAGTCATCAAGTATTACTAACTTAAATTTTTCATATTTTCTTTGTCAGTTATGTGTGAATTGCCACAGATATTTGGATTAATTGGATATTTAAACACATTTCAAATCAAATTAGGTCATTATGGTACACTTGCTTTTTAATGTGACTTGCTATTTGTATTCCCACCTCATTTGTTAAAAATGAAAAATTTAACTTATACCAGTAATTAAGAGTGTTATTAGGATAGAAACAACTTAAATTATGTGACTAAAATAATTAATATGAAATAATTACATACAGATATGTTTATTATTTTCTTGAAATAAGACAGAAACAATTTTGTATTCTACAATGGAAATAATGAGTGGGCTGTTTTTGATACCTATTGACTTTGTAAACTGCTTTATTCTATCTAGAGTACACCCATATCAAACCTGCCAGTCTTTTACCCCATGCTACAATTCAACAATTTTTGGCTATTTCTAAAATCTCAGAGAGATATAAATCTCAGCTCAAATTCTATCCTATACTTCAATGTAGTCTCTATATTGCTGGATATATGAGAGATACATATCCCTATATGATTATTTATACAATAATGCTTTTTTACATTTTGTAGTGTAAGGTGTTACTTTTTAACAAGTATAACTTAAATGACTATACGCTCCTGGATGGCATACTTTAGAACCAGCCTTTCAGGGGAAAACTCATTACTAAATCCGTGTTTGCAGAGCCAGGAAGAAAAGCCAAGGACTGAGAGATGGTGCTATAATCTTTAAAACAAGAATTTTTACAGCAAGGGACCAAATCTAGATGTAGTGATGGATCGCATGAAGTATCAGACAGTAATGTAAGTATATAAATCTATAGCCAGCTAAGAGACAACCAGAAGTGAAACTTGAGCACACTGGATTTTAGCTGTCATGCGCCTCATGAGAGAGGCAACCTTAAAAAAAAAAAAAAAAAAAAAAAGAAAAGAAAAAAAAGAAAGCTTTCCAAATTGAGCCTCTGAGTAATAAATTAATCATCATCATGATAATAAAGCAGTTATGATTATGATGGTGGTGATTATGGTGGTAATCATAATGATGTTATACTTTTATTGATTTTTTTTACTATATTTAAGGTCCTATATTATGTATTATGCACAGTCTCACTTAATTCTTAAAAAATGCTTGGAATATGGTTATTATTTTCCCTGGTTTATTTATTATTATTTTTATTTTTTTAATGTTTATTTACTTATTTATTTAATATAATTTTTGGCAAATAAGCTTCCATATAACACCCAGTGCTCATCCAAATAGGTACCCTCCTCAATGCCCATCACACACTTTCTCCTCTCCCCCACCCCCATCAACCTTATTTGTTCTCTGTATTTAAGAGTCTCTTATGGTTTGCCTCCCTCCTTCTCTGTATGTAACTATTTTTTCCCTTTCCCCTCCCCCATGGTCTTCTATTAAGTTTCTCAAGATCTACATATGAGTGAAAACATATATCTGTCTTTCTCTGACTTATTTCACTCAACATAATACAATCCACATCGCTACAAATGGCATAATTTCATTCTTTCTCATTACCAAGTAGTATTCCATTGTATATATAAACTACATCTTCTTTATCTGTTCATCGGTTCATGGACATTTAGGCTCTTTCCATAATTTGGCTATTGTTGAAAGCACTGCTATAAACATTGGGGTATATGTGCCCCTATGCATCAGCACTCCTGTATCCCTTGGGTAAATTCCTAGCAGTGCTACTGCTGGGTCATGGGGTAGTTCTATTTTTAATTTTTTGAGGAACCTTCACACTGTTTTCCAGAGCGGCTGCACCAGTTTGCATTCCCACCAATAGTGCAAGAGGGTTCCCGTTTCTCCACATCCTCGCCAGCATCTATAGTCTTATGATTTGTTCATTTTAGCCACTCTGACCAGCGTGAGGTGGTATCTGAGTGTGGTTTTGATTTGTATTTCCCTGATGATGAGTGAGGTGGAGCATTTTTTCAAGTGTCATTTGGCCATCTGGATGTCTTCTTTGGAAAAGTGTCTATTCATGTCTTCTGCCCATTTCTTTACTGGATTTTTTTTTTTTTCAGGTGTGGAGTTTCGTGAGTTCTTTATAGATTTTGGATACTAGCCCTTTATGTCATTTGCAAATATATTCTCCCATTCCATTGGTTGCCGTTTCATTTTGTTGATTGCTTCCTTTGCAGTGCAGAATCCTTTTATCTTGATGAGGTCCCAGTAGTTCATTTTTGCTCTTAATTCCCTTGCCTTTGGAGATGTGTCGAGTAAGAAATTGCTGCGGCTGAGGTCAGAGAGGTTGTTGCCTGCTTTGTCCCTTAGGGTTTTGATGGTTTCCTGTCTCACATTCAGGTCTTTCATCCATTTTGAGTTTATTTTTGTGTATGGTGTAAGAAAGTGGTCTAGTTTCATTTTTCTGCATGTTGCTGTCCAGTTCTCCCAGCACCATTTGCTAAAGAGACTGTCTTTTCTCCATTTGTCAAAGATTAGTTGGCCATATATTTGTGGGTCCAAATCTGGGTTTTAATGTTTATTTATTTTTGAGAGAAAGAGAGCATGAGCAGGGAAGAGGCAGAGAGAGAGGGAGGCACAGAATCTGAAGCAGGCTCCAGGCTCTGAGCTGTCAGCACAGAGCCTGACGGGGGACTTGAATTCATGAACAGCAAGATCATGACCTGAGCTGAAGTCAGCGCTTAAGCAACTGAGCCACCAAAGTGCCCAGTATCCCTAGTTTAGAAAGAGGAAACTGAAACTCTGATAGTTGAGATAACTTGTATAAGGTTAAGTAGCTAATAAGTGTCAAAAGTAAGATATATCCTTTGATCTGTTTGCTTTCAAAAGTCATGCTCTTTACATTACACACAAGACAATGTTTAAAGCTAGCAGTATTCATTCACAGGTCAACCCAGTTATATTTTTTTCTTTTAAATCACAGAGTGATAACTGGAAGGGAGGTCAGTCATTATTGCTTTCCACTACTACCTGAGTGCATATACCAGGGCCCTTTTTTTTTTTTTTTTTTCTCTTCCATGTGTCTGAGTAACAGAGACTGTACATTCTGTTTTAGTGGTGAATGGGCTTATGAATATTCTACACCATTGCCAGTAAAGGGTACACACTGGGTAAGATGTAGCTCAGAAACTCTTGACACATAAGCAGATCACACTTCATTAACATGCAGGGGCTGAGTATGTAAACACATGTCAACGGAGAGGTATACCCAGTGGAAATGGCTCCTTGGTGGAGATGACTTGTGATACATGCTTAAATGCTGGTGGACAGGTTATCTGAAGAGTTGGCTCAGCCTGAATGAGTTTCTGTTGTGATATTCATATGTGGTCTGCCCGTGGTTATCCCCTGCCTCTCTTTAGCTGGTTCCATCTGGGACCCTTTTTCTTCACCAAATTTCTTCTCCCTAGAATATCATCTTCCCATGTCCTAACCTAAGTGACTCTGACTTATGTCGCAGATACTGGCTACTCTAGGCATTTGGCTTTCTTCTCATTATACTATTGATCATAGAGTCTCAAATACAAATGTTTTTCATGTTTTCTCCTTTTGGAAATTGGCATGCACCTTTCAGTATGTGGGGTCTTAAAGTCAGTCAAACAACAGTGATGATTTAGCTGTCATTATCAGTACACATGTAAACTTTCTCAGAGTTGTAATATAGGATACAAATTATGTCTAAATTTATTTAAAAGTACTTTTCGGGGCACCTGGGTGTTTCAGTCAGTTAACTGTCTGACTTCAGCTCAGGTCATGATCTCACAGTTTGTGGGTTCAAGCCCCACGTAGGGCTCTGTGCTGACAGCTCAGATCCTGGAGCCTGCTACAGATTCTGTGTCTCCCTCTCTCTCTGCCCCTCCCCTGCTTGTGCTCTGTCTCTCTCTCAAAAATAAATAAACATTAAAAAATTTAAAGTACTTTTCAAATAAACATATATAAAATTGTAAGAAACGTTATTATAGTTTAATTGGCAGAATATTTTCTTAGTATATGTAAAATGATGGTGTGACATAATTTACAACATCTCAGAATCCACAAAAAATACAATTATCAAGGTACAAGGTACAAACTCTACAGCTTGATTTAGTTCTTTCTCATTAAAAAAAAAACATGTTTTAATGTTTGAGAGAGAGAGAAAGAGAGAGCATGAGTGGGGGAGGAGCAGAGAGAGAGGGAGACAGAATCCAAAGCAGGCTCTAGGCTCTGAGCTGTCAGACAGAGCCTGACGTGGGGCTCGAACTCATGAACCGTGAGATCATGACCTGAGCCAAAGCCGGACTAAGCCACCAGGATGCCCCTGGTCCTTTCTCATTTTTATTTGCAAAAGTCTTTTGTTGTGGTTGTTTAGTAGCTTCATTGAGGCACTTTACATCACACAGAATTTCCCCCTTTTAAATATACAATTCACTAATTTACAGTAAATTTATAAAATTATGCACATATCACCACAATCCATTTTTAAAACATTTTCAATGCTTCCCCAAAGATTCCTTGAACCTATTTGTAATTTATTCCTGTTCCCATATACACCCCCCAGCCCTAGGCACTTACTATTATAGATTTGCTTTTTTTTTCTGGCCATTTCATATGAGTAGAATCATACAATACACAGTCTTTCGTGACTGAACTCTTTCACTTTGCATAACATTGAGGTTCATGTGTTTTATAGCTTGTATCAGAATAATAGGAAATGCAGGACAAATGGGCATCATCCCAACTGGTAGAAATAGCATGAAACCATTCCTGTGACAGGCTGTCATGCTAGGTGGAGAGAGCATAGCCTTCCCAGTCAGAAGTAATTGCATTTGAATTTTGACCCCTGGGAAATACACTTACCCTTGAAAAGCCTCAATCTCTTCATTAGCAAAATGGAGAAAATCATACCTGACTTCCAGGGTTGTTGTGATGATTAAGTGAAATTAAGCCTTGGTCATCCAATCCAGAGAAAAAGAGAGAGACGTTGAAAGAGAGAGAGGGAAGTTTTTGTGTGTTTTTTTCTTTCATAAGTCTTAGGAATTTTTGAAAAAATATGGAGATTATTCTTAAACAAGAACGATTTGGACTTATATAAGTGAGGAAAGGCTAAAGAAGTTAACAATACTTATCTTGAAGAGGGAACATGCATCTGGCTTTAGGTGTATGTGAAGGGCTGTCTCAAGATGTATTTGATCCAGTATTAATGAGAAGAGATTACAGGATAGTAGTCTTCATCTCAATATTATGGAAAAAATACTTTATAGCATTTTAATGTATATCTCTTTTCATAATATATTCAAATTATTCTGCAATAATCAGAGATGTCCAACACCAGAACAAGCTATCATAGGGTACAGATGGACTCACTATCACTAGAGATCAGGTTCATGCCTGGCCATTAAAAAGACAGTATTCCTGGGGCGCCTGGGTAGCTCAGTGGACTGAGTGTCTGACTTCAGCTCAGGTCATCATCTTACAGGTCATGAGTTCGGGCCCCACGTCAGGCTCTGTGCTAACAGCTCGGAGCCTGGAACCTGCTTCAGATTCTGTGTCTCCCTCTCTCTCTGCCCCTAAGCCACTCGCATTCTGTCTCTGTCTCTCTCAAAAATAAATAAACATTAAAAAAAGATTTTAAAGACAGTATTCCTTGAATGGCTTGAAAGGTACACTTAATGGTCCTGCAGGCCTCTTCCAGTTATAAAATCTCAATTCTATGGGGATTTTTATATGAGCTTTTAATGGCTTATACAATGGGGTTACAGATGATGGAATCTCAGGATGGCAAGAAAAATATTTTCGAGCATAAATAGTTCCAACACACAGCTCCTTTTTTTTATTTTTTTTCTTGGCAAAACTATCAAAATATGACACCTATACCCCTGGAGATATGTTTATTTTACAGTTAACAAAAGGGAAGGCAACTGTTTCTGAAAGTGACTGCTTTCCTTCAAGAGTCTGAATCTAAATGTATATATCTCAGGGGAAATGGAAAAAAGCTATATGGTATGGACATCTGTTTTATTTTATTGTGTTTTTCTGCTCATCATACTTTGCCCCTTTTCAAAATAAAACACTTATCTCTTTGAGGAATTTACCAACCCAATTTCCATGTAGTAATTTCAGGCTATATTTAGAGCACTCTAGATATAGAAGTAGGCATGTGACCCCATAATGGCTAATCATTATACCCCATGCCCCTGCTCCTCCCTTTAGAGTGATTTGTCAAAGGATGGGCTCATTATCTGTGGATTCCTCCTAAGATTCCTTCTCTTAATTTTTGGCTTATACTTCAAAGTTTTGGTTCTGTGTAGCCAAGGCTCCCTTTCTAGAAGCAGAAGGAAATAAGGGCAAAACACTTAATAGGATCTTAGAGAAAGAAGGAAGGACAGAGTGAAAAATCAAGTATTTTGCATTTCTGGATCTCCAGAAATGCAACTCCGTCTCTAGATTCCTCCCATAAATGAACTAATACATTTTCATTACTTTTTTCTTAAGCTTGTTTGAAATGGATCTCTTACACAAGTTGAGCCTTGAGTACTACGGACAATACCACTAGTGGTGAATGTTTCAAGTGACAAATTTCAATAAACAGGATTGGTGGGATGGTAAAAAATGAAGACTCCTTTATATCTGATAGGAAATTATGATGGTAGTAATGCTTGTCATGTTATCTGTTTGAATTATCAGCCCCTGAGCCTTCAAAGGCATTCTTATACATAAATTAGTTTTCAAAGTTTGATTTAAAAAAGTCAGAATCTTGGATTATGTAGACTGCTTCCAACATCCTTTTAAAAGATTCTACATAAAAGAGCTGACACATTTGGTAGCAAAAAGTAGCAAAGAGTTTTGATAAGATGAACACTTGAGGAGCCAGAGAAAAAGATAACACTGATTTCTCGGGACCCTCCTAAGTATTTCCTGCTTAGCACAAAACGATTTGAAACAGTAGTGATTATACCATAAAGTACCCTTCGTTAAGGACAGCCAAGTGGCAGAGAGGCAATTTGCCATGCGTTACTATTCCAGCCAAATATTTCACTTTGCTTAGACTCAAAGTACAACTATAGAGACATTGAGTTGAGGTGTAAGCTGCCTGATACTGACAAGAGACCAAAAATAGCAAAAATGGGGGATATGTTGCAGGGACATTAGCAAGTAGTGTTTCTGGTTATTAACTACTGAAGAACACTAGAATTGATACATAACGTACCTGACAGTGTTTTCAAGGTTGTGTTGGCAGAGAAAATCCAAGCCTGCCAATGGTAACAACTCTCCAGATCAGAGAGAGGAGAGCTAACTATCTGTACCACATTCCATGAAAATGTCTGTAAAGAAGATTCATTTAGGTTATGTTTTTCCACCTCCATTATTACACAGTGAGAATTTTGTAGTGATTGAGGTGATCATTGACCCAGTGGTATCGGGATTGCATAGAGCACATCTGGATTCAGGCCTTTTTGCTGGATGTAGTAAAACTGTGTTGTACCTTTGGTTTGGGTGCATATTTTGTCATATCCAGAAAACTTGCATTATAAGCAGGAGAGAAAATTCTTGAAAATATGCTTACGCGAAAACTGAAAACTATTCTCTCATTGATCAAATTCTCCTGAAGGTCTTCTGAGCTCTTTTATAAGTAGACGTTGACTTTTGGACTTCCATGTATATCTCTGTGTTACCCAATTTTAGCAAGAATTCTAGTAAGTCAGATTAGTCATCTTTAATCTCTGATTGAGTGTCTCATCTTCTCTTAACCCCCAGGTGATATCTGATCACCTTGGCTTTCCCTTCAACAACGAAAACTGTCAGGTTGGTTTAGCCAGAATCTCCTTTTATCCCTGATGTTTTCTTTTCATAATTTTCCATTCGCTGACCCCCACCTTGCACCTTGGTATAAATTCCCACTTTTCTTTTTTGTATTCAAAGTTCAGCCCTCTCTCTTTCCCCTACTACAAAACCACATTGTCATAGCCCCCTTGTATATTTATTGTGATAATCCTTTTTGGGTAAAGTCTTACTGTTTTTTAAACAAGAGTCTTGAATAATTTTCTTTCTAACAAAACAAAAAGAAAATCCATCCTAAGTTCATATTTTATTTAATAGCCACAAAGAGACATTTGCATTTCTGGAAAATCTTCACTAAATGCCCATAAATTAATCTTTACTTAGGGAATTTCAAGCATCAGTTGGAAAGGTATTTTGATGCTGAAAAATTATTTTTTTCGTTGCTCTTAAAATGACACAATTTTAGCAATTATTACTGTATCAACAAGTAAAAATCAAGTTGTGTTTTCCTACAACATGGCAAGAAGAAGTTGTAACTTTAAACACATGGACTCTTATGTTTGGCAACATTGTTATGAAAAACATATACACTTTCTAAGGGATATAAGATTATAGGGGAAAAAATAAGACCTATAAGAAAAGGCTAGAAGAGTCTGGGAAAAAAAAAAATGTTCCAATAATTTTCCAGTGTGTGAAAAAAAAAAAAAAACTTTCTGAAAAGCAACTAAGATGGGACAATTGCATGCTAATTGCCTACCAATTAGAAACAGTAAAATGATGTCAATGAGCTCCCTAAATTGCTGTTATTTTCTGTTTTCATGAGGTTTTAAAATTATCCTTTTATTCCATTCATCATCCCTCACCGGCTATAGAATTTCATTGCCCCCTTTTTTTGTCTGAAATTATAGCTCAGATTCAAAGGCCTAATTAAGAAAGAGGAATTTTGAGCAATTCTGACAACTTCTTTTCAATAGAAAATCTTCTCACTGAGCAATTCAGTCCATTCAAGGGCAACTACAGCAAAGCTTTCCCTTAATGATCAATATTGTTCTCCAGTAAGGCTCTGACCTCATCAGAGTAGTTAGTCCTGCCAGTTTGGTAACTTTCTCCCAAATAATTCTTTGTATTTAAAATTATTTGCTGCCTGAAGACATAGTGATGTAGCAAATCTAGACCAGTGATTGAGATTCAAGCTTAACATAGATATTTTTAAAAGGAAAGGAAGGGAAGGGAAGGAAAATCAGAGTAGGTCCTCTGTACAAGAATTCTGGGAGTTTATCCTATTTCCATTTACACCTGTCACTACCACTGTTTCTCTCCACTCCCTACTTTCAAAATGACAAAGGCTCTTTTTTGGACCAAACTTTAGTCAGGCTCCTGTGAGCCCCCTGCTGAATTAGGCCATGATTTATTTGCATCACTCACTTTTTGCAAGAATCCTGCTAAGTCAGTTTAGCCAGACTCCCCCATCCTTGATATCTAATTTCCCTTGATGCCTGATGAAATCCCTCATTCCCTTCCCTGGGTATCTGATCACCTCAGCTTGCCTTCCGAAGCTCCTGTCAAGTCCGTTTAACCACAATCCTCCCTGCCTCATATTTCTCTTTAATTTTATATCTGTTGACCCCACTCTGCTCCTTAGTTAAATCCCCATTTGTCCTTGTTGTATTTGGAAGTGAGCCCAGTTCTAGGCTGAGATGTCATTTTCCCTATTGGAATAGTTCCTGAATAAAATATTTTTTTTTTTACCATTTTAACTAATGTCCAGTTCTGGTTTTCTTTAACAGTACATAGTACCCTTTCTTTATCCTCTGGTCAGTGAAACTAAACTGACTCTACCATCATGCATTATCTGTTTGTAATCTGTCCCTCCACTTCTGAGTTCAATTCTCAAATCTCTATTCTTAAAGATAGTGAACAAGTGGTCCATAATAAACCATTGTGGCATAAAAAATACTTTTGAGTATAAATCATTTGAGTTTCTCAAAGCCCACTTCTGGCTAAAAGCAGCATCTCCCTGGAGAACTCAGTTGTCATATCTACTCTTAGGGAACAACTTTAGCCCCACACCCAAATAGACATTATTACAAAGCGATCATCTGTCCCATTTGGTCTCTTAAGGGCCCATTTATCTTTGCAAAAATGTATTTGTTTCTCCATAGGTGCCCTTTCTCCTTTCTAGGAAGCCACTTTTTTTCTCCCAGAAGTGCCCCTAAACCCCTTCCTGCACCCTATTAAGATCATATAAGCCTCATATTCTGTCTCCTTGAGTCATGTTTCTTTGTGAACTTCTGCTTAAATACATAATTAAACCCGTTTTATTATCCATTTGCCAATTTAATTTGCAGACCCCTAAACAAAACTCTAAGAGATTAGAAGAAACGTTTTTCCTCTCAGACAATAAAATTTCAAGGTCAAATCCCTCCAGGCTAAATACCTACAGAGCTACAACTAGGCTCCTACTATATGATGGATATATCTTTATTATATTTATATTATATAATACTGTGATTTTCTTTTTTGAATAAACTATAAGTTCTTTTAAAGTATAAAAACTTTTATATTCATTTGTAAAACTTCTTTATACCTTCCACAGCATGTAAAACAAAGTATTCTTAATAAATACATGTTGAATGAATGAGTGGAATACAAGCGAATTTATTAGTTATCCCAAAGGGGAATTGTCAACATAGTCAAAACATTGTCTCAACAATCTTCTAAGTTCTCTGATTTTATCTCAGAGATCCAATAACTCTAAATACATCATCAGTAAAACATAGCCTGAAACTTACAACAATCCCAACATCCTCTCAAGGATTTGTAAAGATACATGTAAACTAGCTTATTTCATTATTACCTAGGGTGTGGGTTTAAGAACACGATTATATAGTTGATTTAACACATATTAGGAAAATAGCAAACATGTTTTTAGGACCTATTAGTTTCCAGTCATATTGCCTGAAGTAGTTTATTTAATTTCACAGGAATGCTATGGGGTAGGGATCTCTAATTTCATAGGTGGAAACTGAAGGCTATATACTGTAACTTGTTTAAGATCATGCATCCGGTGAGTCTTATAATTGGAATTCAAAGTTTATATTTATAGTGTGCATTTTTTAATGCAGTTTAACCTGAGTTTCCTCCTTACATATACTGTGGTTTTTGATTATCTAATAACAATAGGAAAGAAAAGAGATTTCCTCTTCGTCTGGAAATGGGGAAGTTGAGAAAAACTGCTAGGTCACAGCTTAAACTCAAGCTATTTTACCAGCTGTATTTCCTACTGAAAGTACAATTCAGCAAAATAAGAGAATTTAGTTTCAAGATAAGAGCATCCCAGGGTGATTAAACTTGAAAAAACTATTTCAGGGGAAATAACTAAGTATTTTACATGAGTATATCTTCCAAAGGAAGTATCAATCAGACCCATTGCAGCCTAAGCAGTTCTATCCTCTTGAGGAAATATAAATCATTGATGAAGGAAACAGTGTAAACAAGGTTCCCATGAATTAAGTTGCTATTTGGGAGCTGTCCTAGTTTGTTATCTCTACTAGAGTACAATAAAAGGACAGAGAAAGGAATTAAAGTAAAAGCAAGCAGAAGCATTACTTATTAAGGAATCATACAAGATAATTCCAGGCAGGTTGGAAGTGACTCCGAAGTATGAAGTGTCCTGGAAGGGTCTTCACTACAGGAAAGGAATAACCAGAGGAAGGGGCCATACTGGTCCAACAAACACATAGTGTCACCCAGAAGTAGGTTAGTTCCAGACAAGGGACTGTAGACTAGCCTGCAATAAAACTTAAATAGAAAAAATAAAATTTAAAAAGACATATCAAAATGAGACATTTTAAAATGGCTTGCTTAAAAAATGTTGCTAAGTTTTCTATTTATGTCCTGCTTTAAAAGTTATCTTCTCAGATAGTCCATCTATCAGAAAAAAAAAAAAAATCTAATTTCACTAGAACTCAGAGAAGTGGCATTTTAAGATTTCTTTTAAAGATGACCTTCATGTTTTTTTCCTAAATATTAAACTAATGAAAACTAGGGAAAAATAATACCACTAGTTGGAAATTTTTCTATGACTTTTGACAAATAAATTCCTGCCTACATATGTCTGTTTAATTAAAATCACCTGTTTTATCAGTATTATATCATATTATCTCTCGACATCATATAATCACCATTTATTCAAGCTTTTAATATATTTATATATAAACATAACTTTTAAGTGTTTTATTTCAATATACTAATGTATTTAACTTATGTATTTTCCTCAATAGATATTTCAGTTTCTCTCTCTGACAGATTTACTTTTGTAAAAATCTGTATGCACATCAAAGAGTTTTTTAATCTGAATAAAATTTTCCCAATTACTGAGTCCAAAAGATGCATATTTAAACATTTTACCAGCATTGCATATTGTTCTTATTAGTACAGCTGGTCTCCACCCATTGTATCAGTGGCTGGGCTGGGCTGTCTTCAGATTGACCCATGTGGGTGACATGATTGCTTTGTGCTCATTTGATGAGGCCCAAGACAAAAAAGTAAGCCCTAAAACCACGGTGCTGGAACACAGGTAGGTCCAACCATTCCTCCCTCCTGCCCACCCCCACAATCCCTAGTTTATGTGTTTCTGATACCAGCTCTTGGTCTGTGGCCAGTCTCTGGGTTGTACAATTCTATTCTAAAGTTTGCGGAGAGAGGATGCAGAGAGAAAAGTTGAGGCCTGAGGACAGTTTGCAATGACTTAAAATTGGGAGCAGGGACACCAGTGTAAATTTTTCTTGCATATGTGAAGAGATCCTCAGCCTCAGAGTGGCTATCAAATCAATGGGAAAATAGACAAGTTTGAAACAGTTTCTTTGTCAAGCCAAGGCTCTGAAAGGACATGGGTTAGCAAAGTGGCAGTGTCTATAGCATTAGTCTTCATGTGAGAAATTTGGCAGAGCAAGAGAATGTCTGCCAGTGGATTCAACTATTTTAAAGAACTTTCCTGGAGTTCTGGCACATTCACTGCTGCCACCTTCATTCTGCTTACCTCGAGCTGCATAAGAAACTGTGAACATCACTGTTTTTGCTTTGTTTGTGTATTTTTAGTTGCTGTTTTCTTTTTTTCCCCCAAAATTTAGGTATGCTGGGATTTGTGGGAAGAGGGAAAGAATCAATATTGGATAAGTGACTGGTATAATCAATTTAGCAAAACACCTGGCAGTAGTCAATAACTATGTTTTGGAGAAAAATAAGAGAAAATTGTGATACTTCTTTTTTTTCTCTTGAGTGTCCTGTGTGTGCGGTTAGGTTTCTTCCCACTTCTAGATCTATTAACATGCCCCAGGTTCCTACTTATATAACAGCTTTGGTTGTAGGAATTGGATCTCAACTCCAGGTCCACACATGCCTGTTGTCTCCAACTGGAGCATTTTCATCCTGCACTACAATAGTAGAAATATTTAGTGGGAAGAGACCATCTCCCATATAAGAGTTCTACCTGAATTTCCCTCAGGGAATTGTGGTAAGTTTTGAACCCTCCCCAAACTCCTCCAGCTGTGGAAATTAATGGCTAGAATTTCCCATGTGAGCACTGGCTGTGCTTTAAAGGATTAATCAATATAATCCTGAGCCTCTCCTTCTAGTTCACAGGTTCCCATGTAGATAGAAATGCTCTTTACTTTTTAACATATGCAACACTCAGTAAAGCAACTTCCATAAAACATAGGCTGAATATATGTGAATTGAGTTACCCTTAAAAATAATTAGCTATTTATGTGGAAAAAATTATTTAATTGTTTTGGAAATGAGAAGAAAGTGTGTGTGTGTGTGTGTGTGTGTGTGTGTGTGTGTATTCTTTATTGAAAATATTTCAGTAATAACAAATCCAGTCTGAATTTTTATATTTTGTCTTTTGATGAGAAAGAGAAAACATTCTTGGGGCCCCTGGGTGACTCAGTCGGTTAAACATCTGACTTTGGCTCGGGCCATGATTTCGTGGTTCATGGGTTTGAGCTTACCATCAGGTTCTGTGCTGACAGCTCAGAGCCTGGAGCCCACTTCGTAATCTGTGTCTCCCTCCCCTTTTGCCCCTTCCCCACTCACGCTCTGACTCTGTCTCTCAAAAATGAATAAACGTTAGAAAAATTTTTAAAAGAGTAAACATTCTTGTAATTATGTGTTTTTCTTGAAAGGGTCTTTGTGTTTTAGTTCTTGTTGACAGTAGAATTAAAGAGTCAGGTTTGGGTTCAATTGTCTTATTTAAAACAGTTGGCAAATCATATGAGTCATACACAAAATGAATGAAAAGAGATTGAGAGTAAATAAACCTACATATTCCAAGATTAAAGGCTAATAAATGAAAACAAATTGTCATAATTTTAATAAGATAAAGTCTGTTTTTTATTCTGTTGCGTACCAATGCACACCATGCATTACATCTCAATTAAGAGGATGTGTGCATTGAAGTAGGAAGTACATTTTAGCCAGGTGTTTGTTCATTACACCTTTATTATTATAAACATTATAAAGTGGCCAATGATTCAGACCTCAGTAGAATTTATACACTTCTGCTTATCCTGGCTAAGGCATTTGTTTTATCTGCTTTAAATTTATACACTTGTGCTTATTCTGGCTAAAGCAGTTGCTGTATCTGCCTTAGCCCTGACAAACTTGAATACATAAGAGGACATAAAGAACATTAGATGTTCTATTCCAGTTTTCATCTGAAAGCTTAAAAGCATTTTTATAGTAATAAAGACCACAAGAAATAAGAGATCAGAATTAAAATGTTGCTTTGCTAATCTCTTCTATTAAAAGTACCATTACCACATACATATGTATATATTTTTTATATTTTATGTATTATATATACATATATATATGTACATATATATATGTGTGTATATATATATATGTATATATATATATATATATACATACATATATATATATATATATATATAGTGATGTTTCTTATATACTAGCCAAAAGATAGGCTTAATTATGTGGGCTTCATCTTATATTAACACATAAAGGAAAGTAAAGAGTTGGAAAGCACTCTGGATGCTTCTTTTCCCCCTTCTTCCTGCATTCAGCCGAATTCCATATGTTTAACTAATCCCTTTACTTCTACCATTACATCTCAGACTATTGCAAAATTAATTTCTTTGAGAGCCTTTCTCTTGCTAAATCGATACTTGGGGATTTTGCACTAGTTGTTTCTAGATTTAGAGCACTTTCACTGGAGAGGTTTGTTTTGCTTTTTTTTTAAAGTTTATTTATCTTGAGAGAGAGAGTGAAAGAGGGGCAGAGAGAGGGAGAGAGAGAATCCCAAGCCTGGTGTGGGGCTCAAACTCACGAACCGTGAGATCATGGCCTGAGACAAAACCAAGAGTCCAATGCTTAACCCCCACCCGGGGGCCTCACAGTGGAGAATTTTGAATCATGAGGTCCTCTTTGACTTTCAAGTCTCAAAGCTGTCCTTGGAGAGTGAGGCGTTTCCTAATTAACAAATCTACAAGGAAATTTCCCACTCAAGTCACTATCATATCACCCTAATTTTATGTCTTTATAGAAAAAGATAGTATCAAAGATATCATATTCAATTATTTGTACTGTGAGTTTGAAAATAGAATCATACAACAAAAGTACACAAAGGTGGTATAGATTTTTTATTTCATAAAATTTATGAAATCCTTTACAAGATTAAAAGCTTCTGCACAGCAAAAGAAACATCAATGAAACTAAAAGGCAGTCTGTAGAATGGGAGAAGATACTTGCAAATGACATATCTGATAAAGGGTTAGTGTCCAAAAGCTATAAAGAACTTAGAACTCAACACACAAAAAACAAATAACCCAGTTAAGAAATGTATAGAAGACATGAATAGACACTTTTCCAAAGAAGACATCCAGATGCTCAACATCACTCATCATCAGGGAAATACAAATCAAAACCACGATGAGATACCACCTCACACCTGTTAGAGTGGCTAAAATTAACAACACAAGAAACAAAAGATGTTGGCAAGGATGCAGAGAAAGGGGAACCCTTTGTCCTGTTGGTGGGAATGCAAACTCCAGCCACTCTGGAGAAGAGTATGGAGGTTCCTCAAGAAACTAAAAATACAACTACCCTATGACCCAGCAATTGCACTACTAGGTATTTACCTAAAAGATACTAAAATACTGATTTGAAGGGGCACATGCACCCCAGGGTTTATAGCAGCACTATCAATAATAGCCAAATTATGGAAAGAGCCCAGATGTCTATTGATTGATGAATGGGTAAAGAAGATGTGGTATGTACACACACACACGCACACACAATGGAATATTAATCATAAAAAAGAATGAAATCTTGCCATTTGCAATAATATGGGTGGAGCTAGAATGTACAATGTGAAGTGAAATGAGTCAATCAGAGAAAGACAAATATCATATGATTTCACTTATATGTGGAATTTAAGAAACAAAACAGATGAACATATGGGAATGGAGGGGAAGAGGAGAGAGGGAACAAACTCTTAATAATGGAGAACAAACTATAGGTTGTTGGAAGGAAGTGGGTGGCAGATGGTCTAGATGGGTGATGGGTACTAAGGAGAACACTTGTAGTGATGAACCCTGGGTGTTGTATGCAAGTGATGAATCACTGAATTCTGCTCCTGAAACAGTATTGCACTTTACGTAAATTAACCAAAATTTAAATTAGAAAAAAATGAAATCCTTTTTATTAATTCCCTAAACTTTCCCTACTAGATAGCATTACACCTTAGACCAGTCAATTAATATCTCCTTTTAAGTTTTCTTAACAAATTTGATGTTATTCATTTGTATCAGATTTCAGTTTTGAGCGATCTGGTTTGTTTAGTAAGTAGTAATTTCCCTGCTCTGCATCCCATCCCCCATCAACTTTTAAGATGGAGTCTGAGTGCACAAGTGGGTTTACTCTATCATTGTAGTATTCGAGACAAGTCTTATTCTCTGGAGCAAAATAGCTGATGGCTTTTGGTTCCAGACATACACTGAGATATGACTGATCTTTCTGGATATTCAGAATGAGGGCTGGGAACAAGCACTGAAATCTGGTTCTCACTATGGTCTTAAATACTTCTGCACATGGTGACATCTCTGTCTTTTCTTTAGGTGTATTATGGTTTGTGTTTCTTATCAGAATTATCACATATTCTTACCAGATGTACGAGATTTCTGTGTACCTATATTCATGGGCAACTAGGTACACTAACATATTCATCTATCTTATTTATTCCATCTGCCATCTCTTTGCTCTCTGTTGGGTATGGAATGCAACCTGCCCCATGTCTCTCCTCCTAGGATTAGATCACTATTTCTGATGCATTCAGGCTCACACTTTTTTAGACATTCTATCTAGATATCTGAGTCTGAGGGTGTGTAGGAAAATGGTTAACTTTGCAAGGCTGACACTGCTATCTTATAAAACCTGCTTGCAAGGTGATCCTTTGGCAACAGCTAACTGGTAAAAATGGTTCACTGTTTGTAGATATTTCTTGCAAACAATGATTTATGCTGAACATTTGCTTTCCTTCTGGGAGTCTGAGATTTTGGCACATGTTAGACAGAAGGTGCCTATGTGACCACCTCCAGCACATACTTTGGGCACTGAATCTCTACTGGGCTTCCCTGGGTAAAAACATCACACCCATGTTGTTGTATTTAGTTGCTGTGGAAGAAAAATATGCTTCATGGGACCAGTATGGGAGGAAGAGAACATAAGGAATCCTGCACATGGATTTCTCCAGACTCTACTTAGATATTTTCTCCTTATTACATTGCTATATATCCTTTCAACATCACAGTAATAAGTCTTCACCATGAGATAACTATATGATGAATCCTGTGAATATACAAATGTGAGGGCAGTCTTAAGGATCTCCAGCACAGATGGGTTAGGTGAAAAACAAACAATAATAACAACAAAAATGTGTCTTAACTCCATTCTTGCAGCATTATGAAGGATTTTTTTTTCTTTTCCACAACGTTCTGAGATTTATATCCTATTGGATATATTTTATAACTGCATCTCTATAAAAATGATTTTTGAAAGCAGTCAACAACTATCCAGGTACGTTGGGATCATTTTTGAGGGGATATATGCTCATGAAAAGTTATTTGCGTTTTTCCCATGGGGAAAAGTCTGTGAAAGAGTTCAGTCAAGTGGACCACATGGAACTCTGATGGAAAAGTATATGGCGGATTCAGTAGGTACAAAGATTTAGGATGCTTATATGAGATAATAATTTAGGATGGAAGTAGCTTGAACCAAGGTAGTTGGAGTGAAGAAAATAGAAAAAAAGTAAAAAAAAAAAATGTTGAATTTATATGCCTGTACAACAAACAAAACATTGCAATTGTACTTTGAGATGACTCTCCTAACTGTCCTTACACTGGGGGATAATAAAATGTATATGCCTAGAAGGAAGAAAAGAAAATTTGCCTCACTATCTAGCTTTATGTTGGTCATTGAAAATAACACAAGTCAACAGTTTCTTAGTTTTTTTTTTTTCTTGTTTAGATTTTATCCAGTGAGTACTGCCAGAACCCTATCCATTTTAATCCTATAACTTTCCTACATTTACTAGTTTTCATAAGTACGATTATGAAGTTCTGAATTCCCATGGATATTAATGAATTGCACATGTGAGTATCCTCATTGCTGATATATGGAATAGAAGAGAATGCTGAAGCATCTTAAATTCTTCAGTATCTAAGGCTTGTTTTCCCCTTCCTTTCTTGCATTTCCCTCCAGCCATGCATTTTGTTAAATGTTCCAGTTACACTTAGCTAAAATAAATAAGGATGAGAGAAAACATTCTGTGATAACATAGGAACAGAGATCAAGTAATGACATGGAACAAGAGTCTCCTTCAATGTTTATTGAACAAATAAACATTTTGAACTTTTATTTTGAACCAGGCTATATGTCAGGTGGCACAGGGTTTACAAAAGTGAATTAATGTATGAACCTCTCCTTAAAAGAATTTATGGCCTGTTTGTGATTAGAGGATGTGAAAAACATGGCTGTGGAAGTAATTTCATTTATTCTACCCACATAGATGTGATGGTACCCTCTCCATGGCCTTTTCTAAAAAGTACTTTTAGGAATATCAATCTGTTAACAGTCAGAAGGATACAATGTTTAATGCAGAGACTGTGGCAGGAATATTTAGTAGTAGACAATGATAATATGTTGTCAGTGAAGGGGTAATTAAAAATAAAGATAAAAGATGGAAGGAATAAGAATCACATTGTCATGTGGGGAAAAATAGGACTTGGGAAGTAGAAGGAAGTGAGAAGATAAATGATTCTTAGGTTAACTTGTGATATAAAATATTAGTTCTGTCTTGGAAAATTAACAATTATAAGGAGATATTAAATGGAAACTTGGAATTGAGGGGATGGGGAAGGTTTCTGAGACTATGTTTAGTTTTAAATACATTCATTTATGTGCACTAAGGGGCTATCATGTTAAAAACAACCAATATTATCTTAAAGTTTGACTCTAAAACAGTGAATGCAACGTCAGGTAACACCATTTATGTAGCTCCAGTGATGGTTATAAAGATAACTGTAATAGAACGTGTGTGTGTGTGTGTGTGTGTGTGTGTGTGTGTGTGTGTGAATTTACTTTTATCTTCATTCATCTTCTAAGAGCAGCTTCCTTTTCATTTAATATTGGAAGGTTTTTGTTGTTGTTGTTGTTTGTTTCAAAATAACCAAAAGAATAAGATCTCTTCTGAATGCAATCATTTTTGAATCCAGTATTACTGGAGTATATTTTGAATCTATTGACGTGATGCTCATTCTCTATGGCTTTAAAAAGTATCATTTTGGGGGCATTTACTATGTCCCAGACATATGCTATATGCTTTGTATGCAGTGTTTCATTTTAAATATGAGAATATTGTCAGGGGGTAGGTAGGTTGTATTACTTTCTTTATTATACACGATAGAATCCTAAACCCAATTCAATTAGAATTGGGTTATGTGGCTACCCCAAATTCTAATAGCTGGTTAGTGGCAGAGTCAGATTTGTGTACATCTGTATAGAGTTAGGAAATACATCCATAACAAAAAGATAATAATTCTTAATTCCGTGTACTTAATTGATTCCATGCACTTCTTTCAATGTTATTCAAATGCAGTGGCAGGTGAAAGTGTGGCTCCTTCAGTATCATGCCATTAACTATTATGTATATAGAAAATGGACTGTTTTTTGTCCCAAACATCTCAGATGCAAGATGCAGCTTGCCGTCTCACTTCCTTTTTCCTATTACTGAATAGTGCCTATTATGGTTTCTGTGCTGAATCCTTGATATCTGCTGATTTGGAGGCAATGAAGAAGCTTTCTTCTGCTAATTTTGGAAGAAATGATTAAAATTCCCACTTGGCTAAAGACACAGGAATCTGTACTGAAGGTTGTATTCCAAAACCTGAACTGTACAAGGGTGTGGGGAACAAATTTAGGCACAGACTGCATATCGATGAAGAAAGTAGAATCCCAAAGCTTTATCTTCATGGAAATCAGTGAAAAAAAATGAAGAAGGTTTGGGAAATTCTGGAAGGGAACTTAAGTAGCCATTTTAAAGAATATTATATAGCACTGAAGGCCATGCTGATATTAAAGAACACAAATGATTAATGGAACGATGCAGCACTCTTTTATGATTGTCAGCAGCAATCCTTCAAATATAATCAAGGAAGAGGAAACAAATATTGGCATAATGCGGAAGTATCAGGGTGGCAATATGAGTACAAGTGAAAATCAAAAGTTGAAGTACATGGGGGATCTAGAGAGGCACTATTGATATGACAGCTGGGCAATTTCTCTGCTTAATGGAAGTGGCAAATAAAGTTAGTGTGGGTTAATGGTACATGTGGAAGAATGGAGGCCAAACTATGGGTCAAGAGCAGGTTTAGTAAAAGCAGGAAAACCAGAACTAATTAACACTTGCAGAGGAACAATTTCAGAATCACTATGAAAAACCCAAACTGTGGCCATTCATATGGGCAAGTAACAGTGAAGTAGATTTTGGCATTATCAGAGAAGAGGAGCTTGAGGAACTAAGAGATCATAGTGACGCTAAGAACTTCAATAGAAGGACAATATTGATAAAATATCAAAGTTAAAAGATTGTTGGAAAGGTTGGAAGTCTATGATAATGAAACATGGAAGTTCCATTCTCTTTGATCCTTAGTTTCCTCCTCAACAGTTTCCTCTCATTTGTGTAAAGGCTGTTCCCATGCCACAATGTAATTTATCTTCCTTCTTGTCTGGCATGTACCAAATACACATTTGTAGCATGAATGGATAGATAGATGGATGGATGGAAGGATGAATGAATGAATAAATTAGTAAGAGTATAATATATGGCAAAGGTATGGATTCTACAGGGAAAAAATGTTACTAACATATAGGGAGGTATAATGGTGTAAAATTATCATTGGAATGTTCAACATATAGAAAATCTTATTGATCTTTCATGAGTTAGATAAATGAGAAAATGAATGTCTTCTATTAAGAATAGCTGCTTTTCCTAGGGAGAGGGTGCTCACTTAGGAAGAGAAAAGGAGAGGAGTAAAAGTCACAATAGAAGAATTGGCATGGGAAAAGGAATGTCATTGAGCTTTATTGTAAAAGGTTTGTGGTGAAGATATCAGAGGGCTTCAATTAATGCACAAGAGAACTAGTGTAGGTAAGAGGAATGAAAGACAGTAGGCTGCAGGAACTCAAGTATAGAAAAGGGAGTGATGCATAGGTACAGTTAGTATTTATTTTATATCAGAGACTGGCAATCCTTTTCAATAATGGATGAGATGATAAGTATTTCAAGATCTGTGGGTGATACTCAGCTTGTTATAGTATGAAAGCCATCATGAGCAATTTATAAATAAATGAGCATGGCTGCGTTCTAATAAAACTATTTGATAGATACAGAAATTTAAATTTCATATGATCTTAATGCGTAATATTATTATTTTGATTTATGTTCAAGTATCTATAAATATAAAAATAGTTTCCGTAGGGAATAAAAACATCAATTGTTATATTGAATTGGACCTGTATACTTTAATAAGTATATTCATATGTACCTTTCTATATTCTTCACTCCTATAAAGTATCTATACATATTTATCTTTTTAAAGGTTTTTTTGTTTTTTTACATTTTTAAGAAAAAAAGTTAACTTAGTAGCAGTCTTTAGAGTTTAATGACCAGTTTGACTAAAAGGAAAGAATTCTGCTCTAATGGTTATAATTGACACTTATCCAGGATTTTCTTTTAAAGTGGATGAGGAAAGATGATCTTTTAGAGATGCCCGTGCCGCTTCAGTTAACAATTAGAATAAAAGGGGAAATGAAATGTACAAACTTATATATATTGGAAAACTAGTCAAACAGTATCAGTCTTAGCCTCAAAATATGTATTTCTCTATCCTAAAAGAGATACAACAAATAAATGTATGTTGTCTTTTTTCCCAGTGGAGTGGGATAAAGATCCTGGTACAAACTCTATTAGAGAATATAGCATCTACATAACTTTTTTTTTTCAACATATGAAATTTATTGTCAAATTGGTTTCCATACAACACCCAGTGCTCATCCCAAAAGGTGCCCTCCTCAATACCCATCACCCACCCTCCCCTCCCTCCCACCCCCCATCAACCCTCAGTTTGCTCTCAGTTTTTAAGAGTCTCTTATGCTTTGGCTCTCTCCCACTCTAACCTCTTTTTACATAACTATTTTTAAATATTGGACTTGTTATGTCCCACAACATCCTCTCATCTAAATAGAGATATCTTTGATAATTCTACATTTTGCACATTCTGAATGTCTGGCCTCTGAGGTTTCAAACCACAACCTCACAGGAGACCTCTAGGAGACAGATTTTTCTTTCTTTCTTTCTTTTTTATTTTTTAGTGTTTATTTTTTAGAGAAAGAGCACGAGTAGGGGAGGGGTAGAGAAAGAAGGAGACACAAAATCTGAAGCAGACTC
Source organism: Leopardus geoffroyi (assembly GCF_018350155.1). Lineage (NCBI taxonomy): Eukaryota > Metazoa > Chordata > Mammalia > Carnivora > Felidae > Leopardus > Leopardus geoffroyi. The sequence continues at coordinate 96,930,532 of NC_059336.1, read as the reverse complement.
CAGGCTCCAAGTTATCAGCACAGAGGCTGGCATGGGGCTCAAACTCATGAACCATGAGATCATGACCAGAGTTGAAGTGGATGCTCAACTGACTGCGCCATCCAGTGCCTTGAGACAGACTTTTTAATGGGCCATGGAACTGAAAAAAACATACTCAACTCTGGGGTCTTGGATAGGGCTTAGGCTTCCCTGGTGAGATAGTAGGTGAGAGTATACAAATTAAAGGCACAATCCAGGATAAAAGCATTGATGCCGGGGTGCCTGGGTGACTCAGTTGGTTTAAGCATCCAACTTTGACTCAGGTCATGATTTCATGGTTTGTGAGTTCGAGCCCCGTGATGGGCTCTGTGCTGACAGCTCAGAGCCTGGAACCTGCTTCGGATTCTGTGTCTCATTCTCTCTCTTCCCCTCCCCCACTCGCACTCTGTCTCTCTCTGTCTCTCAAAAATATATAAATGTTAAAAATATTTAAAAAATGCTTTGATGCCATGTTACTTGACATCAAACAAAAGTAACCACTACCACCATTATTGAATGGCTACAATGTGCTAGACACTGAGTAAAAGCTTTTTGCACATTATTTCCTCTCATTGGCAGTGATCCTTAAGACAGGTGTTATTATTCCCTATTTTGTTAATAGCAAAGCTGGGATTTGAACCCACGTTTGTACCTATTTTATGTATTCAAAGTCCCTAAGCTTTAGGAAGTCAAGAGTCCAGATCTCTGGAGAAGAGGAAAAATCAGATAGTTGGAAGGGCAGTGCTCGATGAAGTTAAGATTATGGACTTTGGTTTTAAAATCAGTCAAATTCAGCCCCATAACATAATGGTGCAGATTTTGGGAGAAATTACTTATCTTTTTTTTTTTTTTTAATTTTTTTTTTCAACGTTTATTTATTTTTGGGACAGAGAGAGACAGAGCATGAACGGGGGAGGGGCAGAGAGAGAGGGAGACACAGAATCGGAAACAGGCTCCAGGCTCTGAGCCATCAGCCCAGAGCCTGATGCGGGGCTCGAACTCACGGACCGCGAGATCGTGACCTGGCTGAAGTCGGACGCTTAACCGACTGCGCCACCCAGGCGCCCCGAAATTACTTATCTTTGAAATGGAGATCAAAAAACCTGAAATGAAGAATGGTTATGAGCATTCATTTAAAAACTGTGTATAAAACACATAAAACATTGTCAGATGTTTTATGGGTTCTCAATACATGGAAGTGATTATTTGACCCAAGGTTAGAAGCAGTGAGGGCCATGGACTGACTGATCTTATCATCCAGGAAAGAAGAGCTTTTGCAAGACTATATATTCTGGTTACAACAGCGAAGTTTTCCTTTAACTTCTTTTTTATTCTATATACTTCCCTTCAGAATCCAAATATAGCATTTTATGTCCCTCTGTATTCTTGAAAAATGCATGTATTTACTCATGTAACTTACCACTTTATTGTTAGTAATGATAATGAATTGTATAATCAAGTTAAATAAAGTATAAGGATTTAAAAGCCATAGGTTATACCTTCCTTCCCCCCCCCCCCAGTATTTTGTTTTTTCAATGTATCTTATTAGTCTTGAAAATATGATCTTAAATAGTGAACTTTAGGGCTATAGGCCACTAAGGTCTGTATACAAGTACATCCCTTCTTTTTTTTGTATCACCACTTTGTCATGAGACTTCATTTAGCCACATCCAGATGGTGCTGGGGAAAGATGCCATCACTCCACAGTCTGTCTAAAGGCCCAGGTGAGCGAAGTCAGAAAATGAAAAGCATTTACCTTGAAATAAAATAATTATGTAGCTGCATTATAGATTACTTCTCTCACTACAGATACATGAGCCACAGTTTAGGAAGCTGGTCGAAGAGAACAGTAGTCTAGAGGAATACTACCCTTCACAATGGTCAATGGCACAAGTGGAAAGGCTGAGGAGAGTAAGTCTCTGATGTAGGAGCATGGTAGGGAGGAAGTACAGGCAACAAGGCAGAAAAGAGTTCCTCAATATAAACAGGGGTTTAGGATTTCACAGATGTTTGCCTAACACATACTTTTGGAGAGGTAGGGGAATGAGTAGATTGAATAATCTAGGCTTTGTGAAAATGTAGATCATGAGAAGAAAATTGACAGTCACGTCAGAGTTCCTTTAGTTTATCCTGGGCTGTTTTTGAAACAATTGTATCTCTATTCTTTTCCACGTTTCACATTTCTGACATTACTTTCGATATTACCTTTGATTCATTTATTCCTCCACTCTTTTTTTTATGAAATTTCTCTCTTTTCTCTAAGCCATCTGATTATAGCTAAAGAATATCCTGGGGACTTTATTTCCACTCTATTGCCAGCTTATTTTATAACCTGGAACAGACCTCATCACTTCATGGAAGTGCTTGAGATTCAGAGGTGAAAGGAAGTTTTAAGATCATTTACTCTAATATTTTCTCATTTTACCAAATGACAAAAAAATGAAATTAAGTTGAGAGAGGTGAAAAGCATTGCCTGATATCAAGGAGTTTATCAGTAGTGATACCAATCTAAAGCCAGATATCCCAACAACTATTTCAGATCTCATATTAGTAAGCCATCCAGCTTTAAGTGACATGAAAACCATTGGGAAAATGTTTTAAAGACAAAAATCAGTGGGGCGCCTGGGTAGCTCATTAGTTAAGCCTTGGATTTCAGCTCAGGCCATGATCTCACCGTTTACGGGTTCAAGCCCCACATTGTACTCTGTGCTGGCAGTGAAGAGCCTGCTTGGGATTCTCTCTCTCTCCTCTCTCCCTCTGCGCCTCCCCAACTGGTATACTCTCTCTTCTCTCTCCCTCTCTCTCCCTCTCTCTGTCTCAAAAATAAATAAAGCTTTTTTTAAAAAAGGCTAAAATTAGTAAAGGCAGACCTCTGTGGGAAACCTTTGTGTGGTGACAATGTTATTAAGTGAAAGGGATTAAATAAATTAAAATGCCAATCAGTCTATCCTAATCAATGCAATAATGAAAACAACCTGTTGTTTTTTAAAGATTATGTGTTTATATGCTGCCTGAGTATGAAATGGCTCACAAAGACCTATTAAATCAAACAAATTAAATATGATCAAAATGAATGAGAATTTTCCAGGGGAGGAAGACACATGTGTCATTTACCTCTTTATCATCCAACTTTAATAAGAGAAAAATAGATGAATTTGTCAGTGGAAATAGAAACTAAAATTAGGGTTCAATAATCCCCTAGCCATCAGGGGAATTTTGGCTAATAAAAATTAGAATAAACCCCTGAAACAGTGACTGAGGTGTGTTCTGTACAAATTGCCCTGCTGTGTGTGTCTCCAACAGGAAAAATGGGATCCTCACTGACCAGGAGCTGGGACTCCCCCTGTCAGCACAGGGGCACCCTTCTCAGCCTGATAACACTGTTTCTCCCCTTTCCTCACTCATCACAATCCTCTTGTTCTTCGCTTCAGATTTGGGACTACTGTTACCAAAAAATGCAATTTTACTAATGTATACAAGGGAAAGATGGAAGTCCTTAAGCTTGGTGATACAAAGTTAAACACAATCATAAATAAGAGAGAATGGCAGAGGGGCAGGGCTGTGTGCCTAGATGACTGTCTGTTAGGCATTGTACTCTTGATTGTGGCTCAGGTCATGATCTCAGGGTTCATGAGTAAGTTTGAGCTCTGTATCAGGCTCTGTGCTGAAGGCTTGGAGCCTGCTTGGGATTCTCTCTTTCCCTCTCTCTGCCCCTCTCCTGCCTGTGCTCTCTCCCTCTCTCAAAATGAATAAATAAACTTAAAAAAAAAAGAGGTAATTGGTCCTTTCTCTCATGGACACCTTAATTTACAAAAGATCAGCTTTTCAATCACAACTTAAGATTTGAATGAATAGTTTTATTTATAACTCGAATGATAAAGACAGGTTAAATGCATAATTCTGTGCATTATGATAATGCATTATCAGGACTGCATGTTCAATGATAAGTAAACAGGGAGAAAATCACAACATTGAGCTATTGAAAAAGAGTCTGTATTTTAAAAATAGAACAAAAGTTTCCACATGCAAAGGTATAGTTTGTGTGTGTTCTCAAAAGAAAATTCAGAGCTTTACTTGATACAAGTGTTTTATTCAGCAAGAAACAAACTGTACATGAAACTTCAACCTGAACCCTGCTACCAAGTTCAGAGGCAGGATGTTATGCAACAGCTCATAAAGTGAAAATGAGGAGGTCATTTAACGTTCACAGTTATTGGTTATTACAGTAGGGCTACCCAGACAACAGGAGATTGGTTAACAGTGATTATCTTATACCATTTTAGGAAGGTGACTTAAGATTAATTTATGATTATCAGAGGCATTTGCAAGAAGTAACCAAAGTTTTGCTTATATTTATGAAGTACAGTAGACTAAGTTTTGCTCTAAATGGTTTTGTTTTCCTGGGAGGATCTTCAAGATTGGCACCATTGTATCTTAACAGTGTTTATATAACTGCAACACACATGCAGAAACCTGCAAAATTTATGGGATAAAGCACAAAATATTTTTAAAATGTAAACAAACTCGTATAAAAACCACCTATGTAAAAAAATACAATATAACTAACAATCTAGTCGGTGTTCATATGTATCTTCTCATTTGCCCCTTCTCTTATTTTTTTTTAAAATTGAGGTACAGTTGACATGCCATGTATTACTAGTTCCAGGTATACAAGGTACTGATTCAGAAACAGAATCACAAATAAAGAGAAAAAACTGGTATTTTCCAGAGTGGGGAGGGGACTAGGGGGATGGGTGAAGTAGGTGGAGAGAATTACTTCTCTTACTTTTTACACCTCCTCAAATTTCTGTGAATTTTTATTCATAATTATTTTTTTTCTTTCTGAAGAAATCCTTATAATACATATTTCAGTGTTGTTTGGATGGCCACAAATTCTCTTTTGTGTGTGTGTACAGATGGTTTTAACCCACATTTACTTTTGAGGATTTTTCTTTCTGTATTAGAGATTTTTAAGTTGCAATTATTCTGCATTTTAAGTCTGTCATTCCATTTTCTTTTCATTTTTATCATTTATGTTGAGAAGTCAGTTGTAAGTCTAAGTGTTTCTCTTAGAGATAATGACATTTTTACTCGGCATTGAAAATACTCTCTTTGATGGGGCATCTGGGTGGTTCAGTCAGTTGAGCATCTGACTCTTGATCTTGGCTCAATCCATCATCTCACAAACCCTGGGATCAAGCCCAACATCAGGCTTTGTGCTGACAGTGTGGAACCTGCTTGGGATTCTCTCTCCCTCTCTCTGCCCTCCCCTGCTTGCCTGCTCCCTCACTCTCTCTCTCTCTCAAAATAAATAAAAAATAAACATTAAAAAAAAGAAAATATTCTCTTTAATGTTGATTTAATATAAGCAGTTCTACTAATGGGCCTAGGTGCATTGTGTATGCAGTAGATGGTATTGTGTGACACCCACATTTTCCCTCCAACACTGAAACACTCATTCTCCCACCTCCTAGCGTGTTGGTAGCCAATTATACTCATGAGTCTATCTTTAAGACTCTCTGTAGAAGAGTTCCTTTTTAAAATTTTTTAATGTTTATTTTTGAGAAACAGAGAGAGAGATCACGAGTGGTAGGGGTGTGTGGGAGAAGCAGAGAGAGAGAGAGACACAGAATCCAAAGCAGGCTCCAGGCTCTGAGCCATCAGCCCAGAGCCTGACGCGGGGCTCGAACTCACGGACCGAGAGATCGTGACCTGAGCTGAAGTCGGACGCTCAAACGACTGAGCCACCCAGGCGCCCCAGAAGAATTTCAACTTAATTGAAGTAACATTTCCTTCCTGTTGGCTACTCACATTCAATGATGTAGACATTTGTAGGCCTTGCCCCTATCCTCCAATTCAGAACAACTCTGACAGGCTCCCCTAACTCTAGAGAGCCCAGTGAAATTATCTGAAGCCATTGCAGTCCAACCTCTCCTTCTGTCCAGCTCTCCTTACTCCACTCCCTCACAGTGTTGATCCTAAGAGCACTCCCTAATAAACTTCCTGTATGCAAATATCCATTTCAGATTCAACCTCTAAGGGAACCCAACCTGTAACACTATGTGTGTGTTGTGTATGCTGCTTGGGGATTGTAATGATTCTTACTTCTGTGGCTTGATATCATTGATCAATTTTTAGAAGTCTTTAGAAGTCATGATCTCGTGGCTCATGGGATGGATCCCTGGGTCAGACTTGTGTTGAGCATGGAGGCTACTTAGGATCCCTTTTCTGTCTCTCTCTGCCCCTTCCCCACTCATGTGTGCACACACTCTCTCAAAATGAATAAACATTTTAAAAAATGAATAACAGATGCTTCCATTTTAAAAAATCAAATAAGAAAAACTATAGTTGTAAATATAAAGAAATTATTTAACTTGAGGATAATGGAGAATTTAGAATTAGGGAGAGATACAAGAAGGTCATATAGAATGTGGACAAAGTTCTATTTCTTGATTTGAATATTGGTTATATATGTAATTTTATAATAATTCATTGAACTACACATTTGTATTTTTTTGCCCTCTTGTGTATGCTTATTTAATCAGAATATGTATTAAAGACAAAGATATAGCTAAAAATCAACCAATCTTATAAATGCCAGGAAATGACCCACCCATATATAGAAAGTTAATAATAATTATATGCTATCTCATCTCCATACACTAAATTTAAAGTGTATTAAAGACTTAAACATGAAATTAAATGGAAAATACAAGATTGGTCATAAAAATCAAAATGAAAATGAATTCATGACAAGGCATTGTAATATATTTAATCCTCACTATATTGCTATGCACAATATATAGGTAAATAATTTAAGTCATGATAAAGTATTCAAGAGACTCAGTTGAAAACTGAGCAAATTATTTGAAAGTATAGGCACAACTTTTAAGTCAGGTAATATCTCTTTGTAGGATTATAGAGCAAAAAATAACTCTCATCATATGCTGGTAGAAGTAATAATTGGCTCAAACCCTTTGGAAACTTTTGCATTACTAGTAAATTTAAACATTTTTCCAGTCCACTCATAAGTATATGCTCTGGGGAAATTCTTTCACTTGTTTGCCTAGGATATATGTTAAATAATGTAGCACCCTTGTTTATTATAGCAAATGGAAACAACCCAAATGTCCCTTAACAGTTAAATGAAGAGATAAGTTAGCATCTATTTATATAATTCAACAGTGTATAACAAAACAAAGGAATAAGCTACAGTTGTAGATATCATTTTTAAAAGAGAGATTAGTGCATAAGAAATGGATATAAAAAGTCTAAACAATACTTTGAAGATGTTTCTGCTATGAAGGAGGACAGAGAGAGCTGCAGTTGAATGGACGCATTAGAACAAGCACGCTTCATTGTTTATGTTGTTATTTGCAATAGGAGCTGCTCTATCATGTTTGAATTATGTTAGAAATGATTTAGTAGAAAGGGGCATAGGAGATATTTCTAATTTCAGTAGTGAAGGCAGAGAGTATGTGAGAGGTTATGGGTTTCAGAGGATACTACCCAAGTTTTCTACCTAGTAAATGGCAACGCCAAGATATTAGCTCTCCCTTTTCTGGAGGTCTGCTTTAGGTGGCTGGATTCATTCACACCATCTGCTTATTGTTGGTTTAAATATCAATAGTAATAATTGCCTCCTTAGTCTTTCTATTTCTCTGCAAAATCAAGAGAGTTTATGTAGCAGTTTTAGACACAGGGCTCTAAGCCTGTGGCTGCTTTCACCTCTCTGTGCCACGTAGCTCTGTGTTCTTGAATCAGATAAAATATACCTTGTGTGTCAATGGTTATAGCTCAGTCCTCATTCATAATTAGAAAATAAATAATACAGTTGGGCTTTTAGAATCAGACGTACCTGAGTCTGAATCTCTGTCACTTCCTATCTGAACATAATAAGCAAGTTAATGTTTATAAGCCTCATTTTGTTTGACCTGTAAAATGAAAACATCTACTGAAAAGCTATGAAAACTCATAAAACCTATCTCATAAGAATGTTGTGAAGAGAGAAATGACATTCTGTATGTAGTACTTAAAATGGTAGTACATAGTGAGCTCATAATAAATCTTAGTTATTATTTCACAAAGCTCTAACTGTCCACTGACCTTAATGAGAATAAGGTGTATGGCTGTCCTCGATTTTAGTTAGGATGAAAAATAGGCATTTGTGTCACCTTGACCAAGCCATTTACCATCTCTAGACACCAATTTTTGACTGTCAGATGGGGAGATGGATCTACAAATCTGGGGTACGTTGAAATTTAAGAGCAGCAAGTCCACACATTTAAGCAGAATATTTGCTAACTCTAGGAGATTAGTTGTAGTGATTGGATAACAAATAATGTAATTTACTGGCATTACACATATCTTTTTAACGTGTGAATTTAACAAAACCTTTGGATTTTGATTACTTTTAAGTTACAAACATCTAGTAAAACTTTTGTTAGACTTCTCCTTAATTTTCCCATCTGGCATTACTTAAGTCTATGCTGAAAGCTATTGGAATCTCTCCCCAATATACAATTTACAAATAATTTTAAGTGTGTCATTGTCTTCCCATGATGTCCAGAGACCTTCTTGCAGATCCATGAACCCAATGTTAAGTATATCTGCCTTGATTTTTCTTCATCCTAAATTTTTATGTGGCAAAATACATATAAAATTTACTATCATAAACATTTTTAAGTGTACATCAGGGATATTAAGTACATTTATATTATAAAGCAGTCATCTCCACCCTCCACTCACAGAACTCTTTATCTTGTAAAACTGAAACTCTGCACCCATTCAATAATAACTTCCTATGACGCCCTCCTCCCAGCACCTGTCAGCCACATTCTAATTTTTTCCATTTTTACTTTAACCTTACCTTTTCCTACATGACCCACCCCCCAGCCTCTGATAACCATAATTCTATTCTTTTTTACTATGAATTTGTCTTTTTTCCTTCTAAAGTATACATATAAGTGATATCACACAATACAATATTTTGTATCTGGCTTATTTCACTTAGCATAGTGTCTTTCAGTCTTTTATTTATGTTGTCACAAATTGAAGGATTTCCTTCTTTTCAATGCTGAGTACTACATTACTGTGTATGTGTGTGTATGTGTGTGTGTGCATATATATATATATATATATATATATATATATCACATTTTCTTTATATTCATTTACTGTTGGACACTTAAATAGCTTACATATCTTGGTTTTTAATGAATCTGGGAATGCAAATGTGTCTTTGAGCTAGTAATTTTATTTCCTTTGGATATATACCCATATGTGAGATTATTGGATCATATGGTAGTTTTATATTTATTTTTTCAGGTAATACCATACTGTTTTGTATAATAGCCTTACTAATTTACATTCTATCAACAGTACACAAGAGTTCCCTTTTCTCTACATCTTCACCAACATCTGTTATCTTTTGATTTCTTTAATAATCGCCATTTGAACAGGTGTGGAACGGTATCTCATTGTGGTTTTGATTTGCATTTCCTTTATGATTGCTAATGTTGAGCATCTTTTCATATACCTTTTGGCCTTTTGCATGTGTTTTTCTGAAAAGAATGTCTATTTGGTACTTTGTCCATTTTTAATTGGGATTTTTGTTGGGTTTTTGTTTGTTGTTTTGCTATTGAGTTGTATGTGTTGTTATATATCTTGGACATGAACCCATTAGGAAGTAACAGGGTTTACAAGTATTTTCTCCCATTCCAAAGTTTGCTTTTATATTATGTTGCCCTTTTCCTTTGCTATGCAGAAACGTTTTAGTTTGGTGTAGTTCTACGTGTAAACCTTGCTCTTGTTGTCTGTGCTTTTAGTGTCATCTCCAAAAAAATCATTGCCAATACCAATGTCTAGCTTTTCCTATATTTTTTCTCCTAGGAGTTTTGCATTTTCTGGTCTAATGTTTAGATCTTTAATCTGTTTTGAGGTGATTCTTGAGTATAGTGTTAGATGTGGGTCCAGGGTTTGTTTGCTTGTTTGTTTGTTTGTTTGTTTGTTTTTTGGCATGTGGATACCTATTTTTCCAACTTTATTTATTGATCATTTATTGAAAAGACTATCCCTTAACCATTTTATGTTCTCAGCACTTTTGTTAAAAATTAGTTGACTGTGGGGGCCACCTGGGTGGCTCAGTCAGTTGAGCGTCCAATTTTGGCTCAGGTAATGATCTCATGGTCTGTGAGTTTGAGCCCTGTGTCGGGTTCTGGGCTGACAGCTCAGAGCCTGGAGCCTGCTTTGGATTCTGTGTCTCCCTCTCTCTCTGCCCCTTCCCTGCTTACAGTCTCTCTCTCTCAAAAAAATAAATAAACATTAAAAATTAAAAAAAAATAGTTGACTGTGTATGTGTCAGTTTACTTCTGGGTTCTCTATTCTGTTCTCCTGATCTATGTGTCTGTTTTTATTCCACTACCATACTGTTTTGATTACTATAGTTTTATATATATTTTGAAATCAGGAAGTGTGATGTCTCCAGCTTTGTTCTTCTTGCTGAAAATAGCTTGGGCTTTTTTCCTATGGTTCCATAGGAATTTTCACATTTTTTTTATTTCTTTAAAAGATACCATTGGACAAGGAAGAAGTCAAACTTTTCACTCTTCACAGATGACATGATACTCTACCTGGAAAACCTAAAGGCTACACCAGAAAACTGCTAGATCTGATATGTGTGTTTCTATACACCCACAATGAAGCAGTAGAAAGAGAAATCAAGGAATTGATCCCATTTACAATTGCACCCAACACCATAAGATACTTAGGAATAAAACTAACCAAAGAGGTAAAAGATCTGTATGCTGAAAACTATAGAAAGCTTATGAAAGATATTGAATAAGACACAAAGAAACAGGGGGAAATAAAACTTCCATGTTCATGGATTGGAAGAATAAATATGGTTAAAACATCCATAGTACCCAAAACAATGTACACATAAAATGTAGTCTCTATCAAAATAATACCAGCATTCTTCACAGAGCTAGAACAAACAATTCTAAAATTTGTATGGAACCAGAAGAGACACCAAATAGCCAAAGTAATGTTGAAAAAGAAAACAAAATCTGGGGGAATCACAATTCTGGACTTCAAGCTGTGTTACAAAGCTATAATCATCAAGACAGTATGTTATTAATACAAACACAGACACATGGATCAATGGAACAGAATAGAAAACCTGGAAATGGACCCGCAAATATATGGCCAACTAATCTCCAACAAAGCAGGAAAGAGAATCCAATGGGAAAAAACAACAACAACAGTCTCTTCAGCAAATGGTGCTGGGAAAAATGGACAGTGACATTCAGGAAGCCATCAAAATCCTAGAGGAGAAAACTGGCAGCAACCTCTTTGACCTTGGCCACTGCAACTTCTTACTAGACATGTCTATGAAGGCAAGGGAAACAAAAGCATACATGAACTATTGGAACCTCATCAAGACAAAAAGCTTTTGCACAGCAAAAGAAACAATCAGCAAAACTAAAAGGCAATTATGGAATTGGAGAAGATATTTGCAAATGATCTACCAGATAAAGGGTACACAAAGGTATCTATATTTGGTATAGATCCAAGATCTATATAGAACTTATGAAACTCAGCACCCCAAAAAAACAAATAATCCAGTGAAGAAGTGAACAGAAGACATGAGTAGACACTTTTCCATAGAAGACATCCAGATGGCTAACAGACACATGAAAAGATGCTCAACATCACTCATCAGTGATGATGTATCAATCATTAGTATTTTGATTGAAATACAAATTAAAACCACAATGATATACCACCTTACACCTGTCAGAATAGCTAAAATGAACACTGCAGGAAACAACAAATGTTGGTGAGGATGAAGAGAAAGGGGAACACTTTTGCACTGTTGGTGAGAATACAAATTGGTGCAGCCACCTTGGAAAATAGTATGGAGGCTCCTCAAAACGTTAAAAATAGAACTACCCTATGACCCAGCAATTACACTACTGGGTATTTACCCAAAGGGTACAAAAATGCTGATTTGGAGGGACACCTACACCTCATTGTTTATATCAGTGCTATCAACAATAGCCAAATTATGGAGTGGGCCAAAATGTCCATTAACTGATGAATGGATAAAGAACATGTGGTATGTGTGTACACACACACACACACACACACACACACACACACACACACAATGGAATTTTACTCAGTGATTCAAAAGAATAAAATCTTGGGTCACCTGGGCTGAGCACTGACTTTGGCTCAGGTCATGATCTCACGGTTCGTGGGTTTGAGCCCCACATCTAGCTCTGTGCTGATGGTTTGTTGCCTGAAGCCTGCTTCAGATTGTGTCTCCCTCTCTCTGCCCCTCCCCCACTCACACTCTGTGTCTCTCTCTCAAAAATGCACACACACATATGAATGAAATCTTGCCTTTTGCAACAATGTGGACGGAACTAGAGTATATTATGATAAGTGAAATAAGTCAGAGGAAGATAAATATCATATGATTTTACTCATATGTGGAATTTAAGAAACAAAAGAGATGAACATAAGGGAAGGGAAGGAAAAATCAGAGAAAAACAGAGAGGGAGGTGGGACACCTGGGTGGTTTAGTCAGTTAAGCATCCAACTTCGGCTCAGCTCATAATCTCACAGTTTATGAGTTTGAGCCCCACGTTGAGCTCTGTGCTGATAGCTCATAGCCTGGAGCCTGCTTCATATTCTGTGTCTTCCTCTTTGTCTGCCTCTCCACTCTCTGTCCCTATCTGTCAAAAATAAATAAACATTAAAAAAATAAAAGAAAGGGAGGCAAATCATAAGGGACTCTTAAGTACAGAGAACAAACTGAGGGTTCCTGGAGGGGAAGTGGGTGGGGGAATAGACTAAATGAGTGATGGACATTAACGAGGGCACTTGTTGGGATGAGCACTGGGTGTTGTATTTAATTGATGAATCACTTGGTTCTACTCTTGAAACCAATACTACACTGTATGTTAACTAATTTGAATTTAAATAAATAAATTACAAAAAGATCTGAAGGTTAAAAAACAGATGGCATTGGAATTTTGATAGGATTGCATTGAATCCATAGATTACTTTGGATATTAAGGGTATTTAATACTATTTATTCTCCAAATTCATGAACATAGGATGCCTTTCTATTTATTTGTCTCCTCTTCAATTTCTTTCAACAATGCTTTATAGTTTTCAGTGCACAGGTCTTTCACCTTCTTGGTTAAATTTATATTAAACCTAAGTATTTTATTATTTTTCATATTATTATAAATGAAATTATTTTATTAATATCTTCCAGATAGCTCACTATTAGCTTATGAAAATGCAACTAATTTTTGTATGTTGATTTTCTTACCTGAAATTTTACTGAACTTATATATTAGGTCTTTTTTTTTTTTTTTGATGGAGTCTTTATGGTTTTCTGTATATAAGATTATAGTATATGAAAGCAGAGACAATTTTACTTCTATTTTCCCATTTGGATGCTTTTTATTTCTAATTGGTTCAGGAATGAAAGAGGAAGGAATAAAACAGAGGCAAAAAATGCTGTAATTTAACTCCATGTTTCTACAAAAGTAAAAGGCTGAGCTGAGCTCTACACTGAATTGGAAAAGTAGTTTAGATCTGGTATATGAATCCCAACAATTTAATTCCACCTGTGTATGAGGTTACCTTACCAGCCTTCTTTACATAAACTATGTTAAATGGAAGTAAACTCAGTCCTTCTCTACCTACCCTATGTGTTTGATATGACGATCAAAACAACAAAATAATGTATATAGAAAATATAAATCACAAAATGTTTTTCCCATATGTATCTATGCTGCTTTATTGTCATTGTTATGCTTTCAAACTCTTATCCATTTCCTGTGGGCAGAATTTAGAAGAAAGAAATGAAATATAGACTTGGTAACAATGTTCATTGGCTTGTCCATCTCAGTGAATAGTTCATCTTCTTCTGGAATTCATTTTCAGAAATGAGGCCAAGATAGGAATATCCCATAGACCAGAAAAAGGGCACTCAACTAAAGAATGTGGCATAGAATCAAAGGAAAGATGTCTATCTGGTTCTGTGTAAAAGAGCTCAAGAGCGGAGAGCTGGTCAAGAGCTAGAAGGGACCTGATTGAGCTAGGGTGAAACAGTAGTCTTGTGAAGTCAGATCTCATTTTCATATTTTGATTTCTGGGATGGTACAAAACATAGATCATAATTTATCTCAATACTTATAGGAAGTGGTTTTGGAATGTATATTGGAAGGTGGAGTGTTTGTCAGTAGGTTTCTAATCCATATTATTTTATGTATTTTCATGGAGCATCGTTTCATAAGGGTAAAGTCCTTACTTGTCTATGTTATTTTGCTAAGAGTTAAGTGCTCCATCTCAACACTTGATGGGAAAGAAAGCATTTTTTTATGCCAAAGCACTGGATAAAAGGATTGAAAAAGAGAAAGAAGTCTTTCTCCAATAATCTTGTGATAAATTGTGCATCTGAAATGCTTTATGATTTTGTTATGGAAATGATGAACTTCTCCTAAATGGATTGCAATATGCCCTACATTGCTGTTTTCATTTCCTTACTTTGCACATACATAAATGTCCTATTATAATTGATGGGAACTTACTTAATGTTGACATGAATGTGTTTTTAATGAAAACTGTTGATACGGTTTTGTCAGTTCTTAAAATGATTTTTCCCCTATAGTCAGTGGGAGGGAGAATAAAAAGCCATTATGTTAGGCGGAAATCCTAGGGCCTTTTCTCCTACAAGATATTTTTGCCTTTGGATACTTTCCCCTGTCATTTTAGACATTCTAACAACCCAGGGACTGCTACAAAGCTGAGTGAAGTGAGATTGTAATAAAAGGCAAGGAAATGGATTTCTGTCAGTCACCCTAAGACTGCTTTCAGAGAGAAAATACTAATTTTTTTTAAATTGAAAAGACCATCTTAATTACTACTTAGTTCAATAGTGCTTTAATCCTTTTTAAAAACTAATAGAAAACATACTAAATTTGAACGAAGAGTTAAAGTTAATGAATTGAAGACAAAGATGCATTTTCCATTTCCCTGCAGATTTCATTATGGTGACAGTAAAGAGGAAAAGATATAAACCAATGAAGATTGAGAAAATGAGAGTTTAGCCAACAGTGAGACCAATATGCCAACAGAGTCCTAGAAGGTGGAAATGGGCAGTAGAGGATTATTAACTGACTTATCAGATAAAAGGAGCCTTATGCGATTTAACAGACTGGAGTGACTGCCTACAGAAAAGGATGGCAATGAGAAGAAAAGTTTACTAGATAGAAGTTTCAGAAACATGGGGATTGATGGCACAGACTAACAAGGAATATGGTGGCAGGGGGTGGAGTGGGTGGGTAAGGCTTCAAGCTAAAACCAGAGAGATTAGTTTAAAATCTGTCAGAATTGTGAGAACCACGGGCATCCTCCTTTATCCATTTGCCTCACCCTCAACATCAAAGTCATGTAACTAATCCAACCCAGCTTGTCAGAATATGTTGTTCTCTAAAAATATTTTACACGAGACCCTTTGGATTTCTGGTAAAGTGACAAAGGAGGAGGGCATGGAGAAGCAAGGCAACAAAATAAAAACACAAAAATAAAATGGAAGCTGAAAACTGAGTGATGAGATATTCCAGGCAACTCCCATCACCCTGCAATTCTTCTCTATCCTCCCTAAATTGGATCCTGGAAGATAGTTGTTTTGTTTTGTTTTGTTTACCTAAAACATTGAATTTTTCAGAAACTATCTAAAAAAGAAAATCTGAAATGTGGCATCTTTCTTCAAAAGATCTCCCTCTCTACCCAAACACCTTAAGTTCAAGACCTCTAGTCAGTGTCCCCCTCTATTAAGCTCATGGCCAGATTTCCAGTGTCCTATTCTTAATTATAAATAGAGAGTCAGTGACCAGCTGTTTGAGACAGCATACACAAATGGGAAGAACATACATTTATTTATTTATTTATTCATTCATTTATTTTTTTTTTAATTTTTTTTTCAACGTTTATTCATTTGTGGGACAGAGAGAGACAGAGCATGAACGGCAGAGCATGAACGGGGGAGGGGCAGAGAGAGAGGGAGACACAGAATTGGAAACAGGCTCCAGGCTCTGAGCCATCAGCCCAGAGCCTGACGTGGGGCTCGAACTCACAGATCGAGAGATCGTGACCTGGCTGAAGTCGGACGCTTAACCGACTGCGCCACCCAGGCGCCCCTTTTTATTTATTTATTTTAATGTTTGTTTATTTTTGAGAGAGAAAGAGAGAGAGTGCAAGCCAGGAAGGGGCAGAGAGGGAGACAGAATCCGAAGCAGGTTCCAGCCTCTGAGCTGTCAGCACAAAGTCTGCTGTCGGGCTCACACCCAGGAACCATGAGATCATGACCTGAGCCAAAGTCGGACTCTTACCCAACTGAGCCACCCAGGCACTCCTAATGGGAAGAGCATTCAAAAGTGAAGTTGAATATCACAAACAGTACAAAAAGCAGAAATTTCAACTAATATATGAAAACATATAATAAAAATAAATTTGCCGGGGGGTGCTTGTGTGGCTCAGTCAAGTGTCTGACCCCCCTTTTTTTGGATCTCCTTTTATTTGGTGTTTATTTTTTTTACTTTTTATGGTTTCTATTTAAATTCCAGTTTATTAATACAATGTAATATTAGGTGTACAATATACTGATTCAACAATTTCATGAAACACCCAGTGTTCATCACAGCAAGTGCACTCCTTAATCCCTATCACCCATGTAACCTATACCCCCACCCATCTCCTCTCTAGTAACCATAAGTTTGTTCTCTATAGTTATCTTTCTGTTTCTTGGTTTGCCACACGCTGTCTCTCTTTTGTCTTTCCCTGTGCTCATTTTTTTTTTTTTTTTGGATCTTCTCTATTTCTTTCATGCCCCACAATCAGTAAAACTGAACACAAGAAGTGACTTGCAGTGCAGTAGGGCAGAGTTCTGCTGAATCTCTCCAAAGATTACCAGTCTGCAACATGGGCAGATTCACAGAGTTTTGTAGGGGTAATTCATGTTTGTAAATACTCTAAGATCCTTGACCAAAAGATGCTATTGAGGTGCAAAGTATTATTTTCAAGTGACAGAACATCTGGAACCTATGAACTCTACTGAATTAAGTGTCTGACTCTTGATCTCAGCTTAGATCTTGATCTTGGGGCCATGAGTTCAAGTCTTGCATTGGGCTCTGCACTGGGCATGGAGCCTACTTAAAATAAATAAATTAATTAAATTAAAAAAATAAATTTGCCAGACTGAATTTTGTCTATCTTTTGGATAGCATAGTAATAAGTGGACAGCATATTGAATGATAAAAGTCCACAGCAAGCCAAATTCTTATGAAACCGCAGAATGTCAAGAATGGAGAGAAACAGTCAACAGCATTGAGAGGGGTAAGAGAAACATCATACACAAAAGGAATGAGAATATAAAGAACTTAATTTTTCTTGACAACCACCCAGAATTTTGGAGTAAAATGGAATAAAGACCTCAAAACCCAAGGAACATTTATTTCAACCAAGAATTCAATACAATGTCAACCATCAATCAATAAAAAGATAAACAGGTTTTTAGGCCTTTGGATAATAATAAATATCACACCCTAAGTTGCCTAGGACTAAGCAGAGCAGGAAGAAAAACAGAGGGAGAGGTCCTAGAAACATAATGGGAATGAGAAGACTGTTTAGGATATTTTTGACTACTGAGAAGAAATATTAATGTGTTTATGGCAGATTTGTTTGTAAAGATTCTATAAGAGAAAAAACTATTATCAGAATACTATTAGGCTGATCAATGAAAAGTGTTTATAGAATTATGTGAATAAAAACTGTTTACATAAAAATTTGGACATACATAGCTTAAGGATGGGAGATTGGATATTGTGTGGATGTATCAGAAAGTTTAATTTTCAACAATCATAAAGGTCAGTAAATAAGACCTAAACATATTTATTGAAAATACTAATTATAAGCATTCACTGGGAAATAGGAAGACAAAGCATTGGAGAGTATAGGTAAAAACTGAATGTGGTGGCCTCTGAAGATCAGGACAGGTATCTGGAGGAAGTTGAAGCAGAGGACTGTTGTATTTTGTTGTACACATCTTAGTACTATTGATATTTCAAATGTTTAAAAAGTATAACTTTGATAAAAAAATTAAGAAACAGAGTACTGATAATATTAAGGTCATTTTTGGATCTAAAACCAGTGAAAAACAATTTATGGATAGGTGACTGGCAAATACACTGCCCTCCAGTATGAATTATGTGTTTCTAGCACTCTTTGAAGTCATTAGTGATCATGAATAAATGACTAAATTCATTAATTGCTTTAATATATTTAAATATTTCTATAGATTACTTGGTTAATTAGAATTAGAATCAGAACTCTGTTATACCTGAGTTATTCCTGAGAACCTACCCTAATCGGAAGAATATCAAGCATATACCCTTCCAATTCATTCAGACATGAGCCTTGACCATTAATCCTAGTAATGTATGTTCTCATCTCTTGCTCCTTGGGAAGTGCATACAGTCAAACTTAAAGGTCAGTGTGAGTTAATGAAGGATTTAGTGTTTATCACCCCTTATTTATATCTTATCCTATACCATACCTCCATACCTGTTCAATTGTTTGTTCTGCTATCTAGTTGATTAAGAAATGAGAATAAATTGCCTCTAGTCCTGGGTAGTCCAAAGGAAAGCAGAAATGCAAAAAATGTTTTCTTCCATTGTAGAATGGCATGTATTTGATGTCTGCTTTCAGGAGCTGAAAGCCATTGGTTGTTCATGATTGTTGTTCATTTTCTCCTTATTCCTTCATATCTCTTCTCCCATTCATTTGGACCTTAGAGCCACACATTATTCTTCAAAGACATTCCTCTTTCTCTTCCTTCTATCTCTATCCATATCTTTGTTCCAACAGGAAATGTTTCTTTCCAGCACTCCTCCACCAATCTACTTCTCAAGTCTCAAGTCAAAGTCATGCCTTTCTTCCAATAAAAGATCTTCCCTAACCCAGCCCCAAATGTGTCAGTTCACATGCATACACATACATACATACATGCATACATACATACACACACACACCCTTTCCAGATGTAATTAAGAGCCCCTGCTCTCTGCTCCCAGAACCTAGATTGACTATATTATATGCAGTTGGTTATTATTTATTTGTTTCCCATACATGACTCTGCATTCCTTAGTGGTAGACACACTGGGCATCATTCATTTTCATGGACTTAGGTTCTGGATGGGGTCCTGGCACATAGGCACTCACTGTATGCTTGTTTTCTTTTTAATTTTTTAAATGGTTATTTATTTTTGAGAGAGACAGAGACAGAATGCGAGTGGGTTAGGGGCAGAGAGAGAGGGAGACACAGAATCCGAAGCAGGCTCCAGACTCCGAGCTGTCAGCACAGAGCCCAACATGGGGCTCGAACTCACGAGCTGTGAGATTATGACCTGAGCTGAAGTCGGACGCTCAACCTACTGAGCCACCCAGGTACCCCTCACTGTATGCTTGTTAAGTGAATGAACAGAAAGGGTCTGAAATTCCATAGTTAAAATGTAATCCATTTAGGGAAACTTTTTATTTCTTTTAAAATGCACATTGACCTGTGAGAGGGACTGTATCTGAGCTTTTTTCAATCAATTAGACTTGGATGGAAACAATACCTGTAATTATAGTTCTTAAAAAAAAAAAAAAAGTAAAGGGCAGTATTTACAAGGAATAAGGATAAAATGAAGGAAAAGTGCCAAAAATTTTCATAGTTTTGTGCAGACATAGCTCTGTATCTTGTCTGGAATCCTGTGTGGAGAATTAGAAGCAAGGGTAAATTTACTCTAGATATGAACCATACCTGTCTTGTTAAACCACAGTCACCATCTCTTTCAAAATCAGATACAGAGAGTTCCCAGTCAAGGCTGAAGGTCAGTAAATTTGCCCAGAATTGTTTAGGCAGGAACCTTACCTGAGTTTTGTACTACATGAATTCAACCC
This sequence comes from Leopardus geoffroyi, assembly GCF_018350155.1. Classification (NCBI taxonomy): domain Eukaryota; kingdom Metazoa; phylum Chordata; class Mammalia; order Carnivora; family Felidae; genus Leopardus; species Leopardus geoffroyi. The sequence continues at coordinate 96,910,486 of NC_059336.1, read as the reverse complement.
AAATATATTCGGTGTTATTCCTAAGGAAAAGATGTCTCCTTGGTGATTTCTGAATTATAGGTGAACAAATTTATCAAATCCCAAATGAACATGGGTTTTACCTGTTTATGATTTTGTCTTCCCTTTCAACATAGTCAAATGAGCATTATTTTAATTTTTTTAACTGTTTATTTATATTTGAGAGAAACAGAGACAGAATATGAGCAGGGAAGGGGCAGAGAGAGAGGGAGACACAGAAACCTAAGCAGGCTCCAGCTCTGAGCTGTCAGAACAGAGCCTAATGTTAAGCTTGAACCCATGAACCACAAGATCATGAGCATCCCATGAGCATTATTTTAGAGACTGAGAGATTGAATGTCACATTGTTACAATGTTCTCACCTAGATTTGTCTCATTTAGCCTAACTAAAAAGACCCATTAAAATATCTATCCCAGATCTCAGCAATCCTCTTTTCTATTCCATATACTCTGGATCCACACTGACATATACATAGACACAACTTTTAAAATGCTGCAGTTTGGGGCTACCTGGGTGGCTCAGTTGGTTAAGTGTCCAACTTTGGCTCAGGTCATGATCTTGCGGTTCATGAGTTTGAGCCCCCAATCAAGCCCTGTGTCGAGCTCTGTGCTGACAACTCAGAGACCGAAGCCTATTTGGATTCTGTGTTTCCTTCTTTCTTTGCCCCTCCCCTACTCGTGCTCGCTCTCTCTTTCAAAAATAATAAAAGTAAACATTAAAAAATCATTTAAAATGCTGCAGTTTTGCTCTTTATTTAAAATTAAATGTGATTAGATTATTTTGGACTTTTCCCTATGGTTTCAGTTTATTTGTAGAACAGAAAGGGATTAATGACATCTTTTTCACTCTAAATATCTGGGCTCTGTATTCCAGACCAAAAAAAAAAAATGATTTTTATAGAAGGAGACATATGCTTTGGTGCATCATTACAGTTTATATAACTGGGTTCTGTGAATAAGTCAAAGCCTGACTGTATCCTGACATTTGAGTGCACTAAGTCAGCTTCCATGACAAAGCCATAGATCTTTTACTGTCATCAGTAAATTAGAAATAGTAGAAATGAGGATGAGGTGAGAAGCCAATGGCTAGGTTGCTTTTGTGTGTTTGTGTAACTGGAATTTAATGACACACACCTGGTTGGAGAAGCCATGTGCAGATGGTTTTATTCCTGTGGTCAACAAAGGCCAATTTGTTGGATTATTAAGATACACTAGTGGTTCAATTTCGGGATTTTTTTAAAAAGTGTGATTTGTATGTTAATTCCTCCAAGAGATTTTTTTTGAAATGATGCGGGGGCTAAAATTATTTTTTCCAAGATACTGTAAAGGTTTTATGTGATCCAACACAAAGTTTCCAAAATGGCTATATGTCTGGGTAACCTAATGAGATTTATGATTCTTGTACCCCATCTCAGTCTTACTGAGTCAACATTTTTATTATTGGGATCCAGGCTTGTTCTGTATTTCGCAGTTGCCTCAGCTGATTCGGATACTTCCAATTTAGCACAACCCTGCATACCAGCATTTGGGAACCATTTCTTTAAATGACTCAGGTCTCTTTCCAATTTAAAGTTCCATAATCCCAAACCTGAGAGAAGGCCAAACAACTTATATAAAGGATATAACCTGTATTTCACTGTTTCCCAATAAAACTAAAGTAACTTTTAAAAATACTGAAAATAATTTCAAAATCTCAGCGCACTGTTCTGTAACATCTTTCTCAAGCAATTCGATCCTGGGAAATAATATTCAAAGGAGAATAACAATCTTATGATTTACTAAATGAATAGAAACACATTAGATCATTGGCCACCATTTATATAGTCTCAGATTTATAAGGTCACTTGGAATCATATTGTTTATCTGCACTTTTCCCTCCCTTTTTCCTATCTTTTGCCACTGAAATCAGCAGACTATCATAATTGGAAAATATGTGTACCTTTAGCTGAATCATCTTGTTTGGATCAAGCAGCTCTCGAAAATCCTTTCTTAGCTGATAAAGTTATTGCCATTCATGGACATTATCATCCCTGACTTGGATTGTGCTTCATTATTCTGCAATTACAGGGTTAGTCTTTGAATTTAGTCAGAGCAAACTACCAGCAAATGCTTCCATAAAACCTATTAACTCCACTATTTCTTTGCACCTTTTTAATGCAAGGGAATTTGCTTCCTTATTTCCAAGATGCTCAATGTGTTAGTCCATTAGCAAATTACCCCTTATATGTGGCCTTCATGTCAGTTGAATTTTTTATTGGCTCTATCAGCTCTTCCAGATTGTCATACCATTTCTTTCCTCCTGCTGTTTTTTGAGTATTTGCACAAAGATGAGATGCTATGTGTCCTGGCTTATCTCCTAATGAAGCTGAATGTAAACCGTGTATACGAGGCTAATTCTTCTGGCTTTATTTTAAATTGATCACTCTGTCCCCTTTACAGAAATCACATTTTCATGATGCTAATGGTTTGCCCAGGAAAATGGAAGCACAGGTGTTTCCCGTGGAATATTTGGATCTTGGGACCTATGGCTTTTGCCAAGTTAAAGTTCAATAAATTTGCCTCTTTATTAGTCAGGTTAATACAATATGTTATCTATTATTAGAAGAGACAATGTTAACTAGCTGGCTTCCAAACCAGCACTCAGGAGATCTGGGTTCAAATGCACTACAATACCGATTCACTCAGTGACCTCCTTATTTGAAATCTAAGAAATATGACCAGGTCATTGGTTCTCAAATGCCAAGAGAATGTAGCAGATCATTAGGCACATGTGTTAAGTTATGAAATCCTAGATTCAATTAAATAAAAATATGGGTTAGGTATGAAAAATATATAAGTATGGAGCTTAGCAGTTTATTCTATGAAACCTCTCAAAGATTTATCATGCATCCAGTTTTGAAAATTACTGATATTAGATAATTGCTGTGACTTTATAAAATTGTACTATATGGATACTTGGCCAGATAAATGAGAAAAAATACCTGAAAAAGTTTCCTTCTTTTAGCTTGATTGCTCAGTTTTATTGATCATACCCTGCTAAAATGGGAAAAGGAACATACTATCCAGAAAATATAAAAATATGGGTGCTTGGAAACTAAAAGCTGAGATCTTTGTACCATGTCATAAGAAAATTTGACAAAACAGATTGTTGTTTCCCCTTAAACACGTGTGATTATTTAAAAAACTCCCTTGAAGAAACAAATAGAACAGAGTCTTCTCTATATTGAAGGAGATGGAGTTCTTATTTAAGGGTCCTAGACTTAATGGAACAAAATTGTATAGAGAATATACTACCACTACTGTGTTGTGCATGAATTTTTGTTAGCTCTGAATTTATATATTTTTTTCTGAATAAACCAGAAGCAAGTTACTAAGTCTGTTTTCTCTGGTGGTATTTCTATTTGTCCATTTTTAACACTTCCCATATACCAGGAGTGAGGTTAATTACTGTAAGGTGCAAAGTTCCTTCCTTCAGTCATTCATGGTGATAGATAGACAGATAGATAGATAGATAGATAGATAGATAGATAGATAGATAGATAAAAATAGGTGTGTACATGCATGCATACACACACGTACCAAAAGTGTTATAAGCTTAATTACAAAAATTAATAATACATGGCACAAATGTAAAACTGAAAAAAGCGGGGGTTCCTAAATATAGTAATGAAATAGAATGATTTAAATAAGTAGGACTTGAGAATATTTTTGATAGTTGAGCAGTTTTACTTTTCAGTATTGATCTTGGGTGGAAAACGGAGAGGAATACCAAGGAAAAGAAAGTGAATAAAGGCAAAGAGACAAAGGAATAATAATTATAGCATATTTTCATATTCTCCTTAGTATCTAACACCAAGTAGGTACTTAACAAATATGTGTTCAAATTAATAGAGAAAAAGAAAGGGTGTTCAGTGTATCTAGAACACAGGGTGTTTAACGGTCAAAATGGAGGATATGATAAACCTGATTGGCTGGATTAAGGTTTTAAAGAGTGTGATGATTCATTTTATGTGTCAACTTGGATAGTGTTTTGGGAAGAGATTAATATTTGGTGGAATTTGGGCAAAGCTGATTGTCCTGTCTAATGTGGGAGCCTCATCTAATCAGTTAAGGCCTTAATAGAACAGAAGTCTGGCTTCCCTGAGCAAGACTCCCTTCAGACTGAGACTGCACCATTTGCTCTCCTGGATCTTCAGCTTACTGGCCCACACTGCACATTTTGCTTTGCAACTTCCACCATCGCATAAGCCAATTCCTAGTAATAAACATACATCATACACACATGCACACATGCACATATACACACACACACACACTATATATATATGTATATATATATACACACATACACACATATATACATAAATGTACAATCACTGTGCCTTTTTAATGAGAATATGGTGATTGTATAAATGCTTTGAAGTAAAAACTCTAATGATCATATGGTTTCTAGGAAAAGGACTGAAGATTGACTCCTGAGGGAGAGAGAAGGGATGATTTGAAGCAGAAATACTCTTTTGGATGAGAGGTGACTGGATTTTGAATGTGGACATTGCAGAATGACTTGGAGAGAAAGGATTGATTTAAGCATTTTTGCAGAATTGAAACTGTGGATTTACCAACTGATTAAACATGGAGATTGAGAAAAAGGCCAGAGATGGAGACACAGACATTTTCAGGTTGAGTTCCTGCAATTAAGAGATGTGATTTGCTAAAATGTAGGAGAAGGTAAGGGTGCCTGGGTGGCTCAGTCAGTTAAGCATCTGACTTTGGCTCAGGTCATGATCTCACGGTTCATGAGTTCAAACCCTGTGTTGGGCTCTGTGCTGACAGCTCAGAGCCTGGAGCCTGCTTTGGATTCTGTGTCTCCTCTCTCTTCCCCTCCACTGCTCATTCTCTCTCTCTCTCTCTCTCTCTCTCTCTCTCAAAAAATAAATATTAAAAAATATTAAATAAAAATGTAGGAGAAGGTAGAAGTTTGCACCGAATGTTGACTAGAGATGCTAATATCTGATAGTGTTTCTCAGTTAAAGTAGTGCATCAAGGGGCACCTGGGTGGCTCAGTTGTTTAAGCGTCTGACTTAGGCTCAGGTCATGATCTCACAGCGCATGAGTTCAAGCCCTGGGTGGGGCTCTGTGCTGAAAGCTCAGAGACTGGAGCCTGCTTTGGATTCCGCGTCTCCATCTCTCTCTGCCCCTCCTCCTCTTATGTTCTGTCTGCCTGTCTCTCTCTCTCTCTCCCTCTGTCTCAAAAATAAACAAACATTAAAAAAAATTAAAAACAAGTAGTGTATCAAGATACCTTGATAGTAAATGCAGACACCAGGGAAGATATAATGGATCAGAAATTTTGTTGGTAATTTTGATTTTAAATAAACACAAAAGGATTCAAACACCTTATTAAGAGTCATTTCAAGGAGGGGTACCTGGCTGGCTTATTCAGTTAAGAATCCAATTCTTGATTTTAGATCAGGTTATGATCTCATGGTTGATGAGATTGAGCCCTGCATCAGGCTCCAATAGCACAGAGCCTGCTTAGGATTCTCTCTCTCCCTCTCTCTGCCCCTCTTCCACTCATGCATGTGTGCGCTCACTCTCTTTCTCTCAATAAATAAACATAAAAAAAGAATAATTTTAAGGATTTAAATCTTTGTTCACATTACATTTCTGAGTCCCAAATAGGTAAAGAAAATCTAATATGGCTGTGACAATAGGGAGAGATGTCAAAGACAGAATTGCTTAGGGTTGCCTGGGTGGCTCAGTAGTTTAAGCATGGACTTCTGCTCAGGTCATGATTTTGCAGTTTGTGAGTTTGAGCCTCACAACAGGCTCTGTGCTGACAGCTCAGAGCCTAGAGCTTGCTCCAGATTCTGCTCTCTCTCTCTCTCTCTCTCTCTCTCTCTCTCTCTCTCTCTGTCTCTCTCCCTCCCCCCTCCCACTTGTGCTCTCTCTGTGCTGTCTCTTTGCTCTCTGTCTCTCTGTCTCTCTCTGAAAAATACATAACCATTAAAAAAACACAAAACTACTTGTACAGAGCTTCCAGAAGGAGGAATAAAAGTACTACAAATAGAAGTGGTATGAGCATGTATTTGCTAATATTTTATGATCTTTCCTTTCTCATGATTTCTGAAAATAGTGTATTAAGATTGACAGATACTCCCTTCGGTTCCTAAAATGGCAAAAGCATTGTACATATCTGGGGTGGAATGAGGTCAATTGGAGTCTTTAAAGAGACCTGGAATAGGTGATTCAGGTGTACTCTATTATAAGCCATGAAGTACATTCTATCTTTGAATTCATTTTCTTTAATGTGTCCTTTTACCATTAGATTATTAAGTTCTTAAGTAAAACCTAAGGAGAAAGAAGCCATGAAGGATATTGATAGTCTAGGGGGAAAAAAAGTCTGTTTAGAGAAAATATGGCCCTTTGCACTATTTAAGACAAATTGTAGTTTAGGACTTAAATCATGCCTATGAACAAATTAGAAAATTCCTAAAATATACTCTATAAGCCACCTTCTATTCTAAACACTATATAAATGTACAGGCATTTGCATTTCTGAAAATCCTCTTGTTCTTCAAACTTCTGCTCCAAAATAGCAGAGTTCATAAGAAAATATAATACAGATAGAATGGATTACTTTAAACTGTTGCAATTTTGTAACCATTGCAAAATCATAATGATCCTAATAAACCCAAGCACAACTTAAAAGATATTTTGAATTCCTGATGAAGAAATACCATACTAAATATAGGATTTTATATTTAAAAAAAGCTGAATGAAAAGCAAATATTAACAGATTTAAATGAAAAAAGTAACAGCAATACAATAGTGGTTCTTTAATACCCCACTTACATCAATGGATGTAAGTTCTTTAATACCCCACTTACATCAATGGATGAATGATCCAGACAAAAATTCATTAAGGAAACAACAACCTTAAATGACACATTAGACCAGATGGACTTCATACATACAGAATATTCTATCAAAAAGCAGCTTAATACAAATTATATTCAAGTATACTAGGAACATTCTCCAGGATAGAATATATGTTAGACCTCAAAACAAGTCTCAATAAATTCAAGAAGATTTAAACCATATCAAACACCTTGTCTGGCCACAATAGTATGAAAGTAGAATCAATCACAAGAAAAAACTGGAAAAATCACAAGTATGTAGAGATTAAATAACATGCTACTGAACAACCAATGGGTCAATGAAGAAATCATTGGATGAATCAAAAAAAATCTTGGAGACAAATGAAAATGGAAATACAACATACCAAAACTTATGAGATGCTTTATGAAAGCAATTCTATGATGGAAAGTCATAGTAATACAGACCTACCTCAAGAAACAAGAAACATTTTAAACAATGTAACACTACACCTAAAGGAACTACAAAGAGTAAAACAAATAAAGCTCAAAGTTAGTAGAAGGAAAGAAATGATAATAACTAGACTGAAAAAAAAATGGGATGGAGATTAAAAAGACAATAGAAAATATTGATGAAAGTAAGAGCTGGTTTTTTGAAAAGATAAAATTGACAAAACTTTAGCTAGACTTTAAGAAAAAGAAGGGATCACATAAGTAAAATCAGAAATGAAAGAGGATAAGTTGTAAATGGTACCACAGATATGAAAGACCATAAGAGATTACTATGAACAGTTATGTGCCAACAAATTAGACAATATAGAAGTAAATTCCTAGAAACATACATGAAGAAATAGAATAATACATGAAGAAACAAACAAGAAGAAATAGAAAATCTGAAAGACCAATTATTAGTAAGGAGATTTAATCAGTAATCCCAAACCTCCCAAGAAATAAAAGTCCAAGGCGAGATGCCCTCATTGGTTTATACTACCAAACTTTCAAAGATGATTTAATACATTTCCTTACCAAATTCTTCGAAAAAATTGAATAGGAGGGAATTCTTACAAATTCATTTTATGACACCAGTATTACCCTGATACTAAAACCAGAAGAGAACACCATAAAAAAAAAAGAAATTTATAGGTCAATATCCCTGATGAACATATATACAAAAATCCTCCACAAAATGTTAGTAAAATGAAAATAATACATCAAAAGGATCATACACCATGGTCACGTGGGATTTATTCCAGGGATGCAATGATGGTTTAAAATCTACAAATCTATCAATGTGATATACCACATTAACAAAACAAAGAATAAAAAACCATATGATCATCTCAATAGATGCAGAAAATGCATTTGACAAAATTCAACATCCATTTATAATAAAAACTTAATAAAGTGGGTGCAGAAGGAAAATACCTCAACATAATAAAGGTCATATATGACAGGTCCCGCCTACCATTTTCCTCACTGGTGAAATGATGAAAGGTTTTCTTCTAAGATCAGTAACAAGACAAGGATGCCCACTCGTGCCACTTTTATTCAACATATTTTTGAAGTTCCAGGCAGAGTAATTAGGCAAGAAAAAAAAAAGGCATCTGAATTGGAAAAGAAGTGAAACTGTCCGTATATTCAAACAATATGACTTTATTTATGTATTTATTTATTTATTTATTTATTTATTTATTGACAGAGGCAGTGTTGGTGGGTGAGGGGTAGAGTGAGAGGGAGAGAGAATCCCAAGCAGGCTCTTCACTGTCAGCACAGAGCCCAACGTGGGCCTCAAACTCACAAAACTGTGAGATCATGACTGGAGCTGAAACCAAGAGTCAGATGCTTTACCAATTGAGCCATCCAGGCATCCCAAGCAACATGATTTTATGTAGAGAAAACCCTAAAACTGCTACTGAAAACCTGTTAGCACAGATAAATCAGTAAAGTTTCAAAATCAATGTACAAAGATTAGTTGTTTCTATATGCCAACAATGAACTTTAAGAGAAATTAAAAAAAAAAAAAACAGTTCCACTTACACTGCATTAAAAAGAATAAAATACGTAGGAATAAATTTAACAAAGTAGATAAGAGATCTGTACACTGAAAACTATGAGAAATTGCTGTAAGAAATTAAAGACGATACAAATAAATGGAAAGGTATTACATGATCATGAACTAGTAGAATTAATATTGTTAAAATATCCAAATTATCCAAAGAAATTTACATATTCAGTGAAATTATTATCAAAATTCCAATGGCACAGAAATAGAATAAACAATCCTAAGATTTGCATGGAACCACAAAAGAGCCTGAATAGCCAAAGCAGACTTGAGAAAGAACAAAACTGGAGGCATTATGGTCCTTGATTTCAAACTACATTACAGAGGTATAGTAATCAAAATATTATGGTATTGGCATAAAGGAAAGACACATAGATCATTGGAACAAAATAGTTCAGAAATAAACCTTTGCATATATAGTCAATTAATTTAGGGCAAGTAGGCAGGGACATATAATGGGGAAAGGACAGTTTCTTCAATACGTGGTCTGGGAAAATTGGAACACTGTCTTATACCATACACAAAAATTAACTCAAAAATGTAATAAAGGCTTGAATGTAAGACTTGAAGCCATTAAAGTCCTAGAAGAAAATTTCCAAAGGTAAGCTTCTTGCATCAATCTTGACTCCAAAAGCAAAGATAACAAAAGCAGAGACAATAAAAGCAAAAAAGTAAGTGGGACTGCATCAAACTATAAATCTCCTGCATAGCAAAAGAAACAATCAACAAAAAGAAAAGGCACCCTACTCAACAGGAGAAGATATTTTCAAATTATGTATCTGATAAGGGGTTAATATCCAAAATACATTAAAAACTCCTACAACTCAATAGCAAAGGAAAACAAACAATCCAATTAAAAAAATGGACAGAGGACCTGAATAGACTTTTTTTTTTCAAAGATCTACAGATGGCCAACAAGCACATGAAAAGATGTTCATCACTAATCATCAGGGAAATGCAAATCAAAACTATAATGAGATATTACCTCACACCTGTTATAATGGCTATTATCAAAAAGACAAGAAATAGCAAGTGTTGGACAGGATGTGGAGAAAGGAGCCCCCATGCACTGTTAGTGGGAATGTACATTGGTGTAATCACTATGGAAAATAGTATGGAGGCTCTTCAAAAAATTAAGAGCAGTTGGTGGACATTTAGGCTCTTTCTAGAATTTGGCTATTGTTTAAAGTGCTACTATAAACACTGGGGTAAAAGTGCTCCTATGCATCAGCACTCCTGTATCCCTTGGGTAAATGCCTAGCAGTGCTATTGCTATTGCTATAGGGTAGATCTATTTTTAATTTTTTTGAGGAACCTCGGCACTGTTTTCCAGAGCGGCTGCACCAGTTTGCTAACTGAAATAAGTCATACAGAGAAAGACAGATACCATATGTTTTCACTCTTATGTGGATCCTGAGAAATAATCCACATAACAGAAGACCATGGGGGAGGGGAAGGAAAAAAAGTTAGAGAGGGAGGGAGCCAAACCATAAGGGACTCTTAAAAACTTGGAATAAACTGAGGGTTGATGGGGGGTTCGAGGAAGGGGAAAGTGGGTATGGGCATTGAGGAGGGCACCTGTTGGGATGAGCACTGGGTGTTATATGGAAACCAATTTGACAATAAATTTCATATTAAAAAAATTAAGAGCAGAACTATCATATGATCTAGCAATTCCAGTTCTTAGAATTTACCAGATGACAACAAAAACATGAATTTGAAAAGATATTTGTTCATTACGTTATTATTTACCATGCCAAGGTAAGGAAACAACCCATCAAAGGATGAATGCATAAAGAAGGTTTGGTATATATTTATACAATAGAATACTACTCAGCCATAAAAAAGAATTATATCTTGCCATTTGTGACAAACATGGATGGGCCTAGTAGGTTATGCTAAGTGAAATAAGTCATACAGAAAAAGACAAATATAATTCGTCTAATTTCATTTATATGTGGAATCTAAAAAAACAAATGAACAAATAGAAAACAAAACTCATAGATACTAAGAACAGATTTGTGTTTTCCAGAAGGGTGTGGGGTGGGAGGTGGGTGAAATGGGTGAAAGGGATCAAGAGATAGAAACTTACAGCTATAAAATAAGTTAAGTGTTGGGGATGGAATGGACAACATGGTTACTATAGTCAATAATATTGTATATATGAAAGTGGGTAAGAGTAAATTTTAGAAGTTCTCATCATAAGAAAACACATTTGTAACTTTGTGTAGTGACAGATGGTAACTAGACTTACTGTCATGATAATTTCACAACACAAATACCAAATCATTATGTTGTACACCCAAAACTAACATAATGTTATACAGCAGTTATGTCTCAATAAAAATAATAAAGACTTAGAATAGTATCTTTTTAAAGAGTATCTTTTAAAGAGATACTTAGAATAGTATCTTTTTAAAGAGTATCTTTAAAAATACTTAGAATAGTATCTTTTTAAAGAGTATCTTTTAAAGAGATACTTAGAATAGTATCTTTTTAAAAAGCTGAATGTACATTAATTAATGAGGCTGATAGGAAAGGTTGAGTCTACTAAATTATGAAGACAAGGGAATAATGTAAAGAGATTGGTGAGAATCAAGAACTTCCAAGACAAAGCACATGGCCCAATTGATTCAGAAGGAAGAATTAGAGTGAATTTATTTAATCTTGAATTCTTGTACAGCTTGCACTTTTCATTAAGCTGCTATTGCATACTAAAAGAAAATATAAACAGATTAGGAAAAATCATGTGTGACTCAATATAACATCCCTATTTACCAATCCCATAGAGAGAATTCATATGACATCAGTAGGAACTTTACCAGATCATATCTGTATCCTGGCCAGTCTTCACAATAACTCTATGAAGTAGTTCCTATAATTATCCCTATTTTACTGAGGAGAAAATTTAGGAACTGAAAAGTTGTATTCTTCCTTAGAGAATTCAACAAGTGAAAGAGCTGAAATTAGAAGCACAGATGTTTTGCTCTGGAATCTATATGTTTAGTCATTATACTCTGCCATACATAAAAGCAGTCTACAACATCTTTGGGAAACAGTTTTAGGGTCTAAGAACTCAGATCCCAGTCTCTATATCCTTCAATAAAAAATAAAGCTAAACAATTGGAAATAATATGTGAATATTTTGACTTAATAAATTGAGAAATGTTCATCATTTATGCAGTGGTATTTTGCTTTCAATAAATAGGCAACCATTTTGTATTTTAGATGAGAGTTAGGGGTTGGAGTAGAGATAAAAGCCTCACCCATAAAGGGGTAGCAACTGAAACGGAGAATGTGATTGCTTCTACTAGAATTGGAGTAGCTTGAGATACAAGAAAACAAAGCTGGGGATAAAGCCATTGAAATATCTGCACATTAAAATTTAAAGCATCTCTTGTTACGCAGTGACAGTAAAGTAGACAGAGGAAAAACAAATGTCCACAAAGTCAAGGAGAAAATTGAAAAAAGATATTTTTACAAATATTTTTTAAGTATTCAGTTTTTGAGATTCATCCAGGATCAGTTACTATTCACATGGTAGGAAGATAAAAGAATAAAGAATTCTAAATGGAGGACAAGGTGGAAAAGGGGCTTAACAGTATTACCTTTATAAATAATTTTGGAAGAATAAAGAATGAAAAGAACCCATTGATTTTGGTAACTAAAAGATCCAAGTTCACATTCCCTTCTTTGGAACATCTGTTTCAACACACCCTAAGAACATTAATGCAGGATGAAACAACCCTCTGACCATATTAATTTAGACCTGGTGCGACACCTGACCTGGGGAGAACCTATATATGTAGTCGGGACAAAACCAATCAGATCTTCTCCCCAGGAAATTTAGATATGGATCCTTGAACACTTTTAACAATTGAATTGTTAGATCTGGGATCTCAGTTCCGAAATCATTAGACATTAAGTCTAGAATGGGCAATATGGAGATGTAAAGCCATATGCAAGCTGAGAGTCCTGCAGAGGAGGAAACCAAGTGGAAAAGATACAAGAGTAAATATTCATAAAAATTCTGTGCTTCAAAACACAGAAAGAACAGTTCCCTGATGATTCTCCATTTCCCATGACAAATGGTTTTACTTACTACAGTTAGGTACCATAGCATTCCCTGTGCCTTTGTAATACTATTTCTACTTGAACTAGTTTGAACATACTTGTGCTTCTTGTTATATTTATTTGGAAAATTTGATTCAAATATATAAAATCACTGTGCTATGCACAGACATTGAATCAAGGATTTTCAAGATTTCTCAAGTCTTATTACTTCCTGTAAACAACCATCTTTGCTATCCCTTACTTTCCACTTTGCATAGAGTCTTTCTCCCTTCGCTGCAGTAGTCTTTCTGCTTAACTCTGTCCTTCTCAACCACTGTAGTATGACTCAATATTGATTTCCATCAGAAAGGCTTCTGTTAGCTATCTGTGTTTTTGTTACAAACATGCAGTGCTCAGTATTGCACTTTGTCAGTTTTAGTTATAAGTTGCTTATTAACTCACATCCAACATGATCCGATTTTATATTGGTCTTTATTCTGTCTGAATAGGTTAACAGAGTAAAGTCACAAATGTCTTTATATAAAGACATCCTATCTATGCTTTTTTACAGGCCTTTAGTTCCATAAAATACTTCCAATGAACAAATAGAGATGATAGAATCAGTGAGTGGATACCTCATTTTTTTAAGGTATTATATGTCAATGATAGGGTTGTCAGTCTCAAAATAGCCATACCAATGGCCTCCTTACTGGAGGGAAACAGCAGTTCCTTCAGTGAGATTGGTCATGCTGGGAAGTTTACTTCTTTATCCCTGACTGTTCAGATATAGATGGATTCACCCACAACCTACAAATGTACCGAATATTATGATTGAGGTCAGTAGGACTATATTCTTATAATTTCATGGTTTCCCCTCACATTTTCCCCTGACATCATTTCTCTGGCTTTGAGACTTCTTAGCTTTTGATTTCATCTCCTGACTGCATTTGATCTCCTGCTAGGCTGAGTCTTGTAGCTTTCAGAGACCTCTCATTATTCTCCCTGTGACCCCCCACATTCTCATGATTTTGGTGCATTGCTTCTTGTAATAGACAACCTCTCCTCCTGTTTTAATCCCCAAATCCATGCAGGCCTACTTAGTATTCCTAGTTTCTCCAATAAGGAGGGCATAAAAATAGTGGCCAGTTTTCCTACAATGCAAACTTAGCTTTTCTCTTTTGAATTCTTCTTTTTCAGCCATATCTGTTTCTCGATAGGCAGCAAGAATATGTGGTGGCTAAAAGCAGAGAGAATGGTTATTTGAAGAAGCAGGTCTCATGCTACATTAACCTTGGTCTTATACTGAGCTTCACTTGAAAGTAAATGGACTGTTCAATCAGTATTCACAGAATGGTAGCTACTTTTAACCAAGCTGATCCTTGTAGATTGAAATAATAATAGTATTACTAGGTAGCAATCACTGTGGGCTTCACATATTGTAACTAATGAAATCCTCACAACAACCCTGTGACTTAGATATTATGGAAATTTCTATTGTGCAAATGAGGAAACAGAGGCACAGTGAGATATTAAAGACTAACTAGTTAGTTAATAACATAAATACACTTGGCCTCAAGCAGCAGAGCTTCAGCCGCCACAGATACACTTACTTTGCTAGTTTCCAGTTCCTCCTCAAATTAACCGACAAGGCAGCATCCATATCACAGAGAACATGGTGGAAAGGTACAGTGGTATGTAGTGACAGGGCCACAGTTCAGGGGATAGGGTTCTAAATAATTGTTTCCTTTTCAAGTTGCCAAATGGATTGATGGAGTATAATGTAAAAGCTGCAGCAGCATTTTGATCACAAATATTTAGGCGTGAAAACCCCTCAGCTACTGCATGTAGAGGAAGTTCATTGGGAAGGTCAGTCTCATGGTCTGTTACTCTCATCAAGCTGAATAGTGAAGCTTCAGAATTGAGGGCATACCTATAGAAAATGTTAGAGCATTTAAGAGTATTTATCAGTTTTCCTAATAGTCCCAATATTCAAGAAAAGAAAAATAGAACCGCATGCTAACTAGTTACATAAGAGGGAAAGCATGTTCCCAACTATTGGTTCTGAGATACAAGAAAGAAAAGGAAGGACCCCAGAAGGGGTCCAAAAACAGGAGAGACAAGCAGGCAGGATACCAGAACTTAAATACCAAAACAAAAGCAGGGTCATGTCCAGGCACAGATACCGGTTTATCACAATTGTATACTCCAGCTCCGAAGTAGTCAGTGTAACAGCATTTGTAAGGACATTTGAAGTCAAAGTTTGTAGGAATTAATAAAAGCTAGGTTTCACATTAGGTAGATGTTTGATGAAAATATTATGGTATGAATTGCTTTAAAGAGCTAAAACTTTATTCTCAGATAGAAATATCTTAAAATACAGAATTATCTCAACTTTAAGATTTTAACAGCCAAACATTGACACTTCTGAGAGTGAAAAGGGAGTGCTATTAATCATCACACTACACAATGACATAAATTGGACTGTCCCACATAAACTGAGACATATGATCACCTAACTTAAGGACACAGTTATATGAGCAAATTCATGTTTCAGTTTATTCCCAAAATGATGTAAAATATTTGAAATAATTAAAACAAATATGAGCGAGAGGCAGTCCCAGCTCAGTCACTAGCTAGATATGCAGACCCTGGCAAATCACATAATTTTTCCAAGCTTTTCTTTGTTTTCCCTCTTCAACTCACACTCCTAAGTTTAGAGCTCTGCAGAGGCTCAAATGAGGAAATGCTCTGAATGATAAACAAGATCACATAAACCTACTGGCATGGTTGATTTTAAAAGTAGGTGAGATCAGCTGCTGTCTGCATGATGATTTCAGGGCTACTAGACAGACTCCTCTATCCTCTGAAATACTACTTCCACTCTGGAGTCTAAGGCATAATAGTAAAAACTAAGGGATTTATTGAAACACAGCAGGCAGAATTCATACTAAGGATTTGTATATGTATTAGTATGCACCTTAATATAATTTTCACTCTTTTATAAGGTGGATTAATTTTGAAATGGGATTTAAAGGAAAACCAGAATAGGAACTCCAGGTATGCTCACAGGAAGCTAATAGGGTGCAGAATATGCCATGACTGGAATAAGTCTCAGATCAGGAGGTATTCACCAAGACATAATCAATGTCTTTGTCCTCATGACACCACCAGTGTTTTGGAAGAGTGAAATATTAACTGATTCACCAAATTTTCTTGTCTGCACAGCTTGGAGTGATTGGTTTGACAGACATTTTCATCTACTTGATGAAGCTGACTGGTTGATCTGGCATTACATAGAAGCAGCTTAACATCACTAATGGGTATGTGGCAGGAAAAAGTGGAGTTGATTGATGGTGTTCACAAAATGAAAGGCTTTGATGATTGAATTCCAAAATATCAAATCTCAGAATCTTCACTCAATGATCCTTGTCCTTAAGGTTTCTGTGTTTATTGGGTTCTGGAGCAGAGATTATCAGTGAAAGTTTTAGACATACAGAATGTCAAGAACAGCTTGGAAGCACACTTTAGCAATTTGTACAAGTATTAGTTAAAATACAGAAATGTGCAAATTACTTACCATTATATAATTAAATATGATTCAAGTTATTATTAGCAAAAGATCATTTTGTTCTCTTTTATTCTACTCTTCTTTCTTGAGAGAGAGGAAGCTCATAACTTTGTTAAGTCCATGTCAGAGTCTCTAACATGTAGAGACCTAGACATGTAGACATGTAGACATGTAGCTATCTAACATGTAGAGATCTAGATGTGGGAACTTACACCACATGGTATGTCTTAATATTATCAGATTTTCACTAGTTCCTTTTTGTGAATGTGGCTGGTTTGCCACATAGGGTATGTTTCTCAATGTTCAGAGCAAGTATAGCATATATATTTGACTTCTACTATGCTGCTTATACACTGATAGCTAGCCACAGACTAATTAGTAAGCATGTATTATTAATACTAATTGATTTTTCAACTTTGATTCTTTTGGTAATATATATTAAAATTTAGGTAAATTACTTCAAAAATTCCTCTGATAAAAATATAAAAGTAAGGAGTTAATTAAAGCAATGACTTACTCTTATAATGCAGAATCTTAAACTCCTAACTCATGAACTCCACCGTGATCTAAACCAGTGGAGTATTGGAACAAGTGGTGGAAAGGGTGTAAATGTGGTACTGAACCAGGAAACAAGTGTAAGTAGAAGGCATTAAGAGACTAATTGTTTCATCCAGGATGGAGGAGACGCCCATTACAGTTATGGGCTTCAATGTACTTGTACACATGCATGCGTGCACACAGACACACAACGGTAAGCCATTCTTGTATGCACACTGGTTAGTTTGTATTCTCTATTGAAAGGAAGTAAAAAAGCAAACTATGAGACACAAAGAAAAGTAGGAAAGAAACATGAAAGATTAAGAAGCAGGCTACATTTTATTTTTATGTGGTGAGATTGTTCTTTCTGGTATTTTGCTTTCTTAACATAGATTAGCTCTCACCTAAATCCTTCACAGTGCATTTAGAGCTAAATAAAGCATTAATATGTTCATCTATGTGAAATGTCCCCTTAACTGTTACCTCCAGCAGTCAATTAACTGAATTTGATATGGAGAACACATTGACATTGTAAAGGTTAATGATCCAGTGATTAACAATACTCATTTTCAGAAAATGGCTTTAGTCATTGTTTCATAGAACAAAGGGAACAACAATTTGTTCAGTAGTCTCCAATGTCCAGGGGAAGTATCTTTCTTTTTATGCTAAAAGCAGAGTATTATCATTGTCCCCAAACACATAAGAGTTTTCACAAATAATATGCAAAGTGGCTCCTGTTGTGTCTTCTTCAATAGCTCAGCACAGAAGGGTTAAATGAAGCAAGAAGGGTTTCCCTGGCATAGGAGCAGCCCAGCAGCATATAACTGGAAAGGGTCCAGCCAGGTAGACAGGGCTTGGTATCAAGTGCATGGTGACAGGTGTGTGAGCAGTCTAGACTCTGGATTTGCAAAGTGAAATCCATCAGGCAGATGGAGCAGGGCAAGACAAGTGCTAGGAAGGAGCAATATTTGGAGTTCCTTCTGTGAGGCAAGCATTGCATTGCAATCATCAGTAAAAAGAACTGTAAAAAAGTTGAATCCCAGAAAAATATTGGAAGACTTCAATTTTTAAAAAGTGAGTGCTTGTCTTTAGGAAAGGCAGAATCATTCTTTACTAATATTTGAGTTCAATATAAAAGATGAGCCTTATTACTACCATTTTTAAGCACATCCTGTATGCCAAATTATCACCTATTTCTGTATATCTCATCTAGTATCCCCCAAATCCATAAAGTATATATTATTATCCTCACATTACAGACAAAACAACCAAGACAGAGCATTGAAGTAGCTTATCTAAGTTTCACAGCTACTAGGTGGTAGATTGCATACTCATACTACTGGGCTTGATGACAAAGGCTGAGCACAAAACCTTAATTCAATAGTAATGGGTTATTTCCATGATTCTTTCATCACTGTTAATATTGTTGTCATTGCCCTAATGAGTGACAACAGCAGAAGCATTATCATCATCAACCTCATCTTTATCATGTTATACAGGAAATATTCTCTGGTGTTTTTCCTTTTCCATGAGGCCTTTGCTCGTAGTCAAATAAAAGATAATGTTCCTCACCAAGAACTATGGCTATTGTATCGGAAGTTACCTAAGAAATCTCATACTTTTTGGAAAATTATTATCCATCAGTTTCCAGTTATGAAAACAAAAGTTATCTGAGTATATGAAACAGGGAAATTAATCAAAGGATTTGGTGACACAGGTAATAGGACAGTGAGAAGCCTATTAGGTGAGAACAGTGTTCTTCAATGATAAGCAACAGTTGAAAGGACTAAAGAACTATGGATGCATTTCTTTATTTCTGGAGCTAAGAACCTGAGGCATCTATAGGAACATCTAGTACAAAATGGGACCACAGAAAGGGTAGAGCAAGCTGCCAAGCATCCCCCTGTAGTTGTGCCCAAAGCATAAATAAGACCTGAATCACTTCCAAAGGTACCAAGTAAAGCAGAGTGAGGTGGCCAGAGATGTCTTCACTGGATTTTTTCTTCTTGCCCTCACTAGAATACTCTCACTACTGCCTCATTGGCTGAACCTAGGTAGAAACCAGCTTACCCAGGGGCCTGGGAAATTAAACGTGCAGGGTTACCACCTTGCCCCACTGAATGGGGCAGAGAGAGGGTGAGGAATGGATCTGAGCACACACAAGCAATCTTCAAATTATGGTTTCTTTGTGTCTTTTGAAGCGTTCTTCATCAAATTCATGAAAATGAATTTTTCATGAACCAAATAATCTATATTAATTTCCTATCACAGGTTTATTTTACCTCAAGTTTTTTACCTCATATATCTGGAGGTCAGAAGTCTGAAATAGGTCTCACTGGATTAAAATTCAAATCATACCTGTTGGCATGTCTGCATTTCTTTCTGGAGGCTCTAGGGGAGAATTTCTCTCCATTCCTATGTTATAGAGACTGTCCACATCCATAGTTCATAGCCCCCTTCCATTTTCAAAGCCAGCAAATCTTCTTAACCTTGACTTGCTGACTCACCTCTTCTGTTTCCTTTTTTAAAGGTCTTTTAGGGACCCACCCACTCAAGGCTTCTGGTGACTGCATTAGGCCCACCTGGATAATTAGCTAATTATCAACCTTAATTCCATTGTCTACCTCAATTACCCTTTGCTAGGTGAGGCGATATATTTACAGTTTCTGAGGATGAGGGCTTAGACATCTTGGCGGGGGTGGGGGGCGGGGAGCAGCATTATTTTGCTTAGCATATAACCTTTCAATTGTATCATTTAAAACATAATCTCTGATTTTGATAAAAATTCACTGTGCTGGGGCGCCTGGGTGGCTCAGTCGGTTGAGGGGCCGACTTCGGCTCAGGTCATGATCTCTCGGTCCGTGGGTTTGAGCCCCGCGTCGGGCCCTGTGCTGGCAGCTCAGAGCCTGGAGCTTGTTTCCGCTTCTGTGTCTCCCTCTCTCTGACCCTCCCCCATTCATGCTCTGTCTCTCTCTGTCTCAAAAATAAATAAACGTGAAAAAAAAAAATTAAAAAAAAAAATTCACTGTGCTGATTTCAGTAACAGGCAGAAAACTCATTTTATTAATGTTGATGAATTTCAGTTGAATCTGATCAAAGGCCTTACCAAATCTTCAATGGCATTTTAGTACTTACATATCATTTTGGCTGCTTGGAAGATTATGTTCCTTTTTATCCCCCCAGAATTTTCATTGTTCCAGACAGCAAGACATGCTCATGATTGACTTCTGTTTCAGCAAGGTGTCACTATTTCAAGCACCAGAATTGAATAAAATGAATACCTACTTTACCAGTAAATTTAGATAATTGCATATTAGTATAACAAATTAGTTCAGCACAAGTGGATTTAATTTTGTTTGTTGATCACTGTTGCTTGGTTGTTTTGGCAAGTATCCTGGAACTGAAAATGGCTGCTTCTGAAAACTAACCTATACTCTGGAGTCTAATCTAGGGTTCTTTCCTTGGAATTAGGTTCTAAATTTTAATCCTCACATTAAAATCCTGGCCTCTTCCCCTAGGGATTGATCCTTATATGGACAAATTCTTGGGCAGCTATGTAATCTGTAGGGCACAGAGAAATATCATTTGTGTCTTTCTCTGTATTCTCTTTTGACCATGTACTCTTTCTGATAATTAGATCAGTGGCCAGAAGGACACTTGGACAGTGGATACACCAATGTAAAGGCATGCAATGTGAGATTTTTATTCAATTTTTCAAAAATTTTAATTTATATGACAATCCTACTATAAAAATATATTTTCAATGCCTTGTTTTAGTTTAATCAAACCTAAATTTGACTTAATTCTGTAACATATTTGACACATTATAGACTCTGTGCATTCAAACACATATATTTATGAGAATTGGGAGAAATCATACCTGTTTTCAAAAAGCACAGATTCAAGTACCTATGTTAAAATACTACTTTTCCCACTTTCTAGCTCTATGACTCTGGGCAATGTATTTAACCTCTCTGTTTATGTGTGCCTTTATATGTAAAATGAATAAAAATGCTGCTATTCATTTTATAAAATCAATGCCAAGATAAAATAAATTAAAATATACAAAACATTTAGAGCTTGTATTAGTAGAATATTTATTAGAATAATTAGCTGATAACTATTCCAGAGTTATTTTCACCAAATTGATTATTTAGGATTAGAAAACTCTGGTATGTACACCTGAACAAAGAGAACAACCCCTTTTTTGTGTGCATGAGTCTTTCTGCAGACACAGAACTTTGGAATTGACCTGTCTGCAAGACTCCTTAGAGACATACTCTTTAATTTAGCTCCTTAAAGACTTTACATCTTCCTGAAAACCTCTATCTTCAAGCAGATTAGGTAGGCTTAAGTCTAAGTTTTCCTTTTCACATGGCTGGACGCATTCTAAAATAATGAAGAATAGCAAGTTACAAAGAAAGAAATTAATTTTGGTATTGATCAGGAGAACTAAAGACATGGAATAAAATGATCGCAGTAACCCCACTGTCGGAAACTGAATTGCTTTTATGAGTATACTTTAGGGTTACACAGCAAAGCTTTTAGCTCCCCAAATATTTCCCTCAGCATACTCAGTGCCTAAGTGTCAACCATTAAAACTAGTGATTTTGTGTGATTTCTAATCTAGGACATCTTTTAGAGTACTTCACAAACTTTGAAATGCCTGTTAAAGAATACAGCCTTTCTCATCTCAGCTAATGGCTCTGTGGCACTCATACAGCAGCCAGCCTGGGAACCAGCTTATGGGGGTTCCTGGGTGGCTTAGTCGGTTGGGTGTCAGACTCTTGATTTCAGCTCAGGTCATGATCTCATGGTTCATGAGTTCGAGCCCCGTGTCAGGCTGTGTGCTGACAGCTCAGAGCCTGAATCCTGCTTAGGATTCTGTGTCTCCCTCTCTCTCTGCCTCTCCCCCACACGTGCTCTGTTTCTCTCTCTCTCTCTCTCTCTCTCTCTCTCTCTCTCTCTCTCAAAAATAAATAAGTATTAAAAATAGTTTCTGTTGCATAATTAAAAGGCAAAGTACTGTCTGTTCAAAGCCGTCTGTGCTGGATGGTTTGTGGATATGATGCAAGGAAAAGTGAGGAAACCACCTTGGTTTTTATGAGAATTGTAGGAGCTAGTGCAAACCAGAGGGAATTTGCCATTTCCAAGGCAGATGCTACAGTCAATTGGCTAAATACTTTTGAGTTAAGAAAATGTGCAAACATTTGTATAGTCTGGCTTTAGGGACCTTAACAATGTCAAGATCACCATTTTAGTCAAGTGGATACATAACTTCTAAGCCTACAAAAGCAAACAGAATGTGGACTGAGAGAGAAAACAACACAGAAAAGGCACACACAAAGACTTACAGGATCCAGGTTTATACCTCTTTAAAGGAGACAGAGTGTAAAGTGTGTCCGGCTCCCCAAACATTGATATCCAGGCTGACTTTCTTCCCCAAAAAAGAATGAATGTCTCATTTGATCTAAGATAGAACTTTAGGATCTGTGGTCATCTTAAAGCAATTTCAGGCATTTGACATGTCCGACTGTGCAAAGTCCTTATCTATGCACTCTGTTTTGAGGTATAATATGCAAAATTTATATTAGTCTAAATCCATTGATTCAGATCACAAATAGTTATGGAGTACCCACTACATACTAGATAAGGATATATTTAACACAGGAAAATAAAGATGAATAAGACCTCATTTGGTGCAAAAGTTGTGTTCAATACAGGGGAGATTAGCCCAAGCCCAAATGTAATGGACAACGTAAGTAATACTTAATAGAAGAAAGATGTCTTCATAAAGTCTAGGCATTAATGCAGAGACCTCAATGATTATATCAGAATAATATTGAGAAATCTTTCAATCTGTCTCTTATCTCATATCTCTTATGCCTTAGTCTTCAGTGTGGAGGATGTAGGTAAGCATAGATAGTTTTCAGAATGTTCCATGGAGATTCTGATATGTAGCCTATTATCCTTCATGTAAAGAAAGGAAGGAGTAGTCTTTTCCCTCAGGGGTGATCCTGGAAAGCCTTTAGGAAGAAGTAATATAGAAATACTTACTTAAAGTATCAAAAACAAGTAAAAACTTTAAAAGAAAAAAATCATTTCAGAGAAGAAAAAATTACTTCTGTCAATGGTGTGGGGCAGACTATTCATGATGCATGATTTTGAAAGGACACCTCTGTTAAAAGCCTTTAGACTTACCTCCTGTATCGTGGCACTTAAGTGTGATAAACATGAAAAATGGAAGAAGGATCCCTAAAGGCCACTTCTCCACTGAGGCATCTCTAAGGGAGCCTGCAAAGGCTAAACCAACGTGGTTTATGCAAGTCCAGCTTCGTGAGCATGTGACCAGTGTAGTTGCACAGGAATTAATAATTTTACCTTTGAACTTGCAGTTTGTAAGTGAGGTCCAGGAAGTTAATGGAACAACTGCTGCTATTGGCTTGGAGCCTTGGCTCACAGGCAGTGGAGCTTCCCATCACCTCCATACTTCCCTAGTAAGGGGTTCACAACCAGTGTCTCAACCTCTGGAGTCTGGGCTTGCTCAGCCTCCCCTTTTCCTCTTCCACCCCAGCACTGCTACAACTCTCCACCTAGAACAATGACCAGGTCCTTCTTTCAGGGGGAGACCTGCATCCCATCGTCACCCTCTGCAACTAGCAGGGGCCCCAGTCATGAGGAGACTAAGGGTTGGGTGTGTGCATTCCATGGTGTCTCAGGGCAGGACATGCTAACACCATCCCAATTCCAGGCTGGCAGCTCCATGGCCATTGGACAGGTGAATCAGTGGGAGTAAAGCTCTGGCTCACCCCACATCCAAGAACTGAGCATGTTCTGGGTTGCAATCTCTTGAGGGTCACCTGTCTGCCAGGGTTGAAGTGGAAAGCTGAGGGATGGGGAATTGATTTCCCCACTCATGGCCAGGGAGACAGGTTAGTTCAGTTGCTGGCAGGAGAGGGGAGTCAGTAGCTGGTGAGTTGTGTATGCACACTGATTCCTGGGCCAGCACTCTGGGTGCGTGTGATGTTCTACATATGCCCTACAAGTATCTTCATGTCTCATGGAGGATGACATCGCATAACAAGACCCACCATACTATGTCAAGAGAGAGTCTGTTGAAAAAGGAAAATGTCTTGTATTTTAGTACTCTTTATATTTTTAGCATAAAAATGTATTATAAATATCTTATGATAAAGTTATGATTATCCCCATTTTCCTGCTTTTAGAAAAAGGAGCCCTCCCTTTTCATTTTGTTCTGAGTCACTCTAATTATGCAGCTGGCCCTGGGTCTATGATTGCTTTTGTCTAATGAGCCTGAGTCTACTAAGGCCGCATGCCATGTGAGTGCTCACCAATATCAGGCTCCCTTTCTTGGGATATGTGAATAGACTATATTCCAGCCCCTTGTGAGTAGGTGAGTCATGTGATTAATTCTCACCAACAGAATATGAACAGAAGTGGGGCACCGGGGTGGCTTAGCTGGTTAAGCGTCCGACTTCGGCTCAGGTCATGATCTCGAGGTTTGTGACTTCAAGCCCCGCATTGGCCTCTGTGTTGGCAGCTCGGAGCCTGGAGCCTCCTTCGGATTCTGTGTGTGTGCCTCTCTCTGCCCCTCCCCTGCTCCCACTCTGTTTCTAGCTCTCTCTCTCAAAACCAAATAAACATTAAAAAAATAATAATAATATGAAAAGAAGTGAGGTGGGTTATCATTAGGCCAAGGCAGTAAAAAGACAGTGTGCCTTCCCTTTTTTTAGTCCACCAATCTGATTAGACGGGACGGTAATCTCCTGACTGACAGGCTCTGAAACTACGTGTTGCAGAATCCCTTCCCAGCCCCTCTCAATCAACATGGATCCGCTGGACTCTAAGTTCAGTGAAAACAAACTTTAATGTGTTGAGTCACTTAATGTTGGGAGTTGTCCATCATTCAATCACCCTACCTTGACTTAATATAAGTCATGAGAACAGTCACCAAGCAATCCTTGTCTGGCCTACTCAAAACATAGGAACTCTGCTGAAGTCAAATTACCTCTGAGTTCATTTTGGAAACCATAGGTATCAGTCACATATATTCTGTAGATAATACTATTTAAAAGTCATGTGGACTTTAACCTCTTCCTCTTGCCCCATTTTTGCCCTGGCTTTAAAAAAAGGGATAAGGGCATTCTATTGAGCCTTAGGATCTTGGCATCAGAGAAAATCCAGAAATCCAGGACGGATATATGTAGTCATGAGATAGAGGAAGCAGGGAAAGTGCCATCTCTACGTGTGAACTGGGAAGTCAAACCAAAACACAAAGACATGGAGAAATGTGACTTGTCATGTTTTTGTAGCATTCAAAGATGATGTTAGGCCCATGAACATGGAGTAAAGAGAAGAAGCTATTTCAGATTCGTGGGTTCTCTGACAGGCCTTGAACTTTTAAAATTAGTCATCCTTGTTTATCTAGGCTTTCATCTCCTTACATAATTCAGCTTCACTCATGGACACATGTGCTGCTAAAACTTTAAATTCTGGCTGCCAGAAGCATTGAAATAGAAATGGCCGTATTCGCAAATAAAAGACTTGTTTATTACTCTATTTCTAAACTCCATAATTATGTTAAATAGAAGGAAAAATGCATTTGAATTCCTGCCTTTATTAAACTACTTGATAACCAAGAGAAAATGAAAACAATTGAAAATGCCCAAGCATGCATCTCAATATCTCATGACTCCCCCCAGAAGCAAAAGCAAAGTTCCCCAGATTTAGTCATCTTTTTTATTTAAAATGTGAAACCAAGGCACAGCTTTATTTTAATACTTTTTAATATTTAGTTGCAGAAGTTCTCAGTTGGCACAGAAGTTTAGAACCATAAAATAGGCCATGTAACCTGAAATCACACAAAGGGATCATAAAAATCAATGAGAGATATTCTTTTTTTTTAACGTTTATTTATTTTTGAGAGATACACAGAGACACAGAGTGCAAGCTGAGGAGGGGCAGAGAGAGAGAGGGAGACACAGAATCTGAAGCAGGCTCCAGGCTCTGAGCTGTCAGCACAGAGCCCGGCGTGGGACTCAAACTCATGAACTGTGAGATCATGACCTGAGCCGAAGTCGGATGCTTAACTGACTGAGCCACCCAGTTGCCCTAATGGGAAATATTCTGATTATTCTATGACCTATAAAATTTTTGTCAAAATATTTAGAATTCACTTAATGTCAGTTATTAATAGATAAGAAAAAAAAGACACATATTTTATACATTGTGTTTTAAAACATTAGAAACACTGAAAATTAAATAATTTTTATTTTTTTGATCTTACTAAGAGTTGTTTCAACATTGCTTGTGTAACTAATGATAGCACACATCTTAAGTATGGCAGAGTGACATACTCTTTCCTCCGTTTGAATCACCTTCTAATATTTAACCCCTTGAAATATTTCCAAGTCTCCCTCCCTTCCTTCTTCCTCCCTTCCTCCCTCCCTTCTTCCCTTGCTTCCATCCACCCTCTCTCTCCCTACCTCTCTGTCTCTCTTTCTTTCTTATCTTATTATTTTATCACTTTCCTCAGATTCTTGTCACAACCACTTTGTTCATGTACATGGATAAGCTGGCATTTTTTTGAGGTAGACATTCCTACCGTCAACCATTTCTTCTATAAATTCCATGTGTATTCAATTCAGATTTCACTTCCATCATTATCACTTTTCACTTGTTCGGTGCACTTTAATCTTTGTTTGCCAATGTCCTCTTTCATCAGTAGAATGCCACATGGGCTAATGCCTTCGAATCAAGGGGGTAACACGAGTCTACACACTTTGCTGTCTCCATGTGAACTGACAGATGTGCATTAGCAGTGACACCAGACTTTAAAATATTGATGTGGTTGGTCACTCATCACAGTCTACATCAGTTGTTTATATAGTGATTTGTGAACTAAAGAGCAATTATCAGTGATGTTTTCACTTTATCCAATTATTCACAGTTAATATGCCATGGTATCTGAAATTTGAACTGTGTTGCTGGCCACTGGCATTATTTAAACTGTTGTTAACTGAAATTCATGCATATTAGAAACATAGAGACAGTAGACTTCCTGAGTTTTTCAGGATTCTCAAATACGTAAAATGATCACGTAATTTCAGATATTATTTGGTATTTTTGCCTTTTGTCGAAGACAAACACATTTTAACCTCCCTCTTGTATAAATGCAACTAATATTATCTATCAATTGATGTCCAAATATAAGACCTCAGTGGGTAGAAGTTGTTATATAAAATTTCTGATTGTTTCACATAAAGAGAATTGAACTGAGGACAATTGACACATTTGCTTTATTAAAATTTAACTAATTATTGAATTAGATCATACAGTGTCAAAAATATCGACCCACTGCCTTCATGAGAAGAAAACAGATCTAGATGAATAATCACAATGAAATGCTTCATTATAGTTCCATATAGGCTTAGATGAAGTTTTAATATTGTAGACTTGGTCAGCACAGTGTTTTTTTTTTTTTTTTTTTTTTGCAATTCATTTGGAATATTAATGTTAATTGAATGATGTAAATGATATTTTTAGCCCTGTACTATACGGCTTCTCCCTCAAATTTGGACTGTTTTGGATTTTCCATGTATTAACAGTGTTGTGTAATTTGGTTAGTGTGATATTGGTAAGAATGTTAGGTGTGTACTTAGACTGCCATGTGAGTTTCACCTCTGCTGCTTTCTTGAGTGGGGCGATGAGAGGGAAAGAATATTTCTTAACCTGATGTTTGCCACTTTATACACACATTTCATTCTCTTTTCATGACCAGGCTAGAGTGAAAGCACTGCTGTCACCATTTGAAGAATGAAGAAATGGAATCTCAGAGGGAGGAGGATACGTTTCCAAGGACACAAACCTAGTAAGTGATACTGTGGAGCTTTATATCCAGATTTGTCTGGTGTCAATACACCATCTTTTCTTAACAGCAGCAAGTACAACATTGTTGCATTCATTGCAGCCTTTTTTTTAACGCATACTCAGAAGGATGAAAGATACAAAAGTCAGACGATTAACAATAATCACAAATCCATCAACACTATGGTGTCATATTATGTTAGGCATCATAAAATCACCTACCCTGATTTCAGTATTCACATTACCCCAGAGGACTATGTCAGTGCTATGAAAGAACTGTTTATTGGCAGATTTTACTCAATGTCAAACACACGTAGTGATAATGGTTAGCATCTTTGGTTGTACCCTACTATATATTCAAATTACTTTCAGTAAGTCTTTTGAGAAGAAACACAATTCCAGCCTCACTCAAAAGCTTGTTTTGAGACTTTAAAGAGATATTATATAAAAGAGCCTTATATAAAACTTCAAACTGTTCTGTAGGATTCATTATTGTGTACTTATATGGATATTTTTCTTTGCACCTAAGAACATATCACCATTCCCAAAAGGTAATTCAAAGCACGATTTGATTTCATGTTCCTAGATCAGTTGAGACAAATTCCATTTGCTTATGAACAAGTGTGGGAGATATGAAAAAATCATTCTCATGTGAACCTTAAAAAATTGCTGTAGGGCAATAAGTAAGAAAGGCAGCCAGACAGGCAAGCATTCTGGCATTATGGAATTAAGACATGTTGCCTCTAGGTGGGTCTCCATTCTGCTGTTCCCATTGCTTCCCATTCTGAGTGCTATAAATGAATAATACCTCAGAAAGCTAGAGAGCTAACCTTTTCCTCAAGGCACCAGATGTCTTAAGAAAAAAAGCCTACAGCAAGTCCAACATTAGTGTGAACTACTATGAATTTAAAATCTCTGGACTGAATAATATCAGAAACTCCAGTTTCTAGAGACTATAGAAATCAGCACACATATTACTGATTTGTACTTACAAATACACCTTGCTGTGAAAATAGGGGAAAAAAAAGAAATTTATGCTTCTAGATCTAAAGCAAATAAACCAGAAGTCTGAATTACATATCACTATAAAAATGATTAATGAATGAGCTTGTGTCCTTTCAATAAATAGTAAAGAACACACAAATCTTTGGCCATTCAAACTTGTTTTCATTTCTCACAATATCGCTTATGCTTTTTTAGGGTTATTAAAGTATTTCACTGGATGTCAACAAAAGCTCTTGATAATACAAGGTAGCATTATATATCTTTAACATACAACGTAACTGAGTTAAGCAGTTAGTGATTTATCCAAGGCCAAGCAGAAAGAAGAAAAAAGAATAATTAGGTGGATCCTTGTATTAAAATTTTTAAGCCCCATATGTGTTTTTTAGAATACAGTTTTATAATCAGACAACACCTACCACAATTGTTTGCTTGAAATGTGTCAGACACTTGCTAAGTATAGATAGGTAGCTTTCCTACCCTCTGGAATTTTATTTTCTGGTGGGAAGATCTGATTTTAAATGTGAAAATCACAAAGTCTTACCAAATTACATTGAAAGCAATGGGGAGTTCTGTTTTTACAGTTGTATCAGGTATCAGATGCCTGAACTATAGGTATATTGGAGTAAGCAGAGATCATGCAAATTAGTAAACGCTGTAAATTGAGAGTGTTTAGTGAGGTCAAAAATGGTACAAAAATGTTACACTTTATCATATTAGCAACATTCAGAATGTGGCCATAAAGGTGGTTGCTGAACTGAAACTTTTGGAGTCGAGAAGACCAGGAAATCTGGCACTATGTTGTAGAAAAGGTTCCCTAAACCAGTCTTTAGTTGCTGAAGGAGACTATGGCATACCAAAAGTTTCTTTTCTTCTTGACATGTTCTGTCTTTTTTTCTTTTTATTTATTTATTTATTTATTTATTTATTTATTTATTTATTTTTTATTTGCAAATAATGATTATAAAATTGGCAAAGTTGATCAAGTCAGGTATTTAAAAATAATTCATTTTTCTCTTCACTTTATTTCCATGGCCAATTAGTCCCAAATTTCAATTATCTTATATTTAAAATCTCAATTATATTCTTCTTTATCAGTTTTCCCTCTACTCTTGATGTTTTTCAGACTTTCATCCTTCCCAGTGGAATGATTTCTAAAGTCTTATAATACCAACCTCAATTTCAAGCCATCTAACACATTGTCAGAGTAATCTTTCAAAAATGTGCTTTTCCCGTATCCCATAGCTACTTATTGCCTCAATGCCCTCTGAAAACCCCAGTATCATCACAAATATTTCTTTCCACACCTTTACCTTACTCATTATATTATCCTTCTACTAGATTTTCTAAATTATAACCTCTCCCTGTCCTTTGGTTTCTTTTGTGGAAGTTGCTGGTTTTTACACTCTGCATTAAACTCAAATCAAATGTAGTTAGTGCTATTTCAAAAAACATTCCACTTTCATTCCTAAACACAAATTTTTCCTTTAAAGCCAATGCTACCATATACTTTGTCCTTTGGCCCTCTTTCAGTGGCTTGCACTTGGCTTAGGGTGGAGGTTTTAGAAGTTGCCTTGGTGGTAGATGAATGAAGACTGTTCTGTTGAGTTTGAGATACTTATGAGAAGTTCACATGCAGATGAACACATTCTTCTTTCTTTCCTGTAGTAACTTATTTTTTACATCATGTCTCCCTTTCATCCTTTTTCTTCTACCTCTCTTCCTCCTTCCTTTTTTTTTTCTTTCTTTCTTTTTTCTATTTTTCCTTTGTCAGGGAGAAGATAGCATAGACTTCTGATACGCCAATTCTCTGCCTATGAATATCTGGGCAGAAAGTCTGAAACCCTTCAATTCAGTGGCCTGCAGAGATCTATAGCCTGTCCATTTCTAAAAATCCTCAACTTTCACATATTCTCATGTCCTATTCTTCCTCCCAGGTTACTGCTTCCTTGCAGAGTTCTCTGTCCCAGTCCACATGTAAAATCCAACCATTCATTTAGTTAAAAAGAAACAAAAATATAATAATATGCATTTTGAGTACAGTAGACTTCACTGGCATTTTAGTGAAGAAAGAATTGGGTTGGGTGGAAGAAAGAGAACACTTCTTTTTTTTTCTAGCCTATTTATTCATTTATTTATTTATTTATTTATTATTTATGGGGTGGGAGAGAGGGAGAGAGAGAATCTAAAGCAGGCTGTGTGCTGTCAGTGCAGAGCCCAACGTGGGGCTCCAACTGTGAGATTATAACCTGAGCTGAAATGAAGAGTCTGATGCTTAACTGATTGAGCCACCCAGGCACCCCAAGAGAACACTTTTATTGTGTGAACAATATATTACTCAAATAGAACAGAAGTTTCCACCATTCTTAAAATAGTTTTCAGCATCCATATTGTAGGAGAATTTTGCTGTCATTTCTCACCTTGTACAACTTATCTCTACTATTTTATCCCTTCTTATTTCTCCTCCACACATGTCCCTTCCCTATTCTTCCCCTTCTTCTCCTTTTGCTTTTTTACCTCTCTTGATTCCTTCTCAGGATCAGGAGGAAAGGTAATAGACTTTTCACCTTTTGTCTTGCACAGATTGGCCTCCTCTTTCTCCAAAGTCTTCAGATCTTTCGACTTCTGTGCCCAAATAGTTTATGAAGCTATTAGTGATAAACATAAACAGTCAAACATTCAGTAATAGAGTGGAGATGATTTTTTTTTAAGATTTCTCTTTTCCTGAATTTGCTTTGCCTTACTCTTAACAACAGGATGAGGACACTATGCTCCCTGTCTCTCCTCATTTTGTTTGACATTTAGTCACTAACTCCTCAAACCTTTGCTCCCTGAACCATAATCACTCCCTGAACAATTTTCTGAACAGCTGTCTGTTTGTCACTGGGAATCTTAAGAGGAATATTACAGTGTTTTGTGTGGCCTGAAGCTCATATCTTTTTGGAAGCCTTTTTAATACAAAATAATAACAACAAAGTTAATTATGAAACAATATTTATTTATAACCTGTAATAATGACAAATTATAAATTTTAAGCTGACAAATGCCGATAATGAAATATTCATAGAATAATATAATATTTTTAATTCAATAATAGCCTGACAATGCGCTATGTTACTTCCTTCCTTCCTGCATTTTTTTTTTGGCTGAAAAATTACCCCTTCATACAATAATAACCTTTTACATTTATCTATCCAGAAAAGAAATATAGTCATTCCTTTATTGTGGTTTTCATATTCATTCATTCATTCATTCATTCACTCATTCTTTCATTCATTCTCATTTACATCTTTCTACTTCACAAGTCAGTACTGGTGATGTCATGAAAATTTTTAGGATCCTTGTCAAATTTAGGGAATTCATTCACAGATGAGCTTTGAGAGTTTCGGGCATTTCAAGTTTTCTGTCAGTGACTAAACGTTCTTTGAGTTGATGTCACTTGTTAACAAGTTGCTGTTGATGTCATATTGTACTGGTGTATCATACATCTTATGGTGTCTTCTTTGGTCTCAGTATTTCATGTCAACTTCACTTTAGTCCACCCCTTAATGACAATAGCCACTGTACCACCTTATAGGAGAGCAAATGTGATGGGGGACATGAGTATTATGAGGGCCCATTCTTAACTGATTGTGGTTAAAATATCATAGTTGGTCAAATTTTACAACTAATGACCAAGTGAACATGTTGCTAAGACTTTTTGTAAGGGGGCTCAGGTAAGTAAGGGTGCTTGCAACTTAAGCTTCTTTAACTTTCTGTCATCTCTGTAACTCTTACTCTAATTCTTGCTTTTTAAGACACTTCCAAAACACTGTGATATTTGATCTGCATAAGGAGATTTAAGTAAGAATTTCATTTATGTTTTTCTATCCTGACAGTAACAGCTATATGACCCACTTATGTCTTGAATAGCATCCCATAGTAGTTAGCTAAAGTAATATGTAATAATTCCCTTGAAATGAAGGCATTTGTATCATAATACTGGAAACAATGTAGCTTTTTTGACACTATAATGTTATCACCAACATCATGCAATGGAGCTTTTGCATTAACAATGATATCCCAATAATTTAGCAAAGCAATTTAAATTACATTTAAGTTGATGAATTGATTGTCTTTAAAATAAAATGCGCAATATCAGTGCTAAATAATTCACCTATTTTTTTTTTCTTCAATGACCTCTTCACTCTGCAACTTAAGTTTTGATTTAGGGTCCTGAAAAAGAAAAGAGATCCCAGTAATATCCACACAGCTACAAATCTAAATGTCTCATATCTCCCCCATGCCTGCTTCAGGTACCATAACTCTGTCAGGAATTATTACTTATCTCTCTGTTTAGAGCAAAGGAAGTCAGTCTATTCAGATTGTGCCCTCCTAATATATTTTCTGTTTTGCAGCTTCGTGGCCAGGTCCTCAGTTCAGGCACTTATCTTTACTTACCTAGAGTTAGAGTGAAAGACTCCTTAACCTCATCCCATTTCTCAGGACGCTGTCCTCATCCCACAACTCATCTATTTTCAGCGCTATAAAAGTGCACTTTTTGAGACACTTTTAATGTTATTCATGTTCTTACATTTCATCCACGTCTCTCTATGGCTTCCAAGACATGATTTAAATGTATCTGCACATGTTGTAAGACCCTTCATGGTTTGGTCTGGCTTATATGCCTGTTATTATTTTTCTTCTACCAGCCTAACTTTTGTTATTGGCTCCAGAAATCTTGAATTTCATGTTTCTTCGGCAATCTGACATACGTTCTTTTTTTCTGTAATGTGTGAGATACACACATTTGTAGTTCAGAAAATTTCTGTTCATTCTTCAAGTATTCATTTGAAACCACACTTTATGAGTTCTTCCCTGACTTCCCTAGGCACAGCTAAATCCTGTTGTGCCTTCATTTGAGGGAGAAATTTGCATCTGAAAATTTCTTACAGAATTTGTTTTCTTTTATGTTTTATATATATGTCTCTTCACTAGACCATAATACTTTCAGTCTGAGATAGTATATATATATATATATACACACACACACACACACACATATATACATATATATCAATGTGTGTATAAAACTATATCCAATATCAACTATAATGCCTGGGGCACAGTAAGCACTTATTAAACATCTACTTAATGAATTAGATAACAAATATTGTTATTTTCTTCAAATTATTGTCTGCATTGATACTGTCCTCAGAGTTCCCAGTTTTTGTTGGTTTATTAACCAAAAGAAATGTATGATAAAAGCATATATATCCTCTGTTATTGTGACAGTTTTTCAGGGGATGGAGAAAATATTTTTTAACATTTTATTCCTATCGTAACTTCACTCATCCATGTTTTTCAAATAACTCTGCCTGTATTTATTGGGTATGGAGTGGATTTTTTTTTCCCCAATATATAGCTTGTACACACAGAAAATAAATGACAAATGTTATCACCTAGGTGAGTTGACATGCTGACCAGCTTCTTAGCTGGTATAAATTATACCCTAATTTGGTAACTTGGTAACTTGGTAACTCACGTGACCCTAGTAGTCCAAACTTGAGAACAAAAGAGTTACTGATTTATTTTCAACTGATGTTTAGTGAAAAATTTCTGAGGCAGTGCTTGTGGAGAACACCCTGGAGAATGGCACCAATATTTACCTGTTGACCAATACAAACATTGAGGCTCAGCCTGTAATCCCTCCACATCTAGTCGAGTACTTACATGATCCTTCTACCACATTTCTACAGACTCCTTCCTAGGCATTCCCACTACTTTTTGTAATGCATCTGGGTTATTAAAAAAGCTGTATGCACTCAACTTCCGGACACCAATCTCAGCTATCTTAAAACTACTTATATGGACCACTCATATATTTTATCCACTATAATTTATAAATATGCCATGGCCTTTCACTTGGAACTTTCATCCTGATGACACAATATCTTCATCACCTGCTCATACACTTGTAGGGGCCATAAGAATATTTTAAGACTTGACAGCTTTCTTATCTACTCTCCTCTATCATTCCCATGCAGCCACTAAGATATTTTATTTGGACCAAACCACCATTCCTATGCATTCAGGCCCCCCAAAAAAGTACCTTGAGCAAAGTGATGTATTAGATATGCTTTGAATTAGAGAACAGAATTCTCACCCCAATTCTGCCAATTATTTCTCTATGCTGGATAAGCTATACATTCTCATAACTTTATCTATGGAACAAATATTAAAGAAATCCTGCTGTTCTCAAGAAGACAACTGAGCACCTTGGAGAATATAACTAATTTGTAGGAACAGCTGGTTTAATGAAATCCTGGCCTGGAATTCAGGTTTTTTGGAACCACCATGGGTAACCTCTAAGCCTGTTAAATTCCCTGAGCCTTGTTTTCTTATCTTTAAAATGACAGTCATATCATCTCTTCTTACTTCTTAAGGTTATTGTAAGTAATATACAAAATCATGGATATGCAGCATTCTGATAAGCAAAAGTGTCTATACTAATATGCAGTATTATTAGTGCAGGGCTTTCCAGAACCCCCTTCTTCCTATGCAATCACAGATTGTCATTATTTCACTCTATTTTCTTAAATTGAGTTTTGATTACTAAACCCTCCCAAATTCTTTGTACACTGTAATTATATCTCTTTACGTGGTAAACAAACAGCAATCTATGTGCATACACTGATCCCACAGTAGATTTTCCCCAATCTAAAATCAGCTGGAATTAGATGCAGGGAATGTACCAAGTTGGAGCAGTAGGCACTCTAGGACTGGGAGGAAAGGAAGACAGTGATCAGAGAAACACAGGAAAGAAGGAAATAAAAACAGTAAGGACTGTTCATTACAGGGCAGGAAAATGGAAAGTAACAGTTATCATGCACCTAATATATGCTGGGCATACTTGTGCACATTTCTACATTTAATGTTCACGAGGTAGATGAGTAAGACTGATGGAATAACTCATCCAGAAGAAGTAGAGCCATGATTTAAAATGGGTCTGTCTGGGGGCGCCTGGGTGGCTCAGTCGGTTAAGCCTCCGACTTTGGCTCAGGTCATGATCTCACGGTCCGTGAGTTCGAGCCCCACGTCGGGCTCTGTGCTGACAGTGCAGAGCCTGGAGCCTGTTTCGGATTCTGTGTCTCCCTCCCTCTCTGCCCCTCCCCTGTTCATGCTCTGTCTCTCTCTGTCTCAAAAATAAATAAACGTTAAAATGGGTCTGTCTGTTTATTGAATGCCTGTTCTATTCACTACTCTGTGGTGGCTTTTGATTTATCATTGCAGATAAACGAAATCGAAAGCTAGGAGCTAGAGAGCAGCAGTTCATTGAAAGTTTTCCTGGGAGATATATACATATATATACATACATATATCTATATATATGTATGTATATATGTGTATAAAATTTCATCAGCTTCTGTCAAAGACTTCCTGAGGGAAAACTGAGGAACTTGATGTGATAGGTGATGGCTGTGATTGTGCCGGAAGCCTACCCTAGTGTTCTACCAAGAGCCAAATATAAAAGCTGAGGATGGGGAATGATTTCTTCACCAGCCAGATGTTACTGAATATGAACTTAGTACTTGAGCCTTAACACTGATGCAGTTCACCTCAATAGTATGATTTTTGGAAAGCTGGTGCTTCAGTACATGAAATTAATCCTAGTTTCTGCTATCAATATCACTTCCCTTTAGGATATCTTATACAGTCTCAACAAAAATCCCAAATAAAATATTCCAGCCATTGTATGTGTTTCCATTCATATGGAAATGTCTAATCAATATCTCCACTTAAGGGTTGCATGGTAAATCTTACAAAGTATAAAGAAAAATTCTTGAATATGCCTACCACTTTTTAAGAGTGGCTTTGTTAGTAAATAACACCTCAAGAACTTTGCTTCCTCTTTTAAAGCTCCCAGAAACAACCTGTAGCAAGTCCTATCAATTCTGTCTTTTAAATTTATTCATCCAGTTCTTTCTGATTGTATTCCCATCACCATTATTATTTGTCTCACAGACTATGAGAAAACCCATTCTTCTTTCCATACCAACTCTTGTTCTCGGCCCCAGACCCATTCTTCATATTTCAGCTAGAGCATCTTTTATAAATACATAGCTGATTATGTCATGCCCATCCAATTAAAATAAAGTTTAGTTACCTTCACAGTTTTAAATTCTTGAACACTGAATATCTTTGTTTTTTTTTTCATTTTATTTTTGTATCTTGGCAGAAATATCTCAATAGTATATAAATTTTAAAAGAAAATCATAATTCTTTTATATTAGCCCATAATTTCTTCATTTTTTGTTCATTTCCTTTTAACTTTTTAAAGAATTTTTTAAAATGTTTATTTTTGAGAGAGAGAGAGCAAAAGAGTGGGGGCTGAGGGGCAGACAGAGTAGGGACAGAGGATCCAAAGCAGGCTCTGTGCTGACAGCAGAGAGCCCGATATAGGGCTCGAACCCAGGAATCATGAGATCATGACCTAAGCTGAAGTCAGATGCTGAACTGACTGAGCCACCCAGGCACCCCCATATTTTTAGAATTTAATATGCTTACATTGTTGTAGTTATAGTGTATGTATGTTTTGTTATTTTGTATTATTATTTGAAGAAATAATTATTTCATGAGTTTTCTTGCCTTTATGTAAGTGACACATTCATGAAATGTCTAGTATTAATAAAATTTGTTTATTTTCCCTAAATTTTGTTGTTTTACATTAGATGAGAGTTAGTCAAGATGAGTACTGGGACTTCTTTCCCAGTTTAGCTTTCAATAAACTATTAACATTTGTTACTCTTGTCTTTGCTTGCCACGCAAAGTTAATGGACAGTGATTCCATATATATATATATATATATATATATATATATATATATATATATAATTATATATATATATTAATCTTTAATATTCCATATGTTCATAAAGATAAGCAAATACTAACAGAACCAGACATCTCGGCTGTCATACTGAAACCAAAATGTATCCTTGTTTTATTTAAGCTACTTGTAAAATACATGAGGTTAGTAACTGGAGGAGAAAGGAGTTTTACACAAAAATACAAAGATAGGGTGAGATTTGGTTGTGAGAGAAAGAGGCAGATTGAAGAGGAAGAAAGAGGAATAAACTAGCACGGACACTGTTTTGACATGCATTTCACCTGTGTTTTCGCATTACATCCTTCTAGGTAGGAATTATGACCATTTTACAGATGAAATAACTGAGTCTCAAATAATTAAAATAACTTTCCTTAGATCAAACAACCAGTGTCAAAGGCATTAATTAAAAATGGGTCTTTACAAACCCCTAAAGCTGTGATTTTCATTACATTTTCTTTAAACTAAATATTGGCATTATATTAAAGATTATAAGACAACAACTATTTTTAACTGAATAGTAATCTTTAATAATAACAGCAGCAGCAGGCAAAATGATCACAAAACCCAATCTATTGAAAGCTTATTATTTAGAAGGAACTGTCCTAAATAATATATATATATGTATATATATATACATACATATATATATATATATTTCTTGTGCTTAGAAAAAATCTATAATAATCGCAAGTTCATATTTTATTTTTTAAATGGGAATTTATTTATTTTGCAGAGGGCACAAGTAGGGGAAGGGCAGGGAGAGGGGGAGAGAATCCCAATCAGGCTCTACACTATCAGCGCAGAGCACAGTGAGGGACTCAATCTCATGAACCGTGAGGTTTTGAGCTGAGCCGAAGTCATGAGCCACTCAGGTGCCAACACAAGCTCATATTTTAGAAGAAGAAACAAACTTATTTATTCAAGGCTACAGACTGTGCAAATTGTAGAGAGCAATTCCTATTCAGAAATGTCTAATTCCTATGTTCAACCAGTTTACTTCACTGTTGCCCTAATAAACATTTACAAATCAACCTGTAGCATAGGACTTCACTCAATGAAAGCATTTACTGCAAAAGAAATAAAGTTGCTATTTCAAGATATTGAAGATTAATCACATACATATTTTAGATTGTATACATGCACAACTTATTTTGTGTATTGGGTACTTGCCTGTCACTACTGAAGATTCTAGAGATATTAGTGGTGACATCTTCCTGAACATCTATCAGCACACAATCTTGGTGACTGTCCTAAAAATTTTGGAGCACTCATGTTGCCATTGGAAACATAAATTAACTAAAGGCTAAGAATGGAGTATTGCAATAGTTTTCTTGCTGTCAGAAGCATCATCCAGTATTGACAGAGAGAGCAGAGTGTATTAAATTGTATAAAAGAAGCAATTCTCCTGCTGAATTCAAGTAACTAACCATAACATAGATTTATAGATTCAAACTTGAACAACTCAAAAATTTTAATTTCTAATGTGCATATATAATCCATTCATTCAGTTACATATATTTTTTCTCAGTATTATTGAGTATCAGCATCTCAGATGCTGTAGTATTCTAGCCTCAATGCTTAGAGCAAGGGATACTAGGTTGATGATGACAGTGCATGGTGTTAAACCATTGCAAGAGATTATATAGTAAAACCTCAGGTCTGTAGGATCTTATTTTGTTCGGTGTTTTGTTAAGAACAAGCCTGGTTTCCATACCATGGAAGTCTGTAGAAAAGGTGGGAGTTAACTAAGGAATTAAAATAAAAAGATGTATCTTAGATGAAACCATAAGATCAGGTGGGACTTAGTCAAGAACAGACTCATCAGGAAGGAAGTTACAAGCCAAAGTAGTGTCATGTGAAAAAGCCTTGAGTTGACAGAAAATTTGGAAACTTTGGGGAAATACAAACAAAGTAGGTTGAAATGCCATCTATTAGACTTTTGTTTAAAATCAAAAGGAAGTCATAGAAGGATTATATGTTAGTTTAGATGCTGTCACATGTGGGAAGCTGGCAACTTCATTCTAATACACAGAACCATGTAGAAACATATGGGCTGGTGTAAATATGAGTACAGAGGTTGAGAGGGTTGCAGGAGTGACTCAACTCACTGTCTCTGGTCCTGTTTCTCCAAGACTCTCTTTTGTGTTTTCTCCTCTGTAGGTATATTTCTCCATGATTCTGGATTTCCTTACAGTAAATAAATGGCTCTAGCATCCCACAGTATCCAGAATAAGAGGGTCTCATCTAGTGACATTTTTTTGTAGGCTCAATAAAAATTCCTTTCCTGAAGCCTATAAAAAAAAATCTTTCATACTCCATTGACCTGAATGTGTTTCCTTTCTTCTGAGACTATCACTATCCTGGGGAAATGTGTCCAAGAGCCAAACATTAAGTTTAGGGAACTAGTGATCATGATAAGGGAAATAGTGATCATGATAAGGGAAATAAGATGAACTTCAACCAATCAAGTCAACCCCTTGATGGCAAGTAAAGTAGTGGAGGGACATATAGCCAGTTTTTTCTGAACCTCATGCTATTCATGAAGAAGCAAAGGGCAACTAAAAGATAATATTAAGAAGTAGGAGCATAAATGAAGAATGAAAAAACAGTAATGCCCATTGCTACTTTTAGAGAATAGTAAGGTTATATTTTCATTTAAGGGAAATCGTGAAGTCTGTGCTGTGGAGAATGTCCGAGTGAAAGAAGGTGGAAAGGGTTGGAGATAGAGACTGTCTTAGGTGGTCTTTGCTGTAACCTATTGGGGAGTTGTTGGTGCCTGAACTAAGGTGTTGAAAGGGGTTGAGAAGCAACAAATTATATGATCAGTTTTCTGACTTGCATCTTTAGCTGAGGTAGATGATAGTATCATGAGTGTTTTTGAAAAGACATTTTAAAAAATCCTCTTATCTAATTACATTTTTCAAGGATGTCACTGTGGTTATAATGTTACTTTTTTTTAGAGTGCTTGTACATGATTATTGATAATAGCTTTGATAATGTTATATATTTCTATGCAGCTCATTCAGGTAAATATATGCATTTGGCATTTTATTCAAATTCCATGTAACATTTAAGGTAACAGTACTTTGGATGGTTGATGTATTTTTTTAAACATTTATTTATTTATTTTGAGAAAGAGAGGGAGAGAGCAAGAGCAGGGGAGGGCCAGAGAAAGAATCCTAAGCAGGCTCTGTGCTGACAGCACAGAGACTGACATGGGGCTCAAACTCAAGAACCGTGAGATCACGACCTGAGCTGAAATCAAGAGTTGCATGCTTAAGCGACTGAGCCATGCAGGAGCTCCTAGTTGATGTATTTTATTATATTCAGTAATATAGTATCATTTGAGTTATTGCTTTCTTTTTTGCCATTACAGTTGGTCAAGAGATGAACATTTTTGTGATAACCTCTTTTATGAGTTTTATGAGTTTGTTTTCTTCATGGAGATTCTATAAATTAACACAATTCTATATTTCTACCTCTTAGCTGTAATCCAGAGCCAGCTCCTGCATTGTTTACTAATCATCTGTTTACTTGCTGTCTTTTTCCATAAGGGTAGGACCATGATCCTTTTAATTTTAGTAGCATTGTCTGTATGCATCACTATTTCTGCAACAAATACATATTAAATAAGTAAATTAAATGACATCAATATTTAATACCATTTGTTTTCATAGTGCATATGAAACACATATACATATGTGTGTATATATTTAGTGTATAGTACTATGTAATAGAAGCATATGTTGTACATATATATGTGTGTGGTATATGTATATATGTACATTTGGGGTTTTATGTAGCAAATGCCCACATGACAGTTAGTGAGAATCCATGGTAAACTCTGGAAACAATGTAAGGAAACAAGATTGTTCCAGTAAATTCCCTTATATATTTTTATCTTCTCGGAAAAAAATAAAATTTTCTTAAAGATTCAGTAGATGTCCCCCCTCGAGTAGCTTCTAAGTAACATTTCAATATAGTGCTTTTTTTTCCCCTGTTCTCAGCAGGAAATGGTTTTTACAAACCGTTTTCTGAGAGATAC
Organism: Leopardus geoffroyi; assembly: GCF_018350155.1. Taxonomy (NCBI): domain Eukaryota; kingdom Metazoa; phylum Chordata; class Mammalia; order Carnivora; family Felidae; genus Leopardus; species Leopardus geoffroyi. Next base: position 96,868,567 of record NC_059336.1, on the reverse strand, counting down.
ATAGCTTTTTATTATAAATTTTTACATTAAAAAATGGGTGTTTATCAGTATTTTAAAACATCAAGATTTGGGGTGGTTCAATAAACACTACATGACTCTTTTTTTCTTTTAACATGATGGTACAGTTACTTGGAAAAAATATATTTTTTGCTTCTTTTTTTTGTCCAAAAAGTTAAAGATGTGGTAAGTGAGGATGAACAAATAATCAGTAGAGATTTTTGTTTGAGACTCTTCTAGTTTCTGCAATGATCAGCCTCCTCTGCCTTCAGTACTACCCAGAGTATTTGCACTGTTTTGCCCCTTCCCTATCCTACCCATCAAAGGAACTTCAGGACTTTTCCTTCTGCATTAATCACATCAATCTCTGAATCTCTTGGTGAGATGCTGATAGAAAAGTAATGTCAGGTAGTACTGGAATTAAATTAATGCTTCACCTCTTAGTTGCTTTACTATGATTATTTTAGAGCTAGTGCTCTAAACACAGAGTTAAATTAAGGGAGAAAACTGCAAGCATCTTACCACTAGCCTGTAAGTTTCACCTGGGCATTTTTTCTTTATTGTTTACTGTTGTAATTCCACCACCAAGTGAAACTAGTATGTAATGGACATTTAATAATTAAAGAACTGGTGAATGATGGAACAGAATAGCTCCAGGATTTTTGTCTATTTTTAAGCTTTTGTGTGTGTGTGTGTGTGTGTGTGTGTGTGTGTAACATAGAAACAAAAATGCACAAAACCTAAATGTCCAACTAAATATCACTTTATTAAGTGAATAATAATGTAGCCAAACCCAGATTAATAATTAGAAAATTCCTATAGCATGACAGAACTCCCCCCCATATGCTTTCGTGTTATTATCATCATCTTTATGATAGTTACATTTTTGCTTTTACTAATAGTTTTTGCACCAAATATACTTTTTAATGTTCCTTTTTTTTTTAACCTTTATTTATGTTTGAGAGACAGAGTGCGAGTGGGGGAGGAACAGAGGGAGAGGGAGACACAGAATCCGAAGCAGGCTCCAGGCTCTGAGCTGTCAGCACAGAGCCCAGTGTGGGGTTTGAACTCACAAACCACAGTTCATGACTCAAGCTGAAGGGTGAAGCTCAATTGGCTGAGCCACCCAGGAGCCCCACCTTTCTAAATATTCTAAATTAATTTGTTTATTCTTAAACTTTATACAAATTCAATCAAATAATAAATATTTCTTACATTGAGCTTTATTTTCTCAACATATCTTTAGTTTCAACAATATTATTGCATATAAATGTAGTTTGTTCCTTTTTTCTTTTTTCTTTTTTTTTTTTTTTTTTCTGCATGGTATATTACATTGTGGCCGGTAGACTAAGATGTCCTTCACCCAAGATCTCATACCTTAAATCCAGGACCATGAGTATTGAAATATCACTACCATGACTATTTTATTCATATTTATTATTATTTTATTTATATTTATTATCTGATTATTTTACGGTACATGGCAAATAGATTTTGCAGATGTAATTAAACTTACTATTCAGTTGACTTTAAGTTAGTCAAAAGGGAGATTATCTGGGTGGGTTCCTTCTAATCATTTGAACTCTTTAAAAGCTGAAAATTTTCTCCAGCTCCTCCTAGAAGAGGACAGAGCAATTCAAAGCATAAGGGGAATTTGACAGGAAGAAGTTTCTCTGTTGCTTAGGTGGAAGGATTTGAGAATGAGCTTGACGTTTTTAGAGCTACCAACTACTGACAGCTGGCAAGAAGACTGGAACTTTATTTACTCTTAAAACCACCGGGAACTAAAAGTAGCCAACAAACTGAATGAGATTGGAAGTAGATTCTTCTCCAGAGGTTCCAGGGAAGAAGTTAGGGTGACCTTGATTGGAGAACTCCATCTAGCCAGTCCAAATTTCTGGCCTACTGAAGTGTGAGATTATAATGGGTGTTGTTTTAAGCCACTAACTTTGTGCAGTTGTCCCACAGTAATAGAAAACTAATACAAGATTGTGAAGTCTTACATAATGTATTTATACATTCTAATGTTGATAAATACTTGAGTTGTCCCTAGTTTAGTCCCATCATATGCGATGCAGTTTTGAACGTGCACATGCCTATTTAAGTGTCTTAGACATATTTTTCATTAGGTAATTTATCATTAGCTTACCAATTTCTGGGAGTTCTTTTATTTTGTCAATTTAGTTTATGGTTTCAAAATTATTGGCATAAACTTGCTCTTAGTATCGTCTTTGAAAATTTGTGAAGATTTTCCCATTTTAATTCATAATATTCGTGGGTTTTGCCTCTTCCCATTTTTCTTGATCAATCTCATCACTGCTTATCAATTTGTTGTTATTTGTTTCAAACAGATATTTTGCTGTGTTGATGCTTTATATATATGTCCACCTTCTGTATTTCAAGTGTATCGTTTCACTAATGTATTCCATTTTTTCTACTTTCTCATATCTAATTTGCTCTTTGGTTCTCTATTAACTATTCTGTTTCATAAAGATAAAAATCTATTTTTTAAAAAAATTTATATTTATTTATTTTTGAGAGAGAGAGAGAGAGCAAGCAGGGGAGGGGCAAAGAGAGAGGGAGACACAGAATCTGAAGCAGGCTCCAGGCTCCGAGCTGTCAGCATAGAGCCCTACACCAGGCTCAAACTCACAGAACGTGAGCTCATGACCTGAGCTGACTTTGGACGCTTTACTGACTGAGCCACCCAAGCCTCCCCAAGATTAAAATCTAATTTTTAATTACTTTCATTGTGATGTCTTCTTTGGCAAAGGAATTTTTTTAAGTATAGTTGACGCACAACATTATATTAGTTTCAGGTATATAGCATAGTGAATCTACAACTGTGTACATTATGCTGTGCTCGCCACAAGTGTAGCTACCATCTATTGCATACCATTGACTATATTCCCTGTGCTGTATCTTTCATCCCTATGACTTATCCATAACTGGAAACGTGTATCTCCTCCTCCCCTTCACCTATTTTGACCCTCCCCCCCCCATTCTCTTCACCCTGGCAAGCATCAGGTTGTTCTCTGTATTTATGGATCTGTTTATACTTTTGCTTGTTTTTTTGTTTTATTTTGTTTTGTTTTGTTTTTAGGTTCTACATATAAGTGAAATCCTATGCTATTTGTGTTTATCTGACTTGTTTCACTTAGCACAATATCCCCTAGGTCCATCCATATTGTTGCAAATGGAAGATATTATCCTTTTTTATGGATGAGTGACATTCCATTATATATATATATATATGTATATGTGTGTGTTTTATATATATATATATATATATATATATATATATATATATATATATATATCACATCTCCCTTATTCATCTATCAATATCAATATCAATGAACACTTAGATTACTTCCATATATTGGTTATTGTAGATAACAGGATTTTTTTTAAGTGTGCATTTCTTAACTTCAAAATATATACAGGTGGTAGGAAGACTTGCAACTGATTTCTGGCTTAAAGTCACTAAAGTCAGATAAAATTTTCTCTGTGGCTTAATTCCTTTAAAATGTGTTAATATTTATTTTATTTCCCATAGTATAGAAAATTTTTATATGCTTTATGTGTGTGCATAAAATTTTGATCTACTGTAACTGTAGGAAGCAGATCATTGTATTTTTCTGTTAGGTCAAATGTGTTGATTTTATAGTTCAAGTCTATACATTTATTGATTTTTTTGGCTGTTCTATAAATCAATGAGATATGCTAAAATTGTCCATTATAATTTTGAAGTTGCCTCTTTTGAATTTTTTACAGTTCTATGAACTTATGCTTTAGATGTTTTAATTTATGTTGTTAATTACATACACATATAAAATTGTTTTAGCTTACTAGTGAAATAAACATTTTTATAATTAATAAGAGTTCTCTTTATCTCTAGCAATGCTTTATTCCTTAATATGTGTTTTAGTAGAGATTAATATAGCTACAACTGCTTTCTTTTGCTTGTAGGCATGATACAGTGTTTTCTATTCTGTATTTTCAAGATTGCATGAACATATATTTCAGATGTCTACCTATAAGAAAGATATAATTGAATTTTATTTTGTAGTCTTAATTTTTTTTAATTAGAAAATTTTAGTACATTTGCATTGAGGTGATTCTCAATATTAAGCCCTTAAATCTACCCCCTTAATATATGCTATTTCTACTTTCCTTTCTATATGTTTTACTTTTTGATTTAAGATTGTGGGGATTTTTTAATCATTGCATTTTTCTGTTATTTGGGACATCATGCAGTCTTCCATTATTTTATGTGTTACTCTGCATACAGTGTGTCCCAATAGAGCTTTCTGTGATGTGGAAATTTTGAGTATCTGTGTTTTCCAATATAGTAGCAACTACCCATATATTATGTCTATTGAGCACTTGAAATGTGGCCAGTGTGACTGAAGAACCAAAGTTTTAATTGGATTTTAATTAATTTACATCTAATTATAAGTAGATAGTTACTACTGCTTTGGAAAGAATAGCATGGAAATTAAAACCTGAATCCTTGACATATCATAGCCTATTGCTAGTTTGACATTTTTGCTTACTCCCTGATAGTGTATAGTCCCTCAGAAACTTTAAATTTACTTACTATTTCCCTCCAAAGTTATATGAATGTATATTACATAAAACCTCATGAAATAATATTTTTCTTATATAGTTTCAGGTAGCTTATATACAAAACTATAAAACATATACACGTATATGTGTATATATACATATATATGTATTTATGTATGTGTCATATGTGTATATGGACCTACATATATAAACACATGTATACACACATGCACATATATATGTATACACACACACACACACACACACATATATGTTTGTTTCCATTTTCACAGTTGTCATTTCGTTCCTTCATCCTCAAACTTCCATGTGGTGTCATTCTACCTATTGAAGCAAATATTTTATTATTTTCTATAGTAAATTTCTTTTGGTGACAAAGTCCTGTTGACATTTGTGTGTCACCCTTGTTATTGAAGGATGTCTTCCCTAAATACACAATTTTATGTTGGCAGTCATTTCATTTCAACACATTATGAATTTGAGTTTCAGTTTCTGTGTTAAAATGTTGTCTGGCAAGATGAGTATTTCTTTTTTAAAGATATCCTCCATTTCTTTTTTAATGATAGCTTTTTAAGCTTTTTTTAATGTTTATTTATTTTTGAGAGAGAGAGAGAGAGACAGGCAGAACATAAGTCAGGGAAGGAGCGGAAAGAGAGGGAGACACAGAATCCAAAGCAGGCTACAGGCTCTCAGTTCTCAGCACAGAGCCTAATGCGTGACTCGAACCCATGAACCCGGGAGATCATGACCTGAGGGGAAGTCAGACACTTAACCAGCTGAGACACCCAAATGCCCCTCTCCCTAGCTTTTTTAAAGTAAAAACCTCTCTTTCTCTTAGATGTTCTATAATTTTTCGGTGATGTGTTTATGCATGTGGTTTGTTTTTATTTATCATTCTTAAGGGAGTTTTTTTTCTTGAAAATATGTTTAGACTTCTTTAATAGATTTTGGAAAATTTCAGATATTTTCTTGTCAAGTCCAAGGAGAGCTACTTGTGGGGATGAGCACTGGGTGTTAGATGTAAGAGATGAATCACTGGATTCTACTCCTGAAGCCAAGACTACACTGTATGTTACCTAACTTGAGAATATATTAAATCAATCAATCAATCAATCAATCAATCAATCTACAAAAACAATTCAATTTATAATAGCAAAAAAAAAAAGTATTGTTATGCATTCTCTCTTCTCATTGTGGCACTCCAAATTAATTAGAACTTTAATCTCCTTATATAACTTACTCTCTTAACCTCCTTGTACTTCATGTACTTGTTTCTTTCAGATTTATTTTGGATATTTCCACCTCACTTATATTTCAGTTCACAGATTCCCTTTTCAGAGACATCTAATTTACTGTTTTTAATCAAATGTCATATTCTTAATTGTTAATTATTTTATAGTTTTAAAAATCCTATTTGTTTTTCTTTAAATTTTGCTATTGCAGTTTTTAAATAGTTTACAGCTTCCTAAAACATGTTTTAATATTGTATTTTATTTTTCAAACGTAGAAATAAGAGTTGTTCCAAATTCTGTGTAGAATAGTTTCAATTTCTGAATACCAATAATTATTGTCTGTTACATATGATTCTTATCATTATCATCTTGTCTGCTGGTGTCTCTGGTTATTTTGGTTACATTTGAAAAAATGTGGTTAAAATTGTGACCTGGGATATTATTATTTACTCCACTGGGTATTTTTATTTGCTTCTTTCTGGTGTGCAGGTATACTAAGAATGTACAGAAAACCAGATTGAGCTCTCTCTAGGGTCTCCTAGGTTGTTCAATACTGAACTGCAATTTGTGAAAGTGCTTACTCACTGCCATGTGATCCTAGTTTCAAGGATGCAGCACTTTGGATCTTTACCCAAAAAATGAGGGTTCTACCAGGACCACATATAAATGAGCCTTCAATTAAAATTTTTATACCAAACCACATGATGTCAAAATCTAGCCACTTAGCTGTTCCTCTATATTGGCAAATGATCACAGAGAAACAACAGCCACCATCATACCCTTTAGTAATCCGGATGTTTGCCTTTTGCCTTCTACTTAATTCTGGCCTGTAGTTTTATAAACAGAGCAAAACAAAACAAAAACAAAAAAAACCTTAATCATTATTTCACCAGACCCTGTTAGGACTTTACATGGAGCACAAATTGCATGAAATTATACTGATTCGTGAACCAGGTATGCTGATTTATGGAATACCATCATAATCTCCATAGCTGGGAAAAAAACAGATTACCAATGATCACACCGTTTCCAGTTTCTCCCACAGTAATTATAATCTAAAAACTGTCAAGCATATGACCTGCTGGACGATGAAAATATTCTAGTGGATGCTTTTATTTCAGATAGATTTTATTACTTATTACATTTCCATTTCTTTCTTGAAAAGATAATGAGTCGTGGAAGAGACATTCTAGCAATCTAACATAGCCACTATGAATTTGATATGAGACTATTTATATAACTTCATTATAATTTTGCCTCTGTATGGAAAGTAGACTTTTATTTGTAAAATATCTGCTAAATCAAAGTGTCCTCCTATATGTAAAGAACTTCTGCAATTTATGTCAAATTCTCATGTATTGAGAGTGTCTCCTGTACTTTTTCATCTTGGAAGCATTTTATGCTCTAGATATAAACCCAAAATTGTGTAAATAATGAAATATCTTCTGTAGATTAGGCATATTGGAATTTTCACTATTTATTTTTATTTATTTTATTTTTTTACTGTTTATTTTAGTTTGGACAGAGAGAGAGAAATGGGGGGTGGGGCAGAGAGAGGGACACTGAGGATCCAAAGTGGGCTCTGCGGTGACAGCAGAGAGCCTGACGTGGGGCTTGAACTCATCATCCATGAGATCATGACCTGAGCCAAAGTTGGATACCTAACTGACCGAGGCACCCAGGTGCCCCAAGCACATTGGAATTTTTAAAGTCAATCCACTTAAGAAATTATATCTGCAAAGACACAAGTACATTCAGATTTGTGGATAGTCTTCATTTGAAATTTTGTTTACTATATTCCAAAGCAGCGTCTTCAGTTATATTTAATTGGATAAAATAGTACCTATAGTAAGAACTAATTACATCTGAAATTTTAAAAACTCATGAATTAGGAATTAGAAAAATAAAGCCAGAAAAAAATAAGTTTTCCCTTTAAGATGTCATATTTGATTTCTTAAATACCCATACAATCACATGGGCTAGGCGTACTCTACTGAAGTGCACAGTTGTATTTAGACAACCAAAGATTCCTATAGCCAGAGACCTGAACAGTATAATAAAATAATGCATTAATTTCCATTTATTTCGATGGAGGTTGGTCAAACAAGGCAAGATATCATAATTATGTCTGAATTTTCTAAGTAAAAGCCACCTGAGATATAGAACTTCACCAGAGTTACCCATGTCAAAAGCTTTCTGAGCTAGTTTGTTCTGTTATTAGTCAGTGAACTGTGGAAAAGGGCTTGTGTGACAAGAGTTTTGAACCAGCATTGAAAAAGCCTTGTTTGCTATAATGAACTTACTCAAATTTTATAAAATAAACAAAGTGATGCCAATTTGTCATAGTGTAGATTGTAGGATAGGGGTTCTCCCAAGATACAATGACGGACCAAGTAGCCAACATCATGAATTGCCAGTGTTGCCATGTGTGGTAATCACAGCACTATGTATAAGCTGTTAATGCTGATTGTCTCATTCAATCTTCAATATAGATTAAATGAGTTAGAGAGTACTATTTCCTTATTCTTATCTAAACACAGGAGAGAAATGTTTAATTAAATTGTCCAGTGCCCTAAAGTTAGCAGATAGCAGAGCCAAGATTTGATTTTAGGCAATATGGCTCCAAAGTCAGTTCTTCTAAAACTGAATTTGTTCTTTTCTGGAAGAAAGGAAGTGTGTAAGTAAGAGATCAGGACAGGCTACCCCAAAAAAGAGATGTTGTTTGAGGTAACACTTAGGGTCACGAGGAGGAAAATTCTAAAGGGTAGAGTCAGAATTCACTGGAAACCATTAGGATAACACTGCTGCTTCAGGAGGGTATACACAGGCTCCTGCTCCATGAAGTTTTCCATGAGAAAGAGTAGTCAGAGGTATGGGAGGCCTTGGAGAAGACAGGACCAGCATGCATATTTAATAGACTGCCTGGTTCACTTGTCTGTTGAGCATGCATTGGATTCTTAATATCACTTGGGTGGTTAATGAGGAGGAAGTTGCTGGTGGCAACAACTAATTTCTACGAATTTCTCTGAATAAAACCTGGGGCACACACAGTACCATGTTTTAGTAGAGTTCCGGTGCATCTTCATGACCCCAGCCTATTTGCTATTGAGCAAACTCTAGGAGGACAAAGTGTATCTGTCAAAATAGTAGGTTAAACTGAGGAAAGGAAAAAAATATATTAATGCTTAAATACAACAAAACTGTGTTTCTTACACATTAACATCCAACCGGATATTTAACTCTTTGTGGTTACTTGTGAATCTAGAATAACAGAGGCTCCATCTTGATTTATATTTCCAAGATTATGGAAATAGGAGGAAGAAATATAGAGAATTACATATCAGCTCTTAAAACTTCCATTCAAAAGTGAGATACACCACTTTTATTGGCCAAAGCAAGTCTGTATGGTCATGCTTACCTTTAAAGGGAATAGGGAAGTGAAATGCTATAATGCCTAGAAATATGTGACAATCAACATAAATGACTGGCACAGACAGAGACAGTGTGGCACAAAATCCTTGGTGATCTCTTCTCAGCCAACCAGGCATAGGAAATAGGTAAGAAAGTGAGTATATGGAGGGTAGTAGCAATGTGTTTTGATTTGTCTTTCAGAAATAGCATATTAAGATATCTTATAGGATATCTTTAGTTGCTCAATTAAAATAAATGGTAGACGTTTCTATACTTGAATTTAAAGAACTTTTTACACTTATTTTGACTTTGTACAGACAGTAAAGATTGTTAATTGCCTGATTCACCATTTTTGGCTGAACTACCAGACAGTGGCCCTTTGATGGAAGAAAGCACGAATTGAGAAGAAACCAAACTTAGGACATCATCAAGAACCAGTGATGTACAAGAGCCTGAAATCTGGGCAGCCTTTTCAATAGCTCAGCCAGGCATGAATAGGAACACTTTAGGGCAGTGAGCTGTTCAGCTATTGATATATTACAGTTGGCACCTATGGAGAGACACCTGAGGTGAGAAATAAGATGCAATTTCAAATACATAAATACGTTCTACCTGAAAAGTCTTTTTCTCAAGAAGAACATACAAAATAACTTTATAAAGCAACATTCCTTTTCCTTGTCAAATTGCTTTTGTCATCCAAAAGTAGTCATAATATTTTCTTTTCATACAATACCTTAAAAAATTTAACTCTTGTCTCTTTTAGTTACTTCAGTATGTACTTCAATATATAATGATTGGATTAGAGCAAGTAAATAAATTTAAAATTCTATTTTTACTTAATTAAGGCAAGTATAGTGTACTATTTCAAAGAAATTATTATGTTATTATTCTTTAGGAGAATCTTTCAATTGGATAGAGAATTTTAGTGAGTTAAGATGTTTTATTCTACAAATTCAAAAATCCCTGATGGCTACAAGTAGGAAATTTGAAGAAACTCGTGTCATACATATTTCTTTTGCATATCCTTTGGAGACATTCATTCTTAGCATAAAATGAAGTAAAATTACTTTTATTACATGTAAAAGAGATCTGAGATTATGCAGCTCAAAAAAATAACCATCCGATTTGACAAAGAGATGTCTTTTAAGGATTCTTTATTTTAAAGAAGGAAAGTATCAGCTTTTGGTTTAAGAGAAGTAACAGAAAAAATTAAAAACAAATTAAAGTGAATATCCCCTAAACATGTATTTCCCAGATTCAGATTTAGGAGACCTGAGTTTGAATCTTAAATCTGCCATTTACTTTCTATGATCTTTTGCCAAGTTATTGAATTACTCAGAGCCTAAAAATCACATCCTATTTTGTTAATAGTTCATATATTGTTTATGCTAATTTGTACTATAACCTGAGACCCAAATAACAGAAAACCTAGAATACCTATGTTGCTATGGACAATACATTTGTATTGGAGACCATAGAAAGTATTTCATACCATATAAAGGCCACAAGTGGTAAAATCATGGGGAAAATCATGGAAAATATAAAGAAAAACTAAAATCTCTAGATGCATCATATGTTCTGTTTGTTAGTAATTGGTTATAAATATTCATTGCATTCATGTCAGACAAGCGTGATTTTTTCTTTTACTTTTTTGATCTAAGGGTTATGTTGAAACACTCACATGCACATGCATACACACATTAATACCACCACATCATTTGAATTTTAGCAGTTGGTTGGTTTCTAGCTGTATTGGCCTTGTATTAAAAACTGGGAAACTTGATTTCTTTTTAAATTGCCAAATAAGATGTGTTTGCCTTTTTCGAAGTTGTTCAGAGTGTTCAGAATAGAGGAAGACTAACAGTCTTTGTCTTTGACATGCAATGAGTAACTTTTCACTTTATGGGAAATGTCATGAAATTACAGCCATGCTTGAACTGGGACTGAGAACCAAGAGGCTGTCCTCTTTATTTCAAAATAAATTTGAGGTCACTGTGGGAGATAAATTTCTTTTCATTCATTTGAGAGCCTTGGTTACCTCTTAGGAGCATGATATTTGCCTTCATCTCTCACCTTAAATCTAAGCAAATGTAAAACAGTGATAGAAATGCATATCTGTTACAGACAATACAAGGTGCATTGATAGTTTCTTCTTTTTCAGAATGCAGGAGAAAAGATACTTCCTTTAAGCTTCAAATTGGGTACGATCATGTGACTTGCTCAGCCAGTAAAATGTGAGTGCATTACTTGCAGGCTAAGCATTTAGTGCACCAGCTGCTGGGATTAAAGACACATGTGCTGATGTGTTGGCGAACCATTCTGCTTTCCCATGCATGACAGCTGCCCCCAACAGTAAGCTGAATGCATTGTGGACTAGGTATGAACAAAAACAAGCCTTTGTTTTTTGAGTCATCACAGTTTTGAAGATTGTTTATTTTTACATAAAAGCAAAGTAAGCCTGATTTATATACTGATTTATATAATCATTTCCCCGGCAGCTTTCAGAGTTATCCTGCTTATCAGGCTTTCTTGAAGAAAAGTGATCAATGACTCATCCTTTCATTAGTCCTTTCAAAATAAGTGGATCTAGTTGTTCTTTTACCTCATATTTTTCAGAATTCTAAAAGAGTGGATTCATGATAAGATAAACAGAAACCAGGACTATTATAAAAACAGCAGCAAAAACAACAAATAATAAAACATCTTTTCAAATGGGAATCTAATTCAATACCTTATTGCTAGAAAATTCATTAACTGAAGCCTCAGATTTCCTTAGCCAGAGTTCTGCTTACAACTCATAAAATGAGCCTAACATTCTCTTTCCCTAATTTTTGGTAAATATGCCTCTTATGGTAAGAACTATTAAGTATCTCCACATGCAAAATGACATTATAGGTGATTTCTACAGCATTGTGTGAAATGGTGTTGCTAATCTCTCATCTATGTCACCAGCATTTATAACATTACTATCCATTTCTATTGCTTTTCAGTTTACAAAAGCAAGGTATCTACAGTTACTTCTCAAGAGATAAATTATTCAGCCATTTATTGAATTTCTAATAAGTGTCAGACCTGGGACTAGGCATCAATTTGAGAAAGGATTTGGGGCTACTGTGCAGATTGTAACAGGATGCAAGTCTTTTCCTTAATTGTTTACAATCTAGTCCAAAAGCAGAGCTGTATATATAAACCCTCCTCCCCACCAAACAAAACAAACAAGTAATCGATATATCTAAATATGTCAAACCAGTAATATGACCAAATGAGAAACAACATGGAATGGTGTTTCCCAGTACTGACACTTAAATCTCTAATGCAATAGAAAAATCATGTATTCTCAGTTTCCATGTTTGTGAAATGAGAACATGGAACCAAAAAAATTTCCAAGATTCCTGAAAACTCTAAAATAAAAAATTATAACTCAAAATTCCAAAATGTATGATGGTACTGATATTTCTATCTTTAGAGTTTGTTCAAACTTCCTACAGATTTGCTGTTTCTGAGTCTCAATTTCTTTATTTTGAGATGCAGAATATTGTAGTATTAGCTCTGAGTCTGGGTGGATTCAGCATTTGGTTTTGCACATCAAAGGTAAGTTTACTTTCATTCAGGGCTTCTGGATGTGGAGAAACCCCTAGAAAGTGACCTGTGTTTGGAAGCAACCTAAAACACAGGAGATATTTAGCAAAGAGGCTACACAGACTGATGAAGACAGGAATCACAAAATAGAATGTATTAATGGCATGTTAAAAATGAAAGAAAAGAAGAAAACTCTTAGATCTTCAAGAAAGACAAATCACCAAAAATGCTAATTCTCACTGATAGCATTGGAATTCTCTTGAAATTAACCTTTTTCTCCCTACTTAAATGCATTATAATTAAAATATGTCAACCAAAAAGACCATCTCTAATAGGGTGCCTAAAATTCTTTGTAAAAGCCATTATCAGCCAATTCTGCCTTGAATAATCCTATCTTCCCATTTTAAAGTATGTTTCTTTTTCTACTTCTCCAGCTTATATTTTAAATGTTTATATTAAATATTCAACTGATGGAATGTTTATATTGAATTTTAGCAAAACACAGAAAGTACTATTCAACTGATGGAATATTTATATTGAATTTTAGCAAAACTGAAAATACTATACACATATTCTTAGTTTTTGGAAAGTGTCAGACAAGGAATTTGTTAACCCTGGCTTCCATTGGAGTTTAATGAGTAATTTATTTGATTTGTTATTTCATCTGCTAGAAACATATAATTATTGGATTGCCTTTTTACTATTTCCTGGGAAAATTATGATGGACTCTTTTAAAAGATAATAAAGCAGTAGAATGTGATTAAAAAATTTTAATGAATCAATAAAAGGTAAGAAAGAACAATAATGAAGCAAATAAAACAATAAAAATACAATAAAGCAAAAAATGAGCAAAGAAAAGAGTTGAGAAATTTAATTCAAATATAATAATAGCAAACAATTATATACTGTCTACCATATTCCAGATAGTATTGGAAAGAATTTACAAATATTAACTCATTTAATTTTCATAAGAGTCCCATGAAAGAATTACTACTATAAAACCAAGATAACACATAATGAGGAAGCACAGAAAATTTTAATGACTTGGCAAGGGTCATGCATTTCTAATAAGTGACAGATTCAGAATTCAAACCCGGCAGTCTGCCTCCAGCATTTATTTTCTTAACCACTATATTTTGGCTACCTTTATTGAGTAGTAATATAAATGGAATAAATTTTCATTTAAAAGATAAGGACAAAAGCCTATATTTTAAAAAATAAACAGTTTTATTCTGTCAACTGGAATTCACCTAAGGTACAAGTACAGAGAGATACTAAGAAGAGATATGTCAGGCACGTACAAACCTAAATGAAGTTGGTGTAGTTATATTAACAGTTATTAACAGCAAATAACAGACTTTAACTAAACAATAGAGATAAAGAGTATTACTTCAAAATGTTAAAACTTCATTTTACCAGGATGATTAAAAATAAACAAATATAAACTATATGCCCCTAAAACCATCATCTCAAATTACCTTGAACACAAATTGATGGAACTCCAAGGAGAAACTGATAAATCTTTTACCTAATTTTGTAATTAGTAGATTCACTAATCAAAAATCCAAAGAAATTTAGAAGACTCCAACAATTCTTTTAACTAACATGATCTAATGGATGTATATGAAAATTACAACCAACAATTAGAGAATACATGAAACTTGTTAAAATCTACAGTGTACTACACCATACACAAAGTCTCACAAACTTCAAAGGTTTGGAATTCTATAGATCAGGACTCCAACTACAGTGTAATTTGGTTAATAATTACAAAAATTATGGTTACAAATTAAATACCATATTTATAAACACCTCATGAATCAAACAAGAAATCATAATAGATATGAAAAGTATTTAGAACAGGATAAGAAAAAGGGTATGTTTAAAACAGGGATAAATGCAAGTAGCAATAAAAAATGAAATTCATCGCTTCAAGCATTTGTATTCAAACTGATGAAAATCTCAAATGATTAAGCAACAAATTTTAAATGTTACAAAAGAAGAAAGTTTGGAATTATGTCAATGAAGGGGAAAAAAGAAAGAAAATGATCAAGTTTATAGAATCCATTGAAGTAGAAATCCAAAAGGGAATGAATAAAGTCAAGAATCTCCTTTCTAAGAGAGAGACAAAGAAACAGACTCTTCACTGTAGAGAACAAACTGATGGGTACCAGAGGGGAGGTGGTAAGAGGGCTGGGTGAAATAGCTGATAGGGATTAAGGAGTGCACTTGCTGTGATAAGCACTGGATGTTGTATGGAAGTGTTGAATCACTATACTGTACACCTGAAACTAATATAACGTATGTAAACTGTACTGGAATTAAAATTAAAGACTTTAAGTAAAGAACTAACACTAACTCAAAAAGATATCTGCACCCCCATGTGCACCACAGCATCATTTATAATATTCAAGATATAGAAACAAGTGTCCATCAATGGATGAATGGATAAAACAAAATGTGGTATATACATACAATAGAATAATATTCAGCCATAAAAAACAATGAGACTTTGCCATTTGGGACAACATGGATGAAACTTGAGAGCATTATGCTAAGTGAAATAAGTCAGTCAGAGAAAGACAAATACCATATTATCTTACTTGTGGAATCTAAAAACAAAAAAACAAGCTCATAGCTACAGAAAACAGGAGGTTGGCTAGGAGTAAGGTATTGGCAAAATGGGTGAAAGGAGTCAAAAGGTACAAACTTCCAGTTATAAAATAAATAAGTTATAGGGATGTAATGTACAGTATGTCAACTATAGTTAATAATACTATAATGTGTATTTGAAAGTTGCTAAGAGAGTAGATCCTAAAAGTTCTCATCACAAGAAAAAATATTCTATAAATATGTGTGGTGGCAGATATTAATCAGACTTATTGTAGTGATCATTTCACAATATATATAAATACCAAATCATTATATTTTTCACCTGAAACTACTACAATGTTATATGTCAATTACCTTCAATAAAATTATTTTTAAAAATAAATACACAAAAAATCTCTTTTTTAAAAAGGACATTGATAATAATTGGCTATATTAAGCCAGTTAAAACAGCAGTTAAAAAGAAGATCTCACCATACTGTCAAAATTTTATGCTGATTTATTTGAAAACTTAGATAAAATAAATACATTCTAGAAAAACAAAATTTACTGCCACTGAAACAAGAAGAAAGAAATGTACTCAGAAAAAGAAAATATTCCTACAAAGCAGCTATTAAGCCCAGTTACTTTATAGTTAGGTATAACTAAATATTCACAGGTAATTCCAACTTTAAACAAATATAGAAAATAGGAATGTAAATAAAGTAAAAGAAAACTCAGTGCATGTTATGATGCTAGTGAAATGTTGAGACCAAAAATATAAATACTACAAGTAAAATTAAGTTATGTCATGGAAGTAAAATTCACCAACTATGTAGCAATATATAAAAAAAGATAATACATGAGTTTTTGTTTGTGTAAGACATATGATAACTTAGAAAAATAAACTACTTTAAATACATTGTTTATTAAAATATTTTTTAAAAATATATCAAGGTTGTAATTCCTTAGGAGGGAAGAGTTGAAATGTACTCATCTAGGTAAGGCATGAAGTGAACCCCTACAGCAATAATTTTTCTATATCTTATAATGGTGGTGCATGCATAAATGTCTCTGTTATTATTAAGTATTAATAAATGCACAGGCATTTACTACACAGGTGTGTACAGGGAACATGTAAAGAGTCATAGATTAGGAGTCTAGAAACCAGATTTCCAGGCTGTCCCCTTACAAGCCATTGGGCATATACTTCATTCCGCAAAATATGGAGGAGGTAAAGATATTTTATTTTCGAGTTAACCAAAGATAATTATGGGGTTAAATGGAGAGGAGTCAAGAGAGGAAGAAGAGTCCATTCCAGGGTATCTAAAGTATTTTTTTTTTTTTTTTGCTGCTTTCATGAAATGGAAAATGTAAGATCTTTTTCTACCCTGTTGCTTTATAATTGCTATTTTTACTGTGGGAACTTAGGTGTCATTTAAAAAATATTTCATTCCCTCACTAGCCATTTTCAAAACATTTCCTTAACTCCCGTTGTTAAAGGTTAAAGTCCACACACTCTTGAGCTGAGCTGATTAATATTTTCTAATCCATTTTTCAGGTTCTTTCCCTTTAATCTCTTCTATGAATCCTGCTCAGTTCAGATTGATTTAGTGTTTCTCAAATGATTATTTGGTTTTCCTGCCTCCTGGTGTTTTGCTGCTACATTTCTAATGCAGAAGGCATTTTCTCATCTCCATGTATTTAAATACCACAAATTCTTCAGGACTCAGGGGACCCTGCCAGATGCACTTTTCTGGAATGTATTTCTCCCTTTCAAACAGCTAGATAGCAGAATGTGTGTACAAAGTGATCAAGTGGACTTCATGGGGGGAGGGGGAGAAGGTCTTCTAATTATATTTGGTATCTGAAAAACCAGAACATCTAATGTATGAATTGATTACAGTAGCATAGGTATGAAATTTATAAACTAATATACATTTATGAGTATCGTTTTTTTTAATTGTAGATGAGTATGAATAACATCTAAGACTCAAGACATCCTTATCCCTATTTTTCAATCGAAGATTTATCTTATTAAAAAGGTAGTTATTGGGATGCCTGTGTGGCTCAGTCAGTTGAGCATCCAACTCTTGATTTTGGCTCAGGTCATGATCCCAAGGTTGTGGGATCAAGCCCCACATGCTGAGCCCCTCCATGCTGAGCATGGAACCTGCTTAGAATTCTCCCTTTCTTTTCCTCTTCCCTTCTCCCCTGCTCATGCTCTCTCTCTCTAACAACAACAACAACAACAACAACAACAACAACAAAATGGTAGTTATATTAGAACCTACTTGTTAGGATTAATGTGAAGGTTAAATGAATCATATATGTAAAGTTTAGGCATACGTGAAATGATAAAAATATCATCCAATCCTTGGGGCACCTGGGTGACTCAGTTGGTTAAGCAGTCGACTTCGGCTCAGGTCGTAATCTCATGGTTGGTGGGTTTGAGCCCAGCCCGCATCAGGCTCTGTGCTGACACCTCAGAGCCTGGAGCCTGCTTCAGATTCTGTCTCTCTGTCTCTCTGTCTCTCTGTCTCTCTGTCTCTCTCTCTCTCTCTGCCCCTCTCCCACTTGCTCTCTCTCTCTTCCTCTCTCAAAAACAATAAACATTAAAAAATTAAAAAAAAATACCATCCAACCCATAGTACTTTGTGTGCTAGTTATTTTTAGCTCTGCCATTGTTTAAAAAATTAAAGGCCTATTTTAATAGAAAACTGTCCACTTCCACTTTAGAAAGTAATTCTAATAGCCAGCCATCTATCTATTTCCTAAGCAAGAACTGTCAAATAAACAATGAGAAGGCAAAGTAAAACAAAATAAAGTATTTTCCTGACTCCCCAGTGTATATACACCCATACACAGTTTTTAGCCCCCTTCTCTGCTTTATCAATTTCAATATAGCAAAAGTGCTCTATATGTTCCAATGTATTCTTTATTATTCATAAGATCACCAGATTTTGTGTTTATGTTCACAACTGTATCTCCAATGTCTAGAATAGAACCTAACATAGAAATAAAATGAAATAAATATTTGTTTACTCTATCAGATAACAGCAACAAAATTATTTTCCATACCAGTTAATAAATTGTCTCTGATTAAATAAATTCACCAAGAGAATGTAAGCCTCAGAGTAAAAACCTTTATATTCTGGAATTTGTGGGACCACACATCATGCTTTGCTTCTCCTTTTTTATTCTAAAAAAAGGATTTCATTTGTCGAGTTATTTCCCATTCTGATTTGCTATTGCATCATTCATATATACAAACAAACAAGCATTAACAAATATTTGAGTAGAACCTGCCATATTAAAAAAAAAGATGAAGATAAGTCTCTTCAAAAGTAACAAAGAATATTGAAAGAACAGAAGATAAATTTTTTATGTTTTCAGGTTTTTTTGCAGAGAAATTAGAAAAATATAGAGTATCCTTAAAACAAAAATGCAGTACTACCAAAAAGCACAGAAAAAAAGAAGAGTTCTTAGAAATTTAAGTACAATTTTCAATATAATTGTAATTATATGCATAGAAGCCTGAGTAGTAAACTTGGAAATATTTTCCAAAATTGAACAAATATCAAGGGGATTAAAAATAAAAAAGGAGTGATAATAAAAAAGAACATTAATTCAGGATGCTAAAAATGGGATTTATGGGAGTTTCAGAAAGAGAGAACAGAAAAAAAGATAAGAAATTTATCATAGAAACAATATGAGAGTATTTTTAAAGTGGAATGGACATATGTATGTGAAAATTGAAAATTTTACCAAGTTCCAAGCAAGGGAAATGGTATAAGACCCATATTTCACACTTGAACACATGTTGAAAATTTTGTCCATACTGAGGAAAACAAAGGAGATCCAAAAAATAAAAACAAAATAAAGACAGAGATCTGGTATTTGATACTTTGGTTATTAGAACACAATCAGTACACCCCCTTACAATTTTGAGGGAATTAGGTATGCAAGTCAAATTATCAATGTGTAAGCAATGTGATAACATTTACTGATATGCAAAATCTCAGAAATTTTACTTAACAGAGAAATTTGCTCAGAAAGTCATAGGAAGAAGAATGTAAATAAAATAAAATAAAATAAAATAAAATAAAATAAAATAAAATAAAATAAAATAAAATAAAATAAAATAAAATAAAGTAAAATAAAATAAATGAAACAATAGTTAATAATAATAATAATAATAATAACAACAATAATTGATCCAGGAAACAACTGAGTTCTGACACATGGGTAAGCGAGGGCCCACAATGTAATCTGCACAGCTGGACTTGAGAGTATTATATCCAGACATGTTGAAAGCATCTTCAGGAGGGGAGTCTTGAGAAAAAAAAAAAAAAAAGGCATTCCATAAGCCACAGGGTATGCTTGAGAATTTTGATGAAATTTTGGTTATGATTAAAAGACAAGGCAGGGGCGCCTGTGTGGCTCAGTCGGTTGAGCATCCTACTCAGGATTTTGGCTCAGACTGTGATCCCAGGGCTGAGCTGGGCTCTGTGCTGATAGCATGGATGATTGGGATTCTGTCTCCCTCTTTCTGCTCCCTACCTCCTGCTGTGCATGTTTGATCTCTCTCTCTCTCTCTCTCTCTCTCTCTCTCAAAATCAACAAAGAAACATTAAAGAAAAAAAGTACAATGCAAAGATTAAAAAGAAAGTCAATCAATATGCTAGAAAATAAAACTACACAAAAAATGATTTTAGTGATCTACTTGACTAAGTGAACAATATTAACAGATTTATAAAAATATGCATAAGTAATTATTGCTTTTCTTCCCTTAAAGTAAAGTCAAACTACAGATGAAGTATAAAATATTTCACTGTGGCACAGAACAGAATGTAAATATGATTGACTTTAAAATATGAAAATAAATATACAATTTTAAGAGCTTGGAAGGTTAAAAAGGGTGCAAGGAGGAGAAGTTATAAGAAGAATAAAATTATAATTTCTTCATATTAAAAAGTGGGGACTCAAGAACTGCCATTATGGATGAAGGAACCAGATGTAAAGCTATACATGCATTACTGAAAGTTACATACTGTATTGTTAATTGTGTTATCTGCTATAACAGAAATCCAAAATGTCTTGGCTTAACAATATTGACAGTTTTCATTTTCTCTTTCTCTCATTTTCAGTAAGTCCTGAGGATAATGGTCCAAGTGGATGCAGATTATCATTGGTGTTCCAGGCCCTTCTCTGTGTTATGCCCTTTGTAGGGCTTGAGTGTCATCCTAAGACTACGAGACTACTTCATGGCTTGCCAGCCATATGGAGATCACCAACTCTAGCAATCATTTGAGCAGGAAAAAGAGGAAATAATAAGAGCAAAAATAGACAGCTGCTTTATAGGTAAGTCACCATCATTTAAATAACCACCTAAATTTCCATTCCACGACTTGTACTTACATTTCATTATCCCCCACCCAACTAAAAATTCATTATTTTTGTCTGGGAATATTACTACTGCAGTTTAATTTTGCTTATTTTGTTTTAGTTTTATAGAAGAAGGGAAAGTGGTATTGGGTATAAAATTTGTCATTTCATCTATATAGTGATAATCAATATAATAAGTAAAACTAGGATTTTAATGACATTGGGCAAGTGATCTAAACTCACTCATCATTGTGGGAAGTCACGACTCATGAAGCAAATAGGTCAGTTTACATTAATGCAGGCCATTGTTTGAGGACCATGATTCATTTTACTAGAAGAATTAAAATTGTAACCAGATATTCAAAACAGTTCACAACTTGCCCTTCAGGAAACCATCAAAACGATTACCATGACCAATCAAAATTATGCCAGCTGAAATTAGCATGTACCAGAGCAACATCAGTTTGGAGAAACTTATGATCAGTGATAGTTCTACTACACTGTTACCTTTAAAAACTAGTAGAGAAATAAGCATCGAATTAGGAATCAAAAGAACCTAGATTCATTGCCACTCCCTTCAACTAAGGTTTCTCAAATTGAGCACTGTTGACGTTTTGTGCCATATAATTGATGGCTTGTTGGAGGGAGCTGTGCATTGTTGGTTGTTTAGCAGCGTCCTGGGCCTCTACCTGCTATATTCCAGTGTCATTTCCCTCTAGTTGTAACAAAAATGTCTCCAAAGATTGCTAAGTGTCTCCTGGAAGTTGAGAACCACCACTCCACCTCTCAGCTATGAAAATAGAGATAAATTAGTAAACCCCTGTGGGGTTAATTTGCTTATTTGTAGAAGAGGACCAGTAGTACCTACTGGACAGGGTAGCTCTGAGGACTAATAAATAATGTAAATAACAACAAAAAATGTAAATAGAAAAATGATTGCCTCTGAGGCACAAGATCGGAGACAGATGTAGGGAGAAAACTTGTCACTTATCATTATAAGTTGATTATTGCACTATTTGACTTTGCTTTACTAATATTATGAAGTAATTTAATTAAAAAGGGACCGTTTTAGTGATTTTCCCCCATAACTCTAAACCACTACCTACACACAGTAGGATTTTGTGGGGGATATCACTGATATCATAGATGAGCTTAGGGGAAATCACAATCTATAATATCAAAACTTTTGAAATATAAAACATTTTTCAAGAACGAAGTGTGACTCTCCATATATTCAAGACTTTTTTTAAGGCCAAGGAAAGTTGAATAACTTAAGTTTATTCTTTTATTTTTTGATCTAATTTTAGACATTTTATATTATTGATGATGATATAAAAAAACCTATTATCACAATATGTAGGTGCATTGCAATTATACATAGTACCAATGTTAATGGTCATGTCAATTTTATCCAAATAATGTTAAATGGTATTAATCACAGTGGATACTTACACCTGACTTTTGTAGTAATGCCTCTTCTCCTACCCCAATGAAAAGAACTTTTACTCAAAATAAGTATTTTCTTTTATGGAAAGATCGACTCCCTCTGCACCCCCAACACCTTTCCCATCTCCACTGCCATCACTACACAGTTACTACATTATTTTTCATTAAAAATAAATATTCAGGGAACCTGTGTAGTTCAGTCGATTGAATGTCTGACTTCAGCTCAGGTCATAATCTCATGGTTCATGAGTTTAAGACTTGTGTCGGCTTCTGACAGCTCAGAACATGGAGCCTACTTCAGATTCTGTGTATCCCTCTCTTTCTGCCCTTCCCCTGCTCACACTCTGTCTCTCTCTCAAAAATAAACATTTTTAAAAATTTTTTTAAAAATTTAATAAATATTCGTTTTTTAGGGTTTTTTCGGTCAGCTATTTAATTACTATTGCTTTGCTTATGGTCTGTTAACATAGTACATTTCTGTAAACACACACACACACACAAATGCATGGAAATAGCTTTTCTTTCTTTCTGTTTCAGTAATTAAAACAGTTAAATTGTATGAAAGTTATCTTTTCGTTAAAATATGAAATGAAATTTACCCAAGTATGGTTCTTTTTGTGAATTGTTTCTTTGAGGTTTTCTCACAGCCTTTTGTTTGGAGTGCCAGGGGATATTTATATCTTCTCGGTCAACTTTGAGCAGCAGACTTAAATTAGGTATGTCTTATTCTCTCAAACTTCCTCTATACCTGTTTTTTCTGTAGGTTTCCCTGTCTTCGATAGTTGTTTAAGATAAATGGCCTGGTCTCATCTTCAGCCCCTTTTTCCTCTTCACTTAGATGTGGTGGAAACAAACCTACTCAGTAGCTTCTTTTAACGCCAGTCTGATGGCACACCTGCTTCTGTTACCCCAGATTAAGGTATTTATGAGGAACCTTCAAAATTATTTCACTTCTAGAATGTTGCATTACTTTGGAATTATGGAAGATCCAAGTCAAATCATGCTGCCTATCATTCAACAAATAGAGATTGAGAGTCCCCTGTGTGCCAAGAAATTCACAATAGTGAGCTGAACTCAACAGCCTATTCCTTGCCTTCATGGAGGTTAAAGATGCTTTTAATTTCTGTGTTACATTTTATCATCTCTGCCAGGCAGTAGTTTTCAGAGCCTATTGTGTACAACTGTAACCACTTCTTAATTTTTTTAAGTTTATTTGTTTATTTTGAGAAAAAGGGGGGAGGGACAAAGAGAGGGAGAGAGAGAGAGAGAATCCCAAGCACAAATTCCAATCTTAAGGGAGTAGAGCGTGATGCAGTCCTCGAACTCATGAACCTTGAGATCATGACCTGCACCAAAACCAAGAGTTTGACGCTTAACCCACTGAGCCACCCAGGTGCCCCCTTTTTATAATTTTTTAAGTTAATTTATTTTGAGAGAGAGAATGAGCAGGGGATGGGGCAGAGAGAAAGGGAGAGAGAAACTGTGACCATTTTTAATACAGTACAGGTGATTTATTTGTTTGATTTTATTTTTTACCCATTTCATTGCTTCCTAAAGTTTCTCCTCACCATATTTCTGAACTTGTCTCACCTTGACCCTTCAGAGAGCATGTTCTTTTATACCTACTTAGTTATGTGACAACTTCTTCTGTTCAGTGGTTTGCAAGTACTTTTGGAACCTGGTTCATTTCCTTCCTCAGTCTTTTGATTTCTTTTTGGCACTAGTTTCATTCTTTTTGTGTAAATTCCTCAGATAGCCTTCACGAATGAGTTTTGTATACTGCAGACTGTGCTGGATTTTGTTGAGCCAGAAGATCAGACAGCTCTCATGGAATTTCTTTCATGCAGCACTCCCCGATTTACAGACCTCTATACGGAGGAGCCTCCACATTCATTTTGTATTTTGGTCCATGCAGTAAGTAGTTCCTGGAATAAACTGTGACATGCATAATTACCTACATATTCATTAAAAATTCCAGACACTATATGACTTAGACTAGTTTGTGTCTTTGTTGAGAGTTTTGAAAGATAAATTCTGAACAGCAAAGAAGTATGATTCACCATTTATTCTATTTGTTTTGAATTAGGTCAGGCACTGTAGTGTTGTACTCTGATTTTTCCATATTGTGATATCCCAGACTATATGCTTTAATATTCATTTAATATAGTATATTTTGTAAACACAGTGAATAGTATTGAAAATGTTATATTTGATGTTCTTGAAATTTCATAATGGACTCTGAACCAAAGATTTGTTGATTTAACAGATATAAATATGTGGGAGAAAACTTTCATTTTATGTAAGAAAGAGGTACCCATTATTTTAAGATAATTCATGTGATTTTTATGCATTTTAAAAGGGTGCAGGTAACTGTAGACATGGTTATTTTAAGGAAAGATTTTGATTTCAGCTGTCTATTACCCACACTCAGAATGCACCAAGGTCTGGCTACCTTTGAATGCCCAGCACTAGGACACTTTACTACAGATCAAAGTCAGAGTCTAAATTTTTAAAGCAACTTGCTAAGTATGCAGCCTAATGAACTCTGTTGTTGTTTCATGCCTATAAATTTTTACTGCTATTTCACTGACACCACATTCTGCTCTTTCTTGATTTATTAATTTCTATCTATTCCAATTTCTTTCACCAAATCACCTTAATTGACTACCATGCCACTATGGGAAAAGCATGTACTTACCTTTCCAAAAGTTCTCCTTCTGAGTTCTGATTTTATTATACTGCTATTATAGTCTGAACAGTGTATACCTAATTCGTATATGTGTTTAAATTAGTATGTATATTTTCCCAGAGGAACACTGTTAATATAACATCTTGCTGAGTTTGTTTTATGTGCACAGGTTTCAAAATGTATTTTATAACTCATCTTGTTTATACTATGTGGGTACTTTGAATTTCTTCACATGGTTTGGTATATATTTTTTCTAACTGTTTGGTCTTGTTATGCAATAAATTAATGTTAAAAGGCAAAAAAAAAAAAAAAGGCGGGGGAAAGGGAAAGAGCTTGTCTGGAAAAGGAAAAACAATAAACCTTATTTAGGCAATTCTTCCCCTGTCAGTGTCTATTAAAGCTCTGTGCTTCTATTGAAAGGGTTTCTTCTCTGTGCCCCTTTCACCAGTAACCTTTTCAGTCTTCATCATTTCCTTAAAGAATATTTCCCCTTGTCCCTTGCTGTCCTGTTGAAATTTTGATTATAAAGATGGCATTTCCGTTTACTCTCATAACCAATTAGCCAACAACAACAAAAAATATACATTTCACTGGATTTTGCATTATAAAAAGAAATTCTGGGTGTTGCAGCATCCCACTAACACCTGTCAAGTCAAGAGTAATTTATTGAGCTTTTTTTTTCTATTTCTAACTCTGCTCCTGAGTACTCTGTGGAATACCAAAAATATACAGAAGAGAAACTCCTGCTCTAAAATAGTTTGTGTGCTAGTATTGAAAGTATGGCATACATACAATGCACAGTTAAAGAATAATTAAGAAATGGGTTAACAAATTAATGATATTCTGGTAGAGATTCCTAGGAAACAGAATTATCAATGTGGAAATATCAGGGAAAGGTAAACATAACAAACCACCAAATGCTCGTAATTTTTCCCATGTGAAAAACAAGTTCAATGAATAATATTTTATTAATCCTAAATTATCAAGAGTAAAAGGCATGGTAATTTCAGATTTATTAAAAAGTAAAAGAGTGTGCATATTAAGAGTTGATGATAAAAAAGAGTTGATGAGATAAAAGAGTTGATGAAATATTTTGTATTAATATTTGTGTTGTAATATTTGTAAATGTGTCTTTTTGGTGTATTAATGAGTCAGTGTAGCCCATGGTCTTAAAGTTTAATTTGGCACATCAATGTGTCTAAAACACTCCACTTTGATATATTTTAACCTCTTTCGCTCCCACGTATGATTTATGCAATCATGGTGGCTTCTCTTTCAAATACATCCCCATGTTATCACATTTTACAGCTTCTAACACAGCCACATTTGACCAAACCATCATCATTGGGCTGCTACAGTGGCCCTGTAATTGCTCTCAGTTTTCAAACATCCTAAGCCAAAATCTGTCTACCAGGACATAGCCAAAGTGACCTTCTTAAAACCCAAAATAAGTAAGTTGCTTTGCCACCTAAATGCCTGCAAGGTTTCTCACTCTGCTCATCATAAGCTCCAAACTATTTACAATATCCCACCTTTATTGCCCCTGCCTCCCTTTCTGTTTTCATCCCAGGGTGCTCTTCTCCTCACTCATTACTCCCTAGCTACAGTGAGATGCATGTTGTCCACTGAATGCCCTGACCACTAATAGCCTTTACATCTTTACAGTCCAACAACTGCTGTTTTCCCTGTGTAAACACATCTCTCAGCAGAGCAGTGGTTATGAATATGGACTCTGAAGTCTGATGCCCTGGTTAAAGGCCTAGTTTTGACACTTACTAGTTGCACGACTATGAGAGTAACACCTAATTCCTGATACTCTCAGTCTATTTCAAAAATGAAGCTAATGTTTATACCCATTTCTGAGAGATGTGATGAGGGTTAAATGATATTATTTGTGTAATGTGCTTATTAGAAAGTGGTGAAGTGAAAAAAGTGGCTACATGGAGTGTGTCATTGTTACCTTATTTATTGTCATATCTCTTCTTAAATATCATCTCTATAAGTCATTCTCTACTTTTTATAAAATAGACACCCTCTACTTCTTCTATTTCCTTAACTTGCTTAATTTCTTTTCTTGTAACATTACAAGTATCAAAAATTATAATATTTTCTTACTTGCCTGCTTGTGTATTATCTGTTTTCATTTCCAAAATGTTTTATGAGCACATGGCCTTTGACATTCTTATTCAACTAGTTAAGGGAGAATTGTCTAAAACATAGTAAGTATATACTAAATATTTGTAAATAGAAGAGGGTAAATTGGAGTTCTAAAATATAGCTTTAAATATGCTAGTGATTTTTTGTTGTCTAGCCAGTATTCCGCCAAGCACTGACCTTGTGAGATGTACAAAGAATCACAAAATGCCATAATCCAGGTTATATTTTCTCTGCACTGATTAAATCCCATTCTTCCAAAAGAGCTGGTGAACCAATGAAGATCTTTTTGTTTACATGATGTGATATGAAGCAACCTGAAAGTTCTACCTCAACCATATTACTACTAGGCTTAAAATACCCACTGTTTGCTTGATGCTTCATCTCTAAAAAGTCACTACAGGTTAAGTAAGGTCTGTGTTGCTTATGGGAAGAGCCCCACAGATGCTTTAAAAATAATTTTAATGTTTATTTATTTTTGAGAGAGACAGAGGGAGAGCAGGGGAAGGCAAAGGGAGACACAAAATATGAAGCAGGCTCCAGGTTCTGAGCTCTCAGCACAGAGCATGACACGGGACTCGAACTCATGAACTGTGAGATCATGACCTGTGCCGAAGTTGGATGCCCAACCAACTGAGCCACCGAGGTGTCCAACAGATGCTTTTAGAAGGAATAATCTGTGGAGTTGGCACGCTAAATATGATGAACATAATATTTGAAATAATTAAGGAAAATATGAAACATTATACAAGGGCAGGCCCTAAAGAAATACTTGGATTTGTCTGGATATTTAAAATATAAAAAAATTCAAACTGAAGTTTTTTAGTGATGGTGCCTTAAACAGTCTAATGCTTACATCTCTCACTGTGCATAATAATGTCAAACCTGTACCTGACTGTTTCAATAATAATTTATGGTTTTAATCCAACTTCTTCACAAACAGAATTTTCCAGTATTCATTAATTATAAAAGAAAAACAAAAAAGCTAACCACTGAGTATAGATTTTGCATTACACATTCTGTTCATGTTGCCTGCCATCACTTACTATGCTGGACATGTCTCTCTGGACTCTGCTGTGTATTAGAACATGTAGAATATTTGGAATTGAATCTCTACTTTGTCAAATGTAATTTAGAGTTTGTTTGTGGGGTCTCATTTCAAGAGTCTAATTAGAGATGGTTCTGAAAAATAAAATAAGCTCCAGCTAAAGACATGAGTGATTTGTGGCTGAGTACCACAGCCATTATTCATGGGTTTGCTGGTGTTTGAGTTGTTACCTTGTCATGAATTTTTATTTTTATTTTTAATGTGCTCTTAATTGAAATAATTTCCTTCTCTCGTAAATACCCACTTAGATGGCAAATAATTTTCCCAAGATACGGAAAATATTTGAAGTAACCTTAAAGTTGATAAATCTGATTTCATTATGGCTGCGTAGCTCAGTTATTGAGTTAATGAAGCCAGCATGATCCAGTGAACACAGAAACTCCTTGACATGACACAGTCATTGGCTGACTCTCGTGGTCTACTAAAATTGATCAACTGTTTATTTGGTGTTGAGAGAAATGAGATAAGAGTTTATGGATGGGCTTGTGCAATTTAAAGCACTCATGAGTAGATAGAGGATGAGATATGAGACAGAGTATATCACAGGTCCTCTTCATTTGGTGTTAGTGTTTCCAAATAGGTGTATCAGCGAACACTTCAATGGTCCAGAGAATGTAGGTCCTCACAGGTTGATACTCTCTCCTTTCATCTGAAGGAACTGAATTACACAGTCCTCAAGGGGGGGGGGGGGGGGGGGGAAGCTCACTGCTTTCTTGAGCTTCTAAAAACATATTTTTTTTTAATTTTTTTAATGTTTATTTATTTTTGAGAGAGAGAGAGAGAGAGAGAGAGAGAGCGAGAGCGTGAGCAGGGGAGGGACAGAGAGAGAGGGAGACAGAATCTAAAGCAGGCTTCAGGCTCTGAGCTGTCAGCACAGAGCCCAATGCGGGGCTTGAACCCGTGAACCGTGAGATCTGACCTGAGCTGAAGTTAGAGTCTTAACCAACTGAGCTATCCAGGGGCCCTAAGAACATCTTCTTAATTAGGGATGTACCACCCTGTGGACTCACCTAGCAAATACCTTGCCTTTGACGAGTTAACTTACTACTTAAAAATCAAAGCCAATGAGACCATACCTGTGTTATCCACGTCCACCTAACACTTCATTTCCACCTGAATGTGAGTTAGTTAGCTCAACTTTATGCCAAAGTCCAGTTTCTATTCTTCATCACACTCAAAGCTTCATAGCTTTCTTCAAAGCTTGAAAGTCTTCAAAGCTTGTCATACAAAAATATTAGATGTGAGAAGAGGGCATTTTCATTCTGGATCACAGAATGGATGAGAGGAAAATAAGAAGCATCATGGAACTAATGAGTTTTATCAATACACACCATTAAAAAAAATTATTTGCCAAAGAGAAATGCAAGTGGGAAATAAAAGGAATTGGAAAAAACTTTATGAGTTTCTGTAGCTTGCACTGAACTATGAAAAAAATGGACACGTTCTGAATAGCTGGGGGAAATTTAAATTAAGAAAGAGGGAATTCTACTAATTACTGAAGATGCTCATAACTGAGTTTTCTGAAGGTCCTGGAACAGTGATTCTCAGTTGGGGCAGACATGAGCATGGCCTCCATGTTTACTCAAGAACACTGTGAAAGTGAGCCACTGTTTTTGAAGTAATTGTGTCCTATCCTGCAGTTCAGGCAAGATAGAGAGGAAATATTAAGAATCACTAAGCAGGAGACCACGCTTTCTTTTGAAATCTACACTTACCAAACAAATAGTGGGTCACTGAGCAAAGATAATTTTTAGAAAAAAATCATTAACCCACTACCTTTTACTGGTCAGTAATAGCTGTGGATTTAATTCTCATTTTTCCAAACAATGAGAAGACTACAGCAGTACCTGAACACATAATGATGAGATTAATTCTGAGGTTATTTCCTTATAAACAGACTCTAGAACTCATAACATTACTTGAGAAGAAAATGCCAGTTAATATTATTATGTAATATTTGTGCCTCTTACTGTCTAACTACACATGTCAAGTTGCTATTATCCCTTTCTTCTCTTACACTTTCTACCTTTTCTTCCTTATGAATTATTCTATGTTTTTCCTTAAAGATGACCAAAACACTCTCACCTACCTCCACATCCCTACCTTGGCCATAAAAGAAATAGAAATAAAAGTGGTAGTGTATGAGGACAGAAACCTGCTTCTAAGTTTTGTTGTATGCTAACCCATACGCTCTAGCCAACAGACTAGCCACCCTCAGTTGTTAAACTGAGAGCCACATGACAATAAGAAATAGAATTTCAGATGCATAAGGTGAGCTGGGAATAAGTTGGCAAAAGGAGGCAAAGGGACAGAAGCTTAAAGAGAAATTGGTATTTCCCAAATTAAATAAGAGGAGTCTAGAAAAAGATTATTTCTGGGTCTTACACTGCCTTCGGTGGCAAGAAACAGTTAATGCTTATTTTAGAAATAAACTCCTAAAGGGATGTGCCCTTGTCTGGGAGATAAATAACTATCTTGAAGTATGTGCCTGAATTATCTTTGCCCTGCATCTCAGTGGGGTTACCAAGGTATCTACTAGCTTGAATTTACTTCTTATTTCAAGTTTCCTTTTGTCAGTTGACCAACTTAACCAGTTTTCTTATGTTTCTTTTCTGTCTGCCGTCCCTGTCACTTCCATTCACAAGTATAATACTGAGACTGATCCTGCCATTTGGTAGCTTTTAAGACCATGTTTTAATGAAAGTAAAGAGAAAACTGCTGTAAATAAGTAACCTCAACAATACAGTGAGTTCAAAAACAGTTATTTCTGTTTTACAACTTCAAAAACCTGTCCTAATCCTAATCATAATCCAGGAATTCAGTTTTTATTCATTTTGAAACTCTGCTCTCCCCAAGGCTGTTGCATCCCATGGGAAAGGAAGGAGGATGAGCCAGGCCACATTCACACCTTATATATTGATGATGAGTCAGAAGTTACAAATATCACATCAGCTTGCATCCCTTAAGACAACATTTAGTCAGATATCCAAATCCAAAATACAAGGGAGGTCAAGGAAATATTGTCTTTTCCTGGGAAGTCATGCTTCTAGCTAGAATTCTGTTGCTATAGATTAAGGGTAGAACAGATTTCCTTGGGCAGTCAGCAGTCTTTACCACATGTTTATTTTTGTAAATCTGTTTATGTTAATGATTTTCTAAAATTCACTACATATATGCAGTAGTTATGTATTGCTACATTTAAAAAAATCCCAAAACATAATGGCTTAAAACAAAACATTTATATATATATATATATATATATATATTTTTTTTTTTTTCATTTTTGAGAGACAGAGAGCGACAGAGCACCAGGAAAGGAGGGGCAGAGAAAGAGAGGGAGACAGAGAATCAGAAGCAGGCTCCAGGCTGTGTGCTGTCAGCACAGAGCCTGACTCAGGGCTTGAACTCATGAACTGTGAAATGGTGATCTGAGCCAAAGTCAGACGCTTAACCGACTGAGCCACCTGGGTGCCCCCAAACAACAAAACTTTTTAACAGTTTCCGAGCATCAGAATTCCAGGTCCTAGCCGGCTCTGGCTCAAGGCTTCTCATGAGGTTACAATCAGGCTGTTGGCTGGAGCTGTGTAATTTACCTAAAGCCTTTCCTCAGGTAGCATGAGTCTAAGATGGTGCACACACATGGCAGTTAGAGTCCCCAGTTCCTCACCTGCTGTAGACTAGAAGTCTCAGTTCCTCTCCACATGGGCCTTTCCATAGAGTTCACGAAACTGCCTGAGTGTCCTATGATATGGAAGCTGCCTTTGTCAAAGTAAGAGAGAAAGGCTGGAAGGAAGAGGGAAGGGGAGGAAAGTCAGGAGAGAGGAGAAAAAGGAGAAGAGGAAGAAGAAGGAGGAGAAGAGGAGGTAAGGGAGGAGAAGGAGAGGGAAGATGATGTAGAGCAGGTGAAAGAGGGAAGAAGTGGAAAAGGAAGTGAGAAAGTCTAAGATGAAAGCTATAGACTTTTAAACCCAATCTCAGAAGAGACACTCTCGCTTCTGCCCTATGCTGCTGGTCACACAGATCATCCCTGTGTAGTAGGGTACAAGGTGAGAAGGGACTGTACAAGAGTATGAGTAGCAGGAGGTGTCATTACTGGGAGCCATTTTAGAGGCTGGCTACTGCATCTCTCAATGTTTTGATCTTTCTCTGTGTAGTCTATAATGAGAGATTCATTAAGTAGTGTTTTAAATATAAGATATTCAAAGTAGGGTAAGATTTCTAAAAAAACCCAAATATTAGTGTTCAGATAATGTTTTTAACGGAGAAGAAACCAGAATATTGGGTCAGTTTACCACAGCTAGTGGAACAATCATAGTCTTTTGCTACCAGTGAAATACATATTCCTCAATAATGCCTCATATTTCCTGATTTCATTCTTCCTTCAAATGCTAAATATCATTTCTCTAACCTTTTTGGGTTCAGTGACTGAGATACAATAAATTAATTTGTTCTAAGTTATTAATGGGTTCCTTTCCTTAAAAACAAAACAAAACAATTATTTTCATGCGAAGTAGTTATTTTTAAAGAGCTTTAAAATCTTTAACCAAAATCCATACAAAGGGTATATCAAGTGATTTTTTATGTTATGTTATTTACTTATTTATTTTAATTTATAGTTTATTATGTTTCCTTTCAGTGGCAGAAAGATCCTTTGGCACCTTGCATATCACACAAATCTGCCCAGATTAATATCAGCTTTGTCATTTGTCTCATTTGTGATAGAGGGTAATGAGGTTTCACTGGAACGTGAATTATACTGTCTTTAATCAGGACATAACAGGTAATATTGTTTTAAGATACAAAACAGTACTGGAAATCAGCAGGCTTGATTCTAGTCCTGACTATACCATGAAGTAACAGGGGATTCAAGGGATAAGTCATTTAACTTTTGGTGGCCTCAGTTTCCTCATTTTTAATTAAGGACTTTAGTGTAACCATTCCTTAAGATGACTTCTAGACCTTAATTCTTTTCAATGATTATAATTTTTGGCCACTGAACTTCCATTTTATCAATGTCAAAATATGGCAAGAGATAGTTGTGTTATATGGATGAATACAATAATGTTGACAAAGTCACATAGAAATTATTTCTCAGTCCCGGATTATGCAAAACCCTGTACTCTCCACAGCTCACCATTTTCATTTGCAAAGTAAGGATTGATCTTTAATCCTTTTCTGACCAACTTGATAGGTGGACTTACAAGGAACTAATAAAACTGAGTCTGAATAAAGTTCAAGTACTGAATGATTAACAGTGAACTGGGAAAAATACAGGCCTAGTGGGGGCAGGCCATTTAATGCTCTAAATAAAAATCCGAGAGAAGTATTATCTATTTCCTCTTTTCTCAAGTTTACAGACCTCTGTCTACATTGTAGCAGAGTCTGAGAAAGTTGAAAAAAGTACTTGCAGGATTTTTCCTGCTTAATCTTGTTTCCAAATACTTAATATTGAACTTGACCTTAACATAGAAAGTATTAAAACCAGATTTAGCTCACATTGAAGAATATTTTTCAACCTGTCTCTTTTCTTTGCACTCACCTCTTCTCCATCTGCTCACACATTTTCTTCACACTTAGTGTGGCTGCGTTTTTTTCCTAAAGCCACTGTACTAGTAATGGTCTTTCTAAAACCCTGTATCCCATCTAACTCTCCACTGTTTTTGAATTTGTAATCTCAAGCCATTTACCTCTGCCCTCATCATCCTGGTTACTATTCTTTAATTTCTTCATCACTTCTGTTGCAATTTATTTACACTTGTAATTTCATTACATGAGTTGTTAAAGTTCTTCAGGGCACTTGTTTATATTGAAGATCTAATTATGCTGTGTGGCACAGGTTGCCCATTCAGACTCAAGTGCTCTTATGGCACTTGCCACTTTATCCTCTGTTAGAGGACTGATATTGTTTCAAGATTACATCTTAGAGACTTTATAAATTATTCTGAGAAGGGTGATGGACAGCAGATCAGGAGACCTGGGTTCTATCCCAGGTTTTACCAACACAGATCACTTTGGTGTATTTCTTTCAAGTTCACTCCAACAACACTTACTGAATACATATAACGAGCTAGGCTCTGTACTTAAAGTTCGGGATATAAAGATAAATGACTGTTCCCTGACCTATGGACACACATGTAAAGACAGGATGGAAACAGAATGCAAAAGAACAATGATGGAGTCTTGTTCTAAGGACCACAGTAGCACAAGAAAAGTACAGATATAGTCTAACTATAGAGTAGAAAGCTCTCAAAGAGTAGGTCACAAATGACCTGAGATATCATTTGTAGATGAGCAGCAATTTGTCAAGCAAAAGGAAAGAAAGAGATAAGATAGGGTAACATATGCAGGAATTAGAACAAGTTGTAATTTCTTGTCAGGATGAATAAAAAATACAGATTGCTGAGTCCTCCTCCTGCAATCAACTCCACCGAAACTAGAGAGGAAAAAGAGAAGCATGAACTTTAGAAACTATACAGAAAAAAAAAGGCAGATGGGTATCTTGACTTAGTATGTGTTCTTGAAGTGAAATAGGGAAAGATGTCTGCAGCTGAGATCTAGGGGAAACAGTAGAAACTCTCCATCCTTTTGGGGGGAGAGTTTTTAAGTTCAGCTCTTACCACCTCCTGGAGTTGCTGGAGAAGAGTCAGCACAGGCTGTTCTTTCACACAGAAATCATTAGCCAGGGCAGTCCTTTGGATTGGGGTGGAATTAGAGTCTCTCAAGCCTTACTAAGATGAGGAGGTGATGTCAGCTGCTCAGGATGGCCTTTCTACTCCCTCCCTTCCAAGCACACAAGTCTATGTCAAGAAAGCCTTCAGATTTTCAGAAGGTCCAGGTAGATTACAACCTACTTACCTCCTTATAATTTGCTATTTCCTGATAGTGAAAAGGTGAGCCCCTGACTAGAGCTTTTCTTCCATACTTGTGCCTGAGATTCTCTGCCTTAAAGTTCATCTCATTATCTTTTCACTCACCTAGAAGGACCCAGATTGATGTGTGAATTTTTGCACCTCCCCACCACACATTAGAAGACATAGGAATGACACAGAGAAGTTAACGTCTTCCCGTAAGGTCACAAGGCTGGACAGTGACAGTGCTGGGCAATGGACCAGGGAATCCGATTCCAAGGCCCATGTTATTATACATGTATTACACATATTAACATATGCAGCCTTCTGCGTATGGAGAAAGCAGGCACATGTAAAAGCTTCTTATATATGTACATTAAAGCACAGCCTCAGAGAGATGACTTCTTAAGCTATCTGTTAACCACTTGGGCATATTTGAACATCACAGCATTTATTCGTGGCAGGGGTCTATGGGAACTTCTCTACTGCAATCCAGGAGAAGGAATTAAGTAGCTACTACAACAGGGGAGACACTTGGCCTCTGAGTTTGGACATCACTTTTTGAAGAAAATCAGCCGTATATTAAATTCTCAGGGAAAGAATAATAAGGAAGGAATTAAGCCTTCTAAAGAGTCCATGCACTTAAACTTATTCCAGAAGCATCAAGGAAACACAAGGTTGAATGTAACAAGCTGCAATGCTTACCATCCTCTCTTTTATATAAATCAGGGAATTCAGGATAATATACTGACATTAGGGATGGTGTTCTCAGAATGAAACATGGATTAGGTATGAAAACAGAAGGTAATTTGGAGCGTATGGCAAACCAATATCCAGTTCCACAGTGAAGCAGTCTTTATAAACAGGAAATCATCTAAAATACCAAATCCCTCCTGACTCCATAGGAGGGCACAAAGGGTCTAAGAAGAGAGGAAGAGGGATTAGGAGGTTTTACATAAACACTTGAGGCAATGGGATGCAGGAGAAAGCATTCTAAAGGAAATTTGCTGCTGAATCTGTAGGTATGAAAATAGCCATTTTGAAGCAGAGCTTGTCCAAGCCTGTGTCAATCAAATTTTTCCTGGCCAGCTGCCTAGGGACTGTGTGCCAGGTTCATGGATTGTTTAAGACAGTCCTAACCTTTAAGTCATGAGTCAAAGGAAGCAGGAAAACCTCTATAAACAATCTCAGAAGATGAAAATACAAGATATTGTAACTAAATGTAGATTTTGTCAAAGAGGAAAGTGTCCCACATCCGCCCTTGACTTAAAGTAATAATTGTTGAAGAAAAATGGAGTTGTAGCCTCAGGTTGAGATGCCTGATATCCAAATGTGTGGGCACAAGAGCCTGTGTGTTTGATTCACAGTTTTTCTGTGATCCAGACCATTTCCCTGCTATTAATCTGAAGTTAACATACAACTCACAACCTCTGCTGCAGGCATAACTTACCTTGTTTGTTGTTAGTTCTTTTTCTCTAAGAAATCAAAGCAGGTCCAGAGGTTTCCTCACTTCAGTGCTTCAGGCGTTCCTGGAGCTCTCACCAGGTATTTGTGCTAAACTCCATCCCCACTAAATATGACTCTCCCTTTCCCTTCGATCATCCCACCCCTTAGTTTCTGGTCAGATGTTTTCTAAACTGCCCAATCTGAGTCACTTTTAGCACTCAACAAAGAAAGGGAAGATAGTTTGTAAATTGTGGCCACTGATTCCTCTTTTTGTTCACTATCATTGCAGTCCGCCCATGATTGGATGGATGTGATGGAGGTTAAAGGCAAAGGTCAGAATTCTTGCCCAACCAAGTTGCTTTAGTAAGGATTTCTCAGAAGCAGGCTGATTCTGTTGTGGGGGGTGGGGGGGAATGTGCTTTTTTTTTTTTTTTTTTTTTTTTTTTTTAACAAGGACTTCCCTGAACTGGGAAGTTTCTCAGCATTCAGCTCCATTCAGTCCAGCAATTATTGAGATTAGTGAACTTCTATCATATGTCAAATACCATGATAGCCACTTAAAGACTAAAAACATAAAAATAGCATACTGACTCTTCAAGTTATGATCTTCTAGTAAGGGAATGAGTGATGCAAATAATTATAAGATAAGGCATAATCCAATAAGTTCTGTAATATAGGAGAGATGTGGAGGCACTGAGGGAAACAGGCTTCTTTATACTGAGAAAATCTGGCAAAGATTTTAACAAAGATAGAAGAGAGGGAAGATTGGGTAGGGTAAGCAGAGAAAGAATGGGAGGTAAAGAACATTCCAAAAAGAGTGGAAATTATAAATACAAATACTGAAGTTTGTTCATGTGTGTTTGAGAAACAGAAAATAGTCCAAGTGATTGACTTAAGAAGGAAAATACAGAGAAATGACTGGGGGCCACCTGATGCGTTTACCCTTGTCCTATGGCCTTGAGCACCCCGGTTTGGAATTAAGTTTCTCAATTGGTCCAGTTTGTGTTTTAGTCTAGCTTCTGTGAGTTGTGCACCTGTCTAATGAAGTGGCCCTTGCTAAGTGATTCCTGGAGTCTTTTCTCACCTAAGGCTCATTGGATTATGCAAGTGTCATGGTGGATGGAGAACACTACAAGTTGTTTTCTTTGGGATCAATAGTTTTCTTGATGATCTTTTTGTTCAGAGTTGTTGACTGAGAAAGAAGTCTTAAGGTAGATCTATAGTCTGAGCTTAAGTTTTCATTTATGTGTGAACAATTATTTTGAGCAGTCACTTATCCAATACATATTTAACTGCTTCTACATACCAGGATATGTTCTAGGCAACAGTAGTAGAATCAGAGAGACAAATCTCCTGCCCTCTGAGGACTTGTATTGCATGCATTTGAAGAAAAAAATAGAATGATTATTGGATTTCAGCATAACTTCACTAAAATGTTATTTTTATGTAACCTTGTCTATAAATTCTCATAAGTTTAATATCTTGAATTATAAAATGTGTTTAATAAAACCTGATTAAAACATGAGGTTTTACTGAGTTTTATATTCACCATAGATGCAAAATATTTTGCATGCTATGGAGTGTTTTACAAGACTAAGTTATAATTCATAACAAGGTTACTCTAATTTTTCTGTTTTTCAGGACTTCTTACCCTGGCACACTATGGAAATACGATGCAAAGTATATATTAAATTCAGAAAGGTAATTATTTTTAATAAAGGGAAAAATGAAGAACTGTGAGGTAGAATCTCATGCAGGTGTCTAACATAGCATAGTGGGTTCTGAATTATTAATGTGATGAGAATCCAACTGTTATCTCACATGGTTCAGTCTGCGCCTTAAGGCAGTAGCAGAAAGGATAAGAGATTGAGAAAAAATAAGGAGGATAAATTTAGTATACTTGAAAGAGATTTAAGAAAAAATAAGAAGGATAAATTTAGTATACTTGGAGCCTAATTAAGTATGATGACTTGAGGGAGAAAAAAACTTAGGGTGGTTATGAGCCACTATGCTAATGGTAGCATCATTGATCAGTGTAGAGAATACAGGAAGAAAAGCAAACTTAGGGTTCAACAATATAATTTCAGCTCAAGCCACTTTGAGTGTTAAATGCCATATTAATATCTATTGTTACATAACATGATCCAAAATTTTAGCAACAACAAACAACAAATATTTGTTAATTCACACATTTTGTGAGGTTCAGGAATCTGGAAATGGCTTAGGAGAGTGATTCTGGCTCAGTCTGTCAGGAGTTTGCAGTAAAGCTGTGGGGCAGGTCTGTGCTTGAGTTCCAAGCTCCTTCATGAGGCCATTAACAGATAGCTTCAGTTCTCATCATGAAGACCTCTCTATAAGACTGCTCCTAACATGCTTTTCTTCAGGGAAAATGATCAGAGTAAGAGGAAGAGGAGAGATAACTCAAGAGAGAACCTACAAGATTTTTAAAAAAAATTTTTAAATGTTTGTTTATTTTTGAGAGAGAGAGTGAGACAGAGCGTGAGCAGGGGAGGGCCAGAGAGAGGGAGACACATAATCAGAAGCAGGCTGCAGGCTCTAAGCTGTCAGCACAGAGCCTGACGTGGGCCTTGAACCCACGGACTGTGAGATCATGACATGAGCTGAAGTTGGATGCCCAACAGACCGAGCCACCCAGGTGACCCAGAACCCACAAGAGTTTTTATAATCTTACTCTCAGAAATGACATGCCATCACTTCTGCTATAAGCTCTTGATAACAGAGACCAATCCTGAATATAGTGTTGAAGGGAACCACACAAGAATGAATAGATCAGGAAATAAGCATCATTTTAGACGCTGCCTACTGTAATTCAGTTAAGGATGTTCAGAAGACTGATAAATTAACAGATGAGATACTGTGAAGGGCAGGGAAGATCAGGGTTAGAGATGGAGATTTGAATATTTTTGGCATATGGGTGGCAATTAAAGCCCTGAGTTTAAATGAGATGGCCAAGTCAAAGATAGTAGACCAGTCACTCTCACAAGAGTGTATACAAGCCCCACTGCCCATTCCAAGTGAGCCAGAAGAGTGGGGGCGATGGCAGAATGCAATTTCTTCAAATCTTTATTATAGTTTTAAAAAGGCATTTCCAGAAATTCTGTCTGACCTTATCCCACCTACATAAGCTATCACCTTTGGGAATCTGTTATATTCACTTATTTGTCTACTTAACAAATATTTATGGAGAACCTAATACATATATTACGTATTGGCAAAAAAGTTGGTGTATAATAGAGACTTGAAATGTGTCATTAAGGAAGAGAAGATCATAAATAATGTCTCTCAATTGAAGAGCATTTGGGTTCAAGTAGAGACAGAGCAGCTCCGGAAAGAGACTAAAAAGTTTATGAAAACAAGAAGAAAAGTAGATTCTATAAGTCAAATAAGTAGAGAAGTTTATGAAGAAAAAATTGGTAATGAAATTTAGGCTAAAACTTAACAAATAACAAATAAGTAAGAGACAAGGAAGGAATAACAAAGAATTAACAAAAAACAAGGAACTAATCAAAATGAAAAATATCTTAAATGCATATAATGGAGATCATAAAAGACAACTGTTTTTAACATTCTCTTTTAACATTCTTGATAGTTTGATCATTGCATACATGAAACTTGTCTATCTTCATTCATTGTCCAAATGACACATCATCTTAGACCAAACCGGGTAGAATCTTGAAGCAGAGAGAGTCAAGTTTTAGTGTCCACCATTTCCTGTTAGTAGTGAGCTTGCTCTTTTTTTTTTAATCTTATTCACTCTTTTAGAATAAAATTTTATTAAATTTGACCCCTAGGAAAATTGCCTGTATGCAGTGCCTCCTCTACTGTAGAATATTCTTCCAAGAAAGAACATTCTCTTAATTTAAATAGATACATTCAGTAACAATTTACTATTTATTTTCTTTTATATTTCACAAACCTTGAATGTTAAATGCCACTAATTTGTTTACTTAACAAAGTTCTTAACTTTTCCCCTTGACTCTCTCTGACTCCCAGACCAATGCTGATCATTCTTGGAACCAAAGCCAGAGTAAGCCTAGTGAAAAGCAAAGTTAGATCATGGTTCTTCCTTTCAACAAACCTTACGCCTTTCTTAGGACTAACAGTCAATTTGAACTTTATCTCTTACTCTAGGATTTTGACTGTCTTTTTTTTTCCTATAATTTTTTAATGTTTACTATATTTTTGAGAGGGAGAGAGAGAGAGCTCGCGCAAGTGGGGAAGGGACAGAGAGAGAAGGAGACACAGAATCCAAAGCAGGCTCCAGGGTCTGAACTGTTAGCGCAGAGCCCGATGACGTGGGACTTGAACTCAAGAACCCTAAGATCATGACCTGAGCAGAAGTCCGCTGCTCATCCAACTGAGCCACACAGGTGCCCATGACTGTCTTTATAGTAACAGCATGTTTTAGCACCAGAGAAGAAAATCATCCTTCCTTGTGTATATAAGCAGCATGTTGACTTGTCCTTCAGAGAAGTGAACTGTATTTTACTACCAGCAGATATAGAGACTGATGGCTTCTGATTTATACAAATAAGCTATATCATATACATTAAACACAAGATATTGACCTCCATTTATCAATGTATTTTTAATGTTAAAAATATAGAGCTATGATCATTTTACTTCTTAATTCCTTTTACCATTCATAGTTTCTTCCTGTCATCAGTCATATTTATTCACATTAATAACACTTTGGTTTAATTAAAGCAGCCTACAATACTTTAAATAAGAACCTATTTTCAAAAGCACTTACTAGTATTTTTTGGGGGGAATAGAAGCTATTAATGTGCTAGAGGTAATAGGAAATATGGTGGCTAATACACAATATATAACCTTTAGTCTACATCTATTCCAATTAAAAAAAATAATTATTATATTGCATCATCCCACTAAGAATAGTGGTAATATTTTCCAGTGTCTTGATGTCAATAACAACTTACATACACATATTTTTATAAATAGATTTTGTAAAGCTATTCTGGTGCTCAAGTTGGACTAAAAGACCCTCCTCGGAAGTGATAACTGCAATTTCACCATAATGAATTCACTAACACTGTTATGTGAATTTGTTCATCACGTATTTCCCAGCATGACATCTGAGTAGGTTTGACTAGAAGGAAATTTACTTCAGA
Organism: Leopardus geoffroyi; assembly: GCF_018350155.1. Lineage (NCBI taxonomy): Eukaryota > Metazoa > Chordata > Mammalia > Carnivora > Felidae > Leopardus > Leopardus geoffroyi. Next base: position 96,826,937 of record NC_059336.1, on the reverse strand, counting down.
CTTATGAGTTATGGTTCAGAGGCAAACCCATGTAGGAATCCTGGGTCCCAGAAGACAGTCTAAGGCTACCAGGCTCCTGATTAATCTCAGCCTATGGGCCATATCTCCTACTCCATCCATCTCGCTCCTCAGCTATATTTCCTAATATATAAACTCGACCACTTCTCCGTTGTGAAATCTATGCCAGTACCTGTTCAGAAACTCCTCAACATGTCCATGAAAGTTCTGCTGCAGTTTCTAATCTCATTCACCCTATGCTCTAATCATACTGGACCTGTTCACTATTTTTCAAATATGCAGTGTGTGTTTCTAGGTTCTTCTTGATACGTTTCCATTTGCCTGAAATGCCTTCTTCCTGTGCCTCAAAAACAAAACAAAACAAAGCAAAGCAAAGCAAAACAAAACAAAAAAAACCTTAATCTTTTCTTTGCAGTTTTAAAAACAATGTTTATTAAGGTAAAATTCAGACCAAGCTACCTTAAATCATTTCCTGGAACAAGGTAAAGGCATAAATAAATAAAATGCAGAATAGTTGAAGCAAAAAAAATAAATAAATCTTCCATTTTCACTACTTAGACATATACTGAAATGCTAACAATGGCTATTGATTTCATCCTTTTTCTCCCTTCTGAGATTTGTTTTTTTACACAGTTATTATGGTATAATGTATATTTTATTTTTGTTTTCTTGTAACATTAGACTGGGTGTTTTTCTGTGTTATCACGAGGACTTCATAAACATCGTTTTATGATTTCATTTCCTTCGTGGAATGGCTAAGCCAGGTTTCAGCCATCTTCAAGCACTCAGTATACTCCCATTTCCCTGTAAATTATCATCTTTCCATGAGGAGGCTTACTCATGCCCCCTTCACATCCTTTAAAGAGGGGGGTAATGATGCTAGATTCTCTGTGCCCTACAGTTCTTGCCTCTACCCCTTACTGTGAGGCAGAGCAATAAGACTCTGGAAGGAGCCTTCCTCCAAACTTGGGAAAGAAAACATGGATTTTCTTAAGCTTTTGATTTTTTCTAGGTTAATTTGAAACTTACAAATAAATTATAAATATAGTTCAAAGAGTTTCCATACACCATCTTCCAATTTGCTATATTTAGTAACTTCCATTACCAGAGAATATGTATTTACCTTATTAACCTCGGCAAAATATATTAACTAATATAATATGCTTTTTTTTTTTTTTTTTGCTGTTTCAGTCTGACTCAGGATCTCATGTGGATTTAATTGTCATGTACTGTCATTTCCCCTGATCTGCCAGAGTTCTTCAGCCTTGTCTTTCATGACATTTTTTTAAGCTTTCACTTTAAATTTTCCATGTCACTTTTGAAGGGTCAGTTAGTATGTAGAATGCTTTTCAGCTTGAGGTTGTCTATTGTGTCTCATTAGAATGAGACTGCATATTCATGGGAAGAATACAACAGTCAGTGTGTCCTCAGTGCATCATTGCACAGGGTACATGATGTTGATATGTTTTACTGGTGATGTTATCCTCAGGCACTTGACTGAGCTAATGTCTGACAGGTGTCTGCATTGTAAATTTCCTTTTTTTTTTTTTTTTTAGATTTACATCCAAATTAGTTAGCATATAGTGCAACAATGATTTCAGTAGATTCCTTAGTTCCCCTTACCCATTTAGCCCAGTTTTTACCTTTGCAATCACTAAATATTGGAGGAAACATGCTTTGAGATTTTGCAAATATTATGTTTCTGCTTAAATTTTCACTTACTCGTTTCAGCATTCACCAATGAATCTTGCCCAGGAAATCAGTAAATGATGACTTATTGTTTTGCTTATTATTTATATGCTTATTAATTTGGATTATTTTGCAAGGGAGACTTGCCACAACTCGGCATCCCCTCATTTGCTTAATATTTTCTTTGTATAAGTACAAACTCATGGATATTTGTTATTACTATTTTTTTTTTTAGTATTTCCTTACATGCTGGCATTGTAAGATGCCCCAGACTTGGCTTTATTTCCCTTGCAGAGCCCTGCAATCAGCCTGTTCGCTATGGAGCTATGTTGTGTAAGGAGTGTATTTGCCACTTGTACTAAAGAATGGTATTAGAAAAAAGATGTGCAGGGGTGCTCATTGCTGTATTAATGCTTCTGTATTAGGAGACACACACACACACACACACACACTCACACATACACACACAAATAATGCCTATACAAATTTGCATTTGGTTCTATATCTGAGTGTGTATGAGTGATTTTAATGAGCCTATTGATAACTTTTGACTGTTGTCTAACATCACAGGCATTATTCTGGCTTCCAGACTTTCCTTAATTATAACTTGTTTCTCCAGCATTAAAAAACCATATCTCATTCTTTATAAATTTATTTTATTTTATTTTATTTTATTTTATTTTAATCTATCTACCTACCCTTAGAATGCATATAAAGTAGTTTCAGAATTCATAGCTATAAACCTATGAGAAACAAATGTGCCAATGAGGATACACTGTTGGTGATCAGTTCTTTTTTGCCTTTAGCCTTACATTATCCTTCCTTAATCATATTTCTAACTTAAATGGCACATTCTCTGTGAGGGCTTCTCCCAGGCCCATGACCATTGAAAAGCACCACCAATGACTCTTCTGCTTCTGCTCTCAGGGAGATTAGAGCACAATTTCCTAAGTATCCTGCTCACCCTAAGAATGTTGACATGAAGGAAACAGTCTCTGCTCTCAAGAAGCTTATTGCCTCAAAGCTGCTTAGTACCTGTCTGTTTGCTCACAGTACTGGAGATTGTGGCTACAACATGCTGTCTGGCATGAGAATGATTTTAGCAAATGTTCTTTCAGTAAGTGAATGAATGAATGGATATTCTGTGTAAACAGGAAAGAAAAGTCTGGAAGGGCTTATGGGGGCTAAAAACAAGGAGCTGTTTGATGGTTAACCAGGTTAGCACTGGCTTTAGAGTAGCACATGCCCAGAATTAAATCCTATCTCTGCCTTTTACTCCCAGCTATCTACACTTAGGATGCATGAGAGTATTAGAAATAATTGTAGGCAGAAGATAATTGAGAAGACCATGTACATGCAAGCAAATTACACAGTGGTTTTTGGAAAACCAAGAAAATGTTGGTGCTAGCAAAATATCTAGTCAGTATATGGCAGGTGAAGTTGTTGCCATCATTCAGAGATGGAAACACAATGTTAAAAAAAATCTGAGATACAACATATGGATATTTATTTTAGTTCATTTGAAACTATTAGATTTGAGTATTGAATTTGAGATTTTTTTTCTGTACGAGAATAAATAGACTCTTCTTTAAATCTGCTCTACCACACCAACCAACCTGTAACCTCAGAGTCATTTTAGAGTTGCTGGCTATGACTGATGTGAAAATTACATTTGTGAAGTGGCAAGCAGGGCCACTTTGAAAGCACAAATTAGTGTGTTCCCTTTCAATTTAAATTCCTTTCACTCTCACTATACTTGGGCACAAACTTGCAGTCCCTTCTCTGAGTGGATAAGAGAGCTGCTGGTTCAACGGCAGGTATTTTCAAATTTTAATTACTCATTGAGTAGACATCAATAAAATGTTTCTTAAGGTGTTCTTGTGACCAGTAAGAGGGCTGAAATCACCAGATCCATTTTGAAAATACCATATGCTCCCTTATATTTATAGCGTTTTGTGAGAATGCATTTTGTTGAATAAACATCCAAAGGCTGTGGGTCATTTTCTCAATATAGATCTATTTCCACAGCTCTGTTTTCTCCATCAATCCTCATCATGGTGTCATAAACCTTGAAGTGATAAACACACTCCAGAAAGACCAGAGGACATGGCTTCTTCAGCAGTGTCTATTCCAAAGCATAAATGTGGTAAGGACATATTGGAAGCATATGAATCTTCTAATGCCCTACAAAACCAATCACTCTTCTCACCATGAAGCAAGGGTCAGCCTTGTATCTATTTTATCTAAAGATAACTTTAAGGATTTATAATGAGGTTATAATTTATAATCTCTGATTTTTATCTTTGCATAATACCCTGAACAATTCAAGAATGAATTGCAGAGAGTGTATGTGCAAAGGTGTGGACAAGTTTAAGAGGACCTGTTGGGATAGTGCAGACTCATGGTTAGCAGCAGCAAAGCTGTTATCAAGCTTGTGCCCAGAAGGTTGAGGGCAGTGGTTCTCAAAGCGTGAACCTTGGAACAGCAGAATTAGCATCACCTGGGAACTTCATAGACATGCAAAATTTCAGGCTCCACCCCTGAATCAGAAACTCTGAGGTTGGAGTCCAGCAACCTGTGTTTTAACAGGTGATTCTGATGCATGCCAATATTTGAAAAATAGTGGACTAGAGTAAACAGAGGTACCTGGTGCTCAGAAATGGAGAGAATCATGTCAAAAAACATGCCTTGAGAGGCATAGTGACTTTTAACTGAGGAATTTAACTCAGAGTAAGCTGAACAGAAGTACAGGTTTGCCCGGGCCAGCTGAGGCTTATACAAACTCTTGTACAAGTATACTCTTTGGTAGTGTCTCTTTCACTCTCAAATATGTCCCAATTTGGAAGAAAAATTATGTGGTCTTCCCAATCTAAGTTATGTTGCAACAAGAACCAGGGGAACAAATATCTAAACTTTCTGCATTCTCTCTCTCTCTCTCATGTTTTGGCAGGATCCTCAGTACCCAAACCCTTTTGAAGTCCCAGTGGCAAATGAACTGTGTAGATATAATTCATGCAGGTCAACTAGAATGGACAAAAAGCAAAGTAGCAAAGGATAGAAAATGGAATTGGAATGGCAAGTAGAAGCTATTTATCACATTTGGTGCTTGTTTTCTTTATTGATTTCAGAGAAAACTAAAGAGATGATGTAGTCATTTTATTTTTTTACTTAACTTCTTTCTTTATTCTTTTAGTGAGCCCTCAACAGATGCCACTCCTTTTCCCCAGCAGATTATACACTTCTATAGTTTCTACTGAATTTCTTTTGTCCTTCCACTAATGAAATTGAGAAGCCAAGACAGGAGCTAAATAATAGAATGTTCCCCCAAGTGCACTTCTTTTACATTAAATTTGTCCCGCTTTAACTCTGATATCCTCAAAATCCAGCTGTTAAATTCCTTTCTTATTGTTTAATGAAAGAAGGTATAAGATTGTAACCTCCTTACTATAGATGCCCACATCTTGTCATGGACTTGAGTTAGGAGCTGCAATGTTTTGATTTGGTTAAGTTCTTTTAGATAATTTAGATAACATTTATTCATTCAAATGTAGATTTGATATTAGCTATGGCTTCCTCCTCCCTCTTAAATATGAGAGTGAACTTGGTTTAAATTCCATTTTCTAACCCTATAACAATCCAAAAGTTTGTCCATTGTTTCTATCCATTCCCCAGATTGGCTTTCTTCTCTTTATCTTATCCATCTTTCTTTTGTGTTGTCTCAGTTCAACCGACAATAACCTTAGGTGCAGAATTCTGTTTTCATGCTGTTATTATTGATTTTTATTTTTAAATTGTTTTTAATGTTTATTGATTTATTTTGAGACAGAAAGAGAGCACATGGGGGAGGGGGAGCGGGGGAGAGAGAGAATTCAAAGCAGGCTCTGTGCTGTCAGCACCGAGCACCATGCGGGGTTCCATCTCACAGATCATGAGATCATGACCTGAACCAAAATCAAGAGTTGGAAGCTCAACTGACTGAGCCACCCAGGTGCCCCTACTTTTGATTTTTTGAAGACTCTTACTTAATATTGAGAGGTGAGGGCATCATACATCCCTCCCCCACAATGTATGTAGCCTTATCACAGTAATTCTGTTTTATTCTATAGTGCACAGCACTGTCTAAATTGGTATTGTTCACTCAATTATTTTGTAATATTCACATCACTGTGTTATAAGCTATGAGGACATTCTTCTTCTGTTTTGTTTGTTGCTATTGTCCTGTACCTAGCACATGGTAAATGTGCAACAAATGGTAGCTGCATGAGTAGCCAACTGAGTAAGTGGATAGATGAGTAATTGAATGACAGCACATGCATTTCACCTCTTTACTTTTCCCCACTAATCTTCCTATCACTTCCTATCACTTTAGATTCTTCTTTCTCTTCCTGCACCTCATCTTTGCCCTCTTCCTCTCTCTCCCCTCACCTCTTTCTTCCCCTCTCATAGTCCTCCATCTTTTCCTCCTCCAAAGAAATATCCTCTATCTATATTCAGGAACCTGTAGAATATTCACTTCCACAAATAGACACTTATAAAATTTGTATATTTTTTTCTTTAAAAAGTTAGGCTTCCTCTCAATAGAATTCTTGTGAATACAGTTTTATCCCTTATGCAGAAAATATGCATTGAGCACCCATTCTGTGTCAATACTGTACTAGGTAATGGGAGCACCAAGAGGGGCAGGGCAGACATACTTGTTATTCATGTGGGACCTTAACATGGTGGGGAGGAGAGATATTAATCAAATGATCAATTAGTCATTTGAATCATTATTACAATCTCAAATTAGTGCTATGAAGAAACACGATAAGGAACCATGAAAACATATTATAGGGGAACCAGATATACTCTGGAGATTTAAAAAAGGCTTCCCAAGGCAGTGAATTTGAACTCAGAAAAGAAGTAATAGAAGTTTATGAAGAAAGGGGCCCCTGGGTGGCTCAGTAGTTTAAGTGTCTGACTCTTGGTTTCAGCTCAGGTCATGATCTCACGGTTTGTGAGTTTGAGTCCTGCTGTCAGCCCAGAGCCTGCTTGGGACTGATTCTCTGTCTTCCCTTCTGCCCCTCCCCTGCTCTCTCTCTCCCTCTCTCAATAAATAAATAAATAAGCAAACAAACAAACAAACAAAAAAGCAAACTTCAGAAAGAAGTTTACTACACCAAGAGAGGGTGAAAGTATTCTTAGAGGGAACAGCACTTGCAAAGACTCTCATGTAGGAGGGAATATGGCTGATCCTAAAAATTAAAAGACTGGTGGCAGTAGGAGTACAGTGAGCAATAGAGTTAGAAAAAAACAAGTTCACGCAAAATTTTGAGATCAAATTTCATATTTTAACCTATCTTTACAGCAAAAGAACATTCTATAAGAGTCAAAATATGGGCTCTTACACTCAAGTACTTCTTCGGCTACAGTGCAATGTAAGGAACAGATTTGAAGGGATCATAAATAGGTGCATAGAAACTACTTAAGAAACTTCTGCAGTTGTCAGGTGAAATGTGATGGCTGCAATGATTTACAGAGATAAAGAGAGGTGGACAGATTCCAGCAATATTTCCAAAGGAAAATAAACATGACCAAATGAGGATTTTACCTCTAATGTGGGTTACTTCCTGTAAATTGTGGGATCCAGAGAACATAGAGTTGTTTAGAACAGCCACTCTAAAAGCAGCAGTGACCTTAAGCTGAAGGACATTCCATCTCAAGGGTAACATCACAAGCCCTAGTTTTCCATTAATGGTGCTAGTTTTTACCTATTTTCCCAGGATAATATAATACAGCATTTAAAACATGAAAAGGTATAAAAATAATACAGTTATTGCCTAAAATTATCATTCAGATTAAGACATAAAATGTTGCAAAAATAAAATCATGCTAGAGCATTTCATTACAAGAATAAACAGCAATTTTTTTGATGTTCCTCATGCAAAGATTTTAGGTTTGGAGTGGGGGAGGGTTAGTTTTTTTGTTTTGTTTTGGTTTGGTTTGATTTTTAAACATGTGTATGAAGGTTTTAGGTTTTATACCTTGGAACAGAATTGGTGGTCATAGGGTATATACATATATCTTCAGTGTTACTAGATATTGCCAATTTGTTCCTTAAAAAAATGTATCAACTTTCACTTTAGCAGTATATAAAAGGGCATGTTGCTTTATATATTCCCTTACACTTAGAATAGATACATGTTTTAAACCTGTGAACCCAATTATAATGAAATTATATTCCATTAACACTCATTTTATTTTCATGAATAATTTGATTATTTTGCATTTCCAAAATTACTACTTAAGTTCTAAATCTTGACAAATAATTTTGGCCACATATGTCTTCTATGAATTGCTTGTGTTTTATTGATGTGTGTGTGTGTGTGTGTGTGTGTGTGTGTGATTCTTATTGATTTTTAGATTCTCAATATATTCTGGATTGGTATCTTTCTTATATCTGTGATAAATAATTTCTCCCCATTAAGAGTTATCTTTTCATTTCTTCTGTTATCTTTTGATTAATGTTTTTTTTTCCATTAAAGTTGCAAGTGTTCTTGGCTCTTTTTATTTTCTTGAGAAAGCTTTCCTTGCCTCAAATATATAAAGATATTCTTTTATGATTTGAAGTTCATTTTTACATTTATGATTTAATTCTCTTGGATTTTCTTTTTATTGCATGGTGAGTGTGTCTTAATTTAGTATTTCTTTGTATGGGCCCCAATTATGCTGGGACTGCTAGTTGAACAGTCTTTCTCTAATTCTCTACATTGTCAGCTGATTTACTCATTGTTTCCAGATGTGCAAAATAATGTCTGGACTTTATTTTTTTATACTGATTTGTATCTATCATTTCCCTCTACCATACTATTTTAATTTCTGTCATTCAGTAATAAATCTTGATGTCTGGTAAAATAGGACACACACTCCTTTTTTATTCAAAATCACATTATTAACCTTTGTCATTTGGAACTAGTTTTTCAGTTTCCTTTGGTTGCAATAACAATGAATTATAGAGAATTAGGAAGAATTGACATTTCTAAAAAATTTTTTTAACATTTATTTATTTTTGAAGGAGCCAAGAGAGAGAGAGAGAGCGTGAGCGGTGGGGAAGGGCAGAGAGAGAGGGAGACACAGAATCCAAAGCAGGCTCCAGGCTCTGAGCTGTCAGCACAGAGCCCGATGCAGGGCTTAAACTCCCGAACCTTGAGATCATGACCTGAGCTGAAGTCAGACACTTAACTGACTGAGCCAGTCAGGTGCCCCAAGAATTGACATTTCTAAAATACAAGCATCCTGTTCATGTATGTGGTGTATGTGTCCTTTTATCTCCATCCCCTTTCGTAGTGTTTATTTTCTGCATAAGAGTATTGACATTTGTGTTAGATAATTTTGTGATTAGTTTAATTTTGGTTTTAATAGCATACTTTCAATTATTGAAAAATATAATTTTATTTTTTTATGTTTATTTATTTATTTTGAGAAAGAGAGAGAGAGTGATAAAGAGAGAGAGAGAGAGAGAGAGAGAGAGAGGACAAGCATGAAGGGAGGGACAGGGAGACAGGGAGAGATAGAATCCCAAGCAGGCTCCACACTGTCAGTGCAGAGCCTGATGTGGGGCTCAAATGCATGAACTGTGAGATCAAGAACTAAGCCAAAATCAAGAGTTGGTCACCCAATTGACTGAGCCATCCAGGCACCCAAATTTTATTTTCTAGTTATATCCTCCATAATACTGCTACATTATCTAATGAATGTGTATTTCTAGGGAAGATAATCATTGTGTCTACAGATAATAATGTTGGACTCTCTGTCTTTCCAATCTTCATATATTTTATTTTTCTTGCCTTAGCTCACTAAGGGAATGTCTAGTATAATAGACATAGTATAATTTTCTTTAAAATTTTTTTAATGTTTTTTTTTTATTTTTGAGACAGAGGGAGACAGAGCGTGAGTGGGGGAGGGGCAGAGAGAGAGGGAGACGCAGAATCCGAAGCAGGCTCCAGGCTCCGAGCTGTCGGCACAGAGCCTGATGTGGGGCTCGAACTCATGAACCGTGAGATCATGACCTGAGCCGAAGTCAGATGCTTAACCGACTGAACTACCCAGGTGCCCCTGCATGTCCTATTTTTAAAAACATATTGTGATAAAAGTTAAAAGAAAAACCGTAAGTCTATTTGGGAGTATCGTATTCTAGAATAACTAAAATATGAAGTTTGTCATTCTGGTCCTCAAAACTTCTATTTATCCTTATTTCTTATATCCTTATTTCCTTATATCTTTCGGTCTATTCAATCAGCCTAATTTTCTTTTTGAGAAAACTCTTTCCTGTTGTGATGGTGGATGTGATGATTTTTTTCCTTCAAATTTCTCCTTACAATTACATATATTTTTGCTTTATAGGTTTTGAAGTTACATAATTTGATATGTAACAGTTTAGCAGGCTTGTGTTTTCTTAGTGATTTGGTTTTTTATCATTATGTATTGATCATTTTTATCCTTATTAGATCTTTATTGTCAAAAAGTCTGTTCATCTATTATCACTATATCAACACTAATTTTTTGTTGTTGTTGTTTAACATGCCTGTGGCATTCCTTCTATATTTTTATTTTTGACTTGCCTATACGTTTGAAGTTTAGCTATTTTAAAAAGTATAAAATAAAATGAGAATGCAAAGTCTTGGTATTTTGATTTTAAGCTTAAAAATATTTCTTAGTATATTTACAAAAATAAAAGCAGAATTTGTTAGTTCCCCAGGACATAACTGAAGGGTTTATCTTGGATAAAACTCTCTGCATAGGTAATATAGATTTGAGTCCAAAGTCTATAGTAGAGAAACTTTTAAATTCAAAGTTTTATAAGAGACTCATTTAATTTTCTCCAGTATTTTGTTTTTTGTTTTGTTTTGTTCTGTTTTAGTGAGAGACAGAGAAAGATTTTCCAGTTTGATACAGATTAATTTACTTGTTACCTCCTTCTTCCATCTTTATTGAGGGTATACATCCTTCATGGATTCTTGCTTCATGCCTAAGTCTCATTTCCCACTTTCCAAAACATGCTTTCCTTAAATGCTGACATTGTATAAGTTTTACTTCAATGCACAGAATTCCCACTCCACCCCCAGTGCCCTTCCTGCCTCAGATCTCACTCCTGTTCTTATTTCATCTTCCTCTTCTTTTCTGGTCATTGTGAAGTTCCTTACAACTGCTTTGAGGTACCTCTTTCAGCATATTTCAATATTCGAACTAGAGAACTTTCCAGAATGTCCATTTCAGCACATTCACAAATAAATTATAAGATGCATACTTTTAAAAGTAGCTCTGTCTGTCTGTAATCTATCTAACTATCTATCTAACTTATCTTCTAAGTATCTTATAAATAATGTATAAAATATATAGTGTGCATATATATATAAATATATATATATTAACTTATATAGAACATATATTTACTTATCTTCTAACTATGAGCTATGTTGACAAATATGGGTATTTAAACAATGAAATATATTCTCTATCTTTGAGGACCTTATAATCTATTTGTCTAGGCAGTTCATGCATGTAAGTATATATATAACAATACAAGTATTTCTAGGCTTCTGTATACTAATATACCAAATGAAAGGTCCACCAACTAAGTACTAAGAGAGTTCATTATCAGCCTTTTCTTCAAGCAGACATTAAATTTTTCCAAATTGTCCTGAATCCCTTAGGGTTTAGTGTTTGTAATTTCCCCCTATCCTATACTTAGCACAACTAAGGGCAGCTGGAGTATTGTTTAATTTGAAAAAAAGTAAAAATGAAAACATATTATTAATGTCATCCTGCCAACAGTTGGATCATCTGTTGGAAGTGTACAGAATTTCAATTTTATGGAGGTGTGGGTGTATTAAATTGCAAACAAGTTCAAGACAAAGCATTCACCTAGGTAGAAAAGTAAATTAAAATTTCATCATCTAGAAAAGAGTATTACTTGGCCATAAAAAGAATAAAATCTTCTCATTTGCAACAATGTGGAAGGAACTAGAGTGTATTATGCTAAGTGAAGTAAGTCAGAGAAAGATAAATACCTTATGATTTCACTCATGTAGAATTTAAGAAACAAAATAGATGAACATAGGGGAAGGGAAGGAAAAATAAGATAAAAACAAGAGAGGGAAACACACCTTAAGAGACTCTTAAATACAGAGAACAAACTGAGGGTTGCTGGAGGAGTGTTGGGTAGGGAGATGGGCTACATAGGCATTAAGGAGGGCGCTTGTTGGGATGAGCATTGGGTGTTATATGTAAGTGGTGAATCACTAAAGTCTACTCCTGAAACCATTATTACACTATATGTTAAATAGCTTGGATTTAAATAAAATTTATGGATAGATAGATATATAGATAAATAAATAATAATAAATCTCTTTATACAGACGTATGCACACACACAGACACACACACCACACACAAATAAATCTCTTAAACACACACACGCATCTTATTTGTTCTGTTTTTGTGGAGAACCCTGACTACATATAGATATACAATTTAATATTAAATACATTACTCCCCATCCCATATATATAGGCTAAAAGAGAATTTACTATATAACTGACTTTTTAGGATCTACCAAATCATTCAACTTCCTGTGCAAATTATAGATGTATAGCCATACCTTTGGTAAGTACTTTGTGTTTACTCTGCCATATAATTTTCTTACAAGTTATGAGCACTCTGGCAATTTTCTTTGGCTTTCACTTTCTTATCTTGCTCATTTAAAATTTTCTCTAATATCTTTGCAAAATAGGGCTTTAGCTTAGTTGTAGAAATTTTCTTGTGCTTTTCATCCTGGCATTTATTCATCCTCAGCTGTGGGCTTTACATAGTTAATTCAGTGCATGGAATTTATTTACTTTCTTTTCTCAACTTACCCCTTTCTGTCACTCAGTTCCATACTAGGGGCATCTGATCCCTCCCTCTAGAACCTGAGAGATCATCTTCCTTTCCATTTCAGTGTCCAGTAATATTTCCCACATCCTGAATACTGAGAGGTAGTTTGGGTGTATCTCTTTGTTGCTTCTGATATATTTGACATTGGACCATTCTCTTCTACTCAGTGTTGGATTGCTGAAAGGAAAAGTAAACACCTTGGTCTCCTGCTCTTTAAATAAGAGAAAATATTTTAATTTAAGCCCTAAAGAAGCTATGTTTCTGCTAGTGTGTTAATCCTTACAGGCTACTATAATACAACGGTACAGAGTTGATAGTTCATAAACAGTAGAAACTTTTTGTTGACAGTTCTGGAAGCTGGAAGTCAAGATCAGGGTGCCAGCACTAACTGAAGGCCCTTTTCTGGCTTGAAGACTTCTTCTGGTGTCCTCCCATGGTGGAAGGGGCTGGGGAGCTCTGTGGGGTCTCTTTTAGAAGAGCACTAATTCCATCCATGACCACTCTCATGGTCTAATTCCACCTTCATGACCTAATCACCTCCCAAAGGCCTACTCTACTTGTACCATTACCTTTGGGGGTTAGGACTTCAACATACGAATTTGCAGACAAAATCTCTGACATAAATGTTCAGGCCATGCTTCTAGCTTCAGAAAAAAGCTGTTTCATTTTGTAATCCCTCTTTTCATTGCTCTACGATCAGTGAATTCATAGCCATGTGCTCTTGTTCTGCCCATGAGAGGAAACAGGATGGTCATATGGTGGAAAACATGTGGTTCCCTATCACTGATCTGGCCTTCTTTCTCTGCTCAAAATTTTAAAATACCCGAAGAACAGGAAAGCTCTGACTCAAATTAGCAACTGGCTACTGACCTCAGCACAGGATACAATTGCTGCTTTAAATTCCATAAGTGATAGGAAGGAATTCAGGAAAGAGCATGTCTATGATTTAACTGTTGTCAGAAGTGGACACAGAAACTGAAACAGGTGAGATTCCTCAAAAGCAAAACCAAAAGCAAGAACTAGTTCAGAATGTGTGCTGTTATATAGAAATGGTGAAAAGGATCCCAGCGTTCTGTGTAATAAAAGACGGATGCTGTATTTTTATGCTGAAAAAAGGTTAAATTTTTAAAAATACTTTTATAAAAATTACTGAAACTTTTTTCTGATTTTAGGCTTCCCTCATTAGACTTCCCATTATTGTAGATATCAAAAATGAATGTTTTATTTCCTAAATCTTACTTTTATACCCTGAATAAAATGGTCTACAGGAACATGTGTCTGCATGACACATATACACACACAGACACACACAAATCCAAAAGAGTTTTTGAATCCTTAGCTAATACTTACATTCTTGTTCTTTGTTGTTACTGAATTATTTGCTCAATTAAGTGTCATTTTTCTTAGCAAGGGCCACTTCTCTGGTACAAAACCCATTCTATTACATTAAAGATCATATCCACAAAAATACATTTTACTCAAATATATAATGGCAATGTTAATGTATGTTTTTGTCTGTGCACATGTGTGTGTCTTTACATTTATTATAAGCATTTTAAGGTTTTTTTTAGTGTTTTTATTTATTTTTGAAGGAGAGACAGAGACAGAGCATGAGTGGGGAAGGAGCAGAGAGAGAGGAAGACACAGAATTGAAAGCAGGCTCCAGGCTCTGAGCTGTCAGCACAGAGCCTGACATGGGGCTCCAACTCACAAACTGTGAGATCATAACCTGAGCCAAAGCCGGACACTCAACCGACTGAGCCACCCAGGTGCCCCTATTCTAAGCATTTTAATCATACTTACTATATGAGATTGCAAGGTTGCATATTATTTATATGCATACATTCATACATAATGACCCGTATTATTTATATTTTATACATATATGTATATAATATATGTATCTGTGTATAAATTATATACATATATATCCAAAATATTATATACATATATGTGGATGTATATACATTAAATGCCAATACTTGATCAAAAAAACATAGGCAACTGAGTTCCAAAAATAAAATGTCCAGAGGGTGTATGATTAATTAAATGACATCAAGAAATTGAAAAGAAGATACAGCATAAGCTTGATCACAAAAATCCCAAGATACTGGAATGATTTTTAAAATAGGTCAAATAAATCAAGGATTTTATACAATAAGAAGCAAAATTAGGATGGTTGCTACCCTCTTAAGGTTGAAAAGCCTAGGAGGAAAAATGTTTTTAAAGAAGACTTAGACAAAATTATGGATAGGAAATTTCAATGAGTTTTAATTTGAAAGCACTTTAAGTTTTCAATACAGTTTTCCATATAGCTTCATAAAATATAGGACTTAGTTTATAGTCTTATTTATATCAAAGATTATAATGGTCTTTATTAATTGAATTATTTTCCACAAATTTAGATTATGTGAGCATCAAATAGCTGATAACTGCAAAATTAGTAATTAATTGATTAGATAAATAATTTGGTTCATTGGAAAGTTAGCTTGATAATTGGTAGGCTATTTGGAAGATAGCTCATTTGGTTGGAATGGGAACAAACCATAAATAATGAAAGGTATGCATTGGTCAGAAGATGGGCTTTGGAGTGAGACTGTGCATTGTGTAGCCTGCTAGTACAACTTATTTGCTATGATTGATATTAAATGTGAGAATATTTCTTATCCTCTATGAGTTCAGTTTCCTCATCCATAAAATATGATGATAAGAATATCCCTCATTCATTTATTGCTTAGCACAGTAATTCACAACATTTGTGCACTCAATATTATCATACCCTAGAAACTGGTCTTTTTAAGTGAAAGTATTTACATTCCTCTAGCTTAATTTCTCTGTTGGTTAAGTTTCAAGTCAAAAAGGAAGGAAATCCTGGTTGTGGCCTCTAATTAGATTTTGTTGAATAAATATAATATAATATAATATAATATAATATAATATAATATAATATAAATGTACCCACAAAGTCCTTCCTATGACAGTTGCTTTAACCTTTCTTCACCTACTTTATACACTGAATATATACACAGAACAATAAATAAATTTATTTTGTTGTAAATCACTATGCATATATAATTACTGTAACCAAAAGTTTGGGAAGAAGTGTGACCCAGGGTTGTAACACATAGCTTGGCAGACAGACTATCTTAGTCCTTACATAAGCAATTTCTTTGCTGCCAGAACCTGCTAGGCTCCTAAGAGAGAAACCTGAATTATAGTAAAAGCCAGGCAACACAGTCAACAGAATTAGGTGAATTAGATCTGGGACTGTTGAGCTCTGCCTTGCTCCAGTTATCATTTCCAATATTCTTCTGTCTTTGACTCACTTTGGTTTGCCACTGCTGACATTTTAACTGTGCAGTCGAGTCTCAAATTATGTTACATACCTGATCAATACCTTCACATGGCTTTCCAACTCACTAAGCATAAAGGCCCAAATCCTCATTGTAGCCTGCAAAAAAGGCCCTTTATGATCTCCTCCCACCTACTCTTCCTTTATCTTTCTGACTTTATCTCTTACCACTCCCCTTTTGCTCATTTCACCCACATGGGCCTTCTTGCTGAGCCATGAACATATTCCCAACACAGAGAATGTTTATGTGTTGCTCCTTTCTCTATAATGTCTTTGATCCAAATCAATGCCTAGCTGAATCCCAGCAATAGAGATTATGTTTTTCTTATATCAAGTGTGGAAGACAGAATAATGTCACTCCCCCAAGGCATCCACAATGTAGTCCCCAGAACTTATATATATCTTACCTATAATGACAAAAGAGACTTTGTTAGAATGAGCAAATTAAAGATTTGAGATGAAAAGAGTATTCTGGATTATACATAAAGGCACATTTATAATCATAAGGATCTTTATAAAAGGGAGGCAAGAGGGTCAAATTTGGAGAAAAGGCAATAGGATGAGGAAAACAGAGGAAGAGAATACTATGTGATAGTGAGCCATAAGCAGAGGAATGAGGAGAGCCTATAGAAACTGGAAAAGTCAAGGAAATGAATTCTCCCCCAGAGGCTCAAGAAAAAGTACAGCTACCAACATCCATTTTAGGACTTCTGACATCGAAACTGTAATACAATAAATTTGTGTTGCTTTAAGCCAATAAGTTTGTGGTAATTTGTTACAAGAGTCATAGGAAATGAATATATCAAGTTCTCCCTGATAGCCTTTTTAGTGTAGGATTGAGCCATGTGATTAGTTCTGCCCAGTAGGCTGTGAGCAGGAGATAGGAATGACCCTTGGGCAAAAACATTTAAAAGCTGATGTATGGCTTTCTCACCTGTCTTCCCACAGCAAGGAGACATCTAAGGTTGTGTGCTCCTGTGTAGCCCAAACTAGATGGAGCCACCATCAGCCTCCAGGCCAGTGTGGAACAGAGCACCTTACCCACGCTGGCTGAATGTGCCATGAAAGCAAGGAATAATCTCTGGTTCACTTATCCAATTGAGATGTCATAATGTTTTGTTTGTTTGTTTGTTTTTGTTTTTGTTTTTTAATGAGGCATAAACTATCACTACTCTGAATAAAATACCTCTCCTTCAGTTCTTTAGCCAAGTGTCCCCTTCTAAGAAATTCCCTGACCATATTAAAAAAAAATCACCCATTGCTCTGGCAATACATTCCCCTCTGACCTTGGTTTTTACTTTGTTTCTTTTCATTCAGTTTCTTCTGCAACTAACTTTTTCTTTCTTTCTTTCTTTCTTTCTTTCTTTCTTTCTTTCTTTCTTTCTTCTTTCCCTCTCTTTCTTCTTTTTACTTTACCCTGTGACACTCTACATTCTTTACTTATTTATTTATTTTTGTCATCAATCTCCCCCAGGCCTCTCCACACTATTATTGCCCTTGTATAGCCTAGTGGTTTAAGGGATTAGTAGAAGCTTGTGAATATCAGCTTCAACATGGCAGAGATTTTTATCTGCCTCTCACAGCTGTTTCCTAGCACTTGGAATAACACCTACCATGTTTCACAGACACATGCATAAGCTTTTGCAGGTAACTATCCGCTCTTTGACCCTTTGATTCCTGATCAGACTTTTTTCAGCACATTTCCTGACTTTAATTTCTGCCCCAGGCTTCTCTAACACTTCCAGTACTAACCATTTCTCCAGTTCTTCTTGTCTGTCAAGTCTACTTTGTAAAGTATAGCTAAAACTCTTCTCTTTTTCTCTGAACTTTGATAGGACTAGAAACATGAAATACAAAACAAGGAACAAGAACGTTTGGACCAACAAGTCACATGCTAGAAATTGGGGTATGGAAATAATCTTCAAGGAGCTCATGATCTAGAGGACTGGAATGCAATCAAGTCAAAATTATAATCAGTAAGTAAAGATATTTGGTAATTTTTATGAAAATACTGAGTTTAAAGTACATAGCGTAAAAGGGATGCCTGGGGGGCTCAGTCGGTTAAACGTCCGACTTCAACTCAGGTCATGATCTCACAGTTGGGGTTCGAGCCCCGCGTCGGGCTCTGTGCTGACAGCTCAGCGCCTGGAGCCTGCTTTGGATTCTGTGTCTCCCTCTCTTTCTGCCCCTCCCCCGCTTGTGCTCTGTCTCTCTCTGTCTCTCAAAAATAATAAACATTAAAAAATATTAAAGTAAATAGCATAAGGAAAATTTCCTGGAGTATGTTATGTTTAAACTGAGTAATTTATCATTTATTCAGGAAAAAAAAAAGTAAGTATTGATTACTTACTATACAGCAGTTATTATAATAAGTGCTGGAAATATAAAAGTAAGCTCAACCCACACTGTCACTGCCCTCATCTAGCCTAGTGGTCTAAGGAATTAGTAGAGGCTTGTGAAGAAAGGAAGAGTGACATTTGGTTAAGAGTAAATAGCAAGTCGGGGCGCCTGGGTGGCGCAGTCGGTTAAGCGTCTGACTTCAGCCAGGTCACGATCTAGCGGTCCGTGAGTTTGAGCCCCGCGTCAGGCTCTGGGCTGATGGCTCAGAGCCTGGAGCCTGTTTCTGATTCTGTGTCTCCCTCTCTCTCTGCCCCTCCCCCGTTCATGCTCTGTCTCTCTCTGTCCCAAAAATAAATAAACGTTGAAAAAAAATTAAAAAAAAAAAAAGAGTAAATAGCAAGAGCATTGCATGTTGGCTGTGATGAACAACAGATAATCCGGAATGTCTGGCTTACAGGAGCATGTGAGAAAGGGGCAGGACATAAAGAACATCAATGAAGGCCTTATATTAACATTTCAAAAGGCTTAGAAATGTTTTATGAATAAAATTTTGGGTTATCCGGTCATGTAAAGAAGGACTAACATGATCATGTATGCAATTTAGAAAGATTGCTCTGTAAAGAATATGGTAGATAGATGAGAAGGAACAAGATGTAGGCAGATGTCCTATTAGAATCCTATTATACCAATCCTATAGAGAAATTACCAGATTCTTTGAAATTAGGGATGGTGTGAATTTAGAGATTAATTGAATGACATGGAGAAACTTAAGGTTTTGAGTCTCAAAGGAAAAGATCAGTTCAGAAATAAAGTCAATCAAGACATTGGACACAAACCTTTCATTCTGATATATCCTGATTGAAACTAGGCAGGTGGTAACCTTAATTTAATTGGTGTTTTCTGTGTGCCCTGATAATGATTTTCTTCCTCCTGGATCTCAAACCATATGCTAAGCTTTAAGTGCTCCTTCTTCTTCTTCTTTTTTTTTCTTTTTCTAAGACCTTCTTAGATAATGTCTATTTATTTCCCCAGAAGAGATTCAGTATAAACAAAATCCAAATGTTTTAACCTAATAGGATCTTATAAAAAAAAAAAAAAAGACTCCCCTAAAAAACAACCACAACTGTGAAAATCATAGTTTGTGACAATGATAGATGTCTGCTTTGATTTTTGATTTAGAATGTATTAACTTCCAATGGTGAAGTAACTTGCAAAATTCTTAACCCACTATCATTTAGTTTGCTCAGTGACAACTTTTCATTGTTGATCATGGACAGTTGTAATTATATCTGGACATGTTTCCAAACCCCTGAATTTTTGTTGAAACACATTCAATGACCTCACCCAATCCCAAGAGGGTCCCACGAGAGAACACAAAAGCAACCCTCTGGTAACCATTGTGCTAAGACATTTGGTTTAAAATGACAATTGTGTGACCTAGTGCAAGCTCAGTGTAGTTTAGTAAGCTATATAAAACTTTATGGTTCTTATAAATCTTTCTGAAGCACCAGAAAGAGATTTGCCTGAAAACCAGGATGAGCAATTCTCTGGTCTTTCCATCTATGCTATCACCTGTTCATGGTCCTTCTAGTCTTTTTCTTCTATGGAAAGAATAGACAGTGAAAGAAGAACCTGGGTGAATATCCCACCAGGAGGGAAATAAAAAGACTGTCTCTCATGGGTAAACAAGAGCTCAATTACCCCCAAACCTAGTGACCCTCCAGGTAGGAGAAAGCCTCACCAGTCAGACTACACTGACCATGAGGAGAAACCACCATTCAAAGAAGGTATTTGCAGAAGGAGAGCAAACATTCATAGAGACACCATGACCTGAAAAGTGATGCTTTTAACTCTTAATCTTTGTCATAATAATGGCTTTGAGTTAAGGAGTGCTTACCTGTGCCAGGCCTGCACTCAGCACTTTAATTGCATTGTTATAAGCAGTCTTCACAATAGCCCTAATACATGCATGTGCTTCTGTAAATACAAAGAGGAAAATGAAGTTCACATAACCCCAACCAAAGTCACATTACTCTGTGAGGAAGTAGAGGAGCAGACTTTGAATTCAAATCTTTCTGATTTCTTCAATCATCTTCAGTCTTCAGTGTTGTTATGGCTTACATTGGGTTTTAACCCAATAATGATCCAGGGTATTATTTCTTCTCCTGCTCCTGGGAGAGGCTTTGGGCTTTCCCAAGTAGTTAGAGTGTATCATTACTTGAAGTTACTGGCATAACAAAGGATTAACATGCAAGCGCACACAGCCCAGCTCGTTTGTCAGGTAGGATTCTGAGTAGAGAAAATGCGGAACTAAGTTTGCCGGAAGTGGAAATGAGTCTGAAAGTGGTGGACATAGTGGACATTTTCAGTAGAGGTTGGACAGAAGCAAGGAGGTGCATGTCACTGACAATCAACCCTGTTTTGTTAGGTCATGTCTGCTGTCGCTCGTGTCCCTACCAACTCAGGACAGGAGAGAAACAACCAGAATCACAGACAGGTGTACATGGCGTTGCATCCAAGAAGGATGGACGAGGACAGGTAGGCCCATATTACCTCTGTGGCCTGGGATCATGCCTTCTCTATGACATGGTAAGAAAACCACTGCTAGGGAATAATCATTGAATAGTTATAATCTGGATGACACTGGACTCTGACTGCAGCTGTGCACATGCAAAAAATTAATAATAAATAAAGTGACAGTATATTAATGAACTAATTTGGGGGTGCCAGGCAAGATCTAGCCCACAGTCATAACAAAAGATAAGGCAAATTGAAAAAAAAAAAACCTAGAAAGGAAAACTATCAGAAGGAACAGCAGGAAAAAGGAGGAGGAAAAGTAGGCAGGGAGCTTGAGGCAATCTCAGAGCTTTGTTTTTTCCAATAGAAGATAAAATGTCATCTTGTGCCTTAATTCAAATCAAAACTCTCCTTCGACTACTACCTCATGCCCACATCAGAGCAATATTATCCTGTGCCTAAAAGTCATCACACACTGGGATCCAGATTTGGTGGGGAAAGCATTGGTCCTTTGCTTTATTTGTTTCCTGCAATCTTTTTTTGTTTGTTTGTTAATGTTTATTTTTGAAAGAGGGAGAGAGATAGAGTGCAAGTGGGGGAAGGGCAGAGAGAGAGACAAAGAATCTGAAGCAGGTTCCAGGCTCTGAGCAATCAGCACAGAACCCCATGCAGGGTTTAAACTCACAAACCAGGAGATCATGACCTGAGCCGAAGTCAGACACTTTGCAGACTGAGCCACCCAGGCGCCCCATCCTGCAATCTTTTTATTTATTAGTGTTTCTCTATCTTTGGCTGGATTCTTTGATGTGATTCTCTTCTAAGCTCTATCTCACCATTATGACACTCATACTGAATAGCTGCCCTTGGAAGAGCCCTTACTTTGACCTTCCCCATAATCAAAATTCTTTCTTAGCAACCTCATTTAAAGGACCGCTTCAGATCTACTAAATCATGTGATTATTTGTGACTGCTAAGGTTACCCACCACTGTGTTACTATAGGATGTGAACGCAGTTACTCATTGAATCAAACAATTATAGTAATGTAGATAGTACCAAGAAATAGCCCAATAACACTGGGTCTATTTCATTGTGGCCACAATGAATATTGAGAGACTCCCAGATGGAATTGACATACTCTCTGAAGGGATGCTGAGAAGTCAGATGATACAATAGGGGCTCTCTGTGCATAAACATTAAATGGGTATTTAAGAAAAAAATTATGAAGAATCATGTCAGGAATGTGGAGTGAGTCTCTGGACAAAGTTTTCTGAAACAGGACTTGGGACACAAATCTCTTTCTAGTCTTTAGAATTAGTGTCCTGACAGTGTATGAAAGGCATCCCAGGAGAAAGAAGAGAAGTACTTCAACATTGGACCAGGATAGGAAGAGTTTGAGACAGTGTATGGTACCAATTGAATGTTCTCAACTATGTTGAGATGTGTTGAAAATTTATCCAGCAAGCTTTACTCATAAGTTAGAGACCAAGCTTCATATGTTATGTGTGGAAAAGAGAAAGAGAAAGTCTGTTTTGAATCTTGATTAAAGGATTCAGGAGAGAGAGGATACTCTCACTTCTGTGAGCATTTCTGCAGCTCGTAAAATGGACATCAGCAGAGACATGTGGAGTGATGGCAACAAAGGTAAGCGTGAGGACAAGTTTGAACTTTGGTGAGGTTTGGGCCAGGAGGCAGGAACAATGTTGGCTGTGACTTGATTGGGGAACATTATGGCCGGGAGTGGTGATAATCAGTGAAGCCACATCATTGATGCAGAACCTAGGTAGTGAAAAACATGGCTGGATCCACCACCGAGGAGAAGAGGTGAACAGGGAATAGGAACAGAAAGGAAGGTAAGGGCCCCCCAGTGCCACACTGACAGCCCAGAGACCTAGCACAAGAGTGCATTCACTGTCTATGGCTATTTAACCCAGACCCTGTCTTTGCTGTCTTTCTGACTAGTATGAGCAAGAAACCATGGGTTGGACTAACAACAACAAAGAAGATCAGCAAACCCCAGTATTTATCTTAAGTATTTAATCAGAGCACCCTAGGATGTCTCTGCAAGAGAACCAGAGGGTTTTTGTTGTTGTTGTTGTTGTTGTTGGGGTTTTTTTTGTTTACTTTTTTTGTTTGTTTGTTTGTTTGTTTTGTAGTTGAACTCTGAGTATTATACAAAGTAGAATCTTGGCTATTTAGTTAACTGTGAAACATTGGATAAAAGTACTTAAACATTCTGATATTGCTTTTTCTAAGATGTAAACGCCTGTGATAGTTATACAAAATTTTCAGGGACATTCCAAGGATTGGGGTATATATATATGTGCCAATATTTAACATAATGTTTTATTCATCACAAATACACACACACACACACACACACACACACACACACACACACACACATCATACTTTGTTTTGTTTTGTTTTTGCCTTCCCCTTCCCTACTTGAAAAGAAATGCTGGGTGGTAAGATTTAGATTAACAGTGGACATAGCATTGAAAGAACATTTGACTTATTTATCTGTTTTGCTACTAAATAGGTCAAGTGTAATTGCAGATTATTCTTAGTTTACAATTAAATTTAGCTCTGTTACATAGGAGGCTAATAATAACATAACCTCTCCAGATTTTAATAACTGTCAACTAGATGAGTCAACTGAGGTCTTTGTTGGCACTATCATTGGGACTCTGGCATGGAGTAATTGTACCACAGGACAGACACAGTACTTCTGCCTAGAAACAAGGTCCACTCTGTTGTAAAGTCAGAGAAAAAGAAGAGATAATTTCCCTCACCAAGCTATAATTGACACACACTTTACAGATTCATAGCAAATTTTAAAAAATATATAAAAGCAAATATCCTGCCAGTGGTATAAAATTCACCATCAGGTATTAGCAGTTTCAAGGTTGTATAGAGAAAATTGGTTGGCTGGTTAAATGAGGCTCAATCATTCCCTAGAATAAGAATAGCACATACAATATAGTCAATAGGACAAAAACCACTGTGGAAGAAATACCTGGCCTTATGCTTCAGAGTTTTAAGAGATTGCTGGCTGGGGTAAGAAAAAAAAAAAGCCTCTTTTTACATCTCACAGTGAAATTAGTCCAGAGCATTCTGGGAAGTCACTCATTTCTTTACAACATCTGGAAAGGAGACTGAATATTGATCTCTTTGGACTGCTATGTTTTACCGAGGGTGACGGTTTCTATATTCAAGGGAAAGGTTATTTGTGAATAATGAAGACATTTCACATAGCAAACCCCAACCCACATCCAGATAAAAAGCTAAATCCCTGTCTTCGGGTTGTGCAATTGAATACAAAAGGTAAAAGTAAAAATGTAGCGATCACTGTTGCTCTGCTGCCAACTCATCACAGAAAATACCTCTTCCTGCTGCCGGCTGGTGTCATCGGCAACAGTGTTGTTTGCTGAGGAGATGCACACAAGTCAGAGCTGACAGAAAAACAGGCTGGGCCTCCTTATGTTGATCTTTCCGTGCCATTTCAACTGCATTGTCCTGGGGTCATGTCTTCGTTTTGTTAACACTGA
The DNA here is from genome assembly GCF_018350155.1 of Leopardus geoffroyi. Lineage (NCBI taxonomy): Eukaryota > Metazoa > Chordata > Mammalia > Carnivora > Felidae > Leopardus > Leopardus geoffroyi. The sequence goes on along the minus strand of NC_059336.1, from coordinate 96,802,558 downwards.
ATATTCATCCCTGAGAAAGCGTGGTTATACGGATGGCAAATACAGTCTTAGGCTGCCATTTTCCCATCAATTAATTGGCATTCAGGACATACCCACATGTGACTGCAGAAACTGTCAACACTTATTATCGATCAGTTAGAATTAGTGTGCTATTATTAATCCATTTAAACCTGTACATATCATCTATTATTGAATGACTGATAAAGCCTGAGCCCTCTGTAAACAGGGTTCCCCTCTTTGTATACGGGAATACTCGAGTACTCTTTGTGTGACCGAATACTTGAACATTATCTTCCCCTATAGTTTATCTTCGCCATCAGAGCTACAATTTCAGAAGTATAATTTTCTATGCTGATTATAAATAATAAACCACATGTATTAGTAATATTTAATATTTATCTAAACATACGATTGAGCATATTATTGAAATTAGAGGGTGAATGAAACCATTTGAAAGAAAATACTTACAAATTCTAAAGGTTCAAATGTATGAACCTCTAAAGGTGAGATGTTAATGATAAAGACAAGTTATTTTAGAGAACCTTGCCTTTGTCTTGATTTTAATAGATGCATGACTTGGGAGCCTCAGAATGGAGGGAATAGGGTAACTTCCTTCTCTGTCTTATATAATCTTGGTCTTTATCATGATTCTGTAATGCATACAAAGAATAAATGGAATTATGCCATAATTATAATACATTACACAATATCCCATTCAACTAAGTAGCAATGGCATTTATTCATTCATTCATTTATTAAACAAAGATATATTTAGCACCGCCTATGAGCATGATTCTCCGTATGTGTAGCCTGGTGTCCTATTAGGATGTAAAATTTCTTAAATAATAAGGGCTTGAGATCTGCCTTTAGGATCCCACGTTCACCCTCACAAATGGATAAATGCAGTAAAACTACTCCTAACACCCAACCTTGCTTCACTTGAGTGGTGATGGGGATTACATGGAATGGACACCATCAGTTCTAACCCAGCCATCCACATCACCGTGTAATTAACCTTCAGATTTGTAAAAATAAACTTCTCAAGTGCCCCAGACCTTACTTAGCTACAAGATACCTTAGCTGCTGGGAATATAAATCATTGTGATAAGGTCAGTGAAGGCCACCAAGAAACTGCAGTATCTTAATTCAAATAGAAGAGAATATTGTTTGTAAACATGTATTTCCTCTAGGTCATGCTCCTTCACCCCATCCTGCACCCTTTCCGTGGTTCATATTAAAGTGAAGAGGGATCAGTAATTTTAACTAGGCAGTACGTATTTTCAGGGCATTCCCCCCTTGATCATCCATCACATCTCTTTTATTTCAGTCCTTACTTCAAGCCATAAGTATACCTTCTGGCCCTAAAAGTTGTGTTTTCTCACAAAAATATTAAATTTGAAGATGCCAAAGTTTTCAGATCTTGATGTTCTGGAAATATTTTCTCCCTCTTGTAATTTTCACTTCTCTTTTTGTGACACCTTTCTAGAAAGTAGTTTTACATCCAGTGACCTTAGAAAGGCCACCATGAGGTGGTATCTTTAAGCTAAATAGTATCCTCTGATTCACTCAATGAAAGTAGCCACTTACTCTGCCTATACAGCCCACTCTGGCAGGGATATTAGGGATCTCGGGTTAGGGGTAATCTCCTCTCTTCGGCTCTAATTGTGTATGCATGTGCTTTCACTGAAAAATCAATCAATAAACAAATACATATATGTGAATATATGCATCATATGCTATATATATGCATTACTTTTTTTTTAACGTTTTTTATTTATTTTTGAGACAGAGAGAGACAGAGCATGAACGGGGGAGGGGCAGAGAGAGAGAGGGAGACACAGAATCGGAAGCAGGCTCCAGGCTCTGAGCCATCAGCCCAGAGCCCGACGCGGGGCTCGAACTCACGGACTGCGAGATCGTGACCTGGCTGAAGTCGGACGCTTAACCGACTGCGCCACCCAGGCGCCCCAATATATGCATTACTTTTTAATATGAAACAGAGTTTGAGGATGAACTAATTATATAATTAAATTGTGTGCAACATAGCTTTCATCAAAAACACAGTGGTAAATAGAAGTAATTCTTTGGTGTTTTATATAATAAAATTGAGAGCTTTATTTTTTTTTAAGCCACTTAAAAAGTTACATGGCTCTTTCCATTTTTAAATGGAAATTTCATCACCTTGGTGTCAGGCTTCATGATTCCAAAGCCAGTAAGGAATGGATAAAGAACTGGGGAAATGAAATAAATCTAAGGTAAACATAATTGCTTTAAAGCGGGTGTGAAAATGGAAATCTATTAACATATCCTTTGACCAAAGTGAAGTAAATTAGCTGGATTTTTCTGACTCATAACCTAGAATACCAAGAAAGTACACTGAAGCCAGTCTGTGGGAAGTAATTAAAATACCAGTAAATGTTTACTCTGTGCAGGATCCTATGCTAAACACTTTAAATACATCATGTATTAAATCCATACAATAATCCTGTTAGGCTACTACTTATAAATGTCCATTTTAGAAACAAACAGAAGGGGCGCCTGGGTGGCTCAGTCGGTTGGGCGACCGACTTCGGCTCAGGTCATGATCTCACAGTTCGTGAGTTCGAGCCCCGCATCAGGCTCTGTGCTGACAGCTCGGAGCCTGGAGCCTGTTTCAGATTCTGTGTCTCCCTCTCTCTCTGCCCCTCCCCCGTTCATGCTCTGTCTCTCTATGTCTTAAAAATAAATAAACGTCAAATTAAAAAAAAAAAAAAGAAAAGAAACAAACAGAAGACTGGTGAAGTTAGAAGTCTGCCCCAGTCACATAGCTAGCAAATAGGTGGAATCTAGAACCTAGATCTCTCTACCTAAAACAGTACAAGGCCCAAAGCAAGCTCTCTATGAATGTTATCAGTGCTACTTAAATACTGCATTCTACTGCCTTACATATGGCTGTGAAAGACCATGTACATAGAACTGGCTACCACATAGCTCTTGTAATGTCTCTTGTAATATTGTGGGTTTTGCAGGTTCTGCTGAAGTGAGTAAAATATCCATCACTCAAACTTAATTTTAAACCTCACTTAGATTTTATTCCTTTAACGCCGTTCTTTGATTCACGGAAAAGTTTAAATTAGTCTTGGGAATATAAACCATAAAGCAGAAACTTTATTTGGACTATGTTGAATTAAGTGAGGGAGGAATAATCATAAGCATCTTAAAAAGTAAGATAACTTACTTTGTATGTAAATTCCAGTGCCATCCCCAGCCTCCGCATTCACCACAATATTTCCACAATTATTCCCAATAGTAATGGGAGAAGAGCAGCAGTAATACCCATAAGAGTGATTTTCTGTGTTAAGAATTACCAGAGAAGGCTTCCTGAGAAATACCAGTGTTTTGGGGACCCCATACAACCTTTTTCATCCAAAAATTAAGACATAAAAAAATGGAGTTGGAAGTTGGAAAAAAAAAAAAAACTGAAGAAATTGGGGACAGGAAAGTTGCTTGAGTGGGAAAAGAAGTGATGTTCTCTTTATCTTAGAAATAAGCTTCTACATAGCTGGACAGTTGTCCAGGATTAAATTAGATCCTGAAAAAGGTGGGGCTATGACTTACTTATTCCCCTTTGCCAGATAATAAATTGTTGCAATACAAAGTGGCAATACATGAAAGGTGTAGAAAAAGAGGGATGTCTAAAGGGTATCTGGGGTAGTGGTTTGGAAACTTGGCTGCCCATAGATATCACCTACAGATACAAACTTCATGGCTTCCTGTTTCCACACTTTCCACAAAGGTGATTGTCATTCTGCATCTCAAGTGTAAATGTGACATCTGTATTTGCAGCTGTTGGGAATTTCTTAAGTAAAGAGATTTAGTTGGAGATGAATAAAAGGAACTATACAAGTTCAGGTCTATCAGTCTATCATTTCACATGAGAAATTCTGCTGACCACTGATGTGTTTTATTCTCTTGTATTTTCTCCTATTTTCCGTGAATTTAATTTAAAAATATTATACTCATGAAAATGTAAGTTTTTGAAATGAAAAAAAAGCAAAAATATATGTCTTCCCATCCTAGTATCTTTCCTGAAAATACAGACATTCTGCATTAAATGTACTCTTACAAATGCATGCAGATATGTAAGTATTTTCTATGAAGGCAGGGATATACTATCCATATTGTTCCCTAACCCTTTTCAAATTAAAAAATATATGAAATTGTGGTAAGATACACATAGTGGCTTCTGGGTTATGGTCCAGCATGTAAGAAACTTGGAAGTCTTATCTCAATCCTAACAACAAATAAAAAGCAGAACAAAGTGAAAAATAAACAACTCTTAGATTTGTAAGGGAAGAAAAGTCACATGACAAACTGCTGCCCAAATTGGAGAGACCAATTGGGATGAAAACAGAGAATTGGAGCTTATTGGGGTAGAAACTCATGAGCAAGAAACTCTACAAGAATCAGTACTAGGGTTGATGAAATATTGGCGACTCAGTGCAAACAAGTCTGAGAGAGAAAAACTCCAGGGGTACCCAATCATTGAGGGGATCCCAAACTTTTCAAGTTTTGCCTCCTGGAACTCAACCAGATTCTCACATTGAATATCAAAGAACAATCCTGTCATCTCTTGGCACGTGGAAAGGCAAAAAGGCAAAAGCCATTTTGAAATATACCAGAATATTCTGTTCTTCTTCTGTTCAGAAGAAACAGTTTAACCAGAGCCTAATTGACTTGGGTAAAGGAATACCCAATTCAGAAGAAACAGTTTAACCAGAGCCTAATCTGCTGGGGAAAGAAACAGTTTAACCAGAGCCTAATTGACCTGGGTAAAGGAATACCCAATTCCAGCTGACTCTAGCCATTTTGTGCCACCTAATGAGTGCAGAGGGACTCTTCATTTTGGCTCAGGTCATATCACAGTAATGAGATTGAGCCCCATATAGTGAAGCTCCACCCAGGGTGGAGCCTTCTTAAGATCTCTCCCTCTCTCTCTCTCTCTCTCTAAAAAAAAAAAAAAAAAAAAAAAAAAAAAAAAAAAAGAAAGAAAGAAAAGAAAAGAAAGAAAAGAAAAAGGAAAGAAAAAGAAAAAATAAATTAAAAAAATTAAAGGTTGAGATATAATCACAGAACTATAAAACACTTCTCCTCCCTCCACATTTTACCACCGCATAACTACTTATTTACAGTAGTTTCTTTTACCCAATACATAATGTCTGATTATCAAAAAAAAAAAAAAAAAAAAAAAGATAAGGCATACTAAAAGGCAACACAGTTTGAAGACACAGAGAAAGCATCAGAACCAGATGCAGATATGGTAGGGATGTTGGAGTTACTAGACTTGAAATTTAAAACAACTATGATTAATATGCTAAGAGCTATATTGAATAATGGAGACAGTCTGCAAGAGCAGATGGGCAGTGTAAGCCAAGAGGTATAAATTCTAAGAAGGAACCAAAAAGAAATGCTAGACATTAAAAACATTGTAACAGAAATGAAGAATACCTTCGAAGGACTTATAGGTAGACTGGACACTCTGAACTTGAGGATATCTCAATAGAATCTTCCAAAACTGAAAAGCAATGAAAAAAATACTGAAACAAACATAGCAAAATATTTGATAACTATGGAAGAACTATAAAAGGTGTAACATATGTGTGATGGGAAAACAAAGAGAAGAAAGAGAAGGAATAAGAAGAAATATTTGAAAAAATAATGACCAAGATTATTATGGGAAATAATGATTTTTCCCAAATTAATGGCAGACAGGGAACGAGGAATCTATAGACTCAAGAAGCTCAAAGAACACTAAGCAAGAAAAATTCCAATGAAAATCTACACCTGGCATATCATTCTCAAACTACAGAAAATCAAAGAAAAAAAATTCTGAAAGAAGCCATAAGAGAAAAATACCTTACCTATGGAGGAGTAAAGAATTTTATCTAACTTCTTTTCAGTACCATGCAAACAAGAAGACAGTGGAATGAAATATTTAAAATATGGAGAGAAAAAAAAACCCACCAATCTAGAATTGTATACCCCCATGAAATCCTTTAAAGTGAAGAAAAGTAGACTTTCACGATGAACAAAAATTGGAATCTGTTGCCAATAGACCTGCTTTTAAATAAATGTTAAGAGAAGTTCATCAAAGAGAAGGAAAATGAGGGGGACCTGGGTGGCTCACTTGGTTGAGCGTCCGACTTCGGCTCAGGTCATGATCTCGCGGTTTGTGACTTTGAGACCCATGTCGGGCTCTGTGCTGGCAGCTCAGAGCCTGGAGCCTGCTTCAGATTCTGTGTCTCCCTCTCTCTCCGCCCCTTCCCCACTCATGCTTTGTCTCTCTCTGTCTCAGAAATAAATAACCATTAAAAATTTTTTAACAAAGAGAAGGAAAATGATATAGGTGAGAAATTCAGATCTACATAATGAAAGAGGGAACATTAAAGAAGGAATAAACATATTTTAAAAAATCCAATTAAAGGTGGGAAGAGGACCTGAATAAACTTTTTTCCTAACAAAGACACACACATGGCCAACAGATGCATGAAAAGATACTCAACATCACTAATAATCAGGGAAATGCAAATCAAACCACAATGAGATATCACTTACACCTGTCAGAATGGCTAGAGTCAAAAAGGAAATAACGAATGTTAGTGAGGATGTGGAGAAAAGGGAAGTCTTGTGCACTTTTGTTGGGAATATAAATTAGTGCAATTACTGTGGAAAACAACATGGAGGTTTCTGAAAAAATTGAAAATAGAAATACCGTATGATCCAATAATTCTACTAGTATTTACCCAAAGAAAACATACTAATTTGAAAAGATACATGCACCCTTATGTTTATAGCAGCATCATTTATAATAACCAAGATATGGAAGCAACCCATGTGTCCATCAATAGATGAATGGATTAAGATATTCATATATATATGAAATGGAATTTTACTCAGCTATAAAAAAGAATGAAATCTTTCCATTCGTGACAACATGGATGGACCTAGAGGATTTATGCTAAGTGAAATAAGTCAGGCAATTACAAATACCATATTATTTCACTTATATGTGGATTCTAAAAAACAAAACAGATGAACAAACAAACAGACCCATAAGTACAGAGAACAAACTGGTGGTTGCCAGAGGGAGGGGGGAGAGAAAGGGCAAAAAAGGAGCAAAGGGGAGTAAGGTACAGGTTTCCAGTTATGGGCGAGTTTTGGGGGTCCAGAGGCAAGGTGTCCCAGAGACTTGTAAGTGAGCCTCCTGATGCAATCTGTGACACAGTTAAGATCAGTGTCCCTTCGATATCTTCCAAGCCCTACCTGCCATTCTTCCAACTGCTTTTCCCCTATCTGCCCCTCCCAGTTTTACAGCTCATGACTCAGTACTCTAGATAGGGGGTATCCCGCAAGGCTGAGGAAGCCAAATGATCACTTACATGCTCTCCCTTTTCCCCACAAGGGAAATTGTGTGTGGAGATAAACTCTCTTGGTGCTGACATGAACCACCTTGAAGGAGGACTCATCCAGGTAAAGTCAAACTGTTCCTCCTACCCTCTCCAGTGTGTCCAATCTTCCAATTTCTTTTTTTTCTCCATCCACATACTGAAACTTTTCTACTGGACTCCTTGACTTCCACAAAGGCTCTCTTGTTCTTAGGTATTGTCAGATCAGTGTTTTCTAGGGGCTCATAAACATGCCCAGCCAAGAGGGCTTGGATCCAGTTCACAGGCCACTGCAGAGTCCACAGTTGAGACTAAGGTCTATATGCCTATTACCTGAGTACCTTGGCCTATGGTGCTATATTTCACAGCTCCTACAAAGGTACTTTTGTCAGTGGATGGATGCCAAATTGTTATTTTTGAGGGGTATATAGGAAGAGGGCTCTTATTTGGCCATCTTGGTGATATCACTGTTCCTCAAAATGTTCTTTGATTTTGCTTGACCCAAGATTTTATATCAAAATGAAGGACTGGGAAAATGCTCAGGATGGCCTGACCACTGCCAGTGAATGTAAGGAAAATCTTTTTGAAGGGATAAATGCTCAACTAAGAAACTTCATAATGGTTATAGTTAAAGCCTTAGCGAAGATGAACTCAAACAGAGGAAAATTCACCATATTAAAGAATAGGCCAAAACAAAGGAAAGAAACATGAACATAATTTAATAAAATTATTAGATATAGACTATACGTATCTATGTGGCCCAAATTTGATAATATAAAATATAAAATGAAAAACAAGAAGTAAATAATAAAATAAGTTGGTTTCATTTAAAAATAAGCTTCTACTACTTCACCCCTGCTAGGGTGGTTATAATTTTTAAAAAAGGAAAACAAGTGTGTTAGTAAGCATATAGGGAAGTTGAATTCCTTATACATTCCTATTGGAAATCTAAAATGGCATAGCTACTGTGGTAAACATTTTAATGGTTTCTGAAAATGTTACACACAGAATTATGCATTTGTGGGTCTGGGAAGTTGAAAACTGACACAGCAGGCCAGCAGGCTGGAAATTTAGACAAGAGTTGATGTTCCAGTTTTGAGCCCAAATTCTGCATGGCAGCATGTGGGGAACTCAGTCAGGATTTCTATGTTGTAATCTGGAGGCAGAATTTCCTCTCCTTCAGGAAACTTCACTATTGATCAAACGACTGGACACCATAGCCTCACCACTTTGACATGTAAAATTGACCTTCACAACCACTTTATAGTAGGCACTTGCAATGCCAGAACACATCGATCAAACCCCTTCCCTTTGTTGAAGGTGATGGCAGAAGCACATTTTGAGACAGAGCTTTTGTCCGTCCAAAATCCTGACCAACCCATTCTGAGCATGCAGCATTAGTTAGAAACAGATATCATTGGTGATTGGTTAGTTAGACATGTTTGTTTCTGCACTATAATCAAGCCTATTCTAGGTGAAACAATGTGTGTGTGTGTGTGTGTGTGTGTGTGTGTGTGTGTGTGTGTGTGACATCTGTAGTCAAAGTAAGAAAATATGTCATAAAATGTAGGCATATTAGGAAATGTGAAAAAAAGACCTGGATCTACTATATTGTAGCAAATCTGTTATACTAATGGCATCTAGTTTGTAGTGCTAGTGAGTCTTAAGTTATCCAACATTGCCAGTATCCTAAAACTCATCATATTTTCATAAATTTAGTTGAGGGAGATCTGAAAAAAAAATTATTAGTTCCAACTATCAGTTTTACTGGTAGGAATGTATGTGTCTAGAAACTATCATTATTATGTAATGTTAAAAGCTTATTGTTGATTTTAAATATTTGGAGATTGTTAACCTACAAAATGAACAAACAGTGTAAGTTGGATATTTAGAGAAGGACTTAATTATTCAGCATTATTACTAGGAAGAAATGTATGTGGAAGGTAAATTGCATGCTCCTTTCCTTCATGAACTCAAAAATTACTACTCAATCAAAACAGTAATGTTAACATCTGTTTCTTTTCTCAAAGCATAATTACTGATTAAAGATATATCATAAAAATGGACTTCTATTTGGGCACTTCTATGTAGCATAATAAAAAGATGTCTATGCCAGGAATAATATGGAGTATATTCCTACTTACATTATTTTGAGAACTTTCTTATCTAGTATCCTACTTACAATATACTTAGAAGTAATGATGAAAATATCTGCACAGTGGCTGAACAAAGCAGGAGATATATTTGGTAGTAAGTCAGTTCAAAATGGCTCAAATACATCTTGTAGGCAGCATCAATAAAGCCAGCCAGGGCTGCGATGTCATTTATTTTATGCCTTGGAACAGGTTCACTACATACTCAGTAATGTGCTTATACTAGCTTTCTTCCTAATATGGGGATATAATTTGTGACAAATTGTAGGTAATACATAAGTTATGTCCTCATTCCAGTATATTTTGACTCCTAAGACTTTGTCTGTGGTATAGCAGAAATAAAAATGTTCAATTAATATTAAAAAAATCAACCTCAACAGCAATAGAACTCAAAAATAATGGATGTATAAATGACTTACTTTTTATATTGGTCAAGATTTTAAAAGTTATAATTGATGGTAAATCTCATACACTGCTGGTAGTGTTGAAAATTGGTAAAATACTTGCTTCCAGACTATTTAATAGAAGTTGATTTAAGAAATATGCTCAAGTGCTGAGTCCCAATTTCCACACATAATAAATTGTCCTTAGGACAACATTATGGAAAATAATGCATACACAGAGATGTATATTACTGTATTGTGTGAAGTTGTGAAAAATTAGGCAAATCTAAATAGCTATTATAGATATTAAAATGTGGTGTAGCATTTTCATAGCTATAGTTGCAGACATAATTGTGATCATATATATGGGAAGTATGTGTATCACCCCATTTTATAAGGCACTCATTTAAATGTATTTATAAACATATATATATGTGGGGAAATAGGTTCTCCTTACATAAATGGGTTAGAAAAAAGCTTAGAGTGGAAGGCTGCCACCACAGGGTGAAAATGAACGAGGTTAGCTCGCAAGATATTGTAATGGGATCACAAGTACTTTCCATCTGACACCAATATACTATTGTACTTTGATCACAAACTCTACTTGCCCCCCGACAAAGCCTTTGCTTCTTACACATACAAGTTAATGATTGTGGTCTGATTGTTTTCTCCACGTCCATGTGTGTAAGGTCTTGTTTTCTTCATTTTCACCATGTGGGTAATACCTTGTGAGCTCAATAAACACGGAGACAAAACCCCTGTTCAGGGCTCTTGTCTTCTCCTGGACATTAGACTTTCTCATATTCAGTTCTGCATCTGCTCTCTTGCTGGACAAGAGAGAACTCCAGACTCATAGTATGTGACATTATATAATATTATACATCATGTCACATTTAATATCTATTAAAATATTAGCATTATATGCAGGCAATGTGATTATATGGTTATATATAACTAAAATGCTTTTCAGTTCATTTGAATTTTTTCGTGAGCATACACTATTTTCATAATAAAATAATGTTCTTGGATTTATTAACTGGGTCTACAGGTGGTCTTTAAGTCAGGCTACTGACTATTTAAACCTAAGCAGCCTATTTTTTATTGCTTTCTTCTGGTAAAAAGATGACTTTATTCAAGAGTGTTAGCTGGCAAGCATAGTGAAACCTAGTTCAGATAATTATGTTATACAAAGGCATATCATTTTACTTAGTACTAAATATGTTTTCATCTCATCCGTGTGTCTCACACAGTATTATTATTCCCATTTATTCCACTGAGGCTGAGTGTGGTGAGGATGGAAGACATGTCAGAAGCAGTGGAAGGGTCATGGTAGCTGCATGACTTTTCATTATTATAGGTAGTTTCTTGATATATAATTCTATGGGTTAAAATAGATGAAAACGCTGAAGTGCACTGTATTCTACAGTGGAATCTCTTTCCAAGTGTGTGGGAAAAAGTGCTAAATACAAGGATGACAGAAGACACGAAAAAATTATTAAATCGAATCTTTTTACCAAGAATTGCTCTGCAATTGAGATAAATGGACTTGGTGAACTAATGGTTTTGTATTGCACTTCTTAATCTTCTTAATTCCACCAGGAAAAATGGCCATGTAGTGCTTTGGGGCTTAAGTATTCCGAGCATAGAAAAATGACTGATAATTAATTTAGCAACTACAGTGATTAATGTATAATCCTTTTATTACATAGTCCCTCATTCTCAGTAATTTTGGGTGTTTCTATGTAATGACAGCTGCTGAAAGATTGGTTAGTATGTTGATGATGGAGGTAGTACAAGTTGTAACCTTAGGACATATTTGGAAAGGTATGATTTTGCCATGCTTAAAATGGATTTCAAGGCCCATTTGAAGGCCTTTCAAGGACATTTCAAGGCCAAGAGAAAGCTAAGAAAATAGATCTCTGGGCCCAGCCTCTACTTCAGTGACAAAAGATCCAATTTTTAACTGCTACTGGTGAGGGGGGGTGGGGAGCAAAAAACAAACCTTTAAAACCACTAGGACTCTAACCTTAACCTTTGTTGGGTAGAGGCTCATGGATTTTTATGTAGTTGTCAATAGAAAAAATATACAGGGACAGATTATCTAAAGAATATCATTAACCATGACAATAAATTTCATCTCAAATTAACACTTTTTTCCTTAACCTACGATTCATTCATAAGTAAATATCATCAATATCTTGTAAGACTTTGTCAAGTTCTACAAGATTGTGATTAGATCATTTTTATGTCTATGAGAGCCTAATTCTAACCTCATATCCTCAAGGCAGTAGGTTTCTAAAATAACTCTCTTCTGAGCTGGATAATACTTATATTTATTTGTGTAAAATCCTATTACTTGTAGCACCATTTATTGTGCACTGGTGTTGGAATAGGAAGAGGAACACTGGCCTTGGAATGAGAATATTAAAGTTTAAAGCTCAGTTGTGTTAATATCTATATAACTTTAAGCAAATTTGCCTAATTTCAATTTCTCAAGGTAAAATATGAATAAAAATATCTATGTCAGTTATATAAAAATTTACTGAGATGGTTTACTAACAAATTCAGTCATCCAATACTATGAACCTAGCATATGGCAAAGCATTAGTTGGCACCAGGGATACAGAGGTGAACCAGTCAGAACAAGGTTAGAGTTATGTAGGGGAGAAATATTAAAGTAAGTCAACAATATGTCATAAAAATAATGGTAAGCATTACTAAGGGTCCCAAAAAGGAATCTTGAGAAGGAATTACATGGGATACTATGGTTAGGGTGAAGACAGTCTTCCATAAAGAAATGACATTTAAGCTTAGACCTACAAATTATTAAGAGACTTGCAGGCAAAAAGTGGGAGGTAAAGCATCTGAGGCAGGTTGATGAAAACTAAGGTGAGAAAAAACTTTAAAGTCAGAAATAAATGGAAGCAATTAGAATGTCCTTCAATAAGTGAATGTATAAGCTGACTATAGTACATCTATACAATGAAAAGTAATGTAGTGATAGAAATGATCTATCAGACCACAAACAGTCATGGACATATCTTAAATACATGTAGCTTAGCTACATAAGTCAGTCTCAAAGGCTACATACAATATAGTTTCAATTATATGACATTCTGGAAAAGATAAAACCATAAGAGCCAATAAAAACCATCAGTGTTTGCCAGAGGTTTGCAGATAGGGAAAGTAAGATTGGCTCAATAAAGCACAGGGAATTGTTTAGGGTGGGGAAAATATCCTATATGATATTATAATTGTGATATATTACATTATATATTTGTACAAAGGCTCTGTGCTTTACATCAAAAAGAGTGAATTTTCATCTATGCAAATTTTAAATATTTAGGAGTTTGGTAGAAAATCCAAGATGGAATGCAGAATGTGAAAAAAATAATCTAATTGTATTTAAATGTATGAAACACGAATTAAATGGGGTGGATACAAAGCTGCTGACCTAAGTAACTTTGGAAAGAGGAGTCTGGAAAACTAAAAAACAAAAGATACTATACATAAGCACTATACTCCAGTTGATAAAGTTGTATCTCATGGCAACATGGGTTAACAATTATGATGTTTTTATATATGAATAATGGAAATGAAAAATTAAGTAAATGAATAACAATGTTGGTAGGCAAGTTTTTGTCTGTTGTAGCATGAGGTTACAGAAAAATAAGGGGACAATGTTGTAAAGATCTAAATGGTAATGGGTTTGAATTGGAGACATCAGAACAAGATCATTTTAGCTTAATATAGATACAGATGGATACTATAGAAATATGTATAACATGTGCATACATGTGTTAGTATATACACATTAGTTAGTATATTTCCATGCTCTGTCAGCTAAGCCTAGAAATAGTGACATCCCATTAGGAATGAACACACCTAGCACTAGGTTTTGATTTCTAATAAGATTTCTATAATAAAAGGAACCAAGCCTCCTTGGAGAAATTGCTGATTCTAGGATGAGGTAGTAATATACAAGATGAACCTGGAGCATCCTGTAGTGCACAGGAAAACAAAAACAAAAACCCACAATAATGGGAATATATCAAAGGAAAACAGGAGCCAACTAAAAGAGCTACCAGGGTCTCCTGGGTGGCTCAGTTGGTTAAGCATACAAATTTATCTCAGGTCATGATCTCATGGTTCCTGAGTTTGAGCCCTGCATCAGGCTCTCTGCTGTTAGCATGGAGCCCACTTTGGATCCTCTATCCCCTGGAATCTCTGCCCCATTCCCCTGTCATGCTCTCTCTCTTTCAAAAATAAATAAACATTTAAAAAAAGAGCTACCAATAGCCCAAACTGGAGGATATTGACCACCAAAATAAAGTAGAACTGGATTAGAACCCAAACAATAAAATACATATTTATGAGTTCCTATTGATATAAATACATGATTAAGTAAATTAAGGAGCACCTAGATGACTCAGTTGGATAAGCATCTGATTCTTGATTTCAGCTCTAGTCATGATCTCACAGTTATGGGTTCAAGCCCTGCATTGGGCTCTGCTCTGACATTGTGGAGCCTACTTGGGTTTCTCTCTCTGTCTCTGCCCCTCCCCCACTCGCATTCTCTTTCACTCTCTCTGTCTCTGTCTCTCTCTCTCAAAATAAATAAATTTTAAAAAAATAAATTAATAAATGGGGAAGAAGAGACAAATCTCCCAGTCAGAAAAATTCCAACTAGGTTTTGTAAATACTCTGCCCTAAAGGAGGAGGAATATAACTTCTCATCTCTTAAGTATGGACTGTGCATAGTGATTTACTTCCAAGGAGAAAAGTAAGACAAGTGAGTAAAAGAAAGTAAATTAATAGTGGTGAACTCTGACAAACACTACCTTAGCCAGGTTATAAAGGTCGACATCAACAGTGATGAGTCATGTTGAAAGTAAATACCCTTGATATAATGTGATAAAAAGAACTTTTTATCTTTGTAGTCTTTCTCCCCAAAACTCTAATCTCAAGTGTAATCATAGGGGAAAAAATCAGACAAATCCCAGTAAAGGGACATTTTAAAAAATACCCAACCAGTAATCCTTAAGATTTTTAAGGTCATCATAAACAGGTAAGTCTTAGGAAGTGTCACAGCCATGAGGAGCCTAAGGCAACATGATTGAATTTAATGTATCTTGGGGGGTATACTGGAGCAAAAACAAGGCATTTGATAAAAACTAAGAAAAATGTTAGCAATGTAGGGATTTGGGTTATTAATACTGTATCAATAGTAGTTCATTAATTATAACAAATATACCATATTAAAGTAAATTTAATAATAAGAGAATGTTACTGACAGGTTTTCTCATATGCTTATCAGTTTTTATATAAATGAAAAGCTGTTCCAAAAAATAAAGTTTATTTTAAACACTTGAAGGAAATCACCTGGAACAGAGTAACAAGTAAAGGAGAAGGGTGATACTTGATGCAGCTAGAAAGCTAGGTAGGAGTGAAGTCACACAGAACTTTGTAGTCCGTGGAAAGGTATTAGAAATTTCTTCTCAGTATAGTGGGAAACAATTGAATAATTTAAATGTGGCATATAATCGGGTCCCATTTGTGACTTAAAATGGTAGTAATAAAACTCTAGCTCTTGTGTAGAAGAATGGATAGGAATTGGGTGTGGGACAAAGGAATATTAAAATGGCACCACAAGGAAGTTCTTATCATAGTCCAAGAAAGAGATGATGTTAGCTACAAAGATTTTGATAGAAAATCTTTAATGAATTTTAAGTATATTTTGGATCTAAAATGGAAAAACTTGGTTATAGATTGAATGTTGGATTGAGGTTGAGTGAATTGTCCACAATAATATATATTTCCAGCCCTCTGGTAGGATAAAATTTACAGAGATGCATAGAAATACCAGGAGAATGCTTGGATAAAAAAATATGGAATTTTGTTTTCTACACATTGAATTTGGGAAGCTTTGAGTTTGGTGCAGACTTAAAGATAATCAAGCAGTCAATTGAGTATGCTCAGAAGAGAGGTCAAAATAAGAAAAGAAATTGGATAGTTAAGACATTGTGGTTGATATTCACAGACATGGAAATGAATGAGGTCATCTAGGAAGAGAGAATGCAAAGCAAAAAGGATGGAACTAGGAAGAATTGAAGCATTTGGACAGAATAGTAAGACGTAATGGGGAAATAAACAGAGCTTGACATGTAAGAACATGGAAATGTGTTTCGAAGGAAGTGTTCAAGTCTATTATATGCTGCTGTGAGTTCTAAACAGATGAGAAGATAAAATGTTTTATTGGATGCAGGAATATAGTGGCCATTCTTATGTCTTAAGAGCAGTTATTATATACTGGTATGCACAGGAATCATGCACTAAGGAATGAATGGTAAGTGACGAAGTCAATTTAGTAGATGTTGAAATATTTCAGGAAGTTTGAGTGTGATGT
The DNA here is from genome assembly GCF_018350155.1 of Leopardus geoffroyi. Lineage (NCBI taxonomy): Eukaryota > Metazoa > Chordata > Mammalia > Carnivora > Felidae > Leopardus > Leopardus geoffroyi. The sequence continues at coordinate 96,786,192 of NC_059336.1, read as the reverse complement.
GGAGCAAGAAATAGGACAGTAGCTAGGAGGATATATGAAATAAATGTGGGATATTTTTAGAGAGATTTGCTCCTAGATATTTGAGGAGAATACTAAGATCATTGAGAAGACAAGAAGTGATTGGATCTGGAACACATGTGAAGGTATTGACATTTCATACAAAGGGGAACACTTCCTTCATGGTAATGAGGTAGAAACAAGGAAGTAGCTAGAAAGAGAAGACAATGATTCGTATGGAGAATAATACTTACAAAAATTGGTGGTGGAAGAATGAGAAATTGTTTTAATTGCTTCTATTTTCTCAATAAAGCAGGAGGTGCATTAATTAGCTGAAAATTAAAGCAGAAGGGAGACACATGTGGCTTTTTTTTTTTTAGCATTATCTTTCGGGTATACAATAAGTGTTTTTTAGAGTGAACATACTAAATAAATGTAATCAAACATCTTACAGTGTCAAGTACTCTTTTAAGGAGGTGATCATGATATTATAGAGATAAGAATATTCAGGTGGTTGGATGTAAGAACAGAGAATGCAGTTGGTTTATTGTATCTCAGGTTTAGGTTTTTGATAGAAGGAGAAGGTACAAGTAGAGATGGGTGAGTTAACAAAATGCTGAATATAAGTTTGGGTCATAAAGTATCAGCTGAATGAAAATGGAAATAGAGGCAGAGTGTTTTAAATACTATATACAAGGTAATGGAGTCAATGGATTTTAAGTAACAGCAGATTGTATTAGTAGGGATAATTAATGCTACCACCAGAACAAACAAACCCTCAGTTTCTCACTAACCAGCACTAAAAAGGTAATCTCCTCAGGCAAGAAAATTTTGAAATGTATTAGTGAGGATCTAATTCCATTTAGTGACTGGTTGGTTTAGATTGCCTCTGTTTTGTGATGGTATCACCTCAATGCATGGCCTTCAAAGTCATTTAGGCAGAAGCAGGGAATGTAAGATTCCACATTCTCTCTTTACAGCCTATACTTTAACCAGAATTAACCACATGACCTGAATTTGCTCCAAGGAAATATGTTTTGTGGAGGATATTTGATAAACACTTTCTCTGCCACAGAGGCCAAAGGTTGCTTTCAGTGTCAACCTAAATTAGATGAGCTGGAAAAATAGAAAACTGTAGACTCTTTGAATTCAGTAAATAGGCAAATTTGCAGTATTCATTAATAACAAAGTCTCTGGCATGACCCTAGAATTGTGTGGCTGTGGTAGAAAGGATGAAAAGGACTTTGGAAATGAAGCTGTAGGTAACTGAGCACAGGCAAAAGTTTCAATGAAGAAAACCCATAGATTTTAGCAACCACGTAGGGAAAAGAAGGTTATAGGTGGTTATAGGTGTCTGGCATAAACTTTAAATTTTATAATTTTATAATTTCAATAAAATAAATTTAATAAATTTTAATAAAAATGGCAGCAGGGGAGGGGTAATTTATGACCTAGAGGAGATACTGAAGAATGAAGACATTCCCAGCTCCCCACCATGAGATGCTTTGAGTATGAGAGGATGTGAAATCTCTTCTGGAAGAGGGGATTTGATGACATGTCAAATGAAAGTCATATTTTAGTTAAGGCAAGATGATGGGGAAAATGTTCCAGGAAAAGTTTGGAAATAGGGAGCCTATGTATGCACAAACCAGGAGAGGGTTTGGGAGGAAAATTTGTGGTGGGATCAGCTGAAGAGATACGTATGTATAAGTCATTATGTGGGTGGGATTTCAGGGAATAATGAATAATCAAAAAGGTCAGAACTCTGTAACTGAAATTGCAGTCTTAAATACTAAAACACATGTGAAAGAAAACTACATTAAAATAAAATGTGTATTTGAGGCTCCTGGATGGCTCAGTCTGTTTAGTGTCGGACTTTGACTCAGGTCATGATCTTGCCATTCATGAGTTTGAATCTCCTTCAGATTCTGTGTCTCCCTGTCTCTCTGCCCCTCTCCCACTAATTCTCTGCCTCTCTTTCTCTCAAAAATAAATAAACATGAAAAAAATTTTTAGGAAAATAAAATGGGTAGCAAATAAAATATAAATTTATTCTGTGATTAGTTTTTTTTTTCTATTTCAACTTTATTCCTTTTTGCCTCTCTATCTAGTCTGCAAATTTTCCCAAATAAATGATCAGTTACTAATGTCCCTATATTATTCTTAGCAATTATTAAATATTTCTGGGCACATTATCTATGTCTTTTTAGCTATCTAATATTAACTTGCCAAAGTAGTCATATCTTTTTTTTTTTAACCAGGCCACTCTTGAATTAATAGGCCTTTTCAATGCCTAAAGCAACAACGTAGAGGAAAAGTCAATGTGCTTATTTGAAATCTATTATTTTCGTGAATAACTAAAGCTGTTTCTTCTGTGATATCTGTTTCAGGAGCACCTCCATCTCCCTTTGTCTCTGTCTGCCTGTCTATCTTCCTCACACACACACAAGTTTTCTATACACATTCTTAGAGAAATAAAACTTAAGAATTTGGTGTGTTTGGTACAGTCCAGGGGGTATGGATAAACTTGATTGAGATATGTTCCCCTCAAAATTATATTAACTTTGATTACTCAAATAAGATTTTCATACTCTTTCAAGTACTTGATTCATTTTTCTGCATTACATCTCTCTTCCTCAAAAAGCAGGGCTGGTGGTGGGAATTAAAAAACTGTTAAAAATTTGGCAGAACCCAGATATGTTCCAGAAGGCTGTTTGATACATGAGCTATATTAAATTGAACCCTAATTGTGGGACACTGAAGAGCCTAAATATTTCTGAAAGTGAAAAAAAAATCCTCTTAAGATGAACACTAACAGCCAAGAAGTTTATGAGCAATATCTTCTATCTGAGATTAACAGGCCCCCTGTCCCACACTTATACCCACTCCCTAATGCAATATTGCCAAGGATATCATTATTACTGTTACTCTTTTGCTTGGGAAATAGAAGGAAGCAAGTTGCAATGAAATTGAGGAATATAACTAAAGCTATCCAATAGTGGGATGGACTGCTTTTGTTTGTTTCTTTGTTTGTTTAATAGGGAGCTCCCAATCCTAGAAATGGTGAAGTCCAGGAGTGCCTGGGTGGCTCAACTGGTTAAGTGTCTGCCTCTTAGCTCAGGTTGATCTCAGGGTTGTGAGTTCAAGTGCTGTTTTGGGTTCCAAACTGGGCATGAAGCCTACTTTAAAAAGAAAAAAAAAAATGGTGAAGTCCATATGACCATCTATCAATTAGAAAGTAGAGGTGATACTTTAACAAGTTGATAGACCTATCTGTTTCCCACTACCTCTTTACTCCAAGGACTTTACATCAATAATTTAAATACAAAAGCACAACATTTCTGCTGGTTTTACTAGCCTGGAGTATCACTTTAAGTGAATAATGGGTAATTGACACTTTCTTTGATTTAGCATTGGCAAAACATATGCCCAAATCTCCCTCCCCTCTCTCTGCCTGAACTTAGATGACTACAAGTTGAAGGTTTGCTTTGAGCTTGGTCCTCTGGAATTCACACAGTTTCAAATCAATGTCTATCTACTTATAACCAGACCCAGGAATGCCACTGATGGCTAAAGAGAAGCAAAAGGCTCCACAAAGAATTTCCCATGTACCCCTGCCCCAGCAGCCCATCTGATGTTTCTATGGAAACCTTCACCAGGCAGCAGCATGCCTTACTGTGCAAAGGAATGAGGAGGTGTGTTCCTTTCATTACCATGGCTCCTAGAGAGCAACCACCTCTTAAAATGAAAGAACATGGTGAATACCATTCTTTATTCTGACAGATAAGTTGTTCAGCAGAATGGTGAGTTATTTTCAGAAATTGTACAGTGCTACTCTTCTCTCTCTCTCTCTCTCTCTTTCCCTCTTTCCCTCTCTCTCACAGTTAAGCATTTCCTTCAGAATGATTTACATAAGATTGGGGGAATGACGAAGGAAAATAACTCACCTTTATAAAGTGCCTACTATGCACTAGACATTTTGAATGTGTTTCTTTTTAACATTTTCCCAGGCGGAAAATGGTTTACATGGTTTGCTTAAAGTGGAACCTCACTCAAATTGGAAAGCCAAGACTAAAATCACTCAAGGTCTGGTTGCAAAGCCCAATGTGTTCATTGAACCCTTAGTAAAACTGAAGGCCTCTTGGAGGTAGGCAGGCAGACAGTGTGGAAAGGGCATGGATCCAAGACCCAAAAAGCTGAATCAGTGAAAGAGGGTCAAAACTAGGGCAGAGGATTAGTGGAGTAGATTGGGAATGGTTTTGGAAGCATAATAATATCAGAAATCTAGGCATGGATTCATTCCAGAGGGTACTAGTATGAAACCTCAAAAGTAGTGAGCAGCTATGAATAAGATGGTTAGGTGATAGGAATCATAGAGAGATTATCTTATGATAGATCAAGAATGTTTGTCTTTTGCTGCCAATCATCATTCACTCTGATGAATAATAGAAAAATACCAATTAAAATGTACCATTTTATTAGTAGTAAGTACTGTTCACCTTAGGAAAAAAAGCTTTAGATAAAGGCTGATTTACTAAATGGCCTCAGCATGAGGCCTAGGTAAGGCCTTCTGTATTATACCAAATGTATATAGTGCTATCAACATATTCACATTTTCTTTTTTTTTTTATTTTTTAAAAATGTTTATTTATTTTTGAGAGAGACAGAATACAAGCAGGGGAGGAGCAGAGAAAGAGAGGGAGACATAGAATCCAAAGCAGGCTCCAGGCTCTGAGCTGTCAGCACAGAGCCTGACATGGGGCTTGAACCCATGAATCATGAGATCATGACCTGAACCGAAGTCAGATGCTTAACTAACTGAGCCATCCAGGTGCCCCAATATACTCACATTTTCTGACAGAAAAGAGTGGTGACTGGGTAAGTCAAAACAGCCATTCCTTTTATGAGCTGCCTCTTTGAGAGATGTGCAAAGGTGATGTATCATACTCCATTCCTGCCATTGCTGAGGTCCTTCTAGGTAGTCAGTCTGTCATCTGGAGTCCATAGCCTTGGTAGTCCCATCCTGTTGTCCTAGATTTCTTATGCCCATTGGAAGAAAGCTTCATAGCATCTGCTCTGAGGGAGGCCTCAGCACACTGGAACAATGATTAGTTTATGATTCTGACTACCACGTCAAGTTTCTATGCCTAACAAAGCAGGAAACCTTCTTCCAATATCTGTATGTCTTCTCCTCTGTGTGGGGGTTTGTTCTCACACTTCACCTCTGTCCTCTCTTCTCAGTAAGTTTCTGAACTCCTCTTCCCACTTATCATATATTAACATTAACCATTTATTTGTCTTTTCAGCCAGATTGTAAATTCCTTGGGCCAAGCACTCTGTCTCATTCACATTTGTATTCCCAATATCTATCAAAGTGCATGATATGCTACAGATGATTTTTAATTGTGAATTTTTTTCCAGCATCTGTGTTGTCAGGTCCTACACTGCCGGATCCACACAAACACTTCTAATCCTTTTCTATGTGACAACTTTTGATATATGTAAGACACTTATAATGTCCCCCATTGTGAGTCTTTTGTTTTTTGTTTCTTGAATCTCCGGTTGTTTCACCTACTTTTTATGGAGTAATTTTGAGTTTGTTCGTCAGGTTGATAATGTTGTTTTCAGTGTTTCTTTGAAAGGAAATCTCGGCAGGATATGCCACCCCTCAAATTCTCTTTCCCGTGAACGTGTTTGACTGTAGTCCAGTTTACGAATGGCTGTTTCTCACAGGCAAGCAGAAAAGTTGAAAATCTTGAAGAGAAGAAGTGTCCTATTTCTTTAGCTTTATTTCTATTGAACCATTTTCTTATGGATTTCAAATTTTGTCTCCCTTTAGATATCTTTACCTTTCTGAAACTGTGTCCTCCTTTTATGTGAATTTCCAGTTTCTGAGGTACCAATGCGAGCCTTTCATTTTCAAATGGTGATACACATGCATTTTATCAAGTCTGTATAATGTCTATTATCTCTTTATCCCTCTTCTCCTGGTCAGATTACACATGGCAAGCAAGAAGGAAAGCAATCTTCATTTGAGAAGTATAGCTCCAACTAGTCAGTTTTGCATTTAATGTCATCATCTTCCTTTAACGTATTTTTCTAGCCTACATTCAAACATCTCACCCCACCACGTGCCCGACACTGTAGCCAAAAGTACTTTCCTTGTTTTTCCAAGCACATATACTTCAATTCATTGATAGGCTTATAATCATTCTGTAGAACAAATGTGAATATGCTTGATACAAAACTACTTTTCAGGGTATTTTCTTCTTTTTGTCCATTATTGATTTTTGGTGCTTCCAAAATGCACCAAATTTATATATATAAAGTTTATTATATATAAATATTTTATATTTATGTTATATGTTATTTATGACACACAGTATAGTTTTATCATAGCTTGAACTCTGGTTATCAGTGCTCTCAGGAATGTTCCTATCTATGCTGAGAATATCTGGATGGAAAAATCTTATCCTTTTTTTCTATTCCTGCAAGTCAGTGTTAGTTATATAATATTGTATAACAAAACACTCCAAATGTAGCAGTTTAAATAAAAAACATTTATTAGCTGCAGTTTCTGTTGGTCAGGATTCTGTGTATAATAGCTTAGTTGCATCCTTTGTTTAGAGTTTCTCACAAGTCTCCAAAGTGTCTATGTTTGTCTATGTTTCAGGGTGAGTCATCTCAAAGTTCAGATAGGTAAATATCTGCTCCAAGAGCACATGGTTGTTAGCAGAATTTAGCTCATCAAGAGCTGCTGAACTAGAGGCTGCCCTCACTTCTACATGGGCAATGGGGCCTCTTCAAAAGGCAGCTTTCTAATCAAAAAGTGTAAGCCAAGAAGACAGCAGAGAAGGAATGCTAGCAAGAGTCACTATCTTTTATAACCTAATCATGGCAGTGGTGATCCATCACCTTTGCCACATTTTGTTGGTTTAAAGTGAGTCATTGGTCCAGGCCACATACAAAGGGGTAAGGTTAAATACCAGGTGATGGTTATCTCTAAGGGACATCTTAGAAATCAGCCTACCACAAAGGCCTTGGGTAGGATTTTGTACCAGGCTAACTTAGTAGTGTTAATATTATGCTTGTTGAATTGAATTCATGTAGTTTTTTAGACAAATATATTAGTGGATGATGACTTAAAGTATGAAACTTTCAAGGTCATTTTCATTTTATGAAAAAGATGCTTAGAGATAACAAAGACTTAAACTATAAAGGTGGAAGGTTACATGTTTGTTTCATATTAATCCTATCTCCTATTTGTTTCCATCAATCTCTTTCTAATAATAGTTGAATTTCTATAACTTTTTACCCTTCCTGAGTCCCAATAATTTCTATTACTGCTCTAAATCAAGGGCATAGAAACAGTGTCTGTGGTATATCCTGTCTTAACCTATATTTGTTGTTGTTATCAATTCTGATTACTCCTTAACAGGTTCAATTTCTACTTCTTTATTTGCCTTAATGAATACTGGTAAAATGGTATTAAAAATCAAATTAAATTGGAATTCAGTGATAGTAACAATACAGTATAGCACTTTCTCATTAAGGTTCTCATACTGATATGAACTCCTGAGAATATTTCAGTTTATATACAACTGCTTCCTAAGCTAGCCTAAAATAGAATTTGGTATAGGAATTACAAAATGTTTGGTTATTCCATATCTGAGTATCTTGAAAAGTCATAAAATAATGCCCAAGTTGTAATGACCTACTTGGACTTTGTGTGCCCAATTACTCACATTCACATTACTAAGCCACTTAACCTCTAATGGAAAGTTTATTTCTGTTCTGTCCCAAATTCTTATGCCAACATTCATATTCAAGAAGGATTCTAAGGAATTGTGTGGTGTAATGTTAAGAGTTTAGTATTAAATCTTCTAACCTAATGTCTCAGTCTGCACTGACTGGGTTCTGTTATAATTCCCAAGTTTTATAGTGCATTTGCTCCGTAGACCTCCCTCACAGAGAGACTTCCTGCCTTAGATATAGTCATTTGAGCTTCTACCCAATGAATTCCTACCTTGGACTCAGTTATTTTAGCTTCTACCCTGTGAACTAAACTCTATAGCTGAATTTCTTCAACTGAATCCCAGTTTCCCTGTGACTAAGATTCCAACATCAATTTCCTTCTAACTTTTAAATTTCCATTTAACTGGATAAGTACCAAATTTTCTTGGCTAGACTGAAACTCCAAATATAGCAATACATTTATATCTTTGATGATTTATTGGTTTATAACTTGGGAAGTTCATATTTCACTTCAATTATTTTAGCATATATTCCTTTCCCTGCAAGCACTGAAATCTTTTTGCTTTCAATTTCAGGTGTCTGATTTTAGGATATGCCTAAATTCAAAGTTCTATATATTTTTTTCAGCCTCTGCCTGTTCAGGCTTCAGTTAGCAGCCAACAATAAAAGCCTGATCTCGAAGGCTGAGCCCCATTGTCCTGAAACAATGAGAACCCAGCCTAGCATTATATTGAGAAATTTCCTCCCAGTAATCAGTGAATTCAGATATTATACTGCAGACTTAAGCCTACTTATAGACTGTCTGGAGTTGACCAAACCCTGGGTAGTATATTTACTACTCAGAGATTGTGTTCTGCTTCATATCATGGATGAATCAAATAGTAGCGATTGATTAGGATTTGTTTTATTTTTGTATTGTTGTGAGCCCACACAAAAGTGACCACTGACGTTGGTTCGGTAACTTGAGAGAAACATGGCTGAAGTCTGAAAGAGTTTTTGAATTTTTTGTCATTGTATCAAAATGGCTGTTCTGTTGTTGTCATCACAGGAAGAAGAAAGAGCTAGATTGCAGAAGTGTTAATCCAATATCCACTCCTCTATTTCTTCTTTAGTAAAAGAATTCTGATTTTGTTGTAGAAATGGGCCCAATGTAAAAATAAACCAGCAAGCAAAGAATCAAGGAATTAAGGACAAACAAAATACCCAGTCCTGAATTTCCTAGACTCTCTTGCAGCTTGATTTTGTGCTAGAACAAAATTTGAGGTATGAGATATGCAGAAGTCAAAGAATAGCTATTTTTGGAAAATTTTTTTTAGAATGAATGCTGCTTCAGTTAACATACACCCTTTTGTTGTTTTCTCCTCTTCTTCCCTTCTGCCAGAAGTACTATTATAAAATTTGAGTTCAGCCAGAGCTGATAATCAGCTGCTATATCCTACGTCAGCTGTACTGGACGTTTATGCCCAGAAACCATGTCAATTGGCTAGGTATCTATTCTGATTAGTTCCATGTCTGTGCTATACTGGTAGTTGTGAATATTGAATACTACTGCTGGTTTCTGCCACATCTCCTGAATAATGACCAAAAGAGTTTCCGTGAGAATTACAGTCATCTCAGCTCTTATACACTTGAGGCATTACATCAGTCCTATATTATCTACTTCCCAAATATTTTGTTATCTGAGTATAAGATGAACCTCTCATCTTAAGTCTATGGTGTTTGCAGTTTCTGTTATGTGAAGCTGTACACAAATGCTGACCAACAGATATAGTTACTTGAACATTGACTTATAACCTCTTTAGAGAACTCTCTTTGGGTATAAACAACCTGACTGATATACTTACTACTTGGAATGCTTATATTCAAAATATCCTCTAGGACTAGAGTCTGGCCCCAAATCTTAGCCTAGCCAGCTGTGTGACCCTAATACCACTATCAAATTCTTGAGAAACATTCCCATTGATCTCGACATTTGACCTAAATCCCCCACAGTGACAATCAAGTTCTTTTAGCAATCTAAATATTTGACTTCGCTGTTTTTTCTGATGTCAAAATTTTTCCTATGCGGATCTCCCTCCAGTACATTAACCCTCCTGGTTTAGGTACTTTGGACACCAAATGTAAATTATATCTTAGTCAGTGGTTTGCTAATGGGACATCTGACTTAATGTAATTTTCAGGTTTGACCTATAGTTAGCATGGCTAGTACCAGAAAAATCATGTCTTCATATTCATGAATCATGTCCTTTGGGATATTTTGTTTATGTCCTCATATTATCACAATTATTCTGCTGCATAGCTCTGATACAGCTTGGACAGTTTTTATTATATCTTTTGTTTAAAGGAGGAAATAGAAAGATGGATGACTTGTCAAAGACTCGTCAAGGATAGCATTATTAACCAATGGCAGAGCTAGATTAAAATCATGGCAGCCATTCAGTAGACTAACATACGCTCAAATTGAGGTATTTTGCAAAATACAAAGAATGATAATGTTAAGCCTGTAAGTAACTGGATATATTTATTTAATAGAAACTGTAAGTTATGTATGATACCACTCAATTTTAATTTCCTATTATTCTAAAATAAGTGGATGAAATAAGGCATACTGTTTTTTTGTCCTGACTCAAAAAAGATATATTTTCAATTTGTGGGGCAGATATTTGACAAATTATGAATGAGAATCCCTTATGCATAAAAAATAATTCTCATATATTTGAACAAATAATTAATATTATTTGTTTTTTGCCAGAAGCCCATTTTAAAATGTAGTATAACTATGATGCCAACTTTGGAGTATATGATCTCCAAAATTGAAGATTTTTACTATTAACATCCACTGAGATTTTATACCAAAACCTGGGAGTTATTTTTCATTTCTTTTTTCCCCCTCCAACACTCCTATTAAGGGCAGGCACTAACTCCAGGGATTTTCATCAAATATTGCTCTAAAGAGCTTTGTCACTGTGTTCCAATTGTTTCCACCTTTATCCTGATCCTTATCACATGAACCGCAAGAAACTATCCCCTAAATATTTTTTTGGTCTCAAATCTCTTCTTTCAGGCTGCTGTACCCTGAACTTCATGAGTTATTTTACTTAAACACAAATCAAATGCTTTTCTTTGTAGTTTAGAATACTTCAATGGGACATTATTTTCACTACTGAACATAGTCTGTGCATACTTTCCATTATCTAAATAAATCCGGTCCTTCCCTCACCCCTCCATCTGGTTCTCCAGTGCTTCTTCTCACCTTTGAATTTCAACCTTGAGCCATGGCCAAATATGTGTAAATTTCCTGAGCTAACATGCTGCTTTTGCTTTCTTATTTCCCCTCCTTTTGCTCTCATTCCTCTTCCTCCTTTTAGCTGTGTGCTTTTTGAATGTAGCTTCATCCACTTGTAAGAACATTGCATATCTTTTTGTTGTTATTGTTAGAAAATGTCTTTCTCCAAAACTCTGCTCAAGTATTGCTTTATTTTTCCCCAAGATTTCTCTGACTTAGGAAAAATAATATTGTGATCAATGTGTCTTATGCATACTTGATGATATATGTCACTATGGATTGTATGTTGATGTTGCTTTTTAATCTAGTCCCCTCAGCCATCCTGCCGTTTGATCCACCTCTACCACACCAACACTTAATTAAATGCCTGGCACAAGGCTGGTATTCTTCCAACTGTTATTGAATGAATCTATGTAACAGTATTAAGGAGAAAGGCAAGACTGAGGTGGAGAAAAAGTTAGCAAACTCTCTTTTATCTGTGGATTGTTCAGACAGGGCAGCTTAGCAAACCTACAAACCAAACCTATGTAAGTAGAGCAACAGTTAAACTTTTTTCTTTTTTTTTTAATTTTTTTTTCAACGTTTATTTATTTTTGGGACAGAGAGAGACAGAGCATGAACAGGGGAGGGGCAGAGAGAGAGGGAGACACAGAATTGGAAACAGGCTCCAGGCTCTGAGCCATCAGCCCAGAGCCTGACGCGGGGCTCAAACTCACGGACCGCGAGATCGTGACCTGGCTGAAGTCGGACGCTTAACCGACTGCGCCACCCAGGCGCCCCTTAAACTTTTTTCTATCCAAGATACTATTCTAATTATCACAAACTTACTTATTATGGATGGTTAATATACTTGAAAATTTAAAAAGACTCCAGAATCTTTTTAAAACACTTCTGGACAACATAGAAGCATTCTAAAATTTTCTCATTTTGTGATCAAAGATATTTTGTTAAGAAAACAAACAAACAAACAAACAAAAAACAAGGTGCAGAATAGGAAGTATAGTGTGCTATTATTTGTATAAAGAGAAATGGAATATATGTCTGTGTGTAAGTGTACATGCATTAGTTTGTATGTGCATAGAATAGTTCTAAACAGTTACCTCTGATGGACGGGAAGACTATGTGGCCCAGAGTTGGACTGGGAGGGAGATTTAATTTTTATAATTTTGTAGTATACTTTTCCCCCCTAATTTGTTAGTTTTATTCTGTATAAATATGTATATAATTAAACATTTACTATGGAAATGTTTGTGATAGCCAAATTATGTTTAAAATAGAAAAAAAAAGAAAGCATTAAATGAATGGTTAAATTCTTAGATTTAGAATCAATCACACAGTGGTTTGCATCAATTACCAAGAATCTTAGACTCATTCAAGTTTAGTTGTAACAAGATCACTGGACCTCCTAAAAAGAGTAAATAGATGTGTTTTGCTACATTGCAAATTAACTACATTCACTCATTTGGCAAGTTGTTCTATCATCATATACACGTAGCTCAAGCTTTCATCTTTAGAGATAGTAAAGCAGAGCTGCTGCTTCATTTAATCTCTACAGACAGCTTTCATGGAGAAATCATACAAACCTAAATGATGATTTTTTTTCTCCAATACATTCATTACCTGAGCTGTTGCTTTTCTCAAATCCTTTGTCCATATGGTGAAATCAGACCAAGCAAGATAGCGGGAAATGTCAAAAAGAAGCAAGATTATCCTTACTGAAGATGAGAAAAATGCTTTGTGTTAACTCTTCTATCAATGGCAGATTGTTCCTGGCAGAGATATATTTCAGCAGGAACTCAAAAGTTAACTTTTGAGATGATTTATAAAGCAGAGGTAGGTCATAGCGATCCAAAGTAAACCTATTGAGAAATATTGACAAAGCAACCATTTCCTACCCTTTCTTCATATCCTGGTGCTTAAATGGGAAACTATTCTTCTCAGGAGGACACTATCAGACTGAACTGCTGGTCCTTTGAATGGAGTTATAGTTTTGCTGGTGTGAACTCATTCTCGACAATGGATTTCTATCAGCTATGAATCTCCATTCACTTCAGGCAAGCTGTAGTTCTTGAAACATTAGACTCTGCACCTGAATGGATTGCTATTGACAACAAATCTTTAGCAATAGGAGTAAAAGAAAGAAAGAAAACTCCCTTAGTCATAATAATCGCAGCTTAGAGTAAGTATGACATTGGAATCAGTATAGGAGGCTGAGTTGTTGGGCTCCTTACAACTGCCTTCCTGAAAGGGTAAAGTCACTGATAATTCTTGGGTGAAACTTACCTGTGTTCCTCACACTTTTCCTTGGATGTAGGCTTTCATCATAAAGCTAGCTATAAACTCATTTCTTATCATGTCTTAGAACAGCTCCATATCTAAATACTACATGATATCTAATGCTTAGCAAAGACTAAAGACACTATATGTATACTGTAAAACATACACAAAAATACATACATACATAACATATACACACATATTCATTTAAAATATGGTGTTTATAAGAGTAATTGGATGGTATTTCAACATGTATTGTACAATATAAATAAAACAGGTAAAATCAGTCATTGACTATAAGCACAGAGAATTAATTAGTAAACTATTCTGGCAACCTTTCTGCATACTACTGATTATTTCCAAGGCGGTATCAAAATTGGTTTATTAAATGAGTAAAATGATTGAATATTTTTTTAAAAATTACAGGTAAGTCAGAAAATTCTCAAAAATCTTGGGGAGCATAAAATCATCAAACATAATAATATACATATACACACATACCCACTATATTAATTATATAATTATAATGAATTAATTGTGTAGTATATATTTATATAATTAATTATATATAAAATATATAATTAATTATATGAATTACATTATGGTTACTTCCATAATTATTTGTGGCTCAGTTTGCTCTCTTTATAAAAGTTAAAATATGTGTTTATTTTCTCCAATGGTGAAATGCAAATAATGATATCCTCTTTTCACAACAATAACTCAAAAAAAAAAAAAAAAGAGAACTACACGGCAGGAGAACTAGGTACACCTGAAGCTCAGATGATTGTAAATAAATAACAGAAGCCTTTGTGACAGAAGGGACTTCAGAAACATATCTCGAACTACATGTGCCAGTACTGTGCCAAAACCAATGTGTATGAGAACCAACAGTGTATGTAACAGAAATCATAGTATAGGAGGTATGAACACTGCTCTCATAGATTTACAATCTATTTGAAAATATAAGACTAACTCAGTAAATAAATAAGCAGCACTCCATTGTATTCAGTATTTTCTGAGTGCTCGTTGTAATACTTCTAAAAATTTTTCACCAAATTACCAGAGAAGCCATAACGTATAACCTCAGTGTGGGATATGTGTGTGTGTGTGTGTGTGTGTGTGTGCTTGCGTGTGTGTGTGTGTGTGTGTGTGTGTGTGTGTGTGTATTAGAGGTAGAAAGATAGAAAGAGAAGAGAGAGAATGGGAACAGAAAGATTAAAGTTTATTTTTAAGCAACATTGTTAAGAGTATCAGGAGATACATATTGAAAAGAATGGACATTAACTTTTATATCCTCCTCACATTTCCTTTTTTATTATTCCTAAATTCTCTCCTCCACCCACCACCAGTAATTAGATATAAATCCATTAAACAAGAATGGTGTGCTTGCTGATCTTTAAAGATTAGCAAAGAAATGGGGGAAAGCACTGAGAAAAGTTGAGGTGCAAAGACAAGGTTTTCATTTTGCAGCCATACTTAGGGTAGGAGGAAGCCCCTCCATAGATCGATGGTAGGTGTTAAAGAATTGTATAAAATATATTAAAATTCTTTGCCCTGGAAACTTGGGTGGAGAAGCACTTTAAGGGCAGCTTGTTAGGAATTATTAATCACAAAAATCACTACAGCTGAACTGCTAAATCTGTAGGTTAAGAGAGAATGAATGAAGAAAGAAAACAAAGGGGAAGAATGAAGATTAGTGGAGCCTCTTTGATAGAGCTAACAGGTTCTAGAGGTGTTGATCCTTTGTAACACCTGATGCATACTCAACTCTACTATGTTCACACTGTTTTTTCCTGAATCAAACGCAGATCTTGAAGCAATTCCCCCAATTCTTCATAATGTAGGCCAGTAGTGGTAAAATTCATTTTGGTTTAGAGTTATTGGAGAGTTTTAAAAAACACAGACATCTGGGCTCAAACACAGAGATTAGGCCACTAGTTGTGGGATGGGACTAGATAATTTGCATTGCTACCAGTGCTGATGCTGCTGGTTTGAGAACCTCACTTGGAGGACAACTGCTACATCGATCTTTGTTACTATAAAATAGACATATATTAGTCATAGGTTTAACTGTAAGTTACGTTTCTAAAACGACTGAGTATGTCCAGTTCCACAGACCAGTCTACATTTTTGAAAATAAAATCACAACATGCAAATATCTCAGCTGGAACACTTTAAAGGTAAAATGTATTTAATCCTGGACCATTGTCTTCACAAATAAGAAGTAAATTGATTCCAGTAATCATTGCAATTACCTGTCTTTGTTCACGCCCCATGTCTTTATGACAAAAAACAAAGAAACAAAAAAAACATGCTATATTGCCTATTGGTAACTCCGCATTATTCTATATAACTTTTGCCATCTTCTCTGTATTACAGAGGCTGGAGGCCAGGAAAACACATATCCCAGACTCTGTTCCCCTGCAGGGCTCTGATTTATCTTGTACCAATGAGAGGCTTTTGCACAAGATTTGGGACAAGATAAGTCATTACTGCTCATATTGTGACAGCCAGGTTTCTGGCCTGAACACTGTCAAGTGGGGTTTGGTGGAGGGCAGGTGTGTGTGGTGGAGGGAAAGTGCAATGTTTTACCAATGATTTTCTATTTTCACTCAATTTGATACTTCCGGTAGATAAGATCACTGCTGGGTATTCTATACAAGTCCAGCATTTCGTTAATTCCTGTAGAAGAGGAGAGCCTTCCTGACATCCTCATGGTTATTAGTGACCATTTTTTAATTTTCCAGATTTTATTTTGTTATATATTTGATGGTACTGTCTGCTGGAAATAAGATATTGAGGAAGTGTACTGTATCTTATACCAGTGAAAGCCAACTGTATACAGGTAAAATGATACCAAATAATTTTGACTTTAGTGATGTTTAAACCTCATTGTAATCCTGGTGACATGAATAAAGAATTATTAGCATTCATATTTTTCCTTTGGGAAGTTTTCAAGATAGTGGTGACAGATAATTATACTTGACTTAGGCTCTAATTTGCAACCATGTTACCAATTTCAAACTTTTCTCTCCAGCTTTAATGACTGGTACACAATTGTAGATGGATAAACCAGGGATTTAACAGACACATTTACTGTCACAAAATCCTGAGTCACACTCATTGTTGATGTTTCTTTGCTTACCAACACTAACAGGTCTGGCCTTTTCTACTTTACAGTCATTATTTGACTCCTGAGAGAGCATGGTGGTTAGTTCTTTGTTATGGATCTCACAGTTTCAGAATGTATAACGCTAAAAACATTTCTCTTCAAAACACATGTAATAACTGTCTAAACACTTTCAAAAAATGGTGTTCAGTATCAGCATGGGGAAATATTTGAGATTTATAATCCTGATTGGTTTTTGTTATTGCTCAAAACTACATCCTTCTTAGACCTTGAGATACTTTCTAAATCTAATATCATGGAGATAGTACAGTAGTATATATTCTGAGATTACAAGTCATCGATTGCTTAAATCTCAGACTTGAGGATTGAATCATCAGCGTTGTTGTCTTATGGTCACAATTTCTTTGGTTACATGCCTAGACTAAAAAAGTGGCTTAGCAGTGACATTTCCTGAAACTAGTCAGTCATTACTATTTGTACAAATAATACCAAATTTCACAGCCTGGTTCACCTGTGCACTTTAGGTGGCAGAGGCTGCATGGGCACCGAATGCTCTGGACAAGAGGTATTGAAATAGAATTTTAGTCTCCAGTTTGTCAGTAATGAGCTATAGTTCCTGGGCAATGGGATCAGCTGCAGCTTCATCCAGTCTCAACGTCCTGTTCTGCAAAACAAAACAGCTCTTTAATAGTAGATGAGAAGGTCCATCACAACTATACAATTTTACAAGACTTACAATAATTTCATTGTGTGTACTTGGTGTGACTTCATTTACTTTTAGAATAAGCTTTTAAGAAAAGTCTTGAATGTAATTCTGTTTCATTGGAACAGATCTGTGCTTTTATATACTTATTCTATTATATAATTGCAGTAAGACTGATATTCAATCAAGGATCTATTGTAACAAGCAAAAACCATACTCCTACATGTCAATTAGTTCACAGAGCTCTCCCTCCATAATGATAACCTAGGCCAGTGATAAATTGCTTAAAAGAAAAAAAAAAGATTAAAAAAAAGACTATTTGGAGTATATATAACTAACTGGCTTTCACAAAGAGCTGTGCACTTCAAAATACTGACTTACATTTACCATGACAGTTGGATTTGGATTAATTGTCACATTTCACCAGATTTGTGTTGGAAATAGCTGCAAAAGTTCCTGAAACATTCTTGTACATCTAGGACCATTGCAGACAGTGAGCTATCATTCAGGCAGTCTACAATTAGTGCTTGACACCCAGGATTAGACAACAGAGAAACACTGTCATTCAACCCAGGACTGACTTTTTTCTTTGGAATAACCTTTTCCCTTAAGACAAGTGCCTTGATGGTTCCTGACATTTGGGACAAAAATTTTAAATAAAATAAAATAAAATCTAAAAAGGTCATAAGTTTTCTAAAATCATGTTGTGTAAAATATTTGGATCTTGCTAAGTGACAGCTAAAAGAACTCTAGGTACTATTAAATGCAAACATCCTTTTTCCCTTGCATTAATGCAACATTAAGATGGTTCCAGTTTGAAATAAAAGTGAAGAATGCAAGAGATATCATTTCCCTAGCAGCAACCATTTTTTTTTCATTCTCTGTAGATAGTTTGCAAGATTAGGAACCTGCCAGCTAAAAATAAATTCCAGTATCCATAACATTGTGGAAGGAGAGCCGATATTGTTAGGAAAATCTAAGCCTCAAGCACCTATGTGACGTAAGGAATAATTTTAGTTCAATTAAACTGAAGAAGAATTTCTATTTGTGCATCTGTTATTCAATATTTGTCAATCCAAGTCCAACATGAGAAGGTACTTTTCTCCTGAGTTTGTAGTGGGGATCCCTCTCCATAAGACTGATACAATTTGTATCTTCAGTGCAAAATCACTAAAAAGGGATTGATTTATTCATCAACTAGTCTATAAAGTGAACAACAAGTTTGATTTATATTCTCTCCTCATCCAGGCAGCCAATTCATTCAACAAAATCAAATAGATTTTCTAGCAGACACTGCATTCATTTGTTCATTCATTTGCTGGAAGCTTAAAGGATGAATTGAGAGATGAAAGGATGAATGTCCCAAAGGAAACGATAAGAAGAGCAGAGATTATGCATCATAAAAATTTCAAGTGGCCTCTGGCCATCCCCCATAATACCCTTGACAAAGCACAATGTGTGCCTTCATCTTGCTTAGGCCAAGTGGCCCCTGCCCTGGTCCACAAGGCCAGAGCATTGTGGACGTAAGGAAAGCATCTAAATCTGCAGGTGTGTGATCCTAGAGAAGCATAGAATGCCAGTAATGGAATGAAACTTAGGGGTTACAAATGAGTAAACTGAGGCTCAGAAATGTGATCTAGCTGATGGAAAGGCACAATTGGCTATAGAAATCACATATTTTGAATGTTAGACCATAAGATGAGAAATAAGTAGTGTAAAAGGCAGTGGAAGTTAGATTTGGGTGATGGGCAAAAATATTAAGCTGGATTGGAGGGTAAGTGTGGCTGCTGATTATTAATCTGTTTCTTTCCAAAGCTTTTTTTTTTTCAAGAAAGTGACTGACACGTAGTGTAATAAGAGTGAGAAGGTGACGAGAAAAATAAAATGAGAGAATCATCTATTAGGAAATAAAGGATGAGAAAGGAAATGCCAACAACTTTAAGTGAGATCTAAAAAAGGTTATGGTTCAGGATATAAAATATTTCACTAAAAGTTATGTGAGTTAATACACTAAGGTTTTTTGTTGTTATTGTTTAGTTTACCATCCTGTTTCTTGTTCACTTCTGAGTTAAAATAAATGGAATGCAGACAAAATCATCCAGGAGAGGTGCAGAGAAGAAAAGACTTTTTAAATTGTGATTCTTGATCCCATTTCTGGGGCTAATTTAATTATTTATTCATCAGAGCTCTTAGTAATATGGCTTTTTATTATCCATTCCCTATATGCATTCATTCATGTATGTTTAAAAATCAGGAAGGATTTCCAAGCTTCTTTAGGTAAGGTTAGAAAGGTTCAAAATAAATAACTCTCTATGGGAGTAATTTGGGGTATTGCAAGACCAGTTTCTTAGAATCACCTGCTGAGATTTTTTTTTAACTTATATAGTATCTCTTCTCTGTCAAATCCTGATAGCTTCCCCCCAATTAGTCCCTCCCCTTGTCAGTGGCTCTCAGTTTCCTAATGATCTACTCTTACCTACAGAAGTAGATATAGCCTTTAGGTACATGGAAGAAGAAAAAAATACTTAAAACCTGGCTGATTTACACAATTGAACGTAGAAACTTGGCTTATTTTTGTCCTGAATTAAACATAAAACAAACAAAAATAACAAAATAACAAAACTTCCAAAAAAAGTGGCTGGATTTTTCTTTAAACTAAATATTTTTCACCATCAATGTATTTGGAAGATTAGCTTAAAGAGCTTTGAAAAGGGATGAAATGGAGATTTCTTTTGCTAAATAATTTTTCTTTGGACTAAACCGTCTCATTCTGGCTAGTGTGAAGGCAAAGAATAACACAATAACAATCTGTCATAACAATAGCAGTTTGTTATTCTTGACCATTTGTTCTAAGAATAACACAAATGAGTCAAGTTGGACAAATTGAGGAGATGATCGAAAACGGAAAGAAGTAGGCCGAATTATAAATGCATACCCTTTTTAATGGAAACAAGTTTCTCAGTTCTAGCTACTTTTCCTTGAGTCCCCTTCGGACTCTGTGCTAATAGCTCAGAGTCTGAAGCCTGCTTCAGATTCTGTGCCTCCCTCTCTCTACCCCTCCCCCACTCATGTGCGCACACTCTCTCTCTCTCAAAAATAAACAAACGGTAAAAAAATTTAAAAAAAAAGTTGGCAGTTAAATCCCGCCTTTAAAACAACTATGCTATCACACAAAGTACATCTGCAGGAACTTAGGGGCTACCAGTTTTTTTGTTTGTTTTGTTTTTTAATTTAATTTATTATTATTTTTTAATTTACATCTAAGTTAGCATACAGTGCAACAATGATCTCAGGAGTAGATTCCTTAATTCCCTTACCCATTTAGCCCATCCCCCCACTTCCCCTCCAGTAACCCCTGTTTGTTCTCCATATTTAAGAGTCTCTTATGTTTTCCCCCCTCACTGTTTTTATATTATTTTGCTTCCCTTCCCTTATGTTCATCTGTTTTGTATCTTAAAGTCCTCATACCACATCTTCTTAATCCATTCATCCATCGATGGACATTTGGGCTCTTTCCATACTTTGGCTATTGTTGATAGTGCTGCCATAAACATTGGGGTGCATGTGCCCCTTATAAACAGCATACCTGTATCCCTTGGATAAATACCTAGTACTGCAATTTCTGAGTCACAGGGTAGTTCTATTTTTAATTTTTTGAGGAACCTCCATACTGTTTTCCAGAGTGGCTGCACCAGTTTGTGTTCCCACCAGCAGTGCAAAAGAGATCCTCTTTCTCGGCATCCTCACCAACATCTGTTGTTGCCTGAGTTGTTAAAGTTAGCCATTCTGACAGGTGTAAGGTCATATCTCGTTGTGGTTTTGATTTGTATTACCTTAAGGATGAGTGATGTTGAGCATTTTTTTTCATGTGTCGGTTGGCCATTTGGATATCTTTGGAGAAGTGTCTATTCATATCTTTTGCCCATTTCTTCACTGGATTATTTGTTTTTTGGGTGTTGAGTTTGATAAGTTCTTTATAGATTTTGGGTACTAACCCTTTATCTGATATGTCGTTTGCAAATATCTTCTCCCATTCTGTCAGTTGCCTTTTAGTTTTGCTGGTTGTTTTCTTTGCTGTGCAGAAGCTTTTTATTTTTATGAGGTCCCAATAGTTCATTTTTGCTTTTGTTTCCCTTGCCTCCGGAGACGTGTTGAGTAAGAAGTTGCTGCAGCCAAGGTCAAAGAGGTTTATGCCTGCTTTCTCCTGGAGGGTTTTTATGGCTTCCTGTCTTACATTTAGGTCTTTCATCCATTTTGAGTTTATTTTTGTGTGTGGTGTAAGAAGGTGGTCCAGGTTCATTCTGCATGTCGCTATCCAGTTTTCCCAGCACCACTTGCTGAAGAGACTGTCTTTATTCCATTGGATATTCTTTCCTGCTTTGTCAAGATTAGTTGGCCATGTGTTTGTGGGCCCATTTCTGGGTTCTCTATTCTGTTCCATTGATCTGAGTGTCTATTTTTGTGCCATTACCATACTGTCTTGATGATTAGAGGCCACCAGTTTAAATCTCAGTGTTAAGAAAGTAAGTTTTGTTTGTTTTTCTCATCTTGGCTCTTACAAGTGACTATCTAATTTGAGTTTCGTTACATGACAGTCAGGCCTATATGGATCCCAGTCAAAGTTGAATGAATGAAAAAAAATATATAGCTGCTCTGGTCTAAAGCAGTGAGTCCCAACTTTTTAGGGTTTTTTACCAAGCCAGAAAAATTCAAAATAAATGTTGAGGACTTGCCAATGTTAAGAACATTAAAACAAAACAAAAAATCATTAAGATGCTAGATACAATGACCATAATTAAATACAAGAGTTTAACATGTTTTATTAAAAAGCAAGCAGTCCTTGGGTGCCTGGGTGGCTCAGTTGGTTAAGCGTTGGACTTAGGCTCGAGTCATGATCTCATGGCTTGTGAGTTCCAGCCTTGTGTCAGGCTCTGTGCTGACAGCTCAGACCACTGACTACTGATGCTGTAGACACCATCGCTGTGTAGAAAACTTTGCTCTAAAACGTCCAAAGATCTAACTCTAGATTGGTAATTCTAAACAATGTGATTTTGCACCCCCCCCCACCTTCAGATGGAATTTGACAAGGGAGGAAGGGAGTGGTTGCTACTGACACTTAGTTGGTAGAGGCCAGATATTCTGATAAATATCTTACATTCACAAAACAGTCTCTTTAATGAATCATCTAGCTCAAAATGACAACAGTGCTGAGGTTGAAAAACTCTGCTTACTCGATTGGTCCTTCACTGACAGGCAGGAATAATTGGCTGTTGGCATTTCCTCCCTTAAACCCTGGGCACTCCACTACATCACCTTCCTTATCTGTATACCATCCTGGTACTTTTAATGGGCTTATGACAGGATTATTCCACTGACATCTAAAAGCACACCTAAACCAAGAAAACATTGCAATTCTAAGTTTGGAAATAAACTAATGCAAGTATTTTTCAAATATCGAATGTGCTTACAAATTATCTTTTACAATTATGAATCCAAAATTAATAAATATATTTGTATAGTACATAATTGTTGGGAATATTTTTCATTGTTGAGGTGAAGTTCATATAACATAAGATTAGCAACTTAAAAAGTGAGGAATTCAGGGGTGCTGGGTGGCTCAGTCAGTTAAGCATTTAACTTTAGCTCAGGTCATGATCTAAAGGTCCCTGAATTTGAGCCCCGTGTGGGGCTCTGTGCTGATGACTCAGAGCATGGAGTCTGCTTTGGATTCTCTCTCCCTTTCTCTCTGCCCCTCCCCAACTCTCTCTCTCTCTCTCTCTCAAAAAAATGAACATTTAGAAAAATTTGTTAAAAAATTAAAAAGAGAAAAATTCAGTAACATACAGTACATTCATAGTTTTGTGCAACCATTACTCTTTCTTCTAAAACATTTATCACTCTGAAGAGACCCTGTACCTACCAAGCAGTTGCTCCCCATTTCTTTTTCACCCCAGCCCCAGGAACCCATCAATGTTTCCTATTTCTATTCTAGATATTTCATGTAAATTGAATCATACAATATGTGACCTTCTGTATATGACTTGTTTCAGTTAGCATATTTTCAATGTGTATTTGCATTGTCACATATATTAGTGTATCTTTCTGTTTTATGGCTAAATAATATGACTTCTTATGTATGGATCTACCTCACTTTGGCTTTCCACTCATCCAATGATAGACATGTGGGCTGTTTGTACCTTTTGGTCATGTGAATCATGCCGCTATGAATGTGTGTGTACAGGTATTTGTATGAATACTTGTTTTCAGTTTTTTTTAGTGACTTACTTAGGAGTGGAATTGCTCAGCTGTAAGGTAATTTTATATTTAACTTGTGAGGAACTGCCAAACTGTTTTCCACAGAGACAAAACTATTTTACATCCCCACCAGCAATTGATGAGTGTTCCAATTTTTTTACATCCTCACTAACAGTTTTTATTTTCTGTTGTTTTGACTATACCTATCCTGGTGGGTATACCTCATTGTTTTGTTTTGCATTTCTCTAATTACTAATGATTTTGACTTCTTTTCATGCATTTATTGACCATTTAAATATTTCCTTTGGAGAAATGGCTGTTTAAGTTCTTTGTTTACTTTTTAGTTGAGTTGTTTTTTTTTTTTCTTTTTATTCTTGAGTTGTAAGTGTTCTTTATATATTCTGGATACTATACCCTTATCAGATATATTCTTTTCAAATATATTTTATCCTATGTAGGTTGTCTGTTCACTTTTTTGATAATGCCCTTTGATAAACAATTGTTTTATGAAGTACAGTTTATTCTTCCTTTTGTTGCTCATGCTTTTGGTAACATATCTAAGAATCCATCACCAAATTAAAACTAAAAGTGCCAATGGCTAAATTCCAGGATTTCCCAGTCCTACTACAGGCCTGACTTCTAAAAGTTTAAAATTTTATTGGAAATTCCAGCTAAATAAGGCTTACATAGTCCTAAGAAAAACAAAATGTGAATACAGCACAAATAAGTTCCAAGAAATCCCTGTTGACCATAATTAATTCAGAGAATCAATCAGAGCTAATGTTGTCTATTATACATAACTCACTCCTCAATAATAGGTTACAATCAATATGTCCACCAGGACCAGAATTTCATTGTTTAATATGTCTGCAGGATCTATGTAACTTTAAGTGTTTTTATTTTTTGTATTTTCCTTTGATGGATGTTTTTCTGAATCTAAATTTAAGATCTATAGCCTAACTGTAAGAACAATGCTTGTTCTGAAAATGATTTGAAATCAAAGTTCCTGGAAAACTCAGGCGTGGTCTTCATTTTACATAGGTTAGGGTTCATTTTACAAGGCCATTCATTTTACGAGGCCAGACAAGTTAAGCCTGTAGACATGGATAGCATTGAATATCTCTTCCTTACTCTTCCCTAAACATGAATTTTTTTTCTTTCTTAAAAAAAAAAATCCATTACTAAACCTACAGTCATAAAGATTAACCTTTACGTTTCCTTCTAAGATTTTTATGGTTTCAGGTATTATATTTAAGTCATTTATCCATTTTCAGTTAATTTTTGCATTTGCAGTTAATTTTTGCATTTATCCATTTTCAGTTAATTTCACATAATTTTTGCATTTGTGTGAGGTAGGGGTCTTTTTATCCTTTTGTATATGTGTATATAGTTTTCAACAATCGAAGAGACTGTTATTTCCTAATTGGATGGACTTGATACCATTGTCAAAATTCAACTGGCCAGCCATATATGGGTTTATTTCTGTATTCTCAATTCTATCACATCAATTCATATGTTTGTCCTTATGTCAGTGCCATATTGAATTATTGTAGATTTACAGTGAATTTTGAAATCATGAAGTGTGAAGTATTTTTTATACATAGCATTGTGCAAAGTACTAGGTAAAAGTTGAAAGAAGTTAAAACATGGTATCTGCCTTCTTTGGGAAATAATTTATATTCAAATGAACAGAAAATATTAATGTAAGACAGCATATGACTAAATACCAAAATGTGTTGTTCACATAATGAGAATCATAGAGTCAGAGAGTAGGAAGACAAAATAAGCCAAAATGGTTGAAAGTATTCTTAAAGCTCATGTGGGAACTGATATCTGCTTTCAAGGGAAGGTTAGAAATTCTGAGTGAAAGAGAGGAGCATGGATTAAAATACTTTTTACATGCTTACATTTCACTTTTCTCTATGACTTTTTTTTTTTTTAGTTTATTTATTTTCAGAGGGAGAGAGAGTGAGAGAGAGAGAGAGAGAGAGCACGTGTGCACACAAGCAGGGGAGGGGAAGAGAAAGAGGGAGAGAGAAAATCCCAAGGCATAAAGCCTGACTCGGGGCTCTGTCCCATGAACCATAAGATTGTGATCTGAGCCGAGATTAAGAATTGGGTGCTTAACCGACTGAGCCACCCAGGTGCCCCATCTCTATGTATGTACATAGATAACCTATGTAGCTTATCATAACCTGACATTACTCTGGCTTTTATGCATGAGTAATTTGGTAAATTAGTAATGAAGATCAGGGAAACTAGCTTCTTTTGAACTGTGCAAGTGATTGAGTAGTAATGAGTTCTAGAAGCTAAGGATCAATGAATAGAGCCAGTTTTGGTCATACAATCAAGAGCACCTTTCAAGTAGGCCCTAATTCACTCTTGAAGACTCACATTCTGCTCTGGATTTACTGAAAAGCTCTGTGTTTTCCCAATCTTCTCCTGTACTGAGAGTAACCTATATTACTCTTCTTGCTTGCTTTTCATCACATTTGTGCATGTTTTCCGATTCTATCATCATAGTAAGAAAGCAAGTGTCTATATATCAAAAATGGTCAGTAAATTTGTTAAAATGAAGCAAGCACAAATTCACCCTCTTTTACCAGTAAACTTATGGCTAGTTTTTTCTGTCATCTTTGACTATAATTTCTTTTCCTTCCTTCCTTCCCTCCCTCCCTCCTTTTCATTTTTGGAATTCATCTGCCTACCAATGCAACTCCCTGCTTCTACCACAACTCTTGACCCTTGTCATTATTCACTCAAGCAAGGTAGTTAAAGCTCAGATTTCAAATAATTCTTCTCTGTGTTTTTTGAACATGTTTTTAGGGAAAGTGAGTTTCTGTGAGAATTATGGCACATTATACTCAACCAGTCACTTTGTGTCAATTGTTGGAGACTCAGCAGAATAGTTTTCAGTCTAATCTACATCAAAGTCCCCATCTTCTCTTTTAAAAAACAGTGGAGGAAAAGTGTCTATTCATGTCTTTTGCCCTTTTCTTAACTGGATTTTTTTTTCTTTTTTGGCTGTTGGGTTTGATAATTTCTTTATAGATTTTGGATACTAACCCTTCATCAGATATGTCATTTGCAAATATCTTCTCCATTCTTTAGGCTGCCTTCTAGTTTTGTTGATTGCTTCCCTTCACTGCGCAGAAACTTTTTAAAACATTTTTTAATGTTATTTATTTTTGAGAGAGAGAGACAAAGCATGAGTGGGGAAGGGGCAGAGAGAGTGAGACACAGAATCCAAAGCAGGCTCTAGACTCTGAGCTGTCAGCACAGAGCCCATCGTGGAGCTTGAACCCATGAACCTTGAAATCATGACCTGAGCTGAAGTCAGATGCTTAACTGACTGAGCCACCCAGGCGCCCCCCAGAAACTTTTTATCTTGATGAAGTCCCAATAGTTTATGCTAGCTTTTGTTTCCCTTGCCTCCAGAGACATGTCTAGTAAGAAGTTGCTATGGCCAAGGTCAAAGAAGTTACTGCCTGTGTTGTCCTCTAAGATTTTGATGGTTTCCTATCTCACATTTAGGTCTTTCATCCATTTCAAATTTATTTTTGTGTATGGTATAACAAAGTGGTCTAGTTTAATCCTTCTCATGTTGCTTCTCATATTGTTCGGTTTTTCCATTGTATTATTTCTTTTTTTAGGTTTATTTATTTAGATAGAGAGAGAGAGAGAGTGGAGGAGGAGCAGAGAGAGAGGGAGAGAGAGAAGACCCCAGCAGGCTTTGCATTGTCAGCAAGGAGCCAGATGCAGAACTTGAACCTATGAACTATGAGACCATGACCTGAGCTGAAATCAACAGTATGTTGCTTAACCAACTGAGCCACCCAGGCGCCCCATTCTATTTTCTATCTTAAGGGAAAAATGTGTGTGTGTGTGTGTGTGTGTGTGTGCGTGCGTGTGTGTGTGTGTGTGTGTGTGTAGGCATTGTGTGTGTGGTATATATATTAAATGAAATGTCTCTTAGGTGAGCTTTTTCCAAAAAAATCACTAGAGTCCAGGGTGCCTGACTAGCTCAGTCAGTTAAGTGTCAAACTTTGGCTCAGGTCATGATCTCATGGCTTGGTTTATGAGTGCAAGCTCCCAGTTGAGGTCTCTGCTGTCAACGCAGAGCCCACTTCAGATCCTCTGTCCCCCTCTCTCTCCACCCCTTCTCTGCTAGTTTGCTCACTCTCTCTCTCAAAAATAAATAATAAAAAAAATCACTAGAGTCTAAGTTAATAAAAATTGTAAGTTTCAAAAGAAATGGTTTTGCCTAAGATTCATGTAATTGAAGAAAAAGTGTTCCCAAGGAGTGTATTTTAAAAACTCCATTCTGGCATTTACTTGCATTTCTATAATAATAATTACCAAACAAAATTGGTCTTCCTGTACTTGACGGATAGCCTTATGAATATACAAAGACATTCTCATAACCATGAGCTGTGTAAAAGCATGTACATTTGGAATGGAATATCAACATCTTGGGTTGCCTCATTCCTTAGAGGCTGTGGAGGTCAGATGGAACAGAGGAGCACTGATTTATTGCAATGCTAAGGACTATACCAGGGATGTCTGTGATCCAACTCTGGAAATACAGAGCTCATCTAAAGCAGAGACTCCCAAGAATTGTATTCTGGCTGCAAGCATAGACAAAATTTTTGATGCCACCTTGTTTTCCATAGTTCCTGCACCCACACATGATTGAATATCATGTTGCGGTTGTAGAGGCACAAATGCAGCCCCTCCATGCTGCCCGTAACAGCAGGTGACGTAAGTACTTTGGAAACGTGAAGGCTCATTTTAGGAAACTCATCTGTGCCTAACTCCTCCTTGGAGCAGTGTGCCTAACTCTGGGTTAGTTTCTCTCCATTGCAATTTACTTCCTCTTATTTGAGCTCTCTGTGTGGGTTTGATAAAGCTGCTAAACCACTCTGAATCTGAAGTTACCTAACTGTAAAGTGAGAAACTTCGACACGGTGCTATTAAAAGTCTAAATACATGTAAAATCCTGTGTAACTATTCTATGATAAGGGAAATTATCTAGCATTTGTGTTTTGAATGATTTAATTATAATTTAGTTCAAAACCTACTTTTGAGAATTAACAGGAAGGTCCTTTGGGATAATTTTTGTGGGTAATCGAGCTGACTGCCTCTAAAAAGGCAGCTTATTGCTGTCCTATAGAACTTTTTGTAATGATGTGTAGATATTTTGTATCTGTGTTGTCCAATACAAGTGTGTCACTAGCCGCATGTGGCTATAGTGTGAGTGAAGAACTATTTTTTATGTTAACTAACTAAATTTAAATTCAAATAGCCACACGTGGTCAGTGGCTACTGGATCAGCACAAACTCTAGGCTCTATCAAAATATCTTGATACCGTATGCATTTCTGAAACAACTGCTTGCATAGTATCTTCTTTTTTTAAATCACAGTTTGAAAAACAACAACAAGAAATAAAGATCAGTTCATCCAGTGTATCTTCTTACTATTGTTAAGACAATTGTATTCTTTGTGCTATGGACTGTGATAATGACTCGATGTCATGTTATTTAGGACGTGTCCATGGACCTTAAATAGTGCACTGGCTACTAAAATGACAGGTATAGGGTGCCTGGGTGGCACAGTCAGTTGAAAGTCTGATTCTTGGCTTTGGCTCAGGTCATGATCTCACAGTTCCTGAGTTCAAGCCCCACATTGGGCTCTGCACTGATGGCACAGAGCCTGCTTGGGATTCTGTCTCTCCTTCTCTCTGTCCCTCCCCCGCTTGTGCTCTCTCTCTCTCTCAAAAATAAATAGATAAACTAAAATGACAAGTATGTATATTAAATATCATATGACAGCCATGTATGTCGTGATACAGATAAGCACAGAGTGCTGCTAGAATCCAGGGAAAGTCGTTTACATCTGACTAAAGGGAAATGCATTCACAAAGAGGTGACATTTGAATTGAATTTGAAAACTAAAAAGAAGTAATGGGACTTAGATAATAGAAAAACTTCTAGCCATAAGCAGAATTTCTAGATAAAATAAAACAAGATAGTTTTAATATGCTTACAAGAAAAAAAAGGAATTTTCTATCTTTTTAAAAAGGAAAGAAAATTGACAACTAAATTGGTAAACACACAAACTAACACTGCAGCTGCCACTAGACTATATTGGCCCTGGAGGTTATTGCTCTTTGTAGTCTAGAGGTTTGGGGTTTGCAGTCTCCCCAGGATACTAGACAAGGTCATGGGAGTGTAAACAGAGACCTCCGTAAAACCAGCATCCTGCATCAAAAGGCTGCACCCTTGGTGAAAGGTTGGACTAGCCACCAGAGAAGACAGTCAACCACACAGTATCTCTAAGGTAGTGATTCTCAAACTTGGCTGCATATTAGCATCACCTGGGGAGCTGACAAACAAACAAATGCACATCAAAGGAACAAAAAGCAAGGATGCCAAGGCCATGTCTGCCAGACTAATTAAATCAGAATCTCTGTGGGCATCCATCTTTATTTAAAGCTCCACAGGCAATTCCAAAGTGCAGCCAAGTTTAAGAACCGCTGTTGGAGGTGATCTTCTCTGAGAATTTAGAACTCTAAATATCATGCAAAAATGGGATTTAAATTTATTCTAAAGCCTTGAGCAGAAAATTGTAATCAGAAATACTAGCAAGAATAGCCCCCCCTAAATTACTGATACTCCTGGGCTCCTGGCAAAAGCACCCTATAGGAATATTTCCACAGCTTGGGATGCAAAACGAACTTTTCCAAAGTTGAACTAAAAGAAAAAACAAAAAACAAAACCAAACCTGAATTCAAAACTCCACAACAAATAACACTCAGCAATAAAGGGCAAAATTAGAAGTTCAGAAGGAATATATGAGTTATCTTTTATAATGATTTCTTAAAAGGAAAGAAGAAAAGGTAAAAAGAAGGAACTGTAAGACCAGACAATCATTATTGAAGGTTTATTTTGTGCCAGGCCATGCCAGGCACATTCTATGGGTTTGGTGTTACTGGTAGCTTTGAAAAATGAAAACAAAATGAAACCTAGAGGAGAATGCGTGTATGAGGGAACTTAGGTTTTTGGGTTTTTTTTTTTTTTTTCATTATTGTTGACTTTTTAATTTTAGGTATTTAGGTAAAACATTTGCTAGGAAAATTTTGCTAATGCACATTTAAGAGGACTATGTAGAACATACAGCCAATCATTGTCATTCACAGAGGGAAGCAATGAGCCCCTGAAATTAGCCGAATGGTCCACAGCCTCTAGTGCTCACCTGCACCTCCTATTAGCATTTACCTCTGAAAAGTGACTTCTGAATCCCCTGACACCTGTAAATCTCCTTTCTCAATGAGGGCTGCAACGCTAACAAACTTAGTTTTAAATAGAGGCTGAATATATTCATATGCAGAAAGAAAATAGCCAAAAGAAAAGAATAGTTGAACTTTTAGATAGATAGGGGATTACTAAGTCAATTAAGTACTTTAGGTAGACATGTTTTTTACTGACTAATATCCCAATCTTTTTCTCTGTCTTTGATAACAAAGGTGTGGTGGATAATTTTATGTGTCAACTTGGCTTGGCCACGTACCCAGATAGTTGGGCAAACACCCATCTTGAGATCCCAGTGAAGGTGTTTTTAGATAAGGTTAACATTTAAATCAGTAGACTTTGAGTAAAGCAGATTAACCTACATAATATGGGTGGGTCTCATCCATTCAGTTATAGGTCTTAAGAGAAAAAAACGATCTCCCAAGGAAGGAAGAATTCTGCCTCCAGACAGTGCTAAGAATTGAGCCGCAAAATAAACTTCCCTCAGTCTCCAGCCTGTCAGCCTGCCCTGCAGATTTTGAACTTGCCAGTCTCTACAGTCTTGTGAGCCAATTCCTTAAAATAAATCTCAGTCGTTCTCTCTCTCCCCTCCTGTTCCTCCCTCTCCTCTCGAGTGTGTGTGTGTGTGTGTGTGTGTGTGTGTGTGTGTGTACACATGGGTTTTGGTTCTTTTTCTCTGGAGAAGCCTGACTAATATATACAGCAAATTGCATATTGGCTCCATTTCTTTGCTGCTTCCTCTATGTACAGCAATTTACATTTGACTTTGCAGTCTCTCCTATTGAAAATGGAATGTATTTTCCACTTCATAAATTTGAGCTTGATCTTGTGACTTGCTTTGACCCTTGGGCTCTTAACAAACGTTGTAGAAGGAGAAGCTTTACAATGTGCTTGCTTGATTTTGCTGCTTTCCTGCACCTCTACGATCTCCATCAGAAGACTATGTTCTGACTAGCCCAATGGCAGTTGGAGACAAGGGCACAGACTTGACCCAGATCACTTAGGCCATAATATGGGTGGCTGAAGCAAAGTATAGCTGAAGAAAAGTTATGAAATAAGGGTCAGGGCCAGTTGTGTAAGTCATCCACATGAATATTAAAGTCCTACTTATTTTGTCTAGGAATTAGAGAAATTATCAGCCTCTCCTTGAAAGAGATACAGGACTTAGAGATAAGACAAAAGTGAAAAACATACTGTGTAGAGGGTTAGGGAATACATTTTTGCTTGAATATTTTTTAAAATTAAGATTGAAAATACTATTTTCAATTAAAAAGTATACAGTCCATAAAATAATTTAAGTAATCCCTTATATAGTTAGTTATGCAGGCAATAGAGCAAATTTAATGAAAATAAACTTGAACCTTTATCTTTGAGAATATTTAATGCTGGAAATTCAGAGAACTTGACTATTGAAGATTTTTGATCAGATTCGTTTTTCTTGTCAATCACATCTGGTTAATAGTTACCTCTGCGCATGGCACCACTTTCCCATAAGCCCAAACAAATGTGTTTTCCTTGTGATCTCACCAAATATTTATTGTCTCGGCACATTGACTTGATTTATTAATTTGAATTTAAGCTTTCCTTTAGGTGTCATTAGAATCAGAGGTAAGCTTAGGAGGCAGTTTTAACACATTATATGTCTCCTTCACATGTGCTTTTTTTTCCTCAAGGATATGAAGGAAAATGATATTTAATGATTATTATTAAATTAATATTAAATGCAAAATATTTATTTTCAAAATTTATGTGTAATCAAGCAAGATCACGTGCTGCGAGTATTCCTGTCCTCAGAAATACTAAATATACCACAATGAAAATAAATAATAGATACATGGTTTGTCATATTGGAGAATGATCAACTAAGAAATGTTATTTTCTGACAAAGCCAGAAACCTTCATAATTTAACTTATTTATTATATTTTTTTCCTCTTTAGTTCTCAAAATTTCCTTGTATTCCACTAAAATCTCACCCCTTTGGACTAAAACTGTCTAATCTTGAACACCCAAATTTTTGTGTCAGTTACGTGACATTATTTAAACCTTCCTAAAGCTTAATTTCCTCAATTAGTAATGGGAGGGTAAAAAGAGAATTAATCAATCAGAAGGGTGCATAACAATTATAACACAATCAAAAAGCATATCACAGTGCCTAGAGCCTGATGTGTACTCAAATGTTAACTTTTACTTATTTATTGTTAATTTGAGTATAGTTGACACACAATGTTACATTAGTTTCAAGTGTACAACTTAGTGTTTGACAAGTCCCTACATTATACTGTGGTCACCACAAGTGTGGCTCCTATCTGTCCTGTTCCCTTACTATTATAATATTGTTGATTATATTCCTTACGCTGTCCTTTTATTCTTGAGACTTATTCATTCTATTACTGAAAGCCTATATCTCCCTCTCTCCTTCACCTATTTTGCCCAATCTCTCACCCCTCTCCCCTTTGGCCATTTGTTTTTGTATTTATAGGTCTGATTCTGCTTTTTATTTGTTTTGTTTGTTTGTTTTGTTTTTTAGATTTCTTTTGTGGAGTGGAGTCATTTGGCATTTGTCTTTCTCAGTCTGACATTTCATTAGGTTCATCATTGTTGCCTCAAATGGCACAATCACATCCTTTTCGTGTTTGTGTAGTAT
This sequence comes from Leopardus geoffroyi, assembly GCF_018350155.1. Lineage (NCBI taxonomy): Eukaryota > Metazoa > Chordata > Mammalia > Carnivora > Felidae > Leopardus > Leopardus geoffroyi. The sequence goes on along the minus strand of NC_059336.1, from coordinate 96,752,833 downwards.
TTCATTGCATATATGTAACACATTTTTCTTATCCATTTGTATATTGACAGACACTTAGGTTGCTTCCATATCTTGGTTGTTGTAAATAATGCTGCAGTAAATGTGGGAGTGCATATATCTTTTCAAATTAATGTTTCCATCTTCTTTGGGTAAATACCTAATAGTGGAAATATTGGATCATATGGTATTTCTATTTTTAATTATTTGAGGAAACTCCATAGTGTTTTCTACAGTGTCTATAACAATTTACATTTTCAGCAACAGTGCATGAAGGTTCCATTTTCTCTACATCCTTGCTAACACTTGTTATTTGTTGCCACTTTTATTTTATCCATTCAAATGTTAACTTTGAACTGCCTTGATTATAAACACAGCCTATTATATCAACTGATTCTCTGTAAAGTCCAGTCTCTAAACTTTCCTTGTTTCTTTGCACACAAAATGTGTTCAACAAATATATATTGACATAACAAATGTTTTTATTTAACTTTTAATGTTTATTTGAGAGAGAGAGATAGACAGAGTGTGAGCAGGGGAGTGGCAGAGAGAGAGGGAGACACAGAATCTGAAGCAGGCTCCAGGCTCTGAGCTGTCAGCACAAAGCCTGACATAGGGTTTGAACCCACGAACTGTAAGATCATGACCTGAGCCAAAGTTGCACGCTTAACTGACTGAGCCACTCAGGCACCCCAACATTTTTTTATCCTTACCACGGTCAGGATTTATCACCAATCCTAGTGTTGTTTGAATAGCTCTGCATTTCTCTGAGTTTCTTCGTACCAGGATTTCTTGTATATCAATTCCTTCCATAAAGCAAATGATGAGATCTCACTTATCTTAGAACCATACCTAATAATCCTAATTATTATGGTTATCCTGACAGTGACAACTAAGGGGAAGTTGAGATTTAAAAAATGGTACACCTGGGTGGCTCAGTCAGTTGGGCCTCCGACTTGGGCATCTGACTTTGGCTCAGGTCATGATCTCACATCTAGTGAGTTCAACCCGTGGACTCAGTACTGACAGCTCTGAGCCTGTGTAGCCTGCTTTGAATTCTGTGTCTCCCTCTCTTTTCCCCTCCCCTGCTCACACTGTGTCTCTCTCCTCTCTCTCTATTTCTGTCTCTCTCTCTCTTTCTCTCAAACATAAGTAAATTAATTTTTTTTTTTTAAATCAGAGCAGAGGTCGTGGCCTTCTAGGCTTGGTGGTAGGATGGGCAATGCAGAACATGAGAAATTAGTGTTAGCTCTGCCTTCATGATGGTTTCCAATTTGTTCCCTTAATTCAACCCTCTACTTTAATATTTTCTCCCATTGTCCGTGCAGGAGCAGCCTCCTTCCCAGTAACTTTCTTTTTTTGCACAAAGTGGATCTTCATTTCATGAATTTATTCTTTTTTTTCTCTCTGTTTCCTTTCCGTGGCAACTATCATGATGATAAGTTGACGAGATCTGCATTAAGCTGTGAGCAAGGGAAACTGGACTTTCCTTAAAAGAACAGTAAGTCTAATGTTTTTGAAGTATTTCCCATGACCTGAGAGTTCACACAAGCGTTTGTTCCCATCTCTGCGTATGATCTTTTTAATGTCATCCAATTTCCTTGCCGCGCAATAAGGTAAGGAGCCCAGCAAATTAGTAACTATTTGATGGTGGTGGGGGATGGTGGTGGTATTTTTTGTTGTTTTGTTTTCTTACTGTTATTGATTAAGTCTTGATTCTCTTCATGTTGCTCTTAGAATTAAGCCACTTGTATTAATGAACACTTCTAGAATATTTGACACATTAAGAAGAACAAAGGTGAGTACTTGCTCTTTCCTCATAAAGTAGAAATATATCAAGGAACCAAATGCGTACTATTTTACAGTTTTTTCTTCCCCTGTCTGTCTTAGAAAGCTTGTTTGTTGCCAATCTAGAAAAAATTCAACAAGTGCTATTGATGTGCAGGCCAGAGTACAAAGACTGACTTCAGCGAACATGTGTTACATATCAGACACTTTCTTCGATGCTGCCCAAGAACTATTTATTGTACACCACATCTGAGCCATAATCCCAGCATTCAGGATCTCACTGTATTGTCAGCCGACCTGTAACCCAACAAACAAATGCTCCACATTATGATTAATGATATATCAAAGTCTGAACAAAATGAATGGGACACAGAGAGGGGGTGGCAAACCTCATCCATCAGCAGATTTCAGGAGGTCTTCAAGGTGATAGAGTTCATTAACCTGGAAAACGACAAAAGGAACTGCATGAACAATAACATGGAAGATGACTGGACGGAGGAGTTATAAAGCCAGGAGGCATGCATGGCACTTAAGGTTTAAGAGAGGGAGAATATGGTCTGCGTAAGAAAAATGGCTTAATGCAAAGCCTCCTGTCAACCATTTAGGTATTAGGAGAGTCTCCATTTGCAACATCAGATTAGGACATTTACATGTTGTAGTAGTTACTTAGATTAAATAGGAAAATTACAGCATTACGTACTCTATCAAAGGTAGAAATTATATTTAATAAAAGAAGGTAAACATACATATTAAATGTACATATCATTATCCAAAGTTTCAATGATCTGAGGCAAGCATTGTAGACACTTAAATGTGTATTTTCCCATGTAGTGTTCTATGTAGATATATTTATAAACAAAATTAAAAATCGATGATACTTTCCCATTCTTTCAGTGTTTTTTATTTAATAATATATTTTGAACAAAATTCTCCATCTATATTATTTGAAAGAACATGTTTTATATAATATACTTCTTATGCAATCCTTACGTTGAACTATTTTTTTTTTCCAATTTGTGAAATCTAAACATATCTGTAATTATTCTTTAAGTTCTTAGATGTCTAGTTTTGGGGTCTGAGAATATTTTAAAAATGTTCCTGTGCATTTTAATAACATTCCCATTGTGTAGTTTTCTAAATACAAATGTGATGCAGAATGCACATTGAAGTTATATTTTTAAAAGACCTTCAACACAGAAATATATAAAGTAAAACATGAAAGTACCATCCTTCAACACATTTCCTCTCAGTCTCTCCTTATAGCCCAACCCCACTACCGTTGTTAAGTGTTGGGTGTGTACTCTCTCAATCCTTTGTCCTTTATTCTACATACTTGGAGTCTGCCTGTGTGTCTGTGTCTGTGTGTATAAATGTGTGTGTAAAATTATGTGCCTAATTTGTCGTTTATAAAATAATTATATTGTTTTTGAAATAATTCAGATCACAGGCATCTTTAATACCAGTATAGAAAATGTGAACTGATTCTTTAACTAAGGTGCAATATTCCATGTTATAGATTGGCCCAACTCCATTAGCTTCAACCCTGGTTCATGTAATTTGAAAGAAATTTATATGAGAAGGATGAAGTAAAGCTGTTTTCCAAAGGTTTTAGATTTTAAACCTAAAATCCACTCAGAGATTAGTTACTGGATAAATTATCCCTTACATGGTTAAGCACAGAAATTATTAAAATCATAAAAATTAAAAAAATGAATCCTAGAATAGATGACTGCATTGATTTTTTAAATGTTTCAAAACAGGAATAATTTGGAAAACTAAATATACACAAGGTGAAAACATAAGACAAGAAGGTTTCCTAATCATGGTCTCTCTGAGGAAGTGCACCCAATACACCCACACACATCCTGATTCCTGTAGGTGCAGTGACATTTGGAGAGCCATTAGCAACAGGCAGAAGCAAGTGACTGTGCTGCGGTGTTAAAGGCACTTCTGTATAAAAGGATTTGAAAGGCTGCAACTCATTCTGTAAAACTGTATTCACTGTTACAAAGTAATTTTTTCTTCTCCAATTCTCAATTCCTTCATCTATAGATTTGGAAGAATTGTAATGTTTGTTCTGCCTTGCAGACTGTTGTTGAAGTTCAGCTCTTACAAGCCTGTGTGATGATGCATATATAAGCTAACACATCTTCCAGTGTAAGATCTTGCATTGAAAGTTGCTACATATGTGTATATATGCATATATAATTATTAAACGATGTAGATTATAGTAATACTTGCACTATATTTAAATGTTTATTTTTGAGAGAGAGATAGAGACAGAGACAGAGACAGAGCATGAGTGGGGGAGGGACAGAGAGAGAGGGAGACACAGATTCCAAAACAAGCTCCAGGCTCTGAGCTGTCAGCACAGAGCCCGATGTGGGGCTTGAACTCACGAACTGCAAGATCATGACCTGAGCAGAAGTCAGACGCTTAACCAGCTGAGCCACCCAGGTTTTTTGTCCTAGATTTTGGCTTTTGCATTATGGTCACCCCAGCTACTGAAAAAATCTTCTAAGTAGTCTGGATGTTACTATGTGGCCATATAGTCAAGTTTTCACATGGCCAGTTAAGACATATTAGTAACATGCCTTAAATTCCCTCATCAGCTACAAAACCTTATGTTTGTAGGATGAACTTTGAGGGAGGCAAAGTTAATATGGGCTTCTCATGAACTTTTAGTAAGTGGAGACATGAGTTCCAAATCATGACCTCCTCTTATTTCAGTGTTTTTTTGTTTCTGTGTTATTTGTATTTTATTTTGTTTTTGCAATCTCCAGGAAACGCAGCTTGCTAACTTACCCAATAAAGTCCAAGGTTTGTACATTTGATGTTTTACATTCCCCTGAAATGTGAAGGATTTTCAAAATATTTCTTATTTATAGCACACATTGCAACTCACATTTAGTCTCACTTCATTAGATTTGTAACAAAGCTGGGTTCTATTATCATTATCTTTACTTTTAGATTAAACATGAGTATTTTCTCTGTATTATGCAATTCTCAGTGCCTAGAAGTATTGGCATAAATTCTAATAAATATGAAGTCAAAGTTCAGGGTAGGGAAAAACTGAACGCATTCTATTTGTTGATATAAGTAACAGTACAGAAGTAGCATGTAGCAGATATTTACTGTGTAAACAAATCAGGATAATAAATAAAATAAGAAAAACTGTGAGTGAGTGAGCTTAACAAGAAGGATGAAGTTTCTGTGAGGAATGAGAATAAGTCATAGGGAGGAAATTTGCAGAACCTTAATTATGACAACAGCAAATGCCATGTCCTTGTCTTCAAAAACAGGTAAGTTAACATTGTCAGTTTCTGTTGGCCAAGATGGACTAGACTTTCAGTAGTTATCATCTGCAGATCTTGCTGTTAAAACAATTTAAGAATTAAATATATAAATTTCCATATCTATCTATATGTCTATATAGATAGATAGATATATGTCTAGATATACATATACATATACATATACATATACATATACATATACATATACATATACATATACATATAGTAGTTGAACTCCTAGGGGAGCTATGGTTTAGAAGAAGAAGCTGAAACACTGCAGTAGTCTGGAGAGCTAATGAGCACTCTGATGAGTGGATTTCATGGAGGAGTTTGCCAGATCAATTCACTTATTGTGTATCATTTTGAAAATTTACACTAGAATAGTAGTAATTGTATGTTACTCCTTCCTGAGACCCAATGTAGGGGGATATCAGTGCATCTTAAAATTGCATAATGTTTCCTCAGCTATTCCTGTAAAAGCATTTTATTAGTGAGCATGACAATGAAAATTTATAAATGTACAGGACAACTTGCAAAATGCACATTAGACATTAAACCAAAGAGTAGAACCATTTAGAGAGTATGCAGGCTTTAAGTTCAGAAAGATAGCACTTATAAGCCACTCCTCACATTCACCTCTGTCCCTGACCATGTCACTTAATGTACACTCTATACTCTGTACAGTGGTATTATCAGTCATGTTAATAGGCTGATATGTTAAATGGTGGGTGAGGTTTAAATTATTTATTACCAATAATAGTTCAAGCACACATTGCTTGTGAATGCATTACTTATTTTTAAATGAAGCAGGGTAGATTTACATTACATGCTTGCACTGAGATACCCTAATCTGAATGAGAAAAGCAAATACAGAATTTTAACTCATCAGGAATTGGACCCAACCTTGAATAAAATATTGGAAATGAAATACATTGGAACAACAATATTAATGTTTGCTCTGTCTCCTGCCAATTGGAATATGTCTCTCAGCTACATAGAGTCCCTTGCCATTTTTTGGAGTACTTTCATTCCTTAAATCTGTCCTTTGAACTGAATGTTCTTCTTTGTGATTATACCTATGTACCTCCCACCAAAGCTTAAATCATCGTCTTTCCCTTATTGTCATGATTGCAAGACATCTCTTCTCTACTTCCTATGCAGAATGACTTTCTTTCTAAATATGTTATGAATGCCTTATCATTGAACTTATTATATTGGCATTATTATTGTTTATCCATCTCTTATAAGACTACAAAGCCACTCAGTTTTGGATCTTACCTACTTCATCTCCAGATCCACAGATTTCAGCACAGGGCCTTTGTATACTACCAGTAAGTGAAGTGATATATATTAAGTACAGTTAGTTTTCTCAATTTTATGTAATACCAGGAATCAACAAAGCCAATGTCTTAAAACAATTTTATGTTGGTTGCCATTGGTTGAGTAATTTTGCCCATTACAAGGACAGGTAATATCAGATTAAATCCTTTATTTTTGAGGCTTTTATTTTTTTGGAATGAGTTCATAAAGTGATAGTGTATTTAGTTTTTTCAAAAAATAGAAGTTTGGCTATCTGCTAATTCCTGTCTCTGGGTCACACTGCAGGTGAAGCCTCAGTCAATTGATAACAATTGGCCAAAGAGTCCTCAAACCTGACATTGGTCAACAATGAGCCACCCTATTCACTGTTGTGATTCAGCATATTAAAGCAACATATCCCAGGTCCTGTTGAGATACCGATAGTTCTGCCGCTTACAGAATTTGTCAGGATTCTGCACCAGCCTCAATCATTTGCAGATACGTCTTCTCCCACTCCTGCTCTTCACTAAGTGATTAGGACCTACCTACTACAAAATACATAATAAGATGAAATGTTATCTGACTTTTGTCACCATTTGATTGATGGCATTTAATTTAGCCAGAAATGATCGCTAATGTAAATTTATCACAGTAAATAGAAATTTATGCATCTCCAAAGGGGCACTAATAAATAATAAGAATTTATGTATATATTTATTGCCCATGTATGAATGATAGACTGAGCAGAGGAGTTAAGAATATTCTTTAAGTTCTGAAGAGAAGCCAAGTTGGCAGATCAGCATGGAAGCTTTTTGTGTGTCTCGTATCCATGAAATACAGCCAGACCAACACTAAACCATCCTACACACCTAGAAACCTGATTGGAGGATTAACACAACAATCTGCATAACCTGAACCACAGAATTCAGCAGGTATGTGGTGCAGAGAGCTGAACTTGGGGAGTGAGAAGCTGCGAAAGGTAGGGAACCCCTTTTGCGGGCAGGAGGACGGAGACTGGGTGGGGTGGAGCATATAGGAAAAGCACCTCTCCCCAAAAGCAGCTGTAGAGAAAGTGGAGAATTGGAAACAGCCACAGGGACTAAACTAAAAACGGAGAAAGGAGAAAGGAGAAAGGAGAGGGTTTAATTCCATTAAGACTGTAAACAAGGGGAGTGCAAAGGCTGCAACTCCGCAGCTCAATACCTGGTGGTCCTCTGGTGGGAAGGGCAAATCCCCAGGAACAGAGTGGGGTCCTGGAGGTTCTCAAGCCACACAAGGAAAAGCAGTTCCACTGCTGGAAGGACATTTGATAGAGACTGTTGAAGCCACCTGGTCCCAGCAGACCCTGGAAGGCGGCCACATTCGCTGGTGCTGGGGCAAGGTCGCTGAGGGTAAAACTTGGTGCCAGATGTGTGTTGTGATTTTCACTAATCCCTGAAACGCTGCTGCTACACTGTCTCGCGAACTTTTTGGGGGACAGGCTAGCACCTGGCCGCAGTCTCGGGGCACAGGCAACAGCAGGGTCCAGCAGGCGTTCCTGGGTGCAGCCGATATTCGGCCGTTGCTCATTCAGCCATTGCTTGGCGAGACCCTCCCACAGAGGGGCGGAACAGGTCAAAGCCACAGTCTTTCAGAAGTAAGGGACCAGAGAAAACAGCTGCATCTGAGACAAAACTTGGGAGAGAGGTACTGCCTGGGGCCTGGTCAGGGAGCATGAAAAAGCAGGCAGTGGATGAGAACTGAAGAAAGAGGACTGGTGCATGATTGCTGATATGGGAGAACAGACTGGGTAGCTGGGTGGCACCATTTTCACCGCTCCCATGCATGCGCATATGCACCTATGAGCACCACAACAATCCACCCCAGTAGGCTAGCAGCGCCATCTAGTGGAGAGTGGAGCTGTTACACCGAGCCCTGCCCAAATGGGCCAACTTCCCTCTTCAAAAACACAAGCCTCACTGCCGCTTAATTTATGGACTATAAAGAGCTATGTAGACTGATCTCCAGGGGAAAATGAAGCAATTTCAGTCCTACTTCAATCTGTTAGCAGGTTCATCTACTCATTTTTTTTCTTTTTTTTGTTTTTTTCTTTTTTCTTTTTCTCTTTTCCAATTCTCTTCTTTTTCTTGAATACAGAAAAAGGAAAAAAATCATCTTTATTTTCAATTTTTTTTTTAATTTTTTTTTCAACGTTTATTTATTTTTGGGACAGAGAGAGACAGAGCATGAACGGGGGAGGGGCAGAGAGAGAGGGAGACACAGAATCGGAAACAGGCTCCAAGCTCTGAGCCATCAGCCCAGAGCCTGACGCGGGGCTCGAACTCATGGACCGCGAGATCGTGACCTGGCTGAAGTCGGACGCTTAACCGACTGCGCCACCCAGGCGCCCCTATTTTCAATTTTTGTTAACAATATCTGTCTTTAATTTTTATTACTATATTTTTTACTTTTGTGTAAATTTTTTTCAAATTCTACTTTACTTTCATCATTTTATTTTAGTCTACTTCAGTGTTCTCACCTTTTCAAATTTTCAAACAATTTCCTTTTTTTCTTTCTTTTTCTTTTTTTCTTTTTCCTTTGTCTTGAATGCAGAAAGAGAAAAACTTCATTTTTACTTTCAATTTCTTTTAAAAATATTTTTATTTAATTTCTATTACTATATTTTTTGCGTTTGTGTGTATTTTTTCGGATTTTGTCATAATCTCATCATTTTATTTTAGTCCACTATAGTGTATTCACTTTTTCAAAATTTCAGATGATTTCTTTTTTCTTTTCTTTTTTCTTTTTTCTCTTTTTTCTCTTTTTCATTCATTTTCTTTTTTCTTAAATACAGAAAATGAAAAAAATCATATTTTTAATTTTTATTAAAAATATTTTCTTTATTTTTTTCTACTATATTCTTTACTTTTCTGTATATTTTTTCAAATTCTATTTTACCCCAATCATCACATTTTAGTCTACTTCAGTGCATTCACTTTTTCAAATTGTCAAACGATTTCCTTTTTTTTTCTTCCCCCCACTTTTTTTCTCTAATCTGTCAAACCACTTTCAACACCCAGACCAAAACACACCTATGATCTAGCATCATCTATTCCATTTTTGTGTGTGTGTATTTTTAATTTTTATTTTAATATTTTTGTTTAATTTTAATTTTTTTATTTCAATTTTTCACCTCATTAATTCCTTTACTCCCTTCAAAATGACTCTCCCAAAAGAAAGAGCACAAAAAAACGACAGCTAAGGATTTAACCAACACAGATACATGCAAGATGTCTTAGCAAGATCCATCATGCTAATGGTCAACAAAAGAAAGCCGGAGTAGCCATACTTATATCAGACAATCTAGACTTTAAAATAAAGACTGTATAAAGAGATGCAGAAGGGCATTATATCATAATCAAGGGGTCTATCCACCAAGAAGGCCTAACAGTTGTAGACATTTATGTGCCAAATGTGGGACTACCCAAATAGATAAATCAATTAATCACAAACATAAAGAAACTCATCGATTGTAATACCATAATAGTAGGAGACTTCAACACCCCACTCACAGCAATGAACAGATCATGTAATCAAAAAATCAACAAAGAAACAATGGCTTTGAATGACACACTGGACCAGATGGACTTAACAGACATATTCAGAACATTTCATCCTAAAGCAGCAGAATATACATTCTTCTCCAGTGCACACAGAACATTCTCCAGAATAGACCACATACTGGGACACAAATCAGCCCTCAGCAAGTACAAAAAGATCAATAGCATACCGTGCATATTTTCAGACCACAACCCTATGAAACTCGAAATCAAACACAAGAAAAAATTTGGAGAGGTAACAAATACTTGGAGACTGAAGAACATCCTACTAAAGAATGAATGGGCTAACCAAGCAGTTAAAGAGGAAATTTAAAAGTTTATGGAAGTCAATGAAAATGATAAAAGGAAAACCCAAAACCTCTGGGACGCAGCAAAGGTAGTCATAAGAGGAAAGTATATAGCAATCCAGGCCTTCCTAAAGAAGGAAGAAAGATCTCAGATATACAACCTAACCTTATGCCTTAAGGAGCTGGAAAAAAAACAACAAATAAAACCCAAAACCAGCATAAGACAGGAAATAATAATGATTAGAGCAGAAATTAATGCTATCGAAACCAAAAAAAAAAAAAAAAAAAACAAAAACAGTAGAACAGATCAATGGAACCAGAAGCTGGTTCTTTGAAAGAATTAACAAAATTGATAAACCACTAGCCAGTTTAATCAAGAAGAAAAAGGAAAGGACCCAAATAAATAAAATCAAGAAAGAAAGAGGAGAGATCACAACCAACACAACAGAAGTAAAAACAATAAGAGAATATTATGAGCAATTATATAACAATAAAATGGACAATCTGGAAGTAATGGACAAATTCCTAGAAACATATATACTACCAAAACTGAAATAGGAAGAAATAGAAAATTTGAACAGACCCATAACCAGAAAGGAAATCGAATTAGTAATCAAAAATCTGCCAAAAAACGAGAGTCCAGGGCCAGATGGCTTTCCAGGGGAATTCTACCAAACATTTAAGGAAGAGTTAACACCTATTCTCTTGAAACTGTTCCAAAAAATAGAAATGGAAGGATAACTTCCAAACTCTTTCTATGAAGCCAGCATTACCTTGATTCCAAAACCAGACAGAGACCCCACTAAAAAGGAGAACTATAGACCAATTTCCCTGATGACCATGGATGCAAAAATCCTCAACAAGATATTAGCCAACCACATCCAACAATACATTAAAAAAATAATTCACCACGACCAAGTGGGATTTATACCTGGGATGCAGGTTCAATATCTGCAAAACAATTAACATGATTCATCACATCAATAAAAGAAAGGATGAGTTCCATATGATCCTTTCAATAGATGGAGAGAAAGCATTTGACAAAATACAGCATCCTTTCTTGATAAAAACCCTCAAGAAAGTAGGGATAGAAGGATCATACCTAAAGATCATAAAAGCCATATATGAATGGCCCAATGCTAATATCATCCTCAATGGGGAAAAACTGAGAGCTTTCCCCCAAAGGTGGAACAAGACAGGGATGTCCACTCTCGCCACTGTTATTCAACATAGTATTGGAAGTCTTAGCCTCTGCAATCAGACAACACAAAGAAATAAAAGGCATCCAAATCAGCCAGGAGGAGGTCAATCTTTCACTCTTCGCAGATGACATGATATTCTATATGGAAAACCCAAAAGATTCCACCAAAAAACTGCTAGAACTGATTCATGAATTCAGCAGTTACAGGATATAAAATCAATGCACAGAAATCCTTTGCATTCCTATACACCAACAGTGAAGTGACACAGAGAAATCAAGGAATCTATGCCATTTACAGTTGCACAAAAAACCATCAAATGCCCAGGAATAAATCTAACCAAAGAAGTGAAAAATCTATACACTGAAAACTATAGAAAACTTATGAAAGAAGTTGAAGAAGACACAAAAAAAAAAATGGAAAAAGATTTCATGCTCCTGGATAGGAAGAACAGATATTGTTAAAATGTTGATACTACCCAAAGCAATCTACATATTCAACACGATCCCTATCAAAGTAACACCAGCATTCTTCACAGAGCTAAAACAAATAATCCTAAAATTTGTATGGAACAAGAAAAGACCTTGAATAGCCAAAGCTATCTTGAAAAAGAAAACCAAAGCAGGAGGCATCACAATCCCAGACTTCAAGCTATACTACAAAGCTGTAATCATTGAGACAGTATGGTACTGGCACAAGAACAAACACTCAGATCAATGAAACAGAATAGAGAACCCAGAATGGACCCACAAATGTATGTCCAACTAATCTTTGACAAAACAGGAAAGAATATCCAATGTAATAAAGACAGTCTCTTCAGCAAGTGGTGCTGGGAAAACTGGACAGCGAAATGCAGAAGAATGAACTTGGACCACTTTCTTATACCATACACAGAAATAAACTCAAAATGGATGAAAGACCTCAATGTAAGACAGGAAGCCATCAAAATCTTCGACGAGAAAGCAGGCAAAAACCTCTTTGACCTTGGCTGCAGCAACTTCTTACTCAACATGTCTCTGGAGGCAAGGGAAACAAAAGCAAAAATGAACTACTGAGACCTCATCAAAATAAAAAGCTTCTGCACAGCGAAGGAAACAATCAGCAAAACTAAAAGGCAACTGACAGAATGGGAGAATATATTTGCAAATGACATATCAGATAAAGGGTTAGTATCCAAAATCTATAAAGAACTTATCAAACTCAACACCCAAAAAGATAAATAATCCAGTGAAGAAATGGGTAAAATACATGAATAGACAATTCTCTAAGGAAGACATCCAGATGGCCAACTGACACATGAAAAAATGCTCAACTTCACTCATCATCAGGGAAATACAAATCAAAACCACAATGAAATACCACCTTACACCTGTCAGAGTGGCTAACATTAACAACTCAGGCAACAGCAGATGTTGGTGAGGATGCGGAGAAAGAGGATCTCTTTTGCATTGTTGGTGGGAATGCAAGCTGGTGCAGCCACTCTGGAAAACAGTATGGAGGTTCCTCAAAAAACTAAAAATAGAACTACCCTATGACCCAGCAATTGCATTACTAGGCATTTATCCAAGGGATACAGGTGTGCTGTTTTGAAGGGACACATACATCCCCATGTTTATAGCAGCACTATCAACAATAGCCAAAGTATGGAAAGAGCCCAAATGTCCATCGATGGATGAATGGATAAAGAAGATGTGGTATATATATACAATAGAGTATTACTCAGCAATCAAAAATAATGAAATCTTGCCATTTGCAACTATATGGATGGAACTGGAGGGTATTATGCTAAGTGAAATTAGTCAGTCAGAGAAAGACAAATATCATATGACTTCACTTGTATGAGGACTTTAAGAGACAAAACATATGAACATAAGGGAAGGGAAACAAAAATAATATAAAAACAGGGATAGGGACAAAACAGAAGAGACTCATAAATATGGAGAACAAACTGAGGGTTACTGGAGGGGTTGTGGGTGGGGGCATGGGCTAAATGGGTAAAGGGGCATTAAGGAATCTACTCCTGAAATCATTGTTTCACTATATGCTAACTAATTTGGAGGCAAATTAAAAATAATAATAATAATAATAATAATAATAATAATAATAATAATAATAAAGAATTATTCCCTAAGTTCTGAGTTCAGTAACCAGCCCTGCCATGTATTATCCCACATATGGGGCTTTTAGCAGGTAGTTTTACTTCTCTTATAGTAACTCCTTTATGGTGTGGTTGTGGAGGAATAAAAGAATTAGTGCATTTAAAGAGTTTTTGCAGTGCACATAGTTAAATGCTCTTATTAAGTTTGATTCTGTTTATGATTTAAAAAAAAATGCGGTGCCTGGGTGACTCAGTCAGTTAAGTGTCTGACTTCGGCTTGGGTTTGAGTCCTGCATCAGGTTCTGTGCTGACAGTTCAGAGCCTGGAGCCTGCTTCAGATTCTGTGTCTTCCGCTTTCTCTGTTCCTATCCCAATCCTATCCCAATCTTTCTCTAAAGAAAGAAAGAAAGAAACAAACAAACAACACTAAAACAATTTTTTTTATTTTAAACATTAAACATTAAAAAATAAAAAAATTTAAACATTAAATATTAAACATTAAAAAAACATTAAATTTTTTTTAAAAACACTAATCTTTATTGAGTTCTTACTATAGTGTAGTTAGTGGCTAAGTTGTTTATATTAGTCATCTCATTTTATCCTCACAATATACTGTTCCTCTTTCCTCTTATCAGATACTTCACTGAAGGGTATAGATGTTTAGTGACTTGATCAAGTCCCTGATCAGAATGACTGATAATCTACTTTGGACATGAACTGTCTCCAAAACCCAGGTCCTTAACAACTATAGTGTAAGTATATGATTGAACATTATACTTCTTTAATTCCTCCTTCTTACTTTGATGGCTAGGAAACTTACAAGCAGATTTTCTTTTATCTATTAATAGCTCACAAATTAGTTTTCTCTTCCTGTCATCTAATGTTATTGTCTGTGTTTCTTTAGCCACCTCAAATTATTTATGAAAGAATAAATAATAAAAATAAGAATTGTAAATAGTCAACCCATCAATATTTATTAATAGAATTGTCAGGTGAACTGAGAAAAATCCCATAAAATATTGACAACAGTTTATTTGGTTGCTATTTCTAGAATAGAGTTAAAGATATGTATATATCAATACAAATATTCAGAGAACTGTAAGAAATAGATGGAGTGATCTTAATGGAGAAACTCCCCCCAAAGAGGCGATGATATCTAATACAAACAGCCCTGGTGTTGGACTCAGGGACCTGGATCTAATTCCTCTTAACATGACCTTGGACATGACAGGTAGTGCCGCTGAATGGAGTGCCTGTTTTCTCATCTGTTAAAGGTATAAAATTTCCTCATCTGATAATGGTGCCCTATTGCTATTGCAAATTAAACGTTAAAAATAGTATATGAACTGTAATGAATCTCTTCCCTTTTTTCTTGTTATTTTGCTGCTGTTGATGGTGATGTATTTAAAGAGAGAAAAGATAAGAAACCTTTTAGATTCAAAGGTAACCTATTCACAAATTAGAATGGTTGGTTCTAACCTGAATTTTCAATTTAGTCACACTTTATTTTGATCTTTGTATTACACAATAATTTAAATTAGGCTACATGAAGATCTTGCCAAATATCAAGGTCTAGCCAACTTGCTAATTCCTAGAATACTTAAAATGTAACAAAGTTGGAGAGCAAATGAAGTGTATGATGAAATACTTGCACTGGCCCTATTACAAATGGACAAGAAAGAATTGTTTAACCAGATTATATCAGTGTGTGTGTGAGTGTCTGTGTGTGTGTGTAGCAGAACTTGAGTTGCAGAATAATACATATTTAATAATTTTGATGCCCTATCAAAAATAAGGTATCATTAAGTATAAGCACAAAACAATAAAACACAAGCAGCAAAACAATAAATCACAAGCAGTGAAACAATAAAAATGGTAATTTGTTTCAAAACTGCATTAAAAAATCATAAAATATGTTTTAAATTGCTTTAGTTCATATAGATGGTGGATGACATTGTGGTTCATATTATATCTTATTTCCAAGAAGGTCATTGGCCAGCAGCATTTTCTATTGTATGCTAAATGTGATGTGGAAGAAAATTGGGAAGAGATATCCCACAGTGAATAAAGTGTCTTGAAAGATATATGTGCCTCTTTAAAGACCTTCACTTCATTCCCACTTAGGCAAATATGTGAGAAATAATTATACTGCCCACAACTGTCTGCATTGTCTGGCATTCCTTAGAATGATTTCAAATATCACATCTATCAATAGCTGGTAATTCCATGGTTGTAGGTAAGAGGATGTTGGTGTTAGGGAAAGGAGTGTGTGTGTGTGTGTGTGTGTGTGTGTGTGTGTGTGTCTTTAAGTATGTAATACTAATATAGAGAGATTTAAGCAAAGCTGTGTTTCTTCTTTAAAGGAGTCATTTGTGTGTTTATTCAATGTCTGTCTGCAACACCATGAAAGCAGAAAATATATCTGTCTTTTCATTTGTGCATCTACAATGTCTAATGGTGTTTATGGCACAATAACATTACTTAACAAATGGATTTTCATTAGGAGAATAGTTGAGTATATAATTGAGCTAATGAAGCTAGTGTGGGAAAACCAAGGTTACTCACAGGAAAGAGTCATAATTGGAAAATAGTTTTTAAAAGACAGGTTGGGTAATGGAAAACTGGATTTTTTGTGATATTGAGAGCCAGGTAAAGGAATTTCAATTTGGTTTGGTGGAAATAGAGAGCCAGTCGAGAGAATGGCAAAGATAAATGGAGAGACAAAAAGTGGACATTATTAACAATGACAAATTAGGGGTATTCCATTGAATGCAGTCTTTTTCTTCTTGAAATTCTTTTTGTAGTCTTAATTGATTTCTCTTTCCCTCTCTCTCTCTCTCTCTCTCTCTCTCTCTCTAGAGCACAGTAGACTAATGGAAACATAAGGAGCTGAGAAAGGCTTACTTGATACGAGAGAAGAGGAAAAGGAGAATAGGTGGCATAAAAGAAGGCTAGAAGTCAGAAACAGTCTCTGAGGCCCATATTGTATTCATACTGCCACAGTTTAAACTGGGGAGCAGCCCACTGTATCAAGGGTCCCTAAGACCACCCTCAGGTTAGATGATTTCCTAGGACTCTGAAGTTGTTATATTTATGTTGCTCCTCATTACAGCAAAATAATACAAATTAAGGTCAGCCAAGGGAAACGGTGCATGGGGCAAAGTCTGGGGAAAACCAAATGCAAGCTTTCAAGGGTCGGCTTCCACTGGAGTTTCACGGAATGCATTTAATTCCCCCAGCAATGATAGGTGACAACACACACAAAATATTGCCAACCAGGAAACCTGCTGCTAGTCTGGGTGCCCAGAGTTTTTACTGGGGGTCAGTTATATGGGCATTCAGCACTTGTGTGACTGACCTCAGTTACAGAAGCTCCAGACCCTAAGAGAAAGTAAGTGTTCACCATAAATCACATTGTTAGTATAAACTGTCTTGAAAACTAGTGCAGTGTGGCCTCAGGCAAAAGTCATACAGCAGCACTCTCATCCAATGGGAAATTCCAGGAGCTCTCAGTCCCAGGAGCCAGCCAAGGGCCAGCCCTGAAACCAGGCCTTTCTTGGGAATACTAAGCAACTCAGCCCTGCAGAGTTAACCCTTTCCTGTGCACTCACATTTTAAAAACTGCCGAAGTGTTTATTGTACATCATTTTCTGTGCAAAAAGTAGAAGAAAGGGGAAAGAGAAGACAGAAAGCTCAGTCTACCCCTGAGTTCTATTTGAGAGGCCAAGGGAGTAATAGGGAATAAAAACTTAATACCAAAAAACAAATTGCAAATAATTCCAAGGAACTGCCTCTGTTGTACAAATTAAAGGGGATGATTTAGTAAAATTCAGTTTATATTATTAAAATGATAGTGGAAGACACTTGAGGAATACCTGGTATGACCTATCTTTTATGTGTCCATCCTTGAATGGTGAGAAAGTGTTAAGAGTTTTAAGGCACTATTTCAGCTTCTATGGATGGAATATGGATCCATATTCTATGGATATTTATGACATCCTGGGCCAATGGCAGAAGATGCGTTGAGAGAAGCTGGCAAATAAAGCGTTATTTTTAAACATTTTCTTGTCAATTGAATCCAGTAATGCCTCCATGCATCTTAATGCCAGCTCAAGATTTTCTTCTGCTAGTTCAGCAAATACAAAATACCATAGTCCAGTAGAAAACACCCAACTTCATTTCACAAAATCTGTGATTATGGAAATACACATGCATATAAAGTTATGCTTAGTGATTATCTAAAGGGGACCCTTACATTATGAAGTTTGGGGCAAACTGGAATGACTTTTCCTTAAGAAGTCTGAAGAATGTTGAAATTAAAAACATCTTGGCTAATGAAATACAAATGTGACTCTCACATGGTCATCTACTATCAAGGGATACAAATAATATTTTACCACCTACAAAATTCAGTGTTTATCCCCACAATCAATACTCTTACTGTCCCTCTTCTCTTTTGCAGATGGATGTTCCTTAAAGTTGTCTGCAGGCTTAGCTAGAAACTAGTGATGCCACACATGGACCAGATTGTATTTATCCTTAACTCGCATCCATTTATATTAAGATTATTCAGACTAGAAAAAAGAGGGTGTGTTTGTCACATTCTTGCTCATAACATTTTATGAAGAAATGCTAACTACTTGCATAGCATCTAGTTAAAGATTTTGAAAAACAAATTTTGTCCCGAATTATCTCCTCCACTGGGTTGGTACCATGAATCCTCTGGCCTTGCCAGCTTTTACTTTCACTTTTTATATTATTTTATAATCTGATTGTGAATCCATAAGTAGATGTTCCTTAATGTGTGAGACACAGCGACTTTATTTTCAATTTTACCTCTCTGTCTGGTTGTGAACGTTGGTAGCAAGTCATAAAATTCTGTGGGTATCAACATCTGTTCCTGGTTCATCTCATTAAGTAAAACATTAAGTTAAGGGTAAGGTTTGTATAGATACATGGCTAGAATTTGTAAAGTGACCTCCTTCCTACTAAGGCTTTCACCATCCTGATATTTCCCCCAAACATAATATTTTTTTTTTATTGGGCAAAGAAAAGAGCAGGGTTTATAATGCTGGTGCAGAAGCAAATTAAAAAATAGTACACCCCATTCGGTTTTTGATGTTAGAGAAAAATACAAAACAATTAAGAGCAACTAACAGGTGAGTCCATAAAATAGTGTAGTTTTATCTCAGTCTTCTATTTCCCTGCTTTGAGATCAATCTCTGATAATGGAGAGGCCTCATTTGTGAAGAACACTTCAGAGATGAAACCTCAGGGTGTTTATATGAATTGAAATAATGAGTGAAAAGAGCCAGTGGTTTCACTCTTTGAATCAAAACAGGCCATTTCAGAGAGTTTGAGGTTTCAAGATTTGTGAAAACGGACCAATTATTATTCTAAAGTTTGTCTTTAAAACATGCTTTATGAATATTATGTTAGCATACACGCACTGATTTAATAAAATAAAATTCTATTTTTTAATTAAAAACAAAGGCAAAAGGAGGTTAATATTTATATAAATATGACTATAACAGAGATGTGGGGACTTTATACATGATACTATAGAAACAGGGCGCTGCTGTCACTTGTGGTGTCCCTGTATTGTCTGCTTGAATCCAAGTATCATCTGAAATAACTGCCCCCTTAGTACCACCTGCTGCCACCACCACCATCATTTATTGGTCAGTTGCTATATGGTAGCACTTCCAGAAGTGTTTTGCATTCATTGTCTCATTTGCTTCTTAGAACAGTCTATGGAGGGTGTATTATCTTTACTTTAAGGAAACTAGAAGACAGCAAAGTTAGTAACTAAGTACCCAAGGTCATTGCCCAGTGTAAGTAACATTCTCATGGATACAAACTCAGGTATGTCTCTGAAGCCTGTGCTCTGAGCCACAGCACTGTTTCTTCTCATTCCCTTTACCAGTGACTACAATTTTATGATTACTACTTCTGAGTTGTAAATCAAGCAGGAAGTCATAAGGGAACAGGAAGAAGAGAAGGGGATTGCTATTTCCACTGAGCAGTGAAGAAAATGAGGCACAGAGGACTAAAGAAGCAAATGCAGCATTAAGCAATGCAGGGGTAGTAGAAAAACCTCCATAACTGACTTGTACTGATCCCAGATCCAGAGCTTTTCCCATTCACCCCGCCAGTCTCTTCTTGTACAGTATACATCTCTCAAAATACAAGTATCATTTCCATGGGTTTCCCATTTCCCATCACCTTTTGTCCCTAACTTAAAGCCCTAACTCCATCTGTCAATAATTTCCACAAAATATTATGACAAATGTGATGAAAGGACACATGTCTTTTGCTAAAATTAGACACATACAAGAACAAATGTAATAGAGACAAAAATGAACTGTTATATTGGGGGAAACACAAAAACATTGTTGTAAACATGCAAGGAAAGGAGTGATTGCTTTCCAGCTTGCAAGAGGTGACACCTGAGATTATTCTCATAGACAAAGTAAAATTTTTTAGGAAAAGGGAGGAAGCAAGAAGTTTGAGTAAAGACAGAATGACTAAGGTATGAAACTCCAATGGGCATGGTGTATGGATAAAACACCAATTGGAATGGGGCGCCTGTGTGATTCAGTCAGTTAAGTGTCTGACTTTTGATTTTGGCTCAGGTCATGACCTCA
Source organism: Leopardus geoffroyi (assembly GCF_018350155.1). NCBI lineage: Eukaryota > Metazoa > Chordata > Mammalia > Carnivora > Felidae > Leopardus > Leopardus geoffroyi. The sequence continues at coordinate 96,732,623 of NC_059336.1, read as the reverse complement.
CAGTTTGTGAGATTGAGCCCTGTATTGGGCTCCACACTGACAGCACTGAGCCTGCTTGGGATTCTCTCTCCCTTTCTCTCTGCCTATCTCTCTCTCTCTGCTTTTCTCTCTCTCTCTCTCTCTCTCTCTCTCTCTCTCTCTCTCTCTCAGTCTCCCTCCCTCCCTCTCTCAAATAAATAAAACATTAAAAAAACAATAATTGGAACAATTTCCTAAGAAAACATAGGAACTTGGGGTATCAAGTGAAAAATATGAAACTGTTACCACTGTATGACCATGGCAATTTATCAGACAACCTGAATGATCTGTTTCTTCTTGTTGCCTCAGTAGGTGGAAGCTATAGAATATATAAGCATCTCTTAGGTGAGAAAATATTTCATAATTATAGTACAACAAATTCTCATCTAAAGTCAGAAATTTTGTAGAAGAGTGAAAAATAAAAAGGCAACTATTGCATATTGAGTTCACTTTTTATAATTTCGTAGAATTTGTGCACAGTATGTGCTTTGTGAGCATAACCCTAGAAATAGATAAAATTGTGTGTATTGCTAAGAATATCTTATACATAATAAGTGATTTCACTGCAGTGATACAAAAGTGTTACATACTTTCTCCTGTTATTCTGTCATTAAGGCAAATGGACAAAATGAGGAACACTGAAAAGAGGCATGAGTGAGAGAAAAATGTGGGTTTAATGGAAGAGAAGGGATGAAATTAGAAACAACAACAAAATCAGGAATTAGTCGTGACCTGGCCCACTAGAGCAGAACTAATATAAAATATTGGCATGTAACATAATGTGTGTTTTCCAGGTCTGACTTAAATTATTAGTGCCTAAAAGAAAATGAAAATGAACATTAATCTGCTTTGCACAGAAAAGAAGTGTCAATAAATTTACAAATGGTAGCATGTGACATTTATTTTTTTAATATATGAAATTTATTGTCAAATTGGTTTCCATACAACACCCAGTGCTCATCCCAAAAGATGCCCTCTTCAATGCCCATCACCTACCTTCCCCTCCCTCCCACCCCCCATCAAGCCTCAGTTTGTTCTCAGTTTTTAAGAGTCTCTTATGCTTTGGCTCTCTCCCACTCTAACCTCATTTTTTTTTTCCTTCCTCTCCCCCCATGGGTTCCTGTTAAGTTTCTCAGGATCCACATAAGAGTGAAACCATATGATATCTGTCTTTCTCTGCATGGCTTATTTCACTTAGCATCACACTCTCCAGTTCCATCCACGTTGCTACAAAGGGCCATATTTCATTCTTTCCCATTGCCACGTAGTACTCCATTGTGTATATAAACCAGCATGTGACATGTAAATGAACGTTTGCTTAAAAAGTGTTTCTCAAAAAATTTTTAAAAGCCTTTCTTATGACATATGGTTAAACAGAATGCTTTAAAATCTAAATCCAGGGGACCTGGCTGACTCAGTCGGTTGGGCGTCCGACTTCGGCTCAGGTCATGATCTGGCGGTTTGTGAGTTTGAGCCCTGTGTCAGGCTCTGTGCTGACCGCTCAGAGCCTGGAGCCTGCTTTGGATTCTGTGTCTCCTTCTCTCTTTGCCCCTCCCACTCATGCTCTGTCTCTCTCTGTCTCTCAAAAATAAGTAAATGTTAATTTTTTTTAAATCTAAATCCCTCTACCACTACTGCATTGTTTTCTAGTGCAGAAATGACCCGTTATCAGGGAAGTGTGTGTGTGTGTGCATGTGTGTGTGCATGCACACACACAGATGGGGTGCACAGCACCTGGGGTGCACAGTTTATTGTGGCTAGTTAGTACCATTTAAATTCAGAAGTATCACACACCACTTAATAATTTACAGTCAGTGTGGAAGACAAGCATGTATTATTTATGATAGCAAATGCTCAGGGATATAACAATACATAATATATTTCTCAAGCTCCCATCATTGCCTTTCAGGTCACTTTAGAGTGAAAAGTTCTTGAGCTATCACTTAGGGAAGTCATGGTTCACACCAGCCACTGAAAGAAACATCACTGATTGATTGCAATCTCTAAAATGGGGTAAGGAACGAAAGTACTGGACTTGTGGTGGGGAGAGCCAATCACCTCACTAGCACTACTCTTGAGTTAGTTGTTCACATCTGAAAAATTATCTTCAAGCAGGGCTCAGCGTAAACCATCAAGGAAAAAAGGTATCTGCCTAGAGGCCAAGAAACCACCCTTCCCCTGCCAAAATATTTCCTCCATCTAGTTCACTGAAAATGCAAGGAAGGATCTACAATCACATCTTCATTCCTTGGTTTAAGCAGTATAATGGATGCTGTGGGGTACCAGAGAGATGCCACTTCCCTCTTTAGGACTAAGACACTCATTCCCTCAGTTTCTGGAAATGTTGGCATCATAAAGTTTCAAAAGATACCCTCTCTGGAAATTGTACTCTTTAGAAGATTCTGACTTGCCCAAAGTTAGGCCCTCTTGTTCAGGAGCAGCCTGTATCCAATGACAGGTCATTTGAGGGAATTAAGGGCTTGGCCTCTTTGCTTTAAGTAACAACTCTGTAAGATTCTTCCAATACGAGAATTCCCCATGGGACCAGCTGTAGGCTTTGTGGTATCCACATAACAGTTCAGTGCTTCCCTTGCCCTGTCCTGTCTCCTTCACTCTCTTACTGTTTTTGATCCCAGAGGCACTCCTCAGTTAACCTTTTGCTCACAAATCTCAGCTTCGGAATCTTTCCTGGGGAACCTGACCTAAGATAGTTGGTGCCAAGAATGCCTGAGGAAGAGGACTTTGGATCAATTAGCCACCATTCAGCTGGCAAAGAGAACTGACTGGTAGCATGTGGAACACTGTTAGTGCCTTGCATTTTGTTAGCAGTGCAATTGTTGAGACTTTCACTCTGTAAGTACTGAAGGACCATAAGCACTAGTGGGTGGCATATCTCAAGTATTCACGAAATTCTGTGTAACTAATAATCATCACGAGATTAGAATAGAATCGTTCTCACTGATGCAGGCAGGTTGGGTTCGAGGATCCAGAGGAGGTCCCACAGAACCAGCCAAGAGGGTCCTTGCTTTTACACATGATAGAAATCAAACCCAAGTCAGCAGGAAGTGAGAGCAGAGTTTATTGAATATATACAGACAGTGCAGGTACACACAAAAGTGTCTGGGAGACTTGGAAAGGAATAGGAGAATGAATCTCATCTTTGCTTGGAGTCTGGAGTTTTTATTGAGGATGTTGGTCTGGTTTACATGTTCTCTCGGGCATCCAGGAACTGGTTGAATAAGGACAAGTACTCAGATGTCCTCCATATGTCACTTATGCACCAGAGCCAAGGGTCTTGGCATCAACGTGTCTGGAGTCAGTGGTCTTGGAAAACATACATGACAACCTCACCTGGTCACTCCTTAGATGTTATCTATTGTACTGGAAGATTCCAGAGATATCATTAACCCCTTGACCTCTGTAAGGAGGACATACATTAAGGTGTATGTAATGAAGGGGTCCAGGTCCTAGCAGGTATAGAAGCAAGAAAAGGAGCAAAGAAAATAAAAACTTTTTTTCATGGAGTCTCTAATTTCCTTGTCTCATTACTAGGAGCTATTGACACATTGGATAAAAATTAAAAGGTATAGAAAGAATAATCACCAACTAAAAGCTAAGAGTAAAAGCTAGAGAGCCTCCTTAGTAGCATATACTAAGATTCTCTTTTTCTACAACTAGAGGACAGAAAAAAGCTTATGATAAAGCCCAAGACTTGAGTATAATAATAGCAAAGCTATAGAGGAGTTTAAATTCTCAAATGTGGAATATCTACCTTGCTAAGATCAGGATCCTAATTAAGAAGGAGTGGGATTTAGAAGTATAGAGTTACCTGGATAAATGCAGTCTAAAATATCAATTACTGAAACACGTCTGAAGTCTCAGAGTCTATTTAAGAGACCTACAAGTCCCTGTTAAATGCCAGAGTTCCTCCCTTGCTTGAAATCAATGTAGGTATCACTACCTTGCAAGAAAGCATGCAACCCAGTACAGGATCTATCCACCTCTGCAGTTCACAAGATCAAAAATTAGGATTAAATTACAACATAACGAAGCTAGGGAAGTCAAGACTACATCCTGAGGGGACTACATCCTGAACTGCCTTCTGGGCTCAGCCAATGTTCAGTTAGGGGTCAGGGGAGTCTTCATAGGATTCGCTTTGGAGGATGTTGGACTAAGGAAAGAACATAAAGTTGAAAGAAGAAAAGTTTATGGATATGGGAGCACCCTCCCATAATACAGGATTAGACATTCTGGCAAAATACTTGGAAATAGTGCTGACATGCTAAGATTGTTTTTAGAAGCTTGGAGAAGGTGATGGTGCATCCTAAGTAATGTAGAAATACAAACAACGTAAGACTGGAAGACTCAACCAGTGTAGGAACTAGAGGATGCTTGGTTTATACAAATGATGAGGTGAACTGGTGATAAGAGCACAAGCATTATTGAGCACCTCAGTGGTTATCTTCTGCGGACCAGTACTAGCAGTAAGAGATGCTCATACATCATGTGCTTGTAAGTGGCAATACGGATAATTAAGATTGTGAAAAAATAGGAAACAGGTAGTGGACAGGAGATGCAGTCATCATCACGGCAAGTAAGGTTATTCTGACAGGTAGCTGGAGAATATCTGATACAATCTAAAGAAGATCAGACAGGGGCGCCTGGGTGGCGCAGTCGGTTGAGCGTCCGACTTCAACCAGGTCACGATCTCGCGGTCCGTGAGTTCGAGCCCCGCATCGGGCTCTGGGCTGATGGCTCAGAGCCTGGAGCCTGTTTCCGATTCTGTGTCTCCCTCTCTCTCTGCACCTCCCCCGTTCATGCTCTGTCTCTCTCTGTCCCAAAAATAAATAAACGTTGAAAAAAAAATTTTTTTAAATATTAAAAAAAAAAAAAAAAAGAAGATCAGACAAACCTATCAAGACTTTTAAAAATACTTGGAGGTTATGGGGAAGTGGTTTTCAACCAGGAGTAATTTTGGCTCTCAGGGAACATTTGGCAATGTCCAGGGATATTTTTGGTTGTCACAAATGGAAGAGCGATGGTACTGGCACCAAGGTGGTAGAGGCCAGACATGCTGCCAAACATTCTACAATGAACAGGACAGTACCCCACAAGAAATAATTACCCAAACCACAAGCAATGTCCATATTTCTGAGGTTGAGAAACCCTGCTATAGGAATCAGGCAGATAGAAACAGAATAAACCGAGCATGGATCAAGAGGTCCATGAAGGCAGCCATTTGCAAACAAGTCATAATTCCTGGAGTAGTATACAGACTGAGACCAGTTTTCCAGATCCAGAACCCAGTGACTGAGGGAACATTGCATATCCTAGGGGAAAGATATCACAATGCCACAGGCAATGTATAATGTAATGATTCCCATAGTTCTTCCCCATATAGACCTATACCCATTTACTCAGGTAACTACGTACTGGGACAGGGAACACACAAACATTTTGAAGATTGCTAGGCCCAAAAATCAAGATGATATTACTATCTACGGATCAAAAGTCATTAGGACCCCTGGTAGAAGCATATGGTGGGCAAGATAACGCATGAATTGTTGGCACATATTGGGGTCTCAGTGTATCTACTGTCTCCACAGGCCCACCCAGTAATTATCTTCCATGTGCCCAAAGGTACATTTGAAATGATCATATGTAAGAGTTGGTAGAACTCAAAAAATGGTTACTTAGCCTACGTAAGAGCTATCATAAAAGTGAAAGTCTCATAACTACCTACCTCCATTGCCAGTCAAATAGTAAATCAGAAACAATATCCTGTCGCAGAGACAATGGTAGAAATTATTTTCACCTTTAAACGATAAGGGAGGCTTCTGGCCAAGATGGTGTACCAGCGACTGCTGTATGAAACAAAGAAAAAAATGAGAATATTTATATGAAACAGCAATCTTCAAAGAAAATATACTCGAAAGAAAGGTCAGTGTTCTCTGAGATATAAGAAACAAACAAGGAGAGCCCTAAAATTCTCCAAGTCCACTGTCTTGAGAGACTTTGGGGTATAGCACAAGAAAATAGAACTCAAGAAGAGTCTGGCAAGATTCACAGAATTGAGGATATAGAATTTAGAATCCATGGAGACTAAGGAAGATGGATTTTGAAGGACAATGCAAGAGAAAATAAAGAGTACTGTAGAGAGATAATTCTGGAAATCTGAGAGAGAAATCCAGAGATGTGCAGAGGGTTCTCTTTGAGAATTCAGGGTAGTTATCACCACATGCATATTAGAAAACTACCTGAGACCAAGAAAAGAGACTTTTGAAAGGATAGAGGAAACATTATATAATACTCAGAGTAGAAAATATTGCTTATTCCTGCCAGTCAGAATGACAAACCTCATAATCCATGCGGCACAGAGTAGACTAATCAGAAGACTTTGCCTCAGTAATGACCCAGCTCTGGCTCCACCTAACAGGTCTTAGGAGCTAGACCCAAAAAGATTAACCATTTTCCAAATAACACCATCCTAAAATAGACCCCAAGAATATTTTTAGGAGCATAAAAATATCCAGCACCCAAAAAAGGTAAACTTTACATCAAATCAAACATTACTGAAAGTAATGAAAGTCAAAGAAGCAGGGAAATATGATACCCATAAACAGTAGAAAACCCATCAATTGACATTGATTTAAAACAGATACACAGGACCTAGAATTAGTGGACACCTAGAGGAAGACCTTGTGAACTTTGTTCTTCTTTGCCCTAAGGTGAAAGAAAGAATGAAAGAGGGGCGCCTGGGTGGCGCAGTCGGTTAAGCGTCCGACTTCAGCCAGGTCACGATCTCGCGGTCCGTGAGTTCGAGCCCCGCGTCGGGCTCTGGGCTGATGGCTCAGAGCCTGGAGCCTGTTTCCGATTCTGTGTCTCCCTCTCTCTCTGCCCCTCCCCCGTTCATGCTCTGTCTCTCTCTGTCCCAAAAATAAATAAACGTTGAAAAAAAAATTTAAAAAAAAAAAAAAAGAATGAAAGAGAGAAAGGAGAAAGAAAAAGAATGAAAAAAGAGAAAAAAACAAAGAAGAAAGAAAGAAAGAGAAAGAAAGAAAGAAAGAAAAGAAAAAGAAAGAGAAAGGAAAGAAAGAAAGAAAGAAAGAAAGAAAGAAAGAAAGAAAGAAAGAAAGAAAGAAAGAAAGAAAAAGAAAGAAAAAGAAAAAGAAAGAAAGAGAAAGAAAAAGGTCTGAGGAAGTCTAAATAGGGCTGTTCCATCTCATCATCAAGGCAGGTATTAGATGGTCCCATTAGGTCTTTTCATTGGCTCACATATCTGTCCTCATAAAAAGAAGCAAGATCCAGGATTTCAGTTTAGGATTAACCCAGAAGCAAGCAGATCAGGCTTTTTGATCTGCTTTTGTTGTGGTCTACTTCGGAATAACTAGTCCAGGAAAAAAGTAATACTGTATAATTTTTCCTAAGTTATCTGTCACTGATGTCTGTATATTAGCCTTGGATATCTCATAGAGAAGAATTCCTTATTTGTAAAAGTCTTCTAGATTTTTTTAGAATCTGTTATGAAAATACATATTTATTTTATTTTATTTTTTTAATTTTTCTAGAAAAATTTATTTATTTTAATATGAAATTTATTGTCAAATTGGTTTCCATACAATACCCAGTGCTCATCCCAACAGGTGCCCACCTCAATGCCCATCACCCACTTTCCCCTCCCTCCCAGCCCCCATCAACCCTCAGTTTATTCTCAGTTTTTAAGTGTCTCTTATGATTTGGCTCCCTCCCTCTCTAACTTTATTTTTTTTCCTTCCCCTCCCCCATGGTCTTCTCTTAAGTTTCTCAGGATCCACATAAGAGTGAAAACATATAGTATCTGTCTTTCTCTGTATGACTTATTTCACTTAGCATAACACTCTCCAGTTCCACCCACGTTGCTACAAAAGGCCATATTTCATTCCTTCTCATTGCCAAGTAGTATTCCATTGTGTATATAAACCACAATTTATTTATCCATTCATCTGTTGATGGACATTTAGGCTCTCAGAGTGGCTAAAATGAACAAATCAGGAGACTATAGATGCTGGAGAGGATGTGGAGAAACAGGAACCTTCTTGCACTGTTGGTGGGAATGCAAACTGGTGCAGCCACTCTGGAAAATAGTGTGGAGGTTCCTCAAAAAATTAAAAATAGATCTACCCTATGACCCAGCAATAGCACCGCTAGGAGTTTACCCAAGGAATACAGGAGTGCTGATGCATAAGGGCACCTGTACCCCAATGTTCATAGCAGCACTTTCAACAGTAGCCAAACTATGGAAAGAGCCTAAATATCCATCAATATGTATTTATTTTAACACAACTGGTAGTCTAATAATATTACTACCTTAAAGTTAGAGTCTGCTTACTAGAAACTTCTGTTCTATCTTGAACTAGACTGAAATTTGTCTCTTTGTCTATTCTAGAGCTATGAGTGGTAACCAGAATAAGACTTGGAGTTGGTTCTAATTACAGAGCCTGAAATTCTGCCTAAAAGTACCTGTATTTGTTGTCTTCTCTAGGTTGGGACAGATATCTAAATAAGAACACAGTTCTTAACAAAAGGAAAATAAATGTAGAAAAATATTGTCAAATAATTTTCTGTGTTTGGAATCAGCTAAATGACCAACATGGCGTCTGTACATTTGGACTTTTTTGGATACCATCAGACTATGACATTCTAGATATGACAAGCAACTTTCTAAGAATAAATGTGAGGTTCTCTAGACGTAAAATACAAAAAAAAAATGGAGAATAAAAAAAAGTAAGAGTTTAACACTTTGACTTTCAGAGAAACGAAATAACATGACTAAGTTAAAATGTACTCCTAGATAGCAAAGGCTGGACATAAGCAACCATCTGCTTGATCTAGTTTACTTTCATCCTTACCTGTCTGCCCTTACCTGTTGCTTATTCCATCATGGTTCCCAGCTTTCGTTCATGCTATGCAACCTACCTGTAGTACCTTTTCTTTTTTCAGTTAACTATTTGAAGATATTTTATTTTTTTTATTTTTTTTTATTTAAAAAAAATTTTTTTAACGTTTATTTATTTTTGAGACAGAGAGAGACAGCATGAACGGGGGAGGGTCAGAGAGAGGGAGACACAGAATCTGAAACAGGCTCCGGGCTCTGAGCTGTCAGCACAGGGGCCCGATGCGGGGCTCGAACTCAAGGACCGCGAGATCGTGACCTGAGCCGAAGTCGGCGCTCAACCGACTGAGCCACCCAGGTGCCCCTATTTGAAGGTATTTTAAATATGTAGATACGATATTTTAAATGTTTGTTTATTAATGCAGTATAATGTGGAAATTAAGATTTGGGGCTCTGAGATCAGACACACTAGGTTTGAATGTCTGTTCTACGAATTCTGCGTAGCTTAGAGCAAATAACTTGTAAATTACCTTATTTAAATTTCCCTTGAATGTTTCCCTCTTCTGGGAAAGTCATTCATCATCATTCCAGGCCAGTCCCATAATTGTTCTCTAATTGTGACATCTAGCTCCATCTATTTCCATATCTGAAGGAGAGTTCTTTGAAGTCAGGCCCAGTGTGTTGTGTTACTGTTACCCCTTTAGCCTTTACCATTTTCAGTTTCTATCTTTATACTGACTCAGTCTCCTGGGTTCCTGAGTATATGACACTTTTCCATCTATTGAACCAATGATATTTTTTTTCTGGGTCTCTTTTTCATTTCTGCCTATTTTGTTTATTTTACTGCTTTCTTTCATCCACCTTAACTATTTAAGATTCTTCTTCCTCCTGTTATGCCTAAAATGAATGCACTCCTGAATATAAATAATACCCAAAAATTTGGAATGCTATGTTACTGCATCATAACCCAGCTTTCCAGATTAATGCGAAAGTTATGAACATTTCATTCAGTAATAAGACTGTAGGAGTTGATGTGTATTATAGAGAGCACAGAAGGGTATCTCTAATAACTGTTATTGGAATAAAAAGAATAAGTCAACAGAATTTAACAAACTGTTTTGTTAAAAAAAAGTCGCTGGCATGTAGATGGGGTAGGATTGGTTAAAGCAGGTCTTTCTCAGTTATTGGAAAAACAGTTCCTGTCCAATTATCTGCTGTGGTGACAGCTTAATATCAAGGAGCCGATGCAAGTTTGTAACCCACAAATGATAATATGATAATACCTTTCATCTGCTATTTGATGATTGAGAAATCTTAAGCGTCAATAGTCAAGTGTATCTTTACAGTTTACTGACCATTGTTGGCATAGTGAAATGTGGATGAAATTGCTTCCATACTTTTTGGGGCAAATGTATGGATAACTTTACCATGAGGGTAGAAATATTAGAGAAACTAAAGAAGAAGTTATTATACTTTGAAATCTTCAAAGCACAGAACAAACCTATTTTTACTCCACTTTCATCTCTAGGACTTCACATACTCTAAGGGAATCTTCAAAGTGATGGTATGGTTTACGCAGTGGATTTATTGTTACCATCTCAGAGGAAGTTACAAATCGTATCTGTAAAACCTAGGTAAGGTATTCTAAATTTTTAATTATTTATTGATGCATTGTAATGTGGAAGTTAAGATTTGGGGCTCTGAGATCAGACATCCTAGGTTCGAATGTCTGTTCTACTATTTCCGTGTAGCTTAGAGCAAGTTACTTGCCCCAAACTCAATTTTCTCAGTTGCAAAATTAGAATTTTACATGGACCTGGGCCACAGGGCTGTGGTGAACTTGGAATGAGCATGAGAAATATATGGCATTCAAGAAGTGTGCAATAATTGTTTCTCATTATCTATAATTAGATAACTTACCGCCCACTCCCTTGGCTTTCCCTAAGGGGCTTAGATTTAAAGCCTTCAAAATAGAAAATGTCCATGTATTGTCCTTGGGGATTAAGAAAAGTGATAACTAAGAATACTTTTAACTCTGCCACTAGACGTTTTTTGTTTTTTGTTTTTTGTTTTTTTTCGGAAGCAGAAAGAGGGCTGAAGATGTGATGGTGTGTACCATAAGAAAGCAAGGGAAGCAAACGTTCACTGAGATGAAACAGAACAAGATATTAGGAGCTATGTAAAACTGAGAGAGAGACTTGTGGCATCGTAAGAAGGTCCAGGCGGTAACTGTTGGTAGTCCTAGAGATGCAGTACCATGAGGAATGTGTAAACACTTAAAAAATAGTAAAACTGATGCATGCAGTGAAAACTGAAGCTAAGTGGCCAAGCTGTAGCTTAATTTTTATGCCAAATTATCTAATCTAAATCTTAGGTTTCCTTATTTTAATTAGCACATATTTTAAACTATAGCTGGATAGCCAGGATTAAAACTGTGTCTTCATACTTAAAAAAATGCAAATAACTATCAAATCACACAAAACATACCAGTTCTAAAGCATTTTTGTCATTTTTCCCCATTATCAAGCCAAATTTTCAGCCCTAGCATGCAATATTTGTGAAAATAATGCTTGCATTTTTATGTTAATATACAGCTGGAAGAGAGTATATAGCAATTATGTGATGACTAAAAGGCTCAAAAGCAAACTAGTGATGTTTTGGAAAATTTAATCCATTAAAAGCTCAGTTAAGCGAATAAAGAAAATACTTTTAACATATGGTTGTAGTAAAGGAAGGACTGGTAAACATTTTAGTATAATGTGATATTTTTGAATAATTTTACCTCTTAAACCAATATTTTCAGAAAATGGAATAAAAGACTTTTTAATCATCAGAACTCTATTTTTTTTCCAGAACTCTAATTTTTAACATCATTTCATCTCATCTCCATCATATAGTTTCTAAAGTTTTCTGTAGTCTTGCTTCCCCTGACAAGGAGGTAGTTATTGTCTCTTGCTCTCTGAAAGCAGTAAAGCAGACTTTCACTGTCTTCCAAATCGAACAGTCTCATCTCTACTTCCCCATCTTTGTCTCAGAATTGCCCTCTGGATGTGTCTTCCAGACTCAAGTTCAGCTTACTCCTGCTGTCCAATACCACAGTCACCCTATCTTGCTGCCAGTGCACATTTAATAATTAGTCTGTTGCACATGCCACCTTATCTATGCCTGGCTTTGGACTCATCTCCTTTATTATGACTCATTATGATTTTGTCACACAATCTCAAAATAATAGCACATTTTACTCTTCCTTTTCTCTTCAACCTGATTCTCTCTCACTCTTCTAAATAGACTGCTTATACTAGCTGTGCCTTTACCTTTCACATTGCCAATCTTTTGGGCATCTTCAACACACATTTCTGATAATCACCACCTTTGACATTTCTTATTCCCTCCACTTTTATGGTTGCTCTCTGTTAGTCCTCCTATCTTTCTAACCATTCCTACCTTTCTTGCTGACTGTTCTTTGTGGGTTTTCGTTTTAAACTTGATCCCCCACCTGTGCACACAATTTTTTTTCAGTTTATTTGTTTATTTATTTTGAGAGAGCATGTGTGCACAGGGAAGAGGAGCAGAGAGAGAGGGAGAGAGAGAATCCCAAGCACGCTCTGCACTGTCAGTGCAGAGCCCAACGCGGCACTCGATTGCACGAACCACGAGACCATGCCCTAAGCCAAAATCAAGAGTTGGACACTCCACCTGCTGAGCCACACAGGTGCCCCTTGTGTGCACAATTGTTGTGTGTCCTCATATATAGCACCATTTTGATGAAACACGAATACAAATCATTTCTAAACTTATAAATAATTACAGAATTCTCTCTCTTAATATTTTGCTGCATTTTAGATATCTTCAACTAAATCACTTGCAGGTACCTTCAACACAATGTATTCAACTCATTGTCTTGACCCCAAACATACCTCTCTTTTCTATTCCCTTGATACAGTGAAAGACACCAATACCTGCTGGGTTACGGAGCCAATTTAGGACAGCTAAGGTGGGTCCTCGATTGTTCACTGTTACTTATCTGATATCTTCAGTCATTTACTTAGTTCAGTAAGTTCTACTTCCTTGCTATTTCCCAAAACATTGCATCTTTACCCTTCCCACTGTCACAGCTTAGTTGAGAGTTACTACTTTTCAGTCAAATCACTATCTTCTAATTGTTCTTTTCTGTCTTTCGTTTGGATGATTCCTTTATCATAGCTCCCGGTAATCTTTCTAAAATATGCATCTACTGTTTTCCTCCACACACCTCCATTATCCACACACCCCCTCCCGCCAGCACTCTTCAGTCCTTTTGCCCCAACACCTGAGTGCAAAGTTGAACAAATGCAATTGACATTTGAGTAAGAACCAGGTGTTTTTTCACTCCTGCCATTTCCCCTCTTCCAATGGCTTAATAAAACTTTTTATACATCTTATGTGTGGTCATCCAAAACCAATTTAGTTATCAGTACTCTGTGGGAGGAATATTATGTTTTTGTTTGTTTTAGGTAAGTGAGTGTGCAAAAGAAAAGAGTGACCATTTTGACTTTGGACCTTGAGATATAACCAAATGACTTTGAATGCATATTGCTGAATTAGTTGCTAGCTTCTATCTGGGAAGAAAGTTTTCAGTGTTTTGGGTTTTTCTTTTTTCTTTGTTTTTATAATTCTCATGGTACCAGTGGTAGGTAGGGCTACTCCTGATATTTACACACGAACAAGTGCATGTTTAGCTGTAAATCATATCCAAGTGTTTGATGGCTGAAAGAGTTTTGGAGTAAGCAGCGGGAGTTGTACCTGAAAAAAAAATATTCTGTAAATGATAAAAATGAAGTTTGTAGCTGCAGGATGGGAGAGTAAAAAAGAACAAGTCAAAGTGGGATCAGAATGCCAAGGTGATGAAAAAAATATAGTGGCCAATGTGAATTACTTGACATTCTTTTGTTAAGCTCTGTAGCTAATGAGAGAAATTAACAATCAAGCTAGTATTTTCTTTTTACTTGATATAAATTCCTACAAACCCAAATAAAATTGCAGATCTAGGCGTTTTAGAAGCTCATTATTTTGGGGGAACTTTAAATAGCTTGTCAAAATAAATGGGAGCAGTGAAACAAAATCAGAAAAGCAAAGCTTTTAAAGTAGACTACTGAAGACTTTCCAAAAATGAATTAAAACTGTAGGCGAGTTTCATATTTCTTCCTTTCTTTATAGAGCATCTTTCACAGGCATCTTTGTGGGGCAACCCAGTTGGGTGGATGCCCAAGAGAGAACAAAAGAGATAAAAGTTTACTGAATACACTGCAAGGGAGCAGTGGGTAGAACAGCAAAGGAAAGCCTGTCTGGATGAGGTGGTGGTGAGGAGCCAGGAGCCATGTTATAGGGCGGAGTGATGGAGTGTGGGGCATATGGAGTTTTCCCTTTTTTGGTCATCTTAGGAACTATGCCTAGATTATGATTGGTCAGTTAGGGCCTGTGGCTATTTCCAGGTGGGTTGCTTAAAGGGCCTGTTTTCTTGCCCTCAGGGGCCAAAGTGGGCCCTTTGCCTGGCACTCGTTTCCGTTGCTTCGGCCTGTTTTGCCCGAAAGTAGCACCTACCATCTTCACCAGCTAAAGTTTCCCATTTTCCAGTGAATCCTACATATATTTCCCAGACTGATTTTCCTTCAGTACATAGCTAATTATTCCTAAAAGGAAAAATAAAGTTCCACTCTGCAACTTGTCCAGTGTTACCTTTCTATAGTCGTTAAAGTTCTATATCTATATATTGATTTTTTTTCTAGGATTTCTCCATGCATCAGTAAACATATTATGTGCACACTATTTAAACCACATACTAAGGGGCGCCTGGGTGGCTCAGTCGGTTAAGCGGCTGACTTCGGCTCAGGTCATGATCTCACGGTCCGTGGGTTCGAGCCCCGCGTCAGGCTCTGTGCTCAAAGCTCAGAGCCTGGAGCCTGTTTCAGATTCTGTGTCTCCCTCTCTCTGACCCTCCCCCGTTCATGCTCTGTCTCTCTCTGTCTCAAAAATAAATGTAAAAAAAAAAAATAAAATAAATTAAAAAATAAATAAATAAAAAATAAACCACATACTAGTTCCCAGTCAGTTTTCATTGATGAAAAAGGACGAAATACTGGGGCACCTGGGTGGCTCAGTTGGCTTAGTGTCCAGCTTCAGCTCAGGTCATGATCTCACAGTTTCTGGGTTCGAGTGCCACGTCGGGCTCTGTCCTGACAGCTCGGAGCCTGGAGCCTGCTTCCGATTCTGTGTCTCCCTCTCTCTCTGCCCCTCTCCTACTCATGCTCCATCTCTCCCTCTCCCAAACATAAATAAACATTAAAAAAATTTTTTTAAACAAAAAAAGGACTAAATACAAAACGAATCATTAATTATAATATATTCTCAAAATAAATAACGCTTTGAATTTTATTATGAAGATGCATCATATTTAAATAGTCATTTTCTGATTGTACTTTTCACACGTTTCTAACTAATTCTTAATTTAAATACTATATCTTTTCCCTTACACATAAATATGTATATGCATACAAAATATTGATAAACATCGGGGCACCTGGGTGGCTCAGTTGGTTAAGCGTCCGACTTAGGCTCAGGTCATGATTTCACAGTGGGTGACTTCGAGCCCTGTTTAGGGCTCTGTTCTGACAGCTGGAGCCTGGAACCCACTTGCAGTTCTGTGTGTCTCTCTCCCTTCCCCTCCTCTGCGCTCTCTCTCTCTCTCAAAAATAAATAAACAGTAAAAAAATTAAATATTGATAAGCATTAACAAATTGCATCAAAAATATTAAGCCAATTTATCTTCTTATCACCACTGTATGGGAGTGCCTGTTTCTCCCCACCATTTTCTAAAAGATAATATTCTGTAATTTTGACTTACGTTTTCTTATTTATTAAAAAACTTTGACATATTTTCTTCTGCTAATTTGTCATCCATAGTCATTTATTATAACATTTCATTTTCTACTAGGCAAATATTTTATTGTAGCATTTTTTGTAAAAATTCTATACATTAAATAACTTAACCCTCTGTTTTATTTGCACTGCATTTTTCATTTTTTAAAAATCTCTGGGGTTTTATTTTTGTAATTAATTTTTGTTGTAATTAATATTGTTATTTTCAGGGAAGAAATATATGTAATTAATCAGTCTTTTGTGGATTTTTTGCCATCATTTCTCAATTTAAAAAAATCTTTTACACTCTAAAAACTCACACATATTTCTTTTTTTATGTGCAAATTGATTCTTTTTATATTACAGTTATTTTTTCATATAGAATTCATTTTGGATATGGAATGAAATCAGAAACTGGGTTTACCTTCTCTGAATGGATGGACAGGTGGTTTTAAAAAACATTAATGGAGGGGCGCCTGGGTGGCTCAGTCAGCTAAGCGTCCGACTTCAGCTCAGGTCACGATCTCACAGTTCCTGGGTTCAAGCCCCGCGTCGGGCTCTGTGCTGACAGCTCAGAGCCTGGAGCCTGTTTCAGATTCTGTGTCTCCCTCTCTCTCTGACTCTCCCCCGTTCATGCTCTATCTCTCTCTGTCTCAAAAATAAATAAACGTTAAAAAAATTTTAAAAAAAACATTAATGGAGTAATTCATTTATTTATTTATTCATATTTATTGAGCACTCGTGTCAGTTGCTGACAGAAGATGGTTAAATAGATATATTGAAGGCAGGAAAGTTTTATCTTTCTGATATTGATGGGAATGCTTTGCATGCTCAGAACTAAGTCCGAATTTGATATTACTTTATGATTATTTTGCAGGAAATATATGTGTATCCTGACATAAACTACTATTTTTAAAAATCAGGAATAGGTCTTATATATTCAAACTTTAGTGTATGTTAAGGCAACTGTTTTCAGGTTTGAATTATATTAATAGACTTCATCAGGTTCTATACTTGTTTTGGCAAAATAGACAACACAGTAGGTTATTCTTCTAATGTGTGTTTTCTATCAGATTTTATGTTAATATTCAGTAAATGATAGGTTAAACTTTCCTTTTTGCAGTTACTGTCTTTTTTTTTTTTTTTTTTACATATGGCATGCTGGTTTAAAAAAGAGAAAATGTAACTCTTTTTAAGGATGAATGGAATTGAAATTATTAGTTTCTTAATAGCAGACAATAATTCACCTGTGAATCAGTATGGGCCTGGTGCATATGGAGAAGTCTAATGTTTAGAAAATTGCCTCAAGGATATTTAGTATATTTGGGTTTTCTACCTCTTTTTTTTAATTTGTTTTTTAAGTTTTTTTACATTTATTTATTTTTGAGAGACAGAGTGAGACAGAGCATAAGTGGGGTGTGGAGGCAGAGAGAGAGAAAGAGACACAGAATCTGAAGCAGGCTCCAGGCTCTGAGCAAGCATTCAGCACAGAGCTTGATGTGGGGCTCGAACCCACAAACTATGAGATCATGATCTGAGCTGAAGTTGGTCACTTAACCGACTGAGCCACCCAGGCGCCCAGAGGGAAAGAGAATCCTAAGCAGGCTTGCACCACCAGTGCAGAGCCCATTGTTGGGCTGAGTTCGCCAACCCTGAGATCATGACCTGAGCCGAAACCAAGAGTCAGACGCTCAACCGACTGAGCCACGCAGACACCCTGGCTTTTCTACCTCTTAATGATGCATAATTAATGACTTAATGACAAAGGGAAATTATTTGTATGTCCTTTGAATCTTCAGATGATTTAATCTCAGGAATCTGGTATTTTTCCTTTTCATGATTTCTTAGGCTATTTAGTGGTTGGTTAATTTGTGCATTTTCAAATACCAGCTATTGCATTAGATTGCCCATTTATCACATTCTTTTTTTAAAAAAAATTTTAACGTTTATTTATTATTTTGAGAGAGAGAGAGAGAGAGCATGAGCAGGGGAGGAGCAGAGAGACAGGGAGACACAGAATCTGAAGCAGGCTCCAGGCTCTGAGCAATCATTCAGCACAGAGCTTGATGCGGGGCTTGAACCCACAAACCATGAGATCATGACCTAAGCCAAAGTCAGACGTTTAAGCAACTGAGCCACCCAGGCACCTCAATTCATCACATTCTTTTCCTGCATTCTTGATATCTCTTGGGAACTTCATTCTTTTGCTTGTCTTCATATTCATTTTATTTTCATTGTCTTTGTTTCTTGAATACAAATGTGGTAAACAAAAATGGTCTCCAGTAGGATTAAGACAAAGAGTAAAAAAAAAAAAAAAGAAAGAAGGAAAACAAGGTAAAAATTTGAAGACATTTTAAAGTTACTTTAAAAGAAGTAAAGGATGTGAAGACTTATGCAGATGATTCTCCAATGGAAGAAACCACATAGCACAAACCTAGGCAGAGATAAAGGTCCCTATGAACCTAAAGTCCATTGCAGAGACACGTGAGAGCTGGCGCTGCCAGCAGCTGGGAGAATTATACCCAATGCCAGCCTTTCTGACATTTGCTCAAAACTCTTCTTTTTCTTTCCTCAATTAAGTCCCCTCCCAATACAATCACCCTAGAGGCTATGACTATTTGGTTCTGAGCTCATTAGGAAAACCTAACTTTGTGAAGAATTCCCAAAATGTATTTCAAAACTAGATGAATCAAAAAGCAATATTCCCAGGGCACCCTGGTGGCTCAGTCGGTTAAGTGTCCATCTCTTGTTTTCGGCTCAGTTCTTGGTCTCACGAATCAAGATCTCACAGCTCGTGAGTTCAAGCCCTGTGTTGGGCTCTTCACTGACAGTGTGGAGCCTCCTTGGGATTCTCCCTCTCCCTCTTTGCCTCTCCCACATGCTCTTTCTCTCTCTCTCTCTCTCTCTCTCTCTCTCTCGCTCAAAAATAAATAAATAAATAAACTTAAAAAAAAAAAAGCGGTATTCCCTGTATAGCATTGTCCAGCAGGCTCAAGTTGGTTGGTTTGTATTCTGTGGTTAATTTCCTTAACTATGATTCATTTTAATTGGCATATAAACTGACTAGGTCTGCATATTTCAGGCAAAATGACAGAATCTAGTGTTAATTACTATCACTGTAGCAAGTAATTGAACAATTTGTTGTGGAATGTGGGATATATAAATTCAAAACCCATTTAACAACCCATTTGCTGGTAAGAAGTAACCATGAATAATTTCACTTCCATTGGTCAGTATGATTTTTCTTCAGTATATTTAATCGTATTTGTTCATTTTGAGCACCATCATGACCTAATGGTTCCCTATAAACTTCAGTGATTCTAATATATGAAAATATTTTTAAATTTAATGTGTAAATCTTTACTGTTTGGTCTTTCAGGGTAACCTCCTAATAAATATGTGTAGATATATACATACATACATATATTTTAACGCTATCCCAGATGTTTTAAAGTATCTTTTCTTTATTAAAAAAAAAGCATCTCAGGCTCATTTGGAGATTTTTCTGAGTAAATATTGGAATTCATGGACAAAACACATTTTGTTGAGTGGAAGAAGCCAAACTCAAAAGACCATACATTATATAATTGCAGTCATCTAACATTCTAAAGAGACAAAACTGAGCAATGGAAAGCAGAGGAATGTTTTCCAGTTGTGGAGGGAAGGATGGATCACTATGAAACGATGCATAGAATAAGTTTTAAGGTAATGGAACTGTTCTTTTTGGTACTTCAGTAGTAGATACACGGCTTTATGTATTTATCAAAACCCATACAGCTGTACATCAAAAAGGGTAAGCTTCAATGTATGCAAACTAAAAAAATTATATCAGGTGCCTAGAATCCCAGAATGTAATATAAACTGTGACAAAATGAATATAACTGTACGAAAAATTTTTGACACAACCTTACTACAGGGAGTGGAGATAAAAAGTTGATCTAAGTAATACCAACAAATGGCATTTAGACTGAACACTGTAGAGCTGAAGGACATGAAGATATAGCATGGTGTAACTGTTCTGAATCTGCATTATATGTCTGTTCAGGTTAAACGAGTCAGTGGATGGTGAGTTATTTGGTCAAGTTTGTCACTATTGGGCAGGAAAAATATAGAAAAGCAAGAGAGAATAAATAACCAGCACTTGTTTGGAGTATGAGACATCAGTATGAATTTAACATTTAGTTTAATATAGGTAAATATGGATAGATACAGAAATAACGATAGGTGTGTGTATATACATATGTTCGTTGTATACGTGCATGTATGCCCTAGATAATTTGCTAAGAAGCAATAACAATTTGTAGAAGCAATAACGATCCAATAGCTAAGAGCACACCCAGCACCTAGTTTTTGGTTTCTAAATGCCATTATTCAATGAAAAGGAAAAGGGCTTGTAGAAATGGCTGTGCTAGGGCTGAGTTAGGTAAGGTGCCTAATGAACCCAGAGCACCTTTTAGTATCAGAAAGCAAATAAGTACTCAAAAAGCTAAGGAGGGGTATGTCAAAAGAAATAAAAGCCAAAGTGGAAGAGCTACTAAGAGTCAAACAAAGCTGGAATAATGTTAACAATAAAATACATGGTGTGGTATTGAGTTAAAAAAAAACAATGTATAAAACAAATATACATGATTCCATACTTATATAAATAAATGATTGAACAAATAAATAAATGGGGAGAAAGGACACATCCTCCTAAGAGAAGAATTATAAATAATATAAGTAAATACTGCCCCCTCCAGGAGATGGGACTGAATTCTATACTTATTGATGTTAAAATTCTTTGAAAACTAGATTAAAAGAAAACCTCCTTAATCTGACTAAGAGTATATCCATAAATCTACAAAGATCATATTTAGTGGTTAATATTAAAATGTTTCTACTTGTGAGTAGGAATGAGACACATAGGAATTCTAGCCAGTGCTATAAGTTTCCAGCAAGAGAAAAAAAAAAATGTATACACAATGGAAAATAGAGAAAAACATGACTTTTTAAACAGATGACATGATTGTATACATGGAAACTTCAAAATAATCGAATGAATATTATTATAATTTGGTATTTCAAGGTTTCTGGATTTAAGACCTATATATAAAAACCACTATATTTCCACACATTAGTGACAAAAATAGAATGTGAAACTTACAATGATATAATTTATAACAGTGTTAAAGCATATCCAATGCAGAGAAATAAGTTTTATAAAAGATGTACAACCTTTTAACACAGAGCATTAGTTGGCACTAGAGAAATTAAAGAAAATCTAAACAACTAAAAGGTTCTGTCATTACTGATACTGAAAGAGTCAAAGTTATAAAGATGTAATTCTTAAAACAATAAATTCAATGCAATAACAATAAAAACCACTCAGGATCTTGAAAGGTTTGTTGTGGAGTGTAAATTGGTAACTTTATTTGAAAATTTGTATGGGGGTGCCAGGGTGGCTCAGTCATTTAAATGTCTGACTTTGGCTCAGGTCATGATCTCACAGTTTGTGAGTTCAAGCCCCACATTGGGCTCTGTGCTGACAGCTTGGAGTATGGAGCCTGCTTCAGATTCTATATCTCCCTCTCTCTCTGCCCCTTCCCCACTCATGCTCTCTCTCAAAAATGAAAAGTAAAAACAAACAAACAAAAAGACAAAAGGAAAAACATTAAAAAATTATAAAAAAAATAAGAAAAAAAATGAAAATTTGTATGGAAGCATATGGGAAAAAGGCCAAGACAAACATTGACGGACAATAAAAGCGGAGGCATCTACTGAATATCAGGAGTTATTTTTAAACTTCAAGACAATATACAGTATGTTGGTGCAAGGATATACAAATAGAGCAATGGAGCAGAATAGAGGCTCCAGAACCAAACACAAACATAGTCATTTGGTCAAGGATGATGGTGTCTTTGTAGTGCCGTAGAGAAAAGATGATTGTCAGTAAACTGTTTATCTCTTCCTCTACCCTCTTACCAATAAGCCTTTTATGTTTCACTTAAGTAATTTCACTTATCCATGTTTTTGTATAATACAGTTAATTCAGGGTTTCTGATTTCTAAAAAAAAACAGATAGGAGATACTTGACTTCCACTGCTTCACAAAGAACTTTTTATTCTTCTCCTTCCCTAGTGTGCAACTCTTCAGGACACTCTGGCTTTGTGCTTGCCTGCTCATCAGGTCCTGTTAACTGGTGCAAACAAAGATGAGTACAATTTCCTGAGAGTTGATTGCAAACCTGTATTCACTGAAGGCAAACTTTCCAAAGGTATTGTCAGTCACCGTGACAAGTTAGTTTCTGCTAGGCTTAACTGCTTACTTACATTAATTTTTGCCTAATAACCTGGGTATTTAAGGTTGTGAATGTTGCTTTCATTATAACTTTAGACATTTCTCCCAGGGTAGGATTTTTAGAGCTTTAAATAATTTGTTTTCTAAATGTTCTGTGATGTGAGTTTTACTTTCTTGTTCTACTCATTAGTTAAGAGGGAAATTTTTGTGTGATGAGAGACTTTGTATATGTTTCTGTTTTAAAGTATCTTGGTTCCAGATTCAGTGATTTGAGTTCTGAGATTCTGGTCTTTAATATTATTCCACTTTAAATTATTGTTTTGCTTATCGTCTTTTTGTCTATTTTCCATAAATATTCAACTGCTTCAAATTATTATATGCTCTTTTTATTGGAGTTTTCCTTCAAAGCCAAAATTATGCCTTCCCCTAACTCTACTTCTAAATTAGTTCACTGATACTTTAAAAGAATGAAATTTCTGAAACATTACAGTATGGTCTGTTATTTGAGTCTGTCTTGTCACAGTTTTTATCTGAAGAAATTGAACAGTCATGGTATAGATCATTACTGGCCTTCCACCTTTTTCTTGGTTAACTGTTTCCTCAGAGTTTTTTGTTTGTTTGTTTGTTTGTTTGTTTGTTTACTGAAAAGATGAGGGTGATGGTAGTGTACCGAGGCCATATTCACCACCCACAGTGTATACAGCAGGCTAGTTAATTTTCAGGGTGCAAGAGATTCTGGGTCTCATAGTGAGAAGACAACATATAGATGAAGTGGTACAAAGAGCCTCTGATGCTGTTACTGTCTGTTTGTGAGACAGTTTGAGCTTGCCCTGAAGTGCTGGCTGAACAAGTCCACATTAGTTATGACTGATGCAAACTGCTTTCATTGTCTGTGTATTCTGGGGTGTTTTAGAAGGTTCCATGTCAGGTGATATTTTAAAGGGAATAATGTCTTTATTTCAGTTTATTCAATGGAACGAATCTTTCTGCTTTTTTTTTAATCTTAAGGAATTACTTTTAATTTTTGTTTTGAAATATATCACACTCTATGCGGTTTTATGTACTGAAAATCCCTAGGTTAATCACACAGGTCTCGAAGGCCATTTGCAATACTTTTCTTGGATGTATGCTAGTAGTAGATGCCTCCGTATGGATCTGCATTTAGGCTTTTCATGTGCACACATTCAAACCTGGATCTGCCAGCCTACTCCGCTGAAATCTAAACTTTTAAACTTTTCCCACCTATGCCATCTTTTCAAAGCAATAAATAAATAAATAAATAAATAAATAAATAAATAAATAAGAGACAGAGAGAGAGAGAGAGAGAAAGGAATTATCTGCAGGACAGAGGTCCCATCATTCTCGTCAGTCTATTTTGCAGGTATGACTCAACCTGGATGTTTTAGTTGTTGTTGTTGTTGTTTTATTTTGTTTTAAGGTTTATTTATTTTTGAGAGAGAGAGAGACAAAGCATGAGTGGGAGAGGGGCAGAGAGAGAGGGAGACACAGAATCCGAAGCAGGCTCCAGGCTCTGACCTGTCAGCACAGAGCCTGACTTGGGGCTCAAACTCACGGACTGCGAGATAATGACCTGAGCTGAAGTCGGATGTTCAACTGACTGAGCCACCCAGGCGCCCCATCACCTGGATGTTTGTTAATTTTACTTTGCCACTGCATCTCAAAGCTAATCTTGAACAGCAGCAAGACTGGATTCTTCTACTGTTTACAAATATGCTAATGAAGACTCATTGTTAATCCTCCCTTAGTAGTCCTAATCTATAAATTTAGGGGAAAAAACAATGTGAGCCAGTATTATGGAGGTCCAAATTCAATTGACATATCCCACAATTATAACTTCATCATAAGATCTTCCCATCTTTTACTTATATAAAAAAAATCTGAGAAGTGTTCTCCAAAGAGTAAGTTTGCTGAGATTCTAAATCATAAGCAAGGAATTGTCAAAACACAGAAACTAAACTGAGAGGAAGAACTTGGGTAAGGCTGATAGATTAAAGGCTAAGAGCCAGCTATGAGAAATATTTACAAATGGAGAACAGAACCTAGAGATTGAGCAATTTCTGAAGTGACAATGGAGGCATTCTGTAGATTGCTTGTGACCATAGAAGTGGATAGAAAGGAAGCATTAAAGTAAAGTGAACCCCATATTTCCATAGTTGTGGAAAACTGAAACTGCAAATCCATATTAAACTTTTTTTGAAAAATGTCACTCACTCAGGTCATGAATTCAGTGAGAAAATGTGCAGAAAACAAAGACTTATATCTTTTCACAACTCACCTGAAAAATAAAGCACCATAGAGATTTTTGTCTGACACCTCACAATCAAAAATAAGTGATTATAAAGAAGATACACAGAATCTCAAAGAAACATCCATATATTGCTTCAGGAGATAACCACAGTTGCTTCCATTGAATGCTGATTCAGGAAAATCTGAATATTATTTACAGAATGTGTGAAAATGAGTTATACTCTCCAGCCATCAAACACCCACTTCCACAATTTATTACCAACTCTTATTAATACTACCTCCTAAGTGCCTCTTACTATTACTGTTGCCACCTGAAACTCTGACAAAGGAGCAAAGGCAATAATGGAACAAAGATAGGCTCTTCAACAAATGGAGCAGAACAGCTGAATACCTACAAGCAAAAAAATTAATCTTAACACAAACCTTTAATCACTTCACAAAAATTAACTCAAAATGAATCACAGACCTAAATATTGCATACAAAACTATAAAACTCCTAGAAGATAATGTTGGAAAGAACCTCGATAACCTTGGGTATGGTGATGCCATTTTGGATACAACATCAAAGCCACAACAATCCATGAAAGAAAAAATTGATAAGCTGGACTTAATTAAAATTAAAAACTTTCTTTCTGTGAAAAACAATGTCAAGAGAATGAGAAGACAAGCCACACCCTGGGAGAATGTATTTACTAGAGACATATCTGATAAAGGAATATTATTCAAATTATACAAAGAACCCTTAAAGCTCACAATAAGAAAAAAATTTGGTTTAAAAAAGTGGGCTGAAGACCTTAGCATATCTCACCAAAGAAAATATACAGATGACAAAGGAGCATATGAAAAGATGTTCCACATATGTCACTGGAGCAAACCAAATTAAACAACAGTAAGATACACACCTATTAGAATGGCCAAAATCTGAAACATTGACAACACCAAATGCTGGTGAGAATGTAGTAGGAATGTATTTATTGCTGGCAGGAATGCAAAATGGTACAACCACTTTAGAAGACAGGCTTATGGTTTCTTGTAGAACTAAGCATATTCTTACATACAATTCAGTAGTCATGCTCTTTGGTATTTACCCAGAGGAGCTCTAAACTAACATTCACACAAAAACCTGCATAGGGTTGTTTATAACAACTAATTTATTAATAGTTGACAAAACTTAGAAGGAACCAACATGTCCATTAGTAGGGGGATGGATGAATAAGAATAAAGTATAGTACATCTAGACAATGGAATATTATTCATTCCTACAAAAAAGTGAGCTATCGAGCCATGAAAAAACATGGAGGAAACTTAAATGCCTATTACGAAGTGGAAGAAGCCAGTCTGTAAAGGCTCTATACTGTATGAGTCCAACTATATAATATTCTGGAAAAGACCAAACCTTGTAGACAATAAAAAGATTAGTGGTTGCCTGGGAGGTGGGGAAGGGGATTTTGAAGAGATAAAGCACAGTGGATATTAGGGAAGTGAAAATAATTTGTATGGTACTATAATGATGGGTACATATAATTATACATTTATCCAAATCATAGAATGTACAGTTCCAAGGGTGAATCCTCATATTAACTATGGACTTTGGGTAACTATGATGTGTCAATGTAGGCTCATCCTTGGTAACAAAATGCACCACTGTTGTGAGTAATGTTGATATAGGGTAGGCTATGCATGTGTAGGATCAAGGGTATGTGGTAAATCTCTGTACCTCTCTCTCAAACTGTGGCTATGCCACAGCTAATGGGGAGTTTTTGTTTGTTTGTTTGTTTGTTTGTTTGTTTAACTTACATCCAAGTTAGTTAGCATATAATGCAACAATGATTTCAGGAGTAGATTCCTTAATGCCCCTTACCCATTTAACCCATCCCCATTCCCACAACCCCTCCAGTAACTCTCTGTTTGTTCTCCAAATTTAAGAGTCTCTTATGTTTTGTCCCCCTCCCTGTTTTTATATTATTTTTGCTTTCCTTCCCTTGTATTCATCTGTTCTGTGTCTTAAAGTCCTCATATGAGTGAAGTCATATGATATTTGTACTTGGATGGGGAGTTTTTAATAAGAAAGTGATGTAATGCCATTTGTTATTTGAAGATAATTCAAGTAACACTGTAGAAGATCCTTTAGACTGAGGGATGTTTCAAAGAGACAGAAATGTTGATGAAGTGTCTTCATTCAACATAAGTCTTGTCAAGGCAAAATTGTGTAAGAGCTACAGATTAGAAGGTTTTGGCCTTTGTTTCACTCTGTGAGAGGGGGTGTAGCATAATCCTTACAGCCTGTTAGGCCTACGTTCAAGTTTTGGCTCTAAAAAATGCCAGCTGTAAGACCTTAGGCCAATTGTTTTAACCTCTTTTGCCCTTCTTTTTCACCCGTTAAACAGGGATAATAATAGCAATTTCATAAGTTTTGTGAAGATTATGGGAAATAGTAGATGTTAAGCTCCGAAACTAAGATGACTGACAAAAAATAGACACATAATAATTTATATTTGCTGTAATTATTATGCTTAGGGATAATGTTTTTAATGTTTAATTTCTAAAAATTGCTTAATTCTGTGTATAATCAATAAGACACTGTTGGCCCATTTTGCCTAATGACATGCCTGCAATATTTCTCCTCTAATACAACTTCCCGATTGTGTGTCTAGGTTCTTTCTGGCCCTCAGGTATTCTTTACCACAATGAAATGTTGGGGAAAAGAAGTGTAAACCACTCTGAAAGAAATCTGTTTCTACCTGGGATTCAGGATGGAAACTGGCCCTCCTTGGTATGGCATGACACTCCTTGTATGTCACTGGTTGCCATGCTTGAAAGCAGTAACTCACTTTATGCTCAGTACCAAAAAGGTTAGCATAAAATATCACAGTAGCCCTGGTGAAGAGATGATGATATTCTATATCATGACTATGGCTGTGGAACAGACTTGAACATTTATAACGATGTATCAAGGATCTTGCTGGATAGGGAAGATGAAGTGGCAAAGACAAAGGAATTGATTTCAGGCTTTTGGCCTGTTTGGATGAATTTTAATATTACGCAACTGAGAAGTCATCATATCTCCCTTTATTCCCTATTTTTCTGGTTCTTTCTGAGCTATATCACTTTCTCCTAACACCCATTTGAACATAATTCAGCATTTCTTAAAATTATCTCTGAAAGATACTCCTGCAGAATCATTCTTGCAAAGTACAAGATTTACTGAAGACCAAGGAGAGATATTGAAAAATTTTTAGAAATTCTTGAAAAGTATTTAGCAGGGTGAACCATGTTTCATTTCATTTTTGCCCATGATTCTTACCCCCATAGAATGTCCAGTCTTTAAAAAAAAAAAAAAAAGGATTTATAGACTTGCCAGAGGCTCTTCTCTTTTCCATATTTCCTCTGTGTATTTCTAGTCACTCATTGTTCGGTATGAAGTAGTGAATTCAGTTCTACTCCCACCTTCCATTTCCAGAGTCACGTATGAAATTCACAAGATGTACAGGACAAAATCTCCCTCTTCCTGTGGTTCATTTGATATGCTTTACTGAAATACCAGTACAAACAGTACAAGAGTGAGTCATATCCTAAGAAGAATAATAGAAGCTCTGTTTAATCTTTTTATAATATTAACTATGAGAGAGAAAATAGTGTAAAAAATAATAAATGCATGCCAGTATGCATGAGAGGTAGGATTTGTGTATGTTCAATTTTAATATGTTTGTATGCTTTTGTAACATCTAGGTTTGATGCCTAGGACACTGTTAGAAATAGGGTTCTGGAATATGGCAATGAATGGATCTGCAACAGATTAGGGTTAAGATAGCTGAGCTGGGTAAGAAATGATCAGAATATATAGATTCAAATATAGTAGGACTGGAATGAAGTGCCGAAAAAGGGAGAAAAATTCTTCCTGAACTTTCATATCAGAATGTTCTTGGGAATGACTATTCAGCCACTGTATTTACTTTCAGGTTACCAATCTTCCAAATCTCTCAATATATTATGAGAAATCAATATACATGTCTTTAATTTACTTAATACATAATAAATAGAAAATTTCTTTTAACTATAAAATTTAGATAAACTTAAAGGCAAATTAAGATTTTTCTTAATGTTCGTATCCCTCATCATGCACTGAATTCCACATGATTCTAACTTAGACTCTGATATTCACAAAGGAAGCCATTATTTTGAATTTTGAATTTTTCTCAAAAAAACCATATTGGGTTTTTATTTCTTACTAATAGGATATTTGTATTAAATATTACAATTTAAATAAAGGTTGTATTTATATAAATTGCCTAATTCTGTGCTTAGAGTATAGTACTAATACTAATAAATAGCAATATTAACTAACATTTATAGATCTGGGAGCAATCCTAAGGGTTTTGTATATGTTAGGGTGTTTAGTCCTATAAATATTTTTAGAAAATAGATAACTTATGAAGTAAATAATAGAATTTATTAACTTCTATTCTTATCCTTATTTCAGAGATGAGGAAAATGAATCAGAGAAGGGTAAGTAACCTGATCAAACTTATATAGCTGGTCACTTTGAACCAATGCAGTTAGGTTTCCAACATTGACACTTTAAAAACTACATAATACTGTAGTCTTGTTTTCTCCCTGCCTTTTGCAACAATGAAATTTCAAAAATTTAAAGTGGCTACTACTTACCCAAATATACAATTCATAAATGGAATGAACTTTAAAAATTCATGACTTCTAACTACAGGCTAAGGCTTTTGTTTGTTTCTTTATTTGCTTGGTGGTTATTTTTCCTTGCTTCCTTTTTATTTTCTACCCTACTGCCATATAAGCTATGGAAAAATGTAGAAAGAAAAAGTCAGATGGTCATAACAAGTTATTTACTCCACATAAATTAATCAACACTATGCCTGATAACATGCTGGGTATATAGAAATAGACAAAACAAAACAAAACCAAAAAACAAAAGGTTTTGTTACTGAGAGATGGAAAAGGAAAAAAAGCCTCACTTCTTTTCCCTGCCACAGTAAAAAATTACAGGACAGTGAAACAAAATTATTAGCAGAGCAAAGTTTTATTAAAGTACATTCCAAGGGAGGAGGGGGTCAGTCAAGAGAGAGGATGGCCCCAGAAACTCCAGGGTGTGGGCTTATATCATTTTTTTTTTTTCCTTAGGACCGGTCCTAGGGTGTCATCATTAGAGTGACAGGCTAGATTCTATAATAATTAGCCAACTACTCATGTCCTTTCCCAAGATGCACTGGAAATGCCTGCCTGGAGTGGGAAACTGCAACATTATTTCTATTCTAAGGACATAGGTCAAATAAGGACGAGCAGCTGCCTTCTGCACAAGTGCAACAAGCAGGACAAACTTAACTCTTCCTCTGCCAGGATGTTGTAACCTCAAGCCCACTGCTAGATGGGAGGAATGAAGTGGTCCCTGGGCGGTCCTCTGTTGGGGCTCTCCATCAGGACGTCTAAGGTCCATCCTCCTGTCACTCATGCCTAGGTTCCCACCTAACAGTTTCTGCTCTTTAAATTCAGTAGTGGAGTCAAATAACAAAATGTATAATTCCCATTCTCTTAAGAATGGGCTGCTGATTGAAACTTAGTGGCTTGCTTTTGAAGGATAAAGGACGAAAATGGAAAAATAGGGGCTTTATATAGGATAAACCTGACAGTCACTACATTAGCCAAGTGATCATGCCAACATCATCAGGAATAAGCCGTCTTAATTTCATGTACCTCCTGATATGAAGTAAGGGGGAAATTAACTTCACCTCTGTGGTATTCTTCCTAAAAATCCATAAGCACATCTAATCATGAGAAACATCAGGGGAAAAAAAGTCTAACTGAGAGACATCAAAATAGGACTATTGTTCTTGAAAACTATCAAAGTTATAAAAAATAAAGGTAAGGGAAATGTAACAAATTAGAAAATACAAAAGAAACAATAGCTAAATGCAGTGATAGATTTATTCTTTATTGATAGATCCTAGAACCACACACACATATACAAAAGACATTAGTGGACAAACTACTTGCTGGTGAAATCCAAATAAAGTTTTTTACTTAGTTACCAATGTTCTAATTTAAATGTGCTAGTTTTAATAAATGTACTATGGTTATATGTTAATATAAGGATAAGCTAGGTGAGGGGTATATGGTACTAAACTCTTCTATAAACTTAAAATCACTTAAAAATGAAAATTTGGGGCACCTGGGTTGATCTCAGCTCAGGTCATGATCTCACGGTTTGTGAGTTCAAGCTCCGGATCAGGCTCTGTGCTGACAGCGTGGAGCCTGCTTGGAATTCTCTCTCCTTCTCTTTCTATTCCTGCCCCACTCGTGCACTTGCTTGCTCACCACCCCCTTCTCAAAATAATTAATTAATTAATTAAATTTTTAAAACAGTTTTCAATTATTACAATATTAGTACATGCTCTCAAGAACACATCTAAAGAAGTATCTAGAGTAGGGGGTGGCAAATTATAGTCTCATAGACAAAATGCTGCCTTGGCCTATTTTGGATGGCCTGAGAGCTAAGAATACTTTTACAATTTAAAGGATTAGAAACAAAACAAAACAACGACAAAGAGTATACGACAGGGACCTGATGTGGTCTGCAAAACTAAAATATTTTCTATTGGCCCTTTACAGGAAAACGTCGCTGTTCCCAGGTTGAGAGAATCAAGAAATAACACTTGGAAGGAAGATCTTCTAAACTAAAAACTGAAAAATGGGAAGGCATCAGCCTAAGGAAGCAGCACATGAGTAGAATGAAAGGGTAAGGTGCTAAAATGCGAGGCAATGTTCCAGGCCAAAGAGAGACATGTGGGAAGACAGAAGGAATGTGAGATTATGACCCATTTAGAAACTAAGAGTGGAAATAATGGCCACATGGCTAGAGATCTGGATGGCACCGTGCAAGAGGAATTGACGCTGGTGAGTTAAGCAAGGGCTGGAGCTTGCATGCATGCCACATGACTACATTCAGAATTCATGAAAGTGATTGGATAGCTTATAAACTGCTGTATGCCATAATACATTGTGTATTTCTAAAACAGGTCACTCTGGAGAAGGGAGTGGAGGAGGAATTAGACTGGTGACTGACAGACCAGTTAGGCGTTTGTACTGTTCCGTTAAAAAAAAAATAATAATGTTGGGAGCACCTGGGTGGCTCAGTCAGTTAAGCATCTGACTTCAGCTCAGGTCAAGATCTCATGATTCATGGGTTCAAGCCCTGCATCGGGTTCTGTGCTGACAGCTCAGAGCCTGGAGCCTGCTTCTGATTCTGTCTCTCCCTCTCTCTCTCTGCCTCTCAAAAAATGAATAAACGTTAAAAAATTAAAAAAAAAATAATGTCGGCTTGTTCTGAAGTAATGACCATGATGTGAAGAGAACTGAAGATATTTGAATTCATTTTATGGGGTAGAATTGGTAGCATTGGATATACATATAGAGGGAGACAGATGACAAAAATGACAGCACTCATTGGTGTTACCCACCAACACTGTGAATGTATATGTTTGAGCAACTTTTGGAGGAAGTGATGTGATATGATTCTGGAGCATCGACTATATCCCAAGGTTTAGGTTTTTAGTCATATGGGCTTTGATGCCTCAATTGGGAAACTGGCTAATGGTACCCAAACTCACCAAGTCATGAAACCTAAGGATGTCTTGTAACTCTAAAGACTGCCTAGCCAGATATTCTAATCTTTGCTTGAATGTATTCTACAAACATTTCTACCAGAAAGCCGGCCTCCTGATCTGAAATAACTTCCCACCCTTGCCCGGAGTAAACAAAACTCCCTGAAGAGTTGACCTGAAAAATAAAAGTGCAACCTGGTGGAAAATCTAATAAGCAAGGGCTTTCTAATTGCTCTATTGTTCTCAAATTGCTGCAGGCAAGAATTGTTGGAAGTGAGCTGCCTGCTGGCTGTGCCTCTATTCTAACCTTGAAATCTGGCTACTTCAAGTGAGGAGCACTTGAAGGTGAGGTGGCTGCTGCAGGAGGCATACCACTGGGTTTGCTGATCTGCTTTTCCCTGCCTCAGAGTGCTCATCTCAGACATAGGTAATGGCTGTTTCCTGGGATGGCTGTTCCATGGCCCTTCACCCATAACTCACGACAGCATTCACCTGTAAACTGAAACTGCCAGTCAAGAATGTATTGGAAAGTGGAGGAAAGGTGTCAATTTAGTTCAACTTTATACTTTATTTATGTTTTTTTTGCATCTTTGTAGTGAAATAAGTATATTATACCTAAGAAAAAAATAAGATACATACTGCTTGTAAGGGGTCTTCAGAGGTATTCTTTCAAGTAAGAGTTTGGTATCACTCCAACTAAATTCAAATATTCTTGAACGTAAATAATTTTTAAAATTTGTTTTAGACCTCTTTTCTAAACTATTGAGTGTAACATACTTTATTCTCAGCTAATCAACTGTGAAAAGCCTCACTCTTTGACATTAAAAATCCTGAACAAGTTGCTACCACTCACCTGGTTGACTTTTATCCAGAACAACAAAATCTAATGTCATAAGGGCTCAGTAGGAAGGAAAGAAAATAAGACACTGGTGAGAGCTAGCCTTTCAGCCTCAAATTTAAGAAGAGAAGCCAACACTAAAATTCTTTGCATTTGAAGATTTGCATATGAAGCGATGTTTTTGAAATGTCTTTTACTAAGGGATAAATAGAAAATGTGAAAGGTTAAATAATTTACTGTGGTAATTTAATTTATAAAGACAGCTCTGTAGTTGATTCAGTTTCCCTGAACTTTAATGCCTCAAAACAGATTATATGTGTGTGTATCAGCACACCCTAAAGCTCATGTGTATGTAATTATCATATGTAATAATGATGAACTGATGCTTTTTCAAAATTCCTAGAAACACACACACACACACACACACACACACACACACACACACACACACACAAAATGCCTAGGAAATCCAAGTAGCCAGGAAAATAAATTCTCTGAGGCGAGAGGTGACTGCAAAAACAAACACACAAAAATCTGAAGCAAAAGTCACACAAAAAAACCAAACCAACAAACAAAAACAAATTCAAGCTTTCTTTTACAAAATTTTCCTATATTTTAAGAATATTTCCTACATTTTAGGAACATTTCCTAAAATTTCCTGAAAGTCATGGTAGCAGATCAGTGGCTTCTGTGTACTAAAATCACTTATCAAACTCAGGTCTTCCAAGTTCTCGGTGTCATTTTTCTGAACACTAAGGACTTTTACCACACAACTGGAAATGTAGCAAGAAGGGTTATAAAATATTGGTCTTAGTGGCTTAGAATATCTTTGATCAAATTCCTCAATTTGCATTAGTTTAAATTCAATATTAATGATATTTATCAAACATCTACTCTTTTCTAAATGTTCTGTCACAGAGAAAATATTAGATAGTTTGGAGAGTTTGGGTGATCCCAATGGTTTTTGAAAGTATCATTTTGCTTATATAATACTTTCTGATATATTTAATTACATGGAACTATAAGGGAAAAATAAAATATCAACAAGAATGACATATTCATGATGTAGATGTAACTGGGCCATTTTCAAGCTTATGGTGATAAAGAAATGTTCAGCATGGTTTGATAAGTCTCACAAACTTCTGGAAAGCAAAATTTTATATTTAAATTATAACAATGATCCAATGATCAGAAACCCTATAAAGCAATACAACGAAATTAACTGTCACCTAAAAAAATAACATTCTAGTCACATTCCTGCAAATAGCCTGCAAGAGAAAATTCAATGAGAACCATATAAGATGCATAGCAAGCAAGCCCAAAGATCTTTTGCGAAATTCTAGATGTTAGGTCTTCCTTCCTTCCTTCCTTCCTTCCTTCCTTCCTTCCTTCCTTCCTTCCTTCCCTCCCTCCCTCCCTCCCTTCCTTCCTTCCTTCCTTGTAAGAGGTAAGAAGAAATATATACAACCAAGGAAGAATATAAGAATGTGATAAAAATATAGAAGAGTCAGGAAGACCTGAACTCAAAATGAGCTGTGGCTTGTGAGAATGTTGAATGTAAGTGGTTCTTCAGTCAGTGTTTGCAGTGGGGGGATAAGCAGAAAGGAGGTCAACCTGCTTAAGGCAGGTGCTATCATTTCAATAAAGTCAAAGACAAAGGAGACTGTCCTATTCTAATTTTTCTTCTATTACCATCATCAAATACAAAGCTCTTCAAACTTCAGAGTGGGATAAATATAGAAAAGAAAGAATTAAATACTTCAATCAGATATTTCAGGCTTTAATTTCTTTAGGCATCAGAAAGACAACATAAGGAGGCATGCGGTATGTAAAATAATTGGGAGAGTGTCAAACTGTAGAGGACTGAAGAGCACATCCTTTATCTACAGAAATTTATACTCCACTATAAAAAATATATTTTTAAATACGTTGTGTAGGGAAAATGGTGCCCAACAACTGCTTTTTTTTTTTTTTTTTTTTTTTTTTTACTATCCTTTGTATCAAAACTAGAAATACTTGTCTGGACTTTTGTTTCTAGTATTGCAGTGTATAAGATGCCCTGGGGGGGCGGATCTCCTAGTACACAATACCCATGAATACTGAATATATTAAATTTGTTTTTTAAATTTGTTTGGTTGGTTGATTTGGCTTCTTTTTATTTTTTGTTTTGTTTTGTTTTGTTTTCAGCCACTCCTTAATGCTCAAGAAAATAAGAGAAATCTTAGTGGTCACAGATGAAAAAGGTACAGATGAAAGAGGTCGCAGATGAAACCACTGTGGATTTGAAGTTATTCTGGAGCCTATGCAGGCACTGATAACTAAGAGAATATTTTAGTGGTTGTTCAGGCAGCAGCAAACATGGTTGTGTCCCCTGCAAAGAAGAAAGTTGGACACTCACCTAAAACTAGAACCCATCCAATGATATTCTTAATGAAATGGGCTATGTGTTCAAAAAAGTATCATTTGAGAATTAAGAAGCATTTACCTGCCCTCACACAGATTTTTGATTTGCATTAATCTTTCTGTCATCACAGATAGCCCCAGAAAAATGTTAACTTAGTGTGGTCCACAGAAGAAAAGTGATGCTCAGCTAAACCAATGAACTGAAATAACAAAATAAGGGTCTTAAAAATAGACATTCTGTTTAGGTGTCTGATATTGCAAACCACTGTGAGAAGGATGAACAATAGGCCAGTAAATGCTGCTGGGATGATAATACAATGTGGTTGGATTCTTGCCTCATACCCTGCAGACCATTCAAATACATGTGAATGAGATATGAGCTGTTACAAGGAAACTGGAAACTTTTAGAATAAAACATGCAATACCATATTGTTAATTTCTGAAAAGAAAAGGATTTATTAACACAGAAGACTCAGTTATAATTGAAAGTTGGTAAGTTGACTATATTTAAAAATATTTTGTGTGATGGCAGTTAGAAAAATTAAAATAAAACTATTTCCCCTAAAGAGATAATTATAATACATTGAATCAGCTTTAATTAGTATAAATTATATAATATATATATAAATAAAAATTAAAAACCATAATGTAAACATAAACATTTATAAGAAATATATGCAAAAGAAAATAACAGACAAACCACAAAAGAGGATAGCTGAATTTCCAATAAATATTTGTAAAGATGATCAGCTTTGCTATTAAATGGTTGTCAGCTAGAAAACCTAAAAATATATTCTTTCATACCCATTAAACAAAGATATTTTTAAGTTGTAAAAATAACAAGAATTGCCAATAATGTTCAACAATGCAACTGCTATACTATACAAGGAGAAATGTAAATTGCTACAATCAACAATTGGGAAGAAACTAGAAAATGTGGAGATTTGTATACCCTAGGACCCAATAATCAAAACATAAAACCTAGAGAAAATTTCATATATGTGCACATGCTGACATTTACAAAAAAATATCTTTAGGATATTAAAAAAAATCAAACAAAAATATCAATCAACAAAACAAAAACTATGGTACACTCATACAGTAGCAATTAACATTGATAAAATAGAAGCACACATGTCAACTTTGTTGCATTATACACACACACATATATATATATATATATATATATATATAGAATAGAATATATTTAGAAGAAAATCCCCAAGAATATATGCACTATATTTACTTCGCACACAGTTTACAAGCATCCCTAAAAGAGTTTGATTTTTTTTAAAGTTATATGTGTCACAAAGTATAAGCCAAAGCACAGGAGCAGGTAAGTCATGAATTATGCCAAGCATGTAAGATGTTGGAAAATGCAAACAATGAAGGATATTGAGTTCAGTTAAATTTTAATATTATTAAATTTGGTTTACTATGTGTCACATTCTTTAGTGTCATTTTGTAAATTTGCTTGTAAAATTTTTTGCATTGTTTTTAGATCTAGGTACTTCTTTAGGTTTCTTTTAATAATTTCTATTTATTTTTCCTTTTTAAATTTTAAATAGGCTCCATGCCCAACATGGGGTTTGAACTCACGACCCTGAGATCAAGAGCTAGATGCTCTACTGACTGAGCCATCAGATGCCCCTCCATTTTTTTATATTATGTTCATGTTTTTCTTTAAACATTATATTTGTAATGGATTTTAAGTCTTTTTCTTTTAATTTCATCTAATAAGGCATGGCTGTTTTGGAGATAATACTGAATGCCACAGATGTTTCATGGGATCTTTCCACTCTGGCTGACAACACAATGTCTCTATATCATACTCATCAGACACGTATCTATTTTTTAAGTTGTCAAAATAACAAATATTGTCAAAAATATGCAGCAACACAAATGTTAAATCCTCTCAGTGGAAATGTAAATCAGTGAGCTCTAAAACGTCATCAGTTTATAGCTACCTGGTAGTTGTTCTTTCCCCAGTAACTGTTATTTGCCTGGCCCTGAGTAGCTGACCTGAAAGATTACAATTTGAAATTCAACCAAAAACTTATGGGGAACTAACTCTAAACAGACTTCTGAAGCCCTGATAATCTGCATTGTAACTTTATTCAACTTTATTATCTGTCTCCTCAATTCAGCAAAACCTCCTTTCTTGCTTCTCCATGGTCTTGAAAGAAAGGGCAAGTCAGAAACCAGAGGGATAAAAGGGCTCACTTAATTTGTTTTCCATGTCTCGAGGATCAGAGGCTGTACTGCCTGGTATACATTGTCTGAAAACAATCATTTCATATATTTTGAGTTGTGGTTTAGAGTAGGAGGACAAGTCTAATACCATTCACTCCATCATGGCTGCTCATTGCTTTTAAAATAAATATCCTGACATCATCTGAACACCTACTGAATAAAAAGAATGCACTCCAAAGAATACAGACATTTTAGAATTGGCTTAGTATTCAATGCAAGATATATATCTATCCCCAATTGCATGGAAAGCAGAAAGTAAGACAGCAAAAACTCCACAAAGGAATTTGTAGGTAATTAGAAAGGATTAGATAATAATAAAGTATATTAAGTACACTATATAATCCCCAAATAGATAAAATTACACTAAATCATATGTGTAAATATGTTTGTTGACCTAGATTTTCTTAATTAAAAAAGACTGTACTGTCTGCTGCTTCTGAAGCAAATAAATTTGTAAACCTCTTGAGCAAGAGTTTCATTTGATTTTTATCTATGTCAGCTTCACATTTGCCAAAAATCATAATAAACTTCACATCTTAATGGGATTAAGCTGAAAGAATTCTGATACCTTTGAGAAACCCATATGATTTTAATAACAATATACATATGAAACCTATTTTTGAGTTTTCTTTAAAAGTTTCAAGAATGGTTACTTTTTTAAGATCATTTCTAAAATTCCATTAGGAACTCTGGCTATTGATCCTAATTCTTTGATACTATTATTTTAACTGGATAAGACTGGTAGACTAGAGATCGGCAAGAAACAGCATAGACTCAAAGTTTGAATCAGGGCACAAAGGTACCTACCATGATGACAATCACAACTAATATTTATTAAATGCTTAGAATATCAGGGACTCTGCTGAGTTCTTTTGCATTTTCTTTAATCCTTGCTCTCTACCTTTGAGGCAATCTCTATTTATATCCCTATTTTATTGGTGAAATAACAGAGACTCAGAAAGGTGAATATTTTTGTCCAAAGATACAAGACAAGGCAAAATTTGGATTCAAACCCTGATGGGCTAATTTCAGATGCTATCTTTTGAATAAACTAGATGTCACCACCCAATTTGCCACCCACCCCCCCAAAAAAAGTCTGGTAACATTAACCATGGTAAATGTAGCTACAGGACTCTGTAACAAAGCAAAGATTGGAGTGAACAGGTTATTTAGTCTTTTGGAAATGAATGTGCAACCTAATTATCATTTTTATGCTTCTTCCCCCTGATTTCAAAGATAAAATCTTCTCCAATGCGGTTGACTATTTATGAATTTATAGCAACTCTCCAGCATACTTGGGATTTTTTTCCATCTATCTTAGAGAAAAGGGATCCATTAAAATATCTTCAACTAATATGGCAGTAGAGCATAGTTATTTGACTATATGTACTTTGCTCACACAAATAATAATTTGATGATGTAGATTAAGTTTTTAACAAATATATCTATCGTTCCATTTGTAAGCATATTTTAAAGAGACCCTTTGGAAAGAAAATACAATTACTTTTTTTTTTTAATTTTTTTTTTCAACGTTTATTTATTTTTGGGACAGAGAGAGACAGAGCATGAACGGGGGAGGGTCAGAGAGAGGGAGACACAGAATCGGAAACAGGCTCCAGGCTCTGAGCCATCAGCCCAGAGCCTGACGCGGGGCTTGAACTCACGGACTGCGAGATCGTGACCTGGCTGAAGTCGGACGCTTAACCGACTGCGCCACCCAGGCGCCCCAAGAAAATACAATTACTAAACAAAATAAGTGAATTTCAACAATGACAGTGCACATTTAGATGTGTGAAATAATCTCAATTACATTTTCATCTATGTGATAAATATTTGAAATCTTTTAAAATGTTAAAGCTTTCCATACTTATTCTACCTATTATTGGAAATGCTGTGCAGCCATCAAAACCACATTTTTTTAAAAAAGCTTAGTACTTTTATATTTCTATTTTAATAGATTAGTGTTTGAGGTGGTCATTCAGGGGATAGTGACCACTGGTTGACCCGGGAGCTGGGCGCAGACAATCAGAGGCTCTGTAACTGCTGCCCTGTCTTCGGAATGTATGTTTAGCCCACCAATTCCACAGCCAGAGTCATTTTTAATGTCGCAGCCTTGAGAAAGCAATATGTTATTGAGACCATATGGATACATACATGACTGAACCCTGTTTAAACCTCTCTATAAACTCTTTTAAGATTCTGGCCACAGGGTATGCGTATCTATTCATCATGTAGCCATCCAAGACAAGCCTCACAGGGGTAAGTTCCCTTGCTTATTAAATCATCCACCTCCCAATCTCGAGTGGCCTTCTTTCTTTGTTCTCTCCCTGCCCTCTGTGTGGGGGCTGGGTTCAGATTTTACCCAGGAAACTTCCAAGTTTGCTAACCAACAATTAGTATTTTAGCATTTAGTTATTTTTAGTTTTTTCTTCTTTAATTTTTTGTTAGAAAAAAATGAAGCCATCTGGGTCTAGAATTTTCTTTCTGGGAAGTTGTTTACACATTATTTAATACATATAAGGTGTTCAGGTTATTTGTTTATCATGGAGTGTGCTTTGATATTAGTTCTCTCATTTGTCATGTAGGTATTTTCTCAGTATCACTCTGGTAAGTCTTGCTAGGGTCCTACTGATCTTTTGAGAAAACCAACTTTTGGCTGTTTTGATTTTATTTATTTCCTATGTTTTTGTTTCATTAATTCATAATCTTATGTTCATTTTTAATTTATTCTGTTCATTTTGTGTTTTATTTGCCCTTTTAATCTAATTTTTTAATGTGGGAATTTAGGTAATTAAAGATTTTTCTTATATGTGTCCTTATGTCCATTCATACATACCTTATATGAATGGCTACCCATTTCCCACAAAGTTCTCACAAATTTTGATATGTTTTTGTGTTATTTAGCATTTGATTCATAACAGATTTTAATTTCTCTTTGGTTTCTGTTTTTGTCTAATTTTTTTTTAGAAGTATGTTATTTAGTTTCCAAATATTTAGAGATTTTCCAGAAATCTTTTTGTTATTACCTTCTAATTTAACTCCATTGTGATGAGAAAAGATTCTGTGTATGGATTTAATCCTTTTGACTAAGGACTGTTTTACCATTGAGTGTTGTTCATGTCTTCTATACCTTACTTTATTTTTTCTATTTGTATTAATTATTGACAGAAAGATAGAAAATGCTCAAATAAAACTGGATTTGTGTATTTCTTTTCATTTATTTTCTCTAGTAAACTCTGCTTTAGGTATTTATACGTGCAATTATTAGGTACATAAATATGTAAGATTGTTATCTTTTTGAGTAATTAATTATATTACCAAGAAGAATTATTCCTCTTCATTCCTGGTAATATTTTTAGCTATAAAAATGCATTTGACAAGTAAATAAGCATTCCATCTATTTTTTATGTGTTAACATGGTGTATCTTTTCCAATCCTTCTACTGTTATCTAGTTATAATGTTATATCTAAAGTAGATTTTTCTTGGGATGCCTGGGTGGCTCAGTCGGTTAAGCGTCCAACTTCAGCTCAGGTCATGATCTCACAGTCCATGAGTTCGAGCCCCACATCAGGCTCTGTGCTGACAGCTCAGAGCCTGGAGCCTGCTTTGGATTCTGTGTCTCCCTCTCTTTCTGCCCCTCCCCTGCTCATCCTCTGTCTCTCTCTGTCTCAAAAATAATAAAAACATTAAAAAAATTTTAAGTAGATTTTTCTTTGGTGTATTTCTGACATTTAACTAGAGTGTTTGAACTGTTTCAACTGTTTCAAGGTGGCTATTGATTTACTTGGGTTTAATTATACTATATCGGTATTTATTTCTTTTAGTTTTATATCTTCACTTTCCCCCATTTCTTCTTTTCTGCCATGTGTTATATTGTATATATTTTAATAATTCTATTTTACCTCTTTAGTTATTTATTAGCTATAGCTCTTTTTTTCTTTAATGTTTGCTTTAGAGGTTAAGTGTATGTCTATAATTTATCACAGTCAGCCTTAAAGTAATAAGGTACTACTTCATGAATATATAAACTCACATCAGTGCAATTCCAGTTTTTCCTCCTGGAGAATTTTATAATATTGTAATGCACTTTAATAAACTTTATATTGCATCATTATTGTTTCTGTTTGAAACAGTATCTTTAGAGAGATTTCAAAATCAAGATAAAAACATTCTGCTTTTTATTTACCCACCTTTGGGTACATAGATGTTTGTTTGGTGCTCATACTTTGTTTGGCTAGATGTGGATTTCCAATTGATATCATTTTCATTCTTTCTGCAAGAATTGCTCTTGCATTTCCTTAGTACAGGGATGCTGGTGAAGAATTCTTCAGCTTTATTATATCTGGAAAAGTTTTTATTTGCTTTTGAAAGGTATTTTTGCTAAGTTGACTTTTTTCTAATACTTTAAAGATACTGCATTATTGTCTCCTGACTCCTACTTTTCCAGTGAACTCTACTGTCATTCCTACATTTCTTTTGCTGTGTGTAAAATATCTTTTGTTTCCCCTCTAGCTGATTCTAAAATATTTACTTTTTCTCTGGTTTTAAGGAGTTCGACATCATGTTCTTCTTCTGTAATTTTTTCTTCAAAAATATGCATAGGATTCTTTGAACTTCTTGGATCTGTGAGTTTATAGTATAGTTTTAATAAAATTTCAGAAATTCTTTATTCAATATCATTTTAAATGTTTTATTTGACTACTCCTCCTGCTCTCCCCTAGTGACTCCTATTATACATGTATTATATTCCTTGAGATTATTCAACATTTCACCCATGCTCTCTTCATCCCTTTAATGTCTCTTTTTTTTTTTATTTTTCAGTGTGTTTGGTTTTGTTAGTTCTACTATTGCATTTTCATGTTCACTAATCTTTTCTTCTGTATTATCTAATCTGACATTCATATGGCCAAGCATATTTTTCTATCAGATATTGGGGTTTTTATATGTAGAAGTTCAATTTGAGCCTTGTTTTAAATTCCTTTAATGTCCTACTTTATATGCTTACTCCCCCCCATCCTCTTTAAAAGATGGAATAGAATTACAACTGTTTTAATGTCTTTGTTTTCTAATTATAAAATGTGTGTCATTACTGTGTCATTTTGTAATGATTTATTTATCTTGTGAAAGATCACATTTTCCCGCCTCTTCATTTTTTTGGTAATATTTTATCATGTTCTAGATATTGTGAATTTTTCTTGTTAGGTCTTAGATATTTTCACATTTCTATAAAAATTATTGAGCTTTGTTTTGGGATGCAGTTAAGTTACTTTAAAACAATATAATTTTTTTCAAGATTTTCTTTTTAAGATTTATTAGGCAAGGCCAGAACTCATGTAATCTAGGACTACCTTTGTTCTACTACTAAGGCAGTTCCCTTCTAATTATTACTCAACCCAGTGCCCAGTGAATTTTAAGACCTTTCCTTTACTTGATGGGAACATGAAAAACTTCCAGCACTGTGTGATCCCTGGGAATTGTTTTATCTGTTCTTTTTGGGTAGGTCTTTTCAGGGCCTGGGTAGTTTCCTAATGTGTATGTGCTGATCAATGTTCAGCTTTAACATCAAGGGGGACCTTATGCAGATCTCCAAAGCCTTCATTCTCTCTTTACTGCACCCTCTTCTTTAGTACTCTGCCCTATAAGCTCTGACTGCTTTGATCTAGTGGGACTCCCAGATCTGTCTTCTTAACTTAGGGAGACTGCCAGACTTCAAGTGTTTTCTTCTTCCTGCACTGCAGTCTAGAAACTTCTTCTAGTCAGTGAACTATAGCAATCAGATGGCTCATTTGTTTCCTCTCTTTCAGTGTTCACTATTATTTGCTGCTTGATGTTCACTGTCTAAAATCTGTTCTTTTGCTTTCTTTTTTCTTTTTATAATTGTTAAGAGCAGGAGAGAAATTTAAGTCCTGTTATTCCATCTCGGTCACAAACAGCAGTTTGTAACTAACTATACTTTTGATTTCTCATAGAAAATACTTTTTCAGAGTCATGTCATATATGAAGAGTAGCTTTTATACTATCTTGGGCAGCAAGAAGGGTAATTTCTTTCTTATCTCCTTTTAATGTGGAGAGAGTAATTTTAGCATGTGATAATTGGCTCAGTTCTACTTTTCCTTTTACATTGGGGCAAGAACTGATTTCTTTACTCATGTGGGCAGTATATCCATTGCCCCAGATATACTCTAAGCTATTAGTCCTGTAAGTTAGCCCACTGTAAAGCAGTCTGTTTACCTCTCTGGTTGTGGTTGTCTTCTTTATTTTAATACATGGAGATTTTCTTGTCTTTGTATAAAGTTCATCGACTTAAAAATTGTCTTATTTTATCCAGAATTATATGGGATTGTAGTGGTGGAGAAAGAGGAGTACAAATTAGCTCTGTTATAGAACTAAAATTTTTCACTTCATTTTATTTCATTGCATTACTCTTTATATATGTTAGTTATTTTTACATAACATTTTATTTGAAGGTTAATAACCATAGGCTTGAACCTTAGACTACATAAAAAATATAAGGCAACAAGACAACTCACAAATTTAAAAATTTGTTGATATGCCTGAGAATTTTTTATATATGGATTAAAAGAACACATTAGAAGAGGTGAGAGCAGTTTCACAGAGTTACTTTTGGGAATATGATATTATTGAATAACTTGAAGTAGAAGAGAGAAAGTAGACAGTAATCCAGGCACAGTGAAATCAACAGAGAGAGATAGGAATAGGAGTGGTAGTAAACGTGTGACTCTAACAAAACTAAAGTTTTTGTAGTAGAGTAACCACATTAGGTAAAAGTAGGAGATGATGCTTGACATGATTGGTTCTATTTTATGCAGATGTGGGCTAAGAGGCAGAAAACCAAAGACCGTGAAATCAGATTATTCAGATTCTAACTCCTTAAGGATCTGAAACTAGCTTAATTAGTACATTTTAAAGCAATAATAATGTGTCTATCCCAAATGGGAAAC
Source organism: Leopardus geoffroyi (assembly GCF_018350155.1). NCBI lineage: Eukaryota > Metazoa > Chordata > Mammalia > Carnivora > Felidae > Leopardus > Leopardus geoffroyi. The sequence goes on along the minus strand of NC_059336.1, from coordinate 96,688,210 downwards.
AAAGCTTAATGATCTTATTATCTTCCTCTTTTTAGCAAGTTGGGTTTCAGATACTTCAAAATGTCTATGAATCTAAGACAGTTGTTTTTTTTTTAAAAGTCAGAGTAATTATAAAATAATTGGGCAAAGATAAATCTTCCAGAAAAAACACATAATTTGATGAAATAATTTATTAAAAACAGAAAAGAATAGGAAAAAAAATAATTGGAGCTTAACAAGAACAAATAAAACCTGTAATTGTGACACATTTCACCTTAGGTAGACACAGACTTGATAGTTGGTTTACTGTACAAGAACTTCAACATAATTATTTGCACTCCTTCATAAATAGACTTGGAATTTTTACACAGTTAATGTTTTACGTGCACAAAGACAAATGCATTCATGTATAAATATCACATAAAAAGAATTAAATGCATTTGTGTATAAAAAATACCTTTTTTTGTTTTTACTTTTATAAGTTTAATAATTCAGGTATTTATTTATTCAATATGGTAGGTTGTGAGATATAAAAGATAAGCTTTTTAACTCAAAACAAACACAAGTATGATTGATTCAAGCCTCCAGTAGGTTCATCCTTTCAGTGATTCCCTAATAAAAAAGAATACCTAAAATTTACCTTCAATATATTCTGACCACACTTTACCCATATAACATAATCTCCCCCAATCCCAAAACTAAATCTTCCTCTAATTTAAACCAATTTTATCTTTATCCTGAAGTTCTTTCTTCACTCACTGCTTGTCTCCCACTCTGCTCTCCATGAAAATAGCATCCATCCTTGAAAGACCAATTTAAATTGTATCTCCCTGCTGAAAGACTCAAACCTTTACATGTATTCTCCTTTTTGCTCAATTCCTCCTATAATGTTAGACCACACAGTGAAACATTTAATATTATTTCTTCTATTTTTATTTTATATTTTAAAAATGTTCAAATCTTCAAGTAATTTGTAATTTCTCTGAAATGAATCACCAAGCTCATTCATTTTTTCCCTACTTTCCAACGTGCATAACAGGAATAAACAAAAAGTACCTATCCCAAACATAATAGTTTTTTGATTGATTGATGGATTGATTGTCGATTGTTGGCTGAGATATTATGTACACTGTCAGTGAACAAGACACTCTTAGGTCTTTCCTAGATAATCCCGTCTCCATTTTTTTCTGCTATTGAGATGGCTGAGGGGATCCATGAATCACATGCCCAATATCTTCAAAGAGTCCTCTGAATGACTGAATAAGTTTTTGATCTTTCAAAGTTCCTGGCAATATTTGTGCTCGATCCTTGGTTTTCTTTCCAGAAAATGCTTTCGTGACAATGTATTTCTTAATTTTAGCATCTTTTGCAGTCTTGCTATGCTCGTAATTTCGCAAATCATCAGGTCATGATTTGTATTTACTTAAGTTGTTCCTTCAATTTACTCCATTTTAGTACAAGTATTATAGAAAAAAGACTCTGCTGTCAACATTGCTTGGAAGTCTCTTCAGCTAAATATTCAAGTTCATTGCTTTCAGTTGTGCTGTCCACATAACTATAGGACACATTTTACTAAACTTCTGCATTTAAATAACAAGTATCTTTTTTCCTCTCTTTTTCAATAACATATGCTTCACTTCCTTCTAAATCCTCACAGTGTCTTTAGTGATATTTCTACCAATATTGTCTTTGTGATGATTTAATTATTCTCTAGGACAATATAGATTTTCTCTATTTTGCTCCTCGTTTTTTCAAATCCTCACTAGCACAGCCATTAACATCCATATTTCTGCTAACAGGCTGTTATATTGCTGTTTAAGACAAACAACACAGTTTCAATCATGCTCCTCAAGATTCTTTCAGCCTTTATCCATTACCCAGTTCAGTGACATTTTCACATTTTTAGATATGTGTTATAGAAGCATCCCATTTCTAGGTACTAAAATCCACATTAGCTTCCTAGTATGCCTGTAACAAATTACCATAAAATTAGTAGCTTAAAACACCCCAGATCTGTTATCATACAGTTTTGGAGGTCAGAAATCCAAAAGGGGTTGGAAAGCCTGTGTCCCATCTGGAAGCTCTAGAGAAAATCCATTTCCTTGCCTTTTCTACCTTCTAGAGAATGTTGGCATTGCTTGGCTCATGGTCCATGTTACTAACTTCTGCTTCTAGCTTCACATTGTCTCTGGCTCTGACCTTACTGCCTCCTTCTTATAAGGACCCTTACATAGAACCCTTTCAAATAATTGAGGATAGAATCCTAATATCAAGATCCTTAATTTAATCCCATAAACAAAATATTTTTTTTCCCCATCTAAGGGAACATATTTACAGGTTCCTGGGATCAGGACATGTATGTCAATGGAGAACCACTAATTCATCCCAGCACAGACTTCTAGAAAATATTTAATTTATTATTTATAAAATTGTTTTCAAGAATTAAAATGAATTAATATATCTGAAGCATGTAAAAAACTGCTGACATTTAATGGGCTAAATAGATTTAAAAAAATGTTTGTATAAGCAAGATTTTTGTAGAAAAACTTGAAAAACCAATAAATATATCATAGCATGTATTGTATATATACCTACATATCTGCACTATTGACTGGAGTGTTGGAAAATGAATGTGCTGCCATGCTGCCTATGGGGTGTAAGATGATTACAATTTTATGGTGTAGGCTAGTGATATAGGGAAATCAATACCTCTAATTATATTTTTTTCTTACATTCATTTCATATTTATGTACTATCTTGAGAAAATGACTGATTTTCACTGAATATGTAATTAATGCTCTGCTTTCGGTTAAATAAGAAAAAAATGGACAACCTCTTTAATTTCTAATGATAATAGATTAAACAAATTAGCATAGGTTCATATGGGTAATTGCTCTGTACTCATTAAATATGTCCTTGAAAAGTATTTAATTATACGAGGAAATGTTCATGATACATTTTTCAGTGAAAAAACCTAATCATCGAAGAAAATATACAAATGATTTCACATCTACAGGATCTCAAATTTTTTTCTTTGCATTTTCTAAAATTTTCTAGACAATGCATCTATTATTTGGGGGGAACGGAGATCATTAAAAAAATCCATGAATGATCCAGAAAGTTTTTTCTATTTTTTAAAAGTATAAATAGAAAAATGAATAAGTGTGAGTTCAGAATATATTCCAAATAAAACAAGTAAGACTTGGGATCTACAGTAATGATTAATAGCATGGGCTTGGGATTCAAGAAACAGAGTAAAGCTCAGCTCTGATAATTGAGCTGAGTGAATTGGAGTTGGGTGAATTATGTTGCCTCTTTTACCATATTTTCCTAATCTTTAAAGTTGGAGTAGCATTAGGTATCTCACAGAATTTTTGTGGCTATTATATGAAATTATCCATGTAAAGTAATTTAGTACTGTTTGTCAAATAATAAAAGCTGAAGAAAGTTTAGTTGTTAACATCATCATCACCAAACAAAACTTATATTTTCCAAATTCCAATTTTAGTAAATACAAGTAGTCTAAAATCAATACAGGAATCATCCAACAAATATAAGGATCTCTGAAATGAAGTAGGTGAAGTTTTTTCTTATTAACCTACCATATTTCCTACCCTCTCCTTTTGAACTCCAGATTCTCTTTTCCTTGCTTGACTTTTTCTTTTTTCCTATGCACATATTGCCTTTTAAAATAAATAATTTAGTTATTAAGTATGTTTAATGTTTATTACCTGCAGTAAGATTCCCTAGGGCACTGTATTTAGTTTGTTTGCCTCATTACCATACTCTCAATAAATATTTGCTGAATGAATGAATAAATGAATGGGTTTTATCCTGGTTTACTCCTGCAAAATTTGTATGTGTTGAGTTCTTATACAGCAGTGAACCTCCAAATTCAGACCTTACCAAGGACTGCTTCATGTGATGGATATGTACTTATGGATCAGATTTGTGTAGTGTAAATTACACATATTTTGTGTCTTATTGTTTCAGACCTTAGTTATCTGTGAAATAATTCCGAAGTCCTTTGGAATAAGTTAATGTATTTGTTATGGTGAATGGAGAGGTAATCATTAGCTGTCAGTTTTTTCTCTCTGGATTGAGGCTCAGATTACCTGGACAGAAGTATTCTTGGTGCATTCACTGGCTAGATATGGCTGGGTCTGTGTGTGTGATGTATTACATAAGTGACTAAATGCAGGAAGTAGGAGGGAGTGGGTGTGCGAATGATTTAAATATGCCAGAAAAGATGGAATATAAGTTCTTATATTTTCTTTCTTACCTTCATCACACATATAGCATGATGGTCTTCCACTCTCACCCTTATCCATTTCAATCAAGAAAATATTATTTTCTTCAGATTTGGGCTAAATTTGTTAGGATTCCAGCTGGCACCGTAAGAATATTTCTTTTTGGTTATTAATAACATTTTTATAGTTATTAGCATCCTTATCATCATTCCTTATATATTTTTTTCTTCATTTGTAAACGTGGTTTGTTTTGTGGAAGAATATTTCAAATTTAAAGAGTACTAAAGAGAGTGAAGTGCCCTAAAAACAACTGAGGTTTTATGTTGAAAGCATTTCTCTGAACACCTGTGAACTGTTGAATTTAATTGGGCTACAGCTGGTACAGGCTGTGGAGAGGAGGGAGCAGGCTGGCATTTCTAAGCAAGCATACATTAACATCACCCTGACTTTCCTCTAACAGGAGAGAGGGCAGAGTGGTCACGTATGACTCAGACTACATTAGGACATTCATACTCTCTTCTTTACCCTTTTATCTACATCTGTTTCCAAGATAGGGTCAGGAAAGTGTTTAAGTGACTGACAGTGTTTAATAGGTTAACTCTACCAGTGGTATTACCATTTTATTACAACCCCTGCCCTAAACTGAAGTAATGAGAAAGAAATTGTGGAATTCCAGCAAGCAGTGTAGTCAGGAAAGTATGATAGATAGTTATAAAATATACTCAGTGCAGATGTCTGACTGCTCAGTAATTATGGACTATTGTTCTGCATGAGGATGTCCTTTTTTGGAAGAGGTGAATTTTTTCCAATGTTGGAAAGTAGTGAGAGAAGAAGAACCATTACTTAATCCCATTGAGAGGGTTGGCCAGCCTGGTAGAAAGGGTCATTTCTTGAGGTTTCAAATGTCACAAGCTAGTCTCTGCATCTTATATCCTTCCTCTGCAAATGGGGAATGAAGTTTTCTTCTATTCTTATTTTCTAACAGAGTTTTAAGCATCAAATCAGATTCAGAAACTGAAAACACTTTGTAAAAAGTAAAGCTGTAATATGCAGGTTCTGCAATTATTGAAGAGTGTGGTGTTGAAATTAGACAAAAGATCCAAAGCAGTCAGGATTAGTTCTGTCTCACAGAAACCAAAATAGTACTGACATTTTTGCCCATAAAAAAGATGTTCACATTTCTTAAAAAGAAGTAAAACTTTTCAAAGTCATTTTTTCTTATATGGGTTCTTTGCTCCAGTCAAGTTAGTCTTCCTGTATTTTTTAAATGCTTTATTTCTTCCTTCTTTCATATTTTATTCAACCTATTTCTTCTTTTTCTGCACTGTCCATATCCTTTACTTTATGTTAAGCAAAATAGATCACAAAATGAAGGATTTATTCTGGTTTTCTTAAACAGCGATTAATTTCTAATTGTCTAAAAGATATTTGAGTATTTACTATACTCTAATACATATATATATATTATGTATTATATATATGAATATTAATTATGAGTAATTGATGGTACTAATTTTATGGTAAGTAGTCAAAATGTTACTTAGCCAAGTAATTTAAACTTGCTAGCATAGGAGGTAGTATGCAAACAGAAAAATATGCCCTGAAATGTTCTGAAAGATGGCAGTTTTCTTTTTTCTTTTTTTTAAACTTTATTTTGAGAGAGAGAGAGAGGGAACAAGAGTGGGGGAGGGGTAGAGGGAGAGGGGAGAGAGATCCCAAGCAGGCTCCACACTGTCAGTGCAAAGACTGATAGGGGGCTCAAAGCTCCGCACCACGAGATCATGACCTGAGCCAAAATCAAGAGTCCGATGCTTAACCAACTGAGCCACGCAGGTGCCCCATGAAAGATGGTAGTTTTCTAAGAGCTGATCTTTTAAGGCAGGATTCTCAGATACTGTGCTGAGGTAAGATCTCCACAAAAATCATTCCAGGTGAGTTACTTACTGCTTAGAACATTATCCCAATCCTATTTAATGATATAGCAATGATATTAACTATAGTATAAAGTCTTTAGAGGACTAAACAAGGGGAGTCATTCTGTGGTAGAACAATGAGTTACAGATGGGATTAGGCCAGATGGACAATGGATGTCTAGGGAGGTGAAAAATAAGAGCACTGACCTCATCCCCAGAGCTCTCAAGCTTTCAGTTTTATCTAGTACAAGTATGGAGCTTTGAGCCTTCTAACATATGACTCATTCTGTTGAAGATATACAAAGGATTCAGGAGCCAACATTGTCCAAATTATCACTAAGTCGTTGCTGAATGAAAAGGACAGACATTTGCAGTAGGTAATCATGCCAAAAGGTTAACACTTAGGTACAGAGAGCAGCTAAAAAACAACATAAATATGTATGGACAATCATGAAAAGTGGAATTTAATCATGAAAATAAGGGCAATAATTTCAGAAATGTGAAATTAATAAAACAAAAACCATTAAAACAAAGAATGTTTTTAAGTGAAATATGGTAAATATTTCAGTACTGACTTGAGATTAGTAACTGAAGTTTGATACTTTATGGTAAATAAGGTGTGAAGCATATGTTACATAGTAATAATGAAATTCTCTGAAATAATGAAGGAAAGAGATCTGAATTTTGGAAGGATAAAGGTAAAAATTGATATATAAATGGCCAGTAAGACATACTGTGGTTAAGATATTTATCAAAAAAGATGAGAAGTATGTGTCAGGGGTGTCTGTGAAAATAAAGCAACACACAAGTGATATGATTTCACCTGACCTCAGACACCCCATGGCAATATTCAAACTGTATGACAAGTATAGGAACTAATCTCACTGAGGGGAGATAGGGAAAAAGTTGCTTACCTAAGCAATGTGAAAAGTAAGTTTAGACTGTGAGACTAAAGACAATCGGTACTTTAATTGGTGTGGGTGTTGCCCAGTAGGGTGTAGGTTAATAAATATGAAGCCACTATACATTTATACTGGAATTGTGTATTAAGCAAATTAATGATGGATGGTAAGATCTAGGTTTCTCATTCTTAGACTCAGCTTACAAATAAACAATGCAGGAAGGCTAGAATGACCCATGTGGTACTGGATTACAGTTAGAGACATCAGTCTAAATTGAAGTTTTACGTATATCTACAAAGATACATATATAGTTATGTGTACATACACAGTTTGGTTTACACAAATACATTTCTTTATCACTTGAAAGATTCAATAATCAATGACACCTCAGGAGTAATAAGAACAAATGGTATCTATTTCTTGATTTTTAATAGTATTCTCCAATAAATGGACCATGGCTTCTTGGAGAGATGGCTGGCTATAGGACTGGGTCAGAGAATATACAAGATGTGTTTATGATACGTTGCAGAACCAGAAAGTAAAGGAGTGCTTAAAGCAAAACAAGACACACATTGATGGAGGTATGTCCATTGATGGAGGTGTGTCCAAGACACACATTGATGGAGGTATGGAGAAAAATAGCCAAATCCCCATCGGCAAAGCCATCAACATTGGGTTAAGTTCTTCTCATGCTGCCATCTCTGTAACTTTCTCTTCTGCCTCCCTTTTCCAATTTTAACCATCCCATCATTAGATTGGGCTTATCTGCATACGCCCAAATAATTTTCTATTTTAAAGTCAACTAATTAGCAAACTTTATTTCATCTACTTACTTTCATTCCTTCTTGCCTTGTGAGGTAACATAGTCACAGGTTCCAGGATTTAGGACATGGATTATCTTTGGGACACCATTCTACTACCTACTATGCAAGGTAGCAGTCAATTCTACTCAAAATTAAAACACATATTAGCTATTTTCTTCAGTATTTTCCTTAAACTTAGAAATAGGATTTATAATACAATATACCCTGAGAAGAAATATTTATCTGAAGTCCATCAATCAGTTCAGTTTTTCCTCTATTCTATAAACTTAAATAAAATTAATTTAACATTTTAAACATTCTGTGTTGGTATATTTCTCATTATTTTTATGAGTCACTATGTCTATCTTCTATGTTTCTATCTACCTATCTATATGTGTGTGTGTGTATATATATATATATATATATATATATATATATATATATATATAATAAGACATGACTACAATATGATATGCATGATGAAAAAACCCTGTATAATTTGATTCATGTGATACTGTTTATTTTATTTTTTATTAATTTTTTAGTTTAGGTGCAGTTAATGTAATTAATAAAAATTTATTTTATTGATTTATTTACCTTTTTTATAAGTTGTTTAATTCCAGTATAGTTAACATTCAGTGTTATATTAGTTTCAGGTGTACAATATAGTGATTCAACACATCTATACATAACTCACTGTTCATCATGATAAGAGCTCTTTTTAATCCCCATCATCTGTTTCACCCATCCTTCCACCCATCTGCCCTCTGGTAACCATCAGTTTGTGCTCCATAGTTAAGACTCTTTTCTTTGGTTGGTCTCTGTCTCTCTCTTATTTTTTCCTCTTTGCTCATTTGTATTGTCTCTTAAATTCCATGTATGAGTGCTATTATATGGTATTTGTCTTTCTCTGACTTCTTCCACTTGGCATTATATTCTCTAGTTTCATCCATGTGTTACAAATGGTAAGATTTCATTATTTTTAATGGCTGAATAATATTCCTCTGTGTGTGTGTGTGTGTGTGTGTGTGTGTGTGTGTGTGCCATCATCACATCTTTATCCATTCATCTGTCAGTGGACACTTGGGCTACTTCAATAATTTGGCTATTGTAAATAGTGAAATAGACATAGATGTTCATGTGTCCCTTTGAATTCATGCTTTTGCATGTTTTGGGTAAAATACATTTAATTAATGAAATTTTATTTTATTGATTATAATTTTCAAGATTGTATTAGTTTCTTAGAGTGCTTTAAAAATAATATTCATATAAAATATTTAATTTTTAACCATGAAAAAACATCCTTTAAAAAACTGAATCCAGAGCTGTAATTTATTAGAGGCCAAGAGGGATGTAATAGAATATAGTCCTATGGTTGATAGTCAGGGTATGCCTATTAACTTGAATTTGTAGAAGATAAGCCAGGGGATGTTTGACCAAGGGTCTGATCATCTATTTGAACTAAACTATAAAAGTAATTAGAATACAAAATAAAGTTGAGATGATACATCTGTACACAAAATTATTTACTTTTGAATTTCCAAATTATAGTATTCAGTTTTTTGTTTTAGGGGTAGGTTGTGGGAAAGGATGACATATACACAGGGTGATTCTGACTATTAAGATTTTACAGACTATGCGGATGTAGAGGAGAGGTAGACAGGGACCAAGAGCCTATCCTCTAATATCTACACATTTTCCTATATCTGAAAAACATAACTTGATGGCTTGGCTAAGCAAGGCATACATTTGGAGAGCAATGTGTACTGATGTCCATTAAAAAATATGTTATCTCTCCATTATTTCTTCTCTAATGTTTCCCCTCCATTATTTCTTCCTTGAAGATCAGGAAATTGATTCAAAAAGAGGAAGTGGCTGGTTGAAATTACCTAGCCTCGTGGTCAAGCTGGGAATAAAGTCAAATCTCTTGACTTTGTATTGTGCATATTTTCCTTGAAGAGTGCTGCTGGAGGTACATTTAAGGTAATGTGTGATTCTCTGCCATTAATGTCTTTTGCCCCAAACCAGGCTTGAGAGAGCTAAAAAAGTAATAATAAGGCAGATATATGACAAATAATGGAAGATTAAAAGAAAAAAACATAATAATTAGAGAAAAAAGTACTTGCGTAGAGAGGGCTTAATGCAGTTTTGCTTAGAAATGCATTTGGGAGCAAGAAGCCTGTAAACAGGGTTCAGGAACTGTTAGAATTTTTTGAAAAGTGATATTATGTGTAAGTATTCACTAGTCAGGAGTGGGGAACCTCTTGAACCAAAGTGGTATCATTTTTGTGTTTGTCAGAAAAGAAACATAGAATGAGAAAGCACGTGCTCATTTTGCACAGTTTCTTCATGAAAGGCACAGGAAAAAAAAAAAAAAAACAGAGAGACAGAAACAGGTACAGAGAGGAAGGGAAAGAACATCCTATTCACTTCAAGAAGAGAGGCTCCAAGAGACCTAAGAGATGCAGCCACCACAGTGCCTAGCATGTAGAAGACACTCATTCTCACTTCTGAGACAGGACTGAGGAGAAACAATTTAGATTTAAAATGAGTCTGGAACGTAATTGCTACACAAGTATCATCACATCAAACCCGCCATAGAGATCCAGTGCAAGTGTAGTATGATGACCACTATGGGAGAGAAGCCTGGGTCTAACCATTAAAGAGACTAATGCCAAGGTCATGTAACCACTCAGTTTAAGCTCTGATATGGGAACTCCTGCTGCTTGCTCCAATAGTATGCCTCTTGTCTAAGCACTGCTGCATGGTGCTGTATGATGGCTCAAGCTAGTCCTGTACTTGGGAAGGTTCTCTCTTCTTATTTATTTATTTATTTATTTATTTATTTATTCATTCATCCATCCATCCATCCATCCATCCATTAATTCATTCTTAAGAGAGATAAAGAGAGAGAGAGTGAGAGTGTGAGCAGTAGAGGGGCAGAGAGAGAGGGAGGGAGAGTGAGAGTGTGAGCAGTAGAGGGACAGAGAGAGAGGGAGGGAGAGTGAGAGTCCCAAGCAGGCTCTGCACTGTCAGTGTAGAGCCCTCATGAACTGTGAGATCATGACCTAAGCCGAAACCAAGAGTCAGACACTTAAGCAATCAAGCCACCCAGGCTTAGTAAGGTTATTTCTATGATAAATTATTTAGGAATGACCAGAGACCTTTATAGGTGATTATTGCTAAAATTGAGTATTTTTTGTGTGTTGTCATCTTTTTGAATATTTCACATGTTCAACTTTTTAAGATTCCAAATATAAGTGAGATCATGAAGTATTTGTCTTTCTCTGTCTGGCTTATTTCACTTAGCATAATGTCCTTTATATATATCTATGTTGTTTCAAATGACAGGATCTCCTTTTTTAAGGCTGAATAATATACCATTGTATGTGTATGTACGATAGTCTCTTCATCCATTCATTCATCAGTGGACGCTTAGGTTGTTTCTAAATCTTGGCTATCATGAAAAATGCTTCAGCACATAAGAGAGCATACATATTTCTTCAAGATACTAATTTCCGGGGCACTTGGGTGGCTAAGTCAGTTAAGTGTCAGACTTCAGCTCAGGTCATGATCTCGCAGTCTATGAGTTCGAGTCTGCATCAGGCTCTGTGCTGACAGCTCACAGCCTGGAGCCTGCTTCAGATTCTGTGTCTCCCTCTCCCTCTGCCCTTCCCCCACTTGCTCTCTCTCTCTCTCTCTCTCAAAAATAAGTAAACATTAAAAAAATAAATAATAAAATATACTGATTTTATTTCCATGGATTCTATCCAGAATTTCCATGGATTATTTCCATGGATTATATCCAGTACTATATCATATGGTAACTCTATTTTAGTTTTTTGTGGGATTTTCATACTGTTTTCCATAATGGCTATACCAGTTTAGAGTCCCACCAACAGTGGGTAAGGGTTGCCTAAAAAAGTCAAACTCATAGAAGCAGAAAGTAGAATGGTAGGTGCCAAGGTCTGAATGGTGGGGAAAATGGGGAGATGCTGGTCAAAGGGTACAAGGTTTCATTTACAGAGGATGAATAAGTTCGGGAGATCTAATTACAGCATGATGACTAAAGTTAATAATACTCTATCAGATAATTGAAATTTGCTAAAAGCATAGATCTTATGTGTTCTCAACACATAGAAATGTGAGCTGATGGATATGTTAATTAGCTTGATTATGGTAATTGTATAAGGTAATATACATTGGTATACATGTATCAAAACTTAACATTATATACCTTAAATGTATACAATTTTTATTTGTCAATTATACTTCCAGAAATCTGGATTAATTAATTAATACAAGCAGATCACAGCTCCAAGAAAAACAAAAAAATTCACATGTATTAACTTCTTTAATGCTTGCAAAAACTAAACTAAATGATAATATTGTCTCAGTGTTATACAAAGGTAAATTGAGGCTGACACATTAAATGTATTGGACATGTTTTCACCTTAGTTAAGGCAGAGCTGGGAGTTGAAGAAGTTGTTTGACTGCAGAACTCATGTTACTAGAATAGCCTGGCCTAGAACTCGAAACTTCTGCAGGACTGATTCCTTTGAGTGATGTCAAGGAAGACCAATGTTGATAAATCTATTTATCTCACTGGAGAAGTTTTGGTTCTTGCACCATATCATGGATTCTGTACAAACTCAGTTCTGAGCACCTACTCTGAGCCAGCCTGTGACTACGCAAGTTTAGCATATACAATTATAGCAATGACAATGCCTTCACTCTAAAGGAGTATACAATCATTAAAGCAAATTTCTTAGGATGGGACACAAGTTAGAAGATTTAAAGAGTGGGGCGCCCGGGTGGCTCAGTTAGTTAAGCATCTGACTTCGACTCAGGTTGAAGGTCTTGCAGTTTGTGAGTTCCAGCCCTGCGTAGGGCTCTGTGCTGACAGCTCAGAGCCTGGAGCCTGCTTCGTATTCTGTGTCTCCTCTCTCTGCCCCTCCCATGCTCATGCTCTGCCTCTCTCTGTCTCTCAGTAAGAAATAAACATAAAAAAAAAAAAGATTTAAAGAGTCAGGATGAGAGAAGCTATTATTTAACAAAAGAAATGCAAAAATCAGAGGTAATTGGTTGCAGTGTCAGTATAGAATCATAGGCTTTCAGTCTCTCAACCTTTAATACAGTTTTCTACCCCTAAAATCTTCATTCACTAGAAAATTGTGTTGTTATATATTTTGCATTACCTACTCCCTTGAAATATGATTGCAAACAAAAGATTCAAAGCAAATTTCTTTTCCTCAAAAGTAGACAAATATGCAAACTTCCGTATAAAATATAAGGATGTTTCCTGACCCCAAGTTAGAGCAAAATATTTAGAGTCAAGTATGGCAAGATGAGCCATTAGTAATAAGGATACATTTGATAATAAAGAAACATCTCTAAAGTCTTAGAAACTGGAATTATCAGCAGTACATCCACTGCCTATTACATACAGTTGGTCAAATTTTATTTAGCGCTTATTTACTCCCCAGAGTGAGATTAAGGCTGATGGAACACACAGGAAGAAGAACGTTCTCCCTTCAAGGATGTCACAACATTCTTGGATATATAAGATATATATATCTTAAAAAGTCATAAAATATTTGCTGTAAGAGTGAGAATCTTCATCAGAAAAATTTTGCAATCATAAACTTTTAGATCGATCTAAATTTCTCTGTCTTAAAAATAGAGTATCTCTAAGGGCACTCCAACTTACCATTATATGATTATATCAATAGCAGTGAGATGCAGGCAGTATGGAATTCAGAAAAGAAATAGCTTCTGTCCAAAGTTCTAAGTTCCTACACCAGTTTTTCTTTTTCTTTACCTTCTACTTTTGAATCTCTCAGCCTGCAGATCTCTCCTTCTTATCTCTAGAAGTGTGGCTTCTCACAGTGTTCTTCTTTCCTGATGCCTAAAAATTGTACCTGAACAAGGATGCCATTCCTTGCATCTTGAATGAATTGGATCACCAGCAAGGGAGGGGCATCATTTTCAGTGTTCCAATTTAGAAATATGTACTCCATCATCCATGCCACCCCCATTGCCCCTTGGTTCATGCCCGGGCAGCATTCAGAAAACAAATAGTTTGTGGGATGTGCTTGCAGATTTCTAGAGAAAAGTTACTCCTTTTATTATACCCCCTTTTGGAGAGAAAATTGCAGGGCTTGTCTTCCCCCAATAGCAGGACAGAATCACTCTCAGTGTATGGAAATAAACCAAGGTCTTTTAAGTGTCCTTCTCTGAAAATCATTGCACCTCTGGGTTTTCAGAGAACCTTGGGCTCCTGAGGTAGAGAGATGGAGGAGTTAAGAAACAGGACACACACATTGCTCTCTGTGCTCTCTGATGTGGCTTATCTATGGATTTCCCCAAGTTAATTGGACAGCATCAGAAGTAGCTGAACTTGAACCATCTGACTTTAATGTTTTTATTATTATTTTTGAGAGAGTGAGCTGGGAAGTAGCAGAGAGAGGGGGGCAAATAGAAGATCTGAAGTAGGCTCTGTGCTGACAGCAGAGAGCCCGATGTGGGTCTCAAACTCATGAACCGTGAGATCATGACCTGGGCTGAGCCATCTTACTTTGATTTACCAAGTAAGCCACTCACCGAATGAATAAGACAAGAAGAGAGTTGAGATGTGTATTTTGTTTACCTCTCCAGATACATTTTTTTATTCTTCTCTGCTCTAGCATATGACATAATGCATCAAACAGGTTCCCTTATCTTCTGGTATCCAAGCGAGTTCCCCCCCATGAGAGGCATCTGTGGGACACAAGAAGGCGGAAAGAATTAAAATAAGGAAAATTTATCCCCTAGCACCATGCCTGTCACATCTGGTTTGGCAGTGACTGTGTTCCTCTACCTAAACCATAGCTCCTATTAAGAGGTCTCTTCCAGGGACTAAGCCATAGCCCCTGCCAGATGAATTTCATCTGCACAACTCCAACTCTCACTGAAATTCAGTAACACTGTTTCTTTATTTTGCTCTTCAGGACTGGGGGTGGTAACAGCTTTCAGATCCCTGGGTGCATCAATATCCTTGTTGGCTCCCTGAATCCAGTGCACAGGTGTGTAAATAGTTAATTCATTATACTTTTTCACTACTCCTTTTGAGACTATTCTATGCTGGGAATCTGACTGATACAGATGATAGTGTTTTGGATTGGATTTATCTTTAGAGCAGGAACAAAGAGCTGAAATGGAATGGTAACAAACTGGATCCTCAGATCAGTAACCTGGAACATTAGGGTTCTTGAAACAACTCACAAGCATTTGGCCAACAGACAATATGTTCAGCCATTCATTTTACAAAGGAAGAAACGTGCCCATTCATCTATACCTGTTTCCCTCTTCCCTCTCCTTGCCCAATTACAGAGAGGGTGCATGGGAGACAGAAAAATAGATCAAGAAAGTGAAGAAATTATCCTACCCCACTTCATCCTCACCTCAAGACTCCAAGCAGCTAAAACCACAGACAGATCTCGCCTAAAATACAGGTAGAGGAATAGAAGTATCTTAAATGAAATTTAAAAAGGAACAGAACTGGATTTTGAAACTGAAATAAGATGGTTTGAATCAATTGAAGTGGCTGGCATTATGGAATTTAGTCACAAGTTATAAAGGAATCAATAGGAAGGGGGTTTATATAGAATTGCCAAGCAGTTATTGGAAAAATAAAATGGTTTCTCATTTAAACCTGTGAAGAGTTGTGAGTCTTCAATAAATCAATTGTACCAAGTGGTATGCTGTGGTCAGCCTGCTTTAGACTTACTGATGCAGTAATAAATATGTAGCCATTACATTTAACCAGCTCAATCTATGGGATATACTTATTAAGGAGTATATTCCTGCTCTCCATTTGAATATAGTCAGAAGCACTAGATTGTCCTCATTCCCTGGATATAAACCAGATAAGATGCTGTGAAATAATAGAAAAAAAAATATGTATTCGTCTCTATCGCTGGTTCCTGGTACAGAGCTCCTAAAACTCCAGTAATTTCCTAATAAGACCGTATAAGCTTCTTTTGTTCTAACATTTGGTCTTTAACCCAGGTTCCTTACATAGGTGTGTGTGTGTGTGTGTGTGTGTGTGTGTGTGTGCGCACACACACACACACACACACACACGCGCGCGCGCCTAAATCCCTTGGGATTTCCTGGGTGACCAGAATGAATGCCTATTGTACTAATGAGGTGACTCTTCATGGGCTCCTACATGGGGGCTGGTCAACAGGAAGACCAAGTTGTAAAGTAGACACTTGGAACTTTCAGCCCCATCCCTCATCCTCCAGAGAGGGGAGTGGGGCTAGAAATGGAGCTAATGATCGACCATCCCTATGTGATGAAACTTCCATAAAAATCCCCGAAGTGTGGAGTTCAGAAATCTTCTGGGATGGTGAACATATTGAGGTTCTGGGAGAGTCATACACCCAGAGAGGGCATGGAGGCTCCACTCCCTTCCCACATAACTTGTCCCAAACATCCCTTCCATCTGGATGGTCATCTGTATCCTTTATTATGTCCTTGTATAATAACCAGTAAACAGTAAACTGTTTCCCTAAATTCTCTGTGCTGCTCTACCAAAATATTCAAACTGAGGAGGGGATTATGAGAATCTCCAATTTATAGCCAGTTGTTCAGAAGCAACAGGTGACAACCTGGGTTTGCAATTGGCATCTGAAGTGGGGGACAGTGCATTGGGGTTAAGCCCTAAACCTGTGGAATCCAATGCTATATCCCACAGGTAGTATCAGAATTGGATAAAATTGTAAGACACCCAGTTGTTATTACAGGATTGCTTGATAGGGAAAAACTCCACACACCTGGTGTCAGAAGTGCTATGAGTGTGGTAGTCGTGTCAGAGTAAAGGAGACACAGGAGGAAGAGTGAAT
This sequence comes from Leopardus geoffroyi, assembly GCF_018350155.1. Classification (NCBI taxonomy): domain Eukaryota; kingdom Metazoa; phylum Chordata; class Mammalia; order Carnivora; family Felidae; genus Leopardus; species Leopardus geoffroyi. The sequence continues at coordinate 96,671,475 of NC_059336.1, read as the reverse complement.
TTTTTTCCTACTAAGGAGCCATACATTTCTACTTATTCTTAGATAATAAAAGTTTCATAGTCACTTTAAGTACAAATCACAGTCTCAACTCATTAAATAAAATGTCTTCTCAGAATATTCCAAAATCATACCTTGATTTAAAGTTGAAACTTCTCCATTGCCGCAATAAAGTCTAATGCTAAAGGTTCAGGTGATTAGCTGAGGGTTCAGTTCAGCAAAAGATCAGGTGATTAGCTTCTTACTTTTCTCACCTAGTACTTCTGTACCTCCTTCTACATCTTGCTAATTATGGCTGTGACTTCTTCAAGGAAGCAGGAATACTCTTGTTAAAGAAAGTTTTTAGGGGTGCTTGGGTGGCTCAGTCGGTTGAGCATCTGACTCTTGATTTTGGCTCAGGTCATGATCCCAGGGCTGTGGGATTGAGCCCTGAGTTAGGCTCCACCCTGAGCATGGAGCCTATTTGATATTCACTCTCTCCTCTCTCTCTCCCCCTCTCCCCTACTCATATTCTCTCTCTCAAATGCATATGTGTGTGTGTGAGTGTGTGTGTGTATATATGTGTGTATATATGTGTGTGTATATATATATATATATATACATGTATATATATATATATATATAAATATATATATGTATATATATATATATATATATATATATATATATATATATAAAGTTTTAAGAAAATGATTTTAGTTATCTAGGTGTGGAGCACTCTATGGATTTTGTAGACATTTAAACCAGCTCTTTCTCACTCACTCCCAACTGGTGCTTTTGCACATTCTTCAGAAAAATATCCCTTTATATTGCTGCAATTTCCTTGAAATGATCAAATGCATCTCTATACACCATAGTTGTTAAAGCTGTCTTCCTAAGTTTTATTGAAGGGGGGCAGGGTAAGTTCCCTCCAAATTTTCAAATTTCAAGCATTTGATACTCTCAACCTCAGTATGGATACAGGGGTTGAGAAGGATAAGTTTGTAAATTTTCTTTGTGTTATCGTTTCAATTGCCTTTGAATCTCAGCAGAAACATAATTTCCATATGAAACTGGCGTGGCTCCATAGGGATTGCCTTATATTGTTGTAGGTAAACCCTTGTGTTATTAATTGAATATTATTATTAAATATTATTTAATATTTAAAATAATAATACTAAAATAATAATTATTATTAAAGGTACCCTTTATTATTATAAAACCAGATAGCCTCCCAAACTGAGGACACTCTTAACATGAATGAATTCTATTCAAATTTCTTTCCACTCACAATGTCTATATTAAATTCATACCAGAGATCAGATACTATAATGGAAACCAAGGCTATGAGAGATTAAAAAAATTCAGCGCCTTCTCTCAAACTTTACAGCCTACTCAGTTGCCCAAATATGCAAAATGTTGGGCACACTCTCCAAAACCTTGGAGAAGGGAAAAGTGCATTTTCTGACTCCCCACAGTGGGGCAATTAAATTCTGTGTTCCGTATAGCCCATGGATAATAGAAACTCACCCTTGTGGAGAAGCAGAGAAACAAGTCTGTCTTTGACACAATGAGTTCGAATGGAGGTTTGGAGACATATCAACTCTCAGGGTGTCTTAGTCTTCTCAGGATGCTAGAAGAAAATACCATAAACTGGGTGAATTAAACAACAGACACTTATTTCTCCCAATTCTGGAGGCTGGGAAGTCCAATATCAAGGCGCCAGTGGTTTCAGGTCTTGATGAGGGCCCTCTTCTAGGCAGTGGTCACCTTTTTGCAGTATCCTTACATGGGTGGGGGCATAGAAGGGAGGGAGAGGGAGAGTTAGAGGGGGAGGAAGGGAGAGGAGGAAGGAGGAGGAGAGCGAGAGGGGGAGGGAGAGGATGATGCTTTGGTCTCTTTTTCTTCTTACAAAGACACAAATCCCATTATGGAGGCTTCACTGTCCATGACCTCATCTAAACCTAGTACTTCTAAATGGCCCCAAATCCAAATACTATCACTTTGAGAATTAGGGCTTCAACATATAATTTTGGATTGACATCCATTTTCTTTTGTCAAAGATAGTTGTCCTCTCACTCATATATGCTCATATATTTCAATGATCCTTGAAGGCTCACCTATATGCAAATGCAGTTAAATAATTAATGCTTATGAATTTTAACTTACTTATGAAGAGATTATAATCAGTGAGATATGCTTTAAGGGGAAAAGTTAGAGGTAATTTTTTTGGGGAAAAGGGTTAAAATAACGAAGTTTTAATTCTTTAGGTTATAGCATAGATTACATGTTATATTTAACCCTTGACAAGTGTTACACACACAGAGGCCCACACTGACCCGGAATTATTAGTGATTGTCTTGGTCAGTTTGGGCTGCTATAACAAAGTACCATAGACTGGGTGGCTTATAATCAACAGAAATTTATTTCTCACAGTTTTTTGAGATGAAGTCATTTATGTGATGTCCTAAAGTCTTTACAAACCAGATACCACAAGATGGGAATCATGATTTACTTGAGTTGTGCCCTTTTGAAATATTTAAGAATTTCCTAGAATCCATTATAATACTGAATGCATTTACACATTTTATAAGCCTAAAACAGGGAGACTAGCCCAGAAGTTATGACAGACTACTAGGATTTAGATCACATGTCTGCTGCTTATTAGACTGACAACTTTGGTGAGTTACTTAAGCACACTAAGCCTGTTTCCTCATTTATCAATCAGATTATAATATAGGATTGTGGGACATCATAAATGCTTAGCAAATGTTAACCATCTTTTTTTTTCATATATATATGCTGCAGTCAGATCTTCTTAGTACAAAAAAGTTAATATAGTATTTATAGTATGGGACCCATGTAGAAAAAATGAAAGGATATTAATTATATATGTGTTTGACATGATCAATAAGACGGCCATTTGGGTTGGGATGTCTGGGTGGCTCAGTCGGTTAAGTGTCCAACTTCAGCTCAAGTTGTGATCTCATGGCTCATGAGTTTAAGTCCCACGTCCGATCCATGCTGACACCTCAGAGCCTGGGGCCTGCTTTGGATTCTGTGTTTCCATCTCTCTCTGCCCCTCCCCTGCTCATGCTGTCTCTCTCTCTCTCAAAAATAAATAAGCATTAAAAAAAATAACACCATTTGAGTTGATTTTCTAGGCCAATTTTGCCCAATAGAATTATAATGTGAGCCATATACATAGTTTTAATTTTTCTAGTAGTCACATTAAAAAAAAACATTTTAACCTGTAATCACTATAAAAATTGTTAGATATTTTACATGTTTTGAGTACTAGGTCTGAAATCCAGTGAGAATTTTATACACATAGCTTGTCTCAATTTGGACTAGCCATATGACAGGTACTCGATAGCCACATGTGGTTAGTGGCTACTCTTTTGGAGAATGCAGTGCTAGAACAGATCACAAATACCTGGGACATATGGTACAACTCTCCTTCTTATGCCCATGGAAGACTTGTCAGCCATTTCTTCTGTGTTTGTCCTTGACCTCAGTCTCTCTCCCAATTCAACTCTCAGTCAGCTACTATCTACAATTGAGAGTTAGCATATATGATGAAACTTATTTGTAAACCTGTGTCTATATAAATGTCTATATAGGTTTCTAGCCTAATGCTGAAAATTTTTCTTTGGTCACAAAATTTTCTTGTAACTATGGTGATAGTGAATCATTAATCTGTGAACTGATTCTCAGCATTAGTTTTGGCAAAAAAAAAATAGGTAAGGCTAAATAGTTGGTTTATAGAAAAGATGTCTTTAAGAAGTACCTTCCTACATTTAATTGTGTGTTGGAAGGGTAAACATGTATTAAAAGATATTATTTGACAGTTGCCAGAGGGGATGGGATGGGGGGTGGGCAGATGGGGAAAGCAGAATGGGTGGTACAGTCTTCCAGTTATGGAAGGAATAAGTCATAGGAATGAAAGGTACAGCATAGGAAATATAATCAATGGTATTGTAATAGTGTTGTATGGTGACAGATGATAGCTACACTTGTGGTGAGCATACCATAACATATAAACTTGTCAAATCACTGTGTTGTACACCTGATACAAATACACTGTTTTATGTCAACTATACTTCAATTTAAAAAGATATTATTACTTAAGCCTAAATATAAGATGAATATATTAAAATCCCTAGGTTAACAAAAGCTTGAATTAGTAATTTGATAAAGGGGTGATTCCTTTTTCCTAGACTTTTCCCTATGTCTTCTACTTCCTATTTTTATTTCTATCCTCCCTTCTTTCTATTTTTTTTTTTTTGCTTTTTCTCTCCACACCCTTCCTTGTCCCTCTCTCTCACACACTTTCTCTCAGTAATATATCAATAACTCTTTGCAGAACCCTCATACACAAAACCTGAAGAACAATTTCTCCACCATACACCTGCTTCCTGTGCATCATAAATTTATATCAGTAAGCAGAATCTCACCGCTTGTGAAGATGCCTTGTATAACATATTTTTCATAACTGTCAGAGAAGGCAGCTTCTACAATGAAATGGAGGATCCTGCCTCAAGACTGTGTTAATTTTTTTTCTTAAATTGGTAAATTTGGAAATGCCACGAAGAGAACACCCATTTGCTGAACCGAACAAATCTACTTTTCTCACACTTGTTTTGACACTGACCCTTTTACAGTATAAAAAGCACATATTTTTGTGTTTTCTCTGTGCTCCAGTAGTTTCAGGCTTTTTAACTGCACAAGGTATTGTCCTTGAGGAAGAAATTTTACTGAAACCACTGAGCAACTCATTAACCGAGAAATTTGTAGGTGGGTGTGCTCCAGGGCACCAACAGATGGTTTAATTGGGTACAAAATTCCAGAAGGCTATGTGCAGATTGACAACATTTTAATCCAAAAACCAGAGTTACTCTAGCCTTATTGAAAGAAGAAATGTGGTACCTGAATAAGACATGTGATTTCAGGGAAAGTGGCCAGGCCTTGTGTAGCCCCAGTTCCTCCTTGACTTGTTCACTGATGCCTCCACTTGTAACATCATAGATTCACTTCTGTGATGTAAGTCTTATCCCCTGTTGAAATGCAAATTCCCCTGGATGTTTTAGCAAGGTAAATATGAATAACTGTTTAGGTCCTTTTCAATTAGCCACAGTTGTAGCTGGTCTTCCATTGACCGCATACTGATAGATCTTTTATTATAAGCACACTAAAAAAAGATGGTTATGGGAAAATAACTAGAAGTTAACACATATTCTAAAATGAAATACTACCTTTTTCTCAACCACGAGGTCAGGACAACTTTCTGGGTTGTTTGTACATTTGTGGTAATGATGGCTTAAGTCTTCTGACTCAACATTTTCTCATTTATGTCCGTAAACAGGAGGTGGGATTGAGGGAGACCACATTGACAGAAAGGACAGTGTTCTTGCTGCATACAGACAGGAATGTTTACATGCAAATTGACCAGTACACTTTGTTCATATAGAGAAGTTATGATCTTTTTAAAATGATTCATATATTTTGCCATGACTTAAGTTATACAGGGAATATCTGAGGAGTCTCCAATTCTGACACCTTCAATTCAAAGTCTCAGGGCCAAACCATTGCTGAAATGTTATTTATCTCTTTATAATTTATTATTCTTCAGTACCTTCTAATGGGTTTCATTGATTTGTTCATTGTGCTTATCACAAGGCAGGTTGGCCATTTGTCTAAGTGTGTTGACATTCACATTGATTTTGAATAGCCTTCAATGTCTCTCTTCATTTGGGCAGGGTTGATGAGCCCATTCTCGAATAAATAAGTAATTAAGAGAGGATATTTCCTATTTGCACCTAATGGGTTTAACACACATACATGCATGCACACACATGCTGTATAGAGATGAGTGGCTGCAACTGGGGAAGAGGACCTCTTAGGAAGTATGCTAAGCTGGGTCATAATAATAATTAACTACACTTCCGTAGTGCGCTTACTAGATTCTAAACATTATTTTAAATGTTGTAAGTGTATGAGGAAATTGAAACACAGACAAGTTAAATAACTTGCTCAAGGTCATACAGTTTTTCTGCCTTTTAAATCATAAACTGAAGGGTTTAGGAAACACAAAATGAATAAATAATTGAAGACTAAGGAATACTTCCTCTTTTCCATCCAGCTAATTTTGTTGGAGAAAGAAGGTGAAGGAAACCTAATAGAACTTGATTTGATTTTATAAAACATTCATTCAGAAAAATGATGGGTCTGTGCAACTCTTGATTGACTGGAGCTGGGGGAGTTGGCATCAAGCAGGAGAGAGGTACAGATTGATCTAAGGAGACGGTATGTGTACCTAAGAGACCGAAGTGATTTCGCTATCATTAGTGGCAGTTAAGCTATGACTACTGAAAATGGAGAGCAAAAGCAGTGTTGAGCTGAAACAGTAATATCCAAGCAAAAAGAAACATGGTGGAAGATTGAGGCATCTCTGAGGGAGCCCATCGATACAAAGGGTGCCTAAATAATCAGGACACAGTTCTTGCTATACTGATGATCCCTGAACAAATTCCAAAGCATACATCTTGAAAATTGACCATGCATGCATGGAATAAATGTATAAAAAAATCACCTCAAGTCACAAATATCAGCATATGTGCTCAGGTTTTGTCTATGTCTTATATTCTTCCCCAAACACTAAAATCTATTGATAATATTTGCCCTTTTAGACTCCTACTCACAAGTTATTGTATTATTGATTCATTCATTTTATGACATGAATATGGTAGGCACTGAAAAGTGAGAGTTACCATTTTTGAATGTTAAGATACTGTAACATGCTTTCATGTAGATTATGTCATCTTTACCATCGCAACAGTTAAAGGAGCTATTATGTTCCTGATTTTGTAGATAGAGATTCAGAAGACAACTGAATCTCATGCTTGCTCTCTGCCAGTAACTAAGCAGGTCTTTTACAGCTTTTATCCCTCATAGCAAATTTATTAAGAGTGGGATGTAAGCTCCAAGGACCGAAGCCCAGTGTTTCAGTAATTGCTTAATACACAATAGCTGATCACACAATAGCTGGTGAAATCAGAAAGCATTATAAAAGGGGTTGATTCTAGCTTGCATTCTTAATTACCTTATTCTTAGAAAATTTATATTCCAAGATCAAAAAGAAAGTTAGGCTTCTGCTTAATTTATAACAGTTCTCCTGGGAATCAAACACATCAAAAGCATTAACAGCATACATTTCACAGATGTTCCAAATCACTGAGGCAGACATCAGCCAAAATTAACCTTTCCAATCATCAAATATGGTTCAGCTATTTTCCATTTTTGTACTGAATCTTGAGTTTGCCATATGACATGTGAAAATCCACTTGAGATTTACATAGTCTGTTGATAAATTGGGTAAGATCGTGTCAATGTAATTACAACTACAAGCTATATTGTTTCTTTTCTTACAGGTGCTTTTAGGGTCATATTTAAAATATGTTGTTAAATCTAAAATCATGAAGATTGCCCCTAAGTTTCTTCTAGAATTTTAGTTTACATATTCAGGTCATTGATCCATTTTGAGTTAACTTTTGTTTATGGTGTGAGGTAAGGATGCATGTGAAACTCTTTTGCATGTGAAAATCCATTTGTTGAAGAGACTATATTTTCCCTTTAAATGGATTATCATCCTTGTTTAAATTTAATTGGCCATAATAATGTGGGTTTATTTCTGAACTCTCAGTTCTAACCTGAGTATTATGTTAGCTGCAGGTTTTGCATAATGCCTTTATCCTGTTAGGAAACCCCCATTCTATTCTTCATTTTTATCATGAAAGGCTGTTTTTTATCATAAAAGGGTGTTCAGTTTGTCAAATAGCATTTCTATATCAATTAAGATGATTATTTTTTCTGTAATATTTTCTATTAATGTGGCGGATTACATTGATTGATTTTCTTTATGTTAAACCACCCTTGCATGCCTGTGATAAATCTTACTTGTTAATCGTATATAATTCTTTCAATATGCTATTGCATTTGGTGTGGTAGTATTTTGTTGAGTATTACTTAATCTTTATTCATAACGATTCTATATTCTGCAATTGTCTGTATCATAAATGTTCTGTATTCTCTAATTTCTTTTATTGTCTCTACCTCACTTCGATATCAGGGTACAGCTGGCCTTACAGAAAAAGTTAGGAGGTGTTTCTCCTTCTATTTTTTTGTAAGAGTTAGATAAGCATTGTCAATTCTTTTTTTTTAATGTTTATAAACGTTCATTTATTATTTTTGAGAGAGAGAGAAAGAGAGTGAGCACAAGTGGGGGGAGGGGCAGAGAGAGAGGGAGACAGAATCTGAAGCAGGCTACAGACTATGAGCTGTCAGCACAGAGCCTGGTGCGGGGCTCAAACCCGTGAACCGTGAGATCACGACCTGAGCCCAAGTCGGACATTAAATGGACTGAGACACCCAGGCGCCCTGAGAATTATTAATTCTTCTTTAAATGTTTAGTAGAATACACTAAAGAAGCCATCTGGTTCTGGGCTTTTCTCCTCCAGAAAGTTTTGATTACAGATCGATCTCCTTACTTGTTATAAACTTGTTGAAATCTTCTATTTCTTCTGGAACCAATTTTGATAAATTCTATTATTTACAATATCTAATTTTCTGGCATACAATTATTCATAATATCATATAATCTGTAATTTTCTATAAGCTCAATATTAATGTCTCCATTTTCACTCCTGATTTTTTTTAAAAAATCTTTTTTAATGTTTATTTATTTTTGAGACAACGCAAGAGACAGAGTGCAAGCAGCAGAGGGGCAGACAGAGGGAGACACAGGATCTGAAGCGGGCTCCAGACTCCGAGCTGTCAGCCCAGAGCCAGATGCGGGGCTCAAACTCACTAACCAGGAGATCATGACCTGAGCCGAAGTCAGACACTTAACCGACTGAGCCATTGAGGCGCCCCTTCACTCCTGATTTTGGTCATTTGTGTCTTCTCTCTCTCTCTCTCTCTCTCTCTCTCTCTCTCTCTCTCTCTCTCTCTTTTTTTTGCCTATCAATCTAGCTAAATTTTTTTTTTTTTCCAATTTGGTTCTCTCTCCAAGGAACAAGTTTAGGTATTATGAATTTTATTGTTTTTCTATCCTCTTTTTAGTTCATATCCATTCTGATCTTTATTATTTTCTTCCTTCTGCTGTATTTGGATTTAGTTTGCTCTCTTATAGTAAACTATAGCTTCTCAAGGTGTAAAGTTTGGTTATTAATGAGATTTTTATTTTTGTAATGTAGACATTTATAGCCATAAATGTTATTCTGAGGACTTCTTTCACTGCATCCTGTGTTTTGGTATGTTGTGTTTTCATTTGAATTTTTGTATGCATTTTTTAATTCCACTTGTAATTTCTTCTTTGACACATTGGTTAATTAAGAGTGTGTTGTTTTGGGGGTGCCTGGGTGGCTTAGTTGGTTGAGTATCTGACTCTTGATTTTGACTCAGATCATTATCCCACAGCTGTGAGATCAAGAGATTCTCAATCTCTCTCTCTCTCTCTCTCTCTGCCCCTCCTCTGCTTGTTCTCTCTCTGTCTAAAATAAAATTTAAAAAGAGGATTGTGTTGTTTAATTTGCACATATGTGTCACTTTCTAGTTTTCCTCTGTTATGGATTTCAAGCTTCATTCCATTGTGGTCAGAGAATGTACTTTGTATCATTTCAAACCTTTTACGTTTATTGAGGCTGATTTCTGAACTAACAAATAATCTATTATGGTAATGATCTATTTTCACTTGAGAAAAATATGATTCTTTTGTGAGGTAGGGTGCTATATGTAAGTCTTTTATGTCTGTTTGGTTTATGGTGTTTGTGCAACTTCTCTATTTCCTCAAGATCTTCAGCCTAGGTATTCTATCCATTATTCAAAGTGGTATATTGAAGTCTTCAAACTATTAGTATAGAACTATCTATTTCTCCTTTCACTTCTGTCAATTTTTAAACATATTTTGGCTCTGTTTTATGCATATATATTCATAATTAATGTATCTTCATGATTTATTGACCCATATGATTCATATTGTCTCATATAACAGTTTTTACATAAAGCCTATGTTTCCTAATATTAGTATAGCTAACCAGATCTCTTTTGGTTACTGTTTGCATAGACTGTCTTTGTTCACCTTTTCACTTTCAAGTTACTTGTGGATTTGGATCTAAAGTGAGTCTCCTTCTGGGCACCTGGGTGACTTAGCGGGTTAAGAGTCTGACTCTTGATTTCAGCCCAGGTCATGATCTCAGGATTTGTGAAATTGAGCCCTGTGTCAGACTCAGCTGTTTCTCTCCCTTCCACTCCCTTCCTACTATCACCTCTTCTCCTTCTGGGACCTCTATAAAAATTATCTTGGTTACCTGATGGTGTCCCACATGATCCTTAGGTCCTGTTAATTTTTCTTTCTTCTCTCTGCTTCTTAGACACAATGATTTCATTTCTTATCTACTTAGTTTGATGACTCTGTCTTCTGCCTGCTTAATATGCTCTTGAACCCCTGTACTGAATTTTTCATGTCAGTTTTTGTTCCTTTCAGTCCAGATTTCCAGTTGACTTCTTTGTATAATTTCTATCTCTTTATTGATATACTCCTTTTGTTCATACTTATTTTCCTAATTGCATGTGGGGGTTTTTGCTCATATTTTCCCTTAACTCTTTAAGTCTATTTAAGGCAATTTAAAAAAAAAAAATTTCCATTAAGTTTAATGCCTGGGTTTCCTCAGGATAGTTCCTGATAATTTAATTTACTTCTTTGAATGGTCATAATTTCTTCTTTTTTATGGTTTATAATTTTTTGGTTGAAAACTAGACATTTAAACACTATATTGTGGAAACTCTGGAAGTCATATTTCCCTTTTCTGGGATTTGCTGGGGTTTTTGATTGTTGAGGACAGTAGTAATCCATTTGTTTAGTGAATTTCTTAACTAGTGTTGAAGAGATTGTATGGAAACCACTTTTTAAAGGATATATTTCTTCCCTCTATATTTTAAGTCAAACATATTTATTGAAGACAATTATAAATGCCAAAATAAATAAAGTTTTAAAACATACATAATCTAACATACTCAGGCAAAATAATATTCAGCAGTTTAATGTGGTCCATTATTATGTTTGCCTGTATGTGTATGTGTGCAACAAAGTTTGGATTTGACTGTTTATAGTAGCCTCACCTAACTTTATTATGTGAACATAGGCACCATGGTAACAGTTATGATAATTGTGATTTAATTTTTTTAATTTTTATTTATTTATTTTTTAGAGACAAAGACAAAGAGAGAGCATGTGTATGTGCATGTGCGTGTATGTGAGTCGAGGCAAGTGCAGAGAGAAAGAATCTTAAGTAAGCTGTAACGCTGAACACAAATCCCCACACTGGGCTCGATCTCATGACCCTGAGACCATGACCTGAGCCAAAATCAAAAGTCAGACGCTTAACCAAATGAGCCACCCACGTGCCCCAATAATTGTGAACTTAAATTACTGCATATTTTTCTATCATATAGACGTGCCATGACTTATTTTTATATGTTTTCATTGTTTCCTCTGATAAGTATAGTTTTCATAAATCTTTTAGTGTAGTCTTGTGATATCTGTAAAATAAATTCTTATTACTAAAACGATGTGGCCAAAAAGGGAAGTATCAAATATTCCTCCATGAAGTTTTTACCAGTGTACATGTTTCCCCAGAAGTATAAATGTGCCTAGAAGCTCATTTTTATATTAGTAGTAATTTGCATTTGTAGAGCACTTTGTAATTTGTAAATTATTATCATGTATTGATCCTCTTATATATGCTAAGAGGTAGCATAAAAGTATCATTATCCTAATTTCACAGTGAAGAAACTGAAAATCATAGGTATTATATGACTTGCACAAATACAGACTATAAATTAGCAGTTTAGTAGTCAAAACCTTCCAAAGTCTAGTTTAAATGTTTTCTGACATATTTGTTGTTTCTTATGGTGCACAAGTTCTGGATGCTTTAAGCATGGAGAGGATGCAAATGGAGAGCTGAGTAAGAAAGGATGACACATTTAGCAACCTCAATGTCACGGAACTAAAATACGTGAAAGCGATGGTCCTATTTTAGACAAAGTAGTCACTGATTACAAAGAACTGAGGTTTCTGAATGCTTACATCAAAAAAAGAATTAGATGCAAAGCTTTCCCTGTAGTTACATAACACATGAATTCAAATTATTTTTTGAATTGGAAGAAAGTAACTATTTTCATGACTTGCAGAACACCTTTTTACTAAACAGAACACGTGGATTTACTGAAACTCAGGTGTGTCACCATGGGCTGGTGGGCAAAGAGTGTGTTTAGCAAATACTGCTTTAGGATCACAGCCAACTATAGTGATTGTTAGTTGCTCAATAACTGTCCATTATACTCAGTATTTAAGGGAACTACATTTTTACTGAAAAGTACAAGGTAAATGTGGTAAGATGAATAATGCCCCCACAAAGATGTCCAACTCTGAATCTCAGAAAACCTGTGAATATCCTACTGTACGTGGTAAAGCAACTTTGAAGGTGGAATCAAGTTAATCATATGAAGATGGGGGGAGATGCATCATATGAAGATGGGGAGTATTAAATTGAGTATGCTCAATTTAATTAGGGTCCTTGTCAAAGGGAGGGGCGGGTGATCTTGTTCAGAGCCTGAAAGAGATGATGTAAAGAAGAAAGCAAAGGTCAGAGGGGAAGAAGATGTTATGTTGCTTGCTTTGAAGATGGAGGAAAGGGCCTTAAGCCAAGGAATGCAGGCAGCTTCCAGAACCTGGGAATGATAAGGAAATTAATTCTTCACAAGGAATGCAGGCCACTAAGCCCTTTTTGACATCTATAAGTTAGTTAAACTCATGTTGTTTTAAGCCAATGAGTTGTGATGATTTTTATATCAGCAATAGAAAACTAAAACATGTTTTAATACATTTGTCCAAATTCAACAAAATTGCTTGGGGCACGTGGGTGGCTCAGTTGGTTAAGTGTCCAGCTCTTGATTTCGATTTAGGTCATGATCTCATGGTTCATGCGTTAGAGCCCCATGTCGGTCTCCATGCTGACAGTGTGGAGGATGCTTGGGATCCTCTCTCTCTGCCTCTACCTCATTCACGCTGTCTCTCCCTCTTTCTCAAAATAAATAAATAAACTTAAAAGACTGCTGAATAAGGTTTACTTAGATTACTCAATTTTGTACAAAAGCAATTAGACAGTATACAAAAAATGTATGTTTTCAAATAATTGCAAATCAACATATTGCAATTGCAATAGGGAAATTCTCAACGAAGTATATAAAAGAACTGTATAGAATAAAATCAAATTGAATCTAACCTAAACAAAATGCACACCTAAGCAAAACATATAAAGCCTAAATGGGCCAAAAACCTGTATGAAAAAAAGGAACACTATAAGTGGAAAAAATGTTATCTTTTATTAACAATAAACTTTTTTTGAGATAAAACTTACATAAAATGCACTCTTTAGATTGGTCAGTTTTAGCAAATGTATACACCTGTGTGACTATCAACATTACCAAAGTTGTGTTCAATATTTCCATCCATCCAAAAATAACTCCCTCGTGCCCTTTCCAGTCAATACTTTTCTACTTATGGCCCCAGTCAACATTTGATATGTTTTCTTACACTATTTTTTAGGCTTCTCATTTCTAGAGTTTCATATAAATGAAAATATATAGTGTTTACTCTTTAATAACTACCTTTGCTTCCTCAGAATAATGGTTTTGATATTCATCCATATGCTTTGGAGTGTCAGGATATCACTCATTTTTATTGCTGTACTATTCTGTTGCACAGATATACTAAAATTTGTTTATCCATTCACCTATGCTTTTGGATTTTTTTTTTAGTTTATGGTAATTTAAAATAAATATTCTGTGGACATTAATGTCCAAGTCTTTGTGTGATTGCTTTTTTATTTATCTTGTTTAAATATATAAAATAGATTTGCTAGATTGTATAAGTGATATTGTATTTTTTTTAACTGAAGTATAATTGATATGCCATATTCTATTAATGTCAGGTGTACATCATAGTAACTGGATATTTTTTTACATTACAAAATGACCCCATGGTGAATCTAGTTACCTTCTGTCACCATATAGTTATTACAATATTATTGACTGTGTTCTCTCTGCTGTACATTACATCCCCATGGCTTATTTACTTTATAACAGAATTTTTTGCCTCTTAATCCCCTTCATCTATTTTGCTCAGGCCCTGCTCTGGTAATCAACAGTTTTTTGTTGTTTTTTTTTTTTTTTTCCTGTATCTATGAGTATGTTTCTGTTTTGTTTTGTTTGTTCATTCATTTTGCTTTTTATACTGTACATACAAATGAAATCATACAGTATTTGTTTTTCTCTGCCTGATTTATTTCACTTAGCGATACACTTTGAGACTATCCATGTTGTCACAAATGGCAAGATTTTGTTCTTTTTATGGCTGAGTAATATTCCATTGAATATATACACATCTTCTTTACACATTCATCTACAATGGACACTTGGATTGCTTCCATACCTTGGTTTTGTAAATAATGCTGCATTGAACACAGGGGTACATTTATCTCCCCAAATTGGTATTTTTGTTCTCTTTAGGCAAACACCCAGAAGTGGAATTGCTAAAGCATATGGTAGTTCTATTTTTAACTTTTTCAGGAAACTCCCTACTGTTTTCCATAGTAACTGCATCAACTTACATTCCAACTAACAGTGTATAAGGGTTCTCTTTTGTCTACATCCTCACCAACACTTGTCATTTTTTGTCTTTTTGATAATAGCCAATCTAACAGGTGTAAGAAGATACTTGCAAATCATACATTTGGTTAGGGATTAATATCCAAAATATATAAAGTACTTATACAACTTCTATCAAAAAATAAGCAACCTGATTAAAAAGCAGTCAGAGGACTTGAATAAACATTTTTCTGAAGAAGACATGCAAATAGCCAACAGACAACAGAACAGATCAACACCACTAATCATCAGGGAAAAGCCAGTCAAAACTGCAATGATATCACCTCATATGAGTGCTATT
This sequence comes from Leopardus geoffroyi, assembly GCF_018350155.1. Classification (NCBI taxonomy): domain Eukaryota; kingdom Metazoa; phylum Chordata; class Mammalia; order Carnivora; family Felidae; genus Leopardus; species Leopardus geoffroyi. The sequence goes on along the minus strand of NC_059336.1, from coordinate 96,656,432 downwards.
TCATTTTACAATAGAGTGTGAAAATATTTTACAAAGTGATTGTGCCTTCATTAATAGTATTTGGAAATGTAAATCTTTCATTTTAGCCATTCTTGTGAATTGTAGCAATAACACATTACAGACTAATTTCCATTCCTGGAATAAACAACGTTTAGTTATGGTGTATTATTATCTCTTATGTTGCTGGTTTATATTTCCTAACTTGATTATTTTTTTGAGAAATAAAAATGGCTTTATTGTTGTATATGTACAAAATAGAATTTCATAGATGGGCAAAATATAGAATTGTGGCTAGGGGCGCCTGGGTGGCTCAGTCGGTTGAGCATCCGACTTCGGCTCAGGTCATGGTCTCGTGGTTTGTGAGTTCCAGCCCCATGTCGGGCTCTGTGCTGACAGCTCAGAGCCTGGAGCTTGCTTCAGATTCTGTGTCTCTCCATCTCTCGGCCCCTCCCCTGCTCATACTCTGTCGCCCTGTCTCTCAATAATAAATAAACATTAAAAAAATTTAAAAAAAAAAGAAAGAATTGTGGCTACATGGGGCACCTGCCTGTCTCAGTCAGTGGAGAAAATTATGGCTATGTATGTCAACAGGAAAAAATTTTTTTAATTATGTAGAATAAGACAAATTAAAATACTGGTATAAATGGAAGAGCTAGTAACCAGGAAACTGATACATATTTCCTAACTTTACAAAAATTATTTAAAATATATTGTCATGAAGTTTTGTTGGTTTGTTATCTTATGTGTCTACCTGATTTTTCTTGTATTTTCTTTGATTTTGGATTCAGAGAAATGCTTACCTCATAAAATGAATGGAATTTATCTTTGTCCTCCAGTTTCTGAAAAATTTAGTATAAAATTATTTTTTTAATTAATTTTTTAAACACTGGTAGAATTCACCCCTGAAATTGACTCATTCTGAATTTTACTTTGGGTGCTTAAAAAAATAAAATTTCAAATACAATTGTTTTAATGCATATAAGGCATTGCCTATTTTCTATTATCTATTTTTTCTTCATAATATCTATTTATTTTTTAGAAGCTTTGATGTTATATTTTTTTCAGAAATTCTCCATTTTATATATGTTTATTAAATTTTTCAATATTAAGTTTTAATATTCCTTTATTATCATTGTAGTATTTATAAGACTGGTATTGATGTCTCCTTTCTTTTCTAGTATTGGTGATTTGTGTCTTCTCTTTTTTTTTTTTTTTTCTTCGTCAGCTTGGCTAGGGTTTATAAATTGTACTGATATTTTTGAAGAACTAATTCTTGAACCACTGATTCCCTTTAATGCTTCTGTTTTAACTGATTTCTGTTTTTATCTTTATAACCTCCTTAAATATAGTTCCTTCAGTTTTAATTTCATTTCATCTTTCTAGTTTCTTAAGGTACAAATATAAATCACTGTTTGTATTCCTTACATTTTTCCTAATAAAAGCTTTAAAGCTATAAATTTCCCTCTAATCACTACTTTACCTTTATTGCATTAAATAATTATATTTTTCTTTGTTTTAGTTAAATATACTTTTAACTTTATTTGGAATATTCCCAAGCCTAAAATTTCTTAATGAATTTCCTACCTGATCTTGATTTTTTTGAAGGGGGATTTTCTATAAATATCAATTAGGTTGGGGCGCCTGGGTGGCGCAGTCAGTTAAGCATCCGACTTCAGCCAGGTCACGATCTCACGGTCCGTGAGTTCGAGCCCCGCGTCGGGCTCTGGGCTGATGGCTCAGAGCCTGGAGCCTGTTTCCGATTCTGTGTCTCCCTCTCTCTCTCTGCCCCTCCCCCGTTCATGCTCTGTCTCTCTCTGTCCCAAAAATAAATAAACGTTGAAAAAAAAAAAATTAAAAAAAAATTAAAAAAATAAAAAATAAAAAATAAATATCAATTAGGTTGAGTTGGTGGATATTATTTTTCAAGTATACTTTCCCTAATTAATTTTTGTTGTAATTAAATTAATAAGGAAATTTTTTAATAATTGTAAATATAAATTAACCATCCCTTAAATTACCTTATTAATTTAAATTTGTGTAATTGTAATGCCAATTACTTAGAAGTAAATATTGAAATGTCCAAATATAATTGGTAATTTGCTTCTTTCCAATTTCTTTTTGGTCAGCACTTATTCCGTGTGTTTGGAAATCTCTATTGGGTGCATATACATTTGGACTATATATTTTTCAAAAATTGAATGTTCTATTATTTAATTTGTTTCTCCCTGGTAATATTTATTCTCCTGAAGTCTCCTTTATAATATTAAGATATTGACTTAAGCTTTCTTATGATTAGGCATTTTATAGTAGACCTTTTTGCAATCTTTTACTTCAAATGAGTGGTAGGCTGAATAATGGTCCTGAGAAGGTGACTCTGTCCTATTATCTAGAACCTATGAATATGATACCTTACTTTGTGATGGTGCAGATTTAATTAGTTAAGGATCCTGAATTTCAGAGATAATTCTGGATTATTCACATCAGTCAAATGTAATTGAAAGGCTTCTCATAAGAGGGACACAGGGAGCCAATTTCAGAAAAAGAGTTGAAGATGGAAACACATATTGGAGTACTGTGCTTTGTATAAAGAAGGAGCAATGAACAAGAAAATCAGTTAGACTCTAGAAGCTGGAAAAGCTAAGGGTAGAGAAAGACTTCTTAAATAAAAACTCAAAATAAAATTTGTAAAGAAAAATAAATGGAAGAGTCTGATGGTATTACCATTAAGTCTTTTTATGCAATAGTTTGGTGTTGTTAAAATTGAACACTCATTCAATGAAGTTAACATGTTAAAAACAATTCTAGAGAATATCTGTACATTTCTAAATCTGACAAGGATTTAGATGGAAATACTGTCTGAAAATATAAAGATTTCCTACATATTAAAAAAAGTCAAGACTATCAGTGAAAAAGAAAATCAACAGAGATTGAAAACTGCAGATAGAGAAAAAAAACAAAAGGTTAAAGACAGTTATGGTTGGGGTGCCTAGATGGCTCAGTCAGTTAAGCGTCCAACTCTTGATTTTGGCTTAGGTCACAATCTCACAGTCTGAGATCACCCAATGTGGGGCTCCAAGCTGGTGGGGAGTCTTTTTAGGATTCTCTCTCTCCCTCTTCCTCTGCCCCTTGCCTAATCATGCTCTTGTGAACTCTCTCTCTCTCTCTCTCTGTCTATCTCACAGGAAAAAAATGAATAAAGACAGTGATGGTTAATTTTATGTATCAACTCCACTGACCCTGGGGTGTCTAGATTTTCTGGGTGTGTCTGTGGGGATATTTCTCAAGGAGATAAGCATTTGAATTGGTGGATTCTGTAAAGTAGACTGCCTTCCCCAATGTGGGTGCGTATTATCCAATCCCTTGAGGGCCTGAATAGAACAAAAGGTGAAGGAAGGAGAAATTCAACAGTTTTTGCTTCCCCTTGCCTGCTTGAATTGAGATATCTCATCTTTTTTTGGCCTTCAGACTAGGATAAACACCAATGGCTCCCTTGGTTCTTGAGACTTTAGACTTGGGACTGAATTATACTGCTGGATTTCCTGGGCCTCCAGCTTGCAGAAGGCTTGTGGACCATGTGGGACTTCTCAGTCTTCATCATCATGTGAGCCAATTTTTCACAATAAATATAAATCCAACAAATTACTGATTCTTTTTCTCTGGAGAACCCTGATGAATACAAAAAGCATATGAAAAGAGAGCATAATTAATTAGCAGGGATATTAAACTTAAAATGGAAAAAATTATTATGTCTATTAAGCTTTATTTTTAGAAACTCAGTATTGTCAACAGGTGATGTAGACTATAGGGAAACTTATGCAGTTAAGGATTATATATTGGCATTGCCATTCTAGAGAGCAGTCTGGTAATAATTAGTCGAATTACGTATTCTATGTCTCCATATGTATTCCAAAGAATTTCTCACAAGGGTCCATAAGTATATATGTACAACAATATGTATACAGTTTGGTTTTTCTGTGAGGATAAGGGATTTTGAATGCATGTACGTTGGACACACATCATGAAATCTTAGTCAATGATCAGAATACTGGAGAGTATGCATGCATTGGAAAATAGATAGATCTCACAAGTATAAGCTGGTGTGTTAAAGTAAGACACAGAATAAGATGCAAAACTTATTTAAATTAAAATATATTCAGACTATATATATGCAGAGAGAGAGAGAGATACAGAAAGATACAAAAATAAAGATATACTAAATGCTTAGAATAGTTGCTATATGGAAGCTGGGAATGTGAATCATTCCCCATTTCCTTTTATTTATATATGACTGTGTGACATACTTCCAGCCAGTGGTGAAAGGTATTGGGAAAGCTTCTTAAAAGGAACCATAGTAAACTTCTTTGTATTGTCTGTTGTTCCACATTCTCCTTCTCACTCTTTGGAGATGAAGCACCTGGAATCTTAGAGTGATTTTTAAAAAAATTTTGTTCATGAGAGAATGATAAAAAGAATTGCAGAGGCATTTGATATCTTTGTGATTTGATATCTTTGCTTGTTAATTGCAGCAAACATAGTCCTTTCTGAAACTACAAAAATCTAAGGCAGATTGAGATACTCCTTTTAAAGACTACCCCAGGATCAGCATATAGAAAGAATTGGGATTACTGAGCTCTGCTCTTTCCTTACACTGAAATTAAAGTTCAGCAGTGGGAATATTATGAGTTTTAAAGACATAAAGTATGAGTTCAAATCTCATTCTTCTCAATTGCTGTCGGTGTAACCCCAAGAAAATAACATAAACCACTTCTGCTTCAGTGTCTTCATCAATAACTTTTTTAAACATTTATTTATTTTTGAGACAGAGAGAGAAAGAGCATGAATGGGGTAGGGTCAGAGAGAGGGAGACACAGAATCTGAAACAGGCTCCGGGCTCTGAGCTGTCAGCACAGAGCCCGACGAGGGGCTCGAACTCACAGACTGTGAGATCACGACCCGAGCTGAAGTTGGACACAACCGACTGAGCCACCCAGGCGCCCCAGTGTCTTCATTAATAATATAAGAAAAATATTACATCCTTACAGTTTTGAGATTTAATAGAGATAATGCACTTAAGATGATTGGCATTTATTCATTAAAATTTACTTTTCTGTTTAACAAATACCTTTCATTGTTATCAAGGGAATAATTCAAAAAGAGCAAGAAAATTGCCTCTGCACCAGAAAAGGGGCCTCGGGTTAGTTATCTAAGGTAGGATTCAGGCTGACAGTGATGCAATGACCCTTTTCCAATCATGCTGTAGAAGTTAAACCACCATATGTCATCACAGATGGCATATTGGCAGGAGGGAGCTGTGATATTTCAGATGACAAAATAGAGTCAAAAGCACTTTAAAAGGTTAACAAGAGGGTCTAAAATTCTTGAAATGAAATCTAACAGGATTATATATAAAACATTTCAATTTAGATGTTAAAAGCAACTACATAGGATTGAAAAAGGAGGGATTCATTTGAAAAGTTTTGATACAAGACCCACATTTGTATTGACCATAATGTCAGTTGAAACCAATAAAATGATGCATTTGAAGGTAGTGAGTGTAAGGTGGGTAATGAAAGGTGGCTACATGTCTGTTTCTCTTTGCTCTCAGGATCTTATAAAATGACAATAAAAGTAAACACATAAAAACAAATGAGACAAGGGTGCCTGGGTGGTTCAGTAGGTTAAGCATCCGACTTTGGCTCAGGTCGTGATTTCGTGGTCCGTAAGTTCGAGCCCTGCGTTGGTCTCTGTGCTGACAGCTCAGAGCCTGGAGTCTGATTTGGATTCTGTGTCTCCCTTCCCCCACCCATCCTCCACTCATGCTCTGTCTCGCTCTGTCTCTCAAAAATAAATAAATGTTAAATTAAAAAAAATGAGACAGGAGATAGACTGTCAATTAATGAAAATGTTCTGCCCACACATGAATAGAGTCAATCCAGAAAGCTAGAGACTGGTACTCATAGGTGACAACTGCAGTGGATAGGAGAGCTTCTCTGGATAACCGACAGAAGCACAAGAATGTAGCACAAAGGGAGGAAGTGAGAATGGTAGTTGAAACAGGAGCTTGGTTGAAATGTCGAATATTGAATTGCTCTAATCCCTACATTCTTATCTCACTGCTACCATTACTTTACCCATTCTCCAAGTGGAATAAAAGAGAACCACAACATTTTCACACCAGACATTATCAAATACCAGCTAGTACTTCAAGAAAGAAAATAATTTCCTAAAGAGGAATTAGGACTGCTAAAGTGGACTTTGGACTCCTAGTGAAATGTACATCCATGCCATAATTCCACCCAGTCTACAGATGAAGTCTCTGTTTTGACTTTGAAATAAATGTTTCCAGCATAAACCTGACACAAATTCCAAGAAAATTCAATAAAATTTCCCACTCATGGGAGTGTCAAGAGAAAAAAAGCATAATTCCATGGACAGAATAGTACAGGTACAAATAAGCAGTTATCCTTAAAAAAAGAAAAAAAAAAACCAACAGCAACAAAAAAGTAAAATCAATGCCATTTCAGAAGTTTGTTTATATCACTGTGGTCAAAAAATCTAATTATGTTTTACTGTGACATATAGAAAATATTTATGCTAGTAATTATTATAATAAATGGAAAATATATGAACCCAATACCCATATTTAAAGAAAAACTATGCAAAGCATAGTTCTGTTTCAGGTAATGGCTAGCTTATATCAGACATATCCTCTTACAAATAAAAGTTATATGTCTGAACAAAATGTTAAAGTCAACCATGTGAAGGCACTGGATAGTTGCCAAAACCGGGCAGAAACTGCAAGGAAGTTGATGACTGAATGAAGGGCAGTGACTAGGAGCTGTGTTTTGTGACTTTTATCCAGAAGGAACTCACCACCCAATTGGTTTGTTTGAAGGTGACATGAAGTCATGTGGAAATTTGCTGCCTACGTGCTCATGAACTGAAGAACAGAGTTGGAGCTTCCAGAAGAGATGAAAAGTAAAGAAGATCTCAGAAAGGAAGAAATTGAAGAAGTGTGAATGCCAAAATCTTTGTATAAACTTCACTAAAAAACTTTGGCTGACTTCTGAACTATAGACACATGGAGAAGTTTCCAGAACTTCTTGAGGAATGCAAAATCTAAAAGGCTCAAACTACTGAACAACTGCTACATGGTATAAGGGAGAAATATATTTCGGTTAATTCCAGCCAAGTTCTCTGTTTAGTAGAACAAAACTCAACAATCTTCAAAATGTCTACATTTCATCAATTCACAATGTCATGTATATAATAAAAAAAAATTAGACATGAATAAAAACAAAAACATTGACCTATGTTCAAAAGACAAGGGAATCAATTGAAACTGACACATAAATGACATGGATGTTCGAATTAGTAGACAATGACTATAATGTTGCTTTCATAAATATGTTCAAGGACTTACAGAAAATTTGTGTAATAATATAATAAATAGGATATTTCTGCAAGAAAAGAGGCAAATATATTTAAATTAAAAGGAATTCTGGAATTAAAATTAATAAAATATGATAATAAAGTTTTACTGGATGATTAACTACAGATTAAAGTAAAAAAAAAAAGGCCAGTTAAATTGAACATAGACCAATACAATTATCAAAATAATAGAGAAATAAGTATTTTTTAATTAAAATATTCTCAATGAGCCATGTGATTATATAAACCATTTATGTTGAAATGAAGCCAGAGAAAGAAAAAAAAAAAAGAAAAAAATATTTGAAGAAATAATGTCCCCAAACTTCCCAAATTTATTGACTGACATAGATGTTTACATCCAAGAAGGACAACAAACCCCAATCGTTATAAATACAAAATAAATAACTTCTAGGGAGACCGAGTCAAATTTTCAAAATCTAAAAATAAAATATCATTAAAGCATCCAAAAGGAAGTAATATATCATATATAGGGGAACCATAATAAGAAAGGCAGCTGCATTTTTTTTACAGAAACAATGTAGAAGATGAAAATAAAACAAATCTTTATAGATTGGGGAAAACAAGAAAAATCTGTTAACTCAAAATTCCAAATCCAGAAAAACTATCCTTCATATGAAGGCAAAATAAAGGCTTCTGTACATAAACAAAGTATGATAAATATGCAGCGAGTGGAACTGCACTGCAAATAACAGTAAATAGGTTATTTAAGATAAAGAGAAATGAAACCAGATGGAACTGTGGATATAGGAAGAAATGAGGAGCACTCAAAATGGCATATACAATGCTGTGTTTTGTGCTTTGTAATATATGTGCATGTATTATACATGAAAACGATACCACAACATATGGGGATTGTATCTGTCTGTGGTAAGGTTCTTTGATTTTATGTCATAGACTAAGGTGCAGTTTTTTAATCTCTAGAGAAATAACAAAATATGTAAGGATGCATAGATACGGAGTCAATAGAAGAAATATACTAAAATAGTAAAAACAAAATAAAACACTAAATTAACCCTAATAAAGATAAAAAAGAAGGATTAGGTGGGGGGGGGGGTAACTGGATAAATATAAAACAAATCATAAAATAATAGACGTCAATGCAACAATTTATGTCAATTTTTTAAACTTTTAAGAGTATAATGGCTTACTATAAAAGGCAGAATTAGAATGGATAAAAAAGCTAGAGAAGTCTATGCTATCTGCAGGATCATACTTTGGATTTACAAACTGACAGGATTAAAGCAAAGTAATGGAAAATGAAATGTATCCTGTAACATATAAAACTGTGTGATTATAAAAACACAGGAAAATATTGGGTATCAAAATAAGGAATATTACCACAAATGAATATATCAGGAAGTTATAAATCCCTAGTAAATTCTCCTAATATCACAACTTTTAAAAGAACAATAACAAAAACAACAACAATAACACAACTTCAAGAACTAAAGGGGATTAGAGATAATTCCAAAATCATAGTTGGAGATTGTAACAAACACTTTGCTGGGATTAATAAACAGATTTAAAAAAAAGCAGCTAGGATATAGAAGAACTAAACACTACCAATCACCCTGACCCAGTTGACTTTTACAAAATACTGCACCAACAATTCCAGAATATACATTATTTTCAAGGGCACCTAGAATATTAACTAAGACAATGTAGGTCAGAATAAATCTCAATAATGTCAAAGATGGAAATATTACAAAGAATATTCTCTGAAAATAGTAGTTTTAAATTAATTATAATAACTGTTTTAAAAGGTATTTATTTGGAAAGTTAAATGCAATAGAAAATGGTATTTCAAAAAGCAATCACTTGGGTCATTATGAAATATTTTGAATCAAGTGATAATAAAATTATGACACATTTATTAGTGGATTACAAATAAAGAAGTGATTATATGGAAATTTATAGATATAAATGCTAATAGAAAAGAAAAACTATTTTACCATAAGAAAACAAAAAGAAGCTGACTATTTAAATGTAACATAATTTGAACAAAACAATAAAAATAAGAGCAAAGAGGGGCATCTGGGTGGTTCAGTTGGTTGAACATCCAACATCGGCTCAGGTCATGATCTCACTCACAGTTTGTGAGTTTGAGCCCTACATCAGGCTTGCTGCTGTCAGCACAGAGCCTGCTTCAGATCTTCTGTTCACCTCTCTTTCTGTCTCTCCCTGGCTCACACTCTCACACTCAAAAATAAATGAAACATTGGGGCGCCTGGGTGACGCAGTCGGTTAAGTGTCCGACTTCAGCCAGGTCACGATCTCGCGGTCCGGGAGTTCGAGCCCCGTGTCAGGCTCTGGGCTGATGGCTCAGAGCCTGGAGCCTGTTTCCGATTCTGTGTCTCCCTCTCTCTCTGCCCCTCCCCCATTCATGCTCTGTCTCTCTCTGTCCCAAAAATAAATAAACGTTGAAAAAAAAAATTAAAAAAAAATAAATGAAACATTAAAAACTTTTTCAAATATTAAAAAAATAAGAACAAAGAGAAAACAGAACACAAATCTAAAAATAGTTTATTTTTTGAAAATATATACTAGCAAAACATATTGAGAGAGACAGAGAAACAGAGATAAATTATTAATTCCAGAAATGAAAAATATGTATCAATATTGATCATCTTACAGATCAAAAAAAAAAAAAAGGGGGGGGGCTATAGAAAAGATGATCACAACTCTATACCAAAGTGTGATAATTCCTTAAAAATACAGTATGATTTAACACACCTGATGTAAGAATAGTCTTAAAAAAATTTTTTTAACGTTTATTTATTTTTGAGACAGGGAGAGACAGAGCATGAACAGGGAAGGGTCAGAGAGAGGGAGACACAGAATCTGAAACAGGCTCCAGGCTCTGAGCTGTCAGCACAAAGCCCGAGGCGGAACTCGAACTCAGGGACGGCGAGATCACGACCTGAGCCGAAGTCAGCCGCTTAACCGACTGAGCCACCCAGGTGCCCCAAGAATAGTCTTATATCAGTTAAAGAAATTACTTTTTTTTGTTGTTTTATTTATTTTTGAGAGAGAGCGTGAGTGGGGGAGGTGCAGAGAGAGAGAGGGGACAGAGGATCCAAAGCGGGCTATGTGTGACAGCTGAGGGCCCAGTGCAGTGCTTGAACTTAGGAACTGTGAGATCATGACCTGAGCTGAAGTGGGAAACTCAACTGACTGAGATACCCAGGCACTCCAAATAAATTACATTTTTTTATCAGAAACATTATTACACAGAAAACTGCAGCTTATATGGCTTCACTGTTGAGTTCTCTTGTTCATGGAAGAAAAAATATCACCTATTTTTCAGAAAATAGAAGAGAAATCTCCATTCATTTTATGAAGCTAGCAAATCCTGATACTAAAGCCAAATCTACACAAGTAAAAAAAAAAAAAATAAATAAATATATCATGACAGTAGATTTAAAACTTCTGAAAGAAAGAATACCAAAATCCATCCAGCAGTACATACAATATAAAATAACTAACCCCTAAGTGGGATTTGTTCCATGTACGCAAGATTCATTTAAAATCTTTTAAATAACTTAGAATCATTTGTGAATTGAATACAAAGGAGAAAAAGTATAGGATCATATCAATATATGCAGAAAATAATTTGGTAAAGTTCTACTTCCATCTATTTAAACATGTCAGCAAACTGAATTAAAGGAAACTTCTGAATAGGATAAAAGATAGCCACAAAACACCTGCAGCTACAACACTGACAGTCATTTTTAAAAGTGAAACATTAAATGCTTCCCCTAAATTCAGTAACAAGGCTCTAATGTCCATCCTCACCATTTCTATATAGCCTTGATTGATTATATTAGCAATAAGGTAAGAAATATAAATAAAATTCGTGCAGTTTTGAAAAGGAAAATGTGACACTATTTCCACTCTCAGAAGATATGATTGCTTGTAAAGAAATCTTTAAGACATTAACAAACATTAAGAACCAAGAAACTAATTTACCGAGAATGCAGAATACATGGTCAAAAATAAAATCAATTTTTTTATATAGTAGCAACAAATATTGGCAAATAACATAAAAACTAAACTACCTTTTAAAGTAAAAAGTTAAAAAAAAAGTCATTGGATATGAATAAAATTAAAACATGCAAAACTTTTACACTAAAAACTACAAAACTTGAGACAAATTTAAAAAAACAAATGGACAGATATATCATGTTCAAAATATGAATGTCTCAATATCATTAGGAAGTCACTTCTCCATTAATTGGTCTACAGATCCCATGCCTTCCAAATCATAATCCCAGTGAGCTACTCATAGAATCTGACAAGCTGATTGTAAATGTATATGGAAATGCAAAATATCTAGAAGAAATAATAATATCGTGTGTGTATGTGTGTGTGGATACACACACCCAACAAAGAAAGAATGGCAAAAATATTGCATAAAATTTTAACATAAAATTTTATTTTTAACGCATAAAATTTATTCAATTTTTGTTTTCACATTTAGGTTTTTTTTTTGAGACACAGAGTGAGACAGAGCATGAGCTGGGGAGGGGCAGACAGAGAGGGGAGACACAGAATCTGAAGCAGGCTCCAGGCTCTGAGCTGTCAGCACAGAGCTAACATGGGACTAGAACTCATGGACTGTGAGATCATGACCTGAGTTGAAGTCTGACGCTTAACTGACTAAACCACTCATGCGCCCCACATGCATAAAATTTATTTTAATTGCATAAAATATTAACAATTGTGGAATCTAGGTAAAGGTTATTTTCTGTGTTATTCTTGCCATTTTTCTCTGAGTTTAAAATTGTAACAAAATAAAAATTACTAAAAGAAAAATAAATTCTGAGTCAAACTCCTTTCTCACACATAGTCTCCAGACTTTTTAAACATTCCCTTGATTTTCCTTATGCCAATTTTATAATATGTGTGTACCTTAAACAATAAAACCAATAAGTTATTTAGTTTTGATTGTTTCTAAAACTTAACAAAAGTGGTTTCATATTACGCTTTTGTCAACTAACATGTTTCTGTTAATGTTGACTTTCCACCTTATTCTCCTTATATTTAAATGGGAAAAAAATCAGATTTATTTTCCCCTGTTAATTGACATTTGGGTTCTCCATTCTTTGATTAATTATAAACAACACTGCTATATAACCTTTTTAAAGCATTTCATACTGCACTTTACAATAATTCTATATATAATACTTCAGAAGAATGTGGATCGTAGAGTATGTATGTTTTCAGGATTACAAAATAATGCAATGCTAATTCCTAAAGTTGTGTTTCCTTTAGACTCCATTTAATAGAGGTAACAAAGATTCAATTGTGAATTAGTGGGAAATGGCAGGATATTCAGTAAAATTTTCTAAGTAACTGGTTTTCCATTTGAAAGTGGATAAAGTTGCATCCTTCTCTTTCCTAGTGCCTGAAAGTAACTGTCAAGTGGATTGAATACAATGAGTCTCAACTTTAAATTTTCAGAAGGTATTTCAGAGGCACCTGGGTGGCTCAGTCAGTTAAGCATCCAACTTTGGCTCAGGTCATGAGCTCAGGGTTTCTGGGTTTGAGCCCCCACATCTGGCTCTGTGCTGACAGCTCAGAGCCTGGAGCCTGCTTCAAAATGTGTGTCTCCCTCTCTCTCTGCCCCTCCCCTTCTTGTGCTCTGCCTCTCTAGCTCTCAAGAATAAATAAACATTAGGAAAAAAAAATTGAAATAAATAAATAAATAAATAATTTTTTCAGAAGGTAGTTTAGGTACATCAGGTACTTGATATAATGTAATGCAAACATTAGGTAGGTTTTTATAATCTTGGAAGATAAATGAATTTGTTAATAAGATAAAAAAAAACACTAAATTTAAGACAGTATTAATAGGTCCATCTAGTTTTAAATTGCAAATTTCTGTTCATCAAAATAAAATATAAAACTGCAAAGACAGAGAAATTAATCCATTACACAAGAGAAAATAATTAATATCAAGAATATATAAAGATTATCTGCAGATCAGTGGCTTAAATAAGGCACAGGTTTATTTCTTACCACCTAACATTTAGGGATAAATAGGAAGTTGAGGGCCAGTAGAGAGTTTTGTGACATTCATCATTCAAGCACTCTTGTCTTTCGTTGATGCTGTTGTTGCAGTCTTATTACCTTGCATGTTTTCTCACACTGAATCCTCAGTCCTGGCTGGTTCACCAGCATACATGGTAAGTAGGAAACAGCAAAAGAGAAAAGTAAGCAATTCTCTTTCAGGGAAATATAGAGGTTGCACACATCATTTACATTTAAAATTCTTTGAGAAGAACTAAACCATGCGGCCACTTTCTGTTATTCCATACAGCATCTATCTCCTTTTCTAAATTTATATGATAAATCTTTATTTAAGATAGAAAGGAAAAATGGATACTGGTGGAAAATTACCAGTGTTTGTCATGGTGTTGGGCTTTGTGGTATCGTTATGTTACTCCTGTTTAATGTAATATATAGCCTTTTCAACAGAGACATGGGTTATATGATCAAGATCATTTTAATTAAATGTTGTACTTGCTTTATAATAATGTACAAAATCAATAATTATAAATCAACAGTGCAAGCTTGGGAAGACTACATTTTCCAATTATTCATTTCAGGATTTTCTATATGCCTACTATATCAAGTTTATTCCTTTTATTTTTCATATAGATTTTACTAATGTCTAGTATTTTTGATTGATAATCAAGACATCTTCTCTCATGATGATAATAGCTTTGTCATTTTGTCTATTAATTTGTACCTTTCTGAATGATTAATATTTTTATCAGGAACTTACAAGTTAAAAATTGTAATATCTTACTGATGACTAGGATTTGAATGACTTAATTTGTCATTATAGAATAACAACTTTCATCCTAATCCTTCTCATATTAAAGTCTAATATGACTAAAACTACTATATCTACACTAGTTTCATCCTGATTGTATTTTCCTGGAAAATCTTTTTTTTTCTATTATTATTTTTATCATTTCCATTATTAGTTTTTATATCTTTCACATGTAAAAGCTTAGCTGATTTTTATATGATATTTGAAAAGCTCTTTCCCTTAAGTGAGAGATTAAGTGCACTTAATGCCTTGAAAATAATGATGATTTGATGTCATGCATTTTTTCTCCATTGATTTTTTTCTTTCTGTAATATCATCTTTTGTTTTTTCTAGTACTAATTTTACCTCTATGTCCATTATTTTAATGGGTACTCTAAATTTTTACCATATGTCTGCAACAAAATCTAAAGTTAATCAATATTTAACTCTTCTTACAATTAATATATGGATATCAGAAGAATGTTTTTATTAACTTCCTCCTGAATTGTTTGCTCTTGTCAAACAAGTCTTATTTTTTAAAATTTATTATAATTATTATTTACCACAAAAATGAGGTTAGATTTATGTCAACATTTACTAGCTAATTTGCTAATATTTCTCACTGCAACTTATTCCTTCTTATTTTACCCTTTATTGGGAATAATTTTCCTTTTCCTTGAAATATATACATTAGAAATTCCTACAATAAATAAATGAAACACATCACCATTTGTCATGAAATATAGTTTTATTTGACAAATTTTTTTTTTAATCTTTTGAGAGAGAGTGACAGAGTACAAACAGGGGAGGGGCAGAGGAAGAGGGGGAGAATCTAAACCAGGCTCTGAAGCAGGCTCCACGCCCAGTGCCAAGCCCAACATAGGGCTCAGTCTCACCGTGAGATCATGACCTGGGCTGAAATCAAGAATCAGACACCTAACAGACTGAGTCACCCAGGTGCCCCGACACAGAATCTTAAATTGAAGTTTTGCTCATATCTTTGATGATACTGTTTTACTTTTTTCTAACTTTCATTGTTGCTGATGTGAAATCTGCTGTCACCACAAATATTAATCCTTGGTGATCCATCATTAGTCTTTTAAAGAATCTCTTTGTTTTTGGTGTTTTATAGTTTTGATTACATTGTGTCTTTTTGCGGCTTGTGGCTTACAGTGCATTTATCTTGTTTTATAGATATTTTTTCTGACTATGGATTTATATCATTCATTTCTTCTAAAAATATTTATTCATAAACTCTTAATTAACTCTCTTCATTCTAATTCCCAATATATTCTCTGAATCTCTGACTGTATGTGGATACATGTGTGATGAGCAGACTTCCAAGATGGTACCCATCTCCTGGTTTTTAAGCCCTGTTTCATACCCCTAATTTAGTACGGGCTGATTCTAACAGCTTGCTTCTAACCAGCAGACTACAGTAAAGGTGGTGGGACATCACTTCTGTGATGCAGTTTCAAATGATTCGGAATTTCATCCTGTTCGCTGTCTCTGCTGTTTTCTCAGTTGCACATTTTGATGAAGTGAGCTGCCTTATTGGAGAGGTTTAATGGAAAGAAATTAAAAGAGGCCTCTGACCAATGGCCAGTGAGGAACTGAGGCCCTCAGTTTAACAACCTATAGTCCTGCCAACAATTACAAGGGAAATAACTCACAAATTTGAAAACTGTTTAAAAAAAGGAACATATCATTTACCTTGTATTACCAACTGTACTTCATGGTAACTAAATAATAGATCAAGAAACTTTTTAAATTACAGATGTGCATTATCCAGTAAGTAAATAAGGTATGTAAACATTTTAATAATACCCTCTTTAGCTTTTAACAATGTAATGGAGTTAAGCAGTAGTCATCAATGGCAGCAACTATTACTGCAGTAATTAGGCATCATTCCAACTAATTGAAAAGACTCACAATGGCCTACCATGGTATACCTAATTAATGCTTTTGTAAAGACAAGGAATTCAATATACCAGGAGAAAGAAAGTCCAGACACACTTTCAGGTGCAGGCTTCAATGTCGTTTTTCAGGTGTACCAGATTCACTTCTTTAGATTACGAACTGTCAAGATATATGTGAGATATCTTGGTCTCAGGGAAGCTAAGTCACGTATTTAGTGAGGAATCTTCTATACCTTATTGGTCACAGAGCCAAAATCAAACTGTATAACCAGACAAATTAGTCATGATCATCAGTCTCTACCCTTAACAATTATCATTGTGGGTAAACTGGCACAGAGTCCTTCCAGGTGAGTGCTGGGACATTAAATAGTTCAACTGTTTAGCTAGCTAGGGCATTTCCTTCTTGATCAATAGTCATTAGTATGGCTCCAGACATCCCTGGAGATAAATATAGAGTAAAGCTACTGCAAAGGGCCATATAAGCCAATTGCAATATAAAGAATCTATCTGGATCCTGAGTCAAACAAGCTGTAAATATACTAAACATTTGAGGTATTTTGAACACTGGTTGGATATGTATTGGTATTGAGGATTGTTATTATTTTGTTGTTGTGCTACTAATCTGCCTGATATTTTCAAGTGTCCTTATAAAATAGTTACAGATAAAATTATAACATTTAGGATTTAAAAAATAATAATCCAGTAGCAATCTCAGAGCATATGGCATGTTTGCAGGACTAGGGAGACCATATAATTTATCATATAACCCAGTGAAAGTGAAAGGAGGGGCTTTTAGGAATTTTTCTGGGACAGCATGAATAAATCTAGTATGTCTCTGGCCAAACAGAAGGTATAATGGTTCCACGCACTATATGGCATCCACCCATCCATGTGGATGAACTTATATAGAACACCTTGTAAATAAATGAATAAATTCATATTGATTTGGTTTGGATTTAATTAGAATATTTATTACAGGGACAATTTAAGATAAAGTGGAAAAAATTCTGATAACTGCTACACAGAAACCAAACAATTGAGAGAGAAAAAAATGAAATATTATTTTATATCGATTATTTGATACCCAATATATTCACTTGTGCTTAAAAATAAAAATGAACTCCACGACTACCAAATTAAGTATCATTTCATTTTCTTGCAAATTTTGTGGAGTTTCTTCTGGAGATTTCTTTTTTTTTTTTAATTTTTTTTTAACGTTTATTTATTTTTGAGACAGAGAGAGACAGAGTATGAACGGGGGAGGGTCAGAGAGAGGGAGACACAGAATCTGAAACAGGCTCCAGGCTCTGAGCGGTCAGCACAGAGCCGGACGCGGGGCTCGAACTCACAGACCGGGAGATCATGACCTGAGCCCAAGTCGGCCGCTTAACCGACTGAGCCACCCAGGAGCCCCTGGAGATTTCTTTATAAAACAAATAATATTGTTCAGCAGATACACTCCAGCAGAGAATATACCGGAGGCTAATAGTTCAACTCTTTAGAGAGAAGTATGGTTAGTTATGATAAGAAGTTCACGATAGGTGGAGATGCTGTGGGTAAAAATCCATCCATTACTGTTATATAAGTTATTATATTGAATTTTGTTTAAAAGTCACACTGAAATTCTATATCAATATCCTTATATTGAATAAAAATCCTTAAATTTACCAATTTAAAAAATTTAATAAAAATAACTGACATAAACTAACATGTTTAGGCTACTTTAGACTTTACAAAGTACGTTCATGTGCTGCTGAGTATTCCTGATTATTATTCAGATGAATTTTTAAATTTAACTTTTTTTAATAAGTGAAAACATTTAGAGCAAATACATATAAATATTATGATGACTTTATCATAATACCTATTACATTTTTTAGGGGATGGTTTGTCGTTTTTTTTTTTTTTTTTTAACAGTGAAGTTTACTTATTTTCTCTCAGCTTTTGAAGTTGCAAATCAGATGACAGAGTCTTCCTTTGAAAAATAATACCTGATGCAGGCTATCTGGCCAATTATATTTTTCCATCCCACAAGATAAGGTCATTGATGTAGAAAGGTTTATTTAATCTATGAAGGATAAATCACAGTGGTTTTTTTTCAGGGATGACTTTGGACTCTGGGAGAGTAACATTCTTCTGTTGATTTGGATGTGAGCTGAGGAACATGCAAATCATCTTGGTTACCCTATGTAAAGAAATTATCTAAGGATGAAATCTAAAAAAGAAAGGCATTTATTAAATGGTAAATAAGATATTGTTAAATACTGTCAGTTTTACCACTGCAACCTGGTGGACTCCTTAAACTACCTATCAACTTCATTAATTATGTTAATAAACTGTGTTTAACTTGGTTTGGGTTTAATTTCTACAGTCTCTGAGACGTGCCTGATTTATTGGACCAGAAGTTCAGATCATCTGTGAGACAGACTTCTAGGGCACCTGCACATGAATGGAACTATTCTGATCTTGACTTTTTAGAGGTTTTCTCTATCGGTGCTGTCATCCGTTTGATGTAGTTGCCAGTAACATTTTCCACAGCAAAGACTGTTGATGTTGGTTGGTATATCAGGGCTCAAAATTATACTCACCCTCCACCCTCCAGATCTGTCTTTCCAAATCATTACCTATCATTCAAAGCCCATAATTATTCTTTCCTTCTCATCCATCTTTATCCCATGGTGACTTTTCCACTTTAATTTTATAGTGACAGACGGATTCTAAAATGTCCCCCCACCCACCATGATTCCCATGTCCTGGTGTTAATTCCTTTATATAATCCATAGTCCTTAACTACCTCTGTATCTTACTTCTAACTAATAGGATATATCAAAGGTGATGAGATATCACTCTTGTGATTGCATTACTTTATGTAAGATTCTGTTTCGCTAGCAGACTCATGTTACAGACTCCTTTCTTCCTAACTGAAGTAAGTGTTCATGTTGGAAAAGTCCACATGATATGGAATTTCAGCAGCATCTAAGAGCTGAGGACAGCCTCAAGCCAACAGCCAAAAGAAGCTGAGGCCTTCAGTAGTACAGTTGTAAGGAAATGAATCTTGTCAACAACCAAGTGAGCTTGCAGTGGATTCTTCCCAAATTGAGCTTCCAGTTGAGAATGTAGCCCAGCATTACTTTGGAACATTCTGAGAACCTAAGCAGAAGACATGCAGTCCTGACCTGCTGAAAGCATGTGATAAAAGTGCATTGTTTTAAGCTTGTAACTTTGTTGTAATGCTGTTACCTAGCAGTATATAAGGTACTCCCCATAAAAATGCCATTTCAACCACATTTTTAGTTAATAATATACTTAGAGACATTTGTTGATGCACTAAACTTTCTTATGCCAGCTTTAAATTCTTATCTATTTATCTCTCTTCTCCTAGAAAACAATGTGAACTTTCAAGAACAAGGATTATATGTTTTACTTATTAATTGGTAACAAACTCTAAAATGCTAGAGAGTTTTACATTATAATGAGGTTTTGCATGTTTCTGCCATGACTCATTGTTTCATGTATAATAGCAGATCTTTTTGGCTACTAAAGAAATGAAACAGGTTGATCATAAAAGAAAATCCTACTTTTTTTTTTTTTTTTGATTCTTAGTTTAAAAGTAAAATTGCAGATGTTTCATGGGAAACTTTGTAATGCAAAGTTACAACTTGGTTATACAATGCATGTGGTAGCAGAATTCTAAAATGAAACTCAATGACCCACTGCTTGTATAATTCTTCCCAGGGAGTGTGGGGAGTGATACATAAATAGAAAGGGATATCACATCTGTGATTAGGTTATTTTATTTGGCAAAACTGGCTTTTTAAAAGGGAGATTATCCTAGATGGATTGGCTTAATCAAATGATCCCCGTAATAGGCAGAATTCTAAAGTGACCGCAGCCTGGCAGGAGGGCATTAGACGGATGGGGATCTCAGAGGAGGGTGGAAACAGACTGAAACTCAGCTTTGACCACTTCCCAGCGTGCAAACCAAATCTCGCGGGGACTCACAGCACCTGCGGCAAGGGAACAGAGTCGGTGAGCTGCCCTTGGAAGTCCTGCCTGCAGAAGTCCCATGCACCCCACCACACCCGGACAGGGCATGGGGATTCTGGCTGGGTCAGGCGGAATTGGGTGGTGTGAGGCGCGGAGCAGCAGCAAGCCGAGAGCAGGAGCGCCGAGGCACTGGGCGGTCCATCAGGTGGTGGCTGGCTGAACTGGACTGGCCCTAGCCTTTTGGGGGAGCAGTCGTGCTTGCACGGCCATTGAGGCTCTCAGGGGCTGTGAGCGAACCTCAACTGACGGCCAGAAAGGAAATGGAGACCAGCTTACAAGCAGCAGGGAGCTAAATTCTGCCGACTACCCCAGTGATCCTAGATTGTTCCTCAGAGCATTCAGGTGAGAACCAACCCAACTAACAAGTTATTTCAGCTTTGGAGGTTGTGATCCCACAACCCAGCTGTGCCGTGCCCAGACTTCTGCCCTACCGAACTGTGAAGTAGTGAATGAGTGTTGTTTTAAGTTACTAATTTTGTGGCGATTTGTTACACAACAGTGCAGGAGGGGAAATTGAAGAGATGCATCTTTCCATACACATAAGTACGAGTACTGCCTTCAATCAGTGGAGGATAAAACAGAGGACAAGGGGGAGAGAGAGAGATGGAATGTGAAAGTGCACGCTAAAGAAAAAAAAAGCAACATTGGTTTGATAATGGAAAGTCACTGAGATAAAATTTGATGAAAATGAGGGAAAAGGTCAATCAGAAAGAAACACTGATGCACATCCATTATGATGAGAGAAAAAAGATTATTACTCTGAATGCACAGTCGTACATACAGATGGAAATTTATGCAGATTGAAGTGAAAATGGTAACAATATGGCTAAAATTGTCTGGAATTCTAATTTAATTTTTAAATCATGACTTTCCTCCATTCCCACAAAGACTAAGTTTATCATTGTTTTCCAGAGGACTCTTACCCATCTAGTAGAGATAGATATACGTTCTCCTTCACATCAAAGCCAACCCTTACTATATTTTAACTTGGGAATATACCAAAAATTTTGCACATTAAAGTGTTAATGACCCATGACTGGTAAATGCATTCAATTCAATGGAGAGATTTTACATTTGCTAGAGCACTATGCCTTAGATTTCAAGTTATTAATCATGTCTTTTTAATCCTCCTAACAGTCTCTTTGGTAAGAATTTTTGTACTATGTGGTTTAAAAGAAAATATTCTATGGATATCTCATTTCCATGCATTGTTCGCAGAGACATTGGCAACTTTTGCTCTAGGGTATCTTTTCAGGAGTGCTTATATAGTGAGCAGCTTTGGAAGATAGAGATAGTATCTCCTTCCAGCAGAGAGGGTGAGAACTTTTGCTACAGAAAATTATATATATATATATATAATGTCTCCTTCTGTGGAAAAATCTGTGAAAGTTTGCCTAAAGCCAAATATAAAAGATCAGTGCCCTCTAATCTCAGGATTCTTCAGCTCTGAGGCAAAGCCACTGCACTTGAAACTTCTGCCTCATGAACTTAGGAGCAGAAGGTATCATGGTAAACGTGAAACCCATGTTGGATGGTGTGCTGAGTGTAATAAAGCCTCCTTTTCTCTGTCTCACAAGGCTCATGTCTTTTGCCAGCATCCATGAAAATGTGGAAGGCTAATTAGTTAGCAGCAAACAGGGTAAATTTTCAACCATTTATAATCAGTGACAGAATTATTGACCTGCTTAAAGCTGAAATTACACAAGGTGAGAAACTTTGAGATAGAACAGAGCAAACATTTAGAAAACAAAAGCACATAATTTAAGCTGAGAAAGAAGACCAGTAATTTACCAACCACCAGGACTAAAATGCCATATTATGTAACAGTGAGACAATTAATCTGGTTGGGGAACTAAAACCGAAGAAGCGCAACATAATAAAAAAATGTAATTACAATTACAAATTTGCGTAAGTGTATCAATTTTTCTCAGGGCCTTTGCTGAATCCCACCTTATTTTCTGACAAGCTTAGTTTTTTTTTTTTTTTTTTTTTTTGGTTTGTTTTTTGTTTTAATAGTGTCTCATTAATCACAGAAGGTAGTGGAAAATGTTATAGTCCCATTGAGTGAGAAAATTAGCTCAAGTCTATGGATTGCTTTAAGCGCTTAAACCAAAAACTGTCATTCAAATAGATAGGGGTTAGTCTGTAATTTGTTTGTTTTTAATAGATGGGAGAGAATTAATAAAAACAAAACTGATAACTCCATAGCTCCACTTAAGTATCTGAAAGCAATTAGATCAGTTTTGTAAATGAGAAAGCAAAAGGGAAAATGCACCTTAGAAAAATAGTATGTTGAAATGGCAAGTTGAAACAACTCAGCAATTCAACTGATTAAATATCCAGGAAGGCAAAATATACTTCAAACTGGAAGTCCTGCAGTCCTAAACTTTCTAAATTACTGTTCTAAATTTTTTCCTCAGACTGTATGTATACACCATTAACATATCTTATAAAGCCCTATAGCAAGGTCTTAAGTATTGTTTTGCCATTTCTGACAATGTAATTTCTCTTCCCCTGTTATACTCTCTTCAAGTCTGCATACCCTTTAAGTTCCATCTAAACTAGGGAAATCTGGGATAGTTTGGCAGTCCCAGCCAATGATGTGCTTGAACTGGCTTGTAGGAGCTCATAAAAGCTGATTGTGCAACTCTTCCCAGCATTGTTTTATAATTTCATGTTGGTAGCTTTAAAATGGCCATAGTGGGAGTATGTATGCTATGTATATTGGCAGATGTTACCAATAGGAGCTTTTTAAAGTTCCCACCACAAAGAACTGATTGTTAAATATTGTGTCTAGCATATTATTGACTCTATCCTATAACAATCTTTACTTTTAGACTAAGGGTTGCAAACTCTTCTGCCTTTAGGTGTAAGGCACATAAATGAGTGAAATACTTTAGGTGTAGTTAAAACTAACACTACCAAGTTTATGGATTAGGAAACATGATTCATGATGGTGGTGGAATTTATGTTCATATAAAAAGACTTGCTGTGACTAGAATTCAGATAATTATTGCCCCATGGAAATGCTGGCCATGTATAGCCACAGCTTTGGTTATATGTTTCTTCATTCTTAAATTTATAACATTATGTTTTGATGTAGCATCAAACATAAAGAAAGTGCAAAAGTAGTTCAAGGAACCCCATTACTTTTTAACCAAATTTATCAATTGTTTTTATCTGCCTTTCTTTATAAACCTGTCATATTTGTTTGTGTATGTATCCTATGTAATTTCAGTATATTTTATGTTATATATATGTAAATATTTATTACAGATATCACTTTATCATATTAGTAGAATGACAATCGATTTTTTTTCTGAATCATTTAAAAGTAAGTTGGAAACACTTGCTCCCTTTACCCCTAAAATGTTCACTGTTATTTCTTAAGAACAATATTGTTATATCATAGAAACAGAGAACAGCTATCAAAATGAAGAAATTTAACATTAATTCAATTTTATTATCAAATCCCAAATCCATATTCTAATTTCATCAATCATGTCCTTTATACTTTATAAAGTATATCCTTTATAGTTATTTTGTTGTTCTTTTTTTTTTTTTTTTTTTTTTAAGACTGGGGTCCAATTCAATGTCAGGCACAACATTTAGTTACATTAATCTAGAAATTAATTTATTAATCCAGGAATATTTATTAGCATTTCTTGTCATCTTCTGGGCTTTGGTTATCTTTAAGAATGCATGCTTTTTGTTTTCAAGAGTGAATCTCAGCTTGTGTTTTTGTTTTTTTTTTTTTTTTTTTTTTGACAATTTATGGCATGAAGATTAACATTACTGAGTGATATTGTATATACTTAATCAAGACACTAAATTTATCATTTATTGATGCTTGTGTTGCCTTATATCATTAGTTAGGCCTTTCAATACAATACATATGTACTTTTAGTGGGAAAAAAAATCCAGTATTTTACTATTAGAAATTTTAGTTATAATTTTTTTTTCTCTTGTTAAATCATATCAGGGGCTTGAAATTGATTGGTATATTTACACCATGGACTTTGGAAATACTACAATATAAGTCTTTATCCTCAACAAACTGACAGTTTGCAACTGATTCCATCCATTAGTTTTTTGAGTTTTTAAAATTATTTTTCCTTGGGCCGCCTGGGTGGCTCAGTCAGTTAAGCCTTCGACTTCAGCTGAGGTCATGATCTCACAGTTTCAGAGTTCCAGCCCTGAGTCGCGCTCTGTGCTGACAGCTCAGAACCTGGAGCCTGTTTAGGATTCTGTGTCTCCCTGTCTGTCTCTGCCCCATGCCCATTCATGCTCTGTCTCTCTCTCTTAAAAATGAACATTATTTTTTTTTTTAATTTTAAAGATTAAAAAAATATTTTCCTTAACATTTTTTAGGGAAATTTTTAACATTTTATCAAACTTTTTTTTTTGGTCCAATTCTTACTCTTTTTTTCTTGTTGGAAGTAATAACATGTATGATAGACTATTTTGTATTTCCCCTGGTTCACTGAGATTCTGTTCATTTTCCTCCAATTTTTTTTTGGTGTTTTTCTTCTTATTGTTATTTCTATACTTGTGTTAAACATATCCAGTAATTTTTAATTTTAGATATTTACTTTTTACTTCCAGAATTTCTATTTCAATTTCCTTTGTAGTTTCCATTTCTCTACTCAAACTCATCTGTTCATTTTTTTTTTAATTTTTTTTTTCAATGTTTATTTATTTTTGGGACAGAGAGAGACAGAGCATGAACGGGGGAGGGGCAGAGAGAGAGGGAGACACAGAATCGGAAACAGGCTCCAGGCTTTGAGCCATCAGCCCAGAGCCCGATGTGGGGCTCGAACTCCCGGACCGCGAGATCGTGACCTGGCTGAAGTCGGACGCTTAACCGACTGCGCCACCCAGGCGCCCCATCATCTGTTCATTTTTTAATAGCATATTTCTTCTGAGTTCTTGATAATTTGTATAATAGCTGTGTTAATGTTATTCTATGGTAATTCTAACATCCTTTTATCTTAGGGTCAGTTTCTATGGACTGCTTATTTTCCTGCTAATGAGTTACATTTTTCTAGTTTCATTGTCTATCTAGTAAATTTTCATTCATAGAGGGCATTGTTTCTTATAGCCTGTTATAATTATTTATGGTAAGACAACAAGTTTAGTACTTCACATTTTCATGGCTAAATAAACTATATTCAGATAGAGGTCACATATCAGAGCTTACCAGGTACGGCTCATTGGCACATTTTATTTAGCTGCACAAGGTTGTTGGGTGTGGTGTTTTATTTTTAAAACTTGGCTGTCAGCAGTTAACTCCCAAAAGAATTTACTTAAAAATCCAAATATCTAGATTCTAGGACTGCCTCATTTAAACATGAAAATGTAAAGTACAGAGTAATACTGACACCTCATCACAGATTTTGAAATCGTCTTTTATATAGCACAAAGAAAAAAACCCATTACTAATTACTTTCAGATGGTTCTTGAATTTATTTATGATACTCAAATATCAAATATTATGCTGGTAAGGCAAGTACTTAATATTTTCTCATGACAATGATGATAGATATTTTTTGTTCAATTGTCTATTTGTTTCTTTTTTTGATTTTTTTAGTTTATTTATTTATTTTGAGAGAGAGAGAGAGAAATACAAGTTGGGGAGGAGCAAAGAGGGAGAGAGAGAGAGAGAGAGAGAGAGAGAATCCCAAGCAGGCTGTACCCTGTCAGTGCAGAGCTGGATGTGGGGCTCAAACTCACAAACCGTGAGATCATGACCTGAGCTGAAGTCAGACTCTTAACCAGCTGAGCCACCCAGGTGCCCCTCAATTGTCTATTACGATTTGGCAGTTCTTAAAATATATTGGGATTAGAACATTCTTTAAATTTTGGAGTTTTTCTAACACTATATTTGCAGCTCATTCTGCTATTGTAATATGGAACAGACAATAAATATTGTTTTGGTGCTCTTCAATTTACAATCTTATAAACGTACCTTTCCCCACATACCCATAAGAAAACACTCAAATGCTCTTGTATTATTCTGATAATTCAGCACTAAGGGCAGGGAAAGATTTCTACAAAAATTATATGAGGAATTACCTCAATTACTTGCTTGTGCCAAGCTTCGCAAGGGTCCGTGTTGGGATTTTAGCTCTCCTTCCTGGTTTCCATCCAGTTAGCACATTGTTAAACCAGAGGAAATCTGCCATTGTGGAAATACAGACAGAGTAAAGGTTCAGAAAAGCCCTAGAACCTTTGTTACAGCAGGGCTTGGTTTAGAAATGGCCATATTATAAATTAAAACAAAGCAATGAACTTAAGTTTTAATGATCTATATGCCATTTGTTGGCTAAATTAATTCAAGCACATCAAATATCTTCCCTGAATATTATTTTCCTATTGATAAACTATATGTAATGATACATTCTCTGTTACTCTCGCAGGCTTACCATGAAAATGTCACATAAAAATATTTAAATACTATGAAAAGTAAAACATGAATACAAATAAAAGATGTGTATTTGTTGCTCAGAGGATGAGAAAGAAGGCAGCTGCCTGAGAAGTGTGCTTTCAAGACTGCCAAAAATATCCTCCTTTATATACATGTCAGATGTATTAAATATTTAATCACTTTTCCTGCAAATAAAGTTATATGATTTCGTAGAGAAATTAGATTAGGTGTATATATATGTAAAACTCACCTAGGAATGAGATTTAGTGACTGATGTTGACACTTAAATATAAATGATAGCAAAAACTCTCCTGTGAGTTACTTTTGTTAGTGGAAAAGTAAAAACAAATCAGTAGAGTGAGCTGAATTGCATGTGGTTTGCCTCTATATTTAGGTTTTTAACTGACTGATTGGTTTGGCCATATGGTCAAGCAGAAGGGCAATGGAAAAGAGGCCTATCAAAGGGATGCTCATATGGGCCACAGCCCTATGAAAACTACTTTGAAAATTTAAGGATTGCATTAAAATAGCACGCCAAAGTAGGACATGCCCATGAAGAATCCCTTCCAGGACTGGAAGATGATTAGAACTGGCAAGTAGATAATCCTGATGTGCTCACTTTAGGTGGACACTTGGGTTCATGAAATTAGGGCTCATTAAGAGGATGCAGCAATGCAGAGATTGGTTGAAATTAGCTATATTCCTCTTGCACCTTCTGAGGCACAAAATGCCAATAAGATCTGTTCTGTCAATCAACTAGAGAGACAGAGACTACAGATAGCTATGGGACAGATGATGCTGAGGGAAGGGGAAGATCCCACACATAGATGGCTAGTTGAACGCATGCTAGTAGCCCTGGGAGACTATAACGGGGAACTGACAGGAATAAACACTCAGGATGAGGCTTTACTTACCCAGGGGTAGATGTTTAGTATGTTATAAAAGAAATGGAACAAAAGATAGCTTACCACTTTGGACAATTGAATGAGATTTTCTCAGAGCAAGGAACACCCTTTTATCTTTAATGAGAGGAGAGAACTAGAATGAACAATTAAAACATTCCTTGTCTAAAACTGGGAAAGACAAAAGTGTGAAAGGCCTGGTTTACATACATTTACAAGGGTATGCTTGCATTCTCAGCAGATAATTTCCTCCACTCTTCTGGGAGAGCTGGGGATGAGGAGGTAGGGTAGGAGGCTGGTATGACAATAATGTTTTTCTTTTGTTCCCCAGATCACCTCAACCTTCCTTTTTCCTGTGTGATGCAGTGGTCCCAGGACCCACGCTATACCTGTGTGTGCCACAGCATGGATAATTCCTAAGCAAGAAACTGTAAATATATCTCTAAATTTTTATATTAGAATTCATAAGGACCAGATAGAATGAGTTTTACCCTCATTCCATCTGGCAAAATGGAAGTATGCAGTGAATGCAGTCATGTTATCTAACGATCAGTATAGCCCACTATGAAAATCTAAATAATGCTGCCTTATATATGAACCTATCCTATAGTCATGGATTGAGGGAAAGGGACTTGCTAGAGTAGTAGTGCTCCTGACAATCTGAACCAGCATAGTAGCTGACCCTAATGTACCTTCCAAACTTAGAAACTTTTGGATACAGTTGAAGAGAAAGAGGAAATGTAGCTGAGGGTAAAGGCATAAATAAATGGGTTATGCAATTAGAGCAATACAAATTGCAACTGATGCCTCAAAATGCGTTCAGGGTGAGATAGGTTTGTTAGCTCAATTATATATACTAGATTTCTGCAAGGATGAAACCATATGTTCCTGAGACCACTTATGCTTTCGGGACCTGCCAAAATAAAATAGAAGCCTACAAACTTGAGTGGCATCACTCTAGGAGATATTTTAGTGTTATAATATAATGCTGGATTAGACTAATTGCCAATGACTGAGTGGGATTCTAGTATGTGCATATCTTTGACTCATTTTTCAAGTGATGTCTACTGCTGCAGTGGTATTGGCCTACCACTGGCATTGTTGGTAAAGTTACAATACTGATATTGATGGTCATTGCATAGGGAAATTGAGTAAACCCTCCTGATAATGCAATACTGATGGAAAATGGCCTACAGAAGAACAGGATTTAGCTAATAATTTTCATACTAAATACTTCTGTAAAAGTTAATCTTAAGGTATAAATAGTGGGAGATCAGGAAACAAAACTATGAAAATGTGTGTAGAAGCTTTATAGTACTGATTTGTTGTTTCTTTAAATCTGTTCCTACCCCACACTGGTTCATCCAAATGTTAGGCATATTCATCATACTATAGCTGTGTCTGTTATATTCATTATATACTAAATGCTGATGCCCAAATATAATTGTTTTGCTATAAAACAGACTTGGTCTAAGTCCAGAGGGTAGCTTAACTTTGGGGTGTCTGGGTGGCTCAGTCAGTTAAGTGCCCAACTCTTGGTTTCAGCTCAGGTCGTGGTCTTGAGGCTGTGAGATCGAACCCCATGCCGGGCTGCATGCTTAGCATGGAGCCTGTTTGGGATTCTCTATCTCCCTCTTCTCGTGGCCTTCTCCTTCACTCATGTTCTCTCTCTCAAAATAAATAAATAAACATTAAAAAAAAAGAATTTAATCTTGCACAAAGAGGTCTAGCCTTTATTCTCATCTGAGAGGTAATCTTCATTTGCCTTGGGTTCTTGGTCTAGCCCGATAGGAACAATATGAGATTGAGTGGGAGCAGGCTATGCCAGAAAGATAAAAAATGTGATGTAGGGTGAAGGTTTTGGATCAACCTAGAGTCAGTCAACCTGGAGACTGAGATCAATTATATGAAAATCAGTCAATTATGTCTATACAGTGGAGCCCATAAAAACTCTCAATACTAAGATACCTAGGCTCAGGTAAGCTTCCCAGATTGGTGATACTCCATGCATATTGTCATACATAAATGATGGAAGAGGACAGTAGAAATTCTGCATTTGGACCCTTACTATGCGCTTCTTCTTTTGGCTGATTTTAATCTGTGTCTTTTTCCTGTGATCAGTCATAACTACAAATGTAATAGTCTTCAGTGAATTCTGTGAGTCATTCTAGCAAATTATCAAACCTGAGGTAGTTTGGTCCAGTTCTTCCGCCTAACCCAAAACTTGCAGTTGGTATCCAAACTGAATGTGGTTTTTGATCTGCAGTTTGCCTAACCTCATCTGAATGTGCCATCAAAGAATAATTTAGAGTTGGTTGAGTCAAAAAGAAAAAGAACAATCTATGATCCCAGAAAGTATAAATATAGCCTGGCTACCAAGCATGGTAAAAAATCACATAAAAATTCGCTATAGTATGCCCACAAACGCATTGCCACTAATACTGAAAAGGATAGTAGGACAGATTAGCACAGATCTATGGAAATAATACACAGACATGATTTGACAGCAAACATAGAAGATAATGGCTATCAAACAGTGAGCCTTGATATTCTATGAAATAACAGTCAACACTATCAAATTCATGAAAAGTAATGGGCCATTCCCAAGTATCTATTTGAAAAATGAAATACATATAATAAAAATTAAGATAGATAAAGGTAATATACTCAAATATGAAATATTCTAAATCTTAAGAAACAATAAAAAGTTAAGGCATGTGTGTTACATTGAAGATGTGATCAATTTTACTGTCTTGACTAGGAAGTCGTTTGTGTCAATATACTATATAAAGACCTAAATTTATCTCCGCGAGTCTTAAAGTTTTCATTTTCTGGGATTCCTAAATGAAATGTAGGTAAATAGTAATGTAGATAAAAAGTATCGAATCAAAAGGAAAAGAAAACACAAAGAATTAGAGAGTTTTATAAAGTGTATTAAAAACTTACATGGTAAGTTCAGCCAAATTTTATATATTTAAGAAAAGTTAGGACAAATATAATACATTTGAATATTAAAGTTTTTACTGGAGAATGATATATAAAAGTATAATTTCAGGTTTCAAAGTGAGAGAAACAACATATACAAACTAAGGATATAACAATATTAACAATGTCTAGCTCACCCTTACCATGATTCAGACCACCAGCTCTCCTGATAAAGAACTGGAACTTACAACCTTAAAGTTCATCACATACTTAGAATGTAATTAACATTTTATTTGTTTTTTTTTTCCTTATACAGAGGTAAAGGCACATGTTTTAATTCACTTTTATTTTTGAAGACCCATTTCCCTGATCTTTCCTTTTTGAAGACCATTATTAAAAGGGAGATCACGTTACATATCATATTTTACATATAGGTTAGCTGAGATCTTTTGAAATATCACAGCAGATTTTTGCCCTTGACTCGTTTTTTTTTATGTTTATTTATTTGTTTTGAGAGACAGAGGAGTGTGTGCACATGAGTGGAGGAGGGGTAGAGAGAGAGAGAGAGAAAGAGAGGGAATATCCCAAGTAGGCTCCTTGTTGTCAGCATGAAGCCTGACACGGGGCTCAATCACACAAATCATGAGATCATTACCTGAGCCGAAATTAAGAGTTGGAAACTCAACTGACTGAGCCACCCAGGCACCCTGACCTTGACTATTAACTACAAAATTTTAAATACTCCTTTGCCTTTATTATTATTATTTTTAGTAAGCTCTGTGCCCAGTGTGAGGCTTGAATTCATAACCCTGAGATCAAGAGTTGCATCGGTGGAGCCAGCCAGGCCCCTTAATTACTAATTTTTAAATCTTATTTATTTTTTTCCTAAACCTACCAAACCTATATTCTTTTCCACTCTTTCAACAAATAATAATCTTTTCTATTAGATAATTTTGTACAAGGAGTTCTCCAGTTTTTCAGGTGTAATAGATTAGAACTAGAATTTTGAAACTCAATCTGTCAATTGAAATTATCCAATTAAAATAAAAAAGACACTGCTAGGTTTGATTCATTTTGACTTCAGGGAAATAGAGTTGAAGGAGGGAAAAAAATAAAGCTTGAAAATGAATTTGATTCTTGAAAGCACAATTTCCCAGGCAAATTGAGAGAATCTTGTTTGCAATCAAGGTCAGATCAAAGTCTAAACTTGATTTCATTCACATTGATTTGATTTGAACCTAAAAGTTCAGCTGAGTTCCACCTGGTACAGACTTTCAGATTAATGACATTTAGCTCAGTATACTGCATGGAATTGAATGTGGAAACTATCATGTATTCATTTAAATAATAGACTAAAATAGGAAAGATTCCATTGTACAGAATAAAATGCAATGACCGTATTGAGAGTCTTTCCATCGGTATTATTGCCAGGTCTTACACTAGCTTATAAAATATAAAATCCACATTATCTCTCCGAGTCACAGGATATACACACTTCCAGAGAGGAAGAGAGACATGGAGGGTGAAGGATAGGAAGGAGAAAAGAAAATATTTGAAGGAGATCAATGTTTATCAAATAGCTTTTAGAAGTGTATGACATTTTGGGGCACCTGGGTGACTCAATTGGTTAAGTGTCTGACTTCAGCTCAGGTCATGATCTCACAGTTTGTGGATTTGAGCCCCATGTCGGGCTGTATGTTGATGGCTCAGAGCCTACAGCCTGCTTCAGATTCTGTGTCTCCCTCTCTCTCCCACTCACACTCTGTCTTTCTCTCTCAAAAATAAATATTTAAAACAATGTAAGAAGTGTATGACATTTTTATAAACAGATGACCCCCACATTCAAAGATGAAAAACTCAAAGTGCCTTAGAGGCATCATTCTCTGATCCATGTTAGTGAGTCAGTAGCTCTCAACAGGGATCCAAGTGACATAAGTTATAAGGTGTTCTGATGTCTCCAAAGATGCAGAAACGGAAATATCCCTCCCAGATAGTGAAGGATGAACTCCTGAAGTAGGCTTTAGTTCAGATCTCAGGAGGCAGTTAACTAGTATTAAAAACTCATCTCCTCCCAAGGTAAATAGCAATGGTCTGCAATAGTTTGTATGTTGGGACTTTGTTTGTTGGTGAGGAATTAAAGACTAAAAAGGAACTACCCCAGAATAACTGGGTCATGGCAATGTTTTCTCTACTTGCCTGAAGATACAAATCACCTGGGAACTTTTGATGAAACACAGCATACATGCCCGTCCTCTAAAGGTTCTCAAAGGCAGGAGTTGGGATTGCCATTATTTATTCCAGGTGATGTTTATCGTCAGGGAATTTGGAAAACTAAGGAGTAAGGGATTCTATAAAGTTGGAAAACAGGCTCACAAACAACAAATGTTTTATGGCTGTTAAAATAGTGGACTCTGGAATCAGACTGGTTTTGAATCACAATGTGGCTCATTTACCAGTTATTTGAATTTGGGGCTAATTTAAAAAGATTATTTTACTTAAGGCTTAAAAATAATGCCTGGGATAGAGAAAAATCTCAATAAATGTTAATACCATATTTTGTGGAACCTAAACCAGGTACACAATTTTTTTAACTTACCACTAAAACTCTGCCTATTAAATTATGACCCAATGGTAAGATTGCATCAACTGTAAAACTCATCTCAATCTAAGAAATGTGAAGACATGAAAAAAGAACGGCGTTTCCTGGAAGATATAAATGCACAAGTAGAGAGGCCCAGAAAGTAATGTAAATGAGTAAAATAGCATGAATGAGAACATTAGGGTACAGAATTCCTATTGAGGCCCAATCTTTTTCCTGAAAGAACGACTGCAGTAAATTCTTCCGTAGAAAGAGAAGTTAATGAGGATAAGGAGAGGTGGGAGAGTTTCCTACAGAGAGTAGGAAACCGTGTGTTTAGATGATAAGTGCCTTCACAATATTTTCTGAAATACATACACACATACAAACATACACACATAATCACAAGTAAATAGTGTTTTAGAAATAGTAGATGTATTATTCCAGAGAGCAATTACAGGGTGAGAGTATTGTACAAGTGATACAATAAAAACTTACTAAGAAATTTTCACTACATTAGAATGTCATATATGTTGTCAAATCAATTCAGTGTAAGCAAAGGCATATAAAATAATTTATAACTTTCAGACCAAAAAAAAAAAGAAAAGAAAAAAAGAAAAGGGTAACAGAGAAATGTTGACACAAATAGCAGGACTTCCAGGGGTGTCTGGTGGCTCAGTCAGTTAAGTGGCTGACTTCAGCCCAGGTGATCTCGCGGCCCGTGAGTTTGAGCCCTGCATTGGGCTCTGCTGACGGCTCGGAGCCTGGAGCCTGCTTTGGATTCTGTGTCTCCCTCTCTCTCTCTGCTCCTCCCCTGCTTGTGCTCTATCTCTCTCTGTCTCTCAAAAATAAGTAAATGGTAAAAAAAAAAAAAAAAAAAAAAAAAAAGTAAATACCAGGATTTCCTTTTTTAATAGCTGAATAATATTCCATCACATTGTACACCTTAAATTTACACCATGTTATGCCAATTATATCTCAGTAAAGCTGAAAAAAAAAGAAATGCTGAAAAATATTTTTCAGTTTTACAAAATATATGAAATAATATGAAAAAAACCCACTTGGTTAATGTAAAACAAAGATCACTTAAAAATGTATTAGTAGCAACAGTACATTAATAATTAAATTTACTGAGCCCATAGTAAAGCTAAAACCGAATTTAAATTAAGTACAGTTTTGTTGTCTTAAAAGTGGTATACCAAAAATAAAAGTGACAGAACATCTGAAATAAGTGAATGAAAAGTTATGGTAAAAAATAGTAAGATAGCAATATATAATTTAATGCAGAAAGGACACGTCATGAAAATAAGAGGAATAAACCATCGTACAGATATAGAAATTTATAAACTTTTTTCATTTAACAACATAGTCTCTAAATATATATAAATACATGTTTATAAATTTCTAAATTTATGTAATTAACAAAGTAATAAAAATAAATTGACATATAATATTGGTTATATATTTTATACATTTTCCATATGTTTACAGATCAACTAGATAAAAATAAATAATTCTATATAAAACTTAGAAAATTACATTTATCATTTGATTAAATATAGACTCATTTTAGGAACACATGAATATTGTCAAATATTCACTAAATACTATGCTACAAACTATAACCCCCAGATTTTAAATAATATAATCTATATTCTCTGACCACAAATTGACTTAGAAACAATAATAAATTTTAGAAATGACAATTTGTTTTGAAAGACAAAAAAATATTAATCAAATGCTTGGAAACTCAAATTATAAATAACTCATAAGGATGATGCTAACTTCGTACTTAGATGAAAATGAATCATCTTAAATGTTTTATTATAAGACTAATGTACATACACATATATACATTATATATACATCATACGTGTATATAAAAATATATAACTCTAGATTATTGATATATTTAATCTATTAGAATTTCTTATCAATGAATATACCATATTTCTCTATTGATTTATGTGTTTTTTGATATCTTTTCACAACATTCTATAAATAATAATGAAGACTAACACCATTTCTATAGCAGAAATAACCTCAATTATTTTATAAGTATTGGGTAGTATAAAACACCTTTTTAAAATTTTATTTGATTTTTGTTTTTGATGTTTAGAAGTGCAAAGATTTTTATATAGTGATTTTTTTTGTTTACAAAATGCTAAAACGCCTCTTTAATTCTTACATTTATTATTATGCAGTATGTTACTCCTACTTTTTAACTTCACAAAATATAAATTAATTACTGGACTATTATGTAATTGGTATTTGCTAACATATCTACAAATTTAGCAATGCCTTTGCTCACATTTCTTTATGTATCCCAGAATTCTTTCATAATAGTGTTTGTCTTGTAACAGTATGTCTTCTGACGTTTCCTTAGTGAGGTTGTATTATTGTTGGTAAGGTCGTTCATTGTACTAGTTTATGAAAATAAAATATTTCACCTTTGTGTTTCAGTGGAAGTTTAGCTAAGTATGCAATTCTAGACTGACTGTTACTTTATCTCATCAATTTGAAGCTATCAATCCACAATCTTTCTGCTTCCTTTTTTGTTGTTGAGAAGGTTTTTCTTTTCTTCTCTTAATTATCCTTACTTGATCTGTAGTCTGGGTTTTACTAGACATGTTAGACTATTCTTTTTGCCTCTAATGAACTTTATCCTTTTGTTGAGGGGAGATTCTCTGTCTTATTAACTGTGAAGATTCATATCCTCTTTATTATGAATTCTAGATACTTTACTTTTTATTTTTCTCTCTTCCATCTCTTTGTTCCATCAGATGCCTTTGGATTAATTACTTTAAATTTATCTTCCATTAAACTTTTTTTTTCTTGTGTTGTATATAAAGCCTTTAAAAAATGTCTACTTGGGATGCCTAGATGGCACAGTCGGTTAGGTGTCTGACTCTTGATCTTGGCTCAGGTCATGAGCTCACTGTTTGGTTTGTGGGATCAAGTCAACACAGAGCCCACTTGGAATTCTCTCTCTCCCTGTCTCTCTGCCCCTCCCCAATTTGTGTGCATGTGCACACATGCTTTCTCTCTCTTTCCAAATAAATAAACTTAAAAAAAATCTACTTATCTGGTGTTTTCAGTGGTTGTGAATTCAACTTCTTTTTTTAAAATATTTTTTAATATTTATTTATTTTTGAGAGAAAAAGAGTGCAAGCGGGGAAGGGGCAGAGTGAGGGGAGACACAAAATTCGAAGCAGGCTCCAGGCTCTGAGCTGTCAGCACAGAGCTTGATGCCAGGCTTGAACTCATGAACTGTGACATCATGACCTGAGCCAAAGTCAGATTCTTAACCGAGTGAGCCACTCAGGTGCCCCTGTGGATTCTCTTTCTTAAAGTTCTGTTTCAAATCTTCTTATGTTGTTTATACTTTCTTCCTAATCATTCAGATTACTCATTAATATTTATTTTTTAAGCTTATTTATTTATTTTGAGAGAAAGAGAGAAAGCACCAGAGGGTAAGAGCAGAGAGAGAGGAGAGAGAGAATCCCAGGCGGGTTCCTCACTGTCAGCGTGGAGCCAAGTGCAGGGCTCAAACTCATGAACTATGAGATCATGACCTGAGCTAAGTCAGACACTCAACTGAGCCACCCAGGTGCCCCAGTTTATTTCTACCATTTTTTATTCTGCATCCTCAAGACCACCATCAAGTTTGATAATTTTCTAAGAATATGCACAGGGCTCAGCATATAGTTATATTTATGACTATGAATTATTACAGTGAAAGGATATAAATCAAAATCAGCAAAATCAGAACATTGCATGGGGTGAAGACTGGAGAAAACCAGGAGAATGCTCCAAGTGTCTTTTCACAGTTTAGTCACACAGGATATGCTTACTTTCTCTAGCAACATGTGACAATACAAGTGAAATATATAAAAAAACAAAGAAAAAAACATGTGTAGATGCCCAAATGTCCATCAGTAGATATTTTAAAAATTAACACAATGGAATTCTACAGAGCAATTAAAGCGAAAAAGCTACATTTATAACAAGTTTGAACTTTGAAACATTAGTCTTAGTAAGTTATAAAACACACAAGTGTTATAAGTTTTTAGTGAGATATATATATATATATATATATATATATATATATATATATATACACACACACATATCTATCTATCTACACATATACATACATATATATATACTAGAGAAGCTCATTAGAGACTCACTGTCTAAAATTAGATTAGGGGCTGGCCATGTAGGTTCTCTTTTTATCACACATACAAAATTCCCAGAGTCCAGGAGGAAAATAGGTGTTAAACCACATTATTTGCACAAACAATTTAAGCACAATGAGCTGTTTTTATTAGGGAGTGATGGAAAGGAACCCTTTGAAATCAAGGTTTCTAGTCAGCCAAGGATCTATCTTACATGCATGCCTTAGTTATGTTAACTCATTTCTGCACAATCTCCTATGAGATCATTTCAGTATCTGATTTCTTGTGGGTTTACTTTTGTTACTTACTGTTTCTGCTGGTACTTTTTCATGGTTGCTTGTTTTGTCCTATGTCTTATGGTTTGCAGTTTGTCTGATCTTAATCATGGAAGTCCTGGGGCTTCTAGGTTGAGGATGCTTTTCTTCAAAAGAATTTGGATGTATTTCTTCTAGGAATTTGAGGGTTCTACTAAATTTGGCATTTGTAGAATATACAGATGGTGTAAAACAGAAACATAAATTCAGATGAGAATTAAAATACAGTTAAAATGTCTAAAGACATACATTTTTTTTTCAGAGTCATTCTGGAGACAAATATTTCCCCTGTTTTCGTTATTTATTAGCCATTATGCTTTTTGGCCCATCCTCTTTAACATGGCTTCAAAGTTCTGGCTTTGTGGAAGAGAGACAAGTTCCTCACTTTGCAAAGCTCAAGGCCTTTAACTTTGCTTACATTCACTCTAAGACACAGTGCTCTGGAGTTTTGATAATAGTAGATGCTCCAGGGAAGACTAGTTTAATGATTCCAGTCACCAGTCTTATTTCCCTTCTTTATTAGTGTTTGGACCTTTTGAGGTTTCACATGTTTTCTGACCATTTATTCAAGTAGGATTTTTTTTTAATAAAAACTTTCTAGAAAATCTGATTCCCATACATTGTATAAAGCATTAATGTTGGATTTATTTTTCAATTCAATTGCTTCTTCTCTTTTTTATTTCATAAGATTCTGTCCTGTTTTCCATAACGTTCTCAAATTCCTTTGGATTTAAAATTTTTTTTCTTTGATAAAATTTATTTTCTTCTTAGTATTATGTTAATGCATTTGTTTTCACTGTTTCATATTTAGTAATAAATACACTTATAAATTTTATTTTGAATGGTCGTTGGCAACATATCAAATTTTGATGGTCAGTGTACTAGATATGACTTTTCCCATACTCTTTCCAATTTCTTCCTCTTTCCCTAAAAGAGAAAGACAGAGAGGGTGAGAAGGGAAGGAAGGAGAGAAAACTGGAAGAAGGAATGAAGAAAACCTCTATATCTGTCTTCAGAGAATCATCTCATACATCCTATACTCGGTGTATAATGGGGAAATATGGGGAGAATCCCTGACTATGTTAAATTCTCTACTATGTGTCTTATTTGCACCTTATATTACTAGTTCAGAATACTTCAGGATATTGTAATTTTACATTTTTGTTTGTGTTTATTTAAATAATATTTGTCGTCTATGAAATGGCAACTCATGAATTCTCAAAATTGCACTTCCATAGAAAGCGTTCAATAAATATTTTGAATGACTGCCTGATAAAGAAATGAAAGAATACATGAATGGTTTAGTTTTCCAGAAATCATTCTATTAGAGAAAGGTGGAAAAAGTATTTTATTTCAGAAATGTTAATGAAATGTTATTTTCCTCTGTATTTGTAGAACTTTTGTAATGACCTCAATTTAAAACTGTACCCAGTCATAAATATGTTTGCTCAGACCCAAGTCTAGTAGACCAGCTATACATAATTATAGAAGAGACTTGTTAAATGATGCACCAGAATAGACTTATGTTTGTTTTTGTTTTTGCTTTTTGTCTCAAAAACAAAAGGTAATGTGAAGAAAACTTAAATGGCAAAACAAAAATCGGAGAGCTAGAAATTTATATCTATTAATCATATACCTTGTAGTAAAGAGTGAGAGAAAGATCCTAAAAGCCCATATAATATATAACATGAGTTTCAAGTAACAGAACATACCAATTTTATATGCAGGTAACATGCATGGTGTCTATGCATGGATTCATGACAGGTGAAAGGAGGGCCCAGTAATAGGTAAAAAAGGAGTTTGATGGGCACGTTTTTATATCGAATGTAGGGGTTAATAATGAATACCATCTTTTAGGAGCTAATGTGCACGAAAGACAAAGAACTAAAAGTACATGAATATAAATGCTCTTAAAAAAATGTGATTGGGGCGCCTGGGTGGCTCAGTCAGTTAGCATCCAACTTTGGATCAGGTCATGATCTTGTGGTTTGTGAGTTTGAACCCCGCTGTTGGGCTCTGTGCTTACATCTCAAAGCCTGGAGTCTGCTTCGAATTCTGTGTCTCCCTCTCTCTCTGCCCCTCCCCTGCTCATGCTCTGTCTCTGTCTCTCAAAAATAAATAAACATTAAAAAATAAACAAAAATCTATAAGCAGTTGTCAGTTTTACAAAACTTGCAAATCTATACCATGAATAGAATTTTCTGTTATTGTCATATTAAACAACATGAAACCAAGGTATAGGTCATGAATTGTATAAGGGCATGAATCTTCCCTTTCCCCAGTGTTTAGTAAGGTTTTATGGTTAGAGTTAGTCTTTTATCCAGGTAAATACATGGTGTGAAGTTTCTTAGAGTGGTTTTAGAGCTTGTTAATGTTTGTTGACACATAGTAGTAAATGCAAATTATATGAAGTTGGGGGAAATCTGCTTCTTGTATATTCTTGAAAACACTACTAAATTATAAAGTACATCAGATTATAAATGCCTGGACTAGAGAAATACAGAAACTGTGTTCAAATTCTAACTCAAATTCTAGCCATTTATTAGATTTTTGACCTTGACAACTCATTCAACTTCACTAAGCTTCAGTTTCCCCATGTGGAAAACTCATTGTATAGCAATAAGAATGAATTTAAATTAAATATAAAATATTACTTTAACACTTTATTTCAGGTCTTTTTCAGTTATTTAGAAATATTCATTTTTTTGTTTAACATTTTACAAAGCACTTTCATAGGAGTCAGTTATTCCCATCTTAGAGATAAAGTTCAAGAGACCAATTGTTCAACATGATTTGTTTAATTATAACAATTTAAACAAGTAGTGGAGCCAACAATTTTCCTATGGATATTCTGACTCTAACTCCCATAGTTTATAAAGATAATTATTGGAGTTTTAGACTTTTCCACATTATACCATGGCAATAATTGAGTAAAAGATAAAGAGGGGTGTAATCCATCTGATGTTTATTAGACATTTTATTTTATTGTTTTCTTTCTCTTTCTGCCAACAAATATTCCATTTTTTTAAACTCAGTCCCTTTTTCTCAACTGTTCTCTAAAAGAGGATAGTCCTTTATGCTTTAGTCTCTTTTAGTACTGAAAATGGAACAAGTTTTGTTTTCCTCTGCTTTTTTTTTTGTCCCCACATTTTGCTGAATTTTAGACTCCTTTGATATGTTGAAAAATATTCAGATTATGGTTCCTCAAACTATAGTCACTACCTCACAACTTAGAGAGTGTTGTTTGTGTAATTTGTTTATTTAAAAAGTTCCCAAGTGAATGTGATGATCCATTAGTTTATAAAACACTGGTAATTTCAAACTTTCTATTTAAACTACATGTCTTAAAATGGAACTGCATGATCTCTAAGATTGTTTTCGAATAAAAAGTTTTGAAATCACAAAGTGTCAGAACTAAAGAGAAACTTGGGCTCTTTGTCTAGTGGTTTACACATATGTGTAACAGGGAAATAGTAGTCTGGGGCAGTGACGTAGGGTTCACCACTATGCGTGGTTTTGAAGCTAAGTTGCCAAGGCGCTAAATTACTTAATTGGGATAACTCTACTTTTATCTGTTTATATGTAAAAATTCTACAAAAGATATTGGTCAGGTTGTAACAGAACCAAAAAGTCTTCTGTGTCCTTTCTTCCTTTACCTTAGCCTTTTTCTTTTCTGAAAATTTTTTTTAATGTTTGTTTATTTTTGAGGGAGAGACAGTGTGAGCGGGGAAGGAGCAGAGAGAGGGAGACACAGAATCCGAAGCAGGCTCCAGGCACTAAGCCTGATGCAAGGCTCGGACTCCCAAACTGTGAGATCATGACATGAACCAAAGTCAGATGCTTAACTGACTGAGTCACCCAGGCACCCCTGCCTTTTCCTTTTCTAAAACACAATACCAAGAATAATTGAGAAGATAGTAGTCTACCTGAAATCTTTGAAAATGTCACATTGTTTATCTGTTTGTTTATACAAAAGTTCTGTCTCGTGCATGTCTTTTGAGATCTGATTCTTTCTTCTTTTGAAGCAATTTTAGGATTCTGGAAGTGAAAATGCAAAGGCAGATTTCTTCTCCCTAGGGAATTGAACAGAACACCATTGAAATATTGGCCAGAGGTCAAAAGCCAATTATCTATAAGAATTGGTTGTAGGCCTGAATTAAATGAATCTGAGGTCCCTCATAGCAAATAGTAACTGAGTCAGTCTCAAAGAGTTGGAGGTGTGGGTATAATGCTCAAGCAAATATCCTTCTTGAATTTTGCATTGCTATAAAGAGACTCATACAAATGTCCCTGTCACTTTATGCCTCTTATTTGCAACCAGTTTTTCATTTATCACTGCCTGGAAGTAAATTGAATGGTCTCCTATCATGCCATCACAGATCATTTCAGTTTTTTTTTTTTTTTTTAACATGAAGGTTGCCAGATGTTTGTAGACTAATTTTCAAGTATGCACAAATCCTAGTAAATTAATTGTTGGTGTGTTTTATTCTGTGGGATAATTCTTATTAATTAACTAGTGCAACTTGCAACAATGCATGTCTTATTAAATTATTAAAATACTTGCTTAGAGTTTGGTGGAGGGGCTACATTTATCCTATTCATTTTGTCACTGTGATAAGAAGCTTGCAAGTATTATTTAATCTTCATAAAAACTTAATAACAGAGTTATTATGACTGTTATATGCACATCGTCACCATCATTCCCATTTGCCAGGCAAGGATGGTGAAGCATACAGAAGTTGACTAGCCCATAGACCTATATCTGCTGATTTTTCAAAGACAGTATTTAAACACAGTACCCATTACCATTACATACCTAACCATAAACATACCTAGTGTTAGCTCATGACAGTCACCAATTTAAATTTTCACGCTGCATTTATTCTTTCAATAAATGAAGAATAAATAATGATCAGAGAGACTTATAATATAACCTCATAATTTTATCTAGCCATAAAAGCTATTAACAAGTTTAGTTAGAGACAGACACAGTGAAAAACAATTACTACAGTGGAGATAAAAATTTTAAAGTTCAGGTTCTTACCCATGATGTATGACAGGATGCACTCAGAAGAGAAGTAGTTTCTGTGATCTCTCGTGTTTGTGAGTCTGATATCCCCTGAATCTCAGTTTGCAGATTCAGAGACCTCAGAATGTTTTTATAAACTATCTTCTTATTTTAACTGAAATAATTTTGCTTATAATGGCAGAAGGCTAAAAAGGCAGTTAGCTCTACTGGGCTGAATAGTGAGGAATAGCCAAACTTCCATTGGAGTAACAGTGAGCTATCTGGTCTGACGCAATTGTTTCTAGATGGAAATAGCTTAGGTATATATTTTTTGTCATGGTGGTGTGATTTACATATATACATTTTGATTAGTCATTGACATAGAGATATTTTTCTCCATTAACCTACTTCACAAATTGGTTAGGAAGATTCTGGAATTAAGAGTAGCATTTTACTAATTCATCAGTAATTAAACTCTTGAAATTTACAGGAGTTTTTCTTGAAATTTTGTGTCCTGACACCTTAATGGTTTACTGACCATTTTCAAGAGAATACTTCTACTCCAAAACAACAATATTGATTTTACTATATATCCTTTTAAAGACTTCATTTTTTGTTGTTTTATGCTGGATTTAAATTTTACCCTGGTTTATACAATGTAATCTATTTTACTGGTTTAAAGGCATTACATTAAGATAATTCGCTTTGTGCTGAATATTTTTTCACTCATTTTAAATTGCTGTATCACTAACACAATATATTGTACTCAGTTCCTAGTAAAAATATCTGTACATTTCAGTAATTCATTTACATTTTTAATTATTGGAAAGTCATTTTCTTGTATTTTACTCTCCCACACACAACTGTATTAGAGTATCTCTGTAGATTAACCACTCAGTATGCATTCAAATTTTAAAGATAAGTTACAGAATTAGTGGTGATTATTATTAATTTTATAAGAGATGAATAAGAAATTATTTATTTATTATTTATTTATTTATTTATTTATTTATAAATATTTGTTTTTGAGAGAAACAGAGCACGAGCAGGGGAGGGGCAGACAGAATCTGAAGCAGGCTCCAGGCTCTGAGCTGTCAGCACAGAGCCCGACCTGAGGCTTGAACTCACAAACCGTGAGATCATGACCTGAGCCAAAGTCGGACACTCAACTGACTAAACCACCCAGGTGCCCCGAACAGGAAATTATTTAAATGAAACATCCATAGTGTAGAATGATTTGTGTTTTTACCTCTTTCTAAACACATCAGTATGTGTACTACCATCCAAAGTTGTAAAGTCAGTAAATTTAGGCATTGACCCTCTATCTGCATCTTTGCCAAATACAAGTGTGATGATAAGTCATGGTCAGATCTCATTTTCTTGCTTCACACATAATCAAATTCCTATTTTTATTATCACTATTTTATTTGACAGTGATATGCTAAGCAAATGAGTTAATAATATAAATGTCCAAAGGAGACACATTCACCTTAAAGAATTGGAGCAGGGCACACAAATATAGGCAGCTTCGATAGTTAAAAGAGGCAAATTAGCAAAT
Organism: Leopardus geoffroyi; assembly: GCF_018350155.1. Lineage (NCBI taxonomy): Eukaryota > Metazoa > Chordata > Mammalia > Carnivora > Felidae > Leopardus > Leopardus geoffroyi. The sequence goes on along the minus strand of NC_059336.1, from coordinate 96,612,301 downwards.
AACAGCCTTGTACCACCTCAGACTGTACATGCAAGCAAGGATAGGGTTTTGCCAATGTGTTCCTTTAAGGAAAGGACAAGAAGCAAAATCAGGATAGTTGAATACCATAGTCAAGGAGAAATTGTGGTTACTAGAAAGTCATGTGGTCTGGAATTGATGGCCTTAGTTTTAGTTTCATGATCTTAAACAGGTTATTTTACTTCTCCAGGCCTCAGTTTTTATTACTAAGAAAATATAGCATACAATTACCATATTTTACACACACACAATTTTCATGTATTTAATTATCTGATAAGGGTTAATGATATGAAAAAATGTTTCCCTACCTCATAGTTTTCAAGTAATTTTATTGGTCATTAGATTTTTTGGCAGTACCAAGAGTGCAATCTGGACCCAGCATCAAACCCATTTTGGAAACACAAATCTTTGCAGTGTTTTGTGTTTGTTTTGTTTTGTTTGGTTAGTAACAGCTTTCTCAAGGTATAATTCACATACAGGAAGGTTTGTTTTTAAATGTGTAAAATCCAGTGGTTTTTAATATATTCAAAAAGTTTTGTGTTGATCATCATTATGTAGTCCTGGAACACTTTAATCTCCCACAAAGAGACTATATAACCACAAAGAGACCCTATAATCCACATCAACAATGACTCCATTAGCGGCCAGTGTTCTCCCTGGTGCCAAACCTTGGTAATCACTAATCTATTTTCTGTCTCTACGGATGTGTCTAATCTTGACATTTCATATAAGTAGAATCATACCTTAAGTGGCTTCCTGTGACTGACTTCTTTCATATTTTCAAGGTTTATCCAGGTTGTAGCATATCTCAATATTTCATTCCTTATTTTGTTGTTTGTTTTGTTGTCACTTTTTCTTTTTAATATATTTTTTTTTATTTTTTAGAACAGTTTTGGATTTACAGAAAATTGGAGAGGAAAGTTCTCAAACATCCCACACCCAGTCTCCTCTATCATTAGCATGTTAGAGTACAATATTTCTTACAATTAATGAACAAATATTGATACATTATTGTTAAATAGTATCAATAGTTTATTTATATTTCCTTTGTTTTTATCTAATGTCCCTTTTTCTGTTTCAGCATCCCATCTAAAATACCATATTACATTTAGTTGTCATGTTTCCTGAGAATGTCTTTTAATGTTTATTTATTTATTTTTGAGAGAAAGAGAGAAGAGAGAGAGAGAGAGAGAGAGAGAGAGAGAATGAGTGGGGAAGGGGCAGAGAGAGAGACACACAGAATCTAAAACAAGCTCCAGGCTCTAAGCTGTCAGCACAAAGCCTGACACGGTGCTCAAACTCACGAACCATTAGATCATAACCTGAGCCAAAGTTGCATGCCCAACGAACTGAGCCACCCAGGTATCCCTGGCCTTAGCAGTTTTAAGGACAGTTCATCAGGTGTTTTGTAGATTGCCCCACTATTGGAATTTGTCTGATGTTCTTTTATGGTAAGACTGGTGTTAAGGGTTATTGGGAAGATCACAGAAACACAGTGTAACTTCATCAAGTATAGGTACTATCAATGTGAGTTCTGACTATTGAATTTCACCTTGATCACCATGGCTGAGACCTCTCCAATGTAAAGTTATTCCCCACCACCCACCCCTTCCATATTGTACCCTCTGTAAGGGAATCTCTATGTCCAGCCCATACCTAAAGCATGGAATTATATTCTTCCTTGAGAGTTGAGCATCTATGTAGATTATTTTGAATTTTTCTGCATAGGAGATTTATCTCTTATTTATTAATTTATTCAATAAATTATTTATACAGGTATCAACTGAGGAGTATTTATTTTTTACTTTGGGCTATAATTCAATACTATTCATTTTATTGGTTAGATTTTTATAGTGTTGGCTGTTGGAAGCTTTTTCACTTAATTCCCATATATCTTTAACATAATCTCAACAAAGTGGTTGTTTTGGTTTTTTGAACACTTCCTTATGTTCTGGCACTGTAAGATGCTCCTGGCTCATCTTATAAGTTTCCTACCCCCCTCCTGGAATTAGCAATTTCTCCAAGGAGTCCTTGTTTCTATTATTGGGGAATGGTATCAGAAACCAATATCTAGACACTCGGCATGCTCATTGCTACAAGGGTGTCTTTTATTATAGGCTTTCTTGGAAACCAAAGATTGTATGTGTATGTAGACATATCCATTAATATTCCTGTACGTAACAATTTGTATCTGTAATAAACTAAATATAAGTCCATACTGATGTATCCAACTCTAATTGATTTCCATGGATCATTCTTGTTTCCTATCCTTGTTTATCTTTAAACTTCAACTCCAAAAACGTGACACCTGGCTGCCACCTTCTGCCATCCATTTATTTAATTGAATAGCAGCATCAGAATTGTTAATCCAGGCGTGCCTGGGTGGCTCAGTCAGTTAAGCATCCCACTTCGGCTCAGGTCATGATCTTGTGGTTCACGAGTTCAAGCCCCATGTCGGGCTGTGTGCTGACAGCTTAGAGCCTGGAGCCTGCTTCTTGGATTCTGTGTCTCCCTCTCTCTCTCTTTGCCCTTCCTCGCTCGTACTCCGTCTCTGTCTCATTCTCTCAAAAATAAGTAAAACATTAAAAAAAAAAAAAAAGAATTGTTAATCCATAACCCCCTGGGAAACAACTTTATCAAGTGAAGTATAGTTCTTTTGCCTTGCATCTTACAGAGTCCAATATTCCAATATTACTTAGGTCAGCACCTTTTCCCACATTCCCTTCAGTGAGATTGTTTCATACATGTGTAATACAGTTAGGTGCTCTTATCACAGTCTGCACTCCTTCCTGGGATTTCTAGACTCCTAGATATTTATTTTATTTTTTTTTAATCTTTATTTAGTTTTGAGAGAGATACAGAGTGTAAGCAGGGGAGGAGCAGAGAGAGAGGGAGACACAGAATCCGAAGCAGGCTCCAGGCTCCGAGCTGTCAGCACAGAGCCTGACACGGGTTTGAAACTCACAAACCATGAGATCACGACCCCAGCCAAAGTCAGACGCTCAACCAACCGAACCACCCAGGCACTCCATAAATATATATTTTAAATTTGTATACAGTAAGGTTCATTCATTATGCTGTAAAATTCTGTGGGTTTTGACAAGTGCATAGTATCATATATTCTTCCTCAAATTCTTTAATAGATAATAGCTCTATTCAGATGATCCATTTCTCCTTGTGTTAAGTTTTAGGAATTTGTGTCTTTTAAGGAATTGATCCATTTCAGCTCAATTATTTGTGCACATAGACTGTTCATACTATACCTTTATTACCGTTTTGAGGACTGTGGGATCAGTAGTGAATATCTTTCCAGTAGTGATAATTTTTATTTTCTCTCTTTTTTTTCTTGTTTATCCCAGATACAGACTTGTCAATTATATTCACCTTTTCAAAAAACCAGATTTTTGTTTTGTTTTGTTGACTTTCTGTGTTGATTGCTTATCTCAATTTCATTAATTTATGCTCTAATTTTTATGAATTTTATCTAGCTTTAAGTTTAAAACACTTCTAGTTTTATGAAGGTTTGGATTATTGATTTTAGAACTGTCTTCTTTTCTGTTTATTCATTTAATGCTCTAAACTTCCTTCTAAGCACTGTTTGCATTGCATCTAACAAATTTTAAGTTTTATTTTCATTTATTTGAAAATATTTTAAAATTCTTCTCAAGACTTCCCCTTTGGCTCATGTTTGATTAGTAGTATGTGGTTTAATTTCCAAATATTTTGGGTTTACCACCTACCTTTTTATTGACTTCTAGTGTAATACTACTATGGTCTATCATATCTTTTATGTGATTTCTATTCTTTTGAATTTATTTTCTATTCTTTTGAATTTATTTGTTTCATCGCCCTGAATGTGTTCTATCTTGCTTAATGTTATATATGAACTTGAGAATTATGTGTATTCTAATGTCATTGGGTTAGATATCCTGTAAATGTCAAATCAAGTTGATTGATGATACTGTACAAGGCAACTATTTCCTTAATGATTATCTGTCTGCTTCATCTGCCAATAATAAAGAGAACTGTTAAAGTCTCCAACTATAAGAATAGATTTATGTATTTCTCTTTGCATTTTTATGAGATTTTGCCTCACATATTTTGATGCTCTCATTATAGGACCATATATGTTAAGGATTGTTATGTATTCTTACAGAATTGACTCTTTGTCACTCATTATGTAATGCCTCTCTTTATCCCTGAGTATTTTCCTTCTTTTGAAATCTCCTTTGTCTGTAATTAATAGGCTACTACAGTTTCCTTTTGATTAATGATATCATAGTACATATCTCTCCAGATATGTTAACATATACTGTTAACATACCTATGTATTTTAAAGTGGGTTTCTTATAGACAACATATATTTGGATCTTTTTTTTAAAAAATCAACTCTGATAGTCTCTGTATTTTAATTTGTGTGTTTAGACCATTCACATATAAGTGATTTCGATATAGTTGGTTTAATATCTCCCATTTTTGTAATCATTTTCTATTCATTATACTAGTCATTTATTTATTTTTCTTTCTTATTATGCCTTCCCCAGTTTTAGTTGTGCATTTTATATGATTCGATTTTCTCTCCTATTAGCGTATTAATTATACTTCTCTTTTTTAATATTTATTTACTTTTGAGAGAAAGCGTAAGTGCAGGAGGGGCGGGGGCGGGGGCAGAGGATACAAAGTGGGCTCTGCACGGACAGCAGCAAGCCAGATGTGGGGCTCAAACTGTGAGATCATGGCCTGAACTGAGATGCTCAAGTGATGGAGACACTCAGGGGCCCACTTTAAAAAAAAAAAAAAATTCAGCGGTTGCCTTAGATTTTGCAATATACGTTTACAACCATACAATAAGCATTTACCACATATACAAATTAAATGTTTGTTTCCATTAGTGTGTACTTATAAGATATAATTATAAATAAGTGTATTTATAAAATACATATTTATATAATATGTTATATATGCAGTATATAATATTTAACAATATACTTTATAGAATATGCAAATTAAGTGTTTATTTATAACATACATTACAATTTTACTAACTCCACTCTCGAATAATAGTATAGATCACTTCCATGGATGCAAACAGACTTTAAGCTCTGTGTTTCCAATCCATCCTTTCTTTCCCTTATAACATTACTGTCATTTATTTTGTTTATTTATAGGCTGTATTCATTCAGTGTTTTGTTACTAATACATCTCTGTCCTGATTTTTGTGATTTGGACCTTTGTTACTGCAATATTGACATTACTGATATATTCCCCCTCAGTTGTATCTATTTTCAAAAACTTGCTATACCTCATTTCCAATTCTGTCCTTACAGAGCTTCTTCTCTCCTGATAATCTTGTTTCTTGACTCTGGAATTTCTTTGTCTCTCCAGCAACTACAGCCTCTTCATCTCTCCATTTATGGGCCTCAAGTCTCAGCCATCTCTTTTTCCCATGTTCTAAACCTTATGACACAATGCCACTGCCACCCATGAGGGCCCAGGGAATAATCAAGATAAAATGTTTGATAGCATACCTAATGATACTAAATGCACGCAGACATTAAAAAATACTATTGAGGTGAAATTTAATCATAAGGTAAACAAGTGCTTCAGGTCTTTATGTATTTCCCTTTGCAACTTATGGGAAATGCTGAATCAAATAGAATAATATCCATGTGCCCAGATAGTCTAGACTAGTGTATTCTAATCTGCTCAGTAACTCAATGCTGCATTATCCCTCTTGAAATCAAGAAGATGTTTTTGAACCCATTCATACTTGTTCTCCAGCTTACTACAACCTGTGGCTACACAATCCAAAAATAATACAAGCATACGTTGTTGGAATTATTGGTTTTCTATGCTCTCAATTTCATTCTTAAAACACGGCCTTTTATATCTTTTAAAATGTGCCGTAGTGTTAGGAGATACACTGTAGAAAAAGGTTTACATAGTATTATTTGCCTAGGTAGATTTTTTTTCTTCCCAGTCTCTCTTTCATATGTGGTCAGGAATCTGTTCATGTCCGTGACCCTATAGACATTTTCATACTTCTGCAACATTGTACTATAATAACATTTGTCAACTTTTCCCTCTTTATATCCATTGGTAGGAATGAGGACTGAGAGTGTCATGGCCTATGTACAGTTTTTATTTTCTGAGAGCTTTGAATAGCACCACAGTTTTTAGGTGTGAAAAGGTCACCTATAGAATTTTGCACCTTTGTGAAAAAGTCACCCAGAAAATTATTACTAAAAAAGAAGAGGAAACTGTCATATTAGTTAGATAAAATGTTGACAACACTAAACATGGTGGAGGATATTTTAAGAATGATGCATTTTCTCTGAATTGAGATTGGACAATACACACAAAAAACCTGGTTAACTATGTTCATAAATTTGCCCACTTTGCTGATTCTAACCAAAAGAACCTTCTCACTATAAGATTCATAACACTAAAAACAGTAAAAACTGCAGTTTCTGTGATGATATCAATTAAGTGATTGTGATTTTTCTGTGTGTTGAGAAACCACAGAAGTCCATTGAAAAGATAAGTATTGTTTATGTTCAACGTCTGGTTAGTGTAATTTGTTAAATAAGACAAATTTGCATTAGGTTCTTTCCTTGGCCTTTGCAAAGTATCTTTTTTTTTCCTTTATCTCTCTCTCTCTCTCTCTCTCTCTCTCTCATTTTTGACATTCTTTCTATCTTATTTCCTTATGCCCAGAATCTGCTGCACATAAACTTGTATTATATAGAAATTCATAAAATAAGGGGCAGTTCGTGGGAACCATTTGGGTGTAGATCAAAAGAGAAAGACACAAAACTGGTTTTGTAGGTTTACAAAAGAAATACCAGATGGAAAATTAGAGCAATAATTAATTAGTATAGATTTAAAATAATAATAGTGATTCACACAGAAAAAGTATGTGTTTTATTTGTTCTTTTGTTTATTTATAAGGATACTCCAGCTATCTGAATATCTGGTAGAGTCCCATGATACAAAAACAAATCTCTATTTGTCGACATATAATTAATATTCCATCTTACTGAACACAGGATAATTATGAATAAGGGGAACTAAAGTTACCAAGAAATAATTTTAATGGCAAAATGTGAAAAAGTAAGATTAGATAAAATGACTTTAAGGCCTTTTAAGGCTAGGTTGCAGTGTCACCAGGAGAATATGTTAGCTTTCTTTCCATGAGGTTATTTCCACAGTGCAGCTCTCTCCAGCTGCTTTCTCTATTAGTGAAAGAAAGGCCATGATGGAATTTATCCTGAATAGGGCAGTTAAAATTAGGTTAGATGCCTTCATGCTGCTTAATTCTTTTAATTTGTCTGCATACGTCCTGGGTCTCATTTTTGAATGTGAGAGCTTTTTATTTTGGTATTATTATTATTTTAATCAAATGTTGATTTTAAGTTCCTAGTGTTATTATGGAATGAATTGGGAGGCTTTTCATCTTTTACTATGAAATGAAATACTAAAAATGACTTTCCACCTCTCTCTTTAAAAGTCGAATGGAGTTCACCTGTGATTTCATGTGATTCTGGTATCTTTTAATTGGTGTATTTTAACCTCCTTTTCAATATATCCTACAGCAAGAGAATATTAAGTAAACTAATGATAATAGATATGAGAACATAGAAAATGAATCTTCTGACCAAAATATCAGCTTTCCATTTTCAGCATCCATAAGTACCAACTGAGGAGCTTTAAAAAAGTTGGCCTCCATTCCCAGATATCCTGATTTAATAGATCTGTGGTAGGGTCTAAATATTGGTATTTTTTTTCTAAATTCTATGCAGGGATCATAATGAGTATTCAGGGTTAAGAATGTTAAGTTTATATTTTTAAAGAAATATAATTCTTAATGTCTTCTATACTGATACTTATGTCTTATATTTCATTTCTTCTTTTAGAAAAGTTTTTATTGAGGCATAGTTGACATACAACATTATTGATTTTATGTGCACAACATAATGATCCAGTATATGTATACATTGTGAAGTTGCCACCACAATAAATCTAGTTATCATCCATAAACAAAGTTAACTTTTAGGATTTATTCTCTTGACAACTTTCCAGTATGCACTACAATATTATTCACTGCAGTCACCATGTTGTTCATTACATCCCCCATGAGTGATTTATTTCATAATTGGAAGTGTGTACCTCTTGATCCCGTATATTCATTTCACTCACTTCCAAACCTCCACCCCCTGCACTCTAGCAACCACCTTTCTGTCTCTGTATGTATGGTTTATGGTATGTATGTCTTTTTTTTTTGATTTCCATATATAAGTGTAAGACATGAAATATTTGTCTTTGTCTGACTTATTTTGCTTATGTTCATCCATGTTGTTACAATTGGCAAGATTATATATATTTTTAATGACTGAATAGTATTCCGCGTGTGTGTGTGTGTGTGTGTGTGTGTGTGTGTGTGTGTACGCAAGTGAGTATGTTTATGCCACATCTTTATCGTCCATTAGTGGGCCCTTAGGATGTTTCCATATCTTGACGGTTGTAAATTGCAATTGACATATGGGTCATATATATTTTTGAATTACTTTTTGAATTCATTTTTTTTCAATTAAATATGCAGAATTGGAATTACTAAATCATATTGTGATTCAATTTTTGATTTTTTGAGGGACCTCCACCCTGCTGTCCATAGGGCTGCATCAGTTTACATTCCCACCAATAGTACACTAGGGTTCCTTTTTCTGCACATCCTTGCCAACACTTGTTATTTCTTGTCTTTTGATGATAGCCATTTGAACAGGTGTGAGGTGATAGCTCATTGTGGTTTTGATTTGTATTTTCCTGATGAATAGTGATGTTGAGCATCTTTTCATGTGCCTGTTGGAGATCTGTATTTCTTTGGGAAAATGTCTGTTTAGCACCTCTGCCCATTTTTTTTAAATTGAATTGTTTGTTTTTTGCTATTGAGTTATATGAGTTCTTTATATATTTTGGGTATTAACCCTTTATGTGATGTGCAAACATTTTCTCACATTCAGTAGATTGCCTTTTCATTTTGTAAATGTTCCTTAGCTGTTACTTTGATGAAGTACCACTTGTTTATTTTTATTTTTGTTGACTTTGCTTTTTTTTTTTTTTTAATTTTTTTTTTCAACGTTTTTATTTATTTTTGGGACAGAGAGAGACAGAGCATGAACAGGGGAGGGGCAGAGAGAGAGGGAGACACAGAATCGGAAACAGGCTCCAGGCTCTGAGCCATCAGCCCAGAGCCCGACGCGGGGCTCGAACTCACGGACCGCGAGATCGTGACCTGGCTGAAGTCGGACGCTTAACCGACTGCGCCACCCAGGCGCCCCATGACTTTGCTTTTTGAATCAGATCCAAGAATTTATCATCAAGACTCATGTCAAGTAGCTTACTGCTTATGTTTTATTCTAGGAGTTTTATGATTTTAGGTATTACATTCAAGTCTTTCATCCATTTTGAGTTAATTTGTGTTTGTGGTATAAAATAGTAGTTTAGTATCATTCTTTTGCATGTGATCATCCGGTTTACCCAGAACCATTTTTTGAAGACACTGTCCTTCCCCCATTGTATCTGGTGCCTTCTTTATTGTAAATTAATTGACTTTATGTGTGGGTTTATATTTGGGTTCTTTATTATGTTTCATTGACTTACATACCTGGTTTTGTGTGAATACCATGCTATTTTAATTGCCATATATTTGTAATACAGTTCAAAATTAAGGAACATGATGTCTCCAGATTTGTTATTCTTTTTCAAGATTGCTTTGGCTATTTGGAATGTTCTTTAGTTTCACATAAATTTTAGGATTGTTTGTCCTATGTGAAAAATGCTGTTGGAATTTTGATAGAGATCACATTGAATTTGTGTATTGCTTTGGGTAATATGGACATTTTAACAATATTCTTCCAATTCATGAGCATGGAATATCTTTCCATTTATTTATGCCTTCTTCCATTTCTTTTGTCATTGTCTTATAGTTTTCAGAATACAGGTCTTTCACCCTCTTGATTAAGGTCTTATTTTTGATGCAGCTATGAATGGGATTGTTTTCTTAATCTTTCTAATAGTTTGTTGTTAGTGTATAGAAACACAACTGATTTTTGTGTATTGATTTTGTGTCATGAGATTTTACTGAATTTGTTCCACCAGTTTTTTAGAGAAATCTTTAGGTTTTTCTGTATACAAAATCATGTAGTTGCAACTACTGATAGTTTTATTTTTATTTTCCAATTTTGAAGCCTTTTATTTCTTTCTTTTGCATTATTGCTCTGGCTAGGTCTTCCAATAATATGTTGAATAAAAGTGGCAAGAGTGGACATCCTTATCTTATTCCTGATCTTATTAGGAAAGCATTCAAGTTTTCACTTTTGAGTATAATGTTAGCTCTGGGCTTGTCATATATTTTATGTTGAGGCATAGTTTTTATACCCACACTTTTGAGATTTATTATCATGAATGTATGTTGAATTTTGTCAAATGTTTCTGCATATATCAAAATGATGCAGATGATTTTTATCCTTCATTTTGTTGATGTCCTGTATCAAGATGATTGATGTATTGATGTTGAACCATCCTTGCATCCTTGGAATAAATTCTACTTGATCATGGCCCTTGATCCTTTTAATGTATTATTGAATTTAGTTTGCTAATATTTGTTGAGGATTTTTGCATCCATGTTCATCAGGGATATCAGCTTATAGTTTTCTTTTCTTTTCTTTTTTTCTTTCTTTTTTTTTTTGCAGAGTATAAGAAGGACAGGTATTAAACCTTCTTTGAATATTTGCTTGAATTCACCAGTTAAGCTGGCTGGTCCTGGATTGGTTTGTTAGAAGGTTTTTGATTACTGATTCAATCTCCTTACAAGTAACTGGTCTATTCAGATTTTCCAATTTGTCATGATTCAGTTTTGAAATTTTTTTTTTGTTTGTTGCTAGGAATTTATTTATTTCATCTGGGTTGCCCAGTTTGTTGGCCTGAAATTATTCATCCCGGTTTCTTATGATACTTTGTATTTCTGTAATACCAATTGTAACTTCTCTTTTGTCTCTGATTTTATTTATTTGAACACTTTCTCATTTTTTTCTTGGTGAATATAGCTAAAGGTGTGTCAATTTTGTTTATCTTTTTAAAGAACCAGTTTTAGTTTTATTGATCTTTCCTATTGCCCTTTTAGTCTCCATTTCATTTATTTCCTTTATGATAATTATTATTTCCTTCCTTATAAATTTGGACTTTGTATTCTCTTTTTATGGTTCCTTTGGGTGTAAAGTTAGTTCATTTATTCGAGAGTTTTCTTGTTTATTGAGGTCTGCCTGTATTGCTATGAACTTCCCTCTTAGAATCACTAAAATTTAATTTCTCCTTTGATTTCATTGACCCAGTGTTTGTTCAGTAGCATGTTGTTTTATTTTCACATTTTTTTCCAGTTTTGTTCTTATAATTAATTTCTAGTGTCATACCATTTTGGTCAGAAAAGATGTTTGATATGATTTCAGTATTCTTAAATCTGTTGAGACTGGTTCTGTGTCCTACCATGTGAACTGTCCTGGAGAATGTCTCCTGTGCACTTGACAAGACTGTGTGTTCTGATACTTTTGGATGAAGTGTTCTGTATATATTGGTTGAGTCTATATAATCTAATGTGTTGTTTAGCGGTAATGGTTCCTCATTGATTTTCTCTTTGGATGATCTATCCATTGACATAAGTAGGATATTACAATCCTCTGCTATCATTGTATTGCTGACAATTTCTCCTTTAGGTCTCTTAATATTTGCTTTATGTATTTTGGTGCTTCTATGCTAGGCGCATTTATATTTACAGATGTTATATCTTCTAGTTGGACTAATCCCTTTATAAATATGAAATGTCCTTCTTTGACTTTATTACAGTGTTTATTTTATTTTATTTTTATTTTTTATATTTTCTTGAGAGATAAAGAGACAGAGACAGAGAGAGAGAGAGAGAGAGAGAGAGAGAGAGCAAGCAGGGGAGGGGCAGAAAGAAGGAGAGACAGAATCCCAAGCAGGTTCTGTGCCATCAGCACACAGCCTGATATGGGACTAGAACTCATGAACTGTGAGATCATGACCTGAACTGAGATCAAGAGTCTGACACTTAATTGTGCCACCCAGACACCCCTATGACAGTCTTTATTTTAAAGTCTGTTTTGGTAACAACTTTAGGTGTAAAGTTAGTTTGTTTATTTGAGAGTTTTCTTGTTTCTTGAGGTCTACCTGTATTGCTATGAACTTCCTTCATACTTCCCTCAACTTTTTTTTTTTTTTAATTTCCATTTGCATGGCATACTTTTTTTTCTATCTTGTCACTTTCAGTCTATGTGTCTGTGTGCCCTTACATTTGAAGGGAATGTCTCCTTGGGATGCTTGGGTGGCTCAGTAGGTTGAGTGTCTGACTTTAGCTCAGGTCGTGATCTCACAGTTCATGAGTTTGAGCCCCATGTTGGTCTCTGTGCTGACGGCTCAGAGCCTAGAGCCTGCTTCAGATTCTCTGCCTCCCTCTCTCTCTGTCCCTCCCCCACTCACATTCTTTCTCTCTCTCAAAAATGAATAAACATTAATTTTTTTTAAATGAAGTGATTGTCTTCTACATAGTACAAAGCTGAGTCTTGCTTTTAATTCATTAGGCCGCTCTCTGTCTTCTGATTGCAAAGTCTCATCCATTTACATTTAAAGTGATTATTATAGATCTGTACTTATTTGCCATTTTGTTCATTGTTTTCAGGCTGCTTTTGTAATTCCTCTTTCCTTTTTTTTCTTTTCTTGCTCTCTTTTCATGTGGTTTGATGACTTTTCATAGTATTATGTTTATATTATCTTTTCATTATCTTTTGTGTATCTATTATAGGTTTTGCTTTGTGATTGCTATGAGGTTCAAATATAGCATCCTATATTTATAAGTCTGTTTAAAGTTGATAGCTAATTAAGTTTGAATCCATTTTAAAACTACATTTTTATCCCTCCCACCACATTTTGTTATTGATGTCTCATTTTATATCTTTTCATTTTGTGTATCTCTTAACCAGTATAGTTATAGACAATTTTTCTACTCTTGTCTTTAACCTTTATACTAACTTTATAAAGTGATCCATTATCTTTACTATATATTTAGCTTTATCATGACTTTTACTTTCATATGTTTTCTTGTTACTAATTAGTGAATTTTCTTTTTTGCTTATAGAAGGCCCTAAGACATTTCTTGTAAGGCTAGTTTAGTGGTGATGGACTCCTTTAGTTTTTGCTTGTCTATAAAACTATCTCTCCTTCAATCTGAATGATGACCTCGCTGGGTAGAGTATTCTTGCTTGGAAGTTTTGTTTTTGTTTTTGTTTTTTTCCTTTACCATTTTGAATGTATCTTGCCACTCCCTTCTGCAAAGTTTTTGCTGAAAAATATACTGATAGTCTCATGGGAGGTTTCCTTATATGTAACAAATTGTGTTTATTTTGCTGCTTTTAAGCTTTTCTCTCTTTTTTTTTAAGCTTATTTATTTATTTTGAGAAAGAGAGAGAGAGAGAGAGAGAGAAAGAGAGAGAGCATGTGAATAGGGGAGGGGCAGAGAGAGAGAGGGAGAGAGAGAATCCGAAGCAGGCTTCATGCTGTCAGCACAGAACCTGATGCAGTGCTCAATCTCATGGACCGTGAGAGTATGACCTGAGCCAAAATCAAGTACCAGAAGCTTAACTGACTGAGCCACCCAGATGCCCTATAATCTTCTAACTTCCCATATTTTAATTATATTGTGTGGTGTGGATCTATTTGGGTTTATTTTATTCAGAACTTTCTGGGCCTCATGGATCTCATTGTTTCATTCTGGGGTAGGGAAATTTAGTTATTATTTTTTCAAGTAAGTTTTGCACCCTATCTTTTCTCTTTTGATATCGATATAATGTGAGTGTTGTTTTACTTTGTGTTTTCCAATAGATCCTTTAAGCTATGCTTACTTAATTTCTTTTTTTTTTCTTTTTGCTACTGTGTTTGGGTGAGTTCCACTGCTTGCTTGCTTGCTTGCTCTATTTATTTGTTTGTTTGTTTGTTTGTTTGTTTTGAGAGACAGAGAGAGAGGGAGGGAGAGAGGGAATCCCAATCAGGCTCCACACTGGCAGTGCAGAGCCAGATATGGGGCTCAAAGCCACGAACTATGAGATTGGGACCTGAGCAAAAAACCAAGAGTCAGATGCTTAACTGACTAAGCTACCCAGGTGCCCCATCCACTGCTCTTTTAGATCATTGACCTCTCTCTCTGCTTCATCTAGTCTTCTTTTGAACTCATCTTTCCTTATTTTTCAGTTTAGTTACCTTATTCTTTATTTCTGTGATTTCTGTTTGTTATTTTCCTATATATTCCCTTCTCTTTAGGTTATCACTGTGTTCATCCAGTCTTCTCCCTAGTTTGGTGAGAATCTTAACAATAGTTACTTTGAATTATTTATCAGGTAGATTACTTATCTCTGTTTTATTGAAATATTTTTCTGCGCTTGTATCTTGTTCATTGGTTTGGAACATGTTCCCCTGTTTCCTCATTTTGCTTGACTCTTTCTGTGTTGTTTTTGTTTGCAATTAATTAATTAATTAATTAATTAATTAATTTTAGTGTATTAGGCTAAAAAGCCCTCTCAGTCTTGAGGGAATGGTTTTGTGTAGGTGATGAAACTTATTTTTCAACTTTGCCCTAGCTCTTGGTTGTTTCTCAATCTTTGTGGTTGTCCTGGCAGCCCAATTTATTCTTGATAGAATTTATTCTTGATAGGTTCCTGTTGTTGAGGATGGACAAAGTTCTGTCAGTGTTCCAACGAGAGAGATTTCACTCAGCACCCAGTTTCAAGAGAATTGGAAGCCAGGTCCTCAAGGCAGCAGCTCTGAAAGTCTGCAACTCTGTACAGTCCTGTGGGGCTGTAATAATAAACCCTGCTGTCCTCCAGATGAGGATATCTGAAGATGTCCTCTGGGTGACTGTTTCAGGGGGCTCCAGAAGGATGTATAAGCTCCTTTCTGGGGGGCTGCTGTTGAGCTGTAGTGAGGCCAGGGGAAAACACAAGAATAGTGTTCTCTGGTCTTGCTCAGGAATTACTCCATAGTCTCTAGATGTGTGGCAAATCTGAAGCCTGTCCTTCTGATGAAGCTGCAGGACACATAAATAGGCCTTTTTCATAGGAAGACTGGAGTGTGTTTCAGTCTACAGTCTGCATGGTGCCTTGTGGGTAGTTACGTACCAGGAACTAGCTGTCTTTCTCATTGTCACAGTCCTTGTGGACCCTAGGCACTCAAACCCGAAGGCTGCCTGGGTCAGATGATCAACAGGCATCATTGCACGTGCCTGCCAGTATTAGCAATGTAGCTGGAGAGCAAAGGTGGCAGGCTCTTCCCACTGGCTTTATCAAGGCAGCAAGAAAATACTTTGTGTGTCTGCTGGATTTAGTGATGAAGCTGCAGAGGGCAGGAAGCAGGCATGCCACCAGCTCTAGCAAGGGAGCAGGAGAATACTTTGGCCACATGTGCCCTTAAGCCTCAGTGAGGCAGCAGGAAAGTGCCTACTCTGCAGTGCGCACCCATTAGCTCCAACGAGGCAGCAGGGGAATGTTGTGACCTCTCATACTCTCTTGCCCCAGCAAGGCAGTGTGGCTGTGGTACAATGGTGCGGGCCTCCAGATTCAGCAAGGCAACAGGAAAATGAGATGAACGCTTGCCTCTGCCAGCTTTAGCAAGGGAGGAGCGGAGTGACATGTCCATGTGCACCAGTGTACCCAAGTAGGATAGAGGGAGAGTGCAAAAGTGATGCACCTGGGTGCCTCCATCTCCAGAGAAAGTCTCAACTGTTCCCTGTCCCTTCAGAAGATGCTTTAAGATTAAGAAATGAATCTTTTTCATAGATAGTCTAGCTGCTTTTCAAACAGCTGCTTTTGCACTGGGTCCTGGGCCAGGTGAAACCCCTTGTAAGTCCTTTGAAAGGAGTATCTCAGTTCCCCACAGCCCTTCGGGTCTCTTGGTCAGCCCTACTGGTTTTCTAAGACATTACAGGCTCATTTTTCTGGTATAGGCCCCAAGGGTTGGGGCTTATATGGGGCACAAACCCTTCTCTTCTCTGGGAGAATATATGGGCTTGTGAGATCCTTCCCTATTTAGGGTCACCTTGCCAGGGGTGGGCTTTTTCTCCAGACAGTGTCCCTGGCTCCCCTGCCCGTCCTGTCTTTTCATCCTTTGTTGTGGAGGAACAATTCAGCTAGTTTTCAGTTCTTTTTCATAAGGGATTGTTCCATATGTAGCTATATGTTTGGTGTGTCTGCGGTAGGTGGTAAGTCCAAGGTCTTCCAACAATTTCATCTTGGAATGCTCTACCTTCATGTCTGCTCTTTTCTACCCTCTTTTTCTTCAGTCACACTCATAAAGGACTAATTGATGCTACTGTTTTCTTTGTTTGTTTTTTTCAGAAAAGTCACTTTGAATACATGTATCTTTTCTACTTAAAACAACCTTTTTCATTAATTTCATCTTGTATTTTAATTATTCTTCCTGTATCTTTTATTTCATTATGTTATTTTCTTTTTACTCGCATTAGGTATGTTCCAACTTCCTATGGCTTTAGTGTTTCCTTCTGCGATAAAGGCATTTAAGTTTATAAATGTATTTAGAGTTTAGCTGTTGTACTTTTGCATACATTTCATGTTAATGTGTTTAGTCTACTTTCTAGTTAATTTGCTGTTTTAAAGTTTATTTATTTATTTTGAGAGAGAGAGAATCTGCATGCAAGTAGGTTAGGGGCAGAGAGAAGGACAGAGAGAGAATCCCAGGCATGAACCATGAGATCATGACTGAGCTGAAGTCAGACACTTAATTGACTGAGCCACCCAGGCACCCCTAATTTGCCATTTTAGTTTTAATTTATTTTATATTTCACTTATATTTTTGTAAATGTTTGTTTCCAAAGAAATATTTTTATAAGGCTTCAAAATTAACTTTTGTTGAATTATAAACAGATAATAGTCTGTAACTCACCATTCTTTTTATTTAAATTGTATTTAGTTTTTATTGGTGTTTTGTAGACATGAGAAAACACACTTATTCTCTGAAGTATTAGAAGCTGTTTGTATTTTTATTAGCCTAAGTTTTTAAAATTAATTGTATTATATTAATCCTTGAAACAAAATTACTTTTTGGAGCTGATTTTAAATGCAAAATGTATTAAAATGCTACCATAATCCTATTTTAATCAAGTCAACATTACATTTTAAGAGGTTTTGCTTTATATGTTAGAAGCTCTGAGTGAACATATATCTTTTCTATTTTCCTTTTTCTTTGATTATAGCCTTTACAGAATAGCACTTAATTGTGTATATTGATTTTGTGACCAAACTGTGCTGAATCATTGTAGTTTATCTGTAGATTCTGTTGGATTCTCTACTTAATTGAATGTATCATTTGCAAATAAGGACAGTATTTCAACTCTTCTTTTTTAATCCTATAATTTTCTTTATTTTCCTTCTCTAAGTTTATATGCCACATTCTCCAATTCTGTGCTATGTATCCATTATTATCTATTTATCTATCTTAAAAAGAATGTATTTATAATGCTTTAATTACTTAGGATTTTGCCTGAGACTTTCGTTAGTCACTCTTCAGCTGGTAAAATCTACTGTTAAACTAACCCATTGAGTTATTAATTCAGGTCATTTTATTCTTTTATCATTTTTTGTATATTTTTCAAATAATTTAAGTGATTTTTCAAAAATAATATTTGGTTTCCTGCTGAATTTTTAAGCTTGACTAGTATCTTCATGCACATTTGTAGTAAATATACTTTGTTTTTGAAATACATTTGACAATTAAAATATTTCTAATACCAGGAAGCATGTTTTCTTCTCATTTATTTCTCACTCATATTTATTTTTCTCTTCATATATCTGATGATATATGAGAAAATATGAGAAATAATTTGAATAAATATTTTGAGTCTTAGATGACCTTATCTTCCTTTCCTTTACCAGGTGCCAGAGGACTTACATAATGAAAGATTTTAGTCTTATTTCAAGTCTTGAAAACCAAGTTTTTCTTGGTTATGAAAATGAACTGAAATTGGACAGAAAGTCATTTAGTAGCTTCCCTTCTTCCAATTCCTTTCAATTTTTGAACAACCCTTTGGGGTCTAAACCCAAGGAATGATCTCTCCAGATTCTCACACTTGTCAGGTCCTATCACCATTTTTGTCCAGTTAGTTATCAAAAACACAAAGCCTTTATGCTTCATTTTCTATTTTGTCAATCTCAAGAAGAGGTAGCCCCATGTGCTGGAAAACTGCTGAAATCTTGGTCTCTCCTGGGTATTAGCTCAGTAATTTATCATGAGTCTATTGAATATGTCAGAAGATTTTTAAAATAATACAAAATAATACTTCATCCCAGTTTTTTTCAGTTGTCTTCAGTTGAAGACATCTTATTGTTAATATTGTGATTAATGATTATACTAATGATTATTAGTATGAATATTACTAATCATAATATGACTTATTATTACTGTTACTGCCACCATCACCACCGTCATTATAACCATTTTATTCTTATTGTCCTCTCTCTCCTCCAGAAGTCTTAAATTTTCTGGGAGCACATGATCAGAGTGTTCATCTTTTTCTTTTTCTGACTTAAAGTTCCCTTGAGTATGTTGTTATTGTCCATTATGCATTTATGGCTGACAGAGTTCTAATGGCTACAGTTCCTATACCAGAGACAATCTGGAGAGTGAGATAAAAGCTTTGGTCTCTGCTATTTTCAGAAGCTAAATTATCACCTGCAAATGGTCAGTCTATTGTCAGAGTGGAGAAAGAACTCTCTTAAGACTCTGAACAACAAAGAGCCTGAGAGATTCTGAACTTTTGCCCATCATCCTGAAAGCAAAACTGATGTATATTTGGAAGACTAGAGAATCTGGGGTGTGTGTGGGGGGAAACATAAGCAGTTAGTGAGAAACCTGTAAAAATAATTTTACATTTTGTATAAATATACAATATTGTTTTACTTGTAAGACTTTAGTGTGGAGACACCTCTTTTTTAAATTTTGTTTTTTCTACTACTGAATGGCCATTTCTTACTGATAATGTCAGGATATCTTTTCTCCGATAGTTATTCCTTATTAAGGAAAAGTTTTGTATGCTCCTCACTTTCCCTTCAAAATCATTGCCTGAATATTTTTCCCTAGTGATATTGCCTTGAAATCTTTCTTTGGATTAATCATTAGTATTCCTAACTTAAGCCTTCTGTAGAGTGCTTGCAGAATTAACTACCACAAGCAATTGGTGCAACTTTTCCTTATAAACACATCATGTTCCATGTAAAAGAAACATCTCAGAAAGTATGATCCACTGACAACGAACAATGTATTATTCTTTTTATTAATTATTAATGCAGTTTTGCCTACAAGAAACTTTAGGTTGTGTTCCATAATGACTAAAATTCCCGACACTTATTAGCTCTGTAACTTAGACAAATCACTTAACTACTTTGGGTTTCTTTTTCATGATCTGCAAAATAGGAATAATAACTGTACCTATCTCATAAGATACTTATGAGCATTAAATGAATTAAATACATCTAAATATTTACAAGAACACCTAGCAATCAGCAATTGCTGTTACCTGAGTGCTGGTATTAGAGAGTAGGTAATAAATAGCTTATGGAGAATTAATTCCATTCTTTTTTTTTCCTTTTTTGACAATATAGCCTGACGTTCTTAACAGTTTGCCTGAAACTTGGAAACCCAGAAATCTTCCTGAACCCACCCCACCCCACTGTCTATCTTAAGGTGAGTGTTTGCTGAGCCAGAGAATCCCAACTTTGCACTTCCTCATCCATATCCATCTAGTACCTCTCTTTTTCCCCCTACCTTTTTGTCATGATGACATGGCAAACATAGTCAAATCTATAGTAAATGGTCACTTTGTAACACCCGCAGATTGTAACTGACCAGCAAAACCAGAACCTCACTATTTTGATCTGGTTTATTTGGTATTTTTCAGACTACTTGATGCCACTCATTACTCTGTTATAAAACCAACTTAGTGGATTACAATTGTCATTAAAAAAATTAAATTTATAAATAGATTAGAGATTATAACATACACAATTACATGTAGTTTTGTTAAATTTTAATTTCAATATGTGTGTATAATTTTTTTCTTTGTTAAAGACAGAAAATTTTTCTGAGTGTGTGCTTTGTATGGCTCATGATCTAGAAATTGAAAAGCACTGCTTTATTTCATTTCTGGCTTAACCTAAAGAATAAATAAATTCATTTATTCATGAATAAAGGAAGAAATTAGAGAAGAGAATTGCCCAGGCCTTAATTCTGTCTTTAGCAAAACTACTTTGCAGGACTTTGAAAGGTGAGAGTCAGAAGAGGTACTCAGGTAGTGACCATGATTTTGAACTCATTGGTAATGCTTAAAGAAACAGAAGATCCTGATGCTTATAAATATTTACTTAAATGGAAGTACTAAAAACATATTTTATGAAGTCTTTATAAATAGTTTTTATCTTAGATCTAGCAAGGTTCTTTGACACATACACACCAGCCATTCAGTTAGGAATTTCTTGAGCTAACGGAAGCTATCCTGCGATGCACTGTGCATTCCACTGCTCTACGTCATATTATTTGCAACAACGTCATTAGGATTAATATATGCTAACTTTGGCAGAATACACTGAGAATCTAATACAATAATGCAGTACCTATGCTGATGGAAGAGAACTCTTCCAGCCAGTCCCTAGCCCACCTGAAAACTTTTCCTCACTCCTTGGAAAGACTTGGTCAATGAAAAAAAAAAAAAAAAAAAGTAACTCAAAGAGAAACTATCATGCCAACTTCAAGTTTATAAGAGAAGAAAAGAGATGATCTAATATAGGCATATTTGTGATAAAGACTCAAATAAATACAAAAGAATGATAACATAGCTAGAATAATTAATTTTCAATAAGCAAAAGTAGAAGAATGATATATTAGTTGCTCAATTGGAAAAGATACTTCATAGATGATTTTAATCTACTTATGCACTCCACTTTGTTATACTAGT
The DNA here is from genome assembly GCF_018350155.1 of Leopardus geoffroyi. Taxonomy (NCBI): domain Eukaryota; kingdom Metazoa; phylum Chordata; class Mammalia; order Carnivora; family Felidae; genus Leopardus; species Leopardus geoffroyi. Next base: position 96,591,201 of record NC_059336.1, on the reverse strand, counting down.
TTTAGTTTATAAATTATGAAATTGATATAAAAAATTCTAACATGCCCAAGTCAAAACAAACTATCAACTGCAGATATTATTTCCAAATGCAGACGTGTTAATTCCAATTTCAATTCTTTTCTATGATATCATTAAAAATTTTTTTTTAATATATTGACCAGAGAAAAGAAATTGAGAAGAAATCTACCTTTCAGAATAAATCTAAATGTGTCAGTGAGGCAAATAATAGTAACAGAGAGAAAAATTTCTTCAAATTTCTTCTTTATATCACAGAGATATTACAAGCCAAAGAGTGGCTTTGATTGGCCTCAAGGTCTCTAGGCCAAAGGGATTTGAACACTAATTTTAGAATTTTTATTTCTGATTCATTATTGGAAACTAATGAGTAAAAGGTGAACAATGAAATGAGTGGCTGAAAGAAAACAGGAGATGTGCCAGGAAGGTCAGATTTGAAAAAGGGAAACCATAAACCTTGAAGCCTGATAATGATGGGAACCTGAAAATAAATGGTAGGGTCACAACACAAAAGGCTCAAATATTATGGTAAAGAACACGAACTAATCCTATGTACAATGAAGAGAACCTGGATCCTCTTTGGCTAGCATAATTAATTGGTTAAAAATGTATTTTATGGCAAACCTTTCATAGCAAGTGGGGATATTGGAATATATGTGAAAGAAAAAGTTTAAAAATCTACTTTGCCCCCAAAAGGTGAATACATTTGAAAATGATTAAAAATAATATTTATTTAATATTTATTATTTATTTAATATTTATTCAGTGCTTATAGGATATCAGGCATACTCTATGCATTATCTTCAATTTAATACAGCCATGTCCCATTGGAATTATTTATTCCATTTTGTATGTGAGAAAACCTAGCCTCTTAGTTTAGATAAACTAGAAGATCTCGGAAAGCCACTTAGTGGGAGAATCAGGATTGAAGCTACTTTCACTCTTTATTATCCCACTTTCCTCTCATTTCCATCAAGTTACTTGACATTTCCAATAACTAGAATAATTAAATGATAGTAAGACTTTTACAATAGTTAACGGAAATTGTTTTTATGATGATCAAATGTATTTTACCCAGTGTCATTAGCAAGATGCCTATAAGCTGAGCCATAAAGTCAACTATTTATTGCAAACAAGGAAAAACTGGTCTCCTGTACTGTTTGAATTATAATGAAGGTAACAAGATTTCTGCAGCCTGGGAGTTACCCATTTCTGGTCATTTATCAACATAGTAATGAGATTATTAGCAAGTTGCTTTTCCTTTCTTTCTTTTTAAACGATCTTGATCCATTTGACTTCTTCCATTTGCTTGAATTGTAGGGAAAATAATTCAATACATACTAATGAATTCTCAATTTACATAAATCATTTCCCTATGTGATTTATAATCCTGATTTAAATATATCTCAAAGAAAGTCTATTATATGTATAGGCATAATTCTAATAATCATGCAGTTTATAATCTAAAAAAGGGAAAAGATTAGATGACCTCAAGCCACTCTGAAATGAGCCTTTTTTCTTACTTTTCACCTCTTTATCAGTCTGTCAATTAGAGAAATTAAGTATATTCCCCATCTTGCATTACTTTCAGCAATGCATTACTGTTGTAATGAGTAATTAAATTCTTTTACAAAATTGGTTAGATATTTTTACACTAAGAAAAGCATAAATAAATATGAATTCATGAATTTACCTATTTATGTCTTCTACAGTGTATTTTATGACAGCTTAATAAATTCCAAACACAATTTAGGGACTGGAAATAAGACTAAGAATGAAAGAACTCTTACAAAATTTACAATGTGTGAAGAGAGAAGAGATAGGATAAACAAACAAATAAGATAATTTTGGCTGCATTAAGGCAAAAAATCATGGCATGATAGACTTGGAGTGGGTGGATGTGTTTTTTCTTTTTTTCTTTCTTTCTTTTTTTTTTTTTTTTTTTTGTCTTTTTAATGGTGTGATAAGAAAAGTTGTCTTTAACACACTGACGCTTATCCTGAGACCTGTAAAACCAGGAAGAGTTAGCCCTTCAGACATGTGAGCAAGGAGTGTTCTGGCACAAGAAAGTACAGAGGAAATGAGGAAGGCTCAGCTCATCTCAGGAACATCAAGGGCAATGCCACTGAATGTGTTGAGTAAACAAACTATAGATGAGGGTCAGATCACTTCAGACATTATAAGCCATGGTAAGGAGTTTGGACTTTATTCTAGGTGTGATGGGAAGCCAGGGCAGGTGTTAAGCAAATGGATGATATAAACTACTTAGTTTAAACTCCACGAGAGCAAGAATCTTTGTCTCTTTTGTTTACTGATATTTCCCAAGTCTCTCAAACATTATCTGGTATGGAATTTGGGCTCAATTAATGTGTATTGAACTGAAAAAAAAAAAACACAACAAATATATAAAGATCTTTCTGCCATTTTTAGTAGAAGGAAACTTAAGTCCTAATGTTTTCTGAGTGAATAAATAAATGTATCATCTGAATCTTCCTGACAGTGATTCTTATTGTTAATAATAATGGTAATCATGGTAAGAATCTTTTCTTGATATTTAATTTCATTTGCTTTTGAAGCCTTATAGATACCTGGGTTGTTTGTTCTCTCTCAGATCTGAATTCCAAAAATCTACTAAAGCAAACAAACTCTCATGACAGGAAGGTAGATAATAATTCACGAGATTTTATTTGTGTCCATCTCATGATAAAAAAGAATAATTTGACCACTGCAGTAATACTTGATTAGTTCAGAAAAAAATACATTGTGTAACAGGTAATTCATTTAAAGTCATTAAACTGATGAATTATTTAATTTTCTCCAATTAAGTAAGCTGAGGTAGGTACTTCTTTATGTGAAGTAGTAATCATTGCATTTTCTGTGACACTTGGTCTGCTGGGATCAATGATTCTTTGTCCTCATCCTGTCATGGAAAACAAACAGGCTACAGCTGACAAACTTTGTATTTTCTTGCCAGTTGTTGTAAGACACTGTACTAACCATGGTGAAGATTGGTGAAATGAATGGATTCAGTGTGGTACATCCTCATAACCATAGATTGGCTATAACAGAGTTATTGTTCATTGACCAGGAACATACTCTTTCTTAGGCCCTGTATTATGAATAGTATTTTCTAACGTTTTCAATATTCTGCTTCGTGCTTTTTTGACATATCTACTATAGAAAATGCATTCCTCAGGCAGCCTCCGCTGATTGCATAAATGACTAGTTAGTTTATTCAATATTGATTAGAAAGTGAACTCATTATATCTTTTCCAATGGTAGAGTAAGAATGGAAAAACAACTTGTCTCAATTTGTTAAATAACCAAAGCAAAAAGAAGCAGTTTCAGAGAGTATAAATGAAGTAGTTTGGGTGTAGTGGTCCTAGAACTCATTTATAGATAAGTCATTGTGTTACCATTTACTCTGTTAGATCTAAGTCTCCCCATCTATAAAGTAAGAAGTTTTACCTTACTTAACATGAAAGTCCTATTACTAAATTGAGATCATTTAGAGTCAAGGGTCAGAAACCCAGTCAAACTTGTGTTAACTACTAAAGGGGAATTTGCTTGAACAATATGAGTTTCTCTTGAGGGACTAAATATAGAAAGTGAATTATACCTCAGTAAAGCTGAAAATGACAAGTAGGAAGTGAAAATTCACCTATAGTTCCTCTTCTTTGTCTTCAACATATGCATTTTCTCCATATGCATTTCTCTACATTTCTTCTGTGCTTCTATCAACTATCTCTGATTTCAATTCTATATGATCTTCTGGTTGAAATGTCTATGGAGATTGCCTAGAATCTTTGTATTCTAATTACAAATTACCAGGAGAAAAAAATAGTTTTGACTCACCTAGAGTCAGATGTCTAACAATGATCCAATCAATTTGACTCAGTCAGTCATTCGATGTTGGGGGGTTATGTGAGCTGATACTTACAGAAGAAAACAAACCAATTGAGTAACAAGTCCACTATAGGCCTCATAGCACCAGACAGTATGTACAAACTTCTATTTTTCTTCTATTCTTTCTTTCTCTTCTACTTTTCTTCTTGTATAAATTTATACTTTGTGTCAAGGGAAAATCCTGAAATAACCAAATTTTCTCAGGCAACAACATAGCAAGGATTTGGACTGAAAAAAACCTTTTTTTTTCCTACTCCTCATTGTGAGTAGGGATTCCAAATGGAAATTATTTTTCCCTTCCACTGAGTGCAGGGGTCAAGAGAAGCATGCTTTCTTGGAAGAAGAATGTCTTCTTTGGGTCCTTAGGCTTGTTTGTTGGTTTGTTTTTTCCTTCCCAGTCTTCCTTAGTGTTTCCACTTTGACAGATTCTGAATGTACTTCTTCCTTGTGCCTCATGCATTTCAAAAGCGTAAACTCAAGGCCTCCAAAGAAACTCATAGGCTAAGAGGTGACTATCTTTCACTTACCTCTAAGAGTTACTAATTTCACTAAATTTGAGAGCTTTACAATTTCCTTGCTTGTCTAGTAGTTTCAGCTTGGAAGTTTGTTCAGGGTCTTCCATCTGTCATCCTACAGTAAAACAAATTTTAGGCTATGGTTTTAAATGTAAACCGGAAATAAGTTTAGGTAATTTTTAAAAAGAATTTCATACTCACATATTAGATTCATAGAAAGTACATGGAATTGTCATTTATTCTTTCATTTGTTCTTATAGAAACTGTGAGCTTGACACTGATTTGGGGTGTGAAATAAAAAGATGACTTAGTCTTTTAAGGACCTTGAAACATTAAGGTCAGTTTCCTAATACATGGAAAGGTCTACTTTCTTGAGTCTCTCCAGGGAGAAGCATTATTATACTATTTTGTTGGTTGTTTCCTTATTATCAGAAAATAGAGAAGGAAGCGTTTAGATGTAGTAAATATGCTATTTCTATAGTTTTGGCACCTCTTTTTACAGCTATGGCTCCTCCTGCTTGTCTGTTTTAAGGATGTCACTTTGGCTTCTGAAAATGTAACTAATGATTGCTGTACATGCAATTTTCAGCCTCTAAACTGGCTAATGTTCAAACACTTTGTCAAATCTCTTTGTAATATTTGGATTAAAGTCATGAAAATGAAAAAGAAGGCAATGGTGAGAGAAATTTGCAGGCTGTAAAATCAGAACTAGCAAATGCTAATCAGCTGTATAAGTTAATTGGATTTTGAAAAGAACCAAAATGAGAATGTCGAAAGTAGATTAAGTTCAGACTTAATCAGACTAATATTAATTCTGATCAATTTACCTAATAATTTAGCCCCTTTCTTCCTTGAAAAATGGCATCCCTGCTTATATCTGGAAGAACTTCAGAATGGTAGCATATGGTGCAGGCATCTGTAAGCTGCAGCAGTAATTGGAGCTGCTATTTTGTGGTTTGGGCAAGACCACTAACTATTTCTGGAGCCCTGACATAATGGTAAACACAGTGCAGAGGCTAAACTTGAACACACAGGGTCCTAAGCACAGGCCAACTCTCTTAAAGCTGAAAACTAAGAATGTTTGAATATGATGTCTTTCCTACATCTTTTATCAGGTTTCCCAGCCCTTTATTTCCTTAGTGACTTCCAGGAGCCCTTTGGTTCTATAGGCCCATCTCTCAGCCCAAGTCCATGCACATCCAACCCTAGACACATAGTTTCTTTAGACCTTCTCCCACCCTAACATCAGATTATATTCCATGATCTATATTCCATGATCTTTGAATTTTACACTGTGAGCTAAGTAACTGGATAACTGAAAGCTTCAGTGTCTTTTAGATAATGAGGGCCTGTCCATTAAAACTCTTGCATTATTTTTATTATTATTATTTTCACTCTGAATATCAAATCAAGGAGTATCATGAAAGGGTTGCATAGCTTAAAGAAGCTACCACACTTACTCACCATGAACTCTATAACTGAATAATTATTCATTCATATTGACCAACTACAATCTGTATATAAAGTTGTAGCATTTCCCTTGATTTGAAACTGAGTCTACTTAATAATTTTCTTTTAATTTTATACACAAATATATGATACATTCCATAAAAACTATAAAAATGTAAGAATTTTGTCACTTGAGAAAACAATGAAATAGAAAATTCACTTGCATGTGAAGTTCAGCCCTAAATGATGCTACATATTTAGAGATTATCATTTATCCATGGGAGAGGATGTGAGTAGGAGATAGAGAATGAAGCCCTGGAGTATATTAAAACAACAACAAAAAAAAAGAGTTTTATTTTTCTATCCTCATAGTTGGGCACAAGTCTTTATACCTGAGTCTGACAGTAATACATTCAGGGTTAATACTCAGCATAATTTCCAATTAACCATTCCAGGATTTCTTCCTGGAAGACACTGTTTATTCTGTCTGTTAAATTTGGAAAGATTATAGGAAATAATTTCATCTGAAAATCTGAATTCAAATGAATATTAAAATCTGTTAAGATTTCCGGTGTCCCATAATTTCTGGGTTTGGTATAATGAAAATTCAAATTAGAACAAGATCCATGAAATAATTCTCATAAAAGTTGTATGTTACTGCTTTCTACCACAGAATAATAAGCCCAGGCCCTCCACTAGTATAATTTGTTCTTCCCTTCTGTCCTTCCTTCCTTCCTTCCTTCCCGCCTGCCTGCCTGCCTGCCTGCCTGACTGCCTTCTTTTGTTATTTTATATAGAGAAAGAGAGTAAACAAGTGGAGGAGAGGTGTAGAGGGAGAGAGAGAATCTTAGGGCACCTGGGTGACTCAGTCATTTAAGTGTCCGACTCTTGATTTTGGCTCATGTCATGACCTCACAGTTTTTGAGTTCAAACCCAGCATCAGGCTCTGCACTGCCAGTCCAGAGCCTGCTTGGGATTTGTTCTCTCTCCTTTCTCTCTGGCCCTTCCCCATGCATGTGTGCCCATGTTCGTTCTCTCTCTCTCTCTCTCTCTCTCTCTCTCTCTCCATCTCTCTCAAAATGAATAAATAAACTTAAAAAAAGAAAAAGAGAGAATCTTAAGCAGGCTCCACAATCAACGTGGAGCATGATGCAGGGCTCAGTCCCACAACTCTGAGATCATGACCTGAGCCAAACTCAAGAGTCAGATGCTCAACCCACTGAGCCACCCATGCACTCTAGTATAATTCTTTTTTATTTAAATTATGAGATGGCTTACCTTTCAACTAAGTAGTAGGTAGAGAGAATCTTGCATTGAGAAAATTCTATAATAATTTAACATTTTAAATCATTATTTCTCTTAATTTTAGCTTACTTCAGAGTTATGCAATCAACAATCACTTTATTAAGCTCTGTGTTGTGCCAGTGTGTGAAATAAATAATCTAAAACTAGTAATATGCAGTATAGAACAAACAATCAATAATTTAGAGTTAAGTGGCTTACTTCCACCATAAGTGTTAGAAGAGGTCAGAGCAGGAAAATGCTGAAAGCCAGAAAGGATTCAGGAAGTGGGATTGTAATTGGCCATAATTTAGGTGTTCTGAAAGGCAGAAAAGATACATCAGCTAAGAGAGCCTTTTCTCAACAGAAGAGAATGAGATATGATTACAATTAGAGAGATTACCAAAATCTTCAGTTAAAAAGCTCCTGTTATGTTTTGAGGTTCCCCATCAAAGGTATTATTTCATGGGGTGAAGAGCACAGGTCAAATTTACATACTAGTTCACGCTCTACCAACTTATAGTTATATGAGCTGGCAACTTACTTAATTTCCCCCATCCCAAATCTCCCAGGTCTGGAAATTGAAAAAAAAAATAATAGTATTTACCACATAGAAGGCTAAAAAGAGATAAAGAGGTTATCTAACAAAAACAAAGCATAAACAAAAACAAAACACAACAACAACAACAAAAAAACAAATTGCACTGTACCTGGAATGTAGTAGGACTGTTACTCCACACTACTTTTGTTTCAGAAGTTTATTGATGATCTTAATTATAGATGGAGAAGATATATACCTGCATTGTATCTATTCTAACATCACAAATTCTACCATTAAAAACGTATCCCCATGGATTATGCCTACATCACTCTCTATAATGGCTCATTCACGTAATGGAATATACCATTCACCTCCTTGTATGTCTTAGCAGTTCACTTATTGATCAAACATTTTCAATTGCTACCACTTTTCATTGTACCTTTTACATTGTTAGTGAGTATAAAATGGTTGAACCATAAAATAACTGTGTTGTGGTTAGGGGACAGTTTAGTACCATTACCTGAGAAGGGCAATTACATCTATGTTTTATCTGTATATACTGCATTTTTGTGTTTTTTTGAAAACCAAAAAATTCCCCCAATGTCGATGTTACTTAGCAATATGCTTCTCAATGATCTCATGAACAGATTTCTGCCTTGCACCCACAGTTTTCCATAATTTTGTTAGGAACTTCCAGTTGCTCATGTCATTTGAAACCTGGGTTCATCCTTAAGTATTCTGCTTTTTTTACATTTTATATCTGATCTGTCAAAAAAAATCTAGTTGATTGTGCTTTCAATATAGCCACATATCTATTCATTTCCCTCAATCTTCACTATAGCCACTGTGGTTCTAGCCATAAGAATCTCTCATCTGGATTACTACAATAGCTTCATAACATATCACCCTGTTCCCATCCGTGAAATTGTATAGTCTTCCAACAGCTGCAGAAAGGATTTATTTAAATATAAGATTTCATAGATATTCTTTTATTTTATTTTCTTTTTTTGAGAGAGAGAGAAAAAGAGAGAGAAAGCACACATGTGGCAGGGGAAGAGGGAGAAGGAATCTTAAGTAGGTTCCATGCTCAGTGCTGAGCCCGATGCAGAGCTTGATCCTACGACACTGGGATTGTGACCTGAGCCAGTATCAGAGTTCGATGCTTAAGTGACTGAGCCACCCAGGCACCTCACATAGATATTCTTTTCAAACTTTGCTAACTGTCCCTCTTTATACTCAATAAAAATGGAATTACCTTAAGGCTCTACTTGATCATGTCCTCCATTACTACTGTGGTGTCTATTGTGCATGGTTCACTCCATTCCAGTCTTAACAGGCTTTCTTACTTGTCCTTCAAACATAGTAGTTATGTTCACATCTAATGACAAGTTCTCAAAATTTTTCCTTCACCTGGACTGCTCTCTCCATTGATATGTACATCTGCTATCTTCACCTTCTTCAATCTAAATTCTTAGCCTTTAAATGAGGCTTACCTTTATTACCCCTTGCCACTTATTCTGTAAACTATGTCCATGCTACATATGCAGTTCAGCATCACTGATAGAAAACCTGCTGTTCTTTCATTTTTCTTCCCATTAGACTTATTTTATATATATTTATACATATATGTACATATGTGTGCATATGGATATACATATATAATTTTATTCGTTGTCTTTTCCCCCTGTAGATTAGAGAAAACATTTAGAATAGTTCCTCGCACAAAATTATTGTTCAAAAATATTTTGTGAGTGAATGAAAGAATGAATTGCAATTATGATTATGTGGTGATTGTTGCCAAGTATAAAATGCTCTGGGATTATCTAACAGGAAAACCTTGCTAAGACCGTCATGACAGAAAAGTCATACTAAAGAAAATAGTATTTATGTGGAAGTCTGAAAGAGGAGTAGGAATTAGCTCCACATGGGAGCCAAGCATTTAAGAACAATGAAAACAGAAAAGTGTGTTTCTTGGTCCTAAGGCAAAAGAAGCATGACCTGTTTGAGGAATTTAAGGAAAGACAAAATGACGGATGCCATAGATAGAATGGAGAGTAACTGCTGATGATGCTAAAAATTTAACTGAGTATTTTCCCAAGGATTCTCCTATTTGGAGCAGGTGTATCTTTTATTTAGCATTCTCAATTAAAATAGATTAGGAATCAATCAACTAACTATGATGTTGTGGAGATTTCCAGTTAGTTTTTTGTTACTAAACAACTGAGTGCGTATATCCAGGTCTTTAAACCTGGGTTGCCTACAGGAGGGTGGGTGGGGCATGAAAAGTTTCTCTGAGACTGTTCAGTAATTCGTATGGAGCAAGAGAATGGTCTGGACAAATGTAGGGTTTCTGGGAATAGAAAGAAGGGAGTAGATGATGGATGTTTGGAAATAGAAACTGCAGGGCTTAGAGACTGATTGGATTGTACGACTTGGTCTCACTTAGGGAATGTTGAGTGCTAGAGATTTCACTTACAAAATGATTTCCTTGTCTTCACTGAGAGATTAATTTGTTTTTCTGTTCTGCTAGGAAATTATGAGAGTTTATTTTTTTATCTTTTTTATTATTAAATATAATTTATTGCCAAATTGGTTTCCATACAACACCCAGTGCTCATCTCAACAGGTACCCTCCTCAATGCCCATCACCCACTTTCCCCTCTCCCCCAGCCCCCATCAACCCTTAGTTTGTTCTCAGTATTTAAGAGTCTCTTATGGTTTGCCTCCCTCCATCTCTGTAACTTTTTTCCCCCTGCTCCTCCCCACCCCGGTCGTCTGTTAAGTTTCTCAGGATCCACATATGAGTGAAAACATATGGTATCTGTCTTTCTCTGCCTGACTTATTACACTTAGCATAATACCATCCGGTTCCATCCATGTTGCTACTAATGGCCAGATTTCATTCTTTATCATTGCCAAGTAGTATTCCATTGTATATTATGTAACATATAATTTAAGAGTGCAGGCTTGGGCAACCCCACTGGTGAGGGGTTTATGGGTGAGCTCTGGGTCTCCCACCCATTAAGGAGATGGATGAAGGTGGGCTTCCTCTTATGAGGTCAGGCATAGAACCAACAGAAGTACCAGCTGTTCACCAGAAAATAACGGTGGCATTTCTAAACCAATTTGTGGTGCGCACAGTACAGTTCCTCAACCCTTTTCTACAGTTTGTAAGGAGAAACTGACAGATCTTTCTCATCATATATAACAAATTGAAACAACTCTCAGTATTTTAGATGCAAAGGTGTCATCTATCCAAGGCCTAGATGTCACACTTGAAGTATCTCCTATAAGTGACACTGATGTCACAAGTAAATCAATTGTATTCTGAAACCACTTCAGAGCAATCACAGCAAAACAGTTGATAAGACTCTGGACCATAGGAAAGTGAAGTAACATCAGAAAATATCTTAATTATAGCCAAGGACCCAAGATGTGCCATATATCTCAAAGTGGCTCAAATGGATGTTCCAGTGATGGCAATAAGATTTTAAAAATGATATTGGAAGGACCTACATCTTCTTGAGAGGTCAGAGGCTCCAGGGCCTTGTGGAAAAGGTGAAAGAAATACAAGAGAAAGTTCAGATAAATCTTCCTTTAGTGATTAACTTAATTTTGGTAACAATTACATATGTATATGTAGCTATTCATTTACATTCTATAAGAAAGAGAGCCTGAACTGGAACTCTTACTCAGAGAAACATCAAATGGCTATATATCCATCACCAAGTTTCTTCTGTGTTAGAAGCACAAAGCATTTATAACCTGGAGAAAAAACAAACAAACAAACAAACAAAAAACCTGCAGGCTTTAAGAAAGCCAGATCCTAATAATGAATTTGTCACTCACAAATGACCTTGATGAGGTTATTTCTCCTAAGTCTCCATTTCATTACCAGTGAAAGGACGATAACTCCTCCATGGATCGTTATGATTATTAACCGAGAGGATATATATAAATTATGTAGCTTCATGCTGGCCACTAAGTAAATGCAGAAGGTACAGAAACTATTACTGTCATTAAGAATTTGCATAGCTTCCTCAACATAAAGTCATACATTTCCAAGAAGCATGAAAGCCATCTTATTTATTGAAACAAAGCATGATGTCAGAACATTGTTATGCCTATAAGAGGCTTAAATTTGTGTGGAGTCAAACTAAAATTTTTATTTTTTTACTTTTTTTATTTTGAGAGAGAGAGAGAAGGAGCAAATGGTAGAGGGACAGAGAGAGGGAGAGAGAGAATCCTAAGCAGGCTCTGTGCAGCATGGAGCCTAATGTAGGAGTCCGTCTCACGAACTGAACTGTGAGAGCATGACCTGCGCCAAAATCCGACCTGAGTTGGAAGTTTAACTGACTGAACCACCCAAGCGTCCCATGTGGCATGAAACTAAATATAAATGACACCAGTGATCCTGAGCAGAGTTATGGAGGAAGTTTCAATTTACTCAACACTGTTGTCCATTCTCTTCTTAGTTCACTATTCTTTCTGACTTCAGGGAGCTTTCCATCAAAGAATAGTAATTTCATTTATGTCCATTTCCTGTACATGGCCCATCAAGAATGTTTAATATAGATCTGTCTTCAGAATATTCATGCCAAGTGATTAATAGCTACAATGTTCATTTGCAATTTATTGGGGGATATAATTTAAATAAATATGTTTTAAGGCCAGTACTTGCTTTATATTGGTTATTTTGGGTAATGATGTTTTTTTAATGTCTCAAATTTGAGATGGAGATAAAAATCTCTTTTCTATTACTAAGGATCTCTTATAGTAGGTGCCTCATTTTATTATTTATTTACTTACTTATTTATATTTATTCAATTTATTATTTTTTAAATGTTTTCTTATTTATTTTTGAGAGAGAGAGAGAGATCGCATGAACATGGAAGGAGCAGAGAGAGAGAGGGAGACACAGAAACTGAAGCAGGCTCCAGGCTCTGAGCTGTCAGCACAGAGCCCGATGTGGGCTCAAACTCATGAACCATGAGATCCTGAGCTGAGCTGAAATCGGATGCTTAATTGAGTGAGCCACCCAGGTGCCCCAGGTGCCTCCTGATTTTAAACTCATAGATATGGGTGTTGGAAAGGATTACAAAAGGTCCAGTCACTTGCTTTCAGAAAGATAAGATAGGTTTTTCCTCATTCTTCATTTTAAATAACTTGAGTCTCAACAATATTAACTTTTTTAATGTTTATTTTTGACAGAGAGAGAGAGAGAGAGACAGAGACAGAGCATGAGTGGGGGAGGGGCAGAGAGAGAGGGAGATACAGAATCCGAAGCAGGCTCCAGGCTCTGAGCTGTCAACACAGAGCCGGATGCGGGGCTCTAACTCACAGACCCTGAGATCATGACCCAAGCTGAAGTCGAAGTCAGATGCTCAACCGACTGAGCCACCCAGTTGCCCCGAGGCTCAACAATATTAAGTCATCTGCCCATAGTCAGGTATTAAAAGTCTGGGTGGCTTGTATTGTATCTTCTGTCTTCTACTTAGAGTACCACCTAGAGCTCCATGCCTGACACTGAGGAGGAACAACCCCAAAGTGGGCCCCACTCTGTAGCATTAGGAAAATGTGTCAGTAGCACCCATAGCCAATCTAATAATGAAAGTTATTAAGCAGAGGGACTTGCCCATCGAAGTGGATCTCTTTGAATAAAAAGCCTGACATGGATTTCTCACAGGCGCCAATGCAGTCTCAAAAGCCATTTGGCTTTTTTTTTTTTCTTTAATGTCTGATTGTAAAACTTTGAAATATAAAGCTTCAGCATGAAAACCCTGACATAGCCTTAACTACTGTAAAACTAGCAGGCAAAGCTATAATAATTTCAGCTTTATAACATAATTTAAAATTGAATTACTCTCATTTCATGGCAAAGTCAATATTGCTAATGGATTAAAAACATGGCTGATAAAAGTGTTGTTGAATTCATTTTTGGGGAATCACATGAAAAAAATGATTTTTCATGTGGTCTATGGCAATTGAAACTTGGCATTAATCTGAATAGAAACTTCATGCACTTCAGTAAGTAAATGCTTGAAGGTCAAAATAAATGAGGCTAAAAGTGGGTCTTATTAAGCAGTTGTGAATTTTCTTCTGGCATATCCCCATTGGGAGATGAGGTCCCAACTATAAGAGGCCTAATCTGTGAAGGAGGCAGTCATGGCAAGAGGCTGTTTATCCATGAAGTAGAATTTCTGTCATTTCTGTAAGCGTATTCTAGGAATCAGTCAGTTGGACAATGGATTGAGAATCCTAGGAAAGAGATTCGTCTACACTAGTTTCCAGCTTTGTAAATTTGGGTAAGTCTCTCTGGGTTTACTATATCTACCAAATAAGGGGATGGTCTGTAAGAATGTGATTGTTTTATGTCTCTGTGATTCTACGGTATCCCATACCATGTTCACCTAATTTGAACATCTTCTGAATTTACCATCACTATCATTACTATCATGAATGTATTAACATCTGCAGATGTTAATAGTTTATTGAGGCCTGCTTTAATACTGGGTATACCTTTTTGACCCTAAAGCAAAAGTTCTTCATTTTTTCCTATCAAAAAGTATAAACACCTTAAAGATCTAAACTGAATTTGGAGGCGCCTGGGTGGCTCAGTTGGTTAAATGTGTCGCTTTGGCTCAGGTCATGATCTCATGGTTCATGAGTTTAAGCCCCACATTGGGTTCTGTGCTGACAGCTGGGAGCCTGAAGCCTGCTTCATTTCTGTGTCTTCCTCACTCTCTGCCCCTCCCCCACCCATCCACAATCTCTCTCGCTCTCTCTCTCTCTCAAATGAACATTAAAAAATATTAAATTTAAATAAAAAAATAAAACAATTTCTAATTAGAGATTGCTTATATCTGCCGTTAACTACAGACTAGCGTTGAATGTTTTCTTTAGGCAACCAGTTAGGGTTATATTATACCACACTCTATCTTTTGTTTGTTTGTTTTTAATTTAAAAAAATTTTTTTATTAGAGAGAGAGGAAGCACTCAAATGGGGGAGGGGGCAGAGACAGAGAGAGATTCTTAAGCAGATAAGATCTAGAATCATGACCTGAGCCAAAATCAAGAGTCAGGCATTCAACTGACTGAGCCACCAGGTGCTCCACAGTCTGTCTTTTGAAAAAAAATCATTCAAGCCTTCTATTGGACACACTTAATTTTTAATAATTTCACGTTGATCAAAAAAATAAGTCTCAGGCTGTCAATCAGTCATCCATAGTATCTATAGTGAGTGGTAAAAGCCTTGTTAGGATTAAGAATCTTAAATTCAATTCCTAGTTCTGTCTTCTGTGACATTCCTCTGTGTAATTGTTTTCTACCTCTCAAAACTTGTATAAAATATCACCTTTCAGAATGTGATAATTTTTCCAAAAATGTATAACTTGAGTATGATCATGATCAAACAATCCTACTCACATACACACACACCTGGTAATGCACATACACTAGCCTGTATTCTTTTTTTTTTAATTTTTTTAACGTTTATTTATTTTTGAGACAGAGAGAGACAAAGCATGAACGGGGGAGGGTCAGAGAGAGAGGGAGACACAGAATCTGAAACAGGCTCCAGGCTCTGAGCGGTCAGCACAGAACCCGACGCGGGGCTCGAACTCACAGACCACGAGATCGTGACCTGAGCCGAAGTCGGATGCTTAACCGACTGAGCCACCCAGGCGCCCCACTAGCCTGTATTCTTAAAAAATGGTAGTCTTAAAAAATGATGATCTATTAGAGACAGAAAAAAAAAAAGCTGACAACTGTTCCAAATTAAAAAGAGACTATAAAAATGTGAAAGCTAAATGAAATGCCTGGTTCTTGGCTGATTCCTGGATAGAAAAAATCCTATTAAAGACAGAACTGGAATAATTTGTGAAGGTTGAAATAGACTATATATTAGATAATAGTATGATAGTAATGCTAAAGTTTCTATATTGAATGCTTGTGGTGTGTTCCTGTAGGAATCTGTCCTGTTTTTAGTAGATACTTGCTCAAGTATTTAGGTTGAAGGGGTTCAATGACTGCAGTTTACTCTCAACAGATCAGCAAAATAATAATAAAAGAACAAAAAGAATATGACAAAATATTAACAATTGGTGAATCTAGGTGAATTTTTTTCAGAAGATCATTATACCGTTTTCAAAAAATCTTTACAGATTTTTTTTCCAATAAAATGTTTTAGAAAGATAATCTGTTTCACCACTTTGAAGGTCTCTCTCATTAGAATGAGTGTCTTTTTGTTGTTGTCGTTTGTTTGTTTGTTTGTTTGTTTGTTTGTTTTAAGCCATGGCTTTTTTGGAGATGCAGAGAAAAAGGAACCATCCTCTACTGTTGGTGGGAATGCAGACTAGTGCAGGCACTGTGGAAAACAGTATGGAAGTTCCTCAGAAGGTTAAAAATGGAATTACTCTATGATCCTTTAACCATACTACAGAGTATTTATGCAAAGAATACAGAAACACTAAATCAAAAGGATATAGGCATCCTTATGTTTATAGTGGCATTATTTACAATACCCAAATTATGGGAACAGCCCAATATTGCCTGATGAATGGATATAGTGTCACACACACACACACACACACACACACACATACACAGAGGAGTATTATTCAGCCATAAAAAAGAATAAAATCTTGCCATTTGCAACATGAATGGAGCTAGAGAATATAATGCTAAGTGAAATAAGTCAGAGAAAGACAAATACCATAAGATTCTACTCCTATGGAATTTAAGAAACAAAACAAATGAACAAAGGGCGAAATCAGAGAGAGGGAGAGAGGCAAACCAAAGAACAGACTTGAATCACTAAATTGTATACCTGAAACTAATAGAACACTCTACTTAACTAACTGGAATTAAAATAAGAACCTAAAAAAAAAGCCATAGCCTTTTTAATGTATTTCACCTTCACATTTGAACTTACATAAAATATATTTGTATTCATGTTATAAGTTCACTGGAAGAATGCAGGGACCTTAAGGACTAAGTACTTTATGCATTTTTATGTATTTTTCAGCGTCAGATAGAGTATTTGTGTATAACATGTATTCAACTCATGAATAAATTGGTTGAATATTTTAATTCAAATATGTTGAATTATACTATATGTTAGACACAGGCCTAATTTTGGGGTGCATGAATATGCCATGCATAAACCTTCCAAAGATTCCCATGGCACTTTAAAAAATGCTTCAAATATCTTTCACCCATATTTTTTTTATTTCTACCATCTTTGACCTTGTTATCTGTCTCTTCCCCTCACTCATATACCTCAGCTACATGTGCTATATATCTATTTACAAAAAAAAAAAAATAGATTTTTGCACTTACTATACTTCCTGATCTTTAAGTAGCTTGAGGAAGAGCCAGGACAGGACACTCGTATATACCTGGGAGTCAGAACAAGTGTGGCTATTGATCAGAGAAATCATTCTTGAGAAACCGGTACCAAAATTTGTCCTCCAAAAACAATGGGAGAGAGTATGCACAAAGTCAAGTTCATGGTGTTTTCAAGAACTTAAGCTAGTCAAATGTGGCGGAAACATACGGTAAGCATGGAAGCATGAGAGCTGACATAGCTGAGATAAACACATATGTATTCATGAAAAATATTATAATATAATGTTAAAGAATTTTTATTTTGTATTTTAGGATAGAAGGAATTTAAGTATGGGAGCTACTCAATAAGAAATGAATTTTAGGACAAACATTCTGAATGGCAGTATGATAATAGAATAAAAAAAATCAAGCAATAAAAATCAAGATGGGGAGATCATTTAGAAGGCTGAATTCTTAATCCAGTTGAAAATTAAATGTGCTAGCCAGTAGTCATGGGGGTACTGGAAAATGGAGGGAGGAATGGAATTGAAAGGTATCAAAGAAATGAACTTGACAGAATTAACTTATTTCTTGGATAAATAAAGGATAGGACAAATCACTGTGTACATGATTCCTTATATCTCTGGCTTGAGGAAATAAGTTCAACGCAGTGCCATTTATTGAAAGGAATAAGAAAACTCTGCTTCTGCAAAAATGGCTAGCAATTTTGAACCAACCCACATGCTGAGAACAACTGGAAAATCTAATATTTGAAGGCATCACAGTCTTCAAGAAGCTAGGATTTGCAGTCAAGACCTGAAAAAGGATAGAGAAAAGAGGCTAATTGTTGATGTTGATTTGTTCTTGATCTACTAGAAAGCGTGGTTGAAATATGAAGAAGATGGGGGCAGAGAATCTAGAGCTGAGAACCACAGAGGTGAAACTGAATTCTCCGTGGACCTATGGATCTTGGGAATAAAAAAAATGAGTTCAGGACCTACTAAAGAAGTTCTCTGATGGAAACCTTGGTCATTCATTCACGAAGTAGCTAAAAGGGCTGCATCCTAAGAATAAACGTGAATGGAAAATAAGCCACACAAGGATTAAATCCCAGTTTTGAATTGTTTTTTTCTTTTTGTGAATTTTTAATGTTTATTTATTTTTGAGAGAGGGAGAAAAGAGAGAGAGTGAGAACGAGCAGGGGAAGAGCCTGAGCCCAATATGGGGTTGGATCTCACGAACTGTGAAATCATGACGTGAGTCGAAATCAAGTGTTGGACACTTAACCGACTCTGAGCCACCTGGGTGCCCCCCAGTTTTGAATTGTTGTAATCCTCGTTATATAAAGGAGATTTATCCTTAATCTGAGAGACAAACAATAACAGTATATCCTCTACTAGGTCATCGAGAGCCTTAAAAAATCTCTACAACTTTTTCTATAATATTCAGAAATTCTTTAATAAGAACTAAGATTAAGACTATGTAAGAACTGAACAAAGTGAGAATTAAAAGATTTTCCAAGTATATGACATGAACTTTTATTTTTATTTTTTTCAAATGTTTATTATTTAGAGCAAGACACAGAGGGAATGAGGGAGAGGCAGAGAGAGAGGGACACAGAAAATCCCATATTCAATAGGGCTCCATCTCATGACCGATCATGATCTGAGCCGAAATCAAAAGTAGGATGCTTAATTGACTGAACCACTTAGGTGACGCTATCATCTACTTTTTAAACTTCACTGACATGAATCTTTAAAACAGCTGAATGAAATATTAATTAAATGAAGGAAATAATGCAAAATTATTCAAAGAATGGGATACAATATAAATCAATTGAAAAATTCTAGTACTAAAAAAAGTAAAATGAAATTAAGTCAATATATGTATTTCACATGGCAGATTAAAGAGTTGAAGAGAATTAGTGGATTGTATGATATGACAGAGAAAAGTATGCTAGCTGAAGAATGCCAATAGAAAAGTATGTAATAATATAGGGAAAGTGAAAGGTATTTATGTAAATATATATTTATATAATATAAATTTATTTCTATATTTATCTATGGAATCCCAGAGGCATAGGAGAGTGAACACAAGGTAAAAAGAATGAAAACAGAAAAAATTTTCCAAAATTGAGAAAATGCCACAGATCCAAGAACTGCAACATATTCAAGAGAAATATATAGAAAACCATAAAATCTTAAAGGCAGCCAAAGGAAGGACAAGTCAATCTTTTTTTTTTTTTTTTTCAAATTTTTTTTCAACGTTTATTTATTTTTGGGACAGAGAGAGACAGAGCATGAACAGGGGAGGGGCAGAGAGAGAGGGAGACACAGAATCGGAAACAGGCTCCAGGCTCTGAGCCATCAGCCCAGAGCCCGACGCGGGGCTCGAACTTGCAGACCGCGAGATCGTGACCTGGCTGAAGTCGGATGCTTAACCGACTGCGCCACCCAGGCGCCCCGGACAAGTCAATCTTTAAAAGAACAATACAAGAGAACAATGCACTGTAGAATTTTCATCACAAATATGGAAGCCAAAAAAATTTGTTAATTCTTGAAAAATTAAAAATGAAGTTTACATAAAGAACTTTTAGATAAAAAATAACTATGAAATTTTAGTGACTCAGTCTCTATCTCTATCTCTATCTCTATCTCTATCTCTATCTCTATCTCTATCTCCTCTATCATCTCTATCTCTATTTCATACACACACTCATACCCCTACCTAAAATGTACTTCATAGCAGAAAGATGACTCCTGATAATAATCCTAGAGATTCAGGGTATAATCAAGGTTGGAGAAGGGTATGCATGTGGGTACATCTTATATAACATTTATAGAATGAAATAATTATTACTTGGCATAGGGTCCTAAACGTAAAGAGAATTAAGATGCGTAATGATAATGGAATATAGGGCAGAAAGTGAATAAACAACTTAAAATATTCTCAGCACTCATTTTTGGAAAGTGGATAAAGGACCAATTCATATTAACCTTGAATAAAGTGTATATTTGTTATAGTTAGGGTAAATACTAAAAGAAAAATGAGAATGTGTAAATAATAAAATCATTGATAGATAAAATGGAACAATACATTAATAATTAATTTACCCAAGACAAGTTACAAAAAGAGATATTTGTGAATATAAAACATGAGACAAATACAAAAAGGTAGTAAGATAGTAGATTTAACCCTGAATATATCAGCAGTTATATTAAGGGCCAATTTACTGATGTACACTATAAAGAGGGTCTCCTTAAAACAGAACCACTGTAAGTAGTTAGACAGCTAGAGAGATACATAAATAAATCATAGAGAAAAGTGATTGATGTGTGTTACCTCTTTTTACCTCATGTAAAGACCTGTGATGATTAGATTAGATGGAACCATCATTATACAAATACAAGAAATTTAATTTAATGAATATGTAGATATTTCATGGCTGCTGGTGTCACCATAACCTTGATACTGCAGGGTCCTTCACTTATGCCAGCATTGAATAGATACATACCAGGTGTCTATTCAAAACTTGAGAAGCCAGTTAACTTAATTGTGTGTCACAAATCCATCTTCCTTGTTATAGTTCAAATTCAAATTATTATGGTTATATCTTCTCTGGATTCTCATTCCCAGATTGTTCAGAGCTTCTATCCCCCATGTCCCAACTGTCTGCTGTTCTCCTTGATCTCTGGACCTCTGTTCCACAACACACAAATTTCCATATATTTAAATGGTTTTTTGATTGTCCTTTGTCATTTTGCTTTGACAGCAGTCATTTCAATAGAATACTGCCCATTCCTGCACTACCACTGGATCACAACACAGATCAGCATGTTTCTACTTCATGGTAGAAATTAATATATCCTGGAAGTTAATGTTTCCATTCAGCTGTCTCACTGACTATGACTACTCTTCATTTCATCATTACTATCCACCTTCTGGTCTCTCCCATATATTTGTTAAATATATTGATAATAAACTGAGAAACTTTTAAAAATAACTTATCCCATCCTGATCCTGCAGTAGTTTCAATATTTTTTGGGGTAACCTATCCAAGTTCTAGTCTTTAAGTTATTTAATATACAGTTTTTGTGACCTTAATTCTATAAACATGCAAGACCCTGGGTCTTGTTATTACTGGGAATCACGGTGGTCCTGTAATACCTAATTGCTACATCACATTCTGACTACAGCTTTTTAAGCCCAAGCTCTTTTGTTCTTTCTTCCTACAATAACACATTTTCTGACTGTATCCTATTTCTAAGGACTCTCACTTCCTTTATTCTGCCTTATTAATACTTTGAGTGCCTAGCTCCTTCCCTTTGTTTTCAGTCTAGTGACCCCTCCTTTCTTGATATTTTTGTTTATTCAGTATATGATTCTTTTTCCATAATTTTAAACTCAGATTTACAAGCAACCTCAACTCCCTTGCTCACTTGCAATTCCATTGCTATCCCCACACTAAACTGGACACTTGGATCAATATAAACGTTTGCCTTATTCCATTCTTTACTGGGGTACCTAAAAAAATTACCCCAGTACACCCTCCTCCCCAACTTCCAACTGCCTTCAGGGAGCTTTTGCCGCCACCACAGAGAGAACAATTTGATAAGACTTTCTAAACTATCTACCTCTTATATAAACTTAACTGTGGCTGTATCTATCTTTATCTCTCTTTCTTATTTATGAAATATAACAGTTACTTCATTCTATCTTAATTTACAACCGTACACTGTTCTCTGGATTCCATAACATTGTGTATTTTTAAGGATAAAATTGCATTATGCTTTTATTTATCCTGTTTCTTAACTTTTTCCACTTAGGTTTTCTCAGCTTCCATACCTCAAACATAAATACATTCAAACCATCCTCAAACAAACAAACAAACCAACATTGATCTTACATCTAATGGAACATTATTATTATTTCATTGTATTTATGGAAAAATATTCTAAAAACTACCTCTACTTGAAGAATGAGTTTCTTCAAATCCCACTCACTGTTTGGTATAATAAAGTTTCTTTACCTATCATCACACCACTGAAACTATATCAAAATCATCTTTAAAGACCACATTGTAGTTTAATTAAAATATATATTTGTATTCCCTATTTCAGCAGCATTGGGTAATTGCCACACTTTAGGTTCCTTGAGAAGATGTCTCTGAGATGTAGATTAACCTGCAAAAGGTTCTTTGGGATCAACACCTATTGGAGAGAAGGAAGGAGGATTGGGAAGAAAGAAAAGTTGAAGTGTGATGCAATCTCATTGGAGGCCTAAGCTAACCCTATGGGCCGTTCAGAAGTTGAGATGACTCTCTGGAGTTTTCCTGAGTTAGAACATGAAGAGTGCGGCTTTACACCAAGTAGTTGTTGTATGCAGACATTGAGAAGGAAATGTGGACATGGGTGAGACAGTTCTCTTCAACTAGGAAAATCCTTTCAGAGGGTTTAAAAGCTCAAGGCTGTCTGCCCACAGCACTGGCAGCTATTAGAGAAATATGTTCCTCTCTTCTGAAGGGGATCTAAGTAGTGCATCACATCATCCAACCCAGCAGTGTTCACGAGTCCTGGCTTCCTAATAAATTTGTCTTGCCATATGGTTTACAACCATACCTACAAGACTTGTGAAGAGGAGTTAAACATTAAAAATTGATTGTGAATAGTTCTCCTCAACTAGCTGAATTTTGGGCCTGACTGTTCATCTTATCTTCCGGTGATTGTAGGAGAGATGCGCAGGGAGGAGTGCCAAACGAAAAAGCCCTTTTTATTAATTGCATGTGTGACTGCATTCTGAGGTTGTGTTCTGGTCGTGTTTCCTAATCATAAATTCTTAAACTTTTATCAGTTATAATGGAACTACATTGTGCTAACTCTAATATCAATCTCTAGCCCAGTGTAATTTATCTAATTATTTACTGGACACCTCCATCACTGACATTTCAATTTAAACATATCTAAGGTGGACTCATTATCTTTCATCTGAAAAATGTTTATTTCTCTATGTCCTTTTTATTTTTTTTTAATTTTTTTTAACATTTATTTATTTTTGAGACAGAGAGAGAGAGAGAGCATGAACAGAGGAGGGTCAGAGAAAGAGGGAGACACAGAATCTGAAACAGGCTCCAGGCTCTGAGCGGTCAGCACAGAGCCCGACGCGGGGCTCGAACTCACAGATCGCGAGATCATGACCTGAGCCGAAGTCGGACGCTTAGCCGACTGAGCCACCCAGGCGCCCCTCTATGTCCTTTTTAAAAATAAAATTTTAATATTAAATTGATCATTCATAGAGAAAAATATGCAAATAGTTGATTGTGCAGAGAAATTATAATAAATTAAGCACACCATTAAGTGCCATGTAGGACAAGAAATAAAGCATTGTGAGGATAATAGAAACCTTTTCATGCCCGTTTTTTCTCTAAAGGTAATCATTATCGTAATTTTTGGCTTTTTCTTTTTTAACCTGCTTTGTCTTCCTTTTCTCCAGTTTTATTGAAATAGAACTGACATATAACATTGTATAATTATAAAATGTGCAATATGTTGATTTGATATACATATGTATTGTGAAATGATTACCACAATAAGGTTAGTTTATATGTCCATTACCTCCCATAATTACCATTTTGGGTTTTTTATGGTGAAAACATTTAACATCTACTCTCATAGCAACTTTCAAGTATTTGATACAGTATTGTTAACTATACTCACCATGCTGTACATAAAATGCCCCCCATTTATTCCTCTTATAATTGGAAATTTTTATCCTTTGACCAACATTTCCTCAGTTCTCCCATATCTCAACTCCTGGCAACCACCATTCTATTCTATACTCTGTTGTCCTGACTTTGACATCAGGACACACACACACACACACACACACACACACACACACACACACACCACGTTTTCTTTATCCATGCATCCATCTATGGACGTTTAGGTTTCTTCTTTAATTTTATTCATTCCACCAAAAGTTAACCCTTATAAACAAAATGAACATATAATCTGCTTATATCTTATGATTCTCTCATTGTACTTAATGTAAATGAATGAACATTAACACAGGTTTTAGAGATTGTTGTCTGAGAGGAAGAATGTAAACAATTCTTGACTGGAGAGTTTGTTCAACACATAAAGCCATGGTGGATATTAATGCCAAGCCCATAGCATTCTTAAAGAATTGTGTTAAAAATAGTTTTTTCTATCTTGATATTTACTTTCTCAATATAAACAGCTACCCCTGGAAATTGGGATCACTAGTCATACTCCCATTCCTGTTTTAAAAATTCTTTCTTCTTTGGGGCACCTGGATGTCTCAGTTAATTGAGCGTCTCTTGATTTTGGCTCAGATCATGATCTCAGTGTTGTGAGATCCAGCCCTGCATCAAGCTCTGTGCCAGGCATGGAGCCTGCTTAAGATTCTCTCTCTTTCTTTACTGCTCATGCTCCCTCTCTCTCTCTCTCTCTAAAATAAATAAATACATAAAAAATGTTAAAAATGTATTTATCATTTAGATATTAACATAAAAAGACATCAATTCATTATTTTTTCACCAAACATTTCTGAGATGCTACTATCTAAAGGGAAATGGAGGGGCGCCTGGGTGGCGCAGTCGGTTAAGCGTCCGACTTCAGCCAGGTCACGATCTCGCGGTCTGTGGGTTCGAGCCCCGCGTCAGGCTCTGGGCTGATGGCTCAGAGCCTGGAGCCTGTTTCCGATTCTGTGTCTCCCTCTCTCTCTGCCCCTCCCCCGTTCATGCTCTGTCTCTCTCTGTCCCAAAAGTAAATAAGCGTTGAAAAAAAAAATTTAAAGGGAAATGGATAAGACATCATGTCTGTAAAGCAAACATAACTGTTGGTGCAAAGTTCACAGACTATCATTACTAAGGAAGTAGAATATATTCTCATAAAAGTGATTTGATTGATTCAACTAAATCAATAAATTAAAGAGTTCAGTGGAACCTAGGTATGTGAAGACAGTATCAAGATTACCTGGAGCATTAAAAACTCCAGTACTGGTCACCAATCAGTTCTTAACATATACGTGTTGAATTGAATGATGTGTTTTGCATTTTGTGCAGTGCTTTTTTTACCATAAAAAATATTAGTCAAGGGAAAGATAAATGTACACTCTTGCATCTCAATAATGAAGACATTTTGAAGTATTGCACTGATGTACATGTGATTGATTAGAATACTTCAAAGTACTTCTTGTTTGTAGAAGTGAAAATAGAATAAAACTTCCCTATTGCAATGGAAAAATTTGTCTTTAGAATTAATGTTAAATGATTATGCATGGCTGTTCTCTCCATTTTAGGCTTTGGTAGAATTTTAATAATGTAGACACTAACATGCATTATGTTGATAAGATTCTATCAGTCGGTTGTATAGGTGGTAAATTTATGCCCATTAATTTGAAATGTGAGTTTGAGAAAAAGAAATAACTAATTGGATAGATTGTCCAACTTGTAAGATTTATTATTTCATTTTGAATTGATTACTTCTATCAAAAGGCATAGATCTACTTGATATAATTAAACAACCCGGCTATTTGCTGTTATTTGGTAACTAGCATATTTTCAGGGCATAGTGCGATGGATGAATTGATCTACCAAACACAATTACACCTGTTCACTGGGCTTATAAAAGAGTGCTAAGAAATTCCAATAAGTAATTTCAATCTGTTCTAATAAATGGAAACTAAATCTGAAAAGCTGTTGGATCTGAGACAAGAAAGTACAAACAGTTTATTTTGTTTTGTAAGTTTGTCCTTTGATAGTTCTTAGATTTATCCAGTGAAAATAACAAAGCACACATCAGTCTGGCATAAAAGAAAGTAGATGTGGATTTTTCTCCCACATTGCAGAATATTATTATTCATGTAGTGCGTAGTTTTCAGATATTGAGCAATTGTTCTCCATGCTTTCAGCATAGTGAAAAAAAAAATAAAGCAAGGCTGTTTAAAGCAGGAAAAATTACACTGTGAAGGACTGAATTTCAGTGATGTGTCCCCATCATGTAGGCCAGTGTATCCCCTAATGGTAATACAGACTGGAGTTATTTGTCTGGATCATTGTTGGGGTGAACACAGCTGCCAGGAGTCAAGGAACAAGTGATGAATGAGATAAACATTTATGTGTTGTATCATGGTATCTAGTAAAATGAAGAAGCAGATGCTTTCACTTACAAAATAGAAAGCAAAACAAATTGAAACAAAAACAACTAAGTCATTTAACTAATAGGTGTATGTTTTTTTGTTTCTTTTTTTGTTTTGTTCTGTTCTGTTTTCACTCAGAAGTCTGCAAGCATGCCTGCTTGCAGGCTTTCAGGGCTGCCACTAAAGCTTGGTAATGCTTTTGGAAGCGGGCTATTTTAATAGTTTTGTTATACCATCTTTAGTGCATAAGCCTTCATTCTTACACTTACCCCTTTTATCACTTAAGATAGGTAGGAAGATTCTGTGGTATTTACATATACCTATACCTCAGAAGCTCAACACAACCCAAGTGTATTTTGCTCACTCAGAGTCCAATATGCATCCAAACATATCTCTGTGGCAGCCCTCCTCCATGTTATAACAAAACATTCCAAGCCACTTTGATCTGTTGGTTCAGCCATCTCATCACAATGTTTCCATATCCCCTAATGCAAATGAAAAAAAAAGAGTAACACTGTGGTTTTTTCACTGCCTCAGCCTGAAAGCAACACATGACATGTCCATCCATATTCTGTCATATCGGGCAATGGGTATATGCCTTTTGTATGTAGCCATGACACAGGGGGATTTGGATATTGAGAGTAACAGGAATGTTACTTATCACTGTAAGGTTATAAGGTGGAAGTCGTATAACATAATAGTAACTTCAGGCTGTATTCATGCATTCTGAGGATTAAAAAAAACGGAAAGGGTTTAGGCGTCCGACTTCGACTCAGGTCATGATCTCACGGTCCGTGGGTTTGAGCCCCGCATCAGGCTCTGTGCTGACCGCTTGCTCAGAGCCTGGAGCCTGCTTCGGATTCTGTGTCTCCTTCTTTCTCTGCCCCTCCCCCGCTCACGCTTTGTCTCACTCTGTTTCTCAAAAATAAATAAATGTTAAAAAAAAATTAAAAAAAAAAAAGAAAGGGGTAGGGGCAGATGAATTGAGAAAGGAAAGGATGAAAAATACTTTTACCTAATTATACTTACTTTTTTACTTGGAGAAGCACATTAGTACTAAGACGGGTTTTTTTCTTAATAGAAAAGGTGGGTTGTGCTGTTTTGCACAAATAATTTTGTAAGAATATTTTGCCTCAGAGAACATTATACAGTGTTGTCCAGATGGTGGGGAATGGGCTATTTGAATTGCAAACACTGAGGTTGAATTTTTGTTTATTATCTAGCTTTGGGAAGAAGTAGTCCCCGCTGCCCCATCATACTAAGGTGCTGTGTATTGCTGTTGGCATCATCAGGCTCGTATATAATGTGATTCATGAAACTTAGAAGTGAGTCTTCTTCCCATGTATCACTACAGTCCAAAGTTACAGAATCCACATGGATGTCAGTTTGAGGCCATGGAATCATGTAAGTTGTAGAGGATATTACCTTTGGAATAGAGCCATAAAAATTGCCAAGAATGAAGCTTGAAAGGTAAATACTGCAGAATGCTGTAGAGCCAGGGCTAACAGAAGACCATGCAAAGAATTGATCTGAAATGTACTTAAGAGCCTCTACTGACTTTCAGTCTGGAACACTAGATTTCCTTCTTGAACCTCCAGAATTAGCAGCCTCTTAGTGGAAGCGTTTTTCGGGCTAATCCATGAGTGTGCTGGCAGTTGCCTCCACGATATCAGATGTTGTGTTTTGGGGAAAAGACAAATCTTTTGGGGACTTACTGGGATTGGTACTTACTCCCATTCCTGCCCATCAATGTTTTAAAATGCCAAGGCTTAGAAAAGAACAATAGTTGCAAGTTACTGTTGTGACTCTTAGTAACTTTTCTAACTCCAAGGCGTCATAATGATAATAATGTAAACTAGTATTCAGTTTATGTCATGGAAATCAACTATGCTTATTGTAGGGGTATTAAAAGTTAGGTATTTTCAAACAGAGACTAGGCCACATCATGCTATACCATACCATACCATTTATGTTTCATATAAATGTCTTCTCAGTTCTGCTTTGATTTTTCTCTGTTTAGCCTTCACTCAAACTTGAAGTTGTTCTTAACTGAACTGTTCTTAACTGATAACTGATATCTGTTGGCTAGCAGGGTAGTTGAACATAAATATTCTGTAATCTTACTTCCTAGTTCCAATTACTAGTTCTGGTACATTGTGATCTTTAGTAAGTTAACGAAACTGTCTGATTTTGGGGTTTCTTCTCATGGAAAAAGTTAAAAATAGTACCAGTGTTCTCATGATGTTAAAATGCAATGCATTTAAAGTTTTATTATTATTATTATTATTATTATTATTATTATTAATTATTAATCCAGTGACTCAAGGAATACTTTATGAAGGGAATTTTCAGTACTAGTAGCATTTTTGATCCCAAATTATTGCTTGTGACACTAGGAATGTTAAAAATAGACTAAAGAGTATAAGGGGTGGACGTTTCTTCTGTTCTTTACAATGGGAGGTCTGATATATATACTAGTTCAAAGATGACATATAATTCACATATAAATTATTTCTTTCTTATTTCAAGTTTTATTTAAATTCTAGTTAGTTAACATGTATAATAAAATCGGCTTCACGTGTAGAATTTAGTGATTTATTGCTTACGTATCACACCCAGTACTCATCATGAGTGCCCTCCTTAATATTCATTACGCATTTAACTCATCCCCCACCCACCTACCTCCATCAACCCTCAGTTTGCTCTCTGTAATTAAGAGTCTCTTATGGTTTGCTTCTCTTTCTTTTAGTTTTTTCCCCTTTCCCCTATGTTCCTCTGTTTTATTTCTCAAATTCCACACATGAACGAAATCATGTGGTATTTGTCTTTCTCTGACTGTCTTCTTTCATTAGCAAACACACTTTAGCTCCATCCACATTGTTGCAAATGGCAAGATTTCATTCTTTTTGATGGTTGAGATATATATATATATATATATATATATATATATATATATATGCCACTTCTTCTTTATCCATTCATCAGCCAATGGACATATAAATTATTTCTAATGAAACTTAGGAAAATGTAGAAATTCTTTGAATGGAACACACTACTTAGTTTTGAAATCTCCAAAGTGTCTCTGGGTTAAAGGGGACTAAGAAGGCCCTCTACTCCCATTCCTTAAATGCCATTTTGAGAATGGAATTATTAGAGGTCCATTCTTTGCTTTCCAGTATTGAATCTTCTATAATTTTCTGTTTGGTTTTTCATATTCAAGTGTCAACACATCATGTATCTAACAGACTAGTTCTAGAACATTGATTATTTATGGATGGAGAACTGCTGGCCATCTGGGCACATTAAAGGTCTAATAGTTAGGGATAAACATTGTTTTTACTATGATATTTTAGTCTTTTTTTCCCTTGTAATATGTTTATCCAGGGACTCTTCTAAAATATCCAATATCTTTGAAATCTTTTAAAAATTATAAGAAGCTTTGCTAATATCATTAGTTGAAATAAATTAGCTCCTCCTGATTGAGTCCTGACTGTGTCAGGTAATTCATTAAGCCCTGTACATACTATATTGTTTAAATCTTGTATCTGCATAATGAGGTCAGTATCATCTCCACTTTCTACAAAAGTTGAGTGCTTTGAGACACAGTCTCTCTTCCCACTGCCTATACTTCTGGCAGTTGTCTGTTTTGAAACAATCTCTCTGTCTCTGTCTCTGTCTCTCTCTCTCTGTCTCTGTCTCTTTTTTTCTTTACCCAGTGCCTGCTAGTCATATGATGATGTTTTTGTTTCTTGGTTGAATGAATGAATTAGTTAAAGGAACTAGCAAAATGGAATGATTAGTTTTGCTATGAAGGTTTATCAAATCAAAATAAAGGTAAGATTTATACAATTAACAGTACTTTAGATCTGGGCAGTTCTAAAAAGCACATTTTTAAACAGACCACCTAGACTACAGGCTGAGAAAGAAGGATATTAAAAATAATTAAAATAAAATATTTTTTCATTTAGTTGTAAATGTTAGTAAATAGTTACATGCCACTAAGCATTTCTTCCATAAAATAGACTAGTGTATTTCAACACTTTCTACCCTATCTTTACTTTGATCAACAGAATAATATATGACCTCCTTTAATGTTACTTAAAATTTGAAATTATATTATTATCAACAAATGGAACTGGGGAGAATTAGATATCTATATTAAAAAAATAATGTTGACTCTCACTTTGCCCCTTGTACAAAAATAAGCTCAAAATGTAACACTTAGAAGTATACATTTCTAAAAGAAAATATGGAGAAAAACTCTATAAACTTGGGTTAGACAAAGATTTTTTAAATAGATACAAAGCACATGAACCCTAAAAGAATACATTGATAAATTGGACTTAATCCAAATTTAAAACATTTATTCTCTGAAAGACACTGCTAAGACAATGAAAATATAACACATAGACTGGGAGAAATGACTTGAAAATCATACATAAGATAAGTCATATCCTGAGTATATAAAAAAGTCTCAAAATGCAGTATTAATAGATACCCATTAAGAAAATGGACAACATATTTGAATAAACATTTCACCAAATAAGATATTTGAATAGTAAATAAGTATATGAAAAGGTGATCAACATCATTAGTTATTAGGGAAATAAAATTCAAAAACTAAAACTGCAATGACATATAACAACTTATCTATTAGAATGACTAAAATTTTAAAAACTGACCATACCACATGCTTCTGAGCAGGGAGGACTCTTACACACTTCTAGAGGAAAATGTAAAATGGTACAGATATTTTGTTAAATGATTTGTCAGTGTCTTAAAAAATTAAATATACACCTACCGTATGATCTCCCCTTTCCATGCCTGCATAGTTGCCTAAGAGAAAAGAAAGCATATATTCCTAGAAAAACTTCTACACATAGAGCAACATTATTTGCAATAGCTAAACTGTAGAACAACTCAATTTCCCCATCAATAGATAAATGGATAAACAAATTATAATATATCCATACACTAGAATACTACTCAGCAATATAAAAGGAATAAACTATTAATATATAAGATACAGAGAAATCTCAAAATAGTTATGCTGAGAGAAATAAGCCAGATAATACAAGACGTCATACTGTATGACTTCATCCATAGAAACATCTGAAAAATCCAAACTAATATATATTGACAGAAATCATGCCAGTGGTTGTCTGGGGGTGGAGAGAGGGAAATCAAGGAAGAGATTATAAGGAGGCACCAAGAAACTTTAGGAAGTAATTAATGTGTTCACTACTTTGTTGTGGTGATAGTTTTATAGGTACATAATATGTCAAAACTTAATAAAACATAAAACTTTATCCCTTAAATATGTGCAATTTTACCTTGATGCTATTTTTTTTAAAAGCTCATCAAACTCTTTAAAAAGATAATTATATTTACTGAAATTGGAATTATCGAGGTGCCTGCGTGGCTCAGTCAGTTAAGCGTCAGACTTAGGCTCAGGTCATGATCTCATGGTTCGTGAGTTCAAGGCCCACATTGGGCTCTATGCTGACAGCTCAGAACCTGGAGCCTGCTTTGGATTCTGTCTCCCTCTCTTTTCCCTTCCCCCATTCACACTCTCTCTCTTTCTCTTTCTCTCTTTCAAAAAAAAAACATTAATTTTTTTCAATTATTCTGAAACAATGCTAAATAAAATAGACACTATAAATAACATAAATTAATTGAATGAATGAATGAATGAATGAATGAATGAATGAATAAAATATGCTTTTTCAAACTGTGCTGGAGATTGTGATCCATCCCTGTCCCTTAAGAATTTCATTCTGGAGGACTAAGCCTACTTATAGGCCACTTAGCTTGCAGACTTCAAACCACTATCATGTACTATTTTTGTTCTCTTTAAAAATAACTCCTTAGATTTATAAAGTTCCTTATAGTCAAAAAGCTCTAAGATGCTCTTGTATGTATATATGTACTAAAGAGTCAGCTTTGCAAATAATGACACACTTGTATAGACCATTGTGTTTTCTTTTTCAAACAACTTCTACATACATGATCTCATTTGATCCTCATATATTTCCTCATTCAGTTTCCCAAAATCCTCCTCACAGACAACTAATTCCCCAGCATTCTGGCATATGTTGTAGTGTCACTGCCATTACCACTTATCAACAGAATACACATCTGATCCGCCTCTGCCTCCAAAGTCTTTCATGCATGATTATTTGTGGTAAAGCCAGAGAATGCCAGGCCAGAAGTACTTTTGAAAATTACCTCAAACCCCTTATTTTACAGATGACATTGAAGCCCATAAAATTTGCTGTCCTACTTAGGAATCTAAAAGGACCCTGATGACATGCCCATCAAATGTAAAGTTCTCAGTCTGGCATGCAAAACATAGTTCTACCATATCTCCCTGACAATATCATCTTTATTCCCAAAAAGTTACTTTCATGACATCTATCACATTCATTATTTTTGACAACATATCCATTTCTCTTAGATTTTATTTATTATTATTGTTATTATTTTCTTTCAGTGGCCCAGAAGACAGTAAGCTCAATGACAGCAATGATTATCTGTTTTATGTAACACCGGAGTCTATCACATTATCTCATACAAGTTCAACTTAGCAATTATTTGTTGGGTGATCAAAAGGATAATGAATAACACTTGGTATGTTTATTTCCTCTCAAATACACTAGGCTTCTAACTCCCACAACATTACAGGTTCAAACCCCTCCTTTTTGTTTCTTTATGGAATGTTCATTTGATGGTGAAAGTAAGTACATAGATGAAGGAAATGAGGATTAGAGTACTTAATTACTGCTTAGCCAGTACTGAACATGGTATTTCTTTTTTCTTTTAAGTCGATTTGTTTATTTTGAGAGACAGAGAGAGAGAGAGAGAGCGAAGAGAGAGAGAGCATGTGCATGAGGGGGGGAAAAGCAGAGAGGGAGAGATTAAATCCCAAGCAGGTTCAATGCTGCAGCACAGAGCCCTACACGGTGCTCGACCAAACCATGAGATCATGACCTCTGCTGAGATCAAGAATCAGACACAACCAACCAAGCCGCCCAGGCACCCTTAGACATGGTATTTCTAGATTAAATTATTCCACTTGAATTTCTTCCTCACCCCATAGAGAATTACTATATGGGTTTCTCTGCAAACAAAATGGAAGAGCTCCACAACCTTCACATATTATTTTAAGCTAGGTTGTTGTGATATACTGTGAAATCAGGGCAAACACTTTTGAAATGAGTCCAAAAGGCACACACATTAACAGCATATAATTGTGTATTATGCAAATATATCAAAAATTTTTTGACTTTCTTAAAACTAATATCTTATATCTAGCATCCTCAACTATTTCATGTAGACCAAATAGTTTATAAATATGTGCTTGAAGAACTCCAAAAAATGTTTATAAAATGCAATTGAACCATGATATGTCTATTTGTTTTCATTTTATGCATAGTTCTAGCAAGTATGGATATAAGCTTTTGCAGAACAGAGACTTTCAAAGCATCAAATAAGAAACACTGAGGGGAGATTCTAACTAGAGTCTGAACAGAAGATGTATAGTCAGCAACAGGGCTTTAGGAAGGGACTGCACCCCAAAAAACTAGCAGAAGTAGAATCAAGAGTACAGGAACCCAGTCTCATAATTACCAGTAAATCTGAATAATATTTTTCATTTAAAAAATATCTTCATGTAATTTCAGACTTAAAAAAAAACAGTAGTATAAAAATCTGTGGAATCCTTTCATCCAGATTCTTCCACATGTTTGCATTTCACTATATTTGTCCCCTCTCTCCACCCCATCCACTTTCTTTCTCTGTTATCATTTCTTCTCTGAGCCATTTAAGATTAAACTGTAGAGGGGCACTGGGGTGGCTCAGTTGGTTGAGCGGCCAACTTCAGCTCACGTCCTGATCTCACAGTTGTTGAGTTCTAGCCCTGCACTGGGATCTCTACTGTCAGCACCCAGCCCACTTCGGATCCTCTGTCCCTGCCTTTCTCTGCCTCTCCCCCAGCTCGTGCTCTTTCTCAACAATAAACAAACATGTATTTAAAAAAAGATTAAGTTGTAGAATGATGCAAGATGCCATCTTATTCCTGAATAATCCAGTGTGTATTCCCTTAAGCAAGAAAATTACCTGAATTAATCACAGAATGGTTATCAAAATCAAGAAATAAACATCAATACACCTGCAGATCCTATTCTCATTTCATCATTTATCCTAATGCCATTTTTATAGTCATGTCTCCTTAGACTGTTTTAATATAGAACAGTTCTTGAGTCCATTTTTGTATTTAATGACTGATTTTTTTTAAAGTTTTTTTAGGGGCACCTGGGTGGTTCAGTCAGTTAAGCGTCTGACTTCAGCTCAGGTCATGATCTCATGGCTCATGTTTGAGCCCGGCATCAGGCTCTCTGTTGTCAGCATGGAATCTGCTTCAGATTCTCTCCCCTTCTCTCTCTGCCCCTTTCTGTTTCTCTCAAAATAAATAAATAAACTTTAAAAAATAAAGTTTTTTTTTAATTCCAATTAGTTAACGTACAGTGTAATATTAGTTTCAGGTGTACAATACAGTGATTCACTACTTCCATACATCACCTAATGCTGATCACAAGTGCACTCCTTAATCCCCATCACCTATTTCATCCATTCCCCACAACCACCTTCCTTCTGGTAACCATCAGTCTGTTCTCTATATTTAAGAATCTGTTTCTTGGTTTGCCACTTTCTCTGCCCCTCCTCTCTTTTCCCTCTGCTCACTTGTTTTGTTTCTTAAATTCCACATGTGCATGAAATCATATGGTAGTTGTCTTTCTCTGACTGACTTATTTCGCTTAGCATAATTCTCTCTAGCGCCATCTATGTCATTGCAAATGGCAAGATTTCATTCTTTTTATGGCTGAATAATATTTCATTGTGTATACATATCACCTCTTTATCCATTCATCAATCGATGGACACATGGTATTTCCATAATTTAGCTATTGTAGTCAATGCTGCTATAAATGCTGTGGTGCATTTATCTCTTTGAATTAGTATTTTTTTTATTCTTTGTGTAAATACCTAGTAATAAAATTGCTATGTCATAGGATTGTTCAACTTGTAACTTTTTGAGGAACATCCATACTGTTGTCCAGAGTGCCTGCACCAGTTTGCATTCCCACCAACAGTGCAAGAGGGTTCCTGTTTTTCCACATTCTCACCAACACCTGTTGTTTCTTGCATTGTTGATTTTTAGTCATTCTGACATCTCATTGTACTTTTGATTTTCATTTTCCTGATGATGAATGATGTTGGGCATCTCTTCTTATGCCTGTTGGCTATCTGTTTGTATTCTTTGGAAAAATGTCCATTTATGTCTTCCACTCATTTAAAAAAAAATTTAACGTTTATTTTTGAGACAGAGAAAGACAGAGCATGAATGGGGGAGGGTCAGAGAGAGGGAGACACAGAATCTGAAACAGGCTTCAGGCTCTGAGCTGTCAGCACACAGCCTGATGCGGGGCTTGAATTCACTGACCGCGAGATCATGACCTGAGCCGAAGTCGGCCGCTTAACCGACTGAGCCACCCAGGCGCCCCTTCCACTCATTTTTTTAAATGGATTAATCACTTTTTGGCTGTTGAGTTTTATACATTCTTTATATATTTTGGACACCAACCTTTTATCAGATATGTTATTTGCAAATATCTTCTCCATTCTATAGGTTGTCTTTTGGTTTTGTTGATTGTTCCCTTTGCTGTACAGAAGACTTTTATTTTGATAGTTGGTAGTGCTGATAGTTGTTTTTTACCTTTGTTTCCCTTGCCTCAAGGGGCCTATCTAGAAAAAAAGTTGCTACAGCTGATGTCAAAGAAGTTATTGCCTGTGTTCTTTTCTAGGATTTTGTTGTTTGTAGGTCTCACATTTAAGCTTTTTTGGGGAGTATTTTTTTGTGTTCATGAGATCAACCATTGTTCAAAAAACAAAGAAGGGACTTATATGTTAATTACTAGTATCTTCCAAGCATAATAATCTTCGATAACTACATGAATTCATTTGGTTAAATGTACGTTTATTAATTATTACGTTTACCAAGCATTAGGTTGATATATTTGTAGAACACTATATACAATGATATGGGTCATAAAAAATTGATGGATAATGTATGGCTTTAGCTTTGGAAAAGTGATATTTATTAAATTTCAAGATTAAAAGATTGACCGTATAGGGACACCTGGGTGCCTCAGTTGCTTAAGCATCTGACTTAGGCTCAGGTCATGATCTTGCTGTTTGTGAGTTCAAACTCAACGTCAGGCTCTGATCTGGCAGCTCAGAGCCTGGAGCCTGCTTGATATTCTGTGTCTCCCTCTCTCTCTGCCTCTCCCCTGCTTGTATTCTCTCTCTCTCTCTCTCTCTCTCTCTCTCTCAAAAATAAATAAACATTAAAAAAAAAAAAAAAAGAATGACCTTATAGACCATTTTTTCCTAATAACTAATATATGTATCCCTATGGCAGGGCATGACTCTTTGAATGACAGCTATATTTGCAATCCCCGTTTGTGGAAAACAAAAGATGACTCTGCTTTACTAAGTGGGTAAAGGAGAGGGCTTGACTTGAAAGAAGTTCTGATTCCCCAAAGTGTAGGAAGTGGCCTTTTTTCAGGGACAGTCTGTATTGGACCCTGTCTCCCAGCCAATCAGAAGCTTTCTCTGGGGATATCTAGATGGAGGTGGGAAGGCATGCAGAGCCAGGTATGTGGTAGTACAAAGTAAGCAGAGGCAGAAATCAGCTGGGGCCTGCAGTGGAGGAAATCTAGAGTGGGGACAGTGTGTCCTAAATGCTGCAAGGATACTGAGTTCCCTAGGTCCCCAGACCTGCACAACATCCTGAGTCATATTGCATTTTCCTAAGATTTTGGTGGCTATTCAGATGCCTTTTGGTAACTCTTGTGTTACCAAAGTAGGTTTCTTAAGATAAGTTCCCAATAACTGAGGTGAAATTATCCTAACAAAACCTCACCGCGAAAGGGTGTTTAATCATTAAGTCATGTAACAAGGTTTCTAGACATCCTAAGATTTTAGCAATTGTTTTTTACAATTACCATTACCAAATAGTAAAAGTGGCAAAAGTGTATTTATTAAATATTTGTGAGAAATAAAAGGTAAAATTTCAGTGAAATGCATTCACCAAGCACACAGTTTTAAAAAATATATTTTTACATTTAGTGTATGCTTCTTTGATACTCTTCACTACGTGCTCATCAGAAGCATCTACTGGCCTTTAGGATGTGATTGTCATTCTTTCTAAAAAATAAGTACCTACACTTTTATCCTGAAGCAATATATTACAGTTTTGACAGTTTTGGATAATTGTATAAGTGAAATTATATTCTATCTTTCTATAATTTGAAATTTTTTCACTAAATATTATATACTTCTTGAGATTCATTAATACTGTTACATGTAGCTTTATTTAGTGAATTTTCAATGCCGCATGGAATTCCATTTTATAGATACTATTTATCTGTTATGTAAATACTATTACACAACTTTTATTACAAAGCTCAATTTACTCCTTTATCCTTTGCTGCATCCTTAAGAGTTGTTCCGAATTGGACGTGAACACCAAAAATGGTGTTCTAGTTTACACTGTCCCAATTTACACTGAATTTACTGTGCCTCAAAATCTGTAGTGATTTTTATCTGCTAAAATATATTTTTTCTAGTCTTTATAGTATTGGATTCACCAGCTCAAGTAAATATTTGTTAAATCATATATTATTGGAATTATGTCTTGTTCCTGCTTGCCAGAGATTTTTGAAATCCTCATGCTGTCATCTAGCATATTTGTCTCTCCTTTTGACATATTTACATATGGTCATCTAAATCATTGATGTGGATAGGATAGGGTGGAGGTTGCAACCCTGAGACAAAACTTCAGAAATATCACTCAGATTGACAGTGCTCTGTTAACCAGTACCATTTGAATGGTTATTGGACTGGATTCTATTCTACCTAACCACCTTTCAGTTACAGATAAGACTGTCACAAGGGACTACTACACTGCCTCACTGGAATTCAGCACTGTCTACTGAATCCTTGTCACAGCAGACCAGTCTGTTAGACAAGACATGGAGCTTGGTTAAAACTGACTTGTTCTTTGTGATCCCTGCTAGACTTAATTTCAATTGTGCCATTTCTCTTGGGCAGTAAACATCACTGACAGATGTCATGGGGCATGGGGCAGATGGGCACATATTTTGGAACTTTGAATTCTTCTCTTACTTAAAGCATATTAAGCATACTGATAACTATTCTGCTTGTCTGCAAGACTTCACCCAAGTTCATGTGCACTTCAGCGCATTCTCCTGTGTATTAGTAATTGCTTATTAGCCATAAAGTGAGTGTTGGAGCCAAACAAGACTGCATAGATTAATTCAGTGGTTTTTGTTTTCAAACAGATTACTCCTAGATCTGTGAGTCTCTGGAGCTACCAGGATATGTGCGGGGAAACTGACCCATAATTTCAAACATGTCCATCTACACTTAGATCAAGGTATCTCAGACTTTTTGTTTTATAGTCTGAACTTCTATTGATAAATGTTTTAAAGCTCTGTTATAAAAATATTTCTAAATTCCACCCATCCAGTCTCCTCCCCTTTTCTTCCCACCTCATTTTTAATATGAAGTTATCTTTCCATCCATAGTTTCTCAACCAGATTGCTAGCCTTTTGGGGCATACTCAATAATACCTGAAGTTTTTAGCCTGTCTTTGCCCTTTTTTTTGAGTGGAATATTGTGTATGTAATAGAGGTAGTGGTCAAAATAGTAGGGTAAAAAAGCAGAGAGGATGTGTGTGTGTGTGTATGTATATATACATATATATACACATATACACATACACATATATTTACACATATATACATATATACACACACACATATATAGATGCATATATACACACACACACATATACATACACATATATATGAAATACAAAAGTTCAGCTGGACAGAAATTGTACCGTGACATAAATAGATAAACAATGGATTGTTATCTATACCATTCCAATAAACACTGAAGAGTTTGAAAATGTTTTAAAAATTGCTGAGGAAGCTAGAATCCCTTGGAAGTTGAATTTGCACCTTCCTCGTTTCTTGTTACCCTGTTATTTCTTGCTTTAACCTTTCCTCCTTGTCTTTTAAAATTGCTACCACTGATTTTTACTCTTAAGTTGCTGGCTGTGAAGGGATATTTTTGTAAACATAAAATCTCTTTTCATTTGTATACACTGATGATTACTGAAAAAAAAAAAGTAAGGCAAGATGCTCAAGATATTATTGCTGTATACCAATAAACAGCAAACTTAGAAATATAAAACAATCATATTTTTGTATTTTATTGTATACAATACATTTTATCGCATTTCCAAACCAGAAATTCAGAGAGAGAACACTATAGATGGGCTGCTTGTATTCTATAACATCATTGGGAAAACTCAAACACTGGTGATGTCTCAGCCTTTATTGTGATCATCTGGAAATATCATTACTGTCTTGTCTGGCAGTTGATGCTAGATGTCAGCTGAAGTCTTAGCTGAGTTTTTGACCAGAATGCCTGTATGTGTCCTCTCGGTGTTGCCACACTGGGAATGAACATTTCTCCCATGGACTCTTCAAGCTTCTTTATAGGATGGTGGCTGGTTTTTAAGAGCAAGCATCCTAAAACAAAGGCAAAAAATTATGGCATATTTATAATTTAGCTGCAGAATTCATGTAGCCTCACTTCTTCTGTATTGTACAGATTGTGAGAATCAAAAATATTCACCAAAAAATAGATGACCTGGATTCTTGCACAATCCACCCTCTGATTACAATTTATACAATGGAATATTTTTCATCCATAAAAAAGAATGAAGTACTCATAAGTGCTACAACATGGATGAACCTTGAAAACATCATACTCCATGAAATAAGCCAGTAACAAAATGCCACATATGGTATTGCTTCCTTTATATGAGCTGTACAGAATAGGCAAATCCATAGAGACAGAAGGTAGATCAGTGGTTGTCAAGGCCTTAGTGGAGGTGGGTAAACATAGTTACCGCTAATGGGTGCATGGGATTTTATAGGGGGAGAGGAGTAATCAAAATGTACAAGAATTTGCCAGTGGTAATCAATGCACAACATTTTAAATACACTAAAAACAACTGAGTTGTACACTTACAATGGTCAATTTTGTCCTGTGTTAATTATTTCCCAAATTTAAAAATGCTTACTAAATAAAAATAAAACTAACAACAACAACAACAACAGCAACAACAGCAACAACAACAAACACAAAGGACTGATGCAGTGGAAAAACTAGGATCTGACACACCTTTCTGCATTATCAGAGCTCCACTGATGGGTAAAACTTGAGGGGCCAACATCAAGCAATAAAAACCAGCAAATAAGAAGTGATTCTTCTCTTGAGGTCTGCAAAAGTAATGATGGGCTCCAAACAGCATACTTGTTTAATGACAAGAACAAGGGACTCAAGATTAAGGTAGGTATCCCCAGAAGGCTGCAAGAAGAGGTGAGGGAAACTTTGAAAAAAAAGTGGGCTACCTGATAACCTTCTTTATTCGCAAAAATAAATAGAAAATCCTAGTGTTTATAACAATGCTACCAGAACTAGTAGGAGCCTAGTATACTTACAAGACTTAAAATCAATATCTAATAGTAGTGTTTCTATATACTAACAAGGAAATTGTAAATTAAATTTTCCAAATATCTTTTATGTTTTCACCAAAAACATGAAGTACATAGACATAAATATAAAACATACAAAAAAGAAACTTTGCTGAGAAAAATTAAAAACCAACTTATATCAGATGGCAATTCTCAAATTGATGTATAAATTATGATGAAATCCAAAACTCCAACAACATTTTGAAGAAAATGAGAGGCTGAATATCAAATGTATATGAAAATACAAATACCTAAAACAGCCATATCAGTTTTGAAAAAGAAGAACAGAATATGTCTCCCTGATTTCAAGATTTGCTATAAAACTACAATAATGAAGACAGCATGGCATTGGCATGAGGATAAATCAATGAAACAGAGATACATGCACACTATGTGAACAATTGATTTTAACCAGACTCAAGAGAGAAAAGATATTTTTTCAACAAATGTTGCTGGAACAGTAGATATGTACATTGGAAGTAATGGACCTCAAGTGTTACTTCACATGATATAAAAATTTTTACTTAAAAATGAGGAGAAACACAAATATGCAAGAAAAATCTTAGACTTTTCCTTAAAATTAAAACACTTCACTCTGAAAGACACTGTTACAAAAACGTAAAGTCAAGACATCCGAGAAAATAGTTGCAAAATATGTGTTACTCAGGGAATTCATATCCAAAATCTATTTTTAGAAAAAGGTTCTTGCAACAATAGTAACTATACAAACAACTGATTTTTATAAAATGGGCAAACAGTTTGAGAATATATTTACCAAGAAAAATACCAGATGCAAATGCATACATGAAAAGAAGCTTAATATACTTTGTCATCAGAAAAGTGCCAAAAACTACAATGAAAGAAAGCAAATTAATTGTTGCTTGGGATCACAGTGGCAAGGATAGGAATGACCACAAAGGGTCAATAGGGATATTTTGGGGGTGATAGTAATATATTGATGATGTTTACCTGAGTGTACATTTTTTAAAAAAATTATCTAACTTTATATTTAAACTGGCTGAATCTATTGAAGTATAGTTGACATACAATGTTTCAGGTATACAATATAGTGATTCAGTAATTCTTTACATTATGCTATGCTCACCATAATAGTGTAGCTGTGACCATACAACATTATTACAATATTAACTGCATTATCTTTGCTGTACTTTTAATCCCCATGACATTTCTTTTATAACTGAAAGTTAATACCTTTTAATCTCCTTCAGCTATTTTGCCCATCCCCCCAAACCCTACTCATCTGACAGTCACCAGTTTGTTCTCTGTATTGATGATTCTTTTCTGTTTTATTTGTATGTTTGTTTTGTTTTTTTGGTTCCACATATAAGTGAAATCATATGGTATTTGCTGTTTTCTGTCTGGTTTATTTCACTTAACATAATGCCCTCAAGGTCCATCCATGTTGTTGCAAATGGCAATACCTTTCTTTTTTATGGATGAGTAATATTCCAGTGTGTGTGTGTGTGTGTGTGTGTGTGTGTGTGTGTGTGTCGCATCTTCTTTATCCATTCACCTGCTAACAACCACTTAGGTTGCTTCCATATCTTGGCTATTCAAATAATGCTGCAATAAACATAGGAGTGTATATATCTTTTCAAATTGGTATTTTCATTTTCCTTGGATAAATACCCAGTAGTTGAATTACTGTATTGTATGATCTTCCCCCTTTTAATTTTTTGATGAACTTCCATACTGTTTTCCACAGTGGTTGTACCAATTTACATACATACCAGTAGTACACAAGGGTTCTCTTTTCTCCACATCCTTGCCAGCACTTGTTAAAATGGGTGGATTTTATTGCATGTAAATGAAACCTTTTTAAAATTAATTTTTAAAATTCTATTGATGTTTATTTGACCTTTGTCATTTAGGCTATTGGTAAGTGTCAAATTAAAAATCTCTCTCCTCTCTCGGCAACACACACTTTACCTTTTTACATTCTCTTTTATTTCATACTACATTTATTGCTGAGAGCTAAGAGCCTTTTGTTTTGTTTTTGTTTTTGTTTCATTTTATTTTCAAAACACCAACTTTGGAGCTGTGTTCAATTTAAGGAATGGGTGGGAAAATGATTAAAATTTTTTTGACCAAGTTTTTGCTGTGAACAAATATGCATGTCACAAAATAAAATTATACAGGATAAGTGCTTGCATGTAGCCATTTCTTAAATGAGAAGGCATGGGCATATCCATTG
This sequence comes from Leopardus geoffroyi, assembly GCF_018350155.1. NCBI lineage: Eukaryota > Metazoa > Chordata > Mammalia > Carnivora > Felidae > Leopardus > Leopardus geoffroyi. The sequence continues at coordinate 96,548,094 of NC_059336.1, read as the reverse complement.
CCTGACTTAGTGTAATTTTATAACACAAAAAATCTTAAAAATATGATGAGAGAAAAGACAAAGCAGAACACACTTGGAGAGCAAATAATTTTACATTAACAAACACATCTAGAAAGATAACATGAAAGAGAGTTGGCAAATACAGTCCAACTGAGAAGCATATATGACATCAGGAACAAAAAAAGGAAGAAAATAATGGTTAGTTCACCAACAGAGAATAAATACATGATTTGAAGCAATACGAAGAAACTTGCAAACCCTAATAAACCAGCCAAAAACTTTCTCTAGGCTGCAAAATAATTGCAAATAGTTAAGAAATCCTCATTTATTATTTACTAAAGCATCACAGTTTGAACACAGGGTACTTTTTAGACCTTTAAACATTGACAGGTCTCCTTGCAGGCAAGTAAAGCACAAAGTAGGACCATTCACATTCCTTTAAAGAGGGGTCAAATATACCAGGACCACAGAGTTCATATTTGCAGACATAGGTGTGAGATTCAGAAACTGAAAGAAATTTAGGTCAGTATCTGGGCATCAAGCAGGTCAGAGTTGACAACAGGCCAGAGCTGATGAACTTTCTGTCTTTTTCTCCTTAGGATTTAAACAAATGATTGCCCATATTTCTGGGAGAGAAAGAGACTTGAAAGAATGGTGATGGATAGTAAATTCTGTCTTTGGTGCTCATACATTAATTTTATTGGTGTCCCTAGAATCCTTTCAGGAGCCTGTTTTCTAAATTCCAATTTCCTGGGGACTCACTCCAGACACCTGTTAACTAATGAATAAGTTTTTAGCATCAGAACATTAATTACTTATTTTAATATAAGATTTAGAGAAATTAAAGCTCTCAGACCACACCTGTGGTCAGATTCCTTGTTCTCTGCCAGTGGGACCAGCTTAAACTATTATCACCAGAGTCTAATTTCATTAACTGCAGCTCTGTGGTCATGGTGATGGGGGCATGAAAAACATAGTGGTGGGACCTGTCTAGTCAGAAGGAGCCTAATCCAGGGAAATACCCAAGGTCTGGCTTTTCACTGTCCCTCTTCACCAGCTGACTTGGCTCCAGACTCTGTGGCTAGTGGACCCAGGAGCTCTAAAATTATTAACGACCTATTTCTTAAACTAGATCTTATACATTTAAAAGCTTGCCACTTCATTAAGCTTCCTGAGGGAAGAAATATACCTTAAAAGTATCTACCATTGGCCTGAAATGTAATATATGGCATGTACTATTTGAATTACATTAGCTTAGATCTTTGCTAGATGACCAGTTCACAACTATATTAATGGTCACCATATGTGTATAATCCTACTAAGTATTTATGTTAAAATACTGGAGAAATTATGATCTACTTGCTTGAACAATTACAACCATTATCTTCATTGATTAGATGAGTCAAGTAAAGCTCAGAGAGATAAGGTGTATTACACAAAATTACAATGCTAAGGTATGGTGAAGTATGATAGAAGAGCTATTTCTAAGATCAAAATATGTTCAAATGACCATATTAATAAAGTTTTGAAAAAGAAGTTCTGTAGATCGATGAAAAGGGTTGCCAGATAAAATATAGCATGCTCAATTAAGTTTAAATGTCAGAAAACAAAATGATCTTTTACTATAAGTATGTACTAAATATTCCATGAAACATAATTATACTAAAAATTATTTTTGTTTATCTAAAATTTAAACTTGAGTCTTGCATTTTTATTTGCTGAATCTGGCAGTCCTACCAATTAATGCTATAGATTTTGCCTTTGCATTAGTTGATATCATGAAAAGCTCTATCAGAAGAATTTTGATAAACAAATCAGCACATGTTGAAAAGTAAAATCTACTTGCTAAAGATCATGCTGAAACAGAAGATATATGAGACAAAGTCTTCTACTCTCTAAAAGTTAGTAATCAGGTCTTGCAGACAGAAATACCCCAGAGGAAGTAACAATGAATAATGATACACAATGAGCTAGTAAGTACTAGTTTGTGAGTTAAGAAGGGAGGAAAATCAAAACAGCATCGATTAGCCAGAGAATACATAATCAAGGGAGTGGAGAGGATGAGTCTTGGAAAATAAGCCTGCCTGGGAAAAGTATTATTCTAAATTGCATCTGATTCTACCATGTCTGAAGCATGGTATATTTCAATAAATTCTAGTACCTGTTGTTGAATGTGCGCAACAGAAGCCCAAGCTCTTTCCTAAGCAGAGAGAGCAACAATAATGAAAAGAGAATAATGAAGAGGAAGAATAATAAAGAGGAGATAGTGACGTGAAGGTAAGTGGACAATTTTGAATGAAGTAGAGCAGTTTTCCTGAAAATGTGGTTCCCAGATAACAGTATCAACATCACATAGGAATTTCTTAGAAATGCAGATTCTCCAGCTTCACTCAAAATTACAGAACCAAAATAATTTATTATTTTAATAAGCCCTCGGTGATTCTGATGCATAGTAACATTTAATAACCACTGAAGTAGAGTTAAAGGCACCTTTCCTTTTTTATCAACAAGGACAGCTTGAGTAGACTGTGTCTGCACTACAAAGGGTTAATCTCCAATATCAAGTACAAACCTGACAGATATAAAGACAATACCCAGACAACAAATTGTATGAAGCCTCTGATTTCTTCTTGAAATCATTCAAAGTCCCAGCTAGGTAGGAGATTAATCTTGAAGATTAGGAGGTCAAAATTCTTCAACAGACTCTAATATTAGGAAATCTCCTCCTAGAGGCATTAACTCCCACTTTCAAGAATCCAAAATAATTGTTGTATTCTTAAAACAGTTACTTACTTGACCTATTATTAAAAGAGTATGTAAATCCCATTCCACTTAACTAAAATTTAGTGCCAAAGATCTTTAGAAAGGAGGAGGGAGGGAAGATGGCGGCTTAGGAGGACGCTGGGCTCACCGCGCGTCCTGCTGATCACTTAGATTCCACCTACACCTGCCTAAATAACCCAGAAAACCGCCAGAGGATTAGCAGAACGGAGTCGCCGGAGCCAAGCGCAGACGAGAGGCCCACAGGAGAGGGTAGGAAGGACGGCGAGGCGGTGCGCGCTCCACGGACTGGCGGGAGGGAGCCGGGGCGGAGGGGCGGCTCGCCGACCAAGCAGAGCCCCCGAGTCTGGTGGGCAAAAGCGGAGGGGCCTGACGGACTGTGTTCCGACAGCAAGCGTGACTTAGCGTCTGGGAGGTCATAAGTTAACAGCTCTGCTCGGAAAGCGGGAAGGCTGGAGGACAAAGGGAGGGAGAGCTGCTGAGCCCCCGGACAACAGAGCTCAGTTTGGTGGGGAACAAAGGCGCTTGCCAGCGCCATCTCCCCGCCCATCCCCCAGCCAAAATCCCAAAGAGAACCAGTTCCTGCCAGGGAACTTCCTCGCTCCGGGCCAACACCCAACTCTGTGCTTCTGCGGAGGAGCCAAACCTCCGGCAGCGGATCTGACTCCCTCCTGCTGCCACAGGGCCCCTACTGAAGAGGATCACCTAAGGAGAAGCGAGCTAAGCCTGCCCCTCCTGCCCCTTTGCACCTTGCCTACCCACCCCAGCTAATACGCCAGATCCCCAGCATCACAAGCCTGGCAGTGTGCAAGTAGCCCAGACGGGCCATGCCACCCCACAGTGAATCCCGCCCCTAGGAGAGGGGAAGAGAAGGCACACACCAGTCTGACTGTGGCCCCAGCGGTGGGCCAGGGGCAGACATCAGGTCTGACTGCGACTCTGCCCACCAACTCCAGTTATACACCACAGCACAGGGGAAGTGCCCTGCAGGTCCTCACCACGCCAGGGACTATCCAAAATGACCAAGCGGAAGAATTCTCCTCAGAAGAATCTCCAGGAAATAACAACAGCTAATGAGCTGATCAAAAAGGATTTAAATAATATAACAGAAAGTGAATTTAGAATAATAGTCATAAAATTAATCACTGGGCTTGAAAACAGTATAGAGGACAGCAGAGAATCTCTTGCTACAGAGATCAAGGGACTAAGGAACAGTCACGAGGAGCTGAAAAACGCTTTAAATGAAATGCAAAACAAAATGGAAACCACCACAGCTCGGATTGAAGAGGCAGAGGAGAGAATAGGTGAACTAGAAGATAAAGTTATGGAAAAAGAGGAAGCTGAGAAAAAGAGAGATAAAAAAATCCAGGAGTATGAGGGGAAAATTAGAGAACTAAGTGATACACTAAAAAGAAATAATATACGCATAATTGGTATCCCAGAGGAGGAAGAGAGAGGGAAAGGTGCTGAAGGGGTACTTGAAGAAATAATAGCTGAGAACTTCCCTGAACTGGGGAAGGAAAAAGGCATTGAAATCCAAGAGGCACAGAGAACTCCCTTCAGACGGAACTTGAATCGATCTTCTGCACGACATATCATAGTGAAACTGGCAAAATACAAGGATAAAGAGAAAATTCTGAAAGCAGCAAGGGGTAAAAGTGCCCTCACATATAAAGGGAGACCTATAAGACTCGTGACTGATCTCTCTTTTGAAACTTGGCAGGCCAGAAAGAATTGGCACGAGATTTTCAGTGTGCTAGACAGAAAAAATATGCAGCCGAGAATCCTTTATCCAGCAAGTCTGTCATTTAGAATAGAAGGAGAGATAAAGGTCTTCCCAAACAAACAAAAACTGAAGGAATTTGTCACCACTAAACCAGCCCTACAAGAGATCCTAAGGGGGACCCTGTGAGACAAAGTACCAGAGACAACGCTACAAGCATAAAACATACAGACATCACAATGACTCTAAACCCGTATCTTTCTATAATAACACTGAATGTAAATGGATTAAATGCGCCAACCAAAAGACATAGGGTATCAGAATGGATAAAAAAACAAGACCCGTCTATTTGCTGTTTACAAGAGACGCATTTTAGACCTGAGCACACCTTTAGATTGAGAGTGAGGGGATGGAGAACTATTTATCATGCTACTGGAAGCCAAAAGAAAGCTGGAGTAGCCATACTTATTTCAGACAAACTAGACTTTAAATTAAAGGCTGTAACAAGAGATGAAGAAGGGCATTATATAATCATTACAGGGTCTATCCATCAGGAAGAGATAACAATTATAAATGTCTATGCGCCGAATACCAGAGCCCCCAAATATATAAAACAATTACTCACAAACATAAGCAACCTTATTGATAAGAATGTGGTAATTGCAGGGGACTTTAACACCCCACTTACAGAAATGGATAGATCATCTAGACACATGGTCAATAAAGAAACAAGGGCCCTGAATGAGACATTGGATCAGATGGACTTGACAGATATATTTAGAACTCTGCATCCCAAAGCAACAAAATATACGTTCTTCTCGAGTGCACATGGAACATTCTCCAAGATAGATCATATACTGGGTCACAAAACAGCCCTTCATAAGTTTACCAGAATTGAAATTATACCATGCATACTTTCAGACCACAATGCTATGAAGCTTGAAATCAACCACAGAAAAAAGTCTGGAAAACCTCCAAAAGCATGGAGGTTAAAGAACACCCTACTAACGAATGACTGGGTCAACCAGGCAATTAGAGAAGAAATTAAAAAATATATGGAAACAAATGAAAATGAAAATACAACAATCCAAACGCTTTGGGACGCAGCAAAGGCAGTCCTGAGAGGAAAATACATTGCAATCCAGGCCTATCTCAAGAAACAAGAAAAATCCCAAATACAAAATCTAACAGCACACCCAAAGGAACTAGAAGCAGAACAGCAAAGACACCCCAAACCCAGCAGAAGAAGAGAAATAATAAAGATCAGAGCAGAAATAAACAATATAGAGTCTAAAAAAACTGTAGAGCAGATCAACGAAACCAAGAGTTGGTTTTTTGAAAAAATAAACAAAATTGACAAACCTCTAGCCAGGCTTCTCAAAAAGAAAAGGGAGATGACCCAAATAGATAAAATCATGAATGAAAATGGAATGATTACAACCAATCCCTCAGAGATACAAACAATTATCAGGGAATACTATGAAAAATTATATGCCAACAAATTGGACAACCTGGAAGAAATGGACAAATTCCTGAACACCCACACTCTTCCAAAACTCAATCAGGAGGCAATAGAAAGCTTGAACAGACCCATAACCAGCGAAGAAATTGAATCGGTTATCAAAAATCTCCCAACAAATAAGAGTCCAGGACCAGATGGCTTCCCAGGGGAGTTCTACCAGACGTTTAAAGCAGAGATAATACCTATCCTTCTCAAGCTATTCCAAGAAATAGAAAGGGAAGGAAAACTTCCAGACTCATTCTATGAAGCCAGTATTACTTTGATTCCTAAACCAGACAGAGACCCAGTAAAAAAAGAGAACTACCGGCCAATATCCCTGATGAATATGGATGCAAAAATTCTCAATAAGATACTAGCAAATCGAATTCAACGGCATATAAAAAGAATTATTCACCACGATCAAGTGGGATTCATTCCTGGGATGCAGGGCTGGTTCAACATTTGCAAATCAATCAACGAGATACATCACATTAACAAAAAAAAAGAGAAGAACCATATGATCCTGTCAATCGATGCAGAAAAGGCCTTTGACAAAATCCAGCACCCTTTCTTAATAAAAACCCTTGAGAAAGTCGGGATAGAAGGAATATACTTAAAGATCATAAAAGCCATTTATGAAAAGCCCACAGCTAACATCATCCTCAACGGGGGAAAACTGAGAGCTTTTTCCCTGAGATCAGGAACACGACAGGGATGCCCACTCTCTCCGTTGTTGTTTAACATAGTGCTGGAAGTTCTAGCATCAGCAATCAGACAACAAAAGGAAATCAAAGGCATCAAAATTGGCAAAGATGAAATCAAGCTTTCGCTTTTTGCAGATGACATGATATTATACATGGAAAAGCCGATAGACTCCACTAAAAGTCTGCTAGAATTGATACATGAATTCAGCAAAGTCGCAGGATACAAAATCAATGTACAGAAATCAGTTGCATTCTTATACACTAACAAGGAAGCAACAGAAAGACAAATAAAGAAACTGATCCCATTCACAATTGCACCAAGAAGCATAAAATACCTAGGAATAAATCTAACCAAAGATGTAAAAGATCTGTATGCTGAAAACTATAGAAAGCTTATGAAGGAAATTGAAGAAGATTTAAAGAAATGGAAAGACATTCCCTGCTCATGGATTGGAAAAATAAATATTGTCAAAATGTCAATACTACCCAAAGCTATCTACACATTCAATGCAATCCCAATCAAAATTGCACCAGCATTCTTCTCAAAACTAGAACAAGCAATCCTAAACTTCATATGGAACCACAAAAGGCCCCGAATAGCCAAAGTAATTTTGAAGAAGAAGACCAAAGCAGGAGGCATCACAATCCCAGACTTTAGCCTCTACTACAAAGCTGTCATCATCAAGACAGCATGGTATTGGCACAAAAACAGACACATAGACCAATGGAATAGAATAGAAACCCCAGAACTAGACCCACAAACGTATGGCCAACTCATCTTTGACAAAGCAGGAAAGAACATCCAATGGAAAAAAGACAGCCTCTTTAACAAATGGTGCTGGGAGAACTGGACAGCAACATGCAGAAGGTTGAAACTAGACCACTTTCTCACACCATTCACAAAAATAAACTCAAAATGGATAAAGGACCTGAATGTGAGACAGGAAACCATCAAAACCTTAGAGGAGAAAGCAGGAAAAGACCTCTCTGACCTCAGCCGTAGTAATCTCTTCCTCGACACATCCCCAAAGGCAAGGGAATTAAAAGCAAAAGTGAATTACTGGGACCTTATGAAGATAAAAAGCTTCTGCACAGCAAAGGAAACAACCAACAAAACTAAAAGGCAACCAACGGAATGGGAAAAGATATTTGCAAATGACATCTCGGACAAAGGGCTAGTATCCAAAATCTATAAAGAGCTCACCACACTCCACACCCGAAAAACAAATAACCCAGTGAAGAAATGGGCAGAAAACATGAATAGACACTTCTCTAAAGAAGACATCCGGATGGCCAACAGGCACATGAAAAGATGTTCAGCGTTGCTCCTTATCAGGGAAATACAAATCAAAACCACACTCAGGTATCACCTCACGCCAGTCAGAGTGGCCAAAATGAACAAATCAGGAGACTATAGATGCTGGAGAGGATGTGGAGAAACGGGAACCCTCTTGCACTGTTGGTGGGAATGCAAACTGGTGCAGCCGCTCTGGAAAGCAGTGTGGAGGTTCCTCAGAAAATTAAAAATAGACCCACCCTATGACCCAGCAATAGCACTGCTAGGAATTTATCCAAGGGATACAGGAGTACTGATGCATAGGGGCACGTGTACCCCAATGTTCATAGCAGCACTCTCAACAATAGCCAAATTATGGAAAGAGCCTAAATGTCCATCAATTGATGAATGGATAAAGAAATTGTGGTTTATATTCACAATGGAATACTACGTGGCAATGAGAAAAAATGAAATATGGCCTTTTGTAGCAACGTGGATGGAACTGGAGAGTGTGATACTAAGTGAAATAAGCCATACAGAGAAAGACAGATACCATATGGTTTCACTCTTATGTGGATCCTGAGAAACTTAACAGGAACCCATGGGGGAAGGGGAGGAAAAAAGAAAAAAGAAAAAAAAAAAAGAGGTTAGAGTGGGAGAGAGCCAAAGCATAAGAGACTGTTAAAAACTGAGAACAAACTGAGGGTTGATGGGGGGTGGGAGGGAGGAGAGGGTGGGTGATGGGTATTGAGGAGGGCACCTTTTGGGATGAGCACTGGGTGTTGTATGGAAACCAATTTGACAATAAATTTCATAAAAAAAAAATGATCTTTAGAAAGTTTCTAGTAAATGTTATGGTTTTCAAATAGAGCTTGAGAATAAAACAGCTTAAGGGGATATTTGACAGTTAATATAAAGTTTGAGGCCAGGTAGTAGTGAATAATAATAATAGCTAGTACTTACTGAATGATTTTTCTAAATCAGATTTTCTTTGGAGGTCCATATATGTATAATCTTAGTTCATCTTTGCAAAAACCTTATGGGGTATCATTCCCATTTTTATATGAGAAACTGAGGAATCTAGAAGTTACAGAGTTTGCTAAATTCATGAAACTACTAAGGGAGAGCAATGTTTATTAATTTAAACAATCAGCTTGTGGAGTCTAAGCTCTTAACCATGATAATGGTCTTCTTGCCATGTCTGAGCAAGAGCTCATGATTAGAAGGCACAATGCTGTGATATCATTTGATAAATATTAACTAGCTTATAAAAGAAATTGACTTCTCAAAGGAAAGACATCATTGTGATATAGTGTAAGCAATGGAATATCAAATGAAATTTGAGAAAGTTTTGAAATTCTCCATCAAAATTAGTACTAAAAGGAGATAAATTTGTGATGTAAAGATAGCAACATTTGGGATGGTGTAATTACTATAACTATTTTTTTTTAGTTTTGAAGAATTCTATTCAAATTAATTTTCAAAATATAAAAATGTTCCAAAAAATTGGAACCTTTTATGATGGTAATTTTTATATCAGGTTACACACACACACACACACACACACACACAACACACACACGTACATATAAATATATACATTTTTACATACAAAAATGTAGCTTTTCTATCCCAGATGGTATTAAATATAAATGAGGCTATTTTTTATTGTTCAGAGTTAGAATTGTAAGTGTTCTTACATTTATAAGTATATTCTTTTACTTAGAATTATAAGTTCTAGTGCTGTAAGATATTGCAAAAATTGGAAACTATGAGGCATATTTATCCAATAAGCAGTATCTTGCTCATAGTTAGTTCTCTGTATTTATTAGACATAAGATTGGAGAAATGGACTGGGGTTATATCAAATAGTGCTATGAATATTAATAACTTTGAATTTTATTTGACATGTAATGAGATTAAGAGTTTATATTTTTAATCAGGAGTTATATAATAAGGGATGATTTTTCAGGAAGTACAATGTTTAAGATGGATGGAAAAGGAGAAAATAGGCACAGAAATGTATTGTGAGATTATTAAAATTGTCCGGGTGTATTGTGAGATTATTAAAATTGTCCAGGTGAGAGGCAGTGGAGGTTTAAATTAGAGTATTTCAAAAGGAACTTTGAAGGGGAGTCAGAAACAACGGGCATTTCATTTTTAGAATGAATAGCAGGTGAGAGGGAGAGAGAGCGAGAGAGACCTAGATGATTGTGAGCCTTTGACTGATAGGTGGGCAGTAGTACCATAAGAAACCCCAAAATAAGCTTTCCAGAGCACCCCCCTCATGGCAGTCCCTACTTAGACAACCATTTCCATTTCAGAAAGTGACACGAGATGAGGTTTCTCTGAGGTCCCTTCCAGCTCTAAAATTCTGTATTATTGTAAAAGTAGATTTGAAATTAACTAACCGAGGTGACTTAGCAGAACTATAATGAATGCATAGGCATAGGCATTGGTAACAGGTTGAAAAATGTACCTCTATCAAGTTCTAACATTTTCATGTAGCATTTGTAAGCATGCACATGCAGAAAATAATGCTAAATATGAGGTAATTGAATCAACTCAGGTTCTTATAGTTTTCTTTCTTTCTTTTTTTTCCCCAGCAATTAATAACCCCTAATTTGCTGGCAACAAATCACTTTCATGATTACAAGTGGCTATATCACTTTCATGTTACAAACATGGATAACTGTAAGTTTTAATGTTTATAGTTGAGTTACAACCTCCACAATCTCACCCACAGTCATCCTTAAAAAATGAGTAAAGCACTGAAGTAGCAACCCACAGCTCCTAATACATGGCAATAAAAAATAAAAATAAAAAAAAAAACTTTTTTTTCCAATTCCCTTGAAGAATAGTTTAAATGAATTCTTCATCCATTGGGTAAATGTGGTCTTTAATACCAGTGACTCAAATAATGAATATATTTCAGAGAAAAGAATCTGGCTGAAAGGGTATACTTGAAGGATTGTTCTTCCTAATAATGCGGTATCCTGCTGCTTGACTTTCTAAACTCACTTCAATATTTGCATTATGGAGAAAGTGATAACTTTGGAGAACATACACATTTTCTTCAGCAGTGTAAAATGAACTCCCAGGCTATGAAGCCAGGCTTTATGCAAGGTCACCACTTATCACCTTGGCTCTGTGACTGTAATTTTCTCCTTTTCAAACAACTCTAGTACTCCTGCTAGAACAAGTTTTCTTTCACTACATCACTCTGTGGCCCAAGATTTCCTGTTTTCGTACATATCATTTTCAGAATCCTAGTTGACTTTCGGTGTCCCCCAGTGTCTTATTGTGCTCAAATTATGCAAATGTATCTTATTTTGATTTTGATCTACCTTCCAGTATAAATCTTTTCTCCTCCCACATTAAGTCACTCTCTACTGCTTGACACCTTTCTTTTATGTTCCTCACTCTGTCTACAATGACTGCTCTTCTCCTTCTCCTACCTAAATCCCAAGAGTTTTAAAAGTGCTATTTCACCATTTCAATTCTGTCATTTTAACTATATTTATTTCTCCACAATAATAGGAGATATATGTCATCTTCTTTATTTAATAGGTTCAGTTAGTACTTGGCCAGCTGATGGAGATATATCATGATACATTTATTGGTTTTCTTAAAACTCCCACCTGCGGTCATGGTAATTGAGTGTAGCAGCCAAAGTATGTGTATGCATATGTGCTTGCATGTGTTTGTTTATTTGATAGGTTCTTTTTTTTTTTTTTTTTTTACTTTTTTTTTTTCAACGTTTATTTATTTTTGGGACAGAGAGAGACAGAGCATGAACGGGGGAGGGGCAGAGAGAGGGAAACACAGAATCAGAAACAGTCTCCAGGCTCTGAGCCATCACCCCAGAGCCTGACGCGGGGCTCGAACTCACGGACCGCGAGATCGTGACCTGGCTGAAGTCGGATGCTTAACCGACTGCGCCACCCAGGTGCCCCTGATAGGTTCTTTTTAAATGACACTTAATAGTTATTTGGTCATTAAAGTGTTTAATAGTTATAGTTCATATTCAGCAAACATTTAAGTGCCTACTATGTCTTAACATTATAATTATTATAAATTGTAAACTTACATTGTAAATATAATGCTACAAAATAAACCACCAGAAAATCTCAGTGATTTCAATAATAAGTATTTATTTCTCTATCACATATGTCTACAAATCATCTCAGGTTTAGCTGATCTTGGCTAGGTTTAACTAGATTTGACACATAGCTCTGATTATTTCCTAGGCCTACTTCAATTATCACTCATCATCCTTGGATGATGGCAAAAAAGAAGAGAAGAGCACAAGGTCAATCCTACATTCACATTTCCAGAGGCTACTCATGTTTTTGTCCCTTAACATTATGTTGGTCAAAACAAGCAATATGACTGAGGACCAAGTCATGGGGAGACCATGGTAAAGAGTGAGTGTGAGCATGTACATAACTCCTACAGTGGACTGGTAAATTGAGAACAATAATTCATTTATCACAAGGGAGCAGACATATGAAGCCAGCTTGTAGTTAGTCCTGCCATCATGCAGTTTATAGATACTTTAGGGAGACAAAGTTAGAAGGTGATTAAAATACAGTAATATAAATAAAACATGTGAGATCATTTCCACACTGGCCTAAGGTGGTATATGAAAACCTACTATTTGTCAGGAAGGCATAGAATAGGTACTGGCTTATATCAAGGTTACATTGTAATTGTACTCAGGCTAGGCATTCATGGGAAGTAAGGAGGTGATAAGTAGCCATAATTAGGAAGAAGGATGTTTAGAGTGAAAAAAAGTTATCTCAGACACTGTTTTTGTTTTTACCATTTTTCTATGTATCACTGAAATAGAAAAATGAGAAGGTCCCTGAATCTCAGTTTTGTGTGCTGTGGGAACCTCCAGAAAAATCTGTCCAGTAGACACTAAAGTAAAGTACATCCCTGGAAGGAAAACACTTGATGTTAGAAATTCTTTAATATGTATTTTCTCCTCCCAGTAACTCTGTACAAAGCTGTTGCATGACATTAAATCGCTAACATGGTGATCATACAAACACACCCAAACATAGAAGTTGTGATATGGTCAATGCTAGAATAGAGTTATCAGGACTATGAGATGACAACACCATACTGAATAAAACTTTTAGAATTAAAAAGGATTTGTAAGTGAAAAAACAACCTTCCATTTATCTTTAAATGATTTACTTCACATGTGTTTTCATTCCTTTGACAAACATTTAATTGTTGGGTCTGAAAGTTTCCTGGAGGAGAGGTCCAAGAAAAGGCTAAATTCAATTTGGCAGCATCAGGAAGAGGAGGTCTTGTCAATCGCTTTCTTATCTTAAAGTGAAGAATGAAGATCGAAAGGACAAGATTAAGAGTGAATCTAAAAAAAAAAAAAATTGCTCAGTAAGTCACTCTGTTCTTTACTACCCCTTGGTTTAATTTACAAGTAATGAGTCATCCTGGCTTAATAATTACCCACCAATTCACCAAGATAGGAATGTGAATTTGAAGTCCCAAACAGTATTGAGACACACTCTTTGGGATTAATGTAATCATGGGCTGCCATAAAGGGACACAGGATCATGTTCTCAGCAATGTATCATGCAAAGAATTAAAGTAGGGAATGGCAGTGATTTGGGTATGTGAAGTTAAAAAAAATTGGGGCGCCAGGGTGGCTCAGTCGGTTAAACGTCTGAATTCAGCTCAGGTCATGATCTCATGGTTTGTGAGTTCGAGCCCTGCGTCAGGCTCTGTGCTGACAGCTCAGAGCACGGAACCTGCTTCGGATTCTGTGTGTGTGTCTCTCTCTCTCTCTGCCCCTCCCCCACTCATACTCTGTCTCTCTCTGTCTCTCAAAAAAAAATAAACATTAAAGAAAAAAATTAAAAAAAAAACTAATTCTGGAGCGCCTTCGTGGCTCACTCTTTAAGCATCGAACTCTTGATTCCGTCTCATGTCATGATCTCATGGTTTTTGGGCTCTGCACTGACAATGTGGAGCCTGCTTGGGATTCTCTCTCTCTCTCTCTCTCTCTCTCTCTTTCTCTCTCTCTCTCTCTCTCTCTCTCTCCCCCTTTGTCCTCCCCTCTTGTACTCTCTCTCTTTCTCTCAACATAAGTAAATAAACTTAAAAAACAAAAATAAAAGAGTAATTCTATGCTGGAGTTCCATTTGCCAAGATACAGTTTAACTTCCTCTTCTTTAGTCCACCCCGAATCTAACACAAATTTGCCTACATATCCTAAGTTTCTATTCAGAATAATTTCAGCAGAAAATGTATATGGAGTATGAAGTACATTTATACCTCAGAACATGACTATTTAAGGCAAGTTCTTATTAAGTGCAAGAGAATGGGGTGGTTTGGCAGTGGTTGGAAACTGGAATCACACAGACACGTGGAGGAGACCATGGCACTGGGAAGCTAGACAAGATTGAAGGTGTGGTGAGAATCACAGCACAAGGAGCAGGATAAGAATCAATCTGTTTGGTCACAGATAAAGATATCTACAAGAGGTAGTAGGTGTGTTTAGACATCTAATAGATTTGAGAATCTTGACCATTCAAGATGGAGATAAGCAGTTAGCATTAAGGAAATTTTAAGCAGCTCATGGGCAGCAGCCATCAGAAACTGGATACTAAAGAGAAATTTGGGTAATGTATAGTTTATAAAGACAGAACCTCAAGTATTTGAGGAAATAAACAAAACAAAACAAACAAAAAAACAAAAAAACCCTGTTTTAACCAGTAGAGCCTGAGCTGAAGCTTAAGTTCTAGGAAGGAAGCAAGACATGGTAATCAGTACTTGGGTACTTACAAGTCAGGGGCAACCTGTAAAAGGAGGCAACATTGAATTCCTTAGAATCAGGTTGAGGAGGCCTTAACCCCCTCAGTACTGGCCTTAGAAATTAGATAAGGGCTAAACTGTCAGATAAGTGTTAAGAAACATTAGTTATTGTTAAGAAAATTAAACATTGTTAAGAAAATAAACAAGAAAATTTGGGAACCCCCAATATATTCCAAAACAGTAGGGTTGATAGCTTCATATTTGTTGAATAGTAACTGGTCTTAAGGAAAATTTCTCTAATATTAATCCTGGAGGCAATTCCTAGTCCTATGCTAATTCAAATGTGGCTTTTTTGCAAATCCTATAGAATCTCAGCCTCTGGCCCTAATATTAGCAAATAAATTAATGAAATCTACATGAGACAATATTGTGGTCTACTGTTAATAAATTAGGGTATGGAATAGTTTAACTTCACTTTTAACTCTCAGTACAAAAATAAAAACAACCCCCGAAAAGCAAGATGTTGTGTTTCCATGTCTAGATACCCTTTTTTCTTGTAAATAGTAAGGTTTACACCTACAAAATTAAATTACTCCTCTGAGGTAAAAATGTTAGTCTCATTTATTTCAATCACATGCTTTTAACTTTCACACAAATTCAAATATTAAGTGCCTACATTATAATGTCTCACAATGTTATAGACCTGCCTTGTAATTTGTGAGCTTATGAATCTTCCAGAGAGGATGCAATGATCATTATGACCATGATGAAATGATGAAATAATAATAATAATAGTAATAATAATAATAAATACAAGTTACCATTGTTGAACACAGAAATTTGAAAATTTAGGCCCAATCCTGAGATGCTGGACTTCTAGGGTCAGAGGAATGAAATCTAAGAAATGGTTTAAGAATGAGGACATTGTCTCTTCCGTAAAGAATTTGAAGTTCTGGCATACATACCTCTTCCAAACTTATTTCCTACATACAGATATTTGAGATTTTATCTACATATGTTGATAGCTCCAAAGGGGAAACACCTAGACATAATCCCAGAGGAACAGTACAGCTTGGGTGTATGGTAAATAACATCCCTGGCAGAAATCAGCTGGGAGAAACCTGACTTGTTTCCATCACTGATAAAACCCCCTTCTGTGGAGGCCACAAAGCTAAGTGCTGCTGGTGTCACTGAAGAAGTATAGTATCAACTTGTAGGGGCACCTGGCTGGCTCAATTGGTGGAACATGCAATTCTTTTTTTTTTTTTTTTTTTTTTATTTTTTTCCAACGTTTATTTATTTTTGGGACAGAGAGAGACAGAGCATGAACAGGAGAGGGGCAGAGAGAGAGGGAGACACAAAATCGGAAACAGGCTCCAGGCTCTGAGCCATCAGCCCAGAGCCCGACGCAGGGCTTGAACTCACGGACCGCGAGATCGTGACCTGGCTGAAGTTGGACGCTTACCCGACTGCGCCACCCAGGCGCCCCATATGCAATTCTTAATCTCAGGGTTGTGGGTCCAAGCCCCACATTACATGTGGAGCCTACCTAAATAAAAAAATAATAATTTTATAAAAAAAAAAAAAAAAAGAAAGAAAATCAACTTGTAGTATGAGATGCTAAAGATGCTAAGAGTCAGATAAGAGATTTCAGATATATGCACACCCAGCTTCCATTAAATTAGCTATCATGACAGGAAAAAAAGGAGAAAAACAATCCCAAACAACTCTCAAAACAAGCCAATCATCTGTAGGACTCTGAGAGGAAATTTATAATTCCTATAGCTTCTAATTATTGTTTAAGTGCCCACTTTGATTGTTCCCTGCAGATAGATTGAGGAAGTCAAGCTATTTTGACATTCTGCAGTTTATAGGCGATCATGTATTTTAATTGTCATTTCACAGAGCAGTCAACAGAATTATACTGATCTGTTTGAAGTCAAATGATTAGTTAGAGGCAGCATCACTAAATAGACATCTTTTATTTAGTTCAGAGTTACTATGAAATCAATGGTGTATCATCACACACAGACATACACACACTGTTTTTTTGTTGAAGCAATAACCACAGTGATAGGATATTTAGAGATCAGGTCTTTGAGAGGTAATTAGGTTTCAATGACATTATGTGGGTGGGACCCTAGTGATGGGTTTAGTTCCCTTAGAGAAAAAAGACACCTGAGAGCTTGCTGTGACCTCTCTGCCATTTGAAAACACCAGATGATGGTCCTCTGCAAGTCCAAAGAGAGCCCACACTAGAAACTAAATTAGTCTGTACCTGGCCCTTGGATTTCCAGCCTCCTAATTGTGAGAATACACATTTCTGTTATTTAAGTCACCCAATGTACAGTATTCTGTTATGGCAGCCTGAGCTGCCAAGAGGAAGATCCTTTCCCTTTCTTTACTCACTGCCTGACAGTATAAAAACTGAGGGCTTCAAGGCTGGGAAGAAGGGTTCTGAAGACAGCATTCCCAATCTGCATTTGCATCCTCTTCCTTGCCTTGGTATCATTCTCTCTCTTTTCTTTCGTCTGAAGAGGCCTCTTTCAACAAGCTTTAACCCTTCACTTCATGTTGCAGGATTCTGAAAAGGCTCTCCAAATCCTTCCCCAAAGCAGGAGAGGTTTCCATTGCGGAGTTGGGCACTGAGCTCCTCAGAAGGGCTACTGTTGTTCTTCCTTCAGTACATTTCCCCTACTCTCTTCTGATAGATGCTACAGCCAAATTACATACACAAAACAAAGCTATTTCCAAAATTACCCGGGGTTATGGCTTCTATTCTCAGCTTTACTTTTGCCAAACAGACCAGATGTTAGAGTTCTTCTGAAAGTGCATACATTTTGGGATTAAAGGCTATTTACATAAAAGTTCATTGTTCGTAATTGACCCTCCTGATGGCTGGTTCTGGCCTTTTCACATTCTTTCTCATCTCCCAATAGATACATGGATAGGCATAAAGAACTAGAAATATTTTAAAAGATACAGATCAAAGTAGAGAGAAATGTGTGTGGTTAAATTTTAAATATTGAAAATAAGTGTTGGTGAAGGAGAAGATGGCAAAATACAAAACCCAAGAATAAAAAATTAAGAATTGGCAAAACATCGATTCCTTGAGTTTGGAGAAGCTGTTGGGTGAAAAAAATCCAGGGCTAGTAGTGTCCACCCCACACCCGTCTAAAGGACGCTACCCTCCAGAGTAACACAGTGCCACAGAGGCACAGTTCAGATAGTAATCCCCAAACCAACGGTGCTGTGGATGGAGGCAGGAGATGCTTATTTTATGTAACAAATTCTCTTGCTCTTTCCCTCGTTCAAGAAATTTTCTCTGTTCATCTCTTTGTTTGTAATGTGTTCTTCCTCTTTATCTTGGTAATCCTTCCAGACTTAGTTTTTGTCTCAGTCTTTCTAGGCTAACTTGGGCCTCAGGAGTCATCTGTATGCTGAATACACAAGTTGTAGGGAACTGTATTTATATATTTATAAAAATATATTTTTATATTTTATATTTATAAAAACATAAAAATATATGTACATATATACATATATATGTGTATGTATGTGTATATATATATATATATATATATATATATATGTATATATGTATATATATTCCCTACCACTTTTTATGAGGTTAAAAATAATGTAAATTGTGCCTCCATTTCTCCATTAGAATGAATTAAGTCAGTATAAATTTATTCTTTAAATATATAGTCATTGGCTACTTAATATATAAAGCACAGGGCTAGACCTTGTGGGTGGGAACGTTGAAGAATTATAGCCCAAGTTACTGAAGACTCACAATCGAAGAGAACATACCTAAGATAAGATAAACTGACTTCAATTTTTTTTTTTTGTTTTATTGTGGTAAGAACAGTTAACATGAGATCTACCCTCCTAACAGATTTTTAAGTGTACAATAAACTGCTGTTAGCTATAGATGCAATGTTGTACCACAGATTTCTAGAACTTACTCATCTTGCATAACTGAAACTTTAAACCTTTTGATAAGCAACTTCCCATTTCCCTCCCTGCTGCAGTCCCTGGTAACCACCATTCCACTCTCTGATTCTGAGTTTGACTACATTAGCTACCTCATATACAGGAGATCATGCTGTGGTTTATTTCACTTAGCATAATGTCTTTTAGGTTCATCCCATGTTGTATTACATAGAGAAGAATTCCCCTTGTTTTTAAGGTTTAATAATATTCCATTATATGTATATGCCACTTTTCTTTTAAACCATTCATCCATAGATGGACATTTAAGTTATTTTTACATCCTGAGTATTGTGAATAGTACAGCAATGAACATAGGAGTGCTGATATCTCTTTGAGATCCTGATTTAAATTCTTCTGCATAAATATCCGGAATTGGAAATGCTGGATCATATTGTAGTTCTTTTTTAATCTTTTGAGGAGCCTTCATACTATTTCCACAGCGCCTCACCATTTTACATTCCCACCAGCAACATACAAGGGCTCCAATTTCCCCACATCCTTGCCAAACACTTGGCATTTCTTCTTTTGATAACAGCCATCTTCATAGGTGTGAAGCAATATATTATTGTGGTTTTAATTTGCATTTTCCTGATGATTAGTGGTACTCAGTATACTACTTTTATATGCATTGCAGTTTTGGAGTTATGAAAGTGTAGTGGAGGGAGAGAGAAATGTGGGAAGGCTTCTTGAAGGAAGTGTGCTTTATTATGAAGCTTCAAACATGGATAGAACTTTAGATGAAGGGAATAGATTGAACAAAAGAATATTTCTTGGGTATGCCCTGTGTTTACCAGATTCCAAATGTACTTTGTGATTCTCTGAGAAATTTCTTTACTCTGATAAATTAGATTCCTATGACCTGTATTATAATTTCACTATCTATACTCATAATGATATCTTCAAAGTATTTTTACAAGACTCAAAAAATTTTAATATTTATAATGACCTTGCAAAAAAGGCACCATTAACCCTATTTGTAGATAAGCAACTGGATATCCAGGCAGGTTAATGGAGAAGAAAATAACAGGCTTTGGAACTAAACCCATTTTTTTTTCAAACCTTAAGACAGATTTTTTTTTTTCTCATTTAGAAAATAAGCTGTTTTATTTCGTATCTGAGGTAAGAAGACAACATAGATTATATCATGTCTCTTTTTAATTCTTAGAAAATGAAAAGCTTACTTAATTTTGAGTGTTAATAAAAATATAAACACCTGTGAACATTTTTAAAGATGGCATTTTAATAGAAAGATATATTAAAATAGTTTTGAATCAGTAATAAATTTATCACATATACAAAAGGAGATACTTAGATGAATCTGAGAAAGAGCAGTAAATTAAAAAAGCTGTACTACCCTATGACCCAGCAGTAGCACTGCTAGGAATTTACCCAAGGGACACAGGAGTACTGATGCACAGGGGCACTTGTACCCCAATGTTTATAGGAGCACTCTCAACAATAGCCAAATTATTGAAAGAGCCTAAATGTCCATCAACTGGTATGGACAAAGAAATTGTGGTTTATATACACAATGGAGTACTACAGGGCAATGAGAAAGAACGAAATATGGCCCTGTGTAGCAACGTGGATGGAACTGGAGAGTGTGATGCTAAGTGAAATAAGCCATACAGAGAAAGACAGATACCATATGTTTTCACTCTTATGTGGATCCTGAGAAACTTAACAGAAACCCATGGGGGAGGGGAAGGAAAAAAAAATGAGGTTAGAGTGGGAGAGAGCCAAAGCATAAGAGACTCTTAAAAACTGAGAACGAACTGAGGGTTGATGGGGGGTGGGAGGGAGGATAGGGTAGGTGATGGGCATTGAAGAGGGCATCTTTTGGGATGAGCACTGGGTGTAGTATGGAAACCAATTTGACAATAAATTTCATATATTAAAAAAAAAGAAAAAAAAGAAAAAAAAAGCTGTGGTTGTAATGCTTTTCATTAATAACATTATTGAGAACTCTCTTTGGGTGTAACTGTCTCTTATTTTCAAATACATGTCCTAGAACTTCATATATTTATAAATGTTAAGAGAGATTCTAAAATATACTTCATTTTTCTCTTATCTTTATTTTCCCCTTCTTCCATCTGATAATCTCCAGAAAATAAGTTCTTATCTTCCTCTATGATACCTTCTAAAAAACCAGATCAAAAAAAAATTTTTTAATTAAAAAAAGAAAGTCAGATGTATATATTTTCATTTTTAAAATGTTTGAAGCAGAAAACAAATGATGAGTATGTCACAGTGAATGACAGGTGACAGAAAAGTTGACAGAGCTTTTTTTGGTTTTTGTTTTTTCTTTTTCTCTAATGTCCCCCATAAAAGTCTTCATTTCCAAAGACACTGACAATATATTTCCACCATTAAAAATATTAAGAGTGTACTTAGTGGCTCTTGGCACAAGAAAAGAGTCATTTAAAAATTACCCTTATTTACTTTTTATAGAGTCTGTCCAAAAGAATATCAATATTTACTGAATATAGCAAAAGAGCTATAGATTTTTCTCATCCAAGAAAGTGGTCAACCTCAGAAATAGCTCTCAAAAATCATTATCTCCAGATATACACTTGGTCCTGGATTTTCAGTCAGGCCCACTTATCTTTTCCAATGCCAACCCTTTCTTTTAAGCCTTGGAGATCTAGAGTAAGGCAGTGCATTACCCAAAGTGTTCGTAAAATGCTCATTAATCTCTGCAGGGGATGTTTCAGACCTTGAAAGGGGCAGGATATCCACCTCACCTCACTCAGCTGTCGTACCTAGAATTCAAAATGTTGTCTTCTGTGAGAAAAACACAAGAGATAGTCTATATTAATCTGTATTCTCAATATTTGTATAGTGAAATGAAAAGGTCAATATATTTAAAACTACATTCTAAAATATTAGATTTGTTATTTTGTACAAAAATAGTTGTAATCTATCATCCAAATGAAATTTAAGTCCGCTTGTTTTATTGACCAAAAGAGGGCCTTTCAAGCTGTCGGTAGATGCATAGGTGTTCATACAAATGCATAGAAACATGTACGCCTGTTTTTTAGTTAAAATATTTTTTAAAGCAAATTGTAATAAATTTTAAACAAATAGTATGAACAACATAATTAATTTGTCCATAACAGATATGGTCCCTCATGGGTGACTTGAAACTCCGGAGGTCTAATTTCTTGTTTCATCACCAGTAGCTCACTGTTAGTGGACACAGTACCAACCTGTCTCAATTATAGCTTTGTCTTCTTAAATGGGAGTAACTCCATCTGGTGATCTAGAGGGTGGGTGGGTCAGCTGAAGCTCGAGTCACCTCTGCTGTGATTCTATGGTGTCAACTCAAAGTTAAGATTCTGATCAACTATGTACTCATTACCTCTTTTAGTTCTATCCTATTTCTGTCTTTTCTCCATAATTTACCACTTCTCTTTTCTCATGAAAATGTGAGAAAATACATTTTTTGTCATCATGAGAAGAACCTTCTTCATATCCTCGAAGAAGCTTGACAAAAAGAAGCTGCTCCAGCCCACAACTAATCACTGAGATGCTTTTCAGTTTCAACTCTGATATTCTACATTTTACCACCTTCCTCAGCCAATGAGGTTGACCTACCTTCATGTATTTCCTGTTGCAGAAATGTTGTCAGATTGAAATAAACATTTATTAAGGGCTTTGATCTTCTGAAAACAAAAAGCCTTATAAAAGTTTATTAGATGAAAAGTACTTTCATGGTTGGGTGTCTGGGCTTTTTTAAATGCCATAGACAATATAAGAATTTCAGAAGATTATTATAAAGATAGGATGTCTGCCACCCTTTGGGATTTGTCTTACAGTCTCAGCACTAGAATTTGATAACTATTCAGAAAGGAATAGATTTTTTTAAGTGTTGCAGTGTCCTCAAACCATCTGTGTTAAATCTCCATGGTAAGTCTCCCTATATTTTGGCATATGTATGGCATCTAGGTGGTGACTTTGAGAGACTTCATGAGGAAAAGTCACCAAGGTATTTTTTAGCCATGGTGTCATTCTGCCTTTAATAGCCACTTAATTCCTCCTTAGTGAGTTAAAGAAATAAATAGAAGCTCTTAAATGGGGCATATTACTTTGGTAGAGTAAATTATTAAATAACCACAACATAATGGTGGTTACTAACCATTATGCAAATGTTAGCAAATGTTTGGTTGCTAACATTTATACATGATTATTCAGATAAAAAGCAAGTATCTGGAAAAAGGAGACACTGACGTCTCAAAGTTGGCCTTGTTCCTGAATTGTTTAACTGACTTAATCATTTAATTAACACTAAGTTATGAACATAGGAGTTGTCATGTGAAGACAATAATTAACACATCCAGCTAATTTTGATTCCTCAGAATTTATTCACTCTTCATTTTACCACTATTATTTTTATCATCCTTTGCCTCATTATTCTTGCACCTCTCTCAGATTGCCTTTCTTGCCTCTAACCTCTATTTTGCTGCTACAATGAACAAGTCAATTCTTTTTGAAAAATCCTTCAATTACCCCCAGTGACTATAACAGTGATTACCAAAGTGGGTGTATCACTCTCCCAGGAATGTACTTGGTAAATTACTGCTGTGTACGAATAAAACACCAGAATTTCCATTTATGATTTATCACATCCTTTTAGAACATGTTCTGTTTATTTTTTTTATTTACTCGTTTAATGTGTATTTATTTTTGAGAGACAGAGACAGAGTGTGAGCAGGGAAGGGGCAGAGAAAGAGAGGGAGACATGGAATCTGAAGCAGGCTTCAGGCTCTGAGCTGTCAGCACAGAGCTCGAAGCATGTCTCAAACACATGGACTATGAGATCATAACCTAAGTTGGAGTCAGACGCTTAACTAAACCACTCAAGTACCCCAAACATGTTCTTTTTATTTGAATATTTGGTATCGTTTTCAGTATTGGTACACTAATACTTGGATATTACTTATAAATAAATATATTTATATGAAGATGTTTTCTTAAAATATTTGTAATGATAAAGATAAAATAAGGTACCACTATACACCTATTAGAATGGCTAAAATTAAAATGACTGACCTTGGAATGCCCAAGTGGCTGAGTTGGTTAAGCGTCTGACTTCGGCT
Organism: Leopardus geoffroyi; assembly: GCF_018350155.1. Classification (NCBI taxonomy): domain Eukaryota; kingdom Metazoa; phylum Chordata; class Mammalia; order Carnivora; family Felidae; genus Leopardus; species Leopardus geoffroyi. The sequence continues at coordinate 96,524,222 of NC_059336.1, read as the reverse complement.
CAGGTCATGACCTCGCAGTTTTGTGAGTTTGAGCCCTTGTATCCGGCTCTGGGCTGCTCAGAGCCTGGAGCCTGCTTCAGATTCTGTGTCTCCTTCTCTCTCTCTCTCTCTCTCTCTCTCTCTCTCTGTCCTTCTGCTTGTGTTCTATCTCTCTCTCCTCAAAAATTAATATTAAAAAAATAAAATAATATAATATAACTTACCTTACCTAGTGTTGGTAAGGATGTTGAGAAGCTGGATTTCGTATGTATTGCTAGAGAGAATGAAAAATGGTACAACAAAATTTGCAAAGAGCTTGGCAGTTTTTTAAAAAATCTTCTATATGATCCAGTCATTCCTGTCTTAGGTATTTACTCAAGACAAAAGGAAATGTATGTCCATGCAAAGACCTACATGAACGTTTATAGTAGTTTTATCTGTAATAGCCCCAAACTGGGAACAACTGAAGTTGCCATGCTCAGGTAAATAGATAAATGAATTGTGGTGTACAACCACTTAATTAAATATTTCCCAGCCATAAAAAGTAATGAGCTATCGATACGCACAACAGCACAGATGAATCTCAAAATGATTACGCTGAGTAAAAAGATGTATGATTCCATTTCTATAAAACTAGAAAATTGAAATTTATAGTGAAAAGAAAGCAGATCAGCGGTTGCTTGAAAATAGGGAGTGGAGACAGGTGGGAGAGAGGGACAGATAAAGGACATCAGGAGATTTTGTAGGTATTAGATATGTTCAATAATCTTCACTGTGATTACTATTTAGTGGGCATGTATGTATGTCACAACTTATGAAATTAGACATATATGTACAGCTTACTGTATGTTAATCATATACCTCAATAAAGCTATTGTAAAATATTTCTTTTTAAAGTTTAGATTCCATTTGCCAAAGAAAAAGTCTTAGTATGGCCTATAAGACCATTATGTGACCTTCACTACCTTATTCTCTGGCAGCTATGCAACGCTCTAGTTACCTAATAATAAATAATTACTTCCACACATTAAGTTGTTTCCTATGTTTCTGTCTTTGCTCATCCCCTTCCCTATGCCAAGAACACACTTCCCTGATTCTCTTTATCCTTAAAGTCTCAATTTAAGTATTGACTCCTCTAGAAATCTTCCCATCGCTAGCTAAGATCAAGACAGGTACCACTCCTCTGTTTCTCTAACACGCAGGACATACTCCTATCTTTGTACCAATAATCATTAGCACATGTGTCTCTTCTCCTTAAGGACAGGACCCTCATTTATTCAGCTAGATATACTTGGGTAATATTTTAAAGTAATGGTTCAATAGAAATTTGTTGAAGTAATATAAGAAAAAAGTAGAGTAGACAGTACAAGTTCTCTCTCATTCTGCAAATCACGCCGTGGTTTATGAGAATATGCTGGGTCAAGTGTTTTCTGAAGTTAAGTTGAAGGCATTGTTAAGATATATCAAATATTCATATTGTTTTTGTATTTGTAACTAACATCCATTTTCACAGTCACTAAGAAAACATGCATTGTTTCTCAGTGTGGGTTGATTTATAGCATTGTGTTTCCTGGTTACGTCTGCTAATGCTTAGTTTTTCTACCTATTATATAAGAATCTTTATGTAAAATTGCAGGCATAAGCCACAGGGTATAGCGTGGATTTAGTTTAAAACAAATCACGTTAAATCACAGCTTTAACCCACAGTTTAGGTCACTTGTAACAGAACGTAGGCTCAATCATCCTTCCTCCACTATAAAATTTTTTGGTAAAACCTTAATGTATGTGCTTCCAGATCCAGATACATGACATTTTATTTAGGAGACTGTAAGTCCTTTTTTACAGATTTAAATAATCAATTTTCAAATTTTATTTTAATGTAATTAGCAAACCAAATTGTATCTGGTTATTTTGGTCATTGAATCAAACACTCTAATGCTAACTCTAGTCTCACAATGAATGCTTGTTATTTTACACAAACAAGGTTATTCTTCTCTTTGTTCATCCCTGCTATTGCTAAGTGTTTGCAAGATTTTTGTGTTCTACTATAGTAATAGCAGTTTTCTTCCAGGACTCATTCTACCCCCAATCTGTATTCTTTCCATATGTTATTCAATCTTAGACTTGACTAAGGCAATCAATTCTGTCAGGACAGAGTTTTTTTCATCTTCATTGCTATGTGTCTCAGAAGTATTTTATTCCATTTTCTTTTCAATAGACAAGGGGTTCTTCCCTCCTTACATATTTAACTTTATTTATATTTTCAATTTCAACCATTCCTGTCTCCCTACTTTCATAATAGCACTTGAATTGTATACCTCTCTCCCACTGCACCATACACACATATCCCAAGAGTTCTACTTCAGTTTTTATTAGAGATGCATATAGTTCTTGTTTTGCTTATAGTGAAATAGACCTGACTCAGTTGCTTCTCATCTTAATGAAGCAAGAACATGCCATTTAAAATGACACAATTTGGGGCACCTGGGTGTCTGTCAGTTAAGCGTCCAACTTCAGCTCAGGTCATGATCTCACAGTTTGTGAGTTCAAGCCCCGCATCAGGCTCTCTGCTGACAGCTCAGAGCCTGGAGCCTGCTTTGGATTTTGTGTCTCATTCTCTCTCTACCCCTCCCCCCTTGTGTTTTGTCTCTTTCTGTCTCTCAAAAATAAAAAAAAATAAAAATAAAAAAATAAAAATAAATAAAATGACACAATTTTAGTTATTTTTTTACATAAATACAGATTACTTGAGTTAGTACTGTAAAGTCAGCATGAGCCAAGCGCTGACTTGCAGGTCCCAAATGTAAGCTTTTTCTGCCTGTTTATTGGTGGATTGGACCTGAAATATGTCTTCCTGTTTTTTCCTGCTTAATGTTCCTTCCAGTGTGTCTGTTAGAATATATTATTTCAAGAAGGATGGCATGGGCAAGAGAAATTCTTAGAACTTACAAGGAAAGTCTATTATAATAAAGGTCAACAATGAGTATTCATTTGTATTCCTTATACACAAGCAATAGTCCTAGCCTTAATATATGTAATAGATTGTTCCCATGTACTGAATTTTTCACCTTCTCCTTGTCCATAGCTTTGCCATGTGAGTTTTCAGTGCCTTTCACTTCCATGGATCAAGTGTTCTTCACCACTACTTGACTTTAGATTTGCTCATGTGACTTACTTTGGCCAATGCAACATTAGCAAATATCATACAAGCAGAAGCCTGAAATGTGCTTACTCTGTTGGGCTTAGTTCTTCATCACCGTCATCTCCATGAGAAACATAGGTGCTATGTAGTTCATTGGCACATAGCTTCCAATCCAGGTACACTTTTTACCCAGTGTTTATAAAATTAATCATTTACCAGGACATGTTTGAATACCATGAAATTCATAAGAGACTGGTACACATCCAAATAACAATTTATTACTCTCATTGTGATTTTTACATACAGTTCACATGTTCTCTCTCTGTTTTCTGACCCATGTGGGAATTCAGTTATAGTTATCATGTCCTTTTTGGATATGGAGTATGAATACAGGTTAATTCAACTAAGATAATTGTAAATATTCTTCCCCTGTATTATTACAAATTATTGTTTTATTGTTAGAGCTGGATAAAAACTTGAGTCTTGTTTTCTGTCCACTTTCAAGTCCCTCTATCTTTTTTCTTTTCCTAACTTCATATATATATATATGAATACATATATATATGAATACATATATATATATGAATACATATATATATAAACACTTCACATATATATATATATTCACACACATATACATACATAGGTGTAGAATGTGTATAGGTGTATGTATATATGTACATGCACACATACACATATTTATATTCATAAATGTGCATATATGTACATGTATATATGTAAATAGTTAAATGGAATACAGGGTCATAAAGAAGAACTATTTCTTCCATTAATTATCTCCATCTATATTTGTCTTTCTATTTTTTATTATTAATTTTAGTTATTTCTAGTTGCCTCCTGATGTGACAGATAAAAAAAGGACTATTTTTACTATTGCTGAATGTCCTTCCCTTCCTAAATAGCAAAATTGCTATCTTATATTTCTGCAGTCTGTTAGTTTTGTAATGTTATTATGTCATTAGTCCTTAACTCTAGTTTGGTCAAGCAAATGATCTATGTCTAGGCTACTCTATAAGATAAGCAAATTAGCAATCATCTCCTTCAACTCCGTTCTACTTCTACCTCTGAACTTCCTTTATTTATATTTTTATTGCCAAGTCTTACAGCATTTACAGTGTACTCTGTAACTGTGTGTTCTGTGTTTTGTCTATATGTAGATTTTAAAGATTAAAATTCCATACAATACTTGCTTTGTTATGACTATGCATATAAGATTTTCTATGCAACTAATTAATATATTATTGTCAGGATTCCTTTCTTATACATCCATTGCTTTTTTTTTTTTTTTTTGGATTTTTAAATGGCCCCTTTCACTTGTTTTTGTTTGTGTTTAATGCTGTATTAATTTGAAGGGTTGAATTGAAAAAATAAAGAACTTGTAGTAATCATAGACCTTACCCAACACCAAACTTTGGGAATGATAAAAAGGTTGTAGGTGAGTGCCAGTCATGATCAGAACTTTATTTTCTCAGAAGAATCCTAAACCATCATAGACAAGCTTTAAAACATATCCATTTCTCCTGTATTTGAATATGTTTTCATAGTAAAACATAAATCTTGAGCAACATAGACAAACATTGTTTGTAAAAGAACCATTTCCTTTTCAATACTCCTCCTTTTTATGCCCTATCAAATATTTACCTATGCCCCATAAATTTATAATCCCAGATATACTTATAATAAATACTTTAGTCAAACATGGTATATTCTGAAAGAAAAATTTTACAGGAAAGGGACTGCCAGGTGTCTTTCCACTAGTAATTCTATTTACATTTGCAGAAGAATGCCTACTCAATCCCCTTAACAGATTTACAAGAAAATGTGGTCTTGATCATTCATTTTGCCTGGCCAAATGAAGAAGGAATGAGCACTAGGACTGTTGTTAAGATTTTTCTTACCATGTCCTTAAGACTTTTCAATTCTTAAAAGATCATATCAGATCTTTAGACTAGTCTAATTTCCTTTGCTTCCCACTATCTGTCCCACTGTCCCCTTCAGTACCTCGATTGAAGAGACTTCTATAAAATTTTCAAGTAACTTCCCAGAAAAGGTTGCAAGAAAGATCAATATTTTCAGTTCTTGTCTTGGAAAATGTCTGTATTATATCACATTTGATTGATTTTTTTTTAGCCCAGATCCAGATTTCTAAGCTCAAAATCATCTTTCCTCAGAATTTCAGAGGCTATATTAAGGTATTCTTCAGCATGTAGTACAGCTAATAAAAAAAAAAAAAAAGATATATGCCTGGTTCTTATACATTTATGGGGCAACTGTATGTTTGTGAATGTGCAGGTGGGTTTTTAGGAGGAAGGGAGTAAACCTGAGTTCATCACTCCATTCCTTACTGCTTTTTTGTGTGTCATCACAAATGATTATCACTATTTGCGAGTTATTTTAGAAACAGTTTATTTCCAGACTCATGTCAGTTGACTATAATGAATTGAATATTTCATTGGCATCTTCACTGTACAGAGGTAAAACCTTACGGAGGAAGTTCACTTTGGGAAAAATTATACCATTTATTAACCACTTTGTGTATAAAAATGTGCTAAATGTTTTACATCATTGTCATAGTTAACCCTCACAGTGATCCTGAAGTTGGCTTATCCTTGCCATATACATTTTAATCTCCTATTTCATAAAAGGAAACTGAGGTTTGGAGATCTTAAGTATGCTATTAGGTCACACAGATAACATGCAGCTGAGGTAGAAGTTAAACCTAGAACGACCTTGCCTAGAATCCCACCCACTGGATTAAATTGTCTCCTTCTCACATGTAGAATAAAATGATAAACTTAAGATCCTTTCCAGTTCTCAATTTTTTTGCCAAGAACAACAAATTCTTCTAACACTTTCCTGAATTAGTTTCTTTTTTTTTTCCAGCCTGGAAAAATCATTTCTCTAAGCATAGTTGCTGAGGTTCTGTTCCTGTTGGGCAGTAGATAATTTGTCAGTTTTTCATTCTAGCCAAGTGAAGATGCTCATATATTCAAATCCACGTAGTAATGTCAATTTCATAGTAAAAAAAAAAAGTATACTACAGTTTCTTATAAGTACTGATCATGCTAAGATTTTGATAATATAGGGCTAATGGCATTCTCTAAAAATGATCCCCACAAAGGTCTGGAGCTAAAAATGGGGATGGTATTGAGTAAGTGCAACACACTTCATTGAGGGCCATTTCCCTGGTGGGATTGGCCAGCAGTCCATAGTTGGAAACAGGAAGTCAGGCAGTGTTGGCTACAACAACATGTGGATTGCCAGGAGGACACAGGAAGATAGAAATTTAGCTAGAATGAATCAGGGAGGATTTTCTGTTTCTGTTCCAGCCCTTTGTTTGTTGCATATTTTGACCAAGGGGCAGGGGTGGGGGGACTTTGTGAAGTAATAAAGCTGTTGTTACCTACCCCAGGGAAACATCATCCATTGTAGAGTTGTGAAGCTCCAGCAGATCCAGCATGTTGAACCCCAAAACAAGCACAGTCCAAAATCTGAAGGGAAGTATTAGATGGTACACAGGGCAATGTATGTGTGCAGGTTTTTCAGTCCAAGGTAGCTCAGTAAATCTCATTGTCTGTAACAAACTACAAAATTAAAACTGGGACCATGGTATATGAATTTTACTCTTAATTACATGTTTTAATTTAGTTTTGTGGTACAAGTGCCTGTACTGCAGATATTTCCAGGAATTATGCAAAGGTAAGACTGTGCCATGCAGACATGATCAATGAAATGAATAGCCTGATAACATTCAGGTAAGAAAGACATTGATTCAGGAACTGAATGAATAAAATGTTAATCCTGGTGCCTGGAATTGAGTAAGTGCCCAATATATTTTAGTTCCTTTTGACTCTAACTTAACTTTAAATTCAAAATTTTTATTTTTATTAATATTTTTTGAGAGATTGAGAGGGAGAGAGCATGAGTGGTAGAGGGAGAGAGAGAGAATCTTAAGCAGGCTCCATGCCCAGTGTGGAGCCCAACACAGGGCCCAGTCCCATGACCCTGAGATCATGACCTGAACCCAAATCAAGAGTCAGATGCTTAACCGACTGAGCCACCCAGGAGCCACATAAATTTTTATTTTTTATTCATTTTCTATTTCAGACAATTGAAGTATGCGAGGCAACATTTTTTCTTCCAAAGTTCATGTTAAATTGCATTATAATCTCAGTCTCTCCCAATGGCAAAGCAGAAAGGAATAATTTAGATTAATGACATGACTTTACCAGCCCTAAAACTATGATGATTATTAATTGTGAGACCCTAAGTTAGTAATTATCTCTGTGTCACAGTTTCCTTAATGCAGGTGTATTAATTTTATATTATTACATTAAAAATTACCCACAAACTTACTGGCTTAAAACAACACACATTTATTATCTCACAGTTCTTATAGGCCAGGAATCTGAGCATGGCTTAACTGGATCCTCAAAGCTAACATCTCTCACATGGCTATAATAAATATTCAAGTGGAGCAGGATCTTGCTTCCAAATTTATTTATATGGTTATTGCAGAATTCAGTTCCTTGTGGGTTTTTGGACTGATGTTCTTAGTACCTTTCTGGCTGTTACTCGGAGGCTGACCTCAATTCCTTTCCATTTGAGGCCCTCCCACATAGTAGCTTACTTCATCAAAGCCAGAAAGAGAATCTGTAAGCAACACTGAAGTCATGGTATTTTATAACCTAATAATGGAAATGATATCTCATCACTTTTGCCGTATGCTATTCTTTATAACTCAAATTAGCAAGTCCAGCTTACGCACTCTCTTCCTCTCTCCGTCTCTCAAAAATAAATAAACATTAAAAAAAAAAGCTGACTACTGTAATAAGTTAAAGCACTATGAATATCTGGAATATATTCAGTGTTCAAAAAAATGTTAGCTACTGTTATTACTGCTAATAATAATAATAATTGTGTTTACACAGTGCTTCCATATTGAACAAATAAAAAATTCAGGTATTTTACTTTATTTGATCCTCTTCAACTATATTAGATGTATGGAATAGATGTTATTATGCTTATTTTATAAATGTTGAAAATGTTAATTATTACAAATTAATTGGATATCTGATCCTGAGTTTCAGTGGAAAAGTTTCCAAGGAAAATGTTGGAAGAAATATGGAAAATGTGCTATATAAACAACGTTGGTCCCCATATTACCTGAAGATGGGCTTGTGGATTGGTCCTCAGCACACCTTATGTTCCAGTTGTCTATAGTTCTGCAACAAACCACTCTACAACTGTGGTATACAATAAGGACATGTATTTATTTTCCTCACAGATTTGGGAATTGAATAAGCTCATGAGGAAGTTCTTGCTTTGAGTCTCTTGAGCATTGGCAGTCCAATGTTACCTAGAGATGGAGTCGTCATTCTTCTGTTCTAGAGCCTGAGCTGGGCAGTCTGAAACAGCTGGAGCCCAAACAGGAGGGACATCTTTCTGTATCTTAGTTGTCTCTCTTTGTAGGCTTTCTGCATGGCTTACTCGAGATAGTCAGGCTCCTTGAATGGTTGGTGAAGGCTCCAAGAGTGAATGTTCTAAGATAAGTCAGCAGAAGCTATGTGGCCTTTTCTAATCAGATTTAAGAAGTCACACAGCATCACTTTCACTGAAATCTATACATTGGGACAGTCACAAAGGCTCTACTAAGTGCAAGGACAGGGAACATAAAAAAACACTTCTTCAAAGGAAGAATATTGTATAGTGTTGTGGTTTAAAACCACCACACCATGCTCAATTAGGTTATTACTATAAATATAAGAAAATGTCAGCAGATCCTGTCTTTCTCTCTCCCTATTCTCTTTCCCATGTATCACCTTGGTTCCTTTTCCATACTCCTCTCCTTTACACTAATTTAGCTATACTTTTTAAGAGTTCTTTATATTTTCTTCACCTTCCTTCAGTTTTGCAAATGTTTCTCAAATTGTTTCTTGGCGCTGGCTTCCGAATTGCCTAGTCACAGCGAAATGCAGAGTTCAAAGCATGACAGACCATTAACTGAGGCCATCATACCTTTGAGTTTCCATGCTTTCATCATTTTCAGGCTTACATTTATCTCATCTTGCTCCTCCTCATTACTCCTCCTTATCTCACAGATCTAATGTGTCAGTGAACTGGGGGGAAGTCTTAAACACACAGCATGTGTCTGTAAACAAGGGCTTACAAATTCATATCCAGGAGGTTTTCAGAGCTCATAAATGAAGAAAGAAAAAAAAAAAAAAGGAACACTACTTCCTGTGTAACTACAAACAGCATTGCATTCACTGTGAGCAAATTTGACTTCTGCAAATTGCCAGTGTGCCCTAAGCAAAAGTAAAAAATGTATCATTAAGAAATAAATTTTAAATTCATTACAAGCCTATTAAAATGGAGTTAGAGGATTTTCTTGAGATATTCAAACTATTGTGTAACATAGGTGTTAAATGTAACATGTCTGCATCAGCATGAGGAAGCAAAGATTCAGGAACCAAGATACTTGGCAGTATGGGAAGGAAGACTGTCATGTGTACAAATTTCTTCATTTCTATCTCAAAACCTGCTCTATTATTTTCTCCTCTTTACCTCTAAACAAAACTCCTATATCAATAGTAAACCAGTAACATACCTGTAATTGAATGGGTTGGGTATCCTGCTTTTTGCAATGAGGGAAAACATACCATGGGACTTCTAGTAAGAAGGTGTTAGACAAGAATTATTTTAGGAATTGGTGTTGTGTTAGTTATTTTGAGAAGAGTTTAAGCAAAGTGAGGCTTTGCTCTGGCTTGGATACTGTTATGAAGTTATGGTTAATTATATGCCTGTTTATCACACTAATCCTTATCTAGAAGCAAGGAAGCATAGGCTAAAGCTAAAATTATAATTGGTAAAGAAGTAGCAATCACTCATTAACCAGGAAACGAGTGTGTTTGGTCACTTTGTGATTTGGATAATGTTCTTGTTTTTGTGAGCATGCTCAGGTATCATTTCAAAGAATTCTGGTTTTGTCATGATCCATCATGATTACAGAGTGGCTTGGCCTTGTCTAATGTTGATGGTGGTGGAATTATTTATGTTCTGCAGGTGAGCACCAAAACACAGCTGATGGTTCCAGACCCCATCTGTCAGAAACTGCTTTCTTTGTTCCCACTTTAGACAAGTAGTTGCTCAATTCCCTTGTCTTTAGTTTTCTTCATATAAAATAGGGGAATAAGAATAATATCAATAAGAATTATTGATATAAGAATACTTGCCTAATAGAATCTTTCTATCTCTTTCTTTTTCTCAGTTAGCTAGAAATCAATACATTTCAGCCTCATCCCATGATTATATTCTTTAAAAATCCTTCTCATTTTACCTCTTAGTTTGCTAATATTTATACTGGACTCATAAATTTTCTCTCGTATTTCTTTTATTTTAAATATCTATCTTCGTTTCACTTTTGTTTTTTTTTCCTTTTTGTAATTTTTAAATTTTGAAATAAAGCACACATATGGAAAAGTACACAAAACATAAATGTGAAGCTTAATGTGAACACATAATCCCCAGTTTAAAATGGAAAAGAGGAAAAGTTGAAGAAACCACTGCTGCCACCATGGCATTTCCTGTGTTCCATCCCAACACCAATCATCTCCTCCCAAAAGTACCCACCACCCAAACTTTTGTAATGATGATCTAATTACCATAAATTGTGTAATTGCTTTTATAGTCTATCTTTGTTACTATATTAGATGTACATCTTTAATGGTTTTGACTGTCACAGTTCTTAAAAGAACAGACTGAGGGGCGCCTGGGTGGCGCAGTCGGTTAAGCGTCCGACTTCAGCCAGGTCACGATCTCGCGGTCTGGGAGTTCGAGCCCCGCGTCGGGCTCTGGGCTGATGGCTCAGAGCCTGGAGCCTGTTTCCGATTCTGTGTCTCCCTCCCTCGTTCATGCTCTGTCTCTCTCTGTCCCAAAAATAAATAAACGTTGAAAAAAAATTAAAAAAAAAATAAAAGAACAGACTGAGTGTTAAATAAGTTACTTTGAATGTGAATGTCAAAAAACAAGCAGGAGCAAGTAGGGTTTGAGGTACCACACTGGTAAATGTGGTTTTAAAAAGTATCAGCCCAAGATGAGGCAAATGGAACTTGATTTCAGCATCTCTGGCATTTTGCCTCTTCTTCCATGTTTCTTGTATTTTAGGTCCTCAATTCTGCTTCTTTATCTACTACCAAGAGAGATTCTTATACCATCATTTTTACTTCAGTACAAATGTATAAACTATAGAGTAAATGTAAATCATTATTCCCTCTCTTTAGAGTATTTGCATTTGAAATATTTACTCTTTATATATTCTTGCTGATGGAATTTTAATTCAGTCAGTAAAGAAAAATGACATTTTGGACACAGAAATGTTCCCTTGGCAACCTTAATGTTGTATGACACTAGTATATTTTGACATTACTTTTAAAAATGACACATTGTCTAATTGGTGATGGAAACCAGGCCTGTACTGAGAATAAGTAGGCTTGAATTCCACACCCAGGTCTAACTGCATGATCTTGAGGAATTCATTTCAATGTGCTTGTCCCATAATTTGATTAGAATTGGCTATGTATCACCTCAATTTTAGGTGACAGGAAGGTAGTGATGTAAGGCACTGACCCTGCCTTCAAGGAATCCTGAGTAAAGTGAGAGATAAGTAAGCAGGCTGCCAATTTAAGCGTGGCATGATATGTAATATGAAATAAATCCCCAGAGTATGCTACAGGAAGTCCAAATAAAGCACTAGACCCTCACCCAGAAGAGTTAGCCTAGTGAATAAGGGGAGAGAGGAATTTTAGGCAGTGAAAATACAAGCAGTGAGACAATGCACAACAAACTGTAAGTAGCTGTTAATATAGTTTCATCTGTAAACTGGAGTTGAAGACTAGAAGTTTCATCTGTAAATTGGAGTTTACAGAGTAATGGTGACTGAAGAGAAAAATACGTCTGCTACATTAACCTTGAGGTCATGAAAGCAATGGAGAGCTATTGAAGGTCATTTAATAGGGTAGTTACATAATCAAATTTTCAAATTAAAAAGACTGTTCTATCTGCAGTGAGAAGTAAGAATTGGACAAAGTAGATTCAGAATGGAGGTCAAAAAGAAATATAAAAGATGGATTCAATGAAATCTTGATTTTGATATTTCTGGTAGAGGTTTAATAAATATGTTTTGTTTGAATGAATGGATGAATGAATGAATGAAGTAGCTATTTAGGGCTAGGTTCAGGTTTCTGCCCTTTTTCAGAGCTGGGACTACCAAATTGGGTGATGTCAGCATAGGGATAGTATTTGAAGTCCTGAAAATGAGTATTGTTGAGGAAGTGAGAAAAGGGATATCAGACCTCCCTTACCAGATGTGAAGATATGGTTGGGGATATTGAAACCCCCTGCAGTAGTGTCCTTGGTCCTGATCAGAAAATAGGACTACAGTGCCGCCAGTACTAAGTTTGTATGCTAAAACCTGAGGTTATATGATCCTAAAGAATTGGTAAGTCCATTCTGTGGCTAATGTCAAAAACTCTTAGAAGGTGTTCGCAAGAGGTATGAATAAGAATGCCAATTATAACAGTGTTTCTAATTTCAAAATATTAGAGGGAAAAATCTTAAAGACTATCAAAAAGACAAAGATAAGCAGATAAATTTTAATACAATTATCAAAGGTTATTCAGTGAAATTGATACACTAGGATTGATTATATACAACAACATGGAAAATCTCAATGATGATGATATGCATGATACATCTTTTAAAATGCCAATTATTTATAATCTGAAGACATAGAGAACTGTGCAACATATTTTATATGGGTATCTACATATGCAAAAATATCATAAAAACATGAGAGAAACATAAACTCCAATATAATTATAGGGTTATTTTCTGAAGGGGGGGAAGCATGAGGATTTCAACTGTACTGCAACCTTTTTAACTCTTTTTTTAAAAAAAAAATATATTGATTTAGCATGTCAAAATATTAATATTCAATATTGATAAACATTGCATTATACTTTTGCAGGTTCTCAAGCTTTATAGATCATGCTCAATATATTATTCTTCAACTTACTATATTAACTTACTGTGTGTTTTTGAGATTTATCTGTATAGGAGTTGTCTTATTATTCCCTGTTCTCTCCAGTATGTTTAAAATACATCATAAAAATATTTTTAAGAAGGCAAGGGAAGGAAATGAATGAGGAAATACATAATAACCAAAAGAATGTGAACCCAGAAATATTGTCTGAGAGTTGGTTGACTTTGTTGCAATGCCTTATATAATAGCTTCACCCTCTGGGGTGTTTGTCCTGGGAACAAATCAGTAAGCTGATGGTACAGATGTAATCCCATCCTATACCATCTCTCCAGTCCCTCTTCCCTGAAGCAAAGGGGGTCTAAGTGCTCTGGTACATTTGGTATGTGGAAAATGGTTTTTGCAACCTTGGACCTGGAAAGGCAGTCGCACCATCAGGAGTCCATCAATTTCTGTAACATAAAATCTTTTTTTTCTGTCTGATATCATAACCTACTGTAAAGGAGAGATTGAAAAGCTTGTTTTATTATAACAGAAGGCATTGGAACATAGTAATAATGCTTATGAATGGTGGGAAATTAAGGTCAGAAGTCATAGCACTAATAACCAACATCATAATGAGAGTCTCAAGAACAGGTCCTCTTCATTTAAGTAAAAATAAGTAGTAAGAATGTGTCTACAAGAGAACCAGAACATAGCTTTCATTCAGCTGCTTGTTCCGGTGGTCTGATATATTCCATATCCTGCTCATTGGTTTGACAAAAGATATCTTTGAGGGAATCTCTGAGTTACTTATCCTTACTCCAGATACTAGCCTACTTGGAGGTTATTTGTAGTGCTGAGGATTGTAAGAAAATATCAGGGTTGGAAGACATAATTGCTCTGAAATAGGTTGTTACAGAGAAAAGGGAAGTAGTCAGTTGCTTTAGGCAAAATCAGCCAAGGTGAATCAGGTACACAAATCATGTTATTAGTAGTTAGTATAAAAGTTTGTATAAATGTATGAAAGTTGAGGGGTTGTTTTAAACTAATATCTTAATGATATGTCTTTTTGAGTATTTATTTTAGGGTTTGGGACACTAAATATGTTGATTTTTTATAATAAAACTTGAACAGCCCCATTCAAAACTGTGATACAAACTTTGGGTCACAGATGCATATGCTTGGAGCAGATAATGCTATTAATATAGCATTATCACTGGAATTCAATTAGGGATGATTTTGACCCCAGGAGACTTTTGGCAATTTAGCAATGTCTGGAGACATTTCTGGTTGCCACAGCTTTGGGGAGGGAAGTGTGCTATTGGCATCTTATGACTATAAGTCAGGGAAGCTGCTAAACATTCTCTAATGTACACCACCCCCACCCACACAAATCTCAAAAGATCATTTGGCCCAAATGTCAATAGTGGTGTTGTTGAAAAACCGTGATGTAGAACATAGTGATGGCTAAAGCAAGTCGGGGCTGACACAAAAGGATCGTGCTAATCTTAAGGCTTCCATCACCACAAGGTTGGTATCATTATTGTGGGAAAGTGATAATCAAAATAGAAACCTTATGTGCATTACTATCTCCTGGATTTCTAAGGTGTCCCTTTCCTTGGACAAAGTTGTCAGATGCCAAAATACTGAACTATGCCATGGGACCATCATGAGCCCTTTTTCAAGGCTTTCACCTAAAACATGGCCAAGGCCAGTTTGGCATCATGGCCATGGGCGAGGACATACCCAAACTAAATACAGTTCAATTGTCCATCCTTTAGACTAGATCACCTTAGCCTTCATTGTTACCTGGGGTGCCTTTGATAAACCTGAATCTTGGCTTCTTCAAAATGCAGAAGCATATTGGGGCGCCTGGGTGGCGCAGTCGGTTAAGCGTCCGACTTCAGCCAGGTCACGATCTCGTGGTCCGTGAGTTCGAGCCCCGCGTCGGGCTCTGGGCTGATGGCTCGGAGCCTGGAGCCTGTTTCCGATTCTGTGTCTCCCTCTCTCTCTGCCCCTCCCCCGTTCATGCTCTGTCTCTCTCTGTCCCAAAAATAAATAAACGTTGAAAAAAAAATTAAAAAAAAATGCAGAAGCATATCAACCCTCCCTGCTGCCTATTCCAGATACTTTATCTGATTAAGCTAAGGACTGGATTCTCTAAAAATATCCTGCCTCCACTTTTCACTCTTAAGTTATGATACACTCAACTCTAAGAATGCCCCACAGTTTATGTGGCATGGGGTGTAGTCTTGCATCAGCCTGAGGTGTTCCAGATGGGTAGTTTTGCCCTTATTAGTATGCCACAAAGGCATAACTAATAATCAGCTGATTCTGTTTCCAAAGTAGTTACCTTTTTCTGCAGTCAGTTTTCTGACGTGGAGATGGAGGTCACTTAAGCAAGTATTCTCCCAAGCCATGGCCTCCTACAATTCTGGCCTAACTGAGTTGGTTTACTATGGGTAAAGACACGGGTAGGATAAACAGAATGTGAATTTCTGGAAGAGTGTAGCCATGTTAAAGGGCAAGGTAAATTGTCTAGCTTTGTTATCACCACAACTGGTAACCCTTCTGAGGATGGGGTCTAATTATTCATTAATGTAAGCCCAAGAGATCATACAACAACATATAATCTTTGTTGATGAATACATCAAATTTCATGATGATGTGAAAACAAGATAAATTATATGGGAAAAGCCACACATTTCTGTTCCAGATATAGACAAGGTTGCAGGTGCCAAAATACCCACCCCTCTAGTGTCTCTCCATGCTACTGAGCTTGTCTTAAAGGTTAGAGATGAGCATGAAAAAGATAATGAGTCCTCTTAGGTGGTAACTAAACAGAAGTCTCCTTGGAGGAGGAAAAGCAAGTAATAAAACACAGCTAGCAGCAGATCCAAGATTTTGTGGAAAACATTATTTCTGAGCTCCTAAAAGAGCATCAGCTTGGCTTGAATGTGTGACTCCTATAGTAGATCAGTCATGTGATTACTTCAGTCCTGGGGGACAGTTCCTCTACCTCCCATACTTGAAAATATCTACTAGTGCATGCTGATACATTTACCTACTTAACACTCACTGTATATTGGGCACTGAACCTACCACTCTATGTGCGTTCTCTTTAAGTCTCACAATGATCTCATCAAATAATTTCTAGTAGTGTTCACATATTAGTAATTTAAAGTTCAAGGTGTTTTCATTTGCTGAAACTCACACAGTTCATAAGTGGTGGCACAGGGATTTAGCTGCAAGAAGGCTGACTCCAGAGGCCATGCCCTTAATCTCTATGTTGTTCTGTCTATATACAAAAAGAGAAGGTTTTCCTAACTTTTTACACTTATTTAGAATTCTCTTTCCCAGTGGTTCTTAGACTATTGCTCTGGGGATTCAGGAATCCCTGAGACCTTTCAGAGGGTCTATGAGGTCAAAATAATGCAAGCAGGAAAAACCAATGAATTTTAATGTAACACTTTGAAAAGCTCATTGACAGTGTTTCACTTTCTGTTTTGCAACTAATCTCCAAGAAACTACCATTTGTTGACTTTTTATGTAATGTTAAAGAATGTCTGCAATTACCTGAATGATTATCAAAATATTCAGTCACAAGTTGAATACAAAAACCTATGTAAAAATTTAGCTGCTTTTTATTCAGCCATGTGTCAGACACACCGTACTGTGTATCCATGCCCTTGTATCATCCTGTACCCTTTGGAATCTGTAACTTTCTCCTACCAAATAGACCATGGAAATGGTGATGGGATATCATGGCCACGATTATATTTCATGATGCCAGACTTCATTTTAGACTGGAGAGAGAGACCCCTTTGCTAATTTTGGAGAAGTAAGCTGCCAGGTTTTAAGAGAATGACATGGCAAAGAATGGCTGTCGAGCTCTAAAAGCTGAGTGGCCCCTAGCCAACAGCCTACAAGAAAATAGGAACTTCTGCCCTACAATGGCAAGGAAATGAGTTCTGCCAGCAACTCAAGTGGTCTTCCCTGCTTGGGCCTCCGGGTGGGAACATAGCTTGGCAACACCCTCAGTGCAATGCTGTGAGATCCTAAGCAGAGGACACAGTGCGGTGAGCCCTGGACTTCTTGCCCACAGCAACTGTGAGGTAATGAATACTTGTTGTTTTAATCCTCAGAGTTAGTGGTAATTTTTTAGGCTGCATAGGAAACTAATGTACCACACATTAAAGAGATTTGTAAAAAATATAGTTTTCTTCTGAACATGTAATGAGCCCATTATTCTTACACACAAGTGAATAAACTTTTAAGACATTTTTAAATTTTTAACTTATTTTTTTAAAGTTTACTTATTTATTTTGAGAGAGAGAGAGACAGAGAGCATGAGTGGGGAAGGGAGAGTGAGAATCCCAAGCAGGCTCTGTGCTGTCAGCACAGAGTTAAATGCTGGCCTTGAATGCACAAACTGTGAGATCATGACCTGAGCCAAAATCAAGAGTCAGACGCTTAACAGACTGAGCTGCCCAGGTGCCCCTGATTTTAATTTCTAATGCAAAAGGTATCAGTAAATCCAACATAGACAAAAGCTCTCTGGGAATTTTCACTGTTTTAACTGTGTTAAGGGGTCCTTAGACTAAAAATGTTGAGAACCTCTGCTCCATCCTAACCTTTAATTTCACTTTCCAACATTTTCTTACCTTTGCAGCATAAACAAACTCTAGACATGAAGAAGTGTCTCTATTTTCCTAATATGCCGAGAGTTTTCAAGTTTCTGTGTCTTTGCCAATGTTGAATCAATAATGCCCTTCCTATCTTTGCCTAATAAAATCTTGGTCGTCATTCAGGGTCAAGTTCACACTTTGCCTCCACTTCTAAGCTTAGAAAGCTGAGTAACATAGTCATTAAGTACACAGGGACCTGAACTGTCACCTACTCCCAGCCATATGACTTTGTAAAAAGTATATAATCTCTTGGGGCTTCAGCTCCATATTGTGGCGAGAAGGCATAAGTGAATTGGGAACCATAAGAGTTAATTGATACAGGCCATGGCTCTAATAATAATTAAATAAAGTAAATCTATAATAATGATAAGAGGTAATTTTTTGAGTACTATGTATATACTAGAAGAAGCTTCACATGACTTACTTTATTGAATTATCCTGAAAATTCAACTACAATAATGCACCTTTCACAAATAAAGATTCTGAGATTCAGAGTGTTGAAATATCTTGCCCAGATATCACAACTATTGCTCTGACCTCAGAGTCAAATTCCTGACCATAATGCCCCCTAATGAGACTGCACTTTATGTAGACTTCTATCATAGCACTTACTTCATTATCTTTTGCTTTTTTTTTTTCAGTTTTGTTTGTTTTGTTTCACCACTTAAATCAATAAATCATGAACTACCCTGTTTGAGCAGGATGTCTTCTTCAGCCTTTTCACCTCAGTGCTTATCACATGTCCCTATTTATTTCCTTCATGGCATTTAGTATACACTAACTATTGTATTTGTGTCCTTTTTCTTTTTGTCTCCAGGGACAGAAACTTTGGCTCTTTTTTCCACTATATTTCCTTAGTGTTTAGAACATTTCCCAACATAAATTAAGCATTTGGTAAATATTTGTGAAATGAGTAACTATGCCAGATGCATAGAAAGTAAGAAATTGATTGCTGTTGAGTGTTACTCTATTAAATTGATCCACCACAAATATGACAATCTAGGCTCTCAACATCTCCCACATGTGTCTCATAATCCAACACATGTTTCTGTATCCTTTCCCCAAATTTAGGAAGCCTTCCCTTGTCCTTTCTAATCAGCTCATACACGTCTTTTGAGACCCAGATTAAAATTAAACTCCACTTGAATCTTTTTCATAAGCATTTCAATATATAATGACCTGTTTCTTTGATATTTACTCATGTTAGGTATGTATTTATTAAAATTAAAATTTTCTGGGCGTTTATTCAATTGTAGACAATGTCTTAGGTCTGAAGATGGAACATGGAATAAGAAAAATGGCTTTTTTTAGTTTCTGCCAGCAAAAGAAACAATCAACAAAATAAAAAGCCAATCTATGAAATGAGAGAAAGTATTTGCTAACCTAACGGTTGATAGGAATATCTAAAATATAGAAGAAACTCACACAACTCGACAGAAAAAATAAGTCAAGCTATTCAATTAAAAAATGGGCAGAGGATCTCAATAAGCATTTTTCCATAGAAAACATGGACATGGCCAACAGGTACATGAACAGGTGCTCAACATCACTACTCATCAAGTAAATGCAAGCTAAAACCATAATGAGGTATCACCTTATAGCTATTAGAATGAGTGTTATCAAAAAAGGCAAGAGACAACAAATGCTGAGGGGGATGTGGAGAAAAGGGAACTTTGTATGATGTTGGTAGAAATATAAGTAGGTCCAGCAACCATGGAAAAAATTATGGAGATTCCTCAAAAATAAAACTAGAACTACCATATGATCCAACAATCCCATTTCTGGGTATATATCTAAAGGAAATAAAATCATTCTTTTGAAGAGCTATGTGTACCCCCATGTTCATTGCAGCATATGCACAGTATCCAAGGTATGGAAACAATTTAAAGTGATATCAATAAAGGAATGGACAAAGAGAGTGTGACATACACAATGGAATATTATTTGGCCCTACCAAAGAAGGAAATCTTGCCATTTGCAACAAATAGATGAAGTTCGTGGGAATAATGCTAAGTAAAACAAGCCAGACAGAGAAGGACAAACACTGCATAATATTACTTATATGTGGAAACAAACAAACAAAGAAACAAAAGTCAATCTCATAGGAACAGAGAGTAGAATCATGGTTGTCAGGGGCTGGTGGGTGGTGGGAATGGGAGAGGTTGGTAAAAGGGTACAAACTTTCAGTGATAAGATGAACAAGGTCTGAGAATCTAATGATGACTATAATTAGTATTGTATAATTGAAATTTACTAAGAGGGTATATCTGAAGTGTTCTCATCAAAAAAAGTAAATGTGTGAGGTGATGGATGTGTTGATTAACTGGAATGTGGGAATCATTTCATGATGTATACATAGATCATCATGTTAAACACTTTAAATGTATTACATTATATATCATGATATATATCAGAAGGAATCAGTTTTATTGACCTATATATATCCAAAGGAAATTAAATCACTATCTTGACAAGGTATCTACACTCCCATGTTCATTGCAACCTAAATGTCCATCAACAGATGAATGGATAAAGAAAATGTGGTATCGTGATGTCATCAAAAAGTTGAAATAGCTTTCTACCATTTTCTTTTCAAAGAACACTGATATTGACAATCACCCATGGACAAGAGTCCCTTTATGGAAGTCGGGAGTCAAGTAAATAACTTACAGCACTCCATTAGGGGAAAAAAAATCCCAGATTGGAAGCATTGAAGAATGTAAGAGGACCACCTTTACTTTACCTGTGTCACTCCACCTTCAAGGTGACACAGCTCAGTTCCAAGAGTAATCTTCTCAACCCATAATTTCTCCCACAGGGGAAAGTGGGAACACGTCTGTGAGAACCAGCCTTCCCCAGCAATGCAAACACTGCCAGAGATCCACTCCTTGCCCCATCCAAAATACTGAGGTGTGCTGCATGAATTGGAGACAAAGGAAGGCTAGGAAAGCCATAGTCAGGGCTCTCAGAAAGCAGCAAAGAGACCCAGATCCTATTAATCACTTTGCAGATTCCATCAGGATGCATGTCTGAGAGCTGCTGGAGATGCATCACCTGCAGACACCTGCCACGTGGCTGATGGGTACCCCCAAACTCCATGCACCTCACTGACACACATTGCCCCAGCTCCATGGGCATTACTCTGTGCTTGCTTCTGAGGGCAGTAAGAGTGAGACTTTGTAGACAGCAGGTGAGCAAATGCAGAAAGTTGGACAGACTGGGAGAAAGTTGGGCAGATTGGGAGAAACTGCACAGACTTGAGCATTCAGCAGCACCCTCAGGAAAGCAAATGAGAGTCTGTCAGAACCCATCCCAGGCCATACCCAGTGACCTAAAAAAATATTTATATACATAATAAGTTGTTTCTCCCAGAGCCTTTAAAATTCTAAGATGGAATTTTACACAGAAATAAGAACTCTTTTCAAAATAGATTTTATTAGAGAATCACATTTGTTTTTATAAGAATATTCTATTTTTACTCATACTTGGCACTTTTTTCATATTTTTATTTATTAATCATTTTTTTTCATTTATCCAACAGGGTTTATTACATGGAAAACCGATGAATGTTTGTTGGATTTGCAGAGAAATGAAAGGTATGGCCCTGCACTGAAGTTGGCATCAATCTAGGGGTAAGTAAAGGGATGTAAATGAAATGCAAAGAGAGTCCTGAAGAAAGAGCAATTTTTTTTATGTTTGTGAAGACAGATAAGGGAGTAGAGAAAGGAATCAATTTGAACCGTGCTTTCTCATGCTAAAAGGTCTCCACATCAGGGAGCAAATGAACCAGGCATTTTAGTGCAAGGTAAGTGAAATTGCTTACTGATATTTCATGTAGAGAAGCCCCAAAAGTTAGGTTATAATCTATTTAGAAATTTATATCATCTTCTGATGGTATCACACGCCTAGCATTTCATTATTTAAAAGATCTCAGATGGTCATTTCTAAACCAAGGGGTACTTTTTATCCCCCACTCCTGCCCCCTGCAAGAAAACTCAATAATACTTCGGGCTGAGAAAAATTCTGTCCTAGAAAAGAGACATTTATAATGATACCTTTCCTATCTAGTATCAGTTAACTTACTTTGTTCCTCTTTGTTTTCTAGTTTCTGGGCCCTGGATTTTAAATAAAAGATAGCTTTGGTGACCTCAATAGATTTGTGTGGTCCAAGATCAGGTCTGATAAATAATATATGCTTAGAATATCCATTATTAATTCTCACCACCAGCAGTAAACAATGGGAGACTAGCCTCAGCTCTCCTGCCTCTTCCACTGAAGGCGGTTAGCTCATTCCATAAGGTGTTTTCTGAACTTCATCTGCTTATTTATATGTATGTTCTGAGATGCTTTGGGAACCTCATCACAAAATGTTTTTGCATTGGGTCCTAATGGAAGTCCCAGCATGCTATTTATTCCCCACCAAATAGAGTTTGTTAAAATGCATTGTGCTGCAGCTTGCTGGACAATGTTCAGAGAAATAGTACATCCTTCCATAAAACTGCAAAGCATGCAGTCCAAAGCACAAACAAATCTCACTGTACTAAAATCCCACTCTTCAATCAACACTGTATTCCAGCCTGTCATATCTCTACAACAGCTGCAGAGGGAATAACTCTTGTATAGAGGTTTAGGGTTTTCTTTTAAAGTAAGATGTGTGTACAAGTGACTTGCGAAAAAGAGGGCAATAAAACTCTGCAATCTTTTCCAATTTTTTCTCTCCATATTTAATGGTGCCTGGCATTTCTATAGATGACATTTAATATTTGAAAGGGCACGATTTCTTTTGGTGCACAGAGGAGTTTCTGTTATGTTTCTGGCAGATAGAGAAAAATTCATATCTTTACATGTGATCTGCATTGAAATCTCTGTGTGTGATGGATGTGTCTCAGTGTTTACACCCTCTGCACGGTACCTCAACTGGATCTACGTAAATTCTCTATTTGGTACCGGTCTAGAATTGCTCATATTAGCCAACAAAAATTAACCAAAGTTCCTAGAGTTGAAAGTAATTAGAGAAAGATCTAACTTGATGCTCTTCAAATTGTGTTCTCCAGAGACCAGGCATTCGGGATATCACCTCAGGGGCAGAGGAAGCTATATGAGGAAGGCTGTGGGTAGCCTTCTTTGCTCAAGCAGACAAGCTATGCTTGGGAATGTTACATATGTTAAATCTTTCAGTGAAATTCTGTGAAAAAATAAGATTCATTTATTTAAAATAAGTAACAGTACAGGACTACTGAGTTCAAGTTATTTATTTCACAAGTGGGGGACTTTATGTAAAAGAGACCTAAACAGAAATTGAGTTAAATTGCTAGTGTTAAACCAAGTCCAAGGAAACAAGACAGGAAACAACAAAACCAGAAAATCCCATCATGACTATAAAATAGAGGACTTTTGCTAGAAAACTTGACTGAAGTGAAGTAAGAGTGAGGTCCATTTCACTCGTTATGTTGCTGCAAGTTCTTGCACTCCATATGTTGCTCCTTGCCTGGTGTATAGATAACCTTTCAGTCTTCATTTGATTAGTGGCTAAGAGGAAAGAGGAGATCTCAAAAGTGTATCACTCAGGCAAAGACTTCTTTGAACTTTAAAAGAAAGGTTGGTACTTTATATGAGTTTATTGGGAGGACATAATGGATTTACAGGAGGAGCTCTTTGGAAAATCTGTGATTTCCATCTTTTTTTCCCCATTGAAAACTTGTTTAAAGCAGAGAGTTCTGGGGCGCCTGGGTGGCGCAGTCGGTTAAGTGTCCGACTTCAGCCAGGTCACGATCTCGCGGTCCGTGAGTTCGAGCCCCGCGTCGGGCTCTGGGCTGATGGCTCAGAGCCTGGAGCCTGTTTCCGATTCTGTGTCTCCCTCTCTCTCTGCCCCTCCCCCGTTCATGCTCTGTCTCTCTCTGTCCCAAAAATAAATAAACATTGAAAAAAAAAAAAAAGCAGAGAGTTCTATTTTTCCTTCTTATAACTCCAATCAAATATAGCACAATATGTTGCTTGCTTGTGTGTGTGCATGTATAGGTATATTTATATATGAATGTGTAAACACACATAACATGTATTCAAGTGTAAAATGCTAAGTAGATAAATCTATTTCTTGATCCTTTGCTCCTGAAGGAATCTATCAGGAATCTATCTAAACATCCTGAGTTATATGCAGGCAAATGACATAATTGTGGAGTATTGAATAGCCTCAACTGCCTAATTGAGTTAATCAATCCATTAAACATCTGTTCAAAGGGCAAGAGACACTTTAAAAATCAGAGAATATATGAAGAAGTCACAGGCCTGATTCTTGCTCTCAAAGAATTTGGATCTGCAGGCAATTGTTGACAAATGGTTGACTGCTGATGGTACTAAAAAAGCAACAGTGTTTCCCAAATTCTGCTGTACTATTGGAATCACTTGGGATTCTTTAGAAAATAATTATGCCTAGTAATCATCCCCAATTATGTGTAGATATATGGAGTACAACTTGAG
This sequence comes from Leopardus geoffroyi, assembly GCF_018350155.1. NCBI lineage: Eukaryota > Metazoa > Chordata > Mammalia > Carnivora > Felidae > Leopardus > Leopardus geoffroyi. Next base: position 96,499,897 of record NC_059336.1, on the reverse strand, counting down.
CATTACTGGTTCTTCATATACCATAAGACACCCTTTTCTAAAGAACACCAAATTCTCTGTTATTATTAAGTCTCTGCCAAGGCTGAAACATGAAGACTTCTTCATATTTGATGCTCTAAATTTCATTCAGGCATCATCAGCTATGAGCAATTCATAGTGTTCAATGGGATCATTTACTTTTCTTTCACTATTAGAAAGAACAAGTTGGGGCACCTGGGTGGCTCAGTCGGTTAGGCGTTCGACTTTGGCTCAGGTCATGATCTTGTGGTTCGTGAGTTCAAGCCCCGCATCGGGCTCTGTGCTGACAGTTCAGAGCCTGGAGCCTGTTTCAGATTCTGTGTCTCCCTCTCTGTCTCTGACCCTCCCCCGTTCATGCTCTGTCTCTCTCTGTCTCAAAAATAAATAAACATTAATTTTTTTCTTTTTTTTTTTAAAGAAAGAACAAGTTAAACTAGCCACTTAAGCTTTAGACTTGGGATCAGCTCACGGCAGTTTTTCAACCCCTTTTTCCCATTAGGAACATATGAAAAGCTTCTAAGATATTCTAATGTAATGGTTCCCTAATTTTATGGCACATCAAAATCTCCTGAAACCAGAAGTTCAAACCTGATACTGATTATATTAGAATGGGGCTGAGAGCCAGGTCTCAGTGCTTTTAAAAGATCCTCAGATGATTCCAGTGTGTGGCAAAATTTGAAAATCACTTTTCTAATGTCAGAGACCCATCCCAGAGTTTGTGATGTAATTGTCTGAGGCAAGGCATGGGCATGAAGAATTTTGTAAGGTCCAGAATCCAATACATGGATTCCAATATCCATTCAACATGGAAAACAACTGAGTTAGAGAAGTTGTTTAAATATGGTAGCCTATTGGAATCACCCACACAAAGATATGGGTGGATGGATGGATGGATGGATGGATGACAGATAATAGATAAATAGATATTGAGAAAGATAGAGTTTTTTTTTTTTAACATAGCAAAGTTTGAGAACCATTGATTCAGAGGCTTTGTTTTTTACAGTATAGCTCATGGGCCACTGGTGATCCCTCTTGAAGATATAGATCATAGAGTCCTTCCATACATTTACGAAATCAGCTGCAGAGTTTGGACACAGAAATACTCATTTTAACAAGATCCAAATAAAGTTTAAAGTTACTGATCTAGAGCAGTAGTTCTGAACTCAAGGATGATTTTTCCCCTCAGGATTCATTTGATAATGTCTGGAGAAATTTTTAGTTGTCACAACTGGGGTGCATGTTGCTGATATCTAGTAGGTAGAATCCAGGGATGCTTATATACCTCTTAATATGCCAATGTGGGCAACAGCCCTTCACAATAAGTATCCAGCCCAAAATGTCCAGGGTGCAGAGGTTGGGACACCTTATTCTAGAGTAGTGGTTCTCAAAGCTTAAAGTGTAACATGATCACCTGGATTGTAAAATGCAGATTGCTGGGCCTCACCCCAGAGTTTACCTAGTAGGTCTAGGAAACAGCCAAAGAATATGCATTTCTAACAAGTTCTGGTGATCTTGATACAGCTGATCCCAAAACTACATTTTCAGAAGCATTGATCTAGAGGTTGCGTCTCACTTGTCATCTAATGCTTCTGTCTCTGCTTTACTAGGAATAAAGTTCATCAAGATATGGAAATTTAAATATAATACGGGATACTACTGGGAGCTTGAAAACATTCATAGACCAGAGCACCCTAAACTTCTAAAATTAGGCTTTTTCAGAACCTGATAAGTTATCCATCTTCATTGTCAGTATTGGTATTCAACTATAGGGCCACAATTTTGATTTCAAATATTTCGCTAACCACAATGTAACATTTATAATTGTATTTATTTGATCTACAGGTGATTCCTGACATTACTCTGGTAAGGAGTACATTTAATAATGTAACCACCACACCTGACTATCTGTGGCACATTAGGGCAGAATGGCTAACCTAGTTCAATACCTTTTTCACAAGCAAATCCTGTTCATAAAACTTTTTAATAGTACACTTACCTAACCAAACAAAGACAGGCCGTCTCAGACCACCCCTGAGGTCCTTCTCACTGATTTTTTTAGGACCATTCTTTTCCCAGATCATTGTAATCAGCAGCACTGGACATACAAAAAATGTTAACATCTCTGAATTGAGATGAAAAGTGTTTTCATCAGGCCCTCAGTTGCTGCTCTCTCCATTAGAGGCGTCAATAACAAGAGAGACAAAAATTATAAATCTGTAACTAGGCAACAAGGACAAAGCTAATGAACATTAGGCTGGAGATGGTAGCCTTTATAAATAAAATCCAAATAGCACCTTAGCTGAATATATTTTTCCAGTTTATTGCTGTTTTGACACAAATGAAACCAAGATATATTTCCCATACTTTGTTTGCTTTTTCTTTTTTTTTCCTCTAGTTTATGTCCTGCGTTATTACTTTGTGGAAAGAGACAGAGTGGATGTAAAGAAGTCCATAAATTGAAACAAAATTGTTTTACTGTAAATACTTCTACTTACATATATTGTCTTATTTTAATATGTCTATTCAGCAGGTTTTCCAAAGTAATCCTTGGGGCCTCCCTTGTGTTTGGTCATGCTATCTACAATTAAAAATTTTAAATTATAAGGCTATTATAAAAAATCTGAATAAAAATGAATATATGGAGGAAAACACTAACTTACAGACAGAACCGTGTACACTTTGGTTTTATTTTCTCCTTTCAAAATAGGGAACAAAGTGTTATGAAAATCTAGTAAATTCATTCTGTTTATATAAATGTACAATTTTATTTCGAATATAGACACTGTCCTCTTCTGGTTTAGGTTTTCATATGGTTGATATTCACCAAGCACTTGAACTGCAAGAGAACTGGATTCTTTTTTTTTTTTTTAATTTTTTTTTTCTTTTCAACGTTTATTTATTTTTGGGACAGAGAGAGACAGAGCATGAACGGGGGAGGGGCAGAGAGAGAGGGAGACACAGAATTGGAAACAGGCTCCAGGCTCTGAGCCATCAGCCCAGAGCCCGACGCGGGGCTCGAACTCACAGACCGCGAGATCGTGACCTGGCTGAAGTCGGACGCTTAACCGACTGCGCCACCCAGGCACCGCGAGAACTGGATTCTTTAAAACAATCTTAGGAATGTTTTTTCCCCCTGTGGGTGTTCTCGTAAGGGTTTTCAGTACAATGATGCAAATATTAATTTATTGTCAAAGAAAATATAGTAAAAAGTATTTTGTGTGATTTTCTTTTGGAATTGCAGATACAATCAGCTAAACATACACACCTATTTATTTGTTTTAGTTTAGTAGAAAGACATATGAGACTTCTATAAGAATCTCATAGAAGTGTGAATTTGTTATCTATATGTGGTCCAGTAACCTCTAGCATACCAGAAGGGCTCTTTAGAGGTTCAGTTTTCAAGTTGAGTGGTGGGTCCTATTGCATAAATAATAGGAGAACTCCAAATGGGGCCTATAAAAGTACTCAGAGGAGACCTCCCAAAAAAATCAGCCCCAACTAAGCAGAGATTACTTAAGGTAGGAGAGGAGAATTCATTCACCCTTTATCTTAGAATCAAGTTGATTCTTGGCAGAAAAAAAATATAAGTTGGGTGCATAAATATGTGGTGTCACTTGTTCTATCCCAATCTGGGGAGGAGATGACACCGATTTCCTTGAAATTTCTTGAAAAAGAGAACTGTAAGAAAAATTGTAAGAGAGGCCTTCCCTTTAATAGACTACTAAGAGTTTGTAATACAATTAGGATGAAAACCCCTCTCCCTATCAGCATTGGTGGCTTTGAGAATGAGGAGGTCCACAAGGTAGAAGAAGGATGACTAATTCAAAACTCCAGATTACAGGAAAGCCAGTCTAGATCAAGAAACTATATATAACACAAAGCTAAAGCATCTGACCACTGAGTAGACATTAACATCAGAAGATAGAGAGGAAGATTTTGTGCCAGACCAAGGTAATCTTAGAAAAGTGAAAACTTGTAGTTAAGTTTTTCTTGTAAGACTTCAGAGGTCCCTGAGTGGCTTGGTTGGTTGAACATCTGGCTCTTGATTTTGGCTCAGGTCATGATCCCAAAGTTGTGGGATCAAGCAATGTGTTGGACTCTGCACTGAGTGTGAAGCGGGCTTAAGAGTCTCTTTCTCTGCCCCTTTCCCCCACATGCACACACATTCTCTCTCTCAACAAAAAATAAAGAAAGGAAGAAAGAAAGAAAGAAAGAAAGAAAGAAAGAAAGAAAGAAAGAAAGAAAGAGGTTTTTCTGCTAAGACTTCAAAGATTAAATTAATTTACTTTTTCTCTCCTATACTCAGTTATTGTACTCCCATCGCAAACCCAGTTAGTGGAGGCTCTTTGAAAACAGTAGGTTGCACTTTACTCAATAAAAACATATATCATGAGGTTCTCGTAAAATGCAAAAAACGCACTAGCAAAGGAGGACAGGGAGGAAAAGATAAACCAAATGATAGTCACAGCAATATAAAAGGCAAAAGTATGTAAGGAGACAAAAAATACAACTTTTTATAATAGTTGTCTTCTGGTTAAAAAAAAAGATTTTAAGTATGAGAAACAAAAGGCATCACAGTCTTTAAGTCTATGAGGGTGAGAATGTTTCATTACATCAGTCTCACACCAGGGCTTTTGGCAAGAATATTCCCTCAACATTTTACAAATTGTTTCAACTACTAATAAAGTGATTATGATGCAGCCTGGAAGTGCAACACTTAAGTTTTATAGCAAAATGGCAGAACCAATAAGGAGGCCTTAAAACCATAGAGCACATGCTAATTGAGTGGAAGGAAATATTGATTGGAGTGGAAATGACCAGACTGCCAATTTTCATCTGCTTGTCATATGCCATCGCACACACATTTAAGCAAATGTGCAATTCCAATGATTACAGCAAATGAAGATAAGGATCATCAAAACCAGGCAAAATGCATAGGACAGATTTCCTAAAACATTCTCTTTCTTCCCTTTTCTGCTTTGCATAGGAATTGATGAGTGTATACCTGTGCATCTGTGTGGCTGTTGGGAGTGAGGGAATATTTTATCTTCTTTTTGGCACGTCCCCTTATGAATTAATTTTCGAGTTCTAGGAGCAGCAAGAACAGGAGGAAACACATAGACTGGTAGCTACTTTTGTGACCTAATTGCTTGGAGATATATTGGCACAGATAGGAGAAGGAAAGAGAGTAGAAGTCACAATATTAGTAAGCATCTGCTTTGTCTCATATGTTTTGTTGGAAGTCAAGAGGAAGAATGTTAAATATGCCCCAAAAAAACATATTTCCTATCCTCAAGAAACTTACAGTCTTAATAGGAAGTGTATTTTCTCCTTTTATTGTTTAGCCATTTATTAAGTAAATATGTTTTGTGTGCCTGCCATGTTTCAGGTACTGAGAAAAGGTACAGAGATACTTAAGATATTTTTCACTTGACCAACTCTAATACTAAAAGAATTTTTAATCTTTTAGAAATAAAAAGTCTAGTCACTCACTTTTGTGATCTACTCTTGCTTTTTTAATGTATTCCAATTCTTTGGAGTAGCCGCCTCAGGATTGCAGTATCTAATACTTGCTTTATTTTCAGCTCACTTTGCAGAGTTCATCCTCTGCTCTTTGTGTTTTAGTCCCACTACCCTCTTCCTTACCCTTACTACACGAAGCTTCTGCCTATTTCAGAGCTTTCCCACCATCTGTTCTAGAACACTCTCTCCCTTGCTGAACTATGTCCTTCCCATCCTTCAGGACTAGGACGGGTTTATATGCAATCCTAGAACTCTGAACTTTTGAAGCACTTATCATAATTGGAATTGCTTAGCAATTTAGGTAATTATTTGTGTTTTTTATTATAGAATAAACTTTTCACGGAAGCCAGAATTTGTTTAGCTTAAATGTGTAGCCCAAGAACCCAGCACAGAGTTTAATGCATCTTAGATTCAATGAATAGTGTGAATAAATTAATGGAATTTTTTAAAACCTAGATATGTAATTCAGTAGTTGTTAGAGGACACACATGGTGCTTTTTCATCATAGTGTTCCAGGGACAAGAACAGTGACTGTGACATGGTGGGGTTTAGTCAGTCGGTCAATAAACAAGTAGTGTTCTGACAATAGATGCATTAGAAGAGGAGAGAGGAAGCCCCAGTGAGCACAGGATATGTGTGTGTGTGTGTGTGTGTGTGTGTGTGTGTGTGTGTGTGTGTGTGTAATTAAAAGTAAATAAAATTAGGAAAGCAATCCAGGTGCTCAGTTGGAAAATAAAAGGGTTCTTAGAGAATACTTCTTTTAGACATTAACATTTTAGTCCCTACCTGGAAAAAAAAAAAAAAGAATAAGAAGGAAGCAGCCATGCCAAGAGAAGCAAATAGCATTCCAGGCAGAGGGAGCAGTGATTCCAAAAGGCCTAAAGGCAGGCAAGTGATTGGTGTGTTAGAAACAACAAGAAGGTGTTCTTATAGCCTGAAACATGTTGAGTAAAAGGGACAGTAGCAGGGAAAGTTAGGAATTAAGCCTAAGGGTGAGATCACCTAGAGTTTTGAAGGCTATGGTATGATTTTTGGATTTTAAACACAATGGGAAGCCACTGAAAAATGTTAAGCAGGGATGGCATGATTCAATTTGTGTTTTATAAAGGTCACTCTGGCTACCGTGTAGAGAGTGCACTGGAGGAGAAAAATCCTGGGTACAGGCTGCAATACAGTGACTGAAAATTAGAAAGACAAGTTGAAGTTTTCCTTTATCTTACTAAATTAGTACTATGGTACCCCAAGGTCAGGGAAATTGTTCAACCTATGTTTTATTCCTTCTAAACTTCTGCCGTGTTTATTTTGCTACAAAGGAAAAAAATATACTGTAAACATCTCTACTTTTAATTTTTTATCTTAGAAATATGCCAGAAGCAATAGTCTTGAATCTGTAACTTACTGATATGCTGTTGGTTTTGTTTAGGAAGTGGGAGAAAAAAAAAAAAAAGCCCTGGGCTGTCACCACAATGAGGTGAATACACACCTGGTTTATGCAGATCCTGTCCCTTCTGCTGTGTATGTTTCTCTAGGTCTACAAATATTCAAGGCTAGCAAGTCTTGAGGGGTCTTGCTTTCCTTTCTCATGTCATCATAGAAAAATATATGCTCCGAACAGGGCTCTACTATTACAAACTTCTGGGCTGTTAGATGAATTCCTGCACAACTAAGCTTAGATTTATTTTCCTCATTCTTATGTGTTTTCTAGAAATTCTTTTTAGAAACAAGAGACCATTGTAATAGACAGAAACACTGTGTGGTAAATAGCCTTACGTGCATATACAGACCGACAAACATCCTGCAACAAACAGCCATTCCAATAAGCATATGCGTTGATACAAACGTTCACATGCACATTTCATTTCCTAGAGTATAGAGTGTTTTAGTAATTGCATTGTCCCAAACACAGCTGCTTATCTACAAATAACAAATGGTTTTGTGTTTTCTCAGACTTTGTTGGGAGAAAGGGAAGACATAATATGAAGCTGACTATTGAAATTTCATGGATGGTTTTCCATCCTGCTTCCAATCATGTCACTTTGTGGTCTCAATACTTGTTCTTGGTTGAAATTCAGCCAGGGATAGAAGAAAGAACAAAATGTGAAATACATGAAATCTGTTCTCTTGATGATGTTTTCATTTTAAAATGACAATTTGTCAATTAAAGGTGAATATCTGAGAAATACTGATTCTTAAAGTGGGGAAATGTCCTGTGTTACTTATGAATACATAGAGGGCCTCACCATATTTTGTTCAAGTTATTACTTGAGAAACGGTATTTTCTAACAGAGAATGACAGCCGAATATGTGGCCTCCAATAAATAGATGAGGGATATCATTGTGGACTGTTTAGTGAGGTATAATTATCATGTGAATAGCAGTGAACTGATAACTAATGATCAGGTATTTAGGAGTCAAAATTACAATGTCTGGATAGTGTAAAATAAGGTTGTAAAAGTGAAATGTCAAAGAGCTAATGCCTAGGGCTGGGTTTAGTGACATCACAATGTAATCATTTCCTGGAGGGTTCCTTCTCCATTCCTCAGGGGCCACATCTTTTCATTTGACAGAAAAAGCTGGACATTGAGTTGTAAACTCTCTCTGAGAGAAGCAGAAACTGAGGCTCACTGTAAGCAGTAAGTGGCAATCTCCAAGCCTTTCTAAAAATGGGGTTTGATGAGGGAAGAAGAGAAAACATGAGGATGGTGAGAGCTTGCAAAAAGAGACTGAGTAAACCCTAAAGGTGGAGAAAATAGATACAAAGAAGCAAATGGGGACATAAGAGTCAATATGATTAGTCTCACAATTTTGCTGGTGGCTAGCTTCAAATCAGAGAAAGTATGGACATGGACTCTTTATTTTATTTTTCCAGCAATGCTGCTCACATTGAGAGAGGAACAAGAAAATTTAATATAGCACTTTTACAAGTGGGTGAAAAAAAGGATTAACTCAGCAGGTTTGGGTTGCTCAAACCTTATCAAAGAAAGGCTTGTTTTCATGACTGACCTATAGTGGGCTCCTGAGAACTGAGCTCTTAAAATGTCCTATCTGATAAGAGTGTCTTTTGCATGCCTGAGACCTTGAACCATAGTGTCCAGTTTTGTCTAGATAGTTGATTCTAACTGTGATGTATGCTGAACAGCTGCTTTCCCACTAAGGGTCTGGAGCTTGAATGACTGAGGTCAGTCACATAGGTGGCGGTATGCTTATGTGACCAATACCCAATAAAAATCCTGGACAACCAGGCTCAGAAAAGTGTCCCATGTTGGCAACCTTTCCCATGTGTTGTCTCATATAAAAAAATGAAGTACATTTTTTTGACACTAGTGAGAAGGGACTATTGGAGACTTGATACTGTTTTCTTCCAGACTTTACCCCATGTGGTTTTTTCCCTTTGTTGAGTTTACTCTGTATTTTTTTGCTATAAGCCATAGTGGTGAGAATAACTTCGGAATCCTCTGAGTGAATCATTGGCCTGAGGGTGGTCATGAATACCTCCAGTGAAAATGTCTTTTATAAATGCAACTGTTAGCCAGTCTGACCAGTTGTAGAGTGTCCAATGGGGAGACCTCCAGTTTCTAAATTCCTCGTACAATATAATTTCAAGGAAGTGACAGGAAGCCTATCTCCGCTGACAAGGGATACATATGCTGATGTAACTGAAATGGCCTATTTAATATTCCAACATAACTTCTTATCTCTCCAGACTAAAGTGGAAGAAACTGTTTGGCTATCAGTAGCAACTAGTTGCAAAATAGTTTAGACTTTTTATTGAGTCTAAGCAATAATTTATTGGTACATAAAAGAATCACACTTTCCCAAGGAGATGATTTCGACTGGCGGAGTCAACATCATTAAATACTACTATTGGTCTTGCTCTGGAATCTGTACCTTTATATTTTGAGCTTCTTGTGAGCAAGAATCACTATCTTCTTCGTCAGGACTTATACATTCACCTACATCATTTATAGTCTATATAAGTGATTTTCCATTTGTCACACAAACAGAGCTATCCTCCTTCCCCAGTTTTGTCGTTCAAGGGACTATCCCCTATAAACAGACTCACCTAGACTACCTTGCCTTGTGGATTTATATTGGGCTGGATCCACAGCAGTCACTCTCTGGAAATTTGAGAGAGGAAAGACAAAGGAAGAAGCAGCTTGCCTTGCTCCCTCTACCTGGGTACTGTTCACATGGCAATGTCTATATTCTTTTACAACAATAACTCCTTCCTGATAGACTGATTCCATAGCACCAATACTCCCTGGGCTCCCTTTTCTTGCACCTTTAGACCTAGAGGTAATGATAACTTCCATTAGACTCTCTTTGCTGTACCAGTGGAGTGTACCTTTTGTTTACCACCGGTCATGAGACTGGCACAAAGACATATACTCATTGAATGAATTTATGAACAGTCAAATGGATGGATATTAATGAATAATCCCTGCTTCCTCATGATTTACAGAAGCTACTTTGACACATTAAGCCAAGCCAAATGCTTAATTTGCTGCATTTTTCCAAGTTGTAGTTTGACAGATGCCCTGAAAGTTAAGGCAAAGACAACATATCTATGTTGAGGATTTCATGTAAAGCTGAAGGAGGAATGTAGGGGGCACACAATGAGGATTAATGTGTACATAGCCTATACAAAAGCCAACAGTTTTTTTCTGCCTTGGCTTCTCTGGGATCCCCATGTAACCACCAGCTCTTACAATCCCAATGGGAACAAAAAATGTCATAGTTCTAGAAGGAACAAAATTCACACTCAAAAGGGTTGAAACAAGGGTAATTTAATGAAAGGGATGTGACAGAGGTGTGGGAAACCTCGTCCCCGCCTGATGAGAGTTCAGATCCAGGGAAAGGTCTTCTGTCAGGCATCAGAACCAGCTATTGGCAGAACCACAGTGCTGAGGCAGGAAATGAGTGAGGAAAATAAGTACTTCAGACTCTTTCACCCTGGCTTACAATCTACTGAGAGTACCTCCCATTGATGCAGTCTTGAATTCAACCCAGAAGATAAGGGTGAGGCAATCCAAGCCTCCCAAGGAATACAGCAGGGTAAGCCTGTATTGAAGCAGTGAACCACGTGGAGAATAGCCACCATAGTATGTTTAGAATATTTTCCAAGAGCAGTGTTAAACCTTGGTTTAAGCCCTATCTAGTAAGAACATTAATAATCAGGACTTTAATAAAAATCTGCCTTTGAAAGCAAATTTATGAGATTTAGAACCACCCCATGGGGAAGGTTTGACAAATAGTATATAATACCTTAGGTATCATATACACTAGATATTTATCAGACACACCAGGTAAACACTAGTCCCTCTAATTGTGATTCCCTAATGATACAGAAGGGAACCAGGGTTGGCCCTCTGGTCTCTGAAGTCATCTTCCAGTTGTCCTTTTATTATTGCATGCTGTACCACAGTACACTCCTTGAGCACACTGCCTCTTTTCCTCTTTTATCTTGGTATCAGCTTCTGTTTACCCCATTCAAGATATTCTGCCTGAAAATTCACTATGCTTTAGTTTTACCAGCCGATAGCCATTGGCTTAGAAATGATTAGGGCTCCCCCCCAAGAGGAAATCTTTGATCACTGAAGTCAGATCCAGCTGTGAAAGTGTGTGTTTTTCTGCTTGGTTCTAACATTTTCTCTTAATTAGGGCAAGAGAGACTGCCTTGGGAAGTTGATTCTTCACCTGTACACAGAATATCTGCACTTATTTTCTGTGTTGCAATGTTCTCCTAGGAAGTACTTGGGGATCCATTGGTAAGACTTGTTTTTGAAGTAATTGCAAGGGAAAAATGAAGCATACGTCAATGAAAACTCAGTTTGATTCTATTCCTCCCTCTCTCTCTCTCTCTCTTAGTACAGCACCCCCAAATATCAGGTTGCAAACAACAGTGTTTAATAAATTTCACTGCTGGAGAATTATCCAACAGAACAGCCCAAGGCAGAGTGAACACAGCAAGGTCTTCCTGATCTCACATGAGCAGTACCCTGCCCCCACCTCTGGCTGCAGGAGACTGCTCCTAGAACCACCTGTCCTCATGTCTAGTATCTGGATGTGCAGAAGAGATTCAAGCAGGTCCACATACTTCCAAATAAAATGTCTACATGATTAGCATGAGGTAGTGGAAGGCTTTACATGAAGATAACTGATAAGGTTAGTGCTAGGGAGAAGAGAAAATGAAGTCGAACTTGAAGTTATGATTGAAATGAAAAAACAGCAAAGACGGTGAGATGAGAAACCAACTCCCTGAATGCTGAACTTGAAATTCACAGCTGAAGTTTGAGAGGATTTAATATGGAGTAACTTTACTCCTACAGGGGAATTGTGCCAATATTTCAAAAATTCATATTATGTATGTTATTAAGGAAAGATACAAGGAGTGGGGAGAGAGTGGAATTTCTGATACTTGAAATTGATATCAAAAAGGCAGCAACCCACTTGTTTGGTATCTGCATAAACGTTGACAATGCAGACCCCTTGGATCTGACTCTTCATAAGAGTTGTGGTTTTGAGCCATACCCACTACCACCTCTAAGTGTGTTTCTTTTGTTGTTGTTGTTTTTCTCAATAAGCCAAGGTTCAAAGTCCTAGCAGCTCTCCGACCATGACTCTTACCTCCCATCCTATTTTTATTTGGTCAGGGTGATGAATTGAGCTCCCTAATTTCATGATCAGGTTAAACTAATCTATGATCACATCCCAACTGGACAGGGCTGTAACAAAGACATATTTTACCAGGAGACAAGATCCTTATATTTTCTAATGATCTGGTGTCTTGAATAGTGGGGCTGTAAGAAGGGAGGGTAGGGAGTTCTTTAGAATGAGAAGACCTCTTGCTAGCCACTGGGATAACTGTTCATTTTGCCTTATGATTAAATGTCAAGGTCTATATGTATACCTAAAAATGGGCTGAAATAAAAGCTTGGTAAGCAAATTGTACATGTGTTTGTTTATGGATGACTACTTAAACAGCATCAGAATAATGTTTTGATAGAGTAAGTGAAGTGTTTGTTTTTATTTCCAAATGATTTTTTTTTCATATGTTCCAGACCAGTTCTTGCAAATCTGGGTTTTTGAGTGACTTTTTTTTTTATTTTTTCTACTTTGTACTACATTATAAGTCCACTGCAAATAGATACAAACAAATTTAGATACATCCCAAGCCAACTAGTGAAATTCTCTACAAGTGGGGAGCACAGGTAAGAAAAAAAACTTAGGTGAAAGCTGTCCAGACAGACAGGTTGCCTGGAACTTAAAAACATCTCAGTTTAAGTTATCTCCCCAAGGCCTACTCTCTGCATTCCAAATAGCCAGGCATTAAGGTTGTAAAGGCATTAAATGTCTCAATAGGATTAGTGTTCGGGAGGTGTCAACACTTTCTCTACCACAAATACATACAGATACCCATCCCCCACCCCCGCCGTCACATACTTATACACACATACACAGCTGTACATTTCATCACTTCAAAGAAAATTTTCATTTTAACAGGGATTCTTCATGAATTGATAACTCAAAGAAATGACCCAATCTTGGAATTTTAAGTTGGGTAAAACCTGAAGAATACTTTGGGCTCACGTCTCAGTTTATAATTTATACTTGCTACCTTGCCCTCCTCCACCTAATTCTTCTAATGTTTGACACTTGTCTAAAGAAAACAACCTTGTATTCCACTTTTTCTGTGTTTTCACACATCACCTATTTTGTTTTGCCCAGAGAAGGACTTAATAAAGATTACTGGATGCTAAATTCAACGGTGTTTGGTTTTCAAAAGATACATTTTTCTTTCCACATTCTTGTCTTCAAAGGCTAATGGGATGTGCTGCTCTGTTGGAAGCCAGAGTTAGGTAGGTGGAGAAATCACAACAATTATTCCTAATTGCTGCTGAATCCTTGGCTTCTTTAGCAGAAGGGGGAAACCGGTTTAGTTGACAGAAGTGCATATCTGCTAAATAGGAGAAATGCAATTAGTGGTGAGTTGAGAGGTGGGAAAGAGAGATTTTCCTTTGTAACAACTGGAAGAAAAAGGACTTGGAAATTATTTAAATTAGGCAAGATGCATGAAGCAGCACAGAAACTGCACTACTCAAGGTCTGTCGTAATCACCAACTGCCCTTCTCTTTCAAACATATTTGGAAAACAAGTGAATTTTGTTCTTATCATCTCATTAAATCTCATTAATGAATAACTATACTCATTAATTAGAAGAAGAAAAGCAGGAGCTTTGTAGTTAGGTAACTTCAAGTGTGAGCTGAGCTCTGCCATTTATAAGCTGTATGACTTTTTGCATGTTGTTAAACATTCATTAGCCTGTTTTCTCTAAAACTGAACAATAATAGAATATGTTCAGACAGTTGTTATAAAGTTTAAATGAGATGATTATTCTTGATATCATTATATAATTAAATTATTCCATTCACATTTAAATACAGGTTCTTATTAGCTGCAGGATATTAAGCAATTTATTTAAACTCATCATCTGTAAAATGGATCTATTAATGTATAGCTTTGGGGGACAACATGAACAATTAACCAAGTATATAACTATATATACCTCATATATCATGAAGTATCTAATCTGTGCTTGGTTTATACTACTTGCTTAAGAGATACCTATTCCACTTTCTTCTTTCCTCCTTTCCCCAACTCTTCCTTTCTTCGTTTTCTATTCCTTCCTTTTTCCTTCACTGTTGAGGTGTATAGTTAACACATTGGGAAAGATGATACCTTGATAGCATCTACTCAAAATTCCTCTTCCAGCAGTTGCCTCCCTCTCCCGCTGGATGCTCTGTATCTGTGATTACAGCACCTGACAGAGTTAGGATAAATAATACACCTAGTTCAAATCTGAAACCTTCAGAGGTGAAAGATGGGTGATTTTACATGTGAGGCCACAGCTCATCTTCGTTTCTTCTAATAAAACAGTAAATCAATGGACTTCCCCTATCTCTTCTCCTTTTAACTTTCAATGTAAAGTGTCACTTTGGCTTATTAAAGACAAAAACAATAGTCGGAAGATGAATTTGATCAAACCAAAATGTTGTTTTGCCAATAGCCTCTGAGGAAAGCAGGTACCATTAGGCAGGTAGACAAATACACAGTCAGGAGGCTCTGACCCTGGAGCTGGGAGAGAGGACTGCCTTTCCTTATGCCTCAGAAAAAACAAAAGTCAGGGACTGACTAATGACTCCTATGTTTTTCATAGCCAGTATTTGTAGGGCCAAAGTGCTTCAGAATTCAGGTGGCACTGTTGAAATACACCTGTCCTTCATGTCCAACTCAATACCAACAACATTTAGGAAATCTTGCCTGCCTACTCCAGTCCCTCCATCTCAGAGTTCATAAGCATGCCTGGGACATAGGACTTCAGGAAGACTCCTAGTATGTTCTCAGTGAGAGATCCTGGTTTTATCAAGTTTCACATATTTACCTTTTTTCTTCCAAGAGAATCTACAATGCCAATCACATGATTACTGTGAACAATCCTAGTTTATTGATAATAAATATGAACTACAGTTCAAAGTCTTAGAGAACTATACTTGAGAATTCTTTAAGTCAAACAATTAAGTTTGGGATATAATTTAAAGTATTGGGAATTATCATGATTTAAAACAAAGAAAGGGAAAAGGTAATGTATTAGTCAACTTTTACTGCAGTGAAACTGCATAACAATTATCTTCCAAATCCAAGTATCTTACAACAATAAATATTTCTTTTTGCTTACTCATAGTTCTTTGAGTTAGCTGTGGATTCCCTGAGCTTGGCTCCAGGTGTCAGACTGGCTTCAGATCTGTTCCATTTGTTTTCTTATTCTCCTTGGGCCAGCAACTACCTGGGCCATATTCTCACAACACATTGCAAAAGCACAAGAAGACAAGCCAAAATCTGCACATATAAATACTGTCCTTGAATCTTGTTGGCAACATCTATTTGGCTAAGAAAGTCATATGGCTAAGATCAACGTCTTAAATTTTATAGAGGAGAAGGAATAAAGAATTGGAGGGGCGCCTGGGTGGCTCAGTCAGTTAAGCGTCCGACTTCGGCTCAGGTCATGATCTCACGGTCTGTGAGTTCAAGCCCCGCGTCGGGCTCTGTGCTGACAGCTCAGAGCCTGGAGCCTGTTTCCGATTCTGTGTCTCCCTCTCTCTCTGCCCCTCCCCTGTTCACGCTCTGTCTCTCTCTGTCTCAAAAATAAATAAACATTAAAAAAAATTAAAAAAAAATAATTGGAAACAGTTGACTTTCCACAGTAACTAATATTTAAGTTTCTTGGCGATCACAGATTTGAATGATTTACAAATATCCCATTTAATCCTTATATCAGTCTTATGATGTAGCATTGAATATCTCCACTTTATAAGTGGGGAAACTGAGGTTCAGATAGGTTTAGTGACATGTTCAAGGCCAAGAAGAAATGATGTATTATGGAGCAGGAGTTCAAGGATAGGTTCCCAAGCCTTCTTTCCATTAAGTCATACTGATGTTGCATAGTGGACATTCAAAAATAACCATTATTTTTATTATATTATATAGCATTACTAATACTGGACGCTGTTGTTAGTACTTTGCATGTATTAATTGTCACCAACTCTTTGTGTTATATAATATTATTATTTCCCATTTCATAGATAAGAACACTGAAACACAGAAGGTTTAAACAACTTCTCTAATATCCAGACCATCTGTTTCTACTGCTCTGCTAATCTGCTGTATGATAAGCCATAGTCATTCTGGTGTTATCCTCCAATGGTGATGAGGTAATTAACAAAACGCATGATACAAACTGTATATTCATGCCATATTTACATTCAACCCTCTTGCTCACTTTAGAATTGGTACCTGAAATATATTCTGAATCTGTCTGCTTCTCACCAATTCTGCTTCCAACTTGCTAGACTATTCCAGATCATCTCTTGACTGAAATTCTGCAGGAACTTCTAACTAGTTGCCCTGACTCTCCTCTTACTCTTTTGCAATGTATTTTCCACATAGCAGCCTGAGTCATCTTTGGGAAAATGTAAATCTGATCATGTTCCTTCCCTATTGGAAACCGTAGTGCTTTCTTTTTTATTTTAAATAACATGCAAACTCTTTATTTCAGCCTGTAGGGCCTCACATGACCTGATTCCTGCCTACCACTTTGATTCCATCAAGAACCACTCTCCACTTCCCAAGCACCAGCATATAGTTTTCTTCCTCCTCAGATAACATCCCTGGCTGTTTCCTGCCTTAAGGTCCTTATAATACCGACTCATTATAGTTCTCATAGTCCGAACAACCCCCAATTGAATGTAATTCTTAGCATTTACACTATTTGACATTTTTTGCTTTGTATATTTATTTATTTATTTTTTGTCTCTCTAGTACATTGAAGCTTTAAGGGAGGAGGGACATTGTCTGCTTGATCAGTGTTAACCTTCTTGTTTCCATTGTCTAGAATACCACCCACACGTAGTAGGCACTGTGTCAATATCTATTGAACATGTGAATGAATCTGTAAATGAATACATAAAATTCAGAGACTATAAACAACCATATGATCTCATTTGTTCCTTATGAAGAAAAAATCCATTATTATTCATATTCAGAGTTTGAGGCTTAATATGAACACAGAATTACTAAACATTGTAGATAAGCACAAACATTTCTAAATGGTTTAAAATGGCCAATGATAATTCTAATTCTATTCTCCTAGGCATGTGTTAACTATTTTAAATGCAAAATGGTTAAAAATGCCAAGAAATGTGAATGAGTTGTCTGTGTGGTACACATGTTGAAAAAGAGAGAGAGAACGAAGGACTTTTTGTTTAGTGAAATGTAATAAAACTCACTTTTCTTTGTACTTTTGAAGTAATTTGAAGACTTTATGAGGGAAATATTGAATATATATGACATAAAGCTTTAAACCAACTTTAATAACCAGACTCTTAAATCGTGCCTTCATTTCCACTGTGTACATAACTGTATATATTTTTTAATATACATTTTTGGTCATTCTCGGGAAAAATGGTTAGTCTATGATGATAATAGATCAGTCAGGATATAATCATTTACACATTTTCAATGTGCTCAGCCCTGAGCACACACAACACACTCAACACACAATTATTCTCGAATGCCCCCTGTGTGCCAAACAGTGTGGAAA
Organism: Leopardus geoffroyi; assembly: GCF_018350155.1. NCBI lineage: Eukaryota > Metazoa > Chordata > Mammalia > Carnivora > Felidae > Leopardus > Leopardus geoffroyi. Next base: position 96,482,199 of record NC_059336.1, on the reverse strand, counting down.
ATTCAGAGAAATTAAAAATGTATTCCATGTCCCCAGTGAGCTTCTGGTATGAAACAGATGAGAAGCATAATCTTTATAAGCAAAGTAGCAAATTATATAAAACAAGATGCAATTAAAATTTCAATAGTAGTTAATGGCAGAAGTACAAGGAGACAAATACAGGGTTCATAGGAAACATTATTAAAACAACAAAAGGAATGGTATGACCCAAAGAAAAAGAAAGTAAATGAATTCACCTCAGCCAGGTAAATCATGTGGGGAACTCCAAACTAGAAAACAAGTATGCATTTGTCTGTGTGTGTGTGTGTGTGTGTGTGTGTGTGTACATGCGTGTGTCTGCATGTGTGTTAAGTACTTTGCCACCATGCACTATGCAGGTAGGAAACAGAAAATCCATATAACTGATTACTGTGTCCTAATTCTCTATTTAACTGTTTTTTTTCCATTTTGGTTTATACAATGTAGACCTCACCTCACATATACAAGTTACCTCCTAGAAATAAGGGCACGTAAGCTTAATCCTGTGGAGGTGAATTTTCAATACTGTGACGAAGTAACTTAGATCTTTCCCCAACTCCACAGCTGCAACATCTCATGCCAATTCTTAGAAGTTCTGCTTTTCATAGGCAAAGGATTACTATTAGTTTCTCCCTACCACCCGCCATATCGATCGCCATCCAATTCACAGAAGGGAAGAAATCATTCCTTATTCAGGAAATGGAAGCAAGTTTGTTCATTTCATATAATGGCCAATTTAAGTTAGAAATCTTATCCATTTCCTACTTTAGTTACCTGTTTCACAAGCTCAGCATTTCCCAAGATGCCTATTTTATGAAGCCAGCAAGGATATTCAGAGAAATTTTCCATCACATATTTCATATCCTAGGATTGCCAAGCTCATCAGAAAGACAATACTGGGTTGATTCCAATTATCAGGGAAAATGATAGTCATGTAAAAGACGAGTAGACACTTGAGGATCACTTATCAACGTCTAATTCAAATTATTGAACATTGATTCCAGGAAATAAGATATTTAAAATACATATACATTGCTAGATGAATAAAAGAAACTAGACAGATTAAAAAATAACAATGAGAACAAAACAAATAGATCTTAATAAATATTTTTAATTTATACTAGTTAAACTTATGTATCTGTTATAGCAATGATACTATTGCTTGAAAGTTTACTGGAATTACTTTTATAAGACTGTATTTGGAGTAGTTTAGAAAACAAAGACAGAGGTCCTGTTTTTTTAATCAAACCGTATTTTTGACTCCCAAATCTTTGTAACAAGATTAGTCCATAAAAACCTCCTGGGTATAGAAATTATTTTTGATAATGATAATCAATTAAACCATAGTTCCAAGGACTCTCTTTCATCTCCTCCCACAAAAAAAAGAAAAGAAAAAAAAAAAAAAAGAAAAGAAAAATCAAGAGAGAAAAAAAAAGGTGACATAGAATCAAAAGACAATCTCTCAATAGAAATCCCAGGAGATATTTGCGTAACATCATTATAATAAACTATAAATTATGTATTAGTTTTGATGGAAAAATAATTTTTTGGAAATATAAATTCTGCTTTATCTGTGGAAAATTAAATCTCACTAATGTTTTGCGCGAATGTGTGTGTGTGTATTTACTTGTTGGGATTCCTGCATTGCAGGTTGTTCTAGGGGAATCCATCACTTTTCTGTGGTAGTGGGTTTTTTTCTCTAAAATTTATATCAAGTGATTAAGAAATAGCACAATCTTATGTTGACAAGATAGCTGGGGGATAAAAACAAACTGTTAGTACTAATCAGGAGCAAATGCCTTTAAAAATCACTTTATTTTATCAAGATTTAAAGATATTGGTAAGTAATTATCAACCATTTCTTTTAAAAAGTTCTATAGACAAACTGTTTTAAGAAAAAAATTAAATAACCACTCTTTTCAGTATGTGTGCTGTGTTGCCCCTATTATTGACTTGAAAACATGAAACTTCATGTGACAGAAATTGTTGACTTTCTATCAGGAAGAAATTTCATCCTCTTTCACTGGTAAAAGGAACTTGGTTTTATTCCAGTATCCCTTCAGCATTATGCTCAGGTACAGTGGATTCTGCCTGATGATAAATCATAACTAGTCATGGCTAATGAATGATAGGAGTCTTCATGTAGCCATTAAACATGGAAACGAGGTAGATGGGAGCTTATAGGCATGATTTACTGCATGATCAAAGAGATGACATGAGGAGAAACCCTGCTTTTTCTTATTACTTTTGGGCATTGTTGTTATGAGGATACAAACTTGGAGATCTGATAGGTGTGATGTGTCTGTAAGAAAAGAACCAACATAAAAATAAAAATGACAGGTGATCTTATGCACCTTAGCATTTGCTGATCTGTTCAATTAAGCAAATCTAAAAACATCTACTTCCAGAAATGTCATTATGCAAGATTATTAACTCTTATTTTTAAAAACACTTTTAAACCAGTATTCTGCTACCTGCAGCAAAAACATATCTTGTGAACCCCAAATGAAATCATTAGCTTTAATCAAATATCTTCCAGATTAGTTGTACTATTACCTACACAGGGAGAAAAAACAACAGTAGAATGGCCCTCACCCACAAGAAGTTTCTGTTTAAGAAGCTTCTATTTAAAAGGCTTATATGTTATGTATTTGTTAATGCATTCACTGGCATTATCTCTTTTTGTAACAATAAAGCTTTAATTAAGTACTGACAATGTGTAAACACTTTGCTAGATACTATGGGAAATAGTCTGATGTCGCTAAGTCCTATTCCCTTCTTAATTTTCAAAGGGAAAATATTTATTTATTTGTTCTACAACTATATTCTACAAGTCTGTTGCAATACAATACAAAAAAAGATTTGATGTGATCTGTTAGAAATTGGTAAAGAAACATGAAAAGAAAGTCATGTCAGATGAGAGTTCTCTATCACAGTCTTAATTTAAGTCAAGAAAAAATAACATGGTGGAATAGGAATAGACAAGCAGACCAAAAGAAACATGATGCATATAATGGTAACAGGGGGGATAAACGTGAAGAAGATCTACTGAGAAAATAACCCATAGGAAAGAAGCAGTTGATTCTTCATCTCTTATGAGCTCCTAATTAGTTGGGCCAGACCAAATAACAGGTATTGGCAAGGATGTGGAGAAAAGGGAACTATAATTGTACACTGGTGGTGGGAATGTAAATTGGTTCAGTCACTATGAAAAACAGTTCAGAGGTTTCTCAAAAAATTAAGAAGTTTTTATATTAGAAAATATAAAAACTACCTATATGATCTAGCAGTCCCACTTCTGTGTATATATTTGAAGGAAATGAAATCATTATCTTAAAGAAGTATCTGCTTCCTCATGTTCATTGAAGCATTATTTAAAGCACACAAAGAATGGAAACAACTTACATGCCCACCAATGGATTAATGGATAAGAAAATGTGGCATAAATATACTATGGAATATTATTCTGCCAGGAAAAGGGAGATCCTGCTATTTGTGACATGTATGGAATGAGGGAATTATGTAAGTGAAATAAGTCAGACAGTGAAAGATACATGATCTCACTTAGGTTTGGAATCTCAAAAAATCTAACACATAGAAGTAGAGAACAGTTTGACAGTTGCCAGAATTGGGAATTGGGGAGTTGGAAGGAAAGAGTCAAAATGTACAAATTTCCAGTTATAAGTAAGTCTTAGTAATATAAGGTACAGCATGGCAACTGTAGGTAACAATGCTTTTTCATATATTTGAAAGTTGTTAAGATAGTAGATCTTAAAAATTGTCACCACAAGGGGAAGAAATGTAACTACATTAAGTGATAGATGTTAACTGAATTTACTGTGTTAGTAATTTCACAATATATATTTCACAATATATATTGTGAAATTACTACATCAAATCATTGTGTTGTATACCTTAAACTAATGAATGCAATGTTATGTATCAATTTTATGTTTCAATAAGACTGGGAAAAATAGGTAAGGAACAAGACAAAAAAGAATATGGACCTATAAGAATTTTAATATACTGCTAAAAATGTGCATATTTCTATAACCAATATGGAAAACATTTTGTCAATATTCAGTAAATTTGAAAAAAAAAGCCACACACTATGACTCAGGAGTTTTTATCCTGGTTACATAATTTAGGAATTCTCACACATATTTGCAAAAATAAGCACATAAAACAATTTCTAACATTTTAGGGGAAAATAGAAAAGAACTTACAAACTAATGCCACATGTTATTTGTGGTTTTATATCTATTTGTCTATATTTTTAATCAAGTCACACATGATATTTGATAGTCACAATATAGCCATCCTTCACTGTTCAAAAATTTAGACCATTTAATATTTTCTTTGTTATTTAATAAAGAACACTGGAATGTAAATTAGTTACCTTAAGGAAAACCTTGAGTCACTGAAATAATGTCGAAGTAAATAACCCACATTTTATAGAAGTTATGAGTTGCAAAAAAAAATGCCTGAGACAGTATGTACTTCATGGATTATGACACACTAGTGTGTTCAAACAATAAGGCTGAGAACTAGTTTCTGGATGACATAAACTAGTCAAAAGATCATGTCGAAAGACTTGGGGAAGAAAAACAAATGTAACCTTCTATATTAGGTTATGTAATCCAGAATAAGGGAGTGATAGACTACTAATAAATTCAAATCACAGCATAATTATTTATATGTATGTTTCTGTATGTTATATGTTTCTATATGTATATTTTATATATAATCAATTATATAATTAATATTGGATGTTGCAAGGTAAGTGTATTCAAATACGAGCAATAATATCTTTACAAGATAGTAAAATTCTTTAAATGAGGAACAATTAATACAGCTGAGGCCATAGGGGAGATGAGTCTTAGAGAGATTATGATTTCATCTTCAGTTACAAGAAGCATGGAGACCCTGTGGAAGAAGATTTTGAAGTTGGTGTATAATTCTGGAAGACAAAACTGAGACTGATTTGGTAAAAATTTCAGGGAGCCATTTCAGCGTAGTGTAAAGAAGACATGCTAACAAAGCTACACAGCAATAGAAATTACTACATTGTGAAGCAGTGAATACTAATCTTAGGAAGATTCAGAAGTTTATGCAGTAACATTGCTATACTTACAGAAGGTGTGACTCTGTCATCTCTCAGGAATCTTCCACCTGTAGAATTATATTTTCATGCAACTGTGATTTGGTAGTGTTAAATAATGCTTCATCTGGCTCTGGCACATAACACCTATGGAAAAAATGACTTAACTGTCTTAGAATGCTCAGCGATACAAATGGGAAATACTATCTTGAGTAATTAAGACATAGGATGTGAAATCACCCATCACAGTTGTTAGCACATAAGTAGTAACCAATAAATATGTACATATTTAATTCAGTGATTGGAATGTTTATACAGATTTCATTCATCAACTGTATAGTTTAAGTGATGGTGATCAGTGTATCACCAATAATTGCATTAAATATATTGGTTCTGCCCACACCAATAGAGTTGAATTGAAAACTCATACAGTTTTCTGAAAAAACTGAGAAATCAACTGCACCTTCACCTAACTCTGACCGCATTTTGCCACAGTGCTTGTCATTGCCACGCTTCCTCAATTCAATGGAATTTCCCAATGAAGCACTTTAGTTTTCAGTGCTGCTGAAGTTGCCAGCAGTTTCTGTCATGGATAGTGGGGACGGGGGGGGGGGGGTTGGGGGGGGTAGGGCTATTACTGAGATAGAATATTGCTCAGTAAAATACAATGACTACCCATTGGGTGAACTCAACCACATTTTGTTATGTGAATGCATCAGAATTTGGATTGTTGTGGGTCTAAGGGAATAATATTCTATTAGGTTTGCAAATAGGCAAAATGTAAGGTGACCAAGGTCAAAGATTTCATGTAGTTTCCAAATACCTATTCCACACAGGCCATGATCTAAAGTGCCCTAGGCTTGCTTCTGAAGTTTTCTATTCTTGAATCTATTCTAAAAGGAGTGATTAATTATAAGTGGGAAGATTTCTCATTCCTCTCCCATTTCCAGCTCCTAGGCAAAGGTGGCAAGTTGTGATTACTTTTTAAAAGAAGTTCCAGGCAACTGTCTTCATGGTTTCATTGACCATGTATTCCCCAGCCAGGGGTCATGGTTATGCCTGAGCAAAGTAGGCAAATGTGGACAGAGAGGGAGCATTCTTTGCCTATTCATCTCTCCTTCCTCCCAAAAGATTAATTTTTCAAAACTAAAAGCATAATGCTCTACTGCTCTTCATTGTGTATGAAATGCCCACTTAATAGGCTTTTTAATATTTCCCATTAGAAATACAAGTTTTTTTAAATACATATTTTGCTTTGGATTTTCAAATTAAAGCTTAATTAAAACATTTAAGTTTATGTATTTATTTTTGAGACAGAGAGAGAGAGAGAGATAGAGAGAGAGAGAGAGAGAGAGAGAGAGAGAGAGAGAGATAGAGATAGAGAATGAGTAGGGGAGAGGGAGAGAGAGGGAAAGAGAGAATCCCAGGCAGGCTCAATGCTGTCAGCACAGAGTCCAATGTGGGGCTCAAACTCATGAACCATGAGATCGTGACCTGAGCCAAAAGCAGCCACTCTGTAAAACAGTGTGGAGGTTCCTCAAAAATTTAAAAATAGATCTACCCTATGACCCAGCAATAACACTGCTAGGAATTTACCCAAGCGATACAGGAGTGCTGATGCATAGGGACACTTGTACCCCTATGTTTATAGCCGCACTTTCAACAATAGCCAAATTATGGAAAGAGCCTAAATGTCCATCAACTGATGAATGGATAAAGAAGATGTGGTTTAGGGGCGCCTGGGTGGCGCAGTCGGTTAAGCGTCCGACTTCAGCCAGGTCACGATCTCGCGGTCCGTGAGTTCGAGCCCCGCGTCAGGCTCTGGGCTGATGGCTCAGAGCCTGGAGTCTGTTTCCGATTCTGTGTCTCCCTCTCTCTCTGCCCCTTCCCCGTTCATGCTCTGTCTCTCTCTGTCCCAAAAATAAATAAACGTTGAAAAAAAAAAAGATGTGGTTTATATATAAAATGGAATAAAACTTAATTTTTAAAGCAGTTTTCATTCAAAGCAAAATTGAGAGGATGGTACAAAGAATTTTCATACAGTCCTTCGCCCATGCATGCATAGCTTCCTCCATTATCAACATCTCCCTTCAGAGAGGTTTATTTGTTACAATTGATGAGCCAACATTGACAATCATAATCACCCAAACTCTATTATTTACATTAAGGTTCACTGTTAATGTTGTCCCTTCTATGGATTTAGACAAATGCATAATGACATATCCATCATTAGAATATCACATAGTCTATTGTTATTGCCCTAAAAATTGACTGTGCTGTGCCTATTCATCTCTCCCCCATCTTCCATCCCTGGAAACCACTGATCTTTTCATTGTATCCATAGTTTTGTCTTTTCTAGAATGTCATATACTTAGAATCATATAGTATGTAGCCTTTTCAGATTGGTTTCTTTTATTAGTAATATGCATTTAAGATTTCTCTGTGCCTTTTCATGGTTTGTTAGCTCATTTCTTTCTAGCACTGAATATTTCATATCGTAGTTCATTTATTCACCTACTGAAAGGCATCTCAGTTGCTTCTAAGATTTGACAACTATGAATAAAGGTCTTATAAACTTCTTTCTGTATGCAGGATTTTGTGTGGACGTAGGTTTTCAACTCCTTGATAATATACCAAGGGGTATCATTGCTGAATGATATGGTAAAACGTTTTGTAAGAAACTACGAAACTGTCTTCCAAAGTGACTGAACCATTTTGTATTCCCAGCAGCAATGAATGAGAGTTCCTGTTGTTTCACATCTTTGCCAGTGTTTGGTGTTGTCCGTATTCCGGATTTTGGACATTCTAGTAGGTATATAGTAGTATCTCTTTGTTTTAATTTGCATTTTCCTGATGACATATGATTTGCACATCTTTTCATATGATTACTTACCATCTGTATGTCTTATTTGGTGAGGTATCTCTCAACGTCTTTGGCCCATTTTTTTAATTATGTTGTTTATTTTCTTATTGTAGAGTTTTAAGAGTTTGTATATTTTGAGTGACAATCTCTTATCAGTTATCTTTTGCAAACATTTTCTCCCAGTCTGTGGCTTGTCTTATCATTCTATTGACACGATATTTCAGGGAGTAGAGGTTTTAAGGGTAATAAAGTCCAACTTGTCAATTATTTCTTTCATAGATTGTTTCTTTTCTGTTGTGTATAAGAAGTCATTGCCAGACCCAACTTTATCTAGGTTTTCTCTTATGCTGTTTTCTAGGAATGTTGTAGTTTTGTGTTTTACATTTAGGTCTGTGGTCTATTTTGAGCAAATTTCTGTGAAGGCTATAAGGTTTTTGTCTAGATTCCTTTTTTTTTTTTTTTTTTTTTTTTTTTTGCGTATAGATATCCAGTTGTTCCAGCACCATTTGTTGGAAAGACTTTGTTTGCTCTATTGTATTACCTTTGCTCCCCTGTCAAAGATCAGTTGAATGTATTTACATGGATCCAGTTCTGGGCTTTCTATTCTGCACCATTGTCCTATTTGTATGCATTTTCATCAGTACCACACTATCTTGATTACTGTAGCTTTATAATTTGCCCATTTTCTAATTGGGTTATTTGGGGTTTTGCTGCTGAGTTGTATGACTCCCTTCTGTGTTTGTATGTTAATCCTTTATCAGATGTATGGTTTGGAAATATATTCTCCTATTTATAGATTGACTTTTCATTTTATTGTTTTTTTTTCTTCACTGTGGAGAAGCTTTTAATTTGATGTAGTTCCACTTGTTTATTTCTGCTTTTGTTGCCTTGCTTTTGGTGTTGTATAAAAAAAATTTCCAAGACCCAAGTCAAGGAGACTTTTCCCCTATGCTTTCCTCTAGGAATTTAATGGTTTCAGGGCTTACATTTAAGTCTTTAATTCAGTTTGAGTCGATTTTTGTATATGGTATAAGATAAGGGTCAGTTTCAAAGTAGTATATGGGAAAAAATATTACCCAATACATAAGTCTAAACTCTTATATTTAACCTAATAAAATACTCTCCCTACTCTCTTCTCCATGTTTAATAAAGAAAAGGCAAGGATGATTATTTTATTTCCACTCCCTTCCCCTTCCCTCACTGGTATAAAACCAAATTCCCTAAGTTATATATTCAGTTTCAATACCATTGTGAATTTTATGGGCTTCAATAAACTCTCTTTTTATGCTTTCGAAATCTTAATTTCTGGTGTTTGAAGACTTGCCATTCTAGATTTCATGTTTAGCCATATATGTAAAAAATTATCCTTTTTTATTCAGAATAGAGAAAGGGTCTTTCTAAATGGTCTCTGTCCACCTTTGAAAGGGAGACCTAAATGCCACTTAAAATCAAAAGATAAGGTAGGTGTTTTTATTACACTCATTTCACAGATGATAAAACTAAGGCTCTGAGAGAATTACTGACTTTTCCAAGATCAAAAAATGAATTTGTATCAATGAAATTTGAATGTATTCTTCAGAGCTAATGGGATGTAGAATTTGCAAGGAGCTTTTGCATACTAATGTGTTTATATTTCAAAAGGGTATATAAACAGATAAAAAGAAAAGCAAAGGTAAATAAATATAATATTAATAAAAATGCCCCCAAATGAGCTGAGGCAGGAAAATTGCTAAGTTAAGCATAAATGCTGCTTTTTCTTATTTTTAGCACAAAAGATCAAGGAAAGATAGTTCTTCATTCTGGGGCCAAGCGTGTAGCTATTATTTTCTTATTTTATTAATATCTGAGCTTTTTCCAAGGAGGTGTTGAAACTGCTGAATGATGAATTAGGTATAAAACCAGAACATTTAATCAATATTTGACTTTTGTCTTCTCTGTCAAGTAAAATGACCATTAGACTCAAATAGGAGCACAAACACAAATACTGGAGGCAGTTTCCCAAGGTGATGTTCATGATGGATCAGGATATTTTATGTGAACAACTAGCTATTTCCCCAGGAGACAAATATGGCACTGAAGTGAAGAACTAGTAAGCAAGATCTCTGAATGGCCATTGGTGATCATCATGGAGTCATTATTGTAGATAGAAGATTAATGTTTGTAAATGGGCAAATATCATATTGACTTTTATAAACATTTGACTTTTATCAAAATGGAGTAAACAAACTGTGGGCTGGCTCACTTAACGTTGAACCCAGGCAAGATGCTGTAATCAAGGACCATTAACATAAGTTTCAGTTCACTTAGGATCACATTAAACCCACTCACTTCCTTGGGAAATATGAGATGGGTAGATAGTAGAAAAATCAAGTAGATGTAGAGATCAGTAAGGCATTTGGTAGTATTTCTTATAAGACACTTGAAACTGCAAAGGAAAGTAAAGATGATATGCAACAGTAATTTATTGGATAAGAAATCAGTTCACAATCTTACATAAATGTGAGTTGGATTTTGATCAACTGGCTGGGTGATTTCTTGTGGTTACCTCAGGATCTTACATAGAGATTATTCTGCCTAATCTACTTTTATAACATGTTGTTAGCAATAGAGATGTCATGTTTGTCCAATTTATGGATAACATATAGCAAATTTAATATTTAAATCGGTACATGTTTTGAGTAGTATATTTGGAATGGTGCTAGAACACAAAATCATATAACATGACCATACCATTCAACTGAATAATGATATCCCATAATGCACATGCTAAAAATAGAGGGAAGGGTACAAAGTAGTAATTATTTTCTAACAAAAAGTCATAGATGGGTGGAAAATATCTCCCTGGTAAAAGAATAAAGGAGTAAGCTGTTTGAGTAAAAATAGAAGACATTTATAAAGTAGAAGCCCTTTATGAAAGATACGTGTTTTACTTCCTATCAACATATTTCAAATTAATGAAATGAGGACAACACACAGATGAGCATCAACAGATTTCGGAAATGGACAAAATAAAACATGATGGAATTTAAAGAAGAAAGGATAAATAAGTGTCTAAGTATGAGGAATGCATTGTAAATGTGTTTCAGGACCAAATCTATTCCTCTTATATTTAGTCATCAAACTGAAATCAAGGAGTCAAATATTTAAAAAATATAAATTTGGTGAAGCTCATCATATAAATTGCACAAATACTTTCTGTTAGTCAAAAGCACACTTGAAAAATGAGGCAAATATCTGGAAATGACTTGAGGTGTTTTTAAAGATGCGAATGGATATTACTAGAAGTATTATATAGGAGAAGAGTTGATTTATTGTATTGATAAGTAAGACAAAAAGAATAGAGAAGACATCTAATAGTTGATGAGTAACTACTATAGTGCATGTTTTTTAAGTGTTTTAATATGCACTTTGGTTATTTATACCTCAAAATTATTCCATTTTTTCTGATTAAGAAACTGAAAGAAAATTTAAAAAGTTATGTTACTTTCTCGGGGTTCCTGGGTGGCTCAGTCAGTTAAGCATCTGAGTCCGACCCAGGTCATGATCTCACAGTCCGTGGGTTCAAGTCCTGCATTGGGCTCTGTGCTGACAGCTCAGAACCTGGACCTTGTTTCAGATTCTGTGTCTCCCTCTCTCTCTGTCCATCCCCCACTCATGCTGTCACTCTCTGTCTCTCAAAAATGAATAAACATTAAAATTTTTTTAAGTTATGTTACTTTCTCAATGTCATATGACTTGTAAATAGTAAAGATAACCTTTGAATTCATGTCTACACTAAGTCCTTCTGTGGACGGGTGTATGCTAGAACCTGATTCAGTTTACTCTTCAATAAGCAAAAGATCCAACATTCCACCCCCTTTTCCCCACCCCCTGACATATACATGGGATCAAGGATGTAGGATTGATCAGAAAGGTTTGGTAAGGGTCACCTGGGTGGTTCAATGGGTTGAGCATCAGTCTCCAGCTCAGCTCATGATCGCAGGGTTTGGTTTGTGACTTCCAGGTCCAGTCAGGGCTTTGCTCTGACAGTGTGCTAAGCCTGCTTCAGATTCTCTCTCCCTCACTCTGTGCCCCTCCTTCTCTCTCTCTCTCTCTCTCTCTCTCTCTCTCTCTCTCTCTCTCTCTCAAAAATGAATAAACATTAAAAAAAAATAAAAAGGAAAAGATTTGGTAAGCTTTGTCTTTGTTACCCCTTAGCTTAGCATCTAAACCCTACATACAGGGATTTGGCCTAGTCATATAATCAAAATTGAATTTAGGAGTAAAAGAGGTTCATACCATTTCTTTAAAAGAAAGAGTTAAATTCAGTAATTTACACGCCATTTTCACTTTTGTTGTTTCAATCTCCCTACAGACCTGTGAGAGGGGCTGTAATCCTCTATATAAAGGAATCTTTAACTGAATTGTTTCCCAAGGATTCAACTAATTATATATAGAACTTGAACTGGAACTTAATTTTGAATAACAGCCACTTGCCTTTCCACTTATATAAGTGGCAATTAAATAAATTCATTTATAATCTATTTAATTTTTTTAAGTTTATTAATTTTTGAGAGAGAGAGAGAGCACATAAGTGGGGGAGGGACAGAGAGAGAGAGAGGCACAGAATCCGATGCAGGCTCCAGGCTCCCAGCTGTTAGCACAGAACACAACGTGGGGCTGAAACCCATGAACTGCGAGATCATGACCTGAGCTGAATTAAGACACTCAACCGACTGAGTCACCCAGGTGCCCCCTCATTTATAATCTATTTTTATACTATGTTTATGGATTAAACTTTACTGTATATTAAAGAAAGAGAAAAACAAAACGAGGCACAGTTTTTAACACAATAAGGCTTAGGGTTGCTCTCAACATAATTGTCGCCTGATATATTTCAGGCTGGTTTTCTAGCTTATTTGAAATATGATGTTGTTCTGAGTGGTCTCCTAAATTACTTTTGTGATCTTGACACCCCTATCTTCCTCTGAATACTATGTTTTTATGAGCACACAATTGTTTCCAAGTATTTACTTCTTTCAGGTATAAGCATGTTTTTGAAGCCAAAGTTGACTGGATTACTGGGTTCAATACAGGGCAATTTCTTGAATGTTATGATTTTGCCATCACAGATACTAAATGAAGAACAAAAAAGAGATACTGCAAAAGTGTCAGTGATGGATGATGTGAAAGATTGCTTTGGAATCAATAGGATAACTTCCTTAAGATTGCAGCATTATCTGTGGCATGAATGTCATGTTTAGGGGAGAAAATCTGACAAAACAAAGCCTATTAAATGTCAATGCAGTGTTAGCATCTATTGAACATAATGAAGTTAATTTAGCTTAATCTAAAAATCAAAGGTAGTTATATAAGATATAAAAAAGTTGTTACTATTAAAAACAAAGCACATTTCTGTCAAGGTGGCATTTAACTACTTGACCCAGAAGTTAATATATAGAAATATATATTTTGAAAATATTTATAAATAGTATATGGAAACATGCATAGAAAGAGAAGTGATGTTGAAATAAAAAAATTACCCGGTATGGGTAAATTATCAGTATGATAGCCTAATGATATATTTTGGAAATGAGAAATACAGCTCTCTCTTGGAATGTACATTTAAGTACTTCTTCCCCTCCCTTGTCTCTCCCTTCTCATACTCCTCTCTTGCCTACAAGAAGGAAAAAATGATCACATTACACACACACACACACAATGTATAAGTAGACAATATTAGTCCTGTTTTTCAGATAAGGAAAGTGAATTATAGAATAATTAAATAATTGACCCATTGTCATATTTTGAGTAAATATTGAAATCTTACAGTGTATATGTAGTGTCCTTTCCTTGGCATGTAAAGAAAAAAATCACAGGCTTACAAATTTCAGGATCATGACAGAAATAATTTTCCTGTGTCTGAAATGTTCTCTAACACTGAAAATTGTAGAGTCAGAGAAAGAGCAAGGTGGCCCTTAGAATTTTGTATGTGATGAATAACATGTTGCTCATGCATTAGAAAGGAGAGAGAAGTTCCCCAAACTGGAATGAGATCTACTTCTAATAAAATATATGCTCACAAACAGATACCAGTTTAGACTCTTAAGATAGAAAGCTTGGGAAAAGTGGGAAAAAAGGGGGGTGGGTAGGGTGGGGAGATGAGGGCACCCATCTAACTATACAAGGAAAGAAAGGAAGCAAAATCGACTTAAGAAATAGGTTAGAGTTTAAAAACAACTAGCTAAATCTTCATGGAAGTGTAAGATAGTCACTCAGAGAAATGATAGTAGGTCATTAGATAAAAATATTGCCAGGCTTTCTGCTGCATAAAAAGAAATGACATAATGGAATATTTGAAATGCCATTGAAGTCATGATTGTTTTTCTAGTCAATACTGTCAATTCATACTCATTGCATATTATTGTCTGTTGAGTGTATTAAGTTGAAGATAATTTGAGATCATGAATAGAATAATGTATCCTTTACATGCATATAATGTAAACGCAGTATCAAGTTAATGTAAGTTTAGCTTCTGTGGGTCCATATTGAAATCTTCCGGGAACAAGCCAAAGAGACATTTATAATTGTGTTGAGGAATTGAACTTATTATCACTCTTATATAAGAGTAGTTTATTGGATTGACAAAAGTGGACTTCTAATGATATTGACAGGACTTTTGAAACAGGTTACTTCTGTTCTTCCAAGGGAGAAGAAAGACCCTTGCTCAATAAAACACCTGAAAGTTTATCACATTTAAGTTTAGAGAAACACTAAAAATGAATAACAAGCCCAAGTTTCAGTATCCTGTCCACTTTTATCCAGCCTGTGAATGCATCTTGTTTGACATTATGGATAGTTAAGGAAACAGGAGGACCAGTTAGAAGGCAGCTCCAGTATTCATGGCAAGACTTAAGATCTATCCCTGAACATAACTATAGAAATAAAAGGAGAAATTTAACAAATATAATAAAAAAACAAAAACAGAGCTTAGTGATGGATTGGATATGAAGGAAGTTAAACAGAGGGAATAGATTAGGATATGGTGATGTCACTCTCTGACATAGAGAACACAGGAGTAGCCCTTAGTTAGCATGGAAAGATTATGAAGTTCTGTTTGAAGTCAGTGAATCTGAGAGGCCTGTGGAACATCCAAGTGGAAATATTCATTTTTAAGGGATGGGTATTGAGATTTGAGTGTCAGTCATTTAAGTCTTTAAAACCTTTTAATGACTTCCCATTAATTATTTTCCAAAGTTAATTTATTTTCCTTGAATCATGCTTTGGAGAACGTAGGAGTTTTGGATTTTATAAATTAGGATAAACACGGAGAACTTGAGTAACAGATGTGAATAATTTGAAGTAATAAAACATGATTGCTCAATTTTTATAACATAGTTTATTTATAAATCCAGGAAAGTCAAGACGTTTTTGAGCACTAGATTTTCAGAAAGGACATAGAAGAGGTCTGCTATTCTAAAGAATGTATATTTTTCCCCAAAAAGATGAAATCACATGCCAGCAATAGAATAAGTTTAGTTAGCATCTGGAAACAAAAATAACAGCAATATCAATGTTTTGTCTAAACAGAAACAGATTGATCAGAGATAACTCCTAAGTTAAAACAGAGAACTTTATATTATCTCTATCATTATCATAGTGCAGTGGAAAATTTAATGAACAAGGTTCAGTAAATGAAAAATCTGAGGCAATAAATTAAGAAAATATCATAAGACCTGGGACTTATAGAAGTCAGAGATAAACTACTCTATTAGATTTTTAACCACACCCCTTTTCCATTATGTTAATTTGCCTTCAGATGTGGATGTTGTTTAGAGGTGACTATAAATAATCTTTGAAATATTTTTTTCCAATGGTGATTCATATTTTAAGGAATGATCTGATCTCATTTTGGAGACCTTGTTTCCAAAGGTTTCTCAATTCTTTGAGAGACCACACAGAATGATGTAAAGTGTTCATCTATTGAATTTAGTCGGGTTTAGGTTGAATTGTTGCTTAACATTTTGCTAGGCATTTGATTGAGAGCAAATTTTTTTAGCATCATTAAGGGGGAAGAATGTGATTTGTAAAATGACAATAATAACACATACTTTCTAAGTTTGTGGTAAAAATAAAATGACAGAATAACATGAATAGCCAAACAAGGTAATCTTCAAATACTAGGTGTGGTCTATGTATGTGTGTATGTATGTATGTATGTATGTATGTATGTATGTATGTATGTATTTTACCAGGGATAACACTTGTAATTGTTGAAGGAAAAGATTAATTTCAAATCTCAGTAGTGCACCTTCCTCCTCTTAATTCAGGCAGAGAACTTCTGCTTTCACTTTTCCTCAGAGAAGAATGTGTCAGTCATGCATATCTTAGAAGAACTCATTTTCAGTGTCTTTGTGCCCTTTGTCAGGAAGTGTAGGCAGAATGCACTTCACTGTAAACATTAATGCTTTGCTCTGAAGTAAAATTTAATTTTAACTGCTCTATGTTTTTAGATTAGTCAGAGTTGACCAGATTATACTGGATTGGGACACTCAGAGATTCAGTCTAATGGAGAAATCATTACTCAGTTTTGAAAACGAATTCGGGTGACGCTTATACAAGGAACCAAGATACCATGGGTATCTCAGAAGATACCCATGTCACTTCCAAGTGTGCCTTTTAGTTCCACTCAGCTACTAAATGACAAGGAAGTACAATGTTGTCCTGATTCCAGAAGACAGAGCCACAAATATTTAGGAACTACCAGTTAGCACTGAATACACATGCGTTAGATCTGTTGAGAACATGTTGCCAAAAATTCTGGGTATGGGAAACGTAACTTTCTGTTACAGAAGTACATTATCTCTCTCAAGTTCTCATTTTGCGTACTGGCAAAAAAAAAAAAAAAAAAACCTATTAATTGCAGGAAAATTCAGTCACTTCCAGGTTTTCTTAGTCATTCTTAGTCAATATAGATTTAAACTGAGCCAAATTAGCATTTTTACCATCTGCAGAGAAAGATAATCAGGGATATGTGTCATTTACCGCTTGGTTCCTAAGGTCTGGTTGTTTATTCATTGTCTATAGGATGGTTCTCATAAGATGTACCATAAGATGATATAGTAGCAGGAAGCCAACTTTCCTCTCTTATACTAAAATCAATGGGAGGAAATAAAACATAGCCCCAAAAGTAGAAGTTAACAGAGGAGGCAAGACAGTAATATATGAAAAGATAACACAGAATTCACAGCAAGTATCAAAAAAATTATTATCAATATAGAATGCTGGAAAATTTGCTGAGCAGCATAGCTAGCCCTCCAAGTTAGGGAGATTTCAGTAGAGAAAAGAAAAAAAACTCAAATCTTAGTCTACCCACAACCAATAACAAGTTATAACAACAGATCCATTTATATTAGATCTAAGCTTTAATAACAGGTAAAACACATTGTTTACCGATGTTGGTTTCTTATACACTTAATGTGCAGTTTTCTTTAATTCTCATAGTTATTTTATGAGGTCAGAAGGAAATTTAAGCTCATTTTAAAGATGTGTGATGTTTAAGGTAGCTTAGTGACTGAACTGGTGAGTGTCAAAGAAATAACTCATGTTTAGATATTTCTTACTCCAACTGCATGCTCCTAACCACTACACTGTTCTTTATTTGCTGTTTTCAACTTATTTGGTATTAATTTGCAAATATGGCACATTTTCATATACTCAAATTTCATCATTCATGAGTGAATGAGAGGCTCATTGTGCCCTAAGTTTGTGTTTTGACTTCAACTTATAATAGCCATTTTAACATGAACAGGTCATTAATTTTTTCTGGGTCTCTATTTCCTCATCTATATAATGGAGATAAAATGGAGATTCAATAATTGCCTTGCCAATTATTTTGGCTAGCAAACTAGTTACTATATAGAGGACACTTAATAAATTTTACCAGAAGATGTTTGACATTCCACAAGGAAACAATGAAATATTAAAAAGGTAAGGATTAGCCTATAAAAGCAGTGTTCGTAAAGTAATTCTGGAACTACCAAGTACGTATAAAGCCTCCAAAAGAGAAGCATTTGGAAACTTATCTGATAATGTTGGATTATAATAAGGCAAAATATTAGTGTGAAACAAAAAGCATTTCAAAGACAAATTCAACTTCAAATGGCCAGAGAAGGAAAAAAAAAATTAACCATCTCCAAGTCCCAACTAATTTCATTGTTAGGTGCCCAATGCCTTACTGTTAATACCTTGAGGAAAATAGCTAAGTATTCTGTTTTCATTAGTGCAGTGAGTGTACTCCACCAACTAGACCTCAGTTTCCTGGATTGTAAAAATCATGACAACTTTCTAATTGATGCGTAAGTAAAAATTTGGGTAGCCTAAGGCCATGATGAACAGGATCCTTCACTTTTATTTTATTTATTTTATTTATTTTTATGTTTATTTATTTTTGAGAGAGAGAGAGAGAAAGAATCAGAGTGTGAGTGGGAGAGAAGCAGAGAGAGAGGGAGAGAGACTCTGAAGCAGGCTCCAGGCTCTGAGCTGTCAGCACAGAGCCTGACGCGGGGCTTGAACTCTCAAACCATGAGATCATGACCTGAGCCAAAGGTGGACGCTTAACCGACTGAGCCACCCAGGCACCCCAGGATCCTTCGATTTTAAAGCAATGTGTAGAAAATATTCAGTATAGAGGATAAAGAAGAACAGAACAAAACTGTAAACCACAGTCAATGTGAGAATTATACTAGGAAATGTGTAATGCTATACATTGAGAATAGCAGACTCATCCTCATAATTGTAGACACATTTCCTCTTACATTAACGGGTCTGTAAGTAATTGTACTAAAACACAATTGCAATACTGGAAAACTGCAGATATATCAATTTAGGTGATCTATAACACACAAGAATGGGAAACCACAAAGTACAAGTTTGTGTCGTGTTAATTAGCATAACTCTCCATTTCACACAGTCAATAAAAATTCAAGCTGATTTCCCGTATCTGTGCAGGATGTGAGAGTAATCAATGTTCACAGTCCAGTTGTGAGTTAGGAGATTCCAACGTTAAGATTTCTGACAAGAAGAGTCTGACTATATCTATGTGTCTTTCATCATATGTAAGTGCTACCAGCGCTAATAATAACAGGTCAGTGAATCAGCAGCTAGGTTTAAAATGTCTATTGTCAATAGAATTTGCAAGTACTCAAATAAAAGTCCAAATAGCTTTCTAAATTATTTCTATTAGTGCATGAGTAACTAGGTTTTGACTATCTACCATCTGTTCAAAATTGTGCTGTTAGCTTCTGTTCTGTTTCCTCTTCACTAATTGCTCAGATCTATACATTCACCCTTATCCCCAGCAATGTACATGTTTCAAATCTATTCTAGTTTGAATGTCAAAGCCAGAGCGGTGTGGTTGTCAATAGCCTCAGGTGTGCTCATCACTAGAATTAGTCCACTGATTGTAAACCTGTTCTGCCACAGTGAGTGCTCCCAAGGCACCTGTAGTATCCTAGCTAAAGCTTTCTCATGTAATCTGCTGTCACCTACTCCATTACACAAACACTCTATACTAACTGATTGTGTTTAGATTTGGATCTCACTACCTGTAACACACATATTTTCAATCAGCCTGAGCCCCTAAACCAATGGGAGTTCCCCTAAAATTTTTCTGAGCTTTTGCTAATGAAGTGACCTGAAACTTATTTCCTATAAGTAACACATTCCTCTCTCAGTCATTGCTCAAGATCATACCTACATTATATCAACTGTCTCAACCTAGGAAAAGAAGATCCCACCTTTCTACTCCTCTGACTTAGTAGGAAAAAAAAAGTGTCTTAAATTACATGCTGATGGGAATTCAGAAAGTCATCTATCATTATCCTTTCACAGAAGATAATGACCTGACATTCATAGTCACTGAGACATTGGTTGAAGAGAAGACTTCCATGATTCATTACTAGGATAGTCACACTACAAATCTCATGTTAATTCTCTTCCAGGAGAGCCTGACAGCAATAGAGTAATAGTTGATGTGGAGACATATTATGGAGAACTCTGAATACCAGGAATAAGAGTTTGCAATATACCTGATAAGTTGTTTCTTGAGTAGGAGAAATCCAAGTGAAAGTAGAGTTTTAGTATAGTGATCATACACTGATTTTCTCAGAAAAGATCTGGGTTTTACATATATCTGGTGTAACTTTTAATAGTGCTACCTTTCACTCTCAAGAAATTCCCGTTTGGAGAAAAAATTATTATCACTTTGTACTTTATGAAGTTGATGAACTGAGATAGTTTAGATTAATGGGCAAAGTGTTCATTGTGTGTAATGCCCTTGAAACAGACATTGGCCAAAAAAGTAATGTTTTGCTCAGTATCCTTTACCTACCATCTCTTGGCCAAACAAACATGCTCTTGGTTCACATGTCTCCTCAATTTTCCCACCTCTGCTTAGAACCATTTTTGTTGTGTGCAGATGAAAATATAATTTCTTAGTTCTGATTTGCCTGGAGGTTAATATTCTTTATTTTCTTATCATATTGCTCAAAATATCATTTTTTCCCATAATAATTTTACTTTTTTGTTATTGAAGCTTGATGTTTAATTATGCTACTCTCTTTTATTTTCCAGAGGCCTTTTGCTTTAGCATCTTGGCTTAAAGAATCAAAAAAAAAAAAAATCTGTGCCTGTTTCCTAATGAAGTGTCAATATAATTAACCATTTAAATCTTTGTTAAACAGTTACTAGGAAATGGGGGGATGTGTACTCAGTTAGTCAAGCTTCAATTAAAATTCAGATTTAAGTCCCAATAACTTAGAAATATCTGTATCAGCTGTGAAGACTGTGATAGGTGCAGTGCAAATCTCTTCTAGATATAAAAATGAAGAGACTATACTCTCCCATATCATCACACAATATCGTTCCATGAAAGACATAATGCCTCCTAAAATAAGTGGGATTAAAAAAAAAAACTCATGGAGATATATAAAGAACCTAATCAAACTATATATTTGGGTGCTGTACCTTAATAGCATCTAAACCCATCAGGGAAGCATAGGCTTTTCCTTGAAGCAGTGGACAATAGCACTGTGTTTATTTATAGGAAACTGTTGGCACATAGGTGGTTTAAGTACAAAGACAAATACGTACAGTTTGCTTTGGTGAAGGGACCTCACCTAACAGAGCAAAACATGGTGCAGAGCAAAACCTGACTGAGGTGGCCTGTAGTTCTGACTTTGTACATCATTCTTCGTCCAGGATTAGGATTCTAACAGCAATCATTTATACCAGGAGAAAACCAAAAGGAAATAAACTGACCACATATATGTACAGGTACCAATCCTTATTAGACATCCTTTTTTTCTTTTTAAGGGAGAGTGCATCAGGAAAAAATGGCTCATGAAAATACTTACTAATGGAAAGACAAAAACATTAATTCAAAGTGCAAAGAAAAAGAATAGTTTCAAGATGATTTACTATATACGTAAAAGAATACTTTAGGAATCACAATTCCACAGAATTTAAATAGATTTATGAGGTAAAAGATATTTTAAAAAAGAAGACAAATAACTAAAAATCTAAACGAGATATATGAAACAATGAAACCCAAGACATCGGACATCAAGCAATGGTGAACTGTGATCCCTAAGAGATAGGGAAAATGAATTGAATCCTGCATTGATTGTAGCTTCTTGTCTGGAGCAATTTCCAGTTGAGTTCAGGATGGGAAACACAGTCTTCATCAGTTGAGGAGACAGAAGTTTGGAGTCTGGAGAAGCTAAGGAGGCTAGAGTACACAGGGCAAAATAGCAGGAAAAAGCTCCACAAAGAGGGAATTTCATATATCTGCATAGCTCTTATAGCTTCCTGAATATATGGAATATAGTAATAACTTTTAATGTTCTTGTTTATTGATTCTGCTGTTACCACTTATAGGTTAGTTTTAATTTGTTTATTTTTTTCTTATTATTATGAGTTGTCTTTTTCTGAATCTTTCTGGTAATTTCTGATTTTATGTCAGACATGATTTTTACCTTGTTGGATGCTGGATATTCTTATATTCCTATAAAAATTGTTGAACTTTGTTTTTTTATACAGTAAACTTTGTAGAAACCCTTTGATCTTTTCAGACCTTGCTTTTAGGTTTGCTAGATGAGACAAGAACTATAGTGATCTAGGTTTAATTTTTTTCCTGCTGATGAGGTTTAGTTCAACATGATGCTCCCTCCAATATGGTGGTTTGAGTCTGGGTAGTGATTATAGCTGCTACTCTTGCTGTTGTCTGATTTCTGGGTATTGTTCCTGCTAATCCTTTTGGGTGGTTCTTTACTCTTGGGTATTTCCTCAGACGCAGGTAGTGGTCATTACTGAATGACAATAGAATTCTCTGTGAGATCATCAGAATGAATTAAAAAACCTAAGAACTGTATACACTGCCTAAAAAAAGAGTCATTTAAGTACAAAAACACAAATAAAGGTAAAAGGTTAGAAAAATAGAACACTAACACTGATCAAAGAAAGCTGGAGTAAAAATATTAATATCAGATGAAGGAGACTTCATGGCATAACTTTCTAACCAGGGATAAAGAAGATCATTTCATAGTGGTAAAGGGGTCAATTCATAAAGATAATATAACAATTCTGTGTATGCACCTAACACATAACATTAGTTTTTAAGTGTCTAAAGCAGAACTGATGGAACTTAAAGGAGAAATCTTATTGTAGAGAAATCCTCAAATATAGTTAGAGATTTCAATACTTCTATCTCATAATGAATAGTACAAGTAAGGAGAAAAAAATCAAATATAAAGAAGTATATAGAAATATAGAAACTTGAACAACACTATCAACCAATGTTGCCTAATTCATGTTTATAGAGTAATCCAAACAAGAACAGCAGCAGAATATACATCTTTTCCAAGTGCACATGGAACATTCACAAAACAGACCATATTCTGTATTGTAAGATGTTTTCAATAAATAAATTTAAAAGGATTCAAGCCATACAAGATATGTTCTTTTATCACAATG
This sequence comes from Leopardus geoffroyi, assembly GCF_018350155.1. NCBI lineage: Eukaryota > Metazoa > Chordata > Mammalia > Carnivora > Felidae > Leopardus > Leopardus geoffroyi. Next base: position 96,459,205 of record NC_059336.1, on the reverse strand, counting down.
GAATTAAAGTAGAAATCAATAACAGAAAATAAAAATACCGAGAATCGCCAAATACTTGGAAACAAAATAACACGATTCTAAATAATGAGTCAAAGGTGGAATCAAAAGTAAAATTTATAAAGTACTTGAAACTCTAAAGTACTAAAAGTAGAGTTTAGTAAAGTACTAAACTTTAAGACAATCTTGATCAAAAACCAATGTTCAATGTTCAGAAGTTTTGAGGGACTGCTCTAGGGACTGGTTTCTGTCTACCCTGAATCTCATGTTCACAGGAAAAGGCTCTAGGATGAAGGCTTGCTGAGGACAAAAGCATGGTTTGGACTGGTACACACATACTATCATCCTTCCTTCCAGCTCAGTATGGAACACGTGGGAGGAAAACCACCTGCATTCTCCTTGGGAAGAAAGATTGAATCAATGTGTCCAATATTCAGGGTTTTTAAGTGGCCTGCCTGAAGGTCTGGTTTCTGTCTCATCTGAGTCAGGCACAGACAGAACCCAGCATATGCTAAAAGGGCTGCTTAGAACAAAAGCGTTGTGAGGTTTGTGGAAGTCCAGAGAACCTGCAGTACTGCCTGTAGACACTAGAGGGAGCAAGAGATCATAAGATCCTGAAAAAAAAAAAACTTTCAAACCTTTCTAATTGTGAATTTACAAGCCCAAGTCCAGTGGAGATTCATACACTGGAAATGTCTGAAAAGCTCCCAGAGTCTCTAGCTGGGCTGATTGGGGAAGTTCTTTCCCTATTTGATGCCAGTCTGTAAAGACTGGTAGAGATAGCTGGGGTTTTGTTTTGTTTTGTTTTGTTTATGTTTTTGTTTTTGTTTTTTTTTCAAGTAGGCAGATCCTAACACAAAGTTACCAGGTACATGAAAGAAAAGAAAAACATGGCACAAAGGAACAAAATAATTCTTCAGAAACTAACCCTAAAGAAATGGAGGAATATGAATTCCCTGAAGATAATTCAAAATAAGCATCATAAAGATGATGAAATGTTCAGTAAAACAATTGAACAAATAGAGAATATTAACAAAGAAAAAAAAATGAACAAAATGAGAATAGCAACATAAATGGAAATGATAAAAACAATAATGAAACAGAAATTTTGAAGTTGGACAATGCGATAACTGAACTGAAAAATTCACTAGAAGGGTTCAACAATAAAGTAGATCAAGCAGAAGAAAGAATCAGCAAACTTGACTACAGATCCTTTGAAATTATCCTGTCAGAGCAGTAAAAAGAAAAGAGTTAAGAGAGACTAAGGGACGTATAGAACATTAAACATTCCCACATTACTTATATTATCCAAATCCAGGAAGAACAGAGCAGGATGGGGCAGAAAACTTATTTGAAAAAATAATTATCAAAAACTTCCCAAATCTGGAGGAAGAAATTGTACATTCAGATTCAAGAAGACAAGCGGAATAACTATGATGGAATGAAGGAAGTTCAAACTGAGATACAATATATTTAAATTGTCAAAATTCAAAACAAAGATATTTGAAAGCAGTAAGAGAAAAAATGACATACAAGATGGCTACCAAAAGACCATCAGTGGATTTCTCAGAAGAAACCTTGCAGGCCAGAGGGCATGGGGTGATAAAAAGCAAAGTGAGAAATGAAAAAAAAGTGCCAACCAAGAATAATATAACCAGCAAAATTGTCCCTCAAAAAATGAAAGAGAAGCAAAGTCTTAAAAAAAAGCTAGGAGAGTTCATCACCAACAGAACTGGCTTACAAGAAATGATACAGAGACTCCTTCAATTTGGAGCAAAAGAATTCTAGATATTGACATGGAAACATAAAAGTATGTTGCTCACTGGTAAAGGAAAACATATAGACAAATACAGAATGCTGTAATACTGTAACAGTGGTAATTAATTTTAAAACAAGTTTTTTTAACTATAACTATAAAATATATTCATGGATAAACAATATAAAAAGATACAGTTTGTGACATCAAAAACAAAGTGTGTGGGAAGGTAAGTAAAATAATAGAGTTTTTATACTCAATTGAAGTTATTATCAGCTTAAAGATATTGTTATAATTATGCTTTAGGTAGCCCCATAGTAACCACAATACCTATAGAAGATGTTGTTTATAAGCCCAGTCAGTCTATGGCATTTTGTTATACCATCCCAAGTGGACTAAGGCACCACGGAAATGCAAATATAAACCACAAAAATACATCACCTCACATTGTTAAGATGGCTATTGTCAAAAAACAGAAAATAATATGTGTTGGCAAGGATGTGGAGAAATGAGAATCTTTGTGCACTGTTGATGGGAATATAAATTGTTTGCTGCCACTCGCAAACAGTATAGATGTTTCTCAAAAAATAAAAAATAAAAACAAAGTAATCAGCAATCCCACTTCTGGGTATTTATCTAGAAGAATACAAAAACAAGATATCAAAGAGATATTTGCACTCTTATGTTCATTATAGCATTATTTACAACAGCCACGAGGTGAACACAACCCAGTGTTCAACAACAGTGAATGGGTAGCGGAAATGTGGTATATATATACAATGACATGTTATGCAGCCTGAAAAGAGAAGGAAATAACATTATATGCTACACTATGAATTAATCTTAATGATATTATGCTAATTGAAATAAACCTATCACAGAAGGACAAATACTGTATAATTTAATTTATATGAAGTATCTAAAGTACAAACTCATAGAAGCAGAATACAGAATGGTGGTTATCAAAGGTTAGGGGAGAAGGAAATGGGGAGCTGCTGTTTAATGGGTTTATAATTTCAGTCCTAAAATATTTTCATAGGACTGCTGTAAAATAAAGTACACATAGTTAACAATATTGTACTGTCCTCTTAAACAATTGATCGATTTCATGTTATGTATTTTTTTTACCACAATAAAAAAAAAATAATGCTGAGGAGAATATAATCTACTCAGAAAAGCAAAGAGTGGAGCTTGGAAAGTGAGAAGAAAGTAAAAGAAATGGAAGTAATACCTAAACTTAAATGAGAAGAAATCACTTATTGGCCAAAGAAAGGTTTAAGTTCAGATCAAGCAATTTAATAGAATAACAGAATAATGAGAAAAGATAATAAAATGAATTGCTATACTATAAAAATTCTATCTGACAAGAATTCAGAGTTAAAAGGGGAAAAATGGTTATCTTTTGAAAAGAGACAAAAATCAGACCAGTTTAGATTTTTCCTTAGCCTCCCTAAATACCAGAAGCTAATGGATTCAATCTTGAGCAAGAGCAGATTGTATGATTCACAAAATAATAAGCCCCATCCATAAAAGCAATAGTGAGGCCCAGAATGACAGCTGTACAGCAGGCCTAGAGATCATTTAGAGCTGATGAAAATAAAAAGCTGTGGGTCTTTTGGGTAAGAACATGAATATACCACAAAGGCTTCCTTCTTATCTATCCTAGGCAATTGGTCTGAAACAGTTGTTACTAAAATTCAAATCTAATCATGTTTTCTCCCTAATCCAAGGTACTGGTATTCAGGGGTTGCTCATTACCTTCAGAAGAAAACTTAAAAATGATCTAGAAGGACCTACACACTTGATCCCTACTGCATTTTCAGCCTCACCACCTCCCTCTTATAATTCCTTAATTTTTAGCTGTACAAGTCTACTTGCATTTCCCTAGACTAATCATTTTTTCTCACCCTTTTTTATTTTGCTCCTATTATTCTTTATGAATTGAGTATTTTCCATATTTGTCCATTTTAAGACTCTGTCTAATGGTCTTTTTATCTTCTAAATGTTTATTATTAGTGCCAGCCTTAGTTAAATATTGCTTTTCTGTGCTCATTCTATAACATCCCATTGAAAAAAAAGTGAGTTTTGTTATAGCACATTACCACTGTGTTGTAATAATTGATTTTTTTCTGTCTACTATAAGAGATACAAATACCTTGAGGAAGATGTCTTATTTATCATTATTTTCCTAAAACATATAATGAATTCAAAATATATCTGTGTGCATGTGTATGTGTGTGTATATTTTTTTAGTAAATACTTGTTAAGTGAACCAATGAATGCAACTAAAATCTGTGGTTTCTTCCATGTTATTCCAGTGTTTTAGTATTCTTCAGAAAATAATGACTTCATTGAAATATTCTATTTTATTTTCTGCAGCGAAATAGAAAAACTATTCAATGTAATTTTCGCACAATTCCTCCTGTTCTTAAAATATCATTGTCTAGAGAAATGTTAACACTTCATGAAGGTAGAGAGTAACCAGGATCTAGATGCCGAATATTCCCATAGCTCATATAAGGATGGAAGACATTGAGGTCTCAATTGACATAATAAAGACTCTATTTGAACAACCAGGACATTCAGTAAGAACCTAGAATCATCAAATCATGGTAGTAGGGCTGAAGTTCCCCTAAATCAATGGGTTTCGACAAAGGGCAATATTGTCTTCAAGTGGACATTTAGAAATGTCTAGAGATATTTTTGGTGTTTCAACCATGGGGGTGAGGGGTACTACTCTTATCTGGTGAGTAGGGACCTGAGATGCTACTAAATGTCCTACAATTCCCTGGACAGGCCACTGAAACAAAGAATTATCTGGAGCCAAATATTAATGGTGTTGAGGATGAGAAACATTGTCCTATGCTAAAAGCTACTCTAGATTTTCCCTAACAACACTTAAAAGTCTTAAAGGGATCAAGCTGATTGGCAAGAAACTTAATAGCCTTGCTTTCCAAAACACTCTTAAATGAAGGCATCAAAATCCAGCATTCAAACAACATAGGATTCACAATATCCAGAAGTCAATTAAAAAAAAAAAATTCCAGGGAGCAAGATTCCAGGGAGCAAGAAATGTGATCTATTCCCAGGAGAAAGATCAGGTGGAAGAAACAAACCAGAAATGACAGAGATGATGGAATGACTTTAATAAAGACTTTAAGCAGACTTTAATAAGAACTTTAAACAGCTTTTTAAAATATACTTAAGAATTTAAAGAAAAAGATTAACATAATTAGGTTAGTCATCAAGGAATTAAAAGAACCAAATGGGACTTTAATTTTAAAAATTTACTAGATTTTATATTAATAGCAATTAGATATTTCAGAAATGATCAATGATCCTGACAACATAGCTGAAACATAGAAAAAAATGAAAATTTGCAAGGTAAGGTAAAAATTAAATGAAGAGAACCTCAGTGACTGTGGCCAAATAGCAACTACTATACTAAAAATTTTAGAAACACATATTTGAAGAACTACTAGCTAAGAACGACAACAGAAAAAAACACCACACTTGATAAAAACTATAAAATCACAGTTCTAAGAACATTTCAATAAGTAACAGCAGAATAACCATTTGTTTCAGGTATACATAGAACCCTTGCTAAGATAGAACATATTCTGAATTGTAAAGCAAATCTCAATACATTTACATAAATTAAATCATATAAAATATTTCAGAATTAAACTGGTTACCAATAAAATAAATATATATATTTTCCAAATCCCCAAATATATGGAAATTTTAAAATGTATTTCTAAATAGCCATCGGAAAACTGCAAAGGAAATTAGAAAATATATTGAAATATTTTGAACTGAACAAAAATGAAAACAAAATAAAACAGATCAAATGCATTGCTTCTGGCTTCTGCTTCAGGATTTAGAGATCTGGAAGAGTAAAGCTTCTACACTGAAAATAACAGCACACCAAACAAATGGCAGAGTCATTAGTTTTCTTGAACCTGTAAGAGCACTTTGGTCACAATGCAAGCAACCAGTCCAAAATCTAAGGAAGAGACAAGCAATTACAGGGAAGGATGTGACATGAACATCGGCTTATACAGATACAAGCAAGCATGAGAAAGAAGAGTAAGAATTAAGCTGGCAGAATTAAGCTAGAAGTGGTTGGCAGACTGATGGAGCCTCAGTCTGTACACTGGGGCTTTTCTTAGTGTCCCGGGGTGGCCATAACAAAGTACCACAAATTAGGTGGCTTAAAACAATAGAAAATTTTCTCTCACAGTTCTGGAGGCTGAAATTCTAAAATCAAAGTGCCTGCTGAGCCATGCTCTCTCTGAAGCCTCTAAGGGATGATCCTTACTGCTTCAGCTTCTGTTAGTCCCAGCATTTTGTGGCTTGTGGCAACATAAGAACTCCAGCCACTGTTTCTGTCTTCACGCAGCCATCTTCTCGCTTGTCTCTCTCCTTCTTTATGGGCACCTATGCTATTGGATCAAGTACCCACTGTACTCCAGAGTGACATTATCTTAACTGATTACATCTGCAATGACCCTGTCTCCAAATAAGTTCACAGTTTGAGGTACTGGGGGTTAAGGCTTCAACATGTCTTTTTTTTTTTTTTTAACGTTTATTTATTTTTGAGAGAGAGAGAGACAGATCATGAACAGGGGAGGGGCAGAGAGAGAGGGAGACACAGAATCCGAAACGGGCTCCAGGCTCTGAGCTGTCAGCACAGAGCCCGACGCGGGGCTCGAACTCACGGATCGCGAGATCATGACCTGAGCTGAAGTCGGACGCCCAACCCACTGAGCCACCCAGGCGCCCCTCAACATGTCTTTTGAAGGGATACAATTCAATCCATCATAGGGCCCAAAAAATTCTCCCTAAGACCTAGGGAAGTAGAACCTCAGCCCCTTGGGAGGTGGCAGAACTCCACCCACATCCTTCTCTCCTATTTTCTCTATGTTAGAAAGCTTTAATCTGTGAAGAAAGGCAAGAAACAGTGTCCCCCATAGCTGCTGAAGTGAGGAAAATAAACATTCCCAACTACACCAGAGATGGAGATTGATATATTCTTTTTTGTTAAGATACTCCTATCTATCCTTAGTCAAGTTTAACATGTGTGTGTGTGTGTGTGTGTGTGTGATTATATGGAGGAATAAATTTCACTAGCCTTAGTCATTTACCATGTAGTACAAATTTGGTTTCTTGCATCAGGCAGGATTGAGCAGAAAGAAAAGAGTATTTTCTTAAGCCAACTCCACCAGCATCACAGTTTAGCAGAGGGCATAACTCCATTTTTCACACTAGAGTGTTCTGGTCATCAGTCAATTTTTATTTTAAGTAGAAGTGTATTGGCAGCAGAGTTCTGGAGTGTCATCTGTAGGGGAATGTCTAACTCTGGGATAGGCTTGTTTTCTCATTGAAAGAACCATTGCTGTGATCCATCAAATAGTAGCTCACTCTATACATATTTAAAACCCATCCTTCATGAGAAACTGTGGTGTTGCTGAGTCGTCCTCACTGTGGCAAGACAAGATATTAATGGCCCCTGCTGCCTCTCTCTGAAGCATCTCCAGAATATACTATGAATCAAATGAAGAATTAGCATTGGACCAGAAAATTCAAAACAGAGGTCAGTAGCAATAAGTGAAGAGGAATTCTCTTTTCTACCTTCTGAAATTCCATCAATTACTTAGTACAATAATACTCTAAATTCCAAAGTATGAAACCAATGTTAGTTCCTAACCTAAACATTATTCTTAAGCAAATAGCAATGTTATTCAAAATCTGTTCATATTTATAATGACTTAGAAAGGCTGAGCCCTCACTGAGGCAAGTTTCAAATATGTGAATTAAAAAAAAACTTTATTTTTGGTAAAATGTATCATTAATGCAAGTGGAAAGTTGTGATCCTGAATCCCTCCAGTGCCATCATTCTCCCTGGTAACATCCGAGGACCCAAGAGAGGTACAGTTATCTTTGAAGCCACTGTGAGACACTTACTCCAACTAGGATTCAGATTCTAATTCTGATGGCTCAAGTTTTAAATAAAAGAATGACATCTGATTTTTAGAGTTATGACAAAGTGTGGATAGTGGATCTAAGTCTCAGCCTTGACGATTCTGAGAATGAGGAATGTATTATTGACCTCACACCTTACAGCTATCCAGGATTTCTTTCCTTAGCTAAAATGTACTTAGCATTTACTGTGTGTCAGGAATTCTGATAAGTACTTTATATAATTAATTTAATTCAGTTGTCGCAGCTACCTTTTGTGTGGGTACTGTGATTATTTTCATTTGTTATTTCATGCAAATCAGGGTACAGTCATACTTTGACCAAGTACCCACAGCTTTCTAAATTCTTTCTTCTTAACTTTAAGAATGAACTCTTAAATGCCATGTGCAACAAGTACAACAAAATCTCAGTATCTTACAAAATCCAAGTTTTGCTTTTGCTCATTTTTGACCATCATAGTTCATTTAGGACTCAGCTCCCTACTCTCTTCATTCCACATGTGCGCACTCTAGTTGTAGTACACCTGCCTCATGTCAGGGGGAAGACAGAAGATGGCCATCTACAGAATAACTGTCAAAACTTTGGCTTAAAAATGGCATATATCAAATTTGATGGCCAAGTCTGACATTAAGAGGATGAGAATACATAATCTTTTAGTTACATTAATATCCTGAAGAGAGGAGCAGTAAATATCTTGAACAACAGTACAATTTATTGAAATAATTGCATCTTATTATTAATGGCGTGGTATCATGAATTAAAATATGATTTAGAATCATTTAAAAGAATATCTACTTTTTAAAATGACAATGAGGGGGCGCCTGGGTGGCTCAGTCGGTTAAGCGGCCGATTTCGGCTCAGGTCATGATTTCGCGGTCCGTGAGTTCGAGCCCCGTGTCGGGCTCTGTGCTGACAGCTCAGAGCCTGGAGCCTGTTTCAGATTCTGTGTCTCCCTCTCTCTGACCCTCCCCCGTTCATGCTCTGTCTCTCTCTGTCTCAAAAATAAATAAACGTTAAAAAAAAATTACAAAAAATGAAATGACAATGAGTATAAGTAATCTAAGAGAAATTAAAGTTGATTTAATGTTTCAAAAACTATGATTAATTCAAAAGATTGGGCAAGAAAAAATTATAAAAAGCTTACTCTAAATGTATTTCATGAGATACTTTTAGATAAATTGTCCAGTGGTTAGGTGTGTGCTTGAAATAGGGGTTTGTGACCTTTTAAAATAGGGGTGAGCTTTTGAAATAGGGGTTTGTGATTAGTCAGCATATAACTCATCATTAAAATACAATAAGTGGATGGAATTCTCCTGGGAGAAAAATCTAGAGTAAAAAGTGAGGTGGCTGTAGATGGCACATGAGAGAATAACACAATTTAAGTAGAAATAAGAGGTAAGGAATCTAACAAGGTATACTCTAAAAGAAAATGACAGCTATAGAAAATCAGAAAAACAGGATCAAAAATCAATTTAATCAACTTAAATCTCTACATTTTCTACAGAATTGAGTGTTGATCATAGCTGGAATCTTGAAATTTCATGATGTATGCTGACTATCCTGTGGAAAAATGCTGTCCAATAAAAACAAGCCAAATCCTTCCTTTGGAGAAGAGGAAGTTCAATACCGCAGCTACCCTCCACCTCCCCTCCAACTGGTTTTCATCTTTCATTCTCTGACATCTGTTTCAAACATGCTCTGGAGTTTGGGGTCAGTTGGTGTGCACTACTAATCAACAGAGACAAGAAAAGGAGTGGTGAATGGAACTTTACTAAAAGTGGGAGCAGGATAGGTGGGAGCCCACCTTATGTGAATATAGGGCAAGTAAGTCAAAGTTCCTGCTTGTAGAATATTACTCTTATAGCTTAGGTCTCCACTGCCTGTTAAAACACAGAGCTGTCTGGGAGACAGAATGCTTTGAATGAACTGTACTCTCTTGGTCATATTCACAAAACACATCCAGCACTTACAAAATGTCTAGAGGCAGGAAGTTCAAAAAATGTCATTAATGGAAAGCAATTTTAATCTGATAGTTTTCTGAGAACAGATTTTGACAGGATATTGATAACACCATTATCCTTGCACTAGCTCAAGCTAACCGTATCGATCTTATCCTTGGCTTTGTCCCTCTCTCTCCTGCCCACATACAATCTATCACCAGCTCGGTGAATTCCACTTCCCAAATATTTCTGAATCCACCTGTTTATCTTCATCTCCTTGTCACCACCCTTTCAAATTCTTATCATCTGTTTCAAGGATGGCTGTTGATCTCTTGGCTTCCATTTTTTGCCACTTTTACAACAATGGATGATTTTTTTTAGAATGTAAGTCAGTGTATTTCACTCCTCTGATCAAAGGTCCTCAATGGCTTACATTTTCTCTTCAATTTAATTCTAACACTTTTACTCTAATCCATAATGTTCATCATGATCTCATTCCCCCTGCTCTCTTTTCCCCGTGTCTTTCTATATCAAGAGAATTCACTTCTCTTCTTTAAAACACCAATACCCTTTCCTGGTTGTGGATCATTGAACTTGCTGTTCCTTCTTTCTGGCTTGCTCTTTTTCCAATTCTTTTCACAGTGGGCTCATTTCATCCTGTAGATTGGTTCAAATTCTACCTCCTCAGAGGAGTATCTCCAATGTTCATATATAAACTGATTCCCCCTTGCTGTTTACTTTCTTATAACCTTGTTAATGTCCTTCATAGATTTTTCACAATTATCAGTGATCTAGTATATTTTTATAAATTGTTTATTACTGTATACTTCCCCCAGATAGAAGGGTAGAGACTTTATCTGACCTGCTTAATGTATCCTCAGAAACTAGCAGAGTACTCATTTCAAATATATATTTCATACACTTGTTGAATAAAATAATTAATGGATGAACAATAAGGAAAAGAATAGCTTCTGAAAAGCAAATGGGGAATAAAACTGGGAAGTGGAGAATTAAGAAGACAAAGTCCACAAAACCACAGTTTCGCTGAAGTCTGATTCTGTGTGTATTGCTTTTGTGTATTGAGCCAGTGTGTGGGTAAAGGAGAGAGCTATAGAGAGAGCTCAGATGATGCATCCTTCAGAGAAAAGCTTCCCAGATGCCCTTGGGAACAACAGATGGCTGCTAAGCTTCCATTTGTTCCCTCTGAGCCTTTAAAATCTCACCTTATTCCCAGCTCTGAGTCAAGGGGAAATATCAAAAGGAATAGAAATTTAGAAAAAAATTGTTTTAGCCTAGCATTGCTCCAGTCACATGTCTCCCAGAACTGTTCACGTGTAGCACTAAAGCCCTTAACATATTGCAGGAGCATCAGAGACGTACTTAAGGATATATATAAAGTTAGGAATGTACTTAAGACCAGACCTCTACATGCTAAGATATCTATCTTGCCTTCCTCTTTCTCCTCCTTACCTATTACAAATACATTCTAAACACTTCCCCATGAGCTTTGAAGAATTCAATCACCTCTTGTACCATATTAATAACAACTATTTTTCTATATAATGCACTGCAATGAGTAGTTCCCATGCATTAATTCATTTCATCCTCATTTAATCAACAAAATGACAGGTTGTCCCCGTGTACACATAAGAAAAGTGATGTTAATTCTTTAGAGCTTATAGAATTTACCTAAGATCATATATCTGGCAAGTGATAGAATTGGGATTTGAACACTGGTAGTTTGCACCTGCTTAATTGATTGTTTCTCAGTGCAGTATGATCAAAAGCAACAATTCTGTCCCCTACAGAGCAGGACATCTACAAGCCCATCCAGAATATGTAACTTTTCTTTAACCAAGTTTAACTCCTTTCACTCCTTGCAAAAAGCCTACCAGAATGCATTTTATGTCAAATGCAAAAGAAATAAATGTTTTTCTTAGACCCTTTCCAAAGGGAGTAAAAATTCAAACCACTCTCCACAACCCCTCCCCCATTTTAGCTTTAGATATTGCATAAATGTATGGGGGAAGCTGGCGGTAGCACTGATGGGTAGTGCCGGTGGACTAGAGACATATGCCTTTGCACACACTCTAATGGAAGGCATGATTAAGGTATTAACCCTTGAGGTTATGTAATGATGACTATGTGATCATTACCCTTATGATTACATGAGTCTCTGAGGGGCCATATGGAGCTAAGAGAGGTAATAATTGTATAATTTGCAGGGCCTGGTGTAAAATTAAAATGAGAGACCTATTCTTTAAAAATTATTAAGAATTTCACACAAACAGCAAAACATTAAACTGAGTTCAGGGCCCTCCTAAACACATGGACTTGTGTGACTACATAGTTGTGCACCCATGAAACCCTTCCTACTTGCAGACAAGCTCTGACGAAAATTGTCAAGATGGAAAAAGTTCCCTTTTACTACATTAACATCTGACTCCCTGAAGATTCTCATTTCCACCTTGCCCAATATCCCTTCTGTGGTTTTCTTCAAGAGCCTGAATTCAGCCAACAGTGCCCTTGTAGAGATTTTCCCTGCGTTGTCTCCCTCATCAAACTTTCTTGTCTTTTCCTTCTTGAAACATTGATTAATCACATATTATATGATCATCTTTAATTAATACTGGAGATTGAGAGACTAAAATTATATAAATTTGCAGGGAAACACAAAATAATGGGAGGGAAAAAGAGTAAATAATAATTTGCTATCTAATGGCATAGTGCTATTGTTTTTTTTTTATAATATATGAAATTTATTGTCAAATTGCTTTCCATAAAACACCCAGTGCTCATCCCAAAAGGTGCCCTCCTCAATACCCATCACCCACCCTCCCCTCCCTCCCACCCCCCATCAACCCTCAGTTTGTTCTCAGTTTTTAACAGTCTCTTATGCTTTGGCTCTCTCCCACTCTAACCTCTTTTTTTTTTTTTTTTTTTTCCTTCCCCTCCCCCATGGGTTTCTGTTAAGTTTCTCAGGATCCACATAAGAGTGAAACCATATGGTATCTGTCTTTCTCTGTATGGCTTATTTCACTTAGTATCACACTCTCCAGTTCCATTCACGTTGCTACAAAAGGCCATATTTCATTTTTTCTCATTGCCACGTAGTATTCCATTGTGTATATACCACAATTTCTTTATCCATTCATCAGTTGATGGACATTTAGGCTCTTTCCATAATTTGGCTATTGTTGAGAGTGCTGCTATAAACATTGGGGTACAAGTGCCCCTATGCATCAGTACTCCTGTATCCCTTGGATAAATTCCTAGCAGTGCTATTGCTGGGTCATAGGGTAGGTCTATTTTTAATTTTCTGAGGAACCTCCACACTGCTTTCCAGAGCGGCTGCACCAACTTACATTCCCACCAACAGTGCAAGAGTGTTTCCGTTTCTCCACATCCTCTCCAGCATCCATAGTCTCCTGATTTGTTCATTTTGGCCACTCTGACTGGCGTGAGGTGATACCTGAGTGTGGTTTTGATTTGTATTTCCCTGATAAGGAGCGACGCTGAACATCTTTTCATGTGCCTGTTGGCCATCCAGATGTCTTCTTTAGAGAAGTGTCTATGCATGTTTTCTGCCCACTTCTTCACTGGGTTATTTGTTTTTTGGGTGTGGAGTTTGGTGAGCTCTTTATAGATTTTGGATACTAGCCCTTTGTCCGATATGTCATTTGCAAATATCTTTTCCCATTCTGTTGGTTGCCTTTTAGTTTTGTTGGTTGTTTCCTTTGCTGTGCAGAAGCTTTTTATCTTCATAAGGTCCCAGTAATTCACCTTTGCTTTTAATTGCCTTGGCTTTGGGGATGTGTCGAGTAAGAGATTGCTATGGCTGACGTCAGAAAGGTCTTTTCCTGCTTTCTCCTCTAAGGTTTTGATGGTTTCCTGTCTCACATTCAGGTCCTTTATCCATTTTGAGTTTATTTTTGTGAATGGTGTGAGAAAGTGGTCTAGTTTCAACCTTCTGCATGTTGCTGTCCAGTTCTCCCAGCACCATTTGTTAAAGAGACTGTCTTTTTTCCATTGGATGTTCTTTCCTGCTTTGTCAAAGATGAGTTGGCCATACGTTTGTGGGTCTAGTTCTGGGGTTTCTATTCTATTCCATTGGTCTATGTGTCTGTTTTTGTGCCAATACCATGCTGTGTTGATGATGACAGCTTTGTAGTAGAGGCTAAAGTCTGGGATTGTGATGCCTCCTGCTTTGGTCTTCTTCTTCAAAATTACTTTGGCTATTCGGGGCCTTTTGTGGTTCCATATGAATTTTAGGATTGCTTGTTCTAGTTTCGAGAAGAATGCTGGTGCAATTTTGATTGGGATTGCATTGAATGTGTAGATAGCTTTAGGTAGTATTGACATTTTGACAATATTTATTCTTCCAATCCATGAGCAGGGAATGTCTTTCCATTTCTTTAAATCTTCTTCAATTTCCTTCATAAGCTTTCTATAGTTTTCAGCATACAGATCTTTTACATCTTTGGTTAGATTTATTCCTAGGTATTTTATGCTTCTTGGTGCAATTGTGAATGGGATCAGTTTCTTTATTTGTCTTTCTGTTGCTTCCTTGTTAGTGTATAAGAATGCAACTGATTTCTGTACATTGATTTTGTATCCTGCAACTTTGCTGAATTCATGTATCAGTTCTAGCAGACTTTTGGTGGAGTCTATCAGATTTTCCATGTATAATATCATGTCATCTGCAAAAAGCGAAAGCTTGACTTCATCTTTGCCAATTTTGATGCCTTTGATTTCCTTTTGTTGTCTGATTGCTGATGCTAGAACTTCCAACACTATGTTAAACAACAGCGGTGAGAGTGGGCATCCCTGTCGTGTTCCTGATCTCAGGGAAAAAGCTCTCAGTTTTTCCCTGTTGAGGATGATGTTAGCTGTGGGCTTTTCATAAATGGCTTTTATGATCTTTAAGTATGTTCCTTCTATCCCGACTTTCTCAAGCGTTTTTATTAAGAAAGGGTGCTGGATTTTGTCAAAGGCCTTTTCTGCATCGATTGACAGGATCATATGGTTCTTCTCTTTTTTTTTGTTAATGTGATGTATCACGTTGATTGATTTGCGAATGTTGAACCAGCCCTGCATCCCAGGAATGAATCCCACTTGATCATGGTGAATAATTCTTTTTATATGCCGTTGAATTCGATTTGCTAGTATCTTATTGAGAATTTTTGCATCCATATTCATCAGGGATATTGGCCGGTAGTTCTCTTTTTTTACTGGGTCTCTGTCTGGTTTAGGAATCAAAGTAATACTGGCTTCATAGAATGAGTCTGGAAGTTTTCCTTCCCTTTCTATTTCTTGGAATAGCTTGAGAAGGATAGGTATTATCTCTGCTTTAAACATCTGGTACAACTCCCCTGGGAAGCCATCTGGTCCTGGACTCTTATTTGTTGGGAGATTTTTGATAACTGATTCAATTTCTTCGCTGGTTATGGGTCTGTTCAAGCTTTCTATTGCCTCCTGATTGAGTTTTGGAAGAGTGTGGGTGTTCAGGAATTTGTCCATTTCTTCCAGGTTGTCCAATTTGTTGGCATATAATTTTTCATAGTATTCCCTGATAATTGTTTGTATCTCTGAGGGATTGGTTGTAATAATTCCATTTTCATTCATGATTTTATCTATTTGGGTCATCTCCCTTTTCTTTTTGAGAAGCCTGGCTAGAGGTTTGTCAATTTTGTTTATTTTTTCAAAAAACCAACTCTTGGTTTCGTTGATCTGCTCTACAGTCTTTTTAGATTCTATATTGTTTATTTCTGCTCTGATCTTTATTATTTCTCTTCTTCTGCTGGGTTTAGGCTGCCTTTGCTGTTCTGCTTCTATTTCCTTTAGGTGTGCTGTTAGATTTTGTATTTGGGATTTTTCTTGTTTCTTGAGGTAGGCCTGGATTGCAATGTATTTTCCTCTCAGGACTGCCTTCGCTGCGTCCCAAAGCGTTTGGATTGTTGTATTTTCATTTTCGATTGTTTCCATATATTTTTTTATTTCTTCTCTAATTGCCTGGTTGACCCAGTCATTCATTAGTAGGGTGTTCTTTAACCTCCATGCTTTTGGAGGTTTTCCAGACTTTTTTCTGTGGTTGATTTCAAGCTTCATAGCATTGTGGTCTGAAAGTATGCATGGTATAATTTCAATTCTGGTAAACTTATGAAGGGCTGTTTTGTGACCCAGTATATGATCTATCTTGGAGAATGTTCCATGTGTACTCGAGAAGAAAGTATATTCTGTTGCTTTGGGATGCAGAGTTCTAAATATATCTATCAAGTCCATCTGATCCAATGTCTCATTCAGGGCCCTTGTTTCTTTATTGACCATGTGTCTAGATGATCTATCCATTTCTGTAAGTGGGGTGTTAAAGTCCCCTGCAATTACCACATTCTTATCAATAAGGTTGCTTATGTTTGTGAGTAATTGTTTTATATATTTGGGGGCTCCGGTATTCGGCACATAGACATTTATAATTGTTATCTCTTCCTGATGGATAGACCCTGTAATGATTATATAATGCCCTTCTTCATCTCTTGTTACAGCCTTTAATTTAAAGTCTAGTTTGTCTGATATAAGTATGGCTATTCCAGCTTTCTTTTGGCTTCCAGTAGCATGATAAATAGTTCTCCATCCCCTCACTCTCAATCTAAAGGTGTGCTCAGGTCTAAAATGAGTCTCTTGTAAACAGCAAATAGACGGGTCTTGTTTTTTTATCCATTCTGATACCCTATGTCTTTTGGTTGGCGCATTTAATCCATTTACATTCAGTGTTATTATAGAAAGATATGGGTTTAGAGTCATTGTGATGTCTGTATGTTTTATGCTTGTAGTGATGTCTCTTTTACTTTGTCTCACAGGATCCCCCTTAGGATCTCTTGTAGGGCTGGTTTCGTGGTGACAAATTCCTTCAGTTTTTGTTTGTTTGGGAAGACCTTTATTTCTCCTTCTATTCTAAATGACAGACTTGCTGGATAAAGGATTCTCGGCTGCATATTTTTGCTGTGTAGCATACTGAAAATCTCGTGCCAATCCTTTCTGGCCTGCCAAGTTTCAAAAGAGAGATCAGTCACGAGTCTTATAGGTCTCCCTTTATATGTGAGGGCATGTTTACCCCTTGCTGCTTTCAGAATTTTCTCTTTATCCTTGTATTTTGTCAGTTTCACTATGATATGTCGTGCAGAAGATCGATTCAAGTTACGTCTGAAGGGAGTTCTCTGTGCCTCTTGGATTTCAATGCCTTTTTCCTTCCCCAGTTCAGGGAAGTTCTCAGCTATTATTTCTTCAAGTACCCCTTCAGCACCTTTCCCTCTCTCTTCCTCCTCTGGGATACCAATTATGCGTATATTATTTCTTTTTAATGTATCACTTAGTTCTCTAATTTTCCCCTCATACTCCTGGATTTTTTTATCTCTCTTTTTCTCAGCTTCCTCTTTTTCCATAACTTTATCTTCTAGTTCACCTATTCTCTCCTCTGCCTCTTCAATCCGAGCCGTGGTGGTTTCCATTTTGCTTTGCATTTCGTTTAAAGCGCTTTTCAGCTCCTCGTGACTGTTCCTTAGTCACTTGATCTCTGTAGCAAGAGATTCTCTGCTGTCCTCTATACTGTTTTCAAGCCCGGCGATTAATTTTATGACTATTATTCTAAATTCACTTTCTGTTATATTATTTAAATCCTTTTTGATCAGTTCATTAGCTGTTGTTATTTCCTGGAGATTCTTCTGAGGGGAATTCTTCCGTTTGGTCATTTTGGATAGTCCCTGGAGTGGTGAGGACCTGCAGGGCACTTCCCCTGTGCTGTGGTGTATAACTGGAGTTGGGTGCAGGGCCGCAGTCAGTCCTGATGTCTGCCCCCAGAGCACCGCTGGGGCCACAGCCAGACTGTGTGCCTTCTCTTCTCCTCTCCTAGGGGCGGGATTCACTGTGGGGTGGCGTGGCCCGTCTGGGCTACTTGCACACTGCCAGGCTTGTGATGCTGGGGATCTGGCGTATTAGCTGGGGTGGGTAGGCAAGGTGCACGGGGGCAGGAGGGGCAGGCTTAGCTCGCTTCTCCTTAGGTGATCCACTTCAGGAGGGGCCCTGTGGCAGCGGGAGGGAGTCAGATCCGCTGCTGGAGGTTTGGCTCCGCAGAAGCACAGAGTTGGGTGTTTGCGCAGAGCGAACAAGTTCCCTGGCAGGAACTGGTTCTCTTTGGGATTTGGCTGGGGGATGGGCGGGGGAGATGGCACTGGCGAGCGCCTTTGTTCCCCGCCAAGCTGAGCTCTGTCGTCCGGGGGCTCAGCAGCTCTCCCTCCCTTTGTCCTCCAGCCTTCCCGCTTTCCGAGCAGAGCTGTTAACTTAGGACCTCCCAGACGTTAAGTCGCGCTTGCTGTCGGAACACAGTTCGTCAGGCCCCTCCGCTTTTGCCCGCCAGACTCGGGGGCTCTGCTTGGCCGGCGAGCCGCCCCTCCGCCCCGGCTCCCTCCCGCCAGTCCGTGGAGCACGCACCGCCTCGCCGCCCTTCCTACCCTCTTCCATGGGCCTCTCGTCTGTGCTTGGCTCCGGAGACTCTGTTCTGCTAATCCTCTGGCCGTTTTCTGGGTTATTTAGGCAGGTGTAGGTGGAATTTAAGTGATCAGCAGGACGCGCGGTGAGCCCAGCGTCCTCCTACGCCGCCATCTTCCTCCTAACCTCCCATAGTGCTATTGTTAAACCAAGGAAAAGAAGCCAATACAAGGAAAGAAGGAAAGGAAAGGAGAGGAGAGGAGAGGCGAGAAGAGGAAAATAAAAGAAAGGAAAGGAAAGGAAACTACCAGTGTTCAAATCCCAATTCCACCATTTACCAGATATATGATCTTAGGTATTTTCTATAATCTCTAAAGGATCAACATCACTTCTCTTATGTATACATGGGGACAGCATGTGCAAGGTCGTTTTGCTGATTAAATGAGGATGAAATGAATTAATACATGGGAAATACTCATATCATTGAATAGGAAAATAGTTGTTATTAATATGGTACAAAGGAAAAGAAAAGAAAAGGGAAGGAAGGAAGGAAGAAGAAGACAAAGAGAAAGATCTTTAGTTGAAAAAGAGACATATGCACCAATTTGAAAATCTCAGTTCTCCATGTCAGCTGTGATATTCTAGGCAAAAAAGACATCATCTTCTTAGCATCCAGTTGTTTACAGCATGACAAATATTTGATGAATTCATTTGAAATAATATAGTGATTTTTCAAAGGGTTTGGAAAGAGAGTGGATAATCCTCATAAATACACAGGAAACTTCTTGGACCTTTTGCTTCACTCTAACGCCATTGCTTATTAGCCCGTCCTGTGGGAGCTGATTCCATTGAGACAAAGTCAAGATAGACTACCACAGCTAGCCATGTCTGTTAATAAGAAAGAATTGCAATTTCCTTCAGGTGGGTGATCACAAAAAGTTGAGAATTAATGATAACATACATGTACTCAATCACAATAAAATTAAGTTTTAGTCATGTTTCAGTCTCCATAACTAGCTAAGGTAGTGGAGGAGGGTTTAAGAGGAAGAGGGACAGATACATGTTCATAAGGCTAGCATTCCTAGTGTTATTTAAAATGTAAATCTGCATTTGTAATACTCTCCCCTCTCCAAAAGACCTAATGAAAATCTTGAGCAAAACAGTACTTTAAGGCCCCAAAGGCATTCCTCTGGAATTTACCTTCTGAGTTTTTTGTAAGCTCATGAAAATATACTCTAAAGTAACCCCATTCTTGGTTATGGGACTTTCAATGACTCTGCCCGATTAAAATAACTGTTCTGATAGCTTGAGGCCTTTTTGATGCTCCTTCTTAAGCACATATGGTGTTATGTATCCTAATGTAGTCTAGGAGTAACTTCATTCTATATACTTCTCACATACAGAGAACCCAAATATTTTGGTGTGTATGTGTCATAAAACCTCAGGTGATCTATTTTAATTTTTTAATGTTTATTTTTTTTGAGAGAGAGAAAGAGAGATAGCACATGAGCGAGTGGGGAAGGGACAGAGAGAGAGGGAGACACAGAATCCAAAGCAGGCTCCAGGCTCCCAGCCATCAGCACAGAGCCAAACACAGGACTCGAACTCATGAGTTGTGAGATCATGACCTGAGCTGAAGTCGGATGCTCAACTGACTGAGCCATCCAGGTGCCCCTCAGGTGATCTATTTAAAAAAAAGAGCACAGTTAAGATAATAATTCCCCTTATGAGTAGAATAATTGCTTTCCTTGGTGTTTTCATACACAGAGAGCCAATGCAATAACAATAGACAAATTTCTGGGAGTGGCTAGACAGGCAAATATAAAGGCAGAAAGTCAGAAACAATGATTAATAAGGAGATGGAATCTTACAAATTAGGCCTCAGTGGCCTACAAAACTCCCTATCAAAGCTGATCCCCAAATCTGATTCCATTGCTGTGGCTAATCAGAACCATGGGAAGGACCACGGGCATGTGTCTGTACCATAATGGCAAATAGGATAAAGTTCCTTTCTTCAAGATTGTGCAATACCCTGAGTGCCAAGATCAGGATCCCAGTCTTTAAATCTATCAAGAAGATAGAAAGAGAAAATTATTATCTAAGAAATATTCTAAAATTCATAGTACTTTATATTTATTTCTGAGAAAACATTACTTTACAGAAGATCCAACACTGTTTACAATGCACATGACAACACATCTTATGTTTGTGTTGTGTATGCAAATCCCCTAAATTTATGATTTTGATTCACAAGATATACAATATACTCCCAAAAGTCCCAAGTAGTGTATATAGAAGGTCAAGGGACTTTTTGAGGAAACTGACTTTCTCCCCAGAAAATGAGGAATATTGTGTGATTTGCCAAAAAGTATACAAACAACAAGAAGAAACACACTCATCCTTCAGCAGTTCTTGAATTCCCTTCATTTTCTTATGGTTTATGAAGGAAAGAGATCATATAAATAAGAAAATGGAACCCTTATGACTTACTGACATTTTTATGGGATCAGAAGTCAGATTTTGGCCCCAAAGGAGAAGATTTCTTTTCAGTGATTAACATATTACCCAGAACTCTCTGGCTTCCTGGAATTCTCAATAAAAATTCCAAATCTCTTGGCAATAACTTTCAAGCATCACAATATCTGCCAATAAAAGAATGATCATTCAAGTTGTGTTAAGCATGCTCTCACTTTGGTTTTCTGAGAGTCCGGTTAGGGAAGACCAAATTGCTATTGTTTTGTGAGTATTGCTTTACATGAAGAATGTATCTGGAGTGGAAATCACGGGGTGCTGCTTGGTGCAATAAACTAGGTGTGTACCTTGTTTGAGGAGAATGTTTATCATGGTACAAAGACCTCATTTCAAATGAGAAAAAAATTCAGGTTAAAAAGTATTTATGATTTAGAGCTCAGGATTTCCATCCCCTAAATTTATGATCTTTGGATAAATACATGTGGTAACACACTATGTGCAGCTTTCTTGGAAAACAAAATTTAACTTAGGGAACCTGAAGGTGAGATACTAAAGGGCACTAAGGCATTTGGAAAATTACAAATAGGCTATGGCAATGGAGGAAAGCTATATGGACCCACCCATATAAAAATCTTTGGGGAATGTAGCACAAAAAGAAAGTGAGCAAAGGATCCTGTGAGAGCCAGATGCTCATTCTTATATGAAGAGAACTACCTCAAGCAAGATCCACTTCATCTGGTTGGAAAGAAGTTTGATCTGAATCGGGAAATAATTGTTGTCATGTTCTATGTAGACAAGGAAACTACATGACATAATAAGCCATTAATTGTTTTGCATTCTGGTATCATTTTCCAGATGCATACAGTCAAAACAACTTAATGAAAACATAAAAAAGTAATCATAGAGACAATATTCACTGCTTTGGAACTAAACAGAGCAGGATTTGACTCCAGTTGTGTCATTTCATCTTTTTTTCTTTTTTTTTTTTTTTTTTTTTGAGAGAGAGAGAGTGTGTGTGTACCTGTGAATGGGGTAGGGGCAGGGGGAGAGGGAGAGAGAGAATCTTAAACAGGCTTCATGCTGAGAGCCTGACCTGGGGCTTGATCTCATGACCATGAGATCCTAATCTGAGCCAAAATTAAGAGTCAGAAGCTTAACCAACTGAGCCAGCCAGGTGCACCCCAGTTGTATGATCTGGATAATACCATCTAACTTCTTTGGTTCTTAGTTTACTCACTTTTTTTTTTAACCCAGGAATAATATTTCCTGCCTTCATGGAATTGTGAGTATTAAATGAGTTATTCCACATAAAGGATTATGTATGTTAACGTCAAAGTGCTGTAACACTTTTGAGTACTCAAAAAATATTTTCAGTGGTAGTACTAGAAGTAGCAAAATATATGAACTGAGGCCCAGAGAACTGATGATTTGTAAGGTCAATGGTTGGTGGCAGAATTGAGTTTCAAATTAGATCTCCAATCTCCCTTCCAGGGATTTTTCTACTACATCACATCCCCTAAAAAAGCTCATCTCTGAGCTTTGATGATTTCATGTTCCAATATGATCAGGACCTATCTGGCCTCTTCAACCATGAACTTCCCTTATAGTCTAATAAAAAAAAAATGACACAAATATATAGAGGCAAGCAGCAGTAGCAAGTCAGGATTTCATCAAGGAAAAATAACAAAGTCCAGTTAGCTAATGCTGCACTCAATTTGCCAGTTTAGCTTTAACTTCTCCAAGTATTTCCTACATGAGATACGCATCTTCATTCAAACTGTTGCATTTGAATTTGTAATATTACTTTCAAATTCAATTTTATTGAAATTGAAGCAAAAAAAAAAAAAGAAAAAGAAAAGAAAAACAGAGGGTGCCTGGGTGGCTCAGTCAGTTAAGAGTCAGTTAAGAGTCCAACTTTAGATCTTGCAGTTCATGAGTTCGGACTTCACATCGGGCTCTGTGCTAACAGCTCAGAGCCTGGAGTCTGCTCCCTCTCTCTCTGCCCCTCCCCTGCTTGCCCTTGGTCTCTCTGTATCTCAAAAATGAATAAACATTAAAAAAAATAAAGAAATTGAAAAAACCAAAGCAAATTGAAAGATGGGTTCTTTGAAATAAGGCAGAAGTAGAATTCAGAAACCACAAATGACCTCTTATTTATGCATTTACATACTTAAGTATTTATTCTCTTAAAAGATGTAAAAGAACTTATAATTAAAATCCTTCCATTTGTCAATTTTTCTGCCTCAACTGCTCCCAGGTGTCCTCTGATATTTTCTGGAGTCCTGCAGGTTGCCAAGCACTTGTGGTGCTGGATCTGTGGTGAATCAGTGAAGGTGTGGCAGCCTGAGATTTTATTCTAGCTATGGACCTGGATGTTGATAATTTTACCTTATCTAAGTATATTAGGCAGAATAATGACCTGTCAAAGATGTCTACACCCTGATCCATGGTATCTCCGAATACATTACTTTACATGGTAAAGGGATTTTGCAGATATGCTTCAAGTTGAGATGGGAGAGGAGCCTGGATTATCCAGGTGTGCCCAGTCTAAGTATATGAGTCATTAGCAGTGGAGAATTTTCTCTGGCCACAAGGAGAGATGAGGCAGAAAGAGGTCAAAGAGATTTCAAGCATAAGAAGTATTTGTGCCATTGTTGCCTTTCAAGATGGAGGAAGGGATCCACTAGCCAAAGAAGGCAGACATCCTCTAGAAGCTGAGAAAGTCCCCCTGGGCCAACAGCCAGCAAGGGAATAGGGCCTGCAGTCCTATAATAACACGGAACTGAATTGTATCAACAAGTTGTATGAACGTGGAAGCAGGATTTTCCCTTGAGCTGACACTCTGATTTCTAAGCAGACAAATCAGCTGGACCCACTCGGCTTCTGATCTGAAGAAATGCAAGATACAAATTTGACTCATTTTTAGATACTAGCTTTATAATTTCATCACAACAGTATGCATATAAGTTTTTGTTGTTTGTGTTTTTTTTCTTTTAATTTTTTTTAACGTTTATTTATTATTGAGAGACAGAGACAAAGCATGAGCATGGGAGGGGCAGAGAGAGGGGGAGACACAGAATCTGAAGCAGGCTCCAGGCTCTGAGCTGTCAGCACAAAGCCCGACATGGGGCTTGAACCCACAAACCGGGAGATCACGACCTCAGCCAAAGTCGGACGCTTAACCAACTGAGCCACCCAGGTGCCCCAATGTTTTTTGTTTGTTTTGTTTTGTCTCTTAATGCTATTTTGACCCAGTTTTGATGCCCTCAGTAGAGGCAGGTCAGTTCTCTTTCTTAAGCAGCTGAATCCAGGTTCCAATCAATTCCCCTATCTGGCTCTTACCCTCTGGGCCACCACACACCCACCCTAATACTCCCAGGTTCAGTTACCAGACTCTCAGGGACAGCCCCTGTGCTCTAGAACCTGCTCACCTCACCTATTCCTTTCCATGGAAACCCCAACAAATGCGCCTGCCAGTGGTTTCCTTCTCTTTGCCTCCTGACTGACCCCAGCGCTTCCCCCAGAGTGTCATGGCCGTCTTCTTCTCAGGCAACTGTGAGCAAACATAAAACCCTTACCAGTGTCTCTTTCTTCAGCTGTATCTGGTCTCATTATACCTCACCTGAACTAATGTGGGTAGAACACAGGGATAGAAAACTAATACATGAGGTTACACCAAGGTTATACAATGACTGTCATATGTTCCAACCCTCACAAATTTACTTAACTGTCCTGAAAAGGAGGCCATAGGTTTATTGGGGTACTTGATGGCACTTTCTTCCCTTCCCCCTCATTAGCAATTCTGCTGCAACTCTGTCCTGTTGTAACATTTTTATTTATTGGTGAGACAGAATTAAGAATATAGGCTTCAGAGTGATGTTCAACCTATTTCTGTGAAACTCTAATATCTCTAAACATGTATTTCCTCATCTATGAAATTAATAAAGTTGCCTTACCAGGTTGCTGTGAGCATGAAGTGAATAAAATGTGTTAGTATATGCCTTTGCTTGGTAGAGTGCCTGATATTCAGTAACATAATATAGTAGCTACTGTTTACTATTATAATTAACTTTGGGATTATTCTTGTCCCACTGAGTCTCTCCTTTCCCTTTTACTGGCTCTCTATTCTCATCTTTCACTTAAAAGATAGATTCACAGCAAAGTTTATGTATCAGCATTCTCACCATCTTCTCCTTCTCTTTTTCTCCCTTCCCCAACCATATTCAGGGGTAAAGGCCAAAGAAGCAAATGCTTCAGTAATTTGACAAACATGCCAAAAAAGTACCAAAATGATTTAAAGAACCATAAAAACATTATTCGAAGTGAAAGAAGTCAGGCAAAAGAACCACATATGTTTTCCAGGATTTCCCTTTTAATTCCTAGACAAGTTCTTGTTTCCCCAGCTGAAATCACAACCTTAGGCGATGAGACATTGCCAGCAGTTAGCTGTTGTTTTGGAAATGCCTTGGAGGTAGGCTGCAACTCCTTTGTGAGTTGAGCTTAAATCAAATGAAATAGCCACCATATGTTTGACAATAGAAGTTTACCGGGTAACTGCAAGTTCACACAAATACTGACTATACCCTAGAGATGGTGCTTTTAACAGATCTCCAAGTGGTCACATATTACTGTTGTCCACAATGCTGCCAGATCCTGGTAACAGTAGCACTGGGATGGGAAGAGATATGGGAAAAGCCATACATGAAAATGCCCCAGACTGCTGATATTAAAGTGTCTGTAGTTTCCCTGGGATAGAGAATTTTCCGTTGATTCCGTGACTTCATTTAATTGCCAAATGTCTGCACTGGTTGATTTTAGTTGTTTTGCTTTTATTTTTATTATTTATACAGAGAGCAAGTTCACCTATTCCTCATTTCACTGTTCTAGAACTGATTAAACATTATTTTTAAATGCATCATTAATCTCTTCTATGTTTGCTGATTTTTCATCTATTGTATCTATCAGTTAATCATAGAAATTTGTTAAATCTCAGTTTGATGATAGATGGGTTTTTTTTTTTTTAGTTCTGTCAATTTTTGTTTTATATGTTTTGAGACTATCTTGGGGACTTGATTTGATTTGATGGGGATTTTGATTATGTATAGTATAGTTATACCAGCTTTAATTTGATTATAACTTCCCTAGCATATATTCTTCCAATTTCTAAATTTTATGCATAGTTAAGTCATATCTTTTTCTTATAACAAGTATCTGAATTAAAAATTTCTATTCTGACAGTCTTTCAAAATGTAACATTTGGTCCATTTACTTTTATTGTAGCTGTATTACCCCATTTAGAGTTCCCTCTGTTACCTTATTTTGTGCTACTTGCACCCCTTTTAAAAATTTCTCTTCTTTCCTACCTTAATTTGAGTAATTTTTCTTAGTTAACTATCCAGTAGTTTGGAGGTTATATACTTTATTTCTATTTTATTATTTTAGATATTTTGATGTGCACATTTAAGTTATAATCGCAACTTAGTCTTCATACTTTTCTTATCTTAAAATATTAACAAAGATTATAAAGCACTTCAACTATAATTGGTAAAAGTACATGGTATTGTTTTTGTTCTTTTAGATCTGCATTGATATATTTTTAAAATTTATTCATTTACTTTGAGAGTGAGTGAGTGTAAGTGGGGGAGGGGCAGAGAGAGAGGGAGAGAGAGAATCTCAAGAAGGCTCAGCACTGTCAGCACAGAGCCAGATGCAGGGCTTGAACTCATGAACTGTTAGCTGAAATCAGGAGTCAGATGCTTAACCAACTAGGCCACCCAGGTGTTCCAACTACAAGTAATTCAAAATTACTTGTTCACATTTACCCATATATTCACCATTTTCATTGTTCATCATTAGTTTATGTTTCTCAGATATTCTACCTTGGATACTATCCTTCTGTCTGAACTATAACCTTAAACTTTTCATGAGTAAGTGTTGGTTGGTAGAAAATTATCTTTTTGTTTGAACAAATCTTTATTTTTCCCCTATTGCCAAAAGAATGTTTTGTAAGCTATACAATCCTAGATTGAAAAGAATATTAATATATTGACAGTGTCATTTTTGGTCATCTGGTTTCTATTATTTTTGTTAGAAGGCAGCTGTCAGTCCAATGTTTACTCCTTTTTAGAATATCTGTCTTTTCTCCCTGGTTGAAATATTTTTCCTTTGCAGTGTTAGACTCATTCTGATGTATCTTGATGGGGATTCATTTTTATTTGTCATGATTGGGATTTTTGGCATCTTGAATCCATGATGTTGATGTCTTTTATAAATTCTTGAAAATGTTTGTTATGGACTGAATTGTGTCTAACCAAATTAATATGTTGAAGTCCTAATCTCCAGTGCGATAGTATTTGGAGATGCCTTTGAGAGGTAACAGACTTACATCAGGTCATGAGGTTTGGGCCCTAATGTTGGGATTAGTGCCCCTCTAAGAAAAGACCTCAGGTTGTTTTTTTTAATCTCTTTGTCATGTGAGGACACAGAAAGAAAATAGCTGCCTGCAAGCCAGGAAGGAGTTTTCACCAGAAATCAAATTTGCTGGCACCTTGAAACTTGGACTTCCTAGCTTTAAAACTGTGAAAAATAAATTTTAGTGGTTTACACTATCTAGTCTATGGTATTTTGTTATGGCAGCCCAAACTGACCAAGACAGTTCTAAATCATTATTACTTCAAATATTTCTTTGCCTAATTTTTTCTCTACTCTTTTCATTTACACTTTTCATCTGTTTCACTTTCCTACTTTCTAGACATTTTTTCCCCAAATCTATCTTACAAGTAATTCTTTAGTCTCTAATCCTGTTCAGTGTGTTCTTTTAAGAAATTTTGTGTTAGTTTTCAGTTTTAGAGGTTATGTTTGATTATTTTGTGAGTATAATTAACTTGTTTTTAAGTTTCAGATGTTAAGTTTGCAATTCCTTCTTTTTTATTTAAGTATATTTAACAAATTGTTATGTTCTTCACTTGATAAATCACAGTATCTGAAGATTTAGGGATTTGATTTTATATTTTCTGCTAGTGTTTTTTTAGTGGTTCATGTGTGTGTGTGATCGAGAGAGAGAGAGAGAGAGAGAGAGAGAGATTTTTGAATGGAAATATTGTAGTTTTTAAAATTAGTCTATCAGGAAGCTTTACTGCCTGATTGAAGACAAGTTCCTCTAAAAGAGAAATGTTTCCTTTAATCAAGAACAAGAGAACACTGAAAAGCCACTTTTTAACTCAAAATCCCCTTAGAACACTAGGAACATGCAAACTGGGACTTCACATACAGGTGATCACATACAGTTTAGTGATCATGAATTATTTCTAACATAGATTTTTCACTGTAGGGCCTGTTTTGACTTGAATTATACACTGTTAGTAACAAAGGAATATTGGGTTTATTTCTAATTCATCTTTACATGGAAGGTGCTGTATTTCAGGGTCAACGTTGTGCCAAGGGTAGGCTTGTTTCTCTTGGACTCTCCACTTGGATAAGTCCTAGACTTCCTTCCTCTTCTCTAC
Organism: Leopardus geoffroyi; assembly: GCF_018350155.1. NCBI lineage: Eukaryota > Metazoa > Chordata > Mammalia > Carnivora > Felidae > Leopardus > Leopardus geoffroyi. The sequence continues at coordinate 96,431,072 of NC_059336.1, read as the reverse complement.
ACACTGAGGGGCTGCTAAAATCAAAACTCTGTGGTCTTCAGTTTCAGCAAATGTTCTCAAAGGAAAAATTGCTTTAATGCCCAATTTACCTGTCGGAATTCCTACTTCCTTAAGCCATCTTTGACCTTGAAATATTTATTATTAGACCATCAGGTCATTGATACATTTCAAGAAATTATTTTAAAGCAATTTTTTTCAAATGTTTAGAACATGAGTGTCATACAGTTTCCTATTATTTCATCCTGCCTGAAACAGAAGTAAAAAGAGTTGGTGTGATTCTATTGTACATAGAATTTCTGTTACCTAAAATTACTACTCTGTTGTATAATTATCTATATTTTGTGTGTGTGCATATATGAAATACATATTATATAGTGTATATATTTATTCTGAACCTGGTATCTTCCCCTCTCTTTACTGGCCCCCACCATATCCATCCTTTGTTAATCACTCTTCCCAGTCTAAGTACCTTGGCAGTTATAACATCAAATGGATTTCACTCTGCCATGTGACCTGACACTACACAGAGCTGATATGAGGATTAGTATCAAATAAAAATTGTTGTTTATTAACTGACTACAGTGCTGGTGGTTTCCTCAAATCTAAAATTGGGGGCCTTAATTAAAAGTGAAGACAAACAGGGATGCCTGGGTGTCTTAGTTGGTTAAGTGACTGACTCTTGATTTCAGCTCAGGTCATGATCTCACAGTTTGTGAGTTCAAGCCCCACGTTGGGCTCCAGAACCTGCTTGAGATTTTCTCGCTCTCTCCTCTCTCTCTGTCCCTACCCCATTCACTTGCTGTCTCTTTAAATAAATAAACTTAAAAAAATTTTTTTTGAATGAAATCAAACAAAGGAGGGCTATGCACGTGAAGTATTTACAAATGTGATTTTCCAACACCGTATCCCCCCTTCTGCTGAGGTCGTTCTCCGATGTTCGTGAATCTTGTTCCTCAGTAAATCAGATCTGGTTCTTTTTGTCTTTGATGATTTAAAGTTTTCAGTAGTTTGTATATATGGCAATTCATGATACACAACATTTAATCTTATTTGGCATTAAATAAACTCGTACGAATTAAAGGATTAATTATTTTTCTTCAATTTCAGGAAATGCTCAGGTTCAGATATTTCCTCCCCACTGTGTAATTATTAGCGTTCCTGGTACTCTTATTACACTGATGTTGACACTTTAACTTCTGCCTCCCTCATTTCATCGCTTTATCCTTTCCTTCTAAGTGCTGGGTAAAGTTCTTTACATTGATCCACTGACTTACTCATTTATTCTCTGAATGTGTTCATTTTGATGGCCAACCTATCCACTGAATGCTTTCGTTTAACCTCCTGCCTCCACCACTTATGATGAGCTTTCCTTTTCTTAGCCTCCTGCTAAGTGATGAGAGTTCATGGCAGTTTAAGTGCTCTGGCTGCTCTAATGGCATACTACCACCCCCAAATTGCTCAGCCCAATTCTAACCGCATCTTTCAGTGCACTTAACTTAAGATTATTAACGATAAAATGTCTCCCATATAAACGGGGAGATGATTATGGGGAGTGGTTGCTGCTGTTGCTTATTTCTTTTAATTTTGCTTTTGTTTAATTTACAATGGGATTTTTCACGAATAGTACTATTATAACAATCTCAAATTCAGCTTGGTAGTATTTTCATCTCTGTCCCTAGAATTAGTTTTATTTTATAAAATTGAAGATTTTGACTTCTACTTAAAAATAGGATTCATTCTTCTTATTAAAATATATGAAATACTGTATATTAATGTCTATTTAGTCAAAACAAAAATAACACCTGCATAGCCTGCAAAAGAAAAAAAAATGAATATGAAAATTTTTCATTGTATTAGTGTTCCTGCTCTTTTAACAGTGTTTAATCATGTTAATACAACTCCACCATATGTTATTTTTGACATATGAAAGTGGTTTTACTCTCAAAATATTTTTTCACTTGTTTGCCATGAATATAGTCTCTCTTGATGAATGTCTCACCTAAATATGCACCTAGAAAAAAAAAATCACTGTTGTTAGGTGGAATTATCTGTAAAATGTCAATTAGAATAAATTTGTTGGCTGTATTGTTCTATATCCTTACCTATTTTCTGTCCTTAAATGTTATATGACTATTTAAATTACCTGTATCATATTGGCTGAGTTGTGCTAGTTTGCACCTTTAGAGGAATTGATCTAGTTCATCTACATTGTTAAATTTATGTTTGTAGAATAATTAATTGAATTTCTTTATTATCCTTTTTATGTCTGTAGTCTATAGTGAGGTCTCTAATACTAGTTTTATATTATTTATGGCTTTTTCTTTTTTTTCCTCAATCACGCTAAATGTTTGTCAATTTTCATTGATATTTTCAGAGAACCAATCTATGTTTCATTGACTTTCTGTATTTTATCTATTTTTATTAATTTCTCCTGATTTTTCTTATTTACTTTCTTCTGGTTTGTTTACCCTTTCTCTTCTAAGTTCTTGAGATGGAAGTTTACAGTATGGATTTGAACGTTTCCTCTTTTCAAAGATACGCATTTAGCAGTATGAACTTTGTTCTCAGCACTGCTGACCTGCATACCATACGTTGTGATATGTTGTGTTTTTATTTTCATTCAGTTCCATGTACTTTAGAATATCTATTTAGACTTCCACCTGGCATCATGATTACTTAGAAGAGGGGGAGGTGTTATTTGTTTGTTTGTTTGTTTTTAGTTTGGAAATATATGCACATTTTTCTGTTATCTTTATTGGTTTCTAGTTTAATTCATTGTTGCTAGGAACACACTCTATATGACTTCTTTTTCTTTTTAATTATTCAGGTTTTTTTTAATGGCCCAGAACATTGTCTATTTTGGTGTATGTATTGTCATCACTTGAATGTGCTATTAAGTAGAGTAATTATGTTTAATTATTGATAGTTTAGGACACAAGCCTGACATTTTTATTTTCTATTCTCCATTTTTGTTTCAGTGTTTTATTTTTTATGCCTTCCTTTCAATTACTTAAACATTTTTTTTTGAATTTCATTTATATTTCCATATAGTGTTTTTCGATGTATCTTTTTCCAACTTTTATAGGGGTTGATATAGGTTTTATATTATATATACATAACATATTCCAGACCACTGGTGTCATAATATTATGGTTTGAGTGAAGTACAGAAACCCTGCCTTCTTCATGTCTCCATACCCTCCTGCATTTACAATATAGCTTCTTCAATATTTTGTTTACATATATTTAAGCAAAATCAGATGGTGTTATAATTTTTTTTGCTTCAAACATCAAACACAATTTATAACACCCAAGAGAAGGTAAGCCTACTACATTTAACCCATATTTTTGTTTACTGTGTTCTTTCTTCATTCTAGATATGCTAAAGTTTCTTCCTTGTTATTTACTTTCTGTTTAGAGAACATCCTTTAGCCATTCATTTAGAGTGAGTCTGATGGTGGCAAATCTTCATTTTTCTTCATCTCAGAATTTTTTGAGAGAGAGAGAGAGAGAGCGTGCACAAGCAAGGGAGGGACAGAGAAAGAGGGAGACACAGAATCCGAAGCAGTTTCAAGGCTCTGAGCTGTCAGCACAGAGACCAATGTGGGGCTTGAACCCAAAGACCGTGAGATCATGACCTGAGCCGAAGGCGGATGCTTAGCCAACTGAGCCACCCAGGCACGCCTTCAACTGAGAAGTTCTCAATTACCTCTTCATTCTTGAAGGATATTTTTTCTGGGTGTATAGGTTTCCAGGTTGACAATATTTACGTTTAGCACCTGAAAAATATTCTGCAATTTCCTTTTGGTTTCCATGGTTTCTCTCTTATTGCTTTAAAGAACTTTTGTCTCTAGCTTTCAGGTGGCTCGTAGTGTGGATTTCTTTGTATATATACTGTTTGGGGTTTACTCATTTTTTAAAATCTGTAGACTTATATATCTTACCAAATTTGGAGTTTCAGTGATGGTCTCTTTGAGTATATTTACAGCCCAACATCTTTCTCCTTTTTTTCTTTGATTTCAACAATACATCCATGCTAGAGTTTTTGTTATAGTCCCACAGTTCCCTTAGGCTATCAGTTTTATCTGGCTACTTTCTCTCACTATCTACATTTGCTAATTTCTATTACTCTATCTCCTGTTAGCTGATTTTTTCCCTCTGTCTCTCCTCTCTGCTGCTGTGTTCATCTACTAAGATTTTTATTTGAGTTACTGTATTTTCCTGTTTTATAATTTCCATATAGTTCTTCTTTTTATCTTCTATTTCTTTGTTGATTTTTAAATTTGTTGGATGGAACTTTTTATTCTTTTAAATTTTGTTTCAAGCCTGTTTGTAGTTTTTCACTTATATCATACTGATTAGTTATCTTTTTTTGTCAGATGATTCTAAAATCTAACATCTTGATGTTTATTAATTTGTTTAGTCAATTTGAGATCTTTCTGGTCCTTAGCAAGAGTGCTTTTTCAATTGTATCCTGATCATTTTTGTATTATGTCGGGGGATCTTAATTATACCATATATTCTAGCTGACTTTTTCTGACACCACTCTGGCAGAAGAAGGGGATTGCTACATAGTTACTGATAGTAGGAGATAGAAGCCTAGATTCTCTACTTGGATACTGTGGATACCTGAGGGAAGGGGGCTCCTCATTACTGTTGAGTAGGGGTGAGAATTCTGGCTCCCTATGTGGTCTCCACTGACACTGTAGTTGCATTGATCTCATAATTGCTGGGAAATGAGGAAAATGCTGACTGTCCACTAGACCTCTTCTGATACCACTTTTTTGGGGAGGACTATGGTTCTTGTTACTGCTGTGGCTAGAAATCTTGGCTTTGCACGTGGTTTCTATTGCCACTGGAATAAGTGTCCAATGTTAGTGTCCAGTAGGAATGAAGGTCCTGGCTTCCTGTTCATCCTTCTGACACCACCCAGCACAGTTAGGGCATATATCATTACAGTCTTCCAAGAAAAGATGTCTAGGATTCCCACTTGATCTTTGTTGTCATGAGTACAGGTGGAACCACAGTTTTTTTCTGTGGTGCTTGGCTGGAGTAGAGAATACTGTCAAAGGGTTTTCTTCCTTGCCGGGCTACCACTTCCTGGTCTTTGACTAGAGAATTCAGGTTTTTGTTGTTGTGTTTATTGTCATTATTGTTTTTCCTCTTGGGTCTGTGCCCCTTAGTGTTTCAGTGTCCTAGCTTCTTTGCCTCCAAGACTGGAATATGTGACATAAAAGGAAATTATTTTTTTTAATATTATTTTTTTGAGAGAGAGAGACAGAGACAGAGACAGAAACGGAGTACAAACAGTGGAGGGCAGAGATAGAGGGAGACACAGAATCTGAAGCAGGCTCCAGGCTCTGAGCTATCAGGGCTCAAACTCACAAACTGTGACATCATGACCTGAGCCAAAGTTGGATGCTTACTTAACCAACTGAGCCACCTAGATGCCCCCATAAAAGGAAATTTCAGAGAACTCACCACCATGTCATTCCTGAAGTTCCAAGTTCAGTAGGACTTTTGCCTTCTTCTCCACACTTTCCAGAGTCTCCTTTTTGGGTTTCATGTGTAATATTAAGAGTATTTAGTTGTATCTAGGAAAATAGGGAAACATATCTACTCCATTTTCCTGAAAGTATAAGTTCCAGATTGAATGTTGTATATAATTATATTGTATTTCCAATACTGGATTATTATTTATAGCTCTTTTAAAATAATTTTGTAGTTTACCATAGAGTTGCAGTATACATCTTTAATAATAACAGTCTACCTTCAAATAATATTATACTACTTCATGTATAGAATTAAAGCTTTATTAAAAATGGACTCCCAGTTTCCTCTATCCTTTTTTGCCATCATTATTTTAATATATTTTACCTTTTACATATGCTATAAATATACTGACCATTGATAATTTTTTTTGTTTAGGCAGTCATTTTTTTTGAAGTAATTAAAATACCAAAATAATATTGTATTTACCTTCAAGTATGTCACTCAGAGCACTCTTCCATTTCTTCGTGTAGGTGAAATTTGCTTTTTGGTGTCATAGTCTTTCTGCCTGGAGAAATTCCTCTTGACATTTCTTAGAAGGGATGCTGGCAATGAATTTTTTGTTAGTCTTTATCTGGAAAAAAATCATTATTCCTCCTTTATATTTTGAAGATATATTTGCTGTTAGGATTTTTTTTTTCTTTTTTGCACTTTAAAGACATCATTCCATTTTCTTCTGATTTGCATAATAACTTCTAACAAAAAGCCTGTTGTAATACTTATCTTTGTTCCTCTATATATAATGTGTCTTTTATTCCTCATTACCTTCCAGATTTTTTCTTTATTTTTAGTTTTCAAGAGTTTTATTAGGATATATCATGTGTGTGGGGGGGAGGGATGTGGATGGGAGGGGAGATTTATGTTATTTAGTCTTACAGAAGATCCTTGGATCTGTTGTTTGGTATCTTTCATCAATTTTACAAAATTATCTGCTCTTATCTGCTCAAACATCTTTCTTCTTTTCTCTGTCTTGCTCTTCCTTCTGGGATTACAATTACATATGTGTTAGACCAAATGAAACTGCCTCGTCTATCTTGGAAACTTCAATTGTTTTCATTTGCTTTTCTCTTTGTACTCCAATTTACATTGTACCTATTGATCTAGAATCATATTCACTGATTCTTTTCTCAGCTGTCAGTCTATTGATGAGCTATTGAAACTAGTTTTCATGTTACTGTATTTTTATGTCTACCATTTATATTTGATCCTTTATTATAGTTTCTGCTAAAATTCATCACCTGTTCATTCATATAATAGACCTTTTCCAGTAGATCATTTAATATTTTAATCATAATTATTTATATCTGCTGTCCTAATATCACTGTAATATTTGAATCTTATTCTGTTGACAGTTTTGTCCCTTGACAATATTTTTATTTTTCCCTTCATTTGTATGTTTCATCATTTTTGGTCGAAAGAGATATACATTTGTAAGGTAGTAGAGATTGAGTTAAATCTTATTTATTCTTGGAAATGGGCTTTCCTCTTCTTTTTCTAGTCCTTTGCATGGAGGATTGAGTGAATTGAGCTGAGATTAGAGTTTTTGCTACTAAGGTTTTACTCAGTACATCACTAGTCTTTAAATTTTTCTAACATTGCCTTCTGTTTAGAGTGGAGCTAGAGAATTGTTTATAATATTTGCTGAATTCTGCATTTAAATTTCCTCTCTGTTCCTGTATCACAAAGAGCATTTTGCTTCTTGCTTTTGCTCCTTCCCCTGCAGTATTTTGGACTGCTCTTACTTGTTCTTTTACACTTGCTAGCTTTGTGGCAGAGCCAGGGGAGGTGGAGGAGAGGGGTCACATGAAGGAGAAAGTCTTCTCTGTTTTTCTGGTTCAGCCTTAGTCTTATGCAGATGGTACATCCCTGAGTCTCAGGGATAGTCTTTCTCAGAGATCTGGCCCTGTCCCCAGTGGAAAGGGATCCTTGATGATCTGGCCCTAGGATGTTTTCCTGTCCCTTCCCCAAGGAAAGAGGGATTTCTTTTGTTTCCTTTAAACAGTTATTATTATTGTTGTTATTATTATTATTATTTTTAATGTTTATTATTTTTGAGAGAGAGAGAGTGAGAGTGGAGGGATGGGGGTGGGTCGGAGGAGGGGCCGAGACAGAGGGAGACACAGAATCTGAAACAGGCTCCAGGCTGAGCTGTCAGCACAGAGCCCTTTGCAGGCTTGAACTCACAACCAAGAGATCATGACCTGAGCCGAAGTCAGATGTTTAATGCTTAATCTACTGAGTCACCCAGGCACCCCTCCTTTTGCCAGTTTTGATAGGTATTTATCTGTACTGAGAATATGACAGAGTTTATTGTTCTTTCCCCAGCTGATGTTGAATTTTCTTCCTTGGGGAGTAGAGAAGAAGTATCCGGGCAAGGTTTCAAGTTTTGTTCCCATGGCAGCTGCTGTTCCCCTTACCCAGGTCTTTATAATAAGAGATACTCTTTCTAGTCTCTTGCCCTGCTCCCAGTATTTCTCATGATAACTTAGTGATGCCAGTGGAGAAGAGCCAATGAACTGGAACTCTTGGGTTTGCAGTTTCCAAAATTTCTATACTTTCATACTAGTCTATAATCAGCATTCAGATATTGATTTATATTTATTAAAATTCACAATGAGTTATATGATGATTTGTGTCTTCCATAGATAAGCAAGCAACTCCTTTACTCTCTCCTTGGAAGAGTATCTTATATTTTGGGCTAGTTGATTTTCTTGTGAGTTCAGCTCTGATACATTCAAAAAGGTTGTAATTTTGTAGATTACTGGTTTTTGTTGTTATTGTAAGTGTGGGTGGGAGTGATGGTCTTTTCAACTTTCCATATCCCAAGACAAAGTTGAAAGTTACGGTGACATTTTAAAGTAAATTGTGCAATGGGATTTGTAACTCTAAGATAAAAGATATGCTTTTGCCAAAATTTGGAAATGACTAAGTAACTAAATATGAGGATAAAGATAATACAGCCCTTAGTTTCTGAAATGTTATATGAAGCTAATGAATATGAAACATTATGTTTTAGTTTATCCAGAGTGACCACATTACTCTTTCTGTATTAAATGAGGGTCCATATATCAAAGCTCTAAGAACAGTCTCCAAGAAGGAAACTTATACTACTCATGGTATCTAAAGCTCTCCCATGTCTTTCTGAAGAACAGAGAAAGAGGGATCAAGGAGGTGTTTGTAGCCATTAGAAAAATAAGCTGACTCTAAGTGCTAGCTAAATTCCTGAAATTAAGTGTATATATATATATATAAATTTTTTTTTACATACAAGTATATATATATATATATATAATTTTTTTTTACATACAACAATAAATGATGAAACTTACAAATGATGAAACTTACTTCCCAGAACCGTCTCTACTTGGGGACTTCAATTTACAAATCTCTGTCACAACATGCTTCCCTAAACTTCCGGGATAATTTTATCCATAGACACAAGTAGAAAACCCACCTTTGGTTTATTTTCATAGCCCCATGTGTTTTAGGACTTCTAAAGGAAGTACTGTTTCGATTCTTGCAAGAGGTATAATACAATTACACCCTCAAATATTTCTATAAACAAGTGGATTTTTTGGAAGGAGGATAACATGGATTACATTTCCAATAAAATTAGTCAATCCTAAATTTTAAGTAACGATCAATATTATAAATATTTTCTTTCAAAATCAACCTGTACTTATCCTTGAAAAATTCTTGCCCTCAGAGTATTCTAGAAATTATTACAAAACAACAACAACAACAACAACAACAACAAAAACCAAACCAGACAAGCAAAAGGGTGAAGGAAGATTGCTGAAACCTTGACTTTCATTTTGCTTTAGCTTTGAGAGAAGCAGCTATTTTTATCTTGCTGATTTATTTATGAGACATAAGAAAGAAGTCGGTAGTGGAACATTTCCTCTGAACTGGATTTGAGCATCAAGGAGAAAACCATAAGGGACGCTTTGGTTACAATAAGAACCGACCCTACTAGTACCCTGATTGTGAAACACAGCTTTTGTGACTGATGTTGTTGTTTGAAAGGGTTTCCTTTCTTGATTAGCTTTCATTCTCACCTGTTCTATACTACCTGGTCCCTGCTGAGCTGACCCTGAGAATAAAGGTGTTTTTGTAAAGTTTTCAATTCTGTTCCCTGCCAGTTGGAGTTCAAAGTTTGTCTGAACTCCATGGAGCTTTCTTGATTCACATGCAACTTTTCGGCTTTTGAAATTTACCCAGTAAGAAAAGAACAAGGTTTGTGGCCAGTATCAGATGAAAATATTAGGACAATTGTGAGATCTTGTAAAGCCCATTGTATGCAGCATATCTCACAAATGTAACAGGAAGGACCCCATCTGACATTCATGGCTCCTATAGGTTACTCTGTCCACAGTCCAGCATGTATTAAAGAAAAATAAATCTCTTATTTACTTGTCTTTTCTGAGTGGCTCTTTATGTGGCTAAATATTCTGCACTTTAAGAGATTTTTTTTTTAATTTAGTAAAACACCTCAGTTAGTTTCAAGATATGTAAATAATGGCCTTGTCCGGAGATAGAGAACTCTTAACAGGTTAATAAAAATAATAAAAAAACAGGTTAGGTTTTTGACTAACACCTGCGGGAAAGGGATAGAGGAAATCTAATAATATGGTGAGAGACTGGGCCTGGAGAGTAAATACATGAAGATGTCTGAGGTACTGTAATGAAGAGAGAGATCTAGTATTAAATTTAGAGTTTTTCTTCATCATGCACTAGTATACAATTTCCCAACCCCTGCTACCCCAAACCTTCAATGACTACCTGCCATACAATATTATGTGTTGTAATATTTGATGCTAGAGATGGGTGGATGAAGCAAAGAGAGACCATACAATAGAAGAATACAGTGCAATGGTGAGTCACTAGATGCAGGAACTAAGTAAATAGGCAGTCTTAAAGGCTTCTGCTTTAGCCTCTGGTTTTCTTCCTTGACTAACAGGAAAAGACTATTGAATGAATTGCTGATGCTTATGCTCAGAATCATATAGCATATCAGTTTTCTTCCAACAGTCAAGGCCAGTAAGAATGGAACGAGTCATTAATAGCTAGATTCTAAGCATTGTGGCAAATTAAAATGTCTTTTAAAATATTTGGTATTTAAATGAAAAGTGAGAAAACAGGTAACAAATATAGTGATTAAATGGGTCAAATTAGAAATTTGCTGGGCAAAAAAAGCAGCATGAAGTTGGGACATGCTCAGACCTTTACTCATTTACCACTGTGGTAGATATTAGTGCTGTTCACCAATATTTCCGGTTGCTTTCCTTACCTGTTTCCATGATCCAGAAAGTAAATATTTTTATAAAAGCGCGATCTTGGTTCTTCAGATGAAGGACAGGTAACCTGGAAAAATGCGTGGACTCTCAACATACTTTATGTAAGCAAGAAATCAATCTTGGTTGTTTAAAACCACTAATATTTTGAGATTGTTAGCAAACAAATCCTAATTAATGCCATCACCTGCATTCACATTGTTTTTAGAGATGTCACAAAGTAGTTGTATGATACACTTATCCTATCTTAGGCTTTAACAGACTTCTTTCCTCAACATTTGTAAAACTTGTTTGAGAATTATTTTTATTTGCAGAGAGCATCACTACATGTGCTTAATCCTCCCGCTCCTCAAACATCAAGCCATTAGCATTATCTAAGGCATAGATCAATTCTTGTCAATGGTGTCTTAATGAAAGTGTGTTGCAATTATTTTGAGGTATGTCTCAAGTGATCTATTTACTAATTATTATTAAATACATAAGTTCATGAGTGGAATAACATTTTCCAAATTAAAGTGGGTTCAAATTTATTATATAACGGAAATTTTACTTCTTGCATTCTAATATTGAATTGAGGTGAAAGGTGTAAAAATAAAGTTAGTTCATAGAGCAAACCTGGCTATACCCATTGGACCACACTGCACTCAGGACTGCCATCTTGTGAGTTTCATGATGAAAACAAGTGTTGCAGTTCTCTGTCACTGGTTGTAGAATACCAGAGGTGGAACAGACCTTGTACAATCTACTTACTGATTTTATATTGTTTTTTGTAGTCATGTGAAGGCCATAGAACAGATAAAATTAAGTTCTTATTGGGCAAATGTCAAACCCACCTTTTCTACTTCACACAAAACATTTTCATTTGTGTTCACATATATATCATCTGCTTAAAATATAATCTGAGTAGATGATTTACAGTTGGGGGGAAACCTTGACAACACAATGAAAATTCTTGATAGGTCAACCCTCTTATTTACTGGTTTAAAAAGGTTAAAAAATGAAGCACTGCTTAAACAGTACATTTTATAACTTGGACTTAAACTTAATTTTCTTAAACACTGTTTAGTATTATCCAAATAATATTTAATTCAATAACAGACAGCAAACCCATTTTGCTTTTTATTTTCTTTTCTCTTTTCACCTTCCACGGATACATCAAAACCAGGCTATTTACAACCATGATTGTTAGATAAAAGAGCTTTCTTTTTTTAATAAGTACTCTACTTCATCCTTGTAGTTTCAAGTAAAAGAAAGCTTAATTATTCTTTTTCTTCTGACCTATGACCAAATTTCAGAAAACATTCAGAGGCAATGTAATTAAATAGAAAGAACCAGGGCTTTAGAATGAACAGATCTGAGTGGCCATCTGAATTGTTAATTAAGATTATTCAGAATCATTTTCTTCATCTAAAAAGTGAGGAGAATAATACCCTATCACATATATGAATTACACAGATCATCCAGCAGGGTTCCTTGAACACAGTAGACAACTCACAAACACCAAACCCCTCCTCTTGAAGTTTACCTTTGAATTTATCAAATAATAAATACATCAGATCATTTATTCAAAGGCAGAGTAGAACAGTGCTCAGGAGAAGTGGGCATATGGGCAGCCTGCTTTGGTTCAAATATGGCTTCAATATATGCTTGCCATTGGACTGTGGTCAAATTATTTAACTTCCCTGTGCCTTAGTTTCTTTACCTGCAGAACAGGGATGGAAAAGTATCTACTTCATATAATTGTTATGACAATTAAATCAATGTATACATTTAGAAAACTTTCAAAAGTACCTGACACCGATTAATTAGCCAATAAATTATGTGTTGTTGTTGTTATTGTTAAACATTCACAATATGTAAAGACCTACCCTGAGATTTGGGGCAATATGGAAAAGGCAGATTTACTTAACTAATTAGTCATGTCAAAATGATTTTGAAGATAATGTACAAATTTGTTATGAGTATAGGCTGCTTTAAAGTACTTTTGATACCTTGAAAAAAGCCTCATTGATAAGCTGGCATCTTTTGAAAAACTATTGATGGCAATGAATATATTAGCATTCTAATTTTATCACAATACAAATGTAATAAAACCTGTTTTATTTTAAAATATTTCATTATTCAAGCTTCAAAAGAATTCAAAATCTGCGTTAGTCCGAATTTACTCAAATTAGCTTTGTTTGACACTTTTCTATAATTTGATAGACTCTTGACTGCAGAAAGAAACCCCAATTATTGAAGTTATATTGTGACTTAACACACAAACACACCCAAGAGATGAGGATTTGCCAATGTGTTATCCATTCAGGTTAAATGATTTTGGGTTCCACTCCAGTAAAATTCTGCTTGAAGCATAACTGTGTTGCCAATGTTCTCTCATATGATGAAAAATGAGTATACCAGCCAACTCTGGTCTGAAAACTAAATTAGAAATGAACTTTGAAGAAAAAAATCCCTCACTTCTAGAGAAAAATAAGATCTTAAAAATGAATTAAAGCCTAGAAATCAAACATTGATAAGGGTCTTGTATCTATTAAAGCAAGTACTATTAAAACTATTCATTCATCTGAGTTTAAAAGGTAATGCTAACACTTTCAACCTAAAGGCCAATTTCATCCTTGATGTCTTGAAAATTATCATTGGAAGCAGTGATAGCATTCAATTATAGGGATGCTTTCCAAGAGAACACTAACAATCCCCACATGTACCCCTGATTTTGCCAAAGTCATACAACATTTTTATCATAAAATCTTATCTGTTTGCTTTACAATTTTTATTAACAAATAATGGAAAAAATAGCTCAGATTTAGCGTTTGATCTGTTTCCAAGTGTTGAGTGTTGGATTCAGTGAAAATCAAGCAGGAGAGAAGAAAGGAAGGAAGACGAAAGAACAGTCATTAGAGTAGATGGTAACATAGAAAAGAAAATAAGCCAAAATGAATTGTCAAACAGCAGAAGGTAAGTGTTAGTAAAGGACAGGGACATGTCAATTTAACTGGCAGTATCTGGGCATATCCCTCATAAAAAGATAGTCACAAGCAGGAATGGATCCAAGTTTTGATTTATCACTGATGCCAGACAAAGATAAGGACTCCCATAAATAGTACCCCTGTTATCTTGCAATAGCTTGACAGGCCTCTTCAAATGAGGAGAGGGGGAAAAATAGGCAAAAATACTATTCCTCACAGGATCAGAGAAATGCAATCTGACAGAAAGTTCACATAATAACTGTTGGGCATCAATCAGTTGACATCAGGCCAGAACACAAAGAGCAAATTGCTCTCCAGGTATCTCAAATATTGAGCAATAGAGCTGAATACTGAGACCATGGAGAAATCATCATTTTTGGAGAATTATTAATGGTTAAAAAATCTTGAGTACCCACTGTGACCATACATTGTCCTTGGCACTTGATTTGTGATGCAGAGAAAACAATTTGTACTTGGATGAAAATCTATGCATTGTCTAGAACATTCCCTTTAGAGTTTTCTGGTTCTGGTTTTATGGGGGGCCATTTTACAACTCTCTAAATTGTAGATAAATGATAGCAATGAAAAACATGCCTACAGACATGTAAATTTTTTGTACCAGAGGTTCAACTGATTTCCCTAAGGCGGAAATAACTAGTTGGACCTCCGTTTGTATGTTCATGATTCTAGGTTTATAAATATTTCTCTTCTTTGTATTCTCCTATAAAATGGTTGTAACATCTCACCTATTTCCTCATTGAAATGATGAGTTAAATAATATATTTAACACATACTTATGTTTTATGTACTTGGGAGTCATTTTTTTTTTTTTTTTTGAGAATTAGACTGAGATGAAAGGAAATTTACACATACTCTTTTTTAATCCCATCATTCTATAGGTAAACAAACTGAGTCCCAATGTGATAAAATGACTTTTGTGAAGTTGCCCTCTTACTGGCAGAGCTAAAACTAGAACCTAATCCTTTCCCAACCACACCCAAAGCCGCATGAATTAGCCTTTTTATTTATTATTAAGACTTTACTTTTTAAATATAATTTTTGATTTTTTTTTTTTAAATTTTAGAGAGAGTGCATGTGGGGGAGAGCAGCAGAGAGGGAGAGAGAATCTCAAGCAGGTTCCGCAGTCAGCATGGAGCCCCACACGGAGCTTGATCTCATGACCCCAGCACCATGACCAGAGCTAAAATCGAGAGTCATATGCTCAGCCTACTGAGCCACCCAGGAACCCCAAGCCTTTGCATTAAAAAAAAAAAAAAAAATTTAATGTTTATTCATTTTTGAGAGACAGAGTACAAATGGGGGAGGGGCATTGAGAGAGGGAGGCACAGAATCCGAGGCAAGCTCCAGGCTCTGAGCTGTCAGCACAGCGCCCCACATGGGGCTTGAACTCAATGAATCGTGAGATCATGACCTGACCTGAAGTCGGACACTTAACTGACTGAGCCACCCAGTAACCACCCTCCCAAAGCCTTTGCATTTTAAAGCAGTTTTAGGTTCACAGCAAAACTGAGGGAAAGGCAGAGAGCTGTCCCATATACTCCCTGACCCCACATGTGAATAGCCTCCTCCATTATCAACATCCCCCACCAGATGGTACATTTGTTAAAATTGATGAGCCTGTATTGACATACAATCATTTGGGTTCACTCTTGGTGTTGTACATTTTGTGGGTTTGGTCAAATATATAATGACATGTAACTATCATGAGGGTATCATGATAGGGTATTTTCATTATCCTAAAAAAATTTCTGTGCCCTGCCTAGTCATCCCTACTCACATACAACAACCCCTGGCAACCACTGATCTTTTAACTGTCTCCAGTTTTGCCTTCTCCAGAATGTTGTATAGTTGCAATCACACAGTATGCAGCCTTTTCATATTGGCTTCTTGAATTCACTTTTTAGTTAGCTTTTTAAAGAGAGAGAGGTATATAGCCCAGAGAATGGATGGATCATAATAAAATTTGAGGCAACTGTACACTGGTGTGTTTGGGAGTACAGGATTTTGAGAGAGAAAGGAACCTTTCTGGCCATCTTTTCATGTCTGAAATAAATCTTTCAAGATGATACCTAATTCACTTATATGTAAACTTAGCTCTGCGTGTATAGTAGAGTAAATGGCAAGACCTGAGAATTAACTGACAGTCTGGGAATCACTGGGAGCTAATAATTATGCTGGCTTCCCCTCCTGATTCCAAAGTGCAAACATGCTTTAAACAGATTGCCAGTTCCCCCAGGGAAGAGAGAAGGAAATGGCTGGATTAAAGTCAGAAAGCAGGGAGCCAAAAAAATCTAGTATTCATTACCATCCCCATCAATGAATATTTATCGAGCTCCCACAGAGAACCTAGTATCAGGGCTCAGGAATTCAGAGAAGTAAATACAATTTAGAGCAGTAAAAGTTCTCTCTATCCAAGTCTGCCACATCGCAGTGGGGAAGAACCCTAGATGCCAAAGGAAAGAGAGGAAAGAGCCAGGAAAAAGCAGACTTTCTCTTCCCTCTTCCTCAATGTTCAGAAAGGAATACATTCTGTCCTGTAGGCTTGATTTCTCATTTTTGTTTAATTGCCTGAACATGAGTGAAGGTGTCCATTTTTTAGCTTCAAAATTTATATTCACTAAGGCTATCTTGGTGTTTTTTAAAAACTTCCAAGTGCCTTCAAACTCTCAGGTTTGGTGATAATTTGACCCATAATGTGAAGAATAACAAAATCTGTGTGATGGCAGATATTCTTGACAAAGAATTCCTTTACGTAAGATCTTAACTTTCCAAGAAATGACACTTCATAGACAGACTTTTGTACCTAAGCAGGATGGTGTAGCTTTGAAAAAGGGTGGAATTTTGCATCTTCTATGAAAATCCTATCTTTGAGTTATAAGAGTGTGTGGCTTCTAGTACTATAATTAGAAAGGATCATTGGATTACTTGTGTGCTGGCAGTCATGCTTATGAAAGCCTACCGATTCTTGATGAGAATTTCCAATTATTTCAAAAAAACAGCAGGCTCTGTGGCTCCTCCTCCGGGGGTTCCTAGTATAACAAGGTAAATTCAGTTCATGCTGATGCTGGAAACTGCTGGCACAACTAGAGGCCCCCTTTTGTCCAGACAAGATGGATCTGGTGGTCTCTGGAGAACTCAGGCTTCTCAAATGATGCCCACCCTCCCTTCTCCATTATGCTTGTCTCCTGTCATGGGCCTCAGCTGATTTTTACTTGGGTGAGACAGTTATGCTTCATCTCTGGGCTAGCCATTAGACCTAGGAAGGGAGAAGGTTTACTTTGATACTATTCATTCCTGGCAATTCTGTGTTCTCAGTGGAAGGAGACACTCAATTTTAAGGAAAAAAAAAAAAAACAAAAAAAAAACCTTGCTTTAGGTTTCATGTTTGAAACTAGGGTAATAGAATTAAGCCATTTTTTTTCACAAGATCATTTTCCATGGAAATGCTGCCCAAAGTGAAACATGCATAATTGGTGTATCTTGTTTAAGTCCTCCAAAACAAGTGAGTAAAGAACATGCCATCATGCCCCACATCTCTCTATTCTGTCTCCTCCTTCTGTTTACTGTCATTCTGTATTCATCCTTCTTTTTAAAAATTTATTTTGAGACAGAGAGAGAGAGAGAGAGAGCGAGCAAGCAGGGGAGAGTCTGAGAGAGAGGGAGAGAGAGAATCCCAAGTAGGCTCCACACTGTCAGCACAGATCCCCGTGTGAACCTCAAACTCACAGTGAGATCATGACCTGAGCCGAAATCAAGAGTCAGATGCTTAACCGACTGAGGCACCCAGGCATTCTCATCCTCATTTTTATGTTCTTTCTCCATGCCAGAGTTTCTCAACCTTGGGACTATTGACAGAACCAGATAATTCTTCACTATAGGGGACTATCCTGTTCAATATAAGGTGTTTAGCAACATCCCAGGAGCTAGCACCAGGAGCTAGCTGCACTCCCCAAAGTTGTGACAACCAACCAAACTATGTTTCCAGATGTTGCCAAATATCCCCTGGGGGTTAAATCTCTCCTGGTTGATAATTACTAATCTAACCCTGGATATAATTCTTCCAACTCTGCCGTAATCAGCTGTATAATCATGACCATGTAACTCTACCTCTATGGGCAACAGTTTTAACACTTTAGTAGTTGCAGAATTTTCTACATGGCATCCCTCTTCATTCTTTAAACCCATTCTCCTGCTCAGGGCTTAAGCTTACCAGTGGGCCCAGTTCATATTTCCTTTAACACTTCTACATTATATATGTATATACTTTACACACTCTACCTGCATTGTAGCCAAAGTTAAATCTGCTTTTTTCACTAACATAGTTCTGCCAGCTTCACTCAACATTTCAGTAATATGTATTCCAGAGACACTGAGTTTTGGATAATAAATGAATGAATGAAATTACGAAATGTTGAATTAATTGCTGAATCAATGAAAGACTGTATTAATAATTTTAATGGCTTGAGTTACCTTCACATGACAAAAGTACTGCGCACCTTCTAAAAGCAATTTTTCCTCAGTTTCTTCTGCTTATATCTAGAGATTGACTGAATGAAAAGATTTTTAAATCATCACATCAGTTTTTCCTACATTATTTTGTCCAAATATCAAGGCAACCTTATTGCTAACCAAACAACTCTCATCTCACTTTCGATCTCCATTGTATATGGCCTCTGCTTCCCCAGGTTACTACCCCTGGATTATATAATAAGGAAGCTGGACCAAATAATAACAAAAAGGAGAAAAAAATCTTGTTAAAAACTTACTAGTGAAAACACTGGAAGGGTTATTTACAAAGTGCCACTTCTGGGGTGCCTGGGTGGCTCAGTCAGTTAAGTGCTGGACTTTAGGTCATAATCTCATGGTGGGTTTGAGCCCTACATCTGTGCTGACAGCTCAGAACCTGGAAGCTATCTAGGATTCTGTCTTTCCCTCTCTCTCTGTCCCTCCCCCACTTGCACTTTCTCAAAAATAAATAAACATTAAAAGAAAAAAAAGAAAATGCCACTTCTAATTCATTAAATTATTACCCCTGTCCAGCCTTATATATCTCGATTCTTCTCCTTCCCCTGTCCCCTGGGTTAAATCTTTCCCAACAAAATACATTTCTGAAGAAGTTATATAGAAGCAATTGTTTCCATTGGGGCTTTTTATCTCTAGAGGAAAGCATCATCTCCAGATGGCCAAAATTGCCTGTCCTGCCTGTACAACTTCCTGAGCTTTTTAATTTTTTTTTTTCAACGTTTATTTATTTTTGGGACAGAGAGAGACAGAGCATGAACGGGGGAGGGTCAGAGAGAGGGAGACACAGAATCGGAAACAGGCTCCAGGCTCTGAGCCATCAGCCCAGAGCCCGACGCGGGGCTCGAACTCACGGACCGCGAGATCGTGACCTGGCTGAAGTCGGATGCTTAACCGACTGCGCCACCCAGGCGCCCCTCCTGAGCTTTTATGTAAATATAACTACAGCTTTTTTTTTAAGCTAAAAAAAATCACACATTTTTAGTGAATCCATAGTTTAATAAATAAATTTTTCCAGGGTGCCTGGGTGGCTCAGTCGATTAAGCATCTGACTTCAGTTCAGGTCATGATATCCCAGACTGTGGGTTCAATCACCGCATCAGGCTCTGACCCTGCTTCGGATTATGTCTCCCTCCCTCTCTGCCCTTCCCTGACTCGTGCTGTGTCTCTCAAAAATGAATAAACATTAAAAACAAACAAACAAACAAACAAACAAACAAAGAAACCTTTCCTTGGGGTACCCAGGTGGTTCAGTCAATTAAGTGTCTGAATTTGGCTTAGGTCATGTTCTCACTGTTCCTGAGTTGGAGCTCCATGTTGGGCTCTGTGCTGGCAGCTCAGAGCCTGGAGCCTACTTCAGATTTTGTGTCTCTCTCTGCCCCTTCCCCGCTTTGTCTCTCTCTCTGTCTCTGTCTCTGTCTCTCAAAAACAAATGAACATAAAAAAATTTAAAAAATATATAAACCTTTCCTTTACAAGCGTCAAATATAGGTTTAAACTGTATGTCTTGAAGTTGGCTTAAGATGCTATGGTTTTATCATTTCAAGCTCCAATAAGTTTCAAAGTTGAATGGTTATATCCTACTCTGAAGGTCTTAGAATTTGGATACTTAGGTACCCATGAATAAACAATTAGTGCTTCTCAATTATGTAAAAAGCCATAGATAACAAACAAAATGAATGGGCTCTCTTCCTAGGGGCATGGAGATGAACTCAATTTGACTGAGAATAATGCTAAGGAAAATGAGATCAATGCTTAGATGCATATGAGAAAAACAATTACTACATAGGCTAGACTTGCTTGGCCAGGACCTTTGCCTCCTATGTTATGGTGCAAAGTCAGTGGGGGAAAGATTACCTTTGAGATGACTGCCTCTGCACTGTTGAATACCTTGTTTACAGTGAATACCTCAACTGAGTGTTCCTACTTAGAGAATCATCCTCATCAATGTTATTTGGGTTGTGTTAGTGGTTTGAAGCATGAAAACATAGTATTATTGAAATATAACTTGTGGGTTATCTAATGCAATCATTTTTTATAGTCAAGGAGTATTTAATGCAGGAAAATGACCCATAAACCATCTGTCCAGCCATATACTGGGTTTTTTTTTCAAAAATTTAATGTAAATTTCACCTAAATTTGGTAAAAAGATTGATGACAATCACAGTGTAGAATTTTGACTGTTTGATTAATGTCTCTTAATCATTCAAAATCTTTCCTAATTTCCTTTATGAGCCAAAGGACATTATTACAATACAAGTCATTCCTAATATTCTATATAAATGGATACTATAAATCCAGTCAACTGGTCTTCTGCTATTCCTTGAATAAGAATTCAGTCTTTGTTCTTGCTTCTTTCTTTGCTTGGGATTCTCTTTCCCTAGAATCTGCATTAATGGCTCCCTTATTTTCTGTTCAAATTTCATTATATCCCTGAAGCCTTCTCTGTCTACTGCATGTAATATAACATCATGCCATTTCTGGCATTTCCTATCTCCTTATTCTGTTTTATTTTTCTCAAAAAAAATACATTGTATTATTTGCTTGTTTTCTTGTGTCTTCTAATAGAATGTAGGTGCCATGAGAGCAAGGGCTTTGTTTTGTTTTCTGTTGTATTAATGGCACCTGGAAGAGGGACTGACACATCATAGGCACTTACTACATATTTGTTGAAGAAGTCAACTAGATCATCAATTATCAAGTCAAATTAAAGTTGTATTTTTAAAGAAATCAATCAGAACTGAAGAAGAATATTTAGTAATTTAGATCTGTTATAAGACTCTCCACCAGATCCCCAGACTTTAAATTAGAAGCCAAATCCTTCTGATACCTTATGATGAATTTAAAAAGCATATTTCCTTACTTTTATCAAACATTTAGGAAAATAAAGTTCACATAAAAATAAGGATTTCTGGATTACTTTGAATATCCGAATCCCACTCTCTATAGTTGGAGCCAAACAGTGGCTCATTCACATACATCAGTTGTATGCTCTGTTGACCATCACAACCTGCAGACCTCTTATGGTTTCTTTAATCTGGCCGCTTCTAGTTATGTTATTTGCTTGGCTACTGAAAGCATTGCTAAATGAACTGCTGAGTGCTTTGTCTAACCACTTAGGGGAATTAATGACTAATCACGGAAAAGGTGAATCATCACAACTAGAGTTATTAATGGTCACCAACACACTTTTAATACACAACTCAGAAAACACTAAAGCAGAGAGTTGGGGGGCCGGGCTTGTTTGGCAGTGATCACGCAAGTGGAATCTGTCAGACACTATCAACACTTCTGCAACACATCTGTGCCATCGCATTCTTCCCTCATTGAGCCCTTCTTTCAAGTTTACACACCCAAACTCTCAACCCTGAATAGAGTTAGCATACCGTTCTTGAAATGGTAACCTACAGTCTTTAGCTATGATTAGTCCAGTGACTTGTATAGAGCAGTGAAAGAAGAGGACATGGAGCCAGTTAAAATGAAAAAATAGGCAGTAAGGGAAATTTCAGACTTCTCAATTTGGTCAAGTAAAACTCTGTCTCAGATGCCACATCTGTGAAATAATCACTGTTGCTTATTGAGAACTCAATATACATGATTCTAGATACTTTATACATATTAACTTATTTTATCTTTGCAATGACCCAATAAGCAGTTAATTAACTAGGTCAAGACCTAAAGCTAGGAAATGTGAACCAGGATTTAAACCCAGATATTCCAGCATTAGAGAACATTTTGCCATCACATGCCAGAGCATTGTCTTCATAAAACCCACTAATGTATGTAAAGTTCTTTTTAAATTAAAAAAGATTATTTTACAAACCTGATTACCCTTTATTCTTCTACAAATGAACTTTGAGAGTTTGGAGGTTGTGGCAGAGAAGTGCAGCTACTCTTATACCCTGAGGGAAGAATGGTCTTCCTCTATGGAGAAGGGCTCCTCCTGTTTGACCCAGTGCTCAGCTTCAGAAGGGAAGCACGTGGAGTGGTGTCAACATGAAATGAACAAACCTTTTAGAACTCCTGTAAAAAGGAAGAGAGTTGAATTCAAGCCCAAGTTAGGACAGCTTCCCTGCCTGAGATATATAGTCTTCACAAAGAAGAGAATGCTCCATAAGGGAAGGTTTGGAGGTGTGGTGTTATGTACATTTTTTTTTACGTTGAAAGTTACAAATTATTAGACAAAGGACATTTCAGAAAGTTGCAGACCTTAAGTTCTAGTGTATGCAGGGATATATGACTTGAATCTTATGGAAGTCAGAGAAGTTTCTTACTTTTTCTTATCTTTTGTGTTCAGAATGTACCCTTTTGGTCATTTTCTTTAACGAAGCAGGTGTACAATGTGTGCTTGGGGCAGAAATAGAGTCCATGCTTTGGGGTTTTGCAGAGTCATTGTGACCTTGGTAAAAATGTTAAAGTATAGCTTCCCTAGGAGCCTAGGAACAGGGCCCACAACCAGTAAAAGTTGAAAATTTCCTTTATCAATAGTGAGAGAGAAGGGAACATTTGCCTAGATAGACGATTCAGCCATATCAACCTGGCTGTCAGTGGGGTGACAGATGTCACAGCCAGATAGTCCTTACATCCCTTATGCAAAGTTCTTAGCATAGCTCCTGACAGGTAAGTTGTCAATATAGTCAAGTTATTATGTAACTTAGAACTTTGAAGTCCCAGTGGGTTTCTTTTTTGGTTTCTTTTTCTTTTTTTTGTTTTTCGGTATAGTCTCCTTTGCCCCATTTACAACATCCCCAAAACAATGCTCTTGTTAAAATTCAAGACTCCTTCATTGGCATTTCCTGAGCCAATTGTGGAACCTGAGTCTCTCTCCATCTGCTTCTAGCTCCTATAACTGGATTTCTATTTCATTTTGGTCTGCTTTCTAAATTCGTCATCCAACAACCTGTCTAATACCCCCAGCAACACCTGCATCCATGAATTAATCTTGCCAGGCCCTTCCCAATTTCTGGAGCCCTGCCCCTGGGACTTTGTGTTCCACTTGGTAAATAGAGTTCTGAAACTGGTCCAAGCTCTGTTCTGTAATAAAATATGCAAGCTCAAGATGCTATTAATGAAGCTACGGCAAAAACCCAGGGGTTCTACCTCCAAGCTGCTGTCTGAGTCAGTGGTTAAAATAATCTAAAATAGCAAATCTAATTTTCCTACACACATGCTTATATATCCAAACAAGTATATTAGAATTCTGTGGGTTTTAGACTATCCCTTAACAGAATATTAGACAACAGGAACACACACACTTATTAGATAAGAGAAGATTCTTTAAATTATTCTATCATCTCAACTATGCCATTATATATTTTGTACTTGATTTTTCTCATACAAAACTAAATTGAAAAATTATTAAAAAACAAAACTATCTAGGCATCTCTAGAAAAAAGAAAAACAGCAAAAACACTTTCTCCATTTAATCACCCACCTATGAAATCAGCACGTGATTTCTCAGTTCTGTTGGCTTTAAGTGAGCATGAGGAGTGAGTTGTCACAAAGGACTCCTCAGGTTGCTTCCATATCCTGGTTATTGTAAATATTGCTGTGATAAACATAGAAATGCATGTATCTTTTTTCATTAATGTTTTCCTTTTGGGGGATAAATACCCAATAGTGGTATTACTGGATCATATAGCATTTCTGTTTTTAATTTTTTGAGGAACCACCATAGTGTTTTCCACAGTGGTTGCATTTTTGCATTTGTATTCTCACCAACAGTGCACAAAGGTATCCTTTTCTCCACATCCTTGCCAAAAGTTGTTATTTCTTGCCTTTCTGATTCTAGCCATTCTAATTGTTATGAGGTAACATGTCATTGTGGTTTAAATTTGAATTTCCCTAATGATCAGTGATGTTGATCATATCTTCCTGTGTCTGTTGGCCATTTCTATGCCTTCTTGGAAAAATGTCTATTTAGGTCCTCTGCCTATTTTTTAATCAGATTGTTCTCTTTCTTTCCTTCTTTTCTCTTTTTCTTTCTTTCTTTTCTCTTTCCCTCTTTCTTTCTTTCTTTCTTTCTTTCTTTCTTTCTTTCTTTCTTTTTTGGTGTTGAGTAGTATAAGTTCTTTATATATTTTGGATATTAATTGCTTATCAGATATATCATTTGCAAAAATCTCCCATTCAGTAGGTTGCTTCTTTGTTTTTTGATGAACTTTTTTTTCTGTGCAAAAGCTTTTTTCTTTTGTTATATATAGCCTCAATAGTTTACTTTTTGCTTTTGTTTCCCTTGTGTGAGACCTATCCATAAATATGTTGCTAGGAGTGATGTCCAAAAGATTACTGCCTATGTTTTCTTTTAATAGTTTTATGATTTCATGCCTCACATTTATGTCTTTAATCCATTTAGAGTTTATTGTTGTGTGTTGTGTTAAAAAAAATAGTCTACTTTCATTCTTTTGCTTGTTAATTATACTTCAATTAAAAAAACTATGCCAAAAATAAGAAAAAAAAACATAAATCATACATAGCAGGAAACAAAGTATTATGGGCTGGTAATGCTAAGAGAATAATAAGGTGGCATTATAATAACATTATAACAACAAAAAGTCTTTTCAATGTATGCTGGGTCTTCTCAAACTATAGCCAAATCCCAAATTATGATCTATACAATTTAAGGGAACTTCACAATGTAGGAATATAATCTTTATGTTGTGGAGACTAAGTTCTTAAATAGTAAGATCCCAGGAAGTTTTCAAGAAGGAATATTTTATCCACCAACATTGCAACTAGGGCAATAGGGAGTATTTTGAGATTGGACACAAAAAGAAATGAACTAAGACACAGACATAGAGAGCATAATAATGGATTGTGGAAGGAGAGAAAAATAACTGAAAACCAATGGCCAAAGCCAAATGTATTCAAATGTTGTAATGTGAAAATAACTTTCATATGATCATTTGAGGAGTAAAAAGACTAAAGATTTTATAGAGTAGATTGAGGAAGGTAAATCAAAGTTCAGTTTTGTCCCATGAATTATTCACTGTTCGAATTCTCCAATGCTGTATGACAATAATCAGAAGGAGATAGAGGCAGCAAAGCTAGGGTCACAGCATTTGGATTGACAGTTGGGATTAATGAAGAGGGAATTTGAGGAATAAGGATGGAGGCTTAGGTTTTACAGGTTCACAGTGAAGAGCTTATGGTCCTTAAGGATCATTCACAATACACAAAGAATATTTTTCAAATTTTGATAGCTTGAGAATAGTTTTAAATCTGGAGACAGGTTTTCTTTCTGTTCTTCTCCTCTTGTTTCTAAGAGAGTATATGGATAGGGCAAGAGTTAAGGATACCTAGATCAGGATTTCCTTAGAATTTTAACCAAGAACTAGAGTTGAAATAATTTTGAGGTTTGAAACTTCCCTGTGACAGCAATGGCTGTAGATCATTAAGATGTTCCATCACGAGAGAATCTGCTGTGAGGAGAATTGTTGCTGACAGACTGCAGCTGCCACAATTTCAGGATCCAACCGAGCATTTTTGATGAAGCTACCGTACCCTTTACTGCTCCCAACCAATGACTGCACACAAGGATAAGGCTAGAGATGGGCAATCGCTGCCTAGAGCAGGTCTCCCCTGATGAAAAGCTTTGCTTTGGGGGCTCTCAATAAGCCTGGACAAGACTTTGTCTCCATCCATCATCCTCCCTCTTTCCTTCCCTTCTTTTCCAAGGTCAGACTGCATTATCATCCAAAGGCTCCGCTTGACTGCTCCTGCTCCTTCTTTCATTACTGTCAGAAATGTTCCCCCAGTAAATCTTCTGAACTTTTAAATCTGTCTTGACGTCTTACCTTTTGGGAGACCCAAACTGACACATTAACTCATTTATCAAAATAGTGAAAACATATCTGAGAAACTGTGTTTAACTAATGGATACATCTTTACTCCATATCCAAAATCTTCTAGAGGTCATGACACCACTACAAAGAGGCGGGCGAAGCAATCCACAGTAACCACATTGATCCAGAGAGGTCTTCAAAAACTTCCTTGGTCTTTCCTAGAAGAAAGGAGACACTATAGCTCACATCCATGTAAGTGGATATAGCCATTTTCCTTGTAATAGCCTGGATTATCTACAGAGGGATTGTGAAATGTGAAACAAATTAACTTGGAACAAGTCAATGATGATTGATTGTATTTTCAACCTGTTTTTCCTTCATATCTACTTAAACATAGGCATTAGAATATTATTTTTTTCTTTATTTTGTACAAGTGAGTTAGTGATTGTTGTAGATATTTTCAAGAACATCTTCTTATTAATTGCTTTTTTGTAAGGCCAATTCCTTTTGTTCTTCTTAGTGGTTAAAATTCACTTAAATACTGTGCTGGGATAACTGGCAAGGAAAGGTACTCTATTTCCTACATGTAATTAAAAGTATGTTGAACCCCAAAGTCTGAAACTACAAATAATAAATCCTAGCAGTAAACATTATAATATTTCTTGATACTTCAGTAAACAATAAGTCAGACACTATAAAAAAGAGTTTACACAGTAAATGAACAAACATATTAACAGCATTAATTGTGATGATTAATGTATATTACAGTAACTAGAGTGAGACCAGATGCTTATCTAACGATTTGGGGGAGAAAAACAGCTTATTTTAAGGAGGGTTTATTTGGAATTGAGATGGCATCTTAGAACCAAGACAAAATACCAGGCAATGCACTATGAACATACCCTAGTATTAAAACATATCAGGTAACTAATGTCATGTTTCAGTAGACTCCAATTACCTTTAGACCCATTATTACTGCTATTCTTAATGCTTCATCAGGAATACATTTTTTTCCTTCGAGTTTATTTTCAATTTTGTTACTGTATTCTTTAGTTCACTTTATTAAGCACCAGTCAGGTATGAAGCCTTGTGGATATCAACAGCAACAAAATAAACAAGATATAGTTTCTGAACTCTGAGATCTAATATGATTATTTTAAATACATCATGGAGTATAGTTCCCTGTTAAAAAGCAAATAGTTCTACAACTACAGACAAAGGAGATATGTGATTGCCTACCAAAGTGACAATATATTATTTAGACCAAGACACTTTTGAGAATGAAAAGATGAGCCATTAATTGTTACTCTGAATCAAAGGGCATTCACTGGGACTGACCAGACAATCTAGGATATTTAATCATCTATCTGAAACCAAATTCCCTGGAATGTATCTTTTTCTATAAAATGTCATATGCACTCTGCTCTGTATCCACATCTCTCAGGTTTGGCAGATTCACCCTAAACAGAAACAGGAGAAGGTCAGGCATAAGTGTTGGTGCTTAACTAGTATCCTCCTGAAAGTATGGAGAGAAGTTAAACTCATCTGAATTGTTAATATCACTTTCATGAAGCATCCAATACATGTGACTGACTCTATGAGAGAATGAAAGGACAGCACATGAGTGATTAGATATTTTATTCTTATTCTATCTTATTTTATTAGATATATATTCAGTGGTGAGACACCAAAAAAACAGCCTACCAGCAATTTCAATAGGGTTAAAATTTATTTACTTACTATTTTTATTCTCAAAGAATAGGGATAAGAAGTCTTCAGACTGACCTAAACTTATCCACAATTGGGAGATCCAGTGTGATCTAAGTCACTGGAGACTTAGATCTAAGTCTAAGAGAATTAAGTCACCAGCTTTAATAAAAAGCATCTTTTATGAAAATTTCAACCCACCAAAATGTCTGTCACCTGAATTCCACCAGACTTTACAATATTCTTTTATACTTATGTCTTTTTAAGCTTACCTTCATATGTTTTCTATCAACTTAAATATTAAGTCAGTAATAGGACTCAGGGGTCACACAAAATCTTTCCTCTATGAATAATATTTTTTGCTCATCATGTGAACATTTAATCCTTTCCTTGACTATAAATAAGCAGCCAAAGTTTATAACTGACTATTCATGTACTACAGTAAAACAAAGAACATAAAGAACACTGTAGCTGCTCATAAATTGAAGCTTTGGTCTGAATTACATCATTCATATTATTTCTCAGAACTGAGTCCACATGAAATCATTTTTTTACATTCAAATGATCAAAAAGTCCTTTTCACATACTGAAAAGTTACTTTACTCCTATGGCTCTATGCTGTAAATACAGTTGAATGTGGAAGACCAATATTATCTTAAGTTCCTTAACAGCAGACATGATGGTATATATACACTGGGTCAACTGTGGCATCTCTGGAAGGGTTGCCATCCCTGGCTCTCCTTTCAAGAAATGATTTATTATTCAACTGCAAGAAGTGTAGTTAGCCAACAGCTTGGAGCTGTGAGTGCATTTAGGATCCACCTCAGCTTTTGGGTGATGGCCATATATTTCTGGGGCAGCTCCCAGACAAGGAGTTAGATAGTAAGCTAGTATATCTTGGATATTTCTCTATACATTGAGATTCTTCTAATGGGCAATCTCTTCTCTGGAGGCCCCCAGTTGAGTTACTCCTGCCCAACCCTTCTTCCTCCCTTTTGTTATCTTTCACAGGCATTAATCTCCAATAAACCTCTCCACTCTCAGCTTCATCTCAACACGTGTTTTATAATAGGCCCAACTAAGACACACAAACTATTTTAAAAAGTGTCTGTGCCTTATGTCTGGTGCCATTAGTTCTTCCTTCATAAATTATTTCAAGGTCTGCTATGTAGTATTCTTCAATAAGCCAGCTCTGGGATTGCTTATCCCTAAGCTTTTTTGGACAATAGTCCTCACAGAGAGTTTTATGAAAGCTATAGGCCATCTATATTAAAAAACCATACATAAAAATTAAAATTGATATGCATTTTCAGGGTTTCATGGAGCCATGTTTTAAAACTGGCAAGTGGACCCATGCAATAAAAATCATTCCCTTAAAGAAAATGTCAAATTTTGTGTGGTTTGGAATACAGAGGAGAGATTGAAGGCTTCTCACTTGGTGACCATGCCTGTAGGGTCTGAACTGCTTGGTGTGTTAAGTGTCTATTCAATATCCAGTTTATTGGTCAGAAATTTTCAGTGGCTCCTATTGTACACATACAGAAAAAAAGCAGTCTTTTGTCAGCCAACATTTACTTTAGATAAGGCCAGCCAGTGTTTCTTGCCTGTCACACCCTTTGTGTTATTCTTCTTCAGTTATACCAGATTCTAACTAGTCCCTTTGTGTACTCAATTCCTAAACTTCTAAATCTTTTCTCACTGTAATACCTATTCATTGAATTTATTTTATACTACTTCCTCCCATTTCTATCAGTTCCTATTAATTTTTTAAAGATCAAATGCAATCCATCCTTCTTCCTATGGCTTTCCTAGAATTTACACATCAATCTGTTACTCTCCCAATTTATTCACTCTTTGTATATTAAAAAAAGAAAAAAGTAGCAGGCATATCACCCAGTTTTTGTCTCCACAAATAGGTTATATTGAACTTCTTTTGCCAGAATTTATTATTTCCCATCCCCCAGAAGAAGGTCAAGAACACAGAATTGGAGTACATTAGCTGCCTAGCACCACAAACAAATGACATACCTTCTACTTCTTCTTTTTTTTTTTTTTTTTCCTACTAGTGTTTTTCCAGTAATTTTGGCTGGTCATTTTAAACAACAAGCCAAGGAAAAGTAAGGAAGAATTGCACATTAGGCACCTCGTGGAAAAATATTTTTAATATGTATGGAGATATTACCATACATAAATGCATATTTGTTGTTACATTTTGCTTCACTGTGTTTCATTCTGTCTACAAGGCACTAAACTTACTTATGAAAGAATTCCAGAAAATCACTTTAAGTTTTGCTACTATAACAAAAGAAGCTTCAGAAAGAAATAGAGGCATGCCCATAACCCCTGTCTCATAATAAATTCATGTACAAGATAGTTTAAAAGTAGCTCCATTTCATTGACTGTTCTATGTCAAGAGAAAAGGGTGTAATTGATATTTGGAGCTCAATGAGAATGAGCTTATCATATCCTCACCTAAGTACAGGTTTTATTAAGAGAGGAAATGAAAGAAAACTGTGAGGATTCTGGATAGGGAAGGAATGTGCAAACAGATAAAGTAGAGAAAAGAGGAGTGGGAAGAGGAAAAGAAACAAAATAAGATAAAAGGATAAAAGGAAATTCTAGTTGTGAAAATACATGGAAGGAAATGAGAGTGGAGGGAGAAGAAAGCAAATATTGATGACTGTATATTTTTCCTTATTAATCTACATATTCTAAATCCAAAAGAGCTAAAAAAAAATCCATCAAGTTCCATTTTAGGCAAGTGGACTGAGAAAAACTCACATTCCAAGAACAATCAAAAAAGCTTAATAAGAAAAATAAAATAAAGTCACTGGAGACTTACTAAGATAAAGATCCCAAAGAATAGAGAAGTCAAGTAACTTGATCTTGGAATATGGGCTCTTTTTTGTTCTGGGTAACTGGTTATTTGGTAAGCAAAAGTGGTGGTTGAGAAGCTAAAGTGCTGAATTAACTTTCAGTAATCCCAGGACTAGAGAAGCTAAATTGTACTTAAGGAGAGATCCTAGTAAACACCTTAAGCTTTCAGTTAGACCCAGACGTGCTGTCTTCAAGGACTTCAAGGTGATCTGTCCTAGAAGCAACATTTAATTCTCAGTGAAGAATAAACTCATATACATTTTATTTACAATTAAAAAAAAAAGTCCAAAATTTAATCAAAAACAACCAGGCCTAACAAAAGAAAAGAAATAACCAAATGTAAAAGAAACAATACAAAATAAGCAGACCAGGGTGTGGAATACTCTTAAAAAGTTAAAAGTATACCTAGAACTCGATCATTCCACTGCTATAGGTGAATCTCATTTTCTAGAGTTTTATGTCAATGGAATTATGTAGTATATACTCTTTTTCATTTGACTGCTTTTATTCAGTATCATTATTTTGAGACTTATCGATACCACTAAGTGTAAGTAAGTCCATCTCTTTTGTTGATCGGTTTAATGTTCCACATTTGTTTATAGATTTGTACATGTATTTATGTAACATACTTGTTTACATATTAAACTGATGAGAGGCATTTGGTTGTGTCCAGAGTTTGGCTATTATAAATAAAGCTTCTATGAATATTTAAGGACAAATATTCATAAGGTATAAGCTTTCATTCACTTGGATAAATAGGAATGGGATGACTAGATCATCAGGATATCTGTTCTCACTGCTTTTAGTCTATATAGTATTGGAAGTCCTAGCTACCATAATAAAGCAAGAAAAAGATATTAAAGCATAATTAGAAAGAAAAAAATCAAACCATTATTTCAGTGGCATGATGGTGTATATAGAAAAATCCCAAGGAAACTACAAAAACTCCTAGAAAAAATAAGTTCAGCAAGTTTGTAGTATACCAAATCATCATTAAAAAAAACACTCATGTTTCTAAGTACTATCAATGAACGCTGGAAACCAAAATTAAAAATAAAGTATGATTTGCAAACATTCTAAAAATAAAATCCAGGGTGCCTGAGTGGCTCAATTGGTTAAGCGTCTGACTCGATTTGGCTCAGGTCGTTATCTCACAGTCATGAGATACAGCCCTGCAATGTAAATGAGCACAGAACCTGCTTAAGATTCTCTCTCCCTCCCCCCCCCGCCCCCTAATATTAAAATAAATAAATAATAAATAAATCAAATAAAATCTAAGAAATCTAACAAGATGTATGCTGAAAACTACAAAAGACCTTATTATGGTGGCTAGGATTTCCAGTATTTTCCACTTTTCCAGACTAAAAATGATGAGAAAAGATATCCTGACCTTCTTCTTGATCTTAGGGTTATAGAACTTAGTTTTTCACAATTAACAATGGCCATAGATGTAGATATTTTATAGATGCTACATATAATGTTGGGGAAGTTCTCTCTATTTCTAGTTTCTGACAATTTTATCATGACTTGAATTTAGCCAAATGCTTTCTTCTGTATTAACAGGACCATGTGATTTTTTGTCTTTATTGTGTTAATGTGATGCTTTGCAATAGATTGATTTTTGACTAATGATCTAATCTTTAATCCCTATAATGAACTCCACTTGTTTATGGTGTATAATTTTTTTATGTATTTGTCATCTTCTTCTTCTTCTTCTTCTTCTTCTCCTTCTCCTTCTTCTTCTTTTTTAGAAAGAGTGCACATGTGTGCATGAGTTGGGGAGGGGAGGACAGGGAGAAGGAGAGAGAGAGAATCTTAAGCTTTCAGTTAGACCCAACATGGAGCCTGACATGGGGCTTGATCTCATGACTTGATCTCAAGATCATGACCTGAGCCAAAATCAAGAGTTGGATGCTTAACTAACTGAGTGACCTAGGGTCCCCTATATATTTCTGTCTTCTATTTGTTAATATTTTGTTGAAGATTTTTTTAAGTTTGTTTGTTTATTTTTGAGAGAGAGCTAGAGAGAGAGAGAATGTGGGGTAAGGGCAGAGAGAGAGAGATACAGAGAGAGAGAGAGAGAGAGAGAGAGAGAACAAGAGAGAGAATCCCAAGCAGGCTCTGTGCTGTCAGCGCAGAGCCTGAGGTAGGGCTTGATCCCACAAACTGTGAGATCATGACCTGAGCTGAGATCAAGAGTTGGATGTTTAACTGACTGAGTCACCCAGGTGTCCCTGTTGAAGATTTTTTAACTATATTCACAAGTGATCTTGGTCTATAATCGCTTTTGTTTGTTTGTTGTACAGTCTGGTTTTGTGACTGATGTATTACTGGTCTCATAAAATGATTTGAGAAGTGTGATAAATGTTCCTCTTCTGCTAATTTCTGCAAGAGATTATTTAGAATTGGTGTTAATTCTTCTTTAAACATTTGGTAGAATTCTTTGAAATCATCTCGGCCTGGAGTTCTTTTTCAGGAGTTTTTTTCTTTTGTTTTACTAGTGAATTAAAAGTTTTAATTGTTATAGGGGCATTTAAATTGTATATTACATATTGACTGAGCTGGTTTATGCATTTACAGGAATTGGTTCATTTCATGTCTATTGTCTAATTTATCTGTCGAGAGTTGTTCGTAGTGTTCCCTTATTATCTTTTTGAGGTCTACAAGGTTAATAGTGGTATCTTGTACTTCATTTTTGATACTGGTTATTTGTATCTTCTTGTTCTTTTTTTTTTGTTTTGTTACTCATGTTAGAGGCATGTTACTCATGTTACTCATGTTTTGTTACTCATGTTTGTTACTCATGTCAATTTTATTAAGGTTTCCAAATAACCAGCTTTTTCCTTCATTGACTTTCTCCATTATTGAGCTGTCAATTTCATTAAATTCTGCTTCTATTTCATTTTGTAAAAATAGTTATTTATGTTGAGAGAGAGAGAGAGAAAGAAAGGGAGGGAAAGAGATGCAGGAAGAGAGGGAGAGAAAGAATTCCAAGCAGGCCCTGCACTGTCAGCATGGAGCCCAATGTTGGGCTCAATCCCATGAACTGTGAGATCATGACCTGAGCTGAAATCAAGAGTTGGACACTTAACTGACTGAGGCACCCAGGTGCCCCTGCTTATATTTCCTTTTATATTTTTTGACTGATTTGGGTTTATATTACCCCTTTATTCCTAGTTTCTTACAGTTAGAGCTTAGATAACTAAATTAAAACTTCTTTTTTTCTAGTGTAGACATTTGGTGTTAAAGACTTGCCTCTCAGTACTGCCTTAACTGTATTCTGCAAATTTTTACATATCCTATTGCCATCTATATTTGGTTCAGTGTAATTTTTAATGTTGCTCTAGACTTCTACTTTCATCAATGGATTATTTAAAAGTGTAACTCCAGATGTTGGAGATTTCTGGTAGATCTTTCTATTTTTACTTAATCTGACAATCTCTGCCCTTTAATGAGGGTGTTTAGATAATTTATATTTAATATGATTATTGATATGCGTAGGTTTAAGTTTGTCATCATGCTATTTGTTTTCCATTTATCCCATCTGTCTTTCCCTTCTTTTTCTCTATTTTCTTTCCTTCTTTTGATTGAATGCTTTCTGTATTTCTATTTTTCTTTATGGTTTAATAGGTATATCATTTTAGCAGTTGCTCTAAGGTTCATATGTATCTTTAACTTATACATATATTTTCCTACAATATTATACTTTTATTTCTTTCTTTCTGGTCTTTGTGCTATTGTTTTCATATATTTTGTTTATATATATCTTATAAACTACACAGCAAATTATTACTATTTTAAAAGAGATTTTAAATATAAGAAAAATATCTCACTGTCTACTCATGTAGTTAGCATTTGTCATGGTCATCATTTCTTTGTGTAGGTCCATATTTATTTTATTTTTGATATCATTTTCCTTCTGCCTGAGGACGTTCCTTAACATTTCTTGAGTTAAGGCCTTTTGGTGATAAATTCTTTCAACATTATTGCTGGATGTAGAATTCTAGGTTGACTCTTTTTTAAATTCAATGCTTCAAAGATAGTGCTCCACTTCCTTTCCATCAGCATTGCTTCTGAGGAGATATGTGCTCTAAACTTCATCATTATTCTTGTACACGTTATGTCTGTTTCTCTTGATGTTTTTAAGATATTTTTCTTTATCATGCATTGTGAGAAATTTGATTATGATGTAGTTTTCTTCCTATTTCTTGTGCTTAAGTTTCATTGAGATTCCTGGAGCTGTGTTGCTTTTTAAATATAATTTGGAATGCTTTTAGTCTTTATTTCTTTGGATAATTTTGTAACACCCTTATCTTTCAGGACTTTGAATTACACACACATTAGTCTGCTTGAATTTTTCTACAGCTAAATGATGTTATTTTTATTTTAAAAAACTTGCATTTTGAATTTCATTTAGGTAGTTTGTAATCACTAGGAGTTCAAGTATACCAATCTTTTGTCTGCAATATCTAATGTGCCATTAATTGCAACCAGTGTATTTTCACCTTTGATGTTATAATTTTCATATCCATAAAGTCAAATTGACTATATTTTTTTATATTTTCCATGTCTCTATTTAATTTTTGAACATACAGAATATAGTTATAACTATTGTTCTAATTTCCTTTTCTGCTAATTACAATATTTTTTTAGTTCTGATATGGTTTCAATTGATTTATTTTTCTACTATGTTAGGTCATATTTTTCTACCTCTTTGTGCACCTTGTAACTTTCTTTTATTGGATGCTAGACTTGAATTTTACCTTGTAGGTGTGGATAAATTTGTATTTCTATAGATATGTTTAAGTTTTGATTTAGGATACAATTAAGCTATTTGGAATCCATTTGATCTTCTCAGATTTCTTTTTTAGATTTGTAAGTGAGAACAGAACAGTATTTAATATACCATTAGTCATTCCCCATTACTGAGGCAAGTATCTTCTGAGTATTCCATCCAGTGATCCATTGATTGTAATGTTTTCCAGCCTGGTTTGTAGGAATAGGAAATATTCCTATCCATCTGCCTGCTGATTAATGTTCTCTCTAATCATTTGGCATGGTTCTTTCCTTATATTTTCCTAATATTTTCCATTGTTATTTCCTTATACGTGTGCAGTGATCAGTCTTAAATGAGCTTTGTGCTACCCAGAGTCTCAGTTAAACTCCTAAATTCAAGAAGTCCACTGAAAGAAGTTCCATAGTCTGTAAACTCTCCCAAGATAGTAATCTGTGGCAATTGAAGAGCTTGCCTATTTGTCCCCATACCTCAGGAATCATTCTTTTTAATGACCTGGTGTCTAGTGTCTTGAAAATTATTTTTCGTACAAAAAGTTGTTGTTGTTGTTGTTGTTGTTGTTGTTGTTGTTGTTGTTATATGCAATAGGATAAATCTTATCCATGCTGCTCCATCTTGGAAAGCAATGAAAGTCCTTTCAGCAATATCAGTACAGCAGTATAAAGGATTGGAGAAATGTCAGTCTTTTAAATAAATAATATTATATTAGTTAATCTTACTCATACCTCATACCATATAAAGAAATCAACATTTGTTGACTTAAAAAAATTTTACCATGTACATTCTATATTAATATACATACTTAATTTTTAAAAGATTGAGACACAGTGTAGGCATAGAAAAAGAAGCTATGAAATCCATATCAGTACAGAACTTCTAATATTATGGAGAAGATGCAGAGAGTAGCCAAAATGGTATGACCTATTTTCTGATTTATTTAACAAATATGAATCAAATACCTTTCAGTGAAGTGCTTTTGAGTAACATAAAGAGGATAAATAAGGTCACTGTTCTCTAGAAACTTAGTTGAAATAGATAATAGCTATATAAAAGATTTTTTAGGTGAGGAGGAAGCAAAATGCTAGCTTTCAAAGAAAAGAAATGCTATTATAGTTGAATTGACCAAGAAAATAGATAAATAATAGAAGACGTGGGTAGATAAGAAGCCATAAGCAAAAAAGTATCAGAGAAGGAATTTGGGTTATTTGGGGTCAGAAATTGGTGTAATATTATATCAAATATTTTGGAATAGAAATTGTGCAAATAAATGTATAAATAAATGCATCGTCGTAGGCACATATATAAAATGGTTTTATCTCAAATATAATGGCTGGAGTTTTATAAGCTTAATCCATTTGAGCTTCAATGGGAAACTGATTTGGTATAGGGTTAATTAAAAGAGGAGATTTTGACAGAGAGCATCAGGAAGGGTATTCAGGAAATGGAAGTTAGAACTCACAAATAATTATTTGGAATTACAAAACCAAAAATAGTTACAGAGTTTGGAAATGGCAAAAAGAAATATATATCTGATTAAAGCAGAGACATGGGGTAAAAATAGACATGAGATTAATCAATCAAGAACTAGTAAGTGAATGACAGCTGCATCTTCAGCACTTGGCAAGGTGTGCTCTGGGATACAAATGTGTCCTCATCAATTTTATTCAAGAATTATTGATGCTTATGATGTGCAAGATAGAGAGAACTACTTCAAAGGGCTTAAATCAAGACCAGCAAAGAGGGATATAAATAATGCAGAGATAGAAGCATTTTAAAGCAGTATCAACTAGGTCCAACTGAGAGGTAGGAATAAATGGTGCTAGGGGAATATACTTGATGGGCTGGAATTGTTAGTACAGATTTCATGAATGAGAAGATATTATTTTATCCAAGCCTAATGTGAGATTTGTATAAGAAAAGTCTTTCAGGTAGAGGAATTAAAAAAAAGGGTAAATGATAGGTGAAAGAAGAGTGGAAAAATAACTCACCAGAAAAATGGAAGATGCAAGATTACCAGAATGTAAGAAAGAAGAATCACCCCTAAGCTCTCTATTTCCCTTAAGCTCCTATAGCATTAAACCTCAAGTCCATTTCTGTTGGCCCTCAACTTAAAATGTTCCCTAACTGCTCAGTTTATGGAGCTTATTTCCCCTACCAAGCTAACAATGTCAGTATAGGCACCTACAGTCCATGTATTCCCAAAGTAATATGTTTGGGTTGTAAAGAGTTTAAGCCCTGGAGTTGGACAATGTGCATTAAAATCTTGAATCAACTTCTTGCTAGATAAGTTATCTTGGGCAATTAACTTCATGTTTCCGAGCCTCAGTAAAATATGTTTACCAACCATAAAAATGAGTAAAAATGACTTTATCATTCTCCTAAATGTTGATAGTAATAATATTAACAGTAATATTATTGATGGTTGATAGTATGAATTGATAGTTGATAGTAATAATATTATTCTATCTGTATACTATCTTGTTTGAGGGTTAAGTGACTGGTATAAAGCTTTTGTGAGTACAGTGCCTTGAATAGATATCACCGCCATAATTTTATCGCTTGGCACCAAGTGGAATGGTATTTTAGGTTGTATTATCTCTCAAAATAGCAAAACTAATCAGAAAGATGTACCTGCTCAGCTATAGAGAAATTGTTCTATTAATTATGGTATAATCATTCAATGTAGTAATATAATTTTTACATTATAATTATAATTAAATTATATTATTATTCTATAATTATGCAGCCATTAAAAATCACATATCTACTGGCTTTATAACAATATGGGCAAAAGCTCAAAATATGGAGCCAAGACAAAAGATGGAGTACAAAACTCTTTAACCCATATCAATGTTTTTAAAGTCTAGAAAGTAAAATAACATTAATAGTGATTCCATCCAGGTTATAACTTTGTAAGCAATTTCTTTATTCTTAAATACTATTTTTATTTTCCAAATTATGTTACTCAATGAATGTGCATTAATAAAACATAAAAATACATAAAGTATCATTTTAATTTCTTTTAACATTTATTCATTTTTGAGAGTGAGACAGAGCATGACTGGGGGAGGGGCAGAGAGAGACACAGAATCAGAAGCAGGCTCCAGGCTCTGAGCTTTAAGCATAGAGCCTGACACGGGGCTCAAACTCACAAACCGTGAGATCATGACCTGGGCTGAAGTCAGATGCTTAACTGACTGAGACACCCAGGTGCCCGTAAGTACCACTATTTTATTTTTTATTTATTTATTTATTTTTTTATTAATTTTTTTTTTCAACGTTTATTTTTTTTTGGGGGACAGAGAGAGACAGAGCATGAACGGGGGAGGGGCAGAGAGAGAGGGAGACACAGAATCAGAAACAGGCTCCAGGCTCTGAGCCATCAGCCCAGAGCCCTACGCGGGGCTCGAACTCACAGACCACGAGATCGTGACCTGGCTGAAGTCGGACGCTAAACCAACTGCGCCACCCAGGCGCCCCAGTACCACTATTTTAAAAGAATACAACTTACCCACAGCATGGAGCTTGAAAAAGGCATCAGAAATCTAATTCTTTGTTGTTTCCGCAGCCTTATTTGCTAAACTTACACATCACTTTCACTCTTCATTCACAGGTACTCAGTTAGTGCTAGCACATACTTTAAATACATCTGCAGGTGTAATTGAACAAAAAAGACAAAATATATTCATGTAAGCACAAAATGCAACATCCTTGAGAAGTATGCAAAATATCCAAAAATCTATTAATGGCATTGTATCACAATAGGATTGGCAGCTGTGTAAATTCAATTTTCTGATCTATTCTTTAAACTAATTAATTAGAATTCTTGTTGACATATGTTCATGTCGAGGACCACATGTTCACTGCTGATATTCCCACAATAGCTAGTCACAAAGAGTTTCTCATTTGTCTCTCTAGGTTAGGCAGAAAGAGAAAGAAAGGTGAATTCCACAGATTCCAGGTGTGTGAGAAGCAAAGCTAAAATTCAATAAATTCAACTCAAATAGGAGATTATTAGGGAAATTTAGAAAGTCGCAATCTATAAAAGAGAGATGAATTAAAGATGCATTGATTAAAGACAGGGTTTTTAAAATTGTTGTTCTTGTTGTTTTGGTTTTTGGTTTTTTGTTTTGCATACCCATCAGGATTTTAATTAGTTAACATTCATTTTGAATATCTAAGAGGAAGTTGTGGTAAGCAGATTTTCTCATACGTATTTGACCCCTTTGCTACAAATCTCTCACCTTATTTTACAATTTAATTGAGATTATTGACATATTATAATGTGTATCCATTTGAGTTTTGACAAATGTGCACAACTATGCACCACCATAATCAAGTTACAGAACATTTCTGACTTACAAAAAATTGTCTAATGCCTCTTTCAGGTCAAATGACTCCCTCTACCCACCCATACCTTGGGCAACTACTGTTTTGTTTTTTGTCATATAGATTAGTTTTACCTTCTTTAGAGTTAAATGAAAATAGAACTATATAGTGTGTACTCTTGTGTCTAGCTTTGTTCACTCAGCATGTCTTTGAGATTCATTCATATTTGGCTTTATTAGTAGTTCATTCTTTTTTATTACTAAGTGGTAATTCATATACTTAGGTATTCCACAAATTTCTCTCTTCACCTGCTGGTGGGCATTTAAGCTGTTCTGAGGTAATGACTTTTATGAATGAAGGCACCATGTACATCTGGGTATAAGGCATTATGTGGAAACACATTGTCTTTTCTCTTGAATACTCCATCTAGAAATAGAATTTCTGGGCCATATGGTCAATTTATGTTTATGTTTATGTATTTGGGCACTTTTATCCTTGACATGATGTGATTATTTATGTACACTCTGGGTTCTGTTATATTGTTCTGAAAAGTGTGGACGGTTGCTTTAGTAGGCAATTAATTTGACTGAACACAAATTTAAAAATCTCATGCCTCTGGTGTATGACAGCTAAAATCTCAATTTCTTAAGTCTTATTTCCAATGAGTTTTGTTTTGCCTTATGTAACTATGATTCGTAGATGAACTAGAAATTTGGGCTGGGTTTAAATACAGAAATAGGAGTAACCATTCTCTTGCTTTCTTATTTCTGGTGTTTCCTATGCATACACATTTCTGTACCGAGTGTACCTCCTCTGGTTCTTTCATGCAGAACTGGTCTTTCTATGAGATTTCTAGCTGTCTGACACTGAGGCCTTTGGGATTATCTCTGTCCTTGTGATAAAGTTGCAGAAAAGGGAAAACTTACTCCACGCTTGTCACTTGTTCCAAGTTTTGACTGCCCCTTAAAACTGCTATTTTTTCTTCAGTTGCCAGACTCTGAAGTTGCTTCTGGAATTTTAAAATATTATTTTTGGGAATATTGGCTTACTAAAATGTCATACTTTTATACCATGTATAGAGAGGATTTTTAAATTGCAAGGATTGAGGATTTTAATTCATATAAGGCTATATTGGTTTCCTTTTTCTTCTCGAAAATTCACTTTTGATAGTTTCTGGTTTTTCAGGGATTTTTCATTTTATCTAAAGTTATTATTAAAGTGTTGTTGAAAACACTTCCCTTTTATCTATTTAATATTTATAGCAGTGATTTTCAACTGGGAGTGACTTTGCCCCCCTTCCCCAGGAGACATTTGGCAATGTTTGGAAATGTTTTTGATGGTCAGGACTTGGGTTGCTACTGGCATCTAGTAAGTAGAGGCCAGAGATGCTGCTAAACGTCTTAAAATGTGCACAACAACATTGCCACAACAAATAATTTTCTGGTCCAAAATAGCAAAAGCCAAAGTTAAGAATGGGGTCTGACGTGATATTCCCTCTTTGATTCCTGATATGATTAGCTTGTTAATTTTATGCATTTTTATCAATCTAGCCAAAATTCATCAATTGTACAAGCTTTTGGTTTCATTGAATTTTATTGTTGTTTGTTTTCTATTTCATTGAATTCCATTCTTGTTTTTATCACTTTATTTCTTCTATTTGAAGTTAAATTTGCCTTTCTTTCTCTATCTTTTATGGTGGAAGCTTAGATAAGTGATTTTAAATCTTTCCTTTTCTAATATTAACCTTTAAAGCCACGTATTTCCCTGTAAGCACTGCTATAGCATCTCACATATTTTTAATCAATCCGAAGTATTTTCTAATTTCTCTTTTGATAGTTTTTTGGCCAACAGATTATTAAAAAGCATGTTATCTAATTTCCAAATATTTGCAGATATTCTAAATATCCTATTGTCGGTTGAGTTCTAGCAAAGTCTGTTCAGAGACAAACTATGTATGATTTCTGTATTATCAGAGACATACTATGATTTCAATCTTTATAAATTTACTGAAAAATGTGTATTTACTGAAAAAAATGTATATTCTTTTGGGTGGGTCAAGTGTTCTATAAATGTCAATTAGGTCAGGTAATTTGATAGATTTGTTCCACTTTTGTATATCCTTACTGATTTTCTGTCTTTTTTTTTTTAATCACTTACTAAGGGAATAGAGATTAAACCACAGCTATAATTGGAGACTTGTCTATCTCTGGTTTTAATTCTGTTGGTTTTTGTTTTATGTATTTTGAAGCTCCATTATTGCATGCTTGCACATTCAGAATTGTTATGACTCTTATCATTGTGTAATTGTCTTTGTATCCCTGGTAATATTTCTTTTTATGAAATCTATTTTGCCAGATATTAATTTAACCTCTATATCTATTTCTTTTTACATTCTTTTACCTTGAACTTATTTTTATCTTCATATTTACAAGTTTTTGTAGACAGGCTAAAGTTCTATTTTAGTTTTTCATTCACAGTGAGAATTTCTTCCTTGTATTTGGACTATTTTATATTTAAGGAAATTATCAATGTTGTTGGTTTTTAAAGGTCAAATTATATTAATTGTTTTTAAATCACCAAAATGCTTTTTGTTTTTTATTTATGTCATCTGGCTTTGTTCTTTTATCTATGTTATCCTGACTTCTTTTGGAGTAATTGTATACTTTTTCAAGATTACACTTTTTTCTTTTTCATTTTTTTATTTAAATGCTAGTTAATATAGAGTATAACATTGGTTTGAGGAGAATTTAGTCATTTATCACTTACATATAATACCCAGTACTCACCATAACAAGTGTCCTCCTTAATGCCCATCACCTATTTAGTCATCCCTCCCCCCACCTCCCTCCAGCAACCCTCAGTTTGCTCTCTATCATTTTAATCATTACTATTAGTTTATTTGCTATTTATTTTAATTTAGTGGTTACCCTATGGTTTACATTATGCATCTTTAACTTATGAAAGTCTACCTTTAAATAATATACCACGTTACATACATAAAACTTTATAACAGTATACTTCCATTCCTCCCAGTCAGCAACCGGTTATTTTTTTTGTTAGTGGAGAACTAAGTCTCATAGAAGTTACATCCCTACTGGAAGAAGCAGGTGTTTTTTCTCTTTATTATGGTTCCTTGTTCACAAGCACAAATTAATTTTGTAATGTTCCCTATCATTTCTTTTAATGTTTTAGCCATTATTCTATTGTTTCAGAGAGTACTACTTTATACTCTCCAAACCAAGTGAATCTGTAAGCTCTCATTTCAAGAAGTTATCATTAATATATTTCCAGATATATGAAAGTTTTATATAATAAGATCCATTAAATATCATGTTTAAAATGATAGTGAGGGCATCTCCCAAGTAGTGGAGATTTTAGTTTTCTGTAACCATTGTATTTTCACATTATTCTAGAAATCACATGTTCTACTGGCATTGAGAATTTGGAGATATGAACTTGATATCCCCAAAGGGATATAAAGACATACACCTTGCATATGTTCTACTTTAGTTGATGATTCCTAAATTTTCTAAAGAAAGGAAGCTCATCTATTTTAATTCTGTTAACCTGCCATAGCATTCAACTACATTAAGGAATGAGAAAAGGTGTTTAAAGGTAGGAAAAACATCCTGTTTATTGACTGTTATTTACTTCTAACTGAAGGAAGAGTTTTGGTTTCGAACTATGTAAAACTGAACACTGCATGATGATAATGGCAGAAGTTCTCAGTAGGCAAAATAATGACTGCTTCATTTAATAGTTGTGTTGGGCACATAGATCTATTGAGAATTCCTAACAATGCCATCGCTCAGTGTCAAGTACACACATTTTGTGGCATCCTATTCAGTGAGTTCTTAGCTATATCCTTTAAATTACTGTGCAAAAAGACATTCAGGGCAGGAATTTTTGAATATGCTACCATTACCGTTAGGAGCTTTGATTTGTTTACTTCCTGTAGAGTCACCCAATGTAGAAAGGCTGTTAATAATTGAGGCTAATAGCAATAAGTTTATTTCTATGCCAACACTACATAAATTCTTTTAAGTTTATTTATTTATTTTTGACACACACAGAGGGAGAGTGAGTGCATGAGTCAGTGGGGGAAAGGCAGAGAGAGAGGGAGAGAGAGAGAATCCCAAGCAGGCTCCACGCTGTCAGCACAGAGCCAGACATAGGCTCAATCTCACAAACCAGGAGATCATGACCTGAGCCGAAATCAAGTGTCAGACACTTAACTGACTGAGCCACTCAAGTGCCCCAACAACACTAAATAAATTAAATCAATTCTATAAAATATTTGAAAGATATTTCAAAGGACCAATATACAGAATATGTGAAGAATTTATAGAAATAAAAAAAAAAGTTTGAAAAAACCACAGAAATTGAACAAAGGATAAAAACAGAAGTTTTACAATAGAAAAATGTAAATGATGTAAATTTATATGGTGATCAAAAAATGCAAATTAAAATAGTAACTAAAATAGTAACTAATAGTAACTAATAATAAATGAGTTTTCCCTCA
Organism: Leopardus geoffroyi; assembly: GCF_018350155.1. Taxonomy (NCBI): domain Eukaryota; kingdom Metazoa; phylum Chordata; class Mammalia; order Carnivora; family Felidae; genus Leopardus; species Leopardus geoffroyi. The sequence continues at coordinate 96,386,704 of NC_059336.1, read as the reverse complement.
TTATTAGATCAACAAATTTTTAAAGAGACAGAATATTATCAAACATGGGAAATGGTTATCTTCACTCATTGTGGTTTAGAAAATAGTTTGTTATGGCTCTTTTAAGGGAAATTTGGTATTATAAAGCCAAAAGAAAAATTGAATTCTTTGTTCTCTGGATGCTTTGTCCAGAGGGAAAATGTCAGGTGCAAATGAGGTGACACAAACTATAAAGAAGCTTATAAATGAAGAATGACCAACATCTTGTTTAGTTAGAAGGAAAAATAATCAGAAATCAAACTTAGAGCATACAGGATTTCAGTTACTGAATGATTTATAGATACAAACGGTATCCAACATTTGCACTTCTGGTCCAGCTCTGGAAACTACTACCTGGGCTTACATCCCCATCTCTTTTTACCAGATTGGCTTTGTCACTTATCATGCCTCAATTGCAGTATTTTTATCTATAATTGGTGATAATCATTCTACCTTACTTTTATTGTAAAGATTAAATGAGACACAAAATACTTAACATAGAGCTTGACACATAATGAGCACTAAATACATGTTACTTATCATTATTATACTTAATATCCTACAGTAATGATTCATTCTGTACATAAATATATATGTGTAAAGATGTTTTTTGGGGCGCCTGGGTGGCGCAGTTGGTTAAGCGTCCGACTTCAGCCAGGTCACGATCTCGCGGTCCGTGAGTTCGAGCCCCGCGTCGGGCTCTGGGCTGATGGCTCAGAGCCTGGAGCCTGTTTCCGATTCTGTGTCTCCCTCTCCCTCTGCCCCTCCCTCGTTCATGCTCTGTCTCTCTCTGTCCCAAAAATAAATAAACGTTGAAAAAAAATTAAAAAAAAAATAATAGAAAGAAAGAAGAAAAATGTCCTGCCAAGTAGAAATAATACATTTTGCAAAAGTGGCTTTTAGTAAATATCCACTTCCTTCCAATTTCTTCACCTATAAAATGCTTTGACATGAATGTAGTCCCCAGAAAGCCCCAAATCTACAATTATGTCTTTGGCTGCTTCTTTGAAGGGTGAAATGCCAGGTGCAAATAAGGTGACAAGAGAGAGCATAAGTTTTTCTTAGGGTTGACATTCTGTTTAGTTAGAAGGAGAAATGTATTGTTTTTAAGCTTTCAGTTACATTTATTCTTTTAATAAATTCTCCATCTGTGTTTACTGTTTTCTTGGCTTGTGCTAGATACTAAAGATACAACGAGAAATATGATTAACATGGTTCCTGATCTTAATGTGCCTAATGTCTAGTGGGAGACAGGCTTTGGGTAAGCAGTTATAATAAGATGTGGAAAGTGTGCTTATATGCACAATATAGGGTCTGTCTTAGAGCTCATAGGAGGGACACCAAATTTAAGATTCTATCAGACTAGTCTTTAGAAGCAGAAAATAATATTTGGGATTGAAGGGATTTTAATTATTGTATTAGTCTGGATTCTCCAGTAAAACAAAACCAATAGAATAGGTATATATTCCCTTACACACATGCGTGCACACACACACACATACACACACACACACACATATATCCTCACACAATTATGGAGGCCAAGATCTGCAATTGGCAAGCTGAAGACCTTGGAGAGCTGATAGTATAGTTCTATCCTGAGTCGATAGGCCTGAGAACTAGGAGAACCCGTGGTATAACTTCTAATCCAAGTCCAAAGGCAGTAGAAGACTAACGTTTCAGTTCAAAGACAGGCAGAGAGAAAGAATTTTTCTTATTCAGACTTTTATGTATTCAGGCTTTCAGTGGATTGGATGAAGCCCACTTATATTGCCGGGGGGTGCAATCTATTTTACTTAGTCTGCTGATTTGAATGTTAATCTCACCTAGAAACACCATTATAGACACACACAGACATATTGTGTAGCCAAATACCTGGGCACCCTGTGACTCAGGTCACATTCATACACAAAATTAACTATCATAGAAATCATATGGCTTAGAACCATGTTTTACTAATGAGGCCAAGGTAGATAATGTAACTTGGCCAATGACACAAGAGATTGGAAAGCAGGTTTTCTGTTTCCAGGCTAGTATCTGTTCCATGGAAACGTAGGAAAAATTTGTTTTCAGTATTATAGTCTCTGTGGGCACAGAACTCCTTACCTCACAGATTTCACTTCTTTAGTGCTCACATGGAACTTGCCTCTTTGACAAAGCCTGTATTATGGACCAAGGGTGATGTTTTTTATCTTCATCCAACCATGAGTTCTAATTCCTCAGGGCCTGGCTTTCTGAATGAAATTTAGTATCGAATCCATTTAGTATTATCCACAAGTGTATATCCACAAGTGTATAAAAGTGTATATTATCCACAAGTGTATAAAAGTCTAGGGGCTTTTTCAAAATATATATTCCTGGTCCCTGGGTCTAGTAGTTTGGTTTAAGTTTGATAGATCTTTCAAATACCTTTCAAATATACAACAGATCAGGTCACTACCTCTACTGCACATATGACTGGCTCCAGTGGAAAATTCATGGGATTCATATGTAGTCCTTGCTGAGGAAATGTTGTATCCCTAAAGCCTCAACATGTTAGCATTTTATCAAACCCCTACCATGTTTTCTCCGCCCTCAAGATGAATTTCTTTCTTTCTTTATGTTCTCCTACAAGAGGTAAGTATAGACACTTTCCTAGCAGCCAACTTAATAGTCAATGATCTCTACCTTCTGTTACAAGGATTCAATGACAGAACTGTATCCCTACCGGGATTCAGACATGACTCTCTGTTTCAGAGAATCTGGTGTTATGGGCTTATAAGCAATAGGTTTGCATGAATACTTTGATGATTATTCTTTCTGTTTAGCAGAATTGGGGTGACTAGTAGATCTATGGCAATAGTAGAAGTGTTCTGGACCAGTTATGAGATAGCTTCAGGGACCTTGAGTAAAACTTGAGGAAGAGGCTCAGTAAGGACTGGAGAATCTGGGACAGTAAAGTTGCAGAGGCAATGCATTGAAATCAACATATTATTTAAACAGGGCCTATGGTAGGTGGAATAATGGTGCCTCAGAGATAACTACACGTGTATCCCAGAACCTATGGATATGCTAGTTTACATGTCAACAGGGATTTTGCAGATGTGATCTTCATTATGCAGGTGGGCTGAATCTAATCACATGAGTGCTTAAAAACAGAAGAGGACCTTTCCCTGCTACAGTTAGAGAGAGGTGGTTAGGATAAAGGTCAGAGAAATGCAAGGTTGCTGGCTTTGAAAATAAATGTAGGGACCAGGAGTCAAGGAATGTAGGCAACCTCTACAAGCTGGAAAAGGCAGAGAAATGAAATCTAACCAAGACCCTCTAAAAAGGAATACAGCCTGGCCAGCACCTTGATTTTAGCCCGCTTAGAACCATGTCAGACTTCTGACATCCAGAACTTTAAAATAATAAATTTGTATTATTCAAGCCAATAAGTTCATGGCAATTTGTTACAACAACAATAAAAAACTAATACAAAGTCTTTAACCAAGTATGATATTTTATGTCAAGATTAAGATAGAACTACTGGAAGACATCCCCCTCCTGGTGAAAAAAAAAAAGTCCCTGTCCTGTTGTATAAAACTGTTTTCCAAGTTTCTTTTTGTTTCTTTTTTAAGTTTATTTATTTATTTTGAGAGAGACAGAGGCAATGTGAGCCAGGGATGGGCAGAGAGAGAACCCCAGGCAGGCTTATCCAATGTGGAGCTTGGAACCCATGAACTGTGAGATCATGACCTGAACCAAAACCAAGAATCAGATGCTTAACTGACTGAGCCACCCAGGCACATCTTCTTTTCCAAGCTGTTTTGATGGTTTGAGTTTAACCTGACTGCAGAGCTTCTCATGCCTGCTAGCTCTGACTATAAAGCAGCAGGGTGTGGCCTCAACCCCTGTATTTTCAGCACAGAGCACCAGGCAGAACAGCTGTGGGTCTCATCCACACCTTCTCATAAAGTTGAACTGATGTCATGAACAATCAGAACTATTTTCAATTGAGTGCATTCAAGGGGGTTGTTCTCAAACGAAGAATTAAGTCAAATTATTCATACTAAACTAGGAACATGAGGGCAGGAAGCTCCACAGTTGGAAGTCACATTAGGAGCTCTGTTACGTTCTACAGCCTGGTGAATGTATGTCCGCTTGGTGTAAACTCTTTTCTATCCAGAGGTAGCATATGTGCCCTATGGGATTTCATTTTTGTGTACCCTGAATTGTACATGACAATCAGAGAGAGACATTTAAACAGTAGAGGTTGCACACATCTTTGTATTCAATGAAAATTTGCCTTACACAGTGTAGGTAGGGGAGATGAAGACATGAATCTGCTCTTTCCAACTTGTTCTCTGTACTGAATCAGCCTTTTACAGTGTAAGCATCTCACCCTGCTGAATATCATTTTACAATTTTCATTTAAATCATGGCCCCTAATCATAAACCAGCTACTTTAACAGGTACTTAATCAAAGGCATTCTTTCAGGGTTGATTTTATATTGATGCTATTGTTTCCTTTTATGATGACCACAGAAACTTAACTCTAAAGGAAGATTCATCAATGCATGTGTGTGAACACACATATCTCACAAGGTCCCTAAATTCCAAGGACTTCCTATCTAGTTGCAAGAAACCAGCACATAAAATATTTAAATAACAACAGAAGTGTTAATATGCTCCATAATGGGAAATGTGGTCAGAGCGCCCTACTGAATTTCAGATGATAGAGTTGCTATTGCTGTACTAATCAGCAAAGGCCATTATGGAGGAATCTAGCATATAAACAGGTGTTGCTTTATCTCTTCTGTTTAATATGCAACTTATATGTTAATTTGTTTTATGTTTTAATCTGAACTTAAAATATTTTGGAGGCTACCATGTATCATGTGTTGTACTAGTTTCTTTGTAGATAGCAAATAAACATTAGTAGGCAAATTTTTATTATTATTATTATTTGTTGTTATTATTATTATTATCCTTTATTTTTTTTATTCTCACAGTACGTGTGGAATGGCTAGATTCTACAAAAGCTCGCCTCTGGCCCTGTCAATTTAGAAGTGACATTATGCATAGATAGAGGCAGAATAGCTGACTATGACATGTAGCTTATACCTAGAATGATATTTATATCCTCTAAAAGACCCCAGATATCTCCACAAATACTATCTCAATTCATTCTCAAAATCCTCTAACATTAGTGATTTTTCCTTTTATTATAGACCTTTGATCCTTTTACTGATCTGATGTAAATCACCTTGAGTGTCATAGTTATTTACACCTCAGAGTGAAGGAAGAACCTGACAATTGATGGACAAAAACAAGAGTTGAAGACATATGAGTACTTGGATGCAGGTGTGAATTGACTTTGATAAAGGAAGAAAAGGAAAGAAAGAATAAATTTGAGACCTCTAAAAACTCTTTTCTCTTGCTTTACCTTTACCAAGAATTTCCTTGCTTAAAAACAAATGCAGTTAGACTTTTCAGTGGATGCAACTTAAAAAACCCTGAAAGATAGCCTGAAATAAAATAATAAATGTCAAGAAGATGATGGATGCATTAAGAGCCCTGAATCCAAATGGTACCACATTCCATTTATCTGAAATGATTCATAGTGAGGATTACCAGACTGAAACAGGTGGCTACTTTTAAATACAGATGCTAAATGTCATACCTGCAGATGGTTCATCAGTAGAACATGTAAAAAACATCTTAATTATATATTATGAAGTCTTTTCATAAAAAATTAAAAGATAGGCATTCATTATGCTTGTTTGAGTTCTATCACTGAGTACAGATGCTGTTATGAGTTAGCTGGTGCTTTAATCAAAACAAGTATCAGTGGATCAATTTAATGATATGAAAGTTCTGACTTAGGTTGAAAAGTTTCTGGCAATGCAAATTTCTTGCAGTTTCCTGATTTATGCATCAAAAGAGAGGGCTCTCCTTCACCAGAATCCCACATCGGTATGTGTTAGAGTAAAGAAAAAGATACTCAGCTAGTTATCCTTAAATAGAAGCATTTCAGATTGACTTGGAATACTCCTGGAGGCATATCACACCTGAAGCCTAAAACTGGAAACATTTAATTCCTTACATGGACTTTGGAATCATTGTGGCTGATTTATAAAAGAGCAGAGGTCACTCATGCACGCATATACTTTATAGTCAAATTATTTTTTGTTTTACTATGTCTGGCCAATTTGTGCAATAGACATTGCTGGAATGACTTACTATTGCCACTCAAAGATAGAGATTTAATTCAATTTAGCATATTAAAAAAAGTGTGTTAGACTCTGAATGTGATTCCTCATAGAGATAGCTCTCCAAATGTTGTGAGACTCAGCAAATCCTCCTGGATTATATATGGCCCCAGGTGATATCAATAGTGTATTTGTTAACTTATTATTCTCATTACCTGATATATTCATGTCTCACTTCATCATAATGAGCAATAGATGTTTAAAGCCCACCTATAATACAGTGTTAAATCCTCTAGATCCATTGCCTTGTCTGATAAATAAGGGAAAAATGAAAGCTGTGTGTGTTATTGTTTAGGTGTGTGTGTGTGTGTATGTGTGTGTGTGTGTGTGTGTGTGTGTGTGAGAGAGAGAGAGAGAGAGAGAGAGAGATCTTTAGACATATTTTCATAAACTAAAAGTGTCTTTTAAATACAAGGTTTACTATGATTGGTTTTGACATAAAATCAAATCTAAGGGAACTTCCTTAGAGCTCTGAGCAAGTTGATTTGCAGTCAGGAAGCTCAGAGTCAACCCTGCCAGGAATTAAGAGTAAATGCCTGGAAATTTCTCTAAGGGAAGTACTATTATTTCTTTCTTGTCCTCCTATTTTTAGTTAAAATGAGAAAGCAAACGGAACACTGCATTTTTAATTATGATGACATAAACAATATAACGACATTAAAAAGTAAACCACTACAGAATCTAAAAATGAAAAGTAGAAGTATTCCAAATTCACTGTTCCCATCTCCCAGAAGTACCACTGTAAAGTGTTTCTTGTATATCCTTCTTGTAACTTTCCTTGCAAAGCAAGCACATATATTTACATATCTACTGATATTTATAAACCTTTCCTTTACATATATAGTAGGATGCCTCACCAGAAGAAATGCATGCCAGAATTTCAATTTGTATTTTTTATTCTTACTTGCCAAGAGATGTACCAACTATTTCACCATATTAACATAAACAGATAATCACCTTATAATCACAGTGAGTAGATGTACAGTGAATTGACTGATTGTCTAAGGAAGTGAGGTATAATAAATTTCTATACTTTGAAGCTGTCCTACTACCTTAGTAGCTGTGGAACCAGATGGGTTTTCTAGGTCTATGAGGTGGCAAATTCTGGAACCTATATCAGTACAGCCCTCTGAGATCCACCTTATACTTGGGGGGCTTGCAGTGAATTTAAGAGAAAAGATAGATTATAATAACTCAACTTGGGGAAGTCAGGCTTATCACTGTTGTGGAAGAGAGATTGGCATGTGCTCACAGTGGTCAGAGGCAAGCTTCATCTGTTGAATCATGCATGTCCAGACTTAAAGTAAGATAATGGTGAAGTACATGAACACATGTTTTCACTGGAGAGGATCACAGGCATTCCAAAGGTAGATCTTAGAGTTCATGATAATAGGGCATGTGAAGGGTTGCATAATTAACTAACACAAATAAGATTTCACCTTCTCTCTTAATGGGCAACTCATCTGTCAAGAATGTAAGTAACAACAGGGATCTGTTTATTCTGACCTATTGCTAATTCTCTGAACAAATGACATACATTTTAGCTGGTTTAACAGTTAAAAGTGAAAAGTTCTGTTCATGCTTGTGTAGCAAATTTGGGATCATACTATCCTCAGATCATTACAAGTTTCTTTTCTCACTTCAAATGCCTCCCATATCTTCTCACATCAGCACATGCACATCCGTACTTCTTTATTCTCAATTGCTGCATAATCTTCACATTGTGCAAAAGTATCATGAATTACTTTTAAAAATCCTGATTGTCATTTAAATTGTTTTCAGTTCTTTGTGAATACAAACAATGCTGCAATGGCCATGCCCATACATGTATTTATGTTAATGTAATCCACAGACTAAATTCCCAGCAGATGAATCCTTGGGCAAAGAGATAATGCATTTTCAGTTTGATAGCTATTGCCAAATGGTACTCCAAATGATTGTATCCATTTATACACCCAGCAATGATATGTGAGAGTCAGGATTTCTTTCTAAGTAGTGAAACATTGCAGATGCGGTCTAAAAGTTCTGAATAATGTTACTTAAGGTCAAGATTACCCATCTCAAAACACCTACACTCCCCACCCCTACAAAGCCTTGATCCAAGTCAATTCTTTCTGCACTGTGAAGAGATGAAGTGGGTGTTTTCTTCTTAGGTCTTTATCTCCAAGGGCTAAATTTAGCCCCAAGTATATTTTTCTTATGAAAGCAGCTGCTGTTTTGTTGTTGTTGTTGCTGTTGTTTGGAATTTTTTTTTAATTTTTGTAAGCACATACACTCACAATTTTGCAGGCACAAATGTCAAGAAGGTGTGTGGCCTACCTACTGATTCACACCTCTGTTTGAGAAAACCACCTCCAAGCAGTCTAAGGTGTTGGCCTAGTGCTACTTGGACACTACCCCTTCTTACCCACTCCCCCTTAACACATCCACACACAGGTACTGCTCACACCTACTCATTTGTGGCATCTCAAGTTAATCCTGTCAATTCATTTACTTGGCACATAGGCATGAGAAAATAATATCACTGGAAAGAAACTGTCATTAGTGAGGTGATACATTTCTAGATGCAGGGGAAGAGGACAGTTTCAGAATACTTGCACAGACAAGTATTTAGATCAAATTTAGCCAAAATGATCTCTTTCCTATCAAAATCCATCCAGATTTAGTTGCTTCAGGCATGATTATTGCTCATGTCACATACTTTCTTTTCCATCTGGAATTTTCCCCTTTCACTTGATGGTAATCAAAAGAGTAGTTATCCTATGTGTAGAAGAACATATAAAAGAAATTTGGAGAAACACTGCTGGGTTTGCTGTTTAAGAAGGTGAATCTGCATGAAGACCATTTCACCTCCTGTCTTTGACTTGAAATATTTGGCATCATTATAGCTCTACTGAACTTCTTACCATAATGCTCCACCAGAACGAGTCTGATGGTTAGGATCTGAATTCCCTTATTATATCTAGGATATTAGAGAGTTACTTCACCCACAGTCAGACAAAATTTTGAGCACTGGGGATACTGAATGAAACAGACAAGTTTTCTGCTCTTGTGGAATTTATACTATGGGAGTAAAGGCATTAAGTTACAGAGTAATTAATGCAATTTTACATAGAGAAAGAACATGAAAGTAAAATAGGATAATATAATACTTTGGTCCAGGCTGTGTAGAGAACATTAGAGGGGAGCATGATGAGCAGTGGTGAAAGGAAGATCACACAACATAAGGTTAGAGAGAAAGCTGGACCAGCTCATAGAGGACCACAGTAAGGAGGGTAGACATTAGCTATTATGAATACAGGCTCATAGTATTGTCAGATCCAACTGGAACAGTTTGGTAAATGCCTGCATATTTTCTTGCCTTCCAACATTTTTAGGCCATATTTCTCATGATTAATATGAAGGCTTTCTTCCTTTCCAGGTTTATATTACCTATTTGCTCTGAACATGGGCTCTAACCCACGTTAAGTTTTGGTACCTTGGTGATGATAGAAATTTAATCCACCTGGAAAGTCTTCATATGCATTGCCTGATACCACAGAGCACAATGTGCGAAGAATGTATAAAAAAAATTAAACATTTTTGATGATACCTCTGAAAACATTTTTTTTTCCTCTGAAGTGGCACTGAAGAGCAAATTAAAAGACTCGTATTTCCACACTTTGTTGCCATTTTATCATGAAATGTGTATTGTTAGGGAGAGAGAAAAGACGGAACTGGGAAGTTACTGTCAAAGGTTATCCAAGGTGAAAAGTTATCCTTACTTCAGTTAAAAGATGTTCCTTTGAGCCAGGCTTGAGCCACTGGTCTGTTCTCATGATGTTATTAGCATCATATGGTCAATAAATTATGTATGGTCTTTTGAGGCAGAACTTTACTGATCCTTTCTGTATTATTTCAGACCCTTAGGAGGTGATATATTAGGAGGATATATATTAGGAGCACAGAGTAATAAATATGAGGTGGCTGAGTGCCACCTCTACTGAGTGCTTGTCACTCTTTTCTTCTCACTGCTTATATTATGGTCACCATTAATAATATCCTACTCGGTGAATATCTTTACATATATAAAAGGAAGATGCAAATCCTATCTCTCCATAATTTTTAGAAAACTATAAAGGTGTAGAAAACCAAACTGACTACTTAAAGTTTATCAGACACTTGTTAGAGAAAATGCACATATTCTAGCAGAGGTTGATTCCCTTCTTCATATACATGTAGCCTTCTAAACTACTGAATTTACCAACAATTATGTAGCATCTTCAAGAGGCTGACAGCATGTCACCTTATGCCCCTGTCTCTCCCTTTTCTACCTAAGTGCTCTTTCTGTCACTATAAAATCTTTCTCCATTGTAATCGACCACAATTTATAAATATAGAAATGTAAGGGAGTTAATACTGCAAAAGTCAAGAGTGAACCAATAGAGAATAAAAATCACTCAAATGTCTGGCTGTTGGCTCCATGTTAGCTATGGCAATGGTGGGGTAACTTGGCCATGTGTCTCTTTTTATTTAGCAGGCTAGCCCAGGATCATTTCCATGATGGTGGATTGTAGTGTTCTCAAGAGAGAATAAGAGGACAGTCCTCACTGCACTAACACTTTCGAGCTTATGCCATTTGCTAAAGAACACTTTTAGCCATTTGCTAAAGAAAAGCTCATATCCAATTCAAGTGATGGTGAAGTAGATTACACTCCATCTCTTAATGAAAGGCACTAAAATGTCATGTGGCAAAGAGACATGCATACAGGGATGAGTTCAACTTGTGGCCATTTTTGTTTGTTTGTTTTGGCCACAGGCCATACTTTTAGAGCAATAATAAAATAATAAAATATTTAATAATAAAAATGATAGCAAATACCATTTTCTTCATTTTTACTTTAATAATAATAATTTTAATTTTTACTGGTGTGTATGATATTGGTTATAGGATAAAATATTGTTTCTCAAAATATCTCCCTGATATTTTATAATTCTATTACTGTTCTCTTTTTCCTTCTATGACTACTGTTCCTAGATCTAACTACTTAATTTATCTTAGTCATCTTTATATTTCACTAAACTTTGGTATCTACTTGGTTTCTTTCTTGGCCTTTTTCCTACATAGATTTTCTTGAAAAGCCCTCATTTACTATAGGGTTTCAAATATATTATTTATAAAATAATTTCCAAATATTTATCCTATTCCAGATATACTCTAATGTCCAATTTTCTAAACTACTTAATGGACATTTCTGCTTATATAATATTTTGTTAATTAAAATTGAGGAAGTCCAAAGACGTATGTTCATATACTTTCTCCACTCTGTTCTGAGTCATAATTTCCAGATGCTGAAATTTAAACTTTATTCACATTATTTTTTTCTCTCCTTCTTTCATATACAATTTCACCTATTAAGAAATGATCAAAGGGTCTACTTTGGGCATTGTAATAGATAGCCAGTGGAGCTGACTTACTTTACAACAATATAGAAACTCCTAAAATTCACTATTATTATTTTTTTAATGTTTATTTACTTTTGAGAGAGAGAGGCAGAGCACAAGCGGAGGAGGGACAGAGAGAGGGAGATACAGAATCCAAAGCAAGCTCCAGGCTCTGAGCTGTCAGCACAGAGCCCGACATGGGGCTTCAACCCACGAACCTCGAGATCATGACCTGAGCCGAAATCAGACGCCCAACCTACTGAGCCACCCGGGTGTCCCTGAGCTCCTAAAATTGAACCCAGAAATGTCCTGGTCCAAATCTTCACTAATGTTCTCATAGTCAACTTTCCTTTCATTTAATGGCAATACCCCAATATATGTCAATTAATATTCCCACTTTCTCTAATTTAGTAAGAGCCCATTTCTATTGCTTTTTAACCTAAGAATTCTGGCTAACTTAACAACTGTAACTAAACAATTGATATAGTCAATCAATCCTCAAAGATCCTATTTTCCGTAGTTTGGAATTTAAAAATAGGTGAAATACAGTGAAAATCCTATGTACATAGTAAGGCTAGGAAACTGACAGTGCATGTTGAATGATTCTTATTTGTATGAACCTAAGATAAAGTCACCGTTGAAACTTTGAGGAAGTAAGATAGGTGTTCCCATTCCACCTATTTAAAGTAAATGAGGAGTTAAAAAAAAAAAAAAAAAGATAGAATGGTTGTTTCTAAATGGCATTAAATAACTGGGCAAGAAAAAACAAACTTTAACCTTAAAATCCTTGCCTCAGGTCAGGAACTGAAACTGGGAAAGTATGAGATACACTGAAATAATTTGTTATTCCTTATAACTGCAGGCTGGCACTCCCAAAAACCAAGGTCACAGAGTCATTCTGTGGGTTAATGAATTACAACTCTAGTTGAATGCACAACATTGTCAAATCTCTTACATGAAAGTCAAGATCCTGATTTTTTTTAAGTTATAACCTAATAATTGTAATCAGAATTTCTTGGAGGGCCCAGAGGACTTCTGAAATGTTGTCCAAAAGAGCTGCCTTGCTTGAGGAGGTCATGACCCTCTTTTCATTACTGTTCACTTGGAAACAGGAATTTGCATTCAAAATTGTGTACAGAGTGAAAAGCAGAATCAAAGTTATATCCAAGAAGAAATACAGTAGTTTATTAATTTATATTATTAAAAATAATGGATTGATTTAGTGGATGCTTAATTAAGGAAGTAAGGTCATTATTTTTAATCAGGGTCAATTTGTTGAGATATCTACACTTATAGCACATTCCATATTAAATAAGGTGTTGATGCATTGGCTGCTTTATTATTTTTTTAAGTTTGCTAGATTGGCCAATGAAACTTCAGTTTATAGCTAACCTACAAAAATGACTTATGAGGTCAGAGAAAATTTGGCATAATGTAGGCAAAGATTTGTAAATGTTTGTGAAATAGGAATATTGTGTTTCCTGCCTTCCTATACTTTACTTCACTGTGTTATCTGATAGTGTTTCACAAGACTCTTATTTTTCTTATCATCAGGAATAAATTTATATGGTAAACACCAACATGTTTAGAACACAACTTATAGCTATTTTCTATTGACCAAAATTATTGGTAGGAAGGTTTATAGTTAAAATTGAATACCTCTTCTCAGTAGAACTGAGGGAAGTTTAAGACTGTGGAATGGAAATGGAAGCAATTAAACTTAGAAGCAAAATGGACCTTATCAGCATTATAGTCCTAGCTGATGATGGAATGTAACTGTTTAAGTACTGATATGATCATGTAAACATATTTTTGGAAATAGGTTGATCCATAGAGATCCCTAGCTGAAGTTAACATATCATAAATGACTGAGGAAGAAAACCAACAGCTTATAAAGGCTTTACTTAATTTACTCATCTAAAACAACTTCAGCTATAACACTCAATGTAATTACAAGGGCCCATGTAAGTTCACAGACACTATGTCTTAAATGAAGTTAGTGTTTGTTGCTTACAATCAATGAACCTTATTTGACATAGTCACTCTATGCACCACTTTTGGCTGAAAAGATACCTTCGCATTCTCATTTGGTGATTTCCAGGTGGCCATTTGATAAATTAGCTATTTATAGGATCTTGTTCCAAAGGGTATAAAGTGAGGAGAGGTCTCTTCCACTACAGAATTATCAGGTAAGAAGGACATCATTAGCCTTAAAAGCCATAGAATTCTAGGATATAGAGGAAAAATAATTAGATCCTAGATTTCACTAAAAATAAGTATAGTTATGTGCAAAAGACAAAGATTAAAGTGCGCATACATAAGATCAGGGGATTGTCAACATTTATTGCTGCTTCTAGGTATTGGAGAATGAACAAATAATAATACTTAGTTTCACTATGAGGAAGTAATATTTGCTGAGTTATTTGTGAGGACTATTTACTATTACTAGCATATAGTAATATGCTAGTGCATACTAGCATATGCACAATAATGGTTATGTGTAATATAAGTATGTGCCAGATTAATTTGAAAAATTTTATTTGATTGTAATTCTGAACACTGCTCCTGTGTTCAGTTTTCTGTTGCTAGGCTGGCATGATCACCTGATCACACTGTAAAAAATAGAAAAGAATATTGAATGTAACATTTTATAAATGTTTGCTGAAAGAACTGTGACTCCCACTCCTTAACATAGGCATCAGGGACAGTTTTCATTTTTAAAATCCTATGTAGAGTTCTACTCTGAGAGCTCTGGAGCAGATGAGGAGGGAGGAGACATAAGGGAGGTTTCATATCTCATGGGTCCAGTGCAGGCCCAGGTGTAGGTGTATTTGGGATGCAGCCCTACAGGTAATCAGGTGGGAGTTGACCTAGACCAGGAAATATTAAGTATAGACTCATATCTAAAAAAGAAAAAATGAAAGGGATCAAAGCTACAAAGTCAAACCTATTGTCAAATTCAAGTGGAAAGCAACTCAGATTAGACAAACAGGTCAAAAGTTTAAGGGAAGGTGAGTTCCTCTTATCAAACATTCTGAATGTCTGCAGTGTTCTTGGTATCTGGGGATAACTACTCTGAAGAATTTACAGCCTCATGAGAGAGACATACACGTAAATAGGTCATTAGAACACAACCAAGGAAATTTAATTTTAGAAAATGGAACATAGTATTGCACAAGGGTCATTTAAGGCAGCTGGAGTGGAGGAAACCAAAAGCTTTCAGGTACTCAAGCTCAGACTTAAAGAATACATATGGGAGTTAGATCAATAACTGATATCTGTATGATAAATTTGGGGATACTCCAGCATGGACAGTTAGGATACCTAGAACAAAGTCAAGACAGCACAAAGAATGCTAGAAACTGTGGGTAGGTAAGTGCTGCTAGACTGAAATGCAAAAGGATATATAGCAAGAGTTGATGCTAGAGATGGTGGGGGCCAGAGGATATGGGTAGAAGAAGAAGGTGATGTCTGGAAAATTAAATAAAATTCTGTAGGTGACAGGTACCCATTGAAAAATTTGAAAGGTTTTGTTAGGAGATAAATATTTTTCTTTGATCTAGGACTTTCTCTAAATAAATTCCCCTTGCCTCTTTCTTCATCCTTTACTCACAACTTTCCACTGAATGTAAATGGGAGTTATCTATTGATGATTCTGAGGGAAAACATCTGTTCTGAGGTTATCTTTTGGATATGCATGCCTTCTAAGAAAGTGTCTTATGATATGCTCCTCTGGTGAGTGGTTTAGCTTAGAGGGAGATTTTGACACTGTGGAGGAGAACCATTCACCCCACTGTGCCTCTGACTCCGCAGAGTTGTCTGCCTAATTGAGAGGAGAGTGTCAGCCTGCCCCTTCACTCTGGGTATGAAGCCACATTCATTAATCAGCTATTCTATAATAAAGCTAACGTTTTTATCTCTAACTAATTTGTTCTAACATAGGTAGGGAAGAAAAATAGTGATGATATCCAAGTGGAAATATCTGGTTGAGGTTGGATATATGAGCCCAAGAACCCATAGGAGGTGATTTGGTTGGGAGGTGGTAAGTGAAATCATGAGAGTGAGGGAAGTTACTCAGAAGTACTATAGGATATGAGAGGAACAATGAATAAGAACAGACAATGGACAAAACAACATTTGTATGACATGTGATAAAATATGACTCCTTAATAGACAAAGATCTACAGAAGAGGGAAAGCCAAAAGGTACTCACTTAAGCAAAAGGAGTAGTATTTGTAAGAAAAAAGGGATAACCAAATATATCAAAAGTTATATTAACAAAAGTAATGTTCACCAACACAAGTATTGAAAAACTAATTGAACGTAATAATCAGTACCTCATTAATGGTATTTGAGAGTACTTTTAATCTCTGATTAAGGATGACATGACCAGACTCCAAAAGAATGAAAACTATAATGAAAAATAAATTCAATTATGTTAAAATTAAGAACACTTATTTATTGATTCAAACAAAACAAAACAAACAGAAAAGCCAGCTCATAGATAACAGAGAAGAGATTGGTGGTTGCCAGAGGAGAGGGAGGTGTGAGATGGGTGAAATGTATGAAAAGAGTCAAGAGGTATAAACTTCCAGTGATAAAATAAATAAGTCATGGAGATATACAGCATGGTGACTATAGTTAACAATACTCTCTTGCATGTTTGGAAGTTGCTAACAGAGTAAATCCATCCTAAGATGGATGGTAACTGAATTTATTGTGATGATCATTTCTCAGCGTTACAAATATGGAATCATTATTTTGTATACCTGAAATTAATATAATGTTATATGTTGATTACACCTCAATTTTAAAAAAGTACTTTTGTTCATTAAAAGATGCCATAAAGAGGGGCGCCTGGGTGGCGCAGTCGGTTAAGCGTCCGACTTCAGCCAGGTCACGATCTCGCGATCCGGGAGTTCGAGCCCCGCGTCAGGCTCTGGGCTGATGGCTCAGAGCCTGGAGCCTGTTTCCGATTCTGTGTCTCCCTCTCTCTGCCCCTCCCCCGTTCATGCTCTGTCTCTCTCTGTCCCAAAAATAAAAATAAAACATTGAAAAAAAAAAAAAAAAAAAAAAAGATGCCATAAAGAAAGTGAAGACACACCACACTCTGACAAAAAGAAAAAAAATTGCAAAATCTATAGCTAATAAAGACTTAGTATCTGATATATATAGAATTTCTATCTTCACCAACAACAAAAAGCATGATTCATGGAAAAGAAAATGTGAGCATTTAACTATAGAAGAGAAAACATGAATAAGGGATAAACATGAAAAGATGGTAAAACTCACTAGTAGTCAGGGCAATGCAAGTTAAAATACAAAACAAAAAACAAAAAAAAATTCAATGACTGATAAAATTAAATGTTGACTGAGATACTTAGCAAATTAATAACTCTAATACCCTGCTGACAGGAGTGTAGATTGATAAAATCCTTTTAGAAACATTTTGGGCTTTCTAGCAAAGCTGAATATGCACAAGTCCTGTGATCCAGCATGTCAACTCACAGGTGTGTCAGTATCTAGAACAAATCTTGTGCAAGAAGATATGTTTAGAAAGCTTATATTAACATTTTTAATAATGTAAAACTGTATAAATAATCATAACATCTTAATGAATTGATAAAAATGATATATGACACCTCACATAAAAATCATAACTGCACAGGTCAACATGAAATTAAACATCTTAGGGGGACCTGGGTGGCTCAGTCAGTTATGCGTCCTACTCTTGATTTCAGCTGAGGTCATTATCTCAGTTCCTGAGATCGAGACCCACATTGGGCTCTGTGCTGACAGTGTGGGGAGCCTGCTTGATATCCTATCCCTCTCTCTGTGCCCTTCCCCCTGAATGACCGTGTGCTCTTTCTCTCAAAATAAATAAACATTTTTAAGAAAGAAATTAAACATCTTGATAATTTTAAAAAATCAAGAACAAGCACAGTTAGACAAAACATTAAGTTAAAAGCTAGGCAAAAGTAAACAATGTATTATTTAGGGATACATCCACAGGTGGTACAACTATAAAGAAATGGCAGGGAATTATTCACTTAAGAGTTAAAAGGGTGGTCACCGGATGGAAGGAGCGGTTTGGATCAGGCCATGATGGTCGACAGTCATAGAAGGCTTCTGGGCGAACAAGTGACATATGTTCATTGGTCTAGGTACACAGGTGTTCGCGTTATTTTTCTTTAAAATATATATTTCCTAATTTCAAGAAAAATTCCAAATGAAAATAAACAGGATGTTAGAAGGAGGTCATTGCTTTGCAACATCTTGCTATTATTAAAAGAAATTATTTTTAGAGAAGTCACAGTAAATGGGACTTCTATATTTTGCAATCAGATATTTTGGAATGAAATCACTCCTGCTATAAAACAGTTGGAAATGCAAATACAACAACATTATTTTACACGTACAGCTGAGCTTGCAAAAGAAGTCAAGAAGAATTCATGGAGGCCTAAAACAAAGCTGCAACTCTGAAATCTCGAGTGGTAAGCACAACAGAACCAGAACTACAGTACTACTAACAGCAGTGCAGATTACAATGGTTGCCACAGGGACAGGAGAGAAGTCATTGAACCGATAGAAGAAGGTGTGGTGGAATCGAGAATCTTGCATCAAGTTGGAACTCTCCAAAAGCTCTGTCTCAGTGAAAGTGTGAATAAGAGGGACAATAACAAAACAAAACAAAAGTATTCTGATGAATAAAATTTCTTTGTCTCTGCGTTGAGTCAGGATGGGACAATTATATCAAGGAATTTTGCTCTAAAGAGAACAGAGATTTGGCTCAAGCAAAACCAATAAGCAGTAAAGAAAATAATGTCATAATACATTATCGACCTTCCTATAGGCCCGGGTGATTTCACGAGTAGGATCTAGCAAATGCTCAAGCAATACATATAATCTCAGTTTTATACAAGTTGTTTTTAGAAAAAAAAAAAAAAAAAAAAAAAAAAAAAAAAATATATATATATATATATATATATATATATATATATATATATATGTGGTAGTCTCAACAGATGCAAAAAATGTATTTCTGAAGTCCAGCATTTTTTTTCAAACTCTCAAAAACCATGAGTTACATAAAAAATCCTTTTAACTTAATAAATGCCAAGTAACAAAACCCCAAATCTATTCAGTGAAGAACAGTACATTTGCCATATATCAGAAACAAAACTTGGGGTGCTTTTTTTTAAATCACTGTATGGTTCAAATTTCCTTTAGATTATAATAATTCAAGGGGAAATATGAGGTATGAGCTTTAGGAGGGAAGAAATAAAACTGTCAATATTTTCAAGCAATAAAATCATCTACATTGAAAATCTAGCAGAATCTACATACATCAAGCTAGGAAGGAATTTGCAATGTTCAGGAATCCAGGCCAAGTGTTTCATAAAGAGAATGATCAACAGAATCTAATGCTGGTCAGTCAAGTGAATGAGGTATAAACAACGAACGTTTGATTTGGTATTGTGCGCATGATTGGTATCTTGGATAAGATTAATTTATGTGGAATGGTGGGAAAAAATAGATCAAGAAAGGCAAGAATATAGTGAGTTTTTTGCTTTGTTTTGTTTTCTCAAGGAGTGTTGTGGTAAAGAGAAATAAATTATGGAAGCAGCTAGAGGGAATATGTGTTTTGTATTGTTTAAAGATGAGAGTTATATGATGTAGGAAATAATCCTGGGGATGGGGCAGGGGAACAAGAGATACAAAAGAAACTAGAGCAAACCACAGGGAAGTTGTCATGTAGCCACAAGAAGATGACATTCATTTTAACACGAGTTAATGTGGACTCTATGAGTTCAAATAGATAATTGTTAACTTTGGGAACAGCAAGGGGAAATAGGATTGGGAGGAGTGTACAGGGGAGTTCAAATACCTGAAGTGTTTAATTTCTAATCTTAAAAAAATTGGAAGTGAATAAAATGGGGTTGTGGGCACATGTGTGGAAGTATTTTTCTTGAGTTGAAGACAAAAGGAAAAAAGAAACAGAATAGGTGGAAGTACAGAAAAGTGGCTAGATCATTTCTAGTAAACTCCTATTGCCCATCCGGTAGGCATCATGGCCCTCTGAGAGATGTGGAAGGCTGGAGAGGAGACTTTGAATGGTCAAAGTTCAAGTCGCATGAATTTGTAGCCACACAGAGCGGCTTGGTTGATGCTTTCTCCCAGCAGTACTCAGATATGAGGGGATAGAGAACTAGCTGAGGTGTTAGGGTAGAGTTGCAATTTTGCTGATGAGCCCCACCGTTAAGGGAGGTGTTGAGGTGAAGGAGTAAGAGGGAGAAACTAGATCATACATTTCTCTGGGCTGAGCAACAGAGCAACGGCCACTAGTTTACCTCATTTGGGAACATTAAATGGTTACATACCAACCATGACACAAAAGTGCAAAATTACATTGAATTTTAAGTATAACATAACCCTTATATTTATAATGTAAGTTGTTTCTCCTTATATTTAATTATTAAGGTAATATATGCTCAATATAAGGTAATATATGCTCAAACATACAAGGGTTCCCCCCCTTACACATCTGAAAATTATGAAGTCTTCATTTCTTCTAGTTATCTTTTGCTCCAGTTTCCTTCTTCCAATGAATTTTCAATCTTAGAATTGTATTATTTCTCTGCAAATGGCAGGTTGCAATAAATTGCACCTTTGGAATTATGCAGTGTAGCAGCCTTAATGGCTATTGTTCTTTTCTGGGGTGCTTTGTCCTTTATAGGCTTTATCCTGATTTCTTTATTCTAAGTGCCACTGACATAAAGCAGTTGCATGATAAGACTTTCAAAGATTTAGCTTAACAAAGGAGGACTACTGTGGAAGAAATCACTTAGAATTGATTAATAAATATAATTACTATAAAAAATCCATCTGCCATTTCCTCCAGTGGGAAATGATCACGGCCTCTGCCCAGAGCTGCTTTTGCATATGGTGAGAAAATAATGTCATTCATTCAGTGTTTTACCAAACAGAGGACCCCCACCCCCACCCAAATCAAACCTCTGCCCAAGAAGCTTTAATAATTTGCTAATTTAATATGACATATTTTATGAAATATAATCAAAGTTTTATGCAGGGATCCTTCCTTCTACTTTTCTCTCAAAGAAGAATGGGCAGTATTAAAATTAATTCTCCCATAGGCCAGAACAAACACACATACATCATGATATTCATTTCTTTGAACATACATGAATTTATGTTGTACATGTGTGTAAAAAAATTTTAATGTAATCAGTATATTCATACCATGTGTAAATGTTTAGGGCTGGACTTGGATTTTGTGGTTGAATGATGTATTATGAATATCTTTCCATGTTAGATTTATACTAACTTATTGTGATGACGATATAGCATTCTATGTGATATATAATACTTCTTTAACAATTTAGTAACTAAGGGCTTTTTCCCCCCTAAAATTTTGCTAATTACAAACATGGCTGCAAATAAGATCCTTGAAAATATACTTGTAAAGGGTTATGCAACACTATCATGATTGGATAAGGGACCAAGTAGGTGGGTCTTGTTTCTTGCCTGCCCCCAGCTTTAGTCAAAGGAGCACCATTTTTACCTGTTGTACACATTGGGTTTCCATAAATATAGCTAGTTGATTAAAAAAAAGTTTTTGCATATTAAAAAATATGTAATACATAACAACACAATTACAATAAATAAAAGTTAAAGAACTGCATTATAACACGCCATATTTTATTTTCATGTTAAATGGATAAGGGCAAGGCTGTATCAATGAAATTCCAATGCTTTTCTGAAAGGTGTTCATCTATAAGGAGTCTTAGTACAATTATTATTCCACAGTTGTCTGCTTATTTGGTTTTGTAACATTTTGTTTAAAGTCTCCATTTACCATTCTTCCCAATTTGGATGAAGACTTTTCCAATCTTAAGTAACAATACATTCTGTCATTAGATGTGATCAGAACCTGGAAGCATCAAAGTGACCTAACAATAGAACTTTTAGAACCAGCCATATCAGGATAGTGGGAAGAAGAATCAATCCTTGAAGCTCACATAAATTCATTTTGACACACTTGGATACCACATGTGAGATCTATCTCTATGTGTTGTTCTGTGAGTGTGTGTGTACGTGTACGATATAGCTAAATATGCACAAAGTCCTTTGGTCAGCTATACTAAGTGGTCCTAGCATGTCACTTTTTGAATTAGTCGATTTCACCTTAATGGTTTCCCCAGCTACTTTTAATTGTATCTGATAGTGATGTTGAAAAAACTCCAGGAGAACTGGGCTGCAAGCACACTTCCTGTTGGAAATAACAAGTAAACTGGTTCTTAGCTCTCCTGGACTAACTGTGCCTTGACTTTGTCCAGCTCATTCTACCTTCAGTTGTTTTACAATATAGCCCTTGCCATCAAATACCATCTTGGTAGTACTTTATTATATAAAATGTTACTAAAATTCACAAAATAATGTGAAGTCACTTGATCTGTTCTTGGATCTCAGAATGTTTTGTCTGCTCAGTAATTTGTATGGTTCTTAAGTCTAAACTGTCTTCCACATAGATAACAAGTATGTTGAACACATGACAGCACAGTTCTCTCTCTGTTGCCTCGCTTTGTCCAGTATGCAGAACTTAGGCTTAAGGACAAAGGAACGCATTTTCTTGGGGAAGAGAATAGTTTGACTAATATACTAATTAATATTAATTATAATTTACTACTAATAATTAGCAAATTAGTCAAAATTCACTAGGGTAAAATTCTATGCTAAAAGCTGTCTTGAATTTCAAGTGAGAAGACCTGTTTTCTAGCCAAGAGTTGGTCTGTTGCCAATTGTGAAACTGAGTTTTTCTTCTCAGGAATGGGAATTTCCCTATGCTCTTGACTTAATGAATGCTTTGTAAGCATAGAAGTGTTCCATAAACAGAGGTGAATTTTTTTTTCTTTTTTCCTTTAGAGAGATTTTTCCAACCATGAGTAGTTTGAGATGTTTTAGTCATTGAAGATTTACAGTTCTCATTTTTTAAAAAGGCCATTCCTGTTAAGGTTTGAACAATCTTATACAGACAAAGAAGGGCATTTATGCCTCCAAGGGGTAGTTTTCCTTTAACTTTGGTCTAGAAAGCACTGTCATCAAGCAAGTTCTTAACAGTTAAGGTAATGAGAGCCCATCTATAAGAAGAAGGGATTTATGATAAAAATATAAGAAATGGCAATCTACATCAAAGTCAAGTCCACAGGCTTAATCCACCAAAATCTAGCCCAGTGTGAGACATAAAATAGGCATTTGAAGAGTACTAAGCAGCAAGCTAGATAAAAATATGATCAAGTCATGGATTCTGTCATTGGGAAGGTCTAAGTACAGTCAGGACAACTAACACATGGAAACACAAGATGTACAATTCTATGATATTTTTGTGTAAATCTGTATGATGTAATTCAGTAAGAGAAATGTGGCAAATATTATGGGAGCAGAAAAGAATAACTAATTGGTTCTCCCTGCTGAAGTTAGGTAAGTGTTCACCAACGGTCATAGTTATTCCTTGGACCAGCTCTGGGTCACCTAATGACCTTAAAAGGCTGACTGCAGCTTCCCCAGATACCCTCATACTCTTTCTCTCCAGACAGGAAAGGAAAAGAACAAAGACCAGTCAAGATTTTGCATGGTAGCATTTGGAATAGTAAGTTTACAAGGAAATACTTTTCTTGTATGTTGGAAAAAAAAATAGAAGTCCCAGATCAGCTACCTAGTCTGTCCTTGAGGATGTATGTATTCTTAGCAAGTTATTCCTATTACTTAAAAGAAATCCCACAGGGACAGCATCACTCCTTCCAGTCTATCAGTTGTGATCAGTGTGCTTAACTGTCCATTGATTTGCTGACAGCCTGTAATAAAAATTTTTAAATCTACCACATGTCTTGAAAGAGAAAAAATGTCTACATTATCTTTTTCAGCCTTGAAAGGAATACATTTTAAAAGTATAAACTTTAGACACCAATAAGCTTTACAAGGTCATAGTCTGGATGTTTATGCAAATGTATTGTGAGATTAGTTAAGGAGAACCCACCCACAAAAATTTTTGTGTCTAAAATTTTGAAAACAGGAAATAATTGTCAATGAGAATTCATTTTCAATTATTTTTTAAAACAAAAGTTATTTAAATTCCAGTTAGTTAACATACAGCATAATATTAGTTTCAGGTGTACAATATCACTATATTCAACCCTTCCATACAATACCCAGCGCTCATCACAAGGGCCCTACTTAATCCCCATCACACATTTCACCCATTTCCCCATCCACTTCCCCTCTGGTAACCATCAGTTTGTTCTCTAGAGTTAAGAGTCTGTTTCCTGGTTTGCCTCTCTCTCTTTTTCTCCCTATGTTCATCTGTTTTGTTTCTTCAGGTTCACATATGAGTGAAGTTAAACTTATTTGTTCACCTAACATTTATGATCAGAGAGAATCCTCTCTCCATTGTAGGTCCCATGACAGGCCAAAACCTTTTTTTCCCTCTCCATTTTTGCCTCTAGCATCTTTAATGGTGCCTGCATTTTAGTAGACACCCCACAAATATGAATATTATGAATAAATAAATGGTAGGTTTAATAGGTGGCACATACAAGAATGTTTATAACAGCACTGTTCCTAAGAGCAAACATTTAAAAAGTGAGAAAAACAATCTGAACACCTCTTAACGGAAGAGTGGATACATAAACCGCACTATATTCACACAATGGAATATTATACAGAATTAAGAACAAATAAGCCATAGATGCACATGACAATATGGATAAATATTAACAATATCATACAAAAAAGATAAATTTGAAAATATTACATATACCCTAAAATCCTTTTTATAAGGTTTAAAAAAAGTGAATAAATTTAGGGATACCTATATATGCAATGAGAAACGTATACAAAGAAATGTAAGGGAAAGATAAACATGGATTTGAGAGTGATCGTTCTCTTGGATAAGTGGAGAAGGATGGGGAGGATAAATTGCTGAAGGAGTATCATATAGTTACATAAATAAAGATTACTATAAAGTTCTAAACTTTTGTTTTGAGTAATGAGTTCCAATAACCGATTAACTGAACAAATAAAAAAACATAAATAAAAGTCCATGATCAGAGTGTGTCATGAATTAAGGATTACAGTCGATTTAATTCTGTGACCTGAGATAATAACACACTAAATAGAAGTGACCCTCACATCCAAGCTAACAATGTGTTGAGCAGAATTTAAGCTAGACTCTAACATCAAATACTCTCTAGCTGATTCTAAAAGGCCATAGCTAATGGCATTTCAAGTATCTGCCAGATCAGGTGCTTTTCAATCTAACTAGATTATTTCTTTAGGCTTTTGTTTCCCTATTTCTTCTTTAACCTATGTTTTCTTTCATTGCTATAAAGTGATTGCACTAATGGTATCTGGCTTTCTGAGACAGTAAATAGAGTTTCATCTCAGGTTACCTTGGTCTTGCTGACACACAGTTGCCTCTCTATTGCTCACTGCCCTGTTTTCTGTGCCCTGACTTTTCCTAGTTCATAACAGCTCAGTTCTCTGATGTAACTCCTCACCCACGTCCCACCATTTGTGAACTCAAGAGTGCTTTTGTTCCAGTTATAACTGTGTCTGTAGGAATCTATCATCAATTTCAGCCTCATTTCTAACCTGGGGTCTAGGATCTTATCCATTATATCCCCAGTTTTTGTTACTTAGTAGGTTTGTGAATTCTAGAGTTAAACTTTGGTGATGAACATAGGTTTGGGGGGGAATCCAAGCCCTTCATATTTCTACCATGTTTTCACTTCATTTTCTCCTTACTTCCTCCTGCCAACATGATACACTGCATTTCTAGTATGACATTCAACATATAATTGGCCCCAACGACTTATTTAAAGTCTTATTTCACAAGATGTATGAAGATGAAGTTTTTCTCTAGCCAGGCTAAATGAATCAGCTTCAAGGCTAAATTATAATTTTCTTTCTTTCTTTGGACTGTTCCTTTTTCTTGAATACGTTTTACTATGGGTAGCTGAATATCTCCATTAGTCACTCAAGAAATACTTGTTGGTTTACACCTATGTTCAATGTATTCGTTAATTAAATGAAATATATATGTAACATTCATTATGTGTTAGTTACAAGAATACAGCAGTTAACCAAATAAAGTCCTTACTGTCAAGAAAAATATATCCAGGGAAGAGAGACAATTAAAAACAAGTTTATAATGTGTTGGATGTCAATAAGTGCTATAAAGAAAATTCTAACAGGATGAAGAAGGGGAAAAGGAAGAGAGTGCTATTTTAGGTAGAAAGGTCAAATTTCCTTGATAAGGGTAAATTGACAGACATGAATGAAACAGAGGATGAGCATATACAAATACACGGGAGAACTTTCCAGACAAAAAAGAAAACAAAAACCAAAAAACCCAAAAGGCCCTTAGATAGGAGTGGTCATTGTACCTGAGAACCACAAGGAAGGGAATGAGGAGTGAGAGGAAGGGTTGTTTTTTGGGGAAGCAAGTATTACAGCATAAAAGGAAGGTAAGGGGAAGGGAGGAGAGGATAAGGGGTGGGAAGCTGAGAGGAGGGGAAAGGAAAGGGAGGGGAGTGAAGGGCAAAGGGAGGCGAGGGAAGTGGAAAGGGAAGGTAGTTGAATGAATGAGTTTGTCCTCCTATAGCAATGATAATTCAAATGAACCTGAAATTCTTGAGTCATTATCTTTATCTACCACCCCTTTTAAAACCTCTTTACATTGCTGCATGACTTCTGGCATTTAGTGCTTTTACGATTTAACCCTTATCCTTTCTATTATAGAATTTAACCAAGATACATGTAAGTTAATATTGGCTGGCGCATAGTGAGCATTTAGCACAGGGAATATTACTTTATATTATTAATTTGATAATTGTATCTTCTTTTCATTTTCCTTCCATTCTGAAATTTTTATTGTATTAGTATATTATTTCCACTAGATTTATCTGCCACATCACTCTTTAATTTTTTCATTGAGGTAAAATACACATAACATAAAATTAACAATTTTTAAGTGAACAATTCAATGGCATTTAGTATATTCACAATATTGTGAAATCATCATCTCTATCTAGTTCCAAAATATTTTAATCATCCCAAAGAAAACCTCATACACATTAAGCAGCTATTTCCCACTCCATTTCCCTAGTCCCTAGCAACCACCAATCTGTTTTCCTTATGGATTTACCTGTTTGAATATTTCATATAAATGGAATCATATAATATGTGATCTTTTGTGCCGGATTTCTCTCGCTTAGCATAATTTTCTTGAAGTTCATCCAAGTTGTAACATGTATCAATATTTCATTTGTTTTAAGGCTAACTTTTATTTGTATGTATATAACATAATTTCTCTTCCATTCATCACTTGAAATTTTGAGTGTTTTCATCTTTTGATTGTGAATAATGCTGCTAGGAACATTCAGATAGAGGTATTTGTTTGAGTGCCTGTCTAAATCTTTTGAGTAAATACCTAGCAGTAGAATTGCTGGGTCATATGATTATTCTATATTTAATTTTTGAGGAGCTGACAACATATTTTCCTCCATGGCTACATGATTTTATATTCCTGCCAGCAATGTACACGTGTTCCAGTTTTGCCACACTCTTGGTAATATTTTAATTCCCACTTAAAAAAAATCATTATTAATGTAGCAGTCCCAGTGAGTGTGAAATGGTGTCTCATTGTGGTTTTGATTTGTTTTTCCCTAGGGAATAATGATGTTGAGCATCTTTTCATGTACATATTGGCCATTTGTATATCTTCTTTAGAGAAATATCTATTGGATTCCTTTCCTCATTTTTAAATAACCTTGTTTGTATTTTTTGTTGAATTCCAAGTGTTCCTTATATATGCTTAATGGTACACAATTATCAGGTACATGATTTGTAAATATTTTTTTCCCATTCCATACATACTCTTTTTTACTTTCTTAATGGTATCCCTGATATACAAAAATTTCAATTTTGGTGAAGTCCAATTTCTCTATTTTTTCTCATTACCAATATTTTTGATGTTACATTTAAAAATTCATTGCCAAATCCAAAGTGATGAAGATTTACTCCTATGTTTTCTTTTAGACAATTGTGGTTTTAGTCTTTAAATTTATGTCAGTGATCCATTTAGATTTCATATTTTTATATTTTGTGAAGTAGGGATAAAACTTTTTTTTTTTTTTTTTTTGGTAGATGGATATGTAGTCATCCCAGCACCATTTGTTAAGGAGATTATGCTTTCCTTGTTGAATTGTATTGGCACCCTTGCTGAATATCGATTGACTATAGATGTATCATTTTATTTATAGACTCTTATTTCCATTCCATTAGTCTATATATGTTTATCCTTATACTAGTGACACCCTCTTTTTTAATGTATCTTTTTAGTATATTTTGAAATTAGAAAGTAAAGTGTGTGTGTGTGTGTGTGTGTGTGTGTGTTTCAATATAGTTTTGGCAATTCCATATGAATTTGAAGATTGATTTTTCCATTTCTATAAAAAGGGCCATTGGAATATTGATAGGAGTTTCATTGATTCTGTAGATTTCTTTGGAGTAGTATTGATATTTTAACAATATAAAGTCTTCCAAGCCATGAGCATGGGCTATCTTTTCATTTATTTAGGTCTTCTTTAATTTTTTTAGCAATATTTTTAAGTTTTAATATACATGTTTTTACCTTCTCAGTTAAGTTACACTTAAGTATTTTTTTCTCTTTGTATGTTATTTTCAGTGGAATAATTTTCTTAATTTCCCTTTAGGATTGTATATTGCTGATGTATACAAACACAACTGATTTTTGTGTGTTGATGTTGTATACTGAATTTTTGCTGAATTTGTTCATTAGCTCTAGTAGCTTTCTTGTGGATTCTTATGGATTTTTTGTATATAGAATTATATCATCTTCAAATAGAGAAAGTTTTGCTAATTCTTTCCAGTTTGCGTGATTTTATTTATTTTTCTTACCTAATTGCTCTTGCTAGTATTTCTGATAAAATATTGAATAGCAGTGAAAAAGAAAGAAAGAAAGAAAGAAAGAAAGAAAGAAAGAAAGAAAAGAAAGAGAAAAGAAAAAAAAAGTACATCCTTGCCTTGTTCCCGATCTTAGGAGGAAAGTTTTAGTATTTCACCATTGACAATGATGGTAGCTATGGGTTTTTAATAAAAGCCTTTTTTAATGTTGAAGTTGCCATTTATTAACAATTTTCTGAGTGTTTAATCATGAGAGGGTGTTAGATTTTGTCAAATACTTTTTGAGTTAAGAGAGATGGTTATGTGGATTTTTTTCTTTATTCTATGATCTAGGTGAGGTACTACACTGATTGGTTTATGTTGAACGACCCCTGCATTCCTAGGACACATCTATATTTTTAAAGGATTTTGGTCTTTAACAATGTTTTTTGGTTTTTGGTTTTTGGTTTTTTTTTCTTGTGGAGGAGTCTTAGGTATCCGGGTACTTCTGGTCTAACAGAATATGTCAGAAAGTGTTTCCCCTTTGATTATTTGGAAAAGGTTTAGAAGGATTAATCCTTCTTTAAAAGTTGGGTAGAATTCATCAGTGAAGCCATCTGGTCCTGGACTTTTCTCTGTTGTAATTACTGATTTAATCCCTTTACTTGAAATAGGTCTGTTGAGATTTTCTTTTCTTTTTTTTAATTTGGCTATTTTAGGTAATTTGTGTGCTCCTAAGAATTTATCTATTTCATCTAGATTACCTAATTTATTGTTATGCAATCATTCATAACATTCTCTTATAATCCTATAAGATCAATAGTAATGTCTATTTCTATTTCTATAAGATCAATAGTAATGTCTCCACTTCTATTTCTGATTGTAGTTATTTGTGTCTTCTGCATTTTGATTTTAATCTTTAGCTATCAGCTAAAGGTTTTTCAATTCTCTTGACATTTTAAAAGAACCAAACTGATTTCATTAATTATCCCTGTTTTTCTATTTCATAAATGTCTGGTCTAATTTTTATTTCCTTCCTTTTGCTAGCTTTGGTTTAGTTTCCTTTTTTTCTAGTTCTTTAAATGTTAAGTTAGTTATTGATTTAAGAACTTTTTCCTTTTTTAATGTAGGCATTAATTTCCCTATGCATACTGCTTTCACTGCATCCCATTGTTTTGATATGTTGTGGGGGTTTTTTGTTTGTTTGTTTGTTTGTTTCAAAGTATTTCCAATTTCACTTGGGATTTTTTCTTTGACCTGTTGATAGTTTTAAAACGTGTTAATTTCCACATATTGGTGAATTTTACAGTTTTATTTCTGTTATTGATTTCCAGCTTCATTCCTTTGT
Organism: Leopardus geoffroyi; assembly: GCF_018350155.1. Taxonomy (NCBI): domain Eukaryota; kingdom Metazoa; phylum Chordata; class Mammalia; order Carnivora; family Felidae; genus Leopardus; species Leopardus geoffroyi. The sequence goes on along the minus strand of NC_059336.1, from coordinate 96,356,698 downwards.
GCTCAGAGAAGATACTTTGTATGATTTCAATCTTTTTAACCATAGATACTTTTTTGTTGATATATGATCTATCCTGGATAATGTTTCATGTGTACTTTGTCTCCTTTATTAATTAGAGTCCTTAACTTATTAATGATAGTTGTTTCAAGTCCCCAGTCTAATTCTAACATCCCTACCACGGTTGAGACTGGTTCTGATGCTTGTTCTGTCTCTTCAAACTGTGCTTTTTACTTCTGAGTGTGGTTTACAAATTTTTTCTTGATAGCCAGACATCAGGCACCAGGTAAAATTAACTGCAGTAAACAGGCATTTAGTAATGTTAGTAATGTGATCATAAGGTGAGGTATTGTTCTGTAGTCCTATGATTAGGTCTTAGTCATTTACAGAAACTATGCATCTATACTATAAACTTCAGAAGTGCCTCTCAGTTTTTTCCCCCGCTGTAGGTAGGGCAGAATGGCTAGAGTGGTTGGAGTTGAGCATTTCCCTTTTTCTGGGTCAGCTAGGCTCTGATAAAAGCCAAATAGTTTAGGCTCTGGTAAAAAATAGTTTAGGCTCTCTGAGGCAATCTTTTGTAAGATTAGAATACTCGGGCACATTTCAAAATGGCTCCTTCTCCCCCACTCCTGCTGGAAGCCCAAGGGGATTTTTTTCTAATATTCTTTGTGAAAACCTGGTTGAGTGAGCTTCTGGACATAAAACTCACAAAAGTGTAAGAATCTCTTTATGACTGGGTCCCCCTTGCATTTTAATAACTTAGTTTTGTCCACTCTGAGCCTCTAACAATTAATCAGTTACAGTTCAGGTTTTACTACCCCAGTACTGGTTCTTCCAGAGGTTTCTGCTCAGGGTTTCTGTTCCAGTAACTTTTGAAACTCTGTATTCACCTATCTCTCCAACTTTGGAGGCAGAGGTTTGTCCTGGGAGCTCACTTCTCTGATGGATCTTAGAAGAGTTGTTGATTTTTCAATTTGTTCAGCTTTTTATTTATTTATTTTTTAAAGGCAGAGTGGTAACTTCTAAGCACCTTACGTGATGAACCAGAAAACAGGAATCCTCTTTTGTCCCTAGTAATATAGCTTTTGACTTAAAACCTGTTTTGAGCAATATTAGCATAACCACCCCAGTTCCTTTTTGGTTACTATTTGCATGAAATATCATTTTCCACTTTTTTTACTCTCAACCCATTTCGTCTTTTGATCTAACATGAGTTTCTTGTAGAAAGTGTATAGCTGAATTATGTTTTTAAATCCATTCTATTTTTGCCCTTTGTTTGAAGAGTTTATTCCATTTACTTTTAAGGTATTTTTTTGATTAAGGAAGGACATACTCCTGCCCTTTGCTATATATTTTCTGTCTCATAGATTTTTTGTTCCTCATTTCTTCCACTACTGTAATCTTCCGTGTTTAACTGATTGTTTTTAGTGTGCTATTTTGATTCGCTTCTAATTCTTTAATGTATATTTTTAGATATATTCATAGTCATTATCATGATGACCAAAGATAACATCTTAAATTTATAAAAATCTGGTTTGAATTTATATTAACTAAGTTTTAATAACACGCAAAAACCCTTTTATACAGCTCTATTATTTCTCCCTTGATGTTGTTATTGTCACAAATTACATATTTATACATTATATGCCCATTAGTATAGATATATAATTGTTTTATGTATTTGTCTTTTATCACATAGGATAAAAAGGAGTTAGAAATAAAAAATACAATAACACTGTTTTTTAATTGACCTATGTAGTTCATTTTATGAGTGGTTTGTTTTGCACACCTTCAGATTGCTATCTTGTGACATTTCATCTCAGCTTGTAAATTCCCTTCAGCATGTTTCATAAGGTGTGTCTGCTAGTGACCAGCTCCTTCAACTTTTGTGTATCTGAGAATGTCTTAATTTCTCCCCTACTTTTTTTTAAATTTTTAAATGTTTTTATTATTTATTTTTGAGAGAGAGAGACAGAGCATGAACAGGGGAGGGGCAGAGAGAGAGGGAGACACAGAATCTGAAGCAGGCTCTAAGCCCTCAGCAGAGGTGTCGAACTCACAAGCCAGGAGGTCATGACCTGAGTCTGAGCCAAAATAGGTCACTTAACCAACTGAGCTACCCAGGTGCCACTCCCTCACTTTTAAAATAAGCAGAGTTTTGCCAGACATGGACTTTTTGGTTGACAGTGTTTTCACTTAGCATTTAAAAAATACTATCCTTCTCCTTTCTGGCCTCCTTGATTTCTAGAATATTTCTGTTAATTTAATTGAGGATCATTTCTACATAATTATCACTTCTCTTTTGCTGCTTTCAAAATTCACTTTGTCTTTAGTCTTCAACAAATTAATTATAATGTGTTTGCATGTGGATCTCTGAGTTTATCCTTCTTGGAACACATTGAGTTTCCTGAATGTGAAGATTCATGTTTTGTTTTTTGTTTTTTATTTTTCAATATCAGGAAGTTTTATTTCTTTAAATATACTTTTTGCCCTCTTCCTCTCTCCACTCATTCAGGATACCTGTAATCCATATTTTGGTAGGTTTATGATGTCCCACAGGTCTCATTTTCTCCATTCTTTTCTCTTTTTGCTCCTCATATATCCCCAATTTAATATAAGTTCTATATTCAAATTTACTGATTCTCCTTTAGTCTGCTCAAGTCTGCTATTAAAATGAATTTTTCACTTCAGTTATCCTTTTAAGCTCCATCATTTCTTTTTGGGTCCTTTTTATAAATGGACATTTTATTGATATTCTTTATTTGTTCATATACCATTCTTGTGGTTTTCTTTAATTCTTTGAGCATATTTAAGATAGTAGATTTAAGGTATCTAAAAATTGCAGTGTCTTGACTTCCTCAGGAACAAGTTTTGTTGATTTCTACTGTAACTAGTCCATGCTTTCTTATTTTTATATATGCTTTGTATTTTATTATTGTTGAAAATTGGACATTTTGCGTATTATAATGTAGTAACTCTGAAAATCAGATTCTTGCTCCCACCCCCTCCCCCACTCAGGGTTTGTTTTTGTTGCTTGCTGTGGGTTGTAGCTCTTTGTTGTTTCATAATTTTTCTAAACTTGTTTTGTTAAATCTCTATACTTTGCCATGTATAGTCTCTGTAGTCTCTTTTCCTTTAGCTTATGCTCAGCTAGTGTTTAGAGAGAGAGAAAGACAAAGAGCTTCCTAATTCTTCACACATTGGCACTGGACTAGAGCACTCTTCAACTTGGCCAGGCAGTTTGTAACTCTCTCTTAATCTTCCCTTCTTGTTTGCACTGAGTCTAAGGATCAGGATCACTAGGAGTGAAGGTTTGGGGTCTTCTCAGGATTTTATTTATTTATTATTTTTTTTTTTAATTTTTTTTTTCAGCGTTTTATTTATTTTTGGGACAGAGAGAGACAGAGCATGAACGGGGGAGGGGCAGAAAGAGAGGGAGACACAGAATTGGAAACAGGCTCCAGGCTCTGAGCCATCAGCCCAGAGCCCAACGCGGGGCTCGAACTCACGGACCGCGAGATCGTGACCTGGCTGAAGTCGGACGCTTAACCGATTGCGCCACCCAGGCGCCCCTCTCAGGATTTTTTTTAAAGCACACATCCTGCCACAGGCATGCATGTGACTTTCTAAATCCTCCTGTGTACATGAACCCTTTGAATGTCCTAATTTACCAAAGACTCCACCCCAACACTTTCTCCCAGGTATTAGACACTCTACTGTTTGCCTCAATTATAATCCTTTTCCCCCAGGTGGTTGTGGGTTGGGTGTTTGACTTACAATATTTTGGTAGAGTGTCTTCTGCTTTTCTGCCAGGAGTCATGTCTGTAATTTGAGGAAAAACAAATAAGCATGCACTTGTCTCAGCTCTCTTGAGGTAGCCCCCTTCAGGCAGTTAGAACACACAAACACAATTTTTTTTTTTATATATATAAACAAGGTCTGTTCTCCTCTCTCTGGAAGGAGGGACCAGAGGTCCACACAGGGATTGTGGGCAATAGTCATCAAAACAACCCACTGAACCAGGGAAGGGGTAGGGTCAGGCAAATAAAAAAGCCACAAAGTTTCCCTACCATTTTCAGTTTTTTCTTTATTCAGCATTCAGTGGGTTACATTAAACCTTTGTGTGACTGTTTTCCTGAGTTCTGAGTTGACCATAATCATTTTTCCTTGATTAATCCAAGTTTCTGGGAGAGGACAAGCCTCCTAGAGTTATCTAATTTGCCTATTTTAGGTGATGGTCATTTTTCACGCATCAGTTTTTCCTCTTCATATTAATCTCTTTTTTAAACCGTTTTTTTCTGAGTTCTAGGAGATTTGCTCAAGCTAAATAATGACTTTTTTCCCTTTTACTTTCAATCTTGTATTTACTCCTTTTAGTGGGTTTTCATTCAAATATTATGTATTTCATCTTCAAACTTTTCCACTCTCATATTTCTCCCTTCTGCTACATATAATGACTCATAGATTCCACATAAGACCACTCATTAGTTATTTCCTAAGCCCTTCTCTTATGTTTGTGCCATATATAAGATCAGTCCTTGTTTTTTAACAAGGTAGATTTCTCTTACTGCAAATATATTCTCATTATAGTTAGTAAAAAAAAAATTTGAAGAGTGCATTGTTAAATTTCTCTTTCAGTCTTTTTCTTTCCAATTTTAAGAGCTGGTTCCTTTTCCTGTGTGTTCAAAACTATCTTATTAGAAAAGTGGAAGATTTTGCATGAGCCTACCACCAAAAGGCAGTTTATAATGAGAATCTATATTTCCTTAGCTATTTTAATGCTACACATTATGTCTCTTGATTTTCCTGATTTTAGTTCAGAAATTAGTTTTTCTCTAAGATGCTAGATATAGTTTGTGACAATCATTAGGATTCCATTATATCACTTTAAATCATTAAGCAACTGAAGACAAAGAAACAGAGAAAAATGTATCTGTATGTTTCCTTATCTATCAATATTATCCTACATCTATATGAGCAAAAATTTCTGAACTCTGAAGTATAAGGAATTACTGAAACATAGAAATAAGCAGCATTTCTAAAAGCAATGCAACTGCTTGGGTGAATGTAGAAAGAGGTAAAAAGAACTTTGGTATACCCAAAAGGGAGAAGGTAGCATTTACAGAAATATGGAATTTTTAGAATCACCTGGATCCAAAAGTTATTTGTTCCATTCTACTTCCAAACAGAAAACATGAAGATCTCTCTTTAAAAGATAGTTAAATCAAATAATAATTTAAAAGGAATTCCACACAAAAAGATTTGGCATATACTTTGGTAACTAGTTTAAATGTTTCTTAATGTTTGGAGACAGAAAATTCCTCCCAAAATCTAAGTATTACTCTCTCACCACACACACGCACACACACACACACACACACACACACACACACACACACACACACACATCACCCAGCATTTTACCCTTTTGGCAATGCTCTGAATCAGTGGACGATTTGAATGTCCCTATCAGTAAGTTAAGGGAATTAATATAAAATCCTGGGGCTATCATGACAATGTTGTAATTGTCCCTGGTGACTTTTAGATTTGTGTCAGGAAGGCACAAGATCAACTAAAATTCCAATTAAAACGAAGTGTAATAAAGTTCTGTACAAAAGGCTGACTTCATTAAATGCCAGCATTAAATATGTATTTCTTTTAAGAACAAGGCTTTTGGACTCCATGAAGAGAACTTTTTTTTTTTTTTAACTGAATAAACAAGGCAATTTTAGGCATGGAATAGACTTAACTCATTCCAAACCTGAATCCTGAGAAGAATTTCTTAATTTGCTATATTTCTTAACTTGCTGTTATAACTAACAAGTCCCTTTAGCAAAGTTCTAATTTTCTCAGACATTGATTTAAATATTGTTTAGAACAGTGGTTCCCAATTGTGCTGTACATTAGTATCACCTGGGGAGATTTTGTAACTCCTGATGCCCTGATTGTACCTCATACCAATTAAATCAGAGAATCTGTAAGTGGGAGCAAATCATCAGAAATAGTTAAAGATTCCTAGGTGAATATAATGTACAGCAAAGTTTAAGAACCACTGTTTTAGAATTATCATAGAGTACAGATACGTAGAAATCATCTCATATGTTATAATTAAATTTCTGGCCTCCTCTCCCAAATAGTCTGATTTGGGAGCATTGAGTCTGGTGTGGAGCATTACAGGTGATTTGGATGTGAGTGATCCAAGAACACAATGAAGAAATACTAGTATATAACAAAGGGATATTCAAAAAGCAGTCCTTGGAACCACAGCAACAGGATTAACCTTGAGCTTGTTAGAAATGCAAATGCAGGGGCGCCTGGGTGGCTCAGTCATTTAAGCATCCGACTTCAGCTCAGGTCGCCATCTCGCGGTCCATGAGTTCCAGCCCCGCGTCGGGCTCTGGGCTGATGGCTCAGAGCCTGGAACCTGTTTCCGATTCTGTGTCTCCCTCTCTCTCTGCCCCTCCCCTGTTCATGCTCTGTCTCCCTCTGTCTCAAAAATAAATAAAACCTTAAAAAAAAAAAAAGAAATGCAAATGCACAGTCCCCATTGCCACCTACTGAATGAGAATCTCTTAGAGGCATAAAAACCTGTTTTCTTTCAAGCTTCCCAACTGGTTCCTATACACACTAGATCTGAGAACCACTGAGCATATAAAACTAGGGGATAAACAAGTTGTTACTGGTCAGGACCACCTTTTAACCCACTATACTAATTTTTTGGCTGTTTCACACCATTCACTGTGGTGCAGCTACATGCACTGTAGAAAGCGATGGGGAAAGAGAGCTAAAAGACCATCTTTACATGGAAGTTTGTGTGTATCATAGGTACTCAAAAATTATACTACATTGAACTAGCTTTTTCTAAAAATATAGAATAATTAGGGTTGGGCATTATTCAGTTATGTCATTAGAGACAGAGAAGATAAGAGGTCATATATTCTCTAGTCTGTGTTCCCTTTTTCTCAGGTACTTCTCTATATCTAAATTACCTCTCTTGCCAAAGAAGGATACATTGGAGAAAATCACTTACTAAGATTTGTTATGATTCAGATAGGCTTTGACTCCGAGGAATGTTGACAATCTAGATGAAACCAATGAGAAAAGCAGTACTTAATCTGGGGTACAGAACTAGCATCAAAGAGGTGTGGCAAAATGAGTCTTGTTGTCTAAACCAACACAGGTTGTAGACAATAAACATCTCCCAACAACAGTGATCATTGAAGTGTGGTGTGAGGTAGTGTCTGTGGTATCTTTGGAGCAGGTCCCAGCCACGCATGACTTGATAGAGACAGAAGTTAAGCTCTTACTTTGCTATCAAGATTTAGGTAAGGAATCAAAGCTCTATCCAAATGAACTGAAATTCACAGAAGCACTTCTTTCCCAGAAGAAAAGAGTATTAGAGAAAGAAGCCCATGTTAGGAAAGCAAGGAGGGGTTAAAAGAAGGTTATGCCTTTATGAGGATGCATATGTCAAAGACTAATTCCAGATATTCCCAAAACAAATGAACTAACAAACAAAATAATTATTTATGACAAGATTAATTCAAATTCCTGTTTGGGGCATTTGAGCTAAATCTCTGGATTTAGTTCCAACACCTGTTTCAGAAAACGTATTGCAAGAAACAATCTCTAAGATTTCCTCCTGCTGTGAATGATTCTGTTTATGTTCCTCCGAATTCTATTTTTAAAAAGAGAAGAAACTCCTAGGGAAATAATTTATAGGAAGATAATTGAGATATAAAGGGAATTATAAATAGAAAATAATGGCTTCAAGCATCTATAGTGATTCTTTATTGCTTTGCAGTTGGAAAGAGGATGGGGTGAGGTTTTATTTAGTTTTGGATGTATAATATTTCACAAGGTAAATTCAAAATTTATTAAAGGGTGTACAATTAAGGGTCTTCCCTTCTCCCCCCCTTCCCCTTTTTTGATGTATGATTATGGCTTTTAAGCCTTATCCTTTCTTCCCATTTCCATATCTGGATAGGATATGGAGGAAGTTTGCTCATTTCCCCTCCTTTGGTGCCTGTGAAAAATTCAAACCTGATTAAATCCCAGCCAATGCACGTGTGCTAGCCACTATAAAAGCCCAATCCTTTCCTTCTGCCTTGCTCAAGTCAGCTAGAACCTGTTTATGCCTTCCTACACTCTCGAGGAGTCCCTTCTGTAAGTAAAAAGTCTTTTCATAACTTTTTGGTGTGTAGTGTCATTGGTCCTGGCATACAAACCAAATTTGGGGTGGGGCTCTATCTTCTTTTCGTGGAATGTTTAGAACTTTGGTGCTGTGGGCAGGATGTCTAGCCAATGACCACCACAAGCAGGGATCTTTCTTTTGCTTTGGTTTATTAATCAGCTCTGCTGCCTGCAGGTGAGCAATAATTTTGAGCTGCTGCTTGCTAGCTAGCATGCTCTTTGAGCTGTATTGCTGCCTGCTGGTAAATGTGTGCTTTGAGCTGGGTGGCTTTGTGCTGCATTTACTGAGTTCTACAAAGCCTCTGTTACACAGTACTATGGGAATGAAGCCCTCCTTAAAGTGCCCCTGAATTGTGTGTCTCAGCTGAATGACTGTGTATTTTGATTCCAGCATAAGCCGTGACAGATGCTAGGTTCACTAGAATGACTTTCACCCTATGACCCTTGGTTGCATGTCTCAACCCAGCATTGGCCTCTGTTAGATACAGGACTCAGAGGCAAGTCTCATAACCTACACCATATGTAGACCCACTTGCTTAGAGAAAAAGTTGTTACTATGTAACATGCTGAGGTCTACACTCCTCAAAGCAGATGATTCACTAGGACTCTATTGTTTGCTGTTGTTGCTGCTGTTGCCTATGCTTCTAACACACACAAAAAATCCCCATCCCCAGAACTCTGGGGAAATATGTATGATATGCTTCGGGCAGAGCCAAGGGGTTAATCACCAGTTGTGTTGGGGGGAGGCTCTAACTCTGATGAAACTGATTTGAGACTCTCTGGAGGAAGAATCCAATAAATATGATCAGGGTAGAAAGGATCCCCCCCAAATATATCTAGTAACCACAAAAAAGAAGGAAGGAAGGAAACCTGGATACAGATTAAGAAAAAAAAGCTGAAACAAATGTTCATAACTGACCTAATTAGAAATCCCAAAATTTACCAAAAAATTTTATACACCAAAAAGATAAAAAAGTATCATTGGTTTTTATGCCTCCACATTGTAGAATTTGAATTAACTTTAACATTTCCTAAAAAATGCATCAATTGGCAAACATTCATGGCCTTAATCAATAGTGGAGCTCGAATTAGAGTTACACCTGGGTATCCCACTAAATTTAAACAAGACATCTTAGGGGAGTTACTGAATATAGAATAAAGGACAAATAGTTATGCTTTACCTTAACCATCAGAACGATTGCCTTGCCTAAATTTCCCATGGCCATAAAACCCAGTACCCTAAAATATCTCAGAGTAAGCATGGTGGCTCTGAGTAATAAGATATATTTTAATTTAAAATTAATTAAATAATTAATAATTAATTATTAATTAATTAATTAATTAAATAAACTTATCTGAGTAATAAGATATATTTTAATTTAAAAATGAGTAATAAGATATATTTTAATTTAAAATTAAATGAAGGGGCACCTGGGTGGCTCAGTCGTTTGAGCCACCTACTTCGGCTCAGGTCATGATCTCACGGTTTGTGAGTTCGAGCCCCGCGTCGGGCCCTGTGTTGACAGCTCAGAGCCTGGAGCCTGTTTCGGATTCTGTGTCTCCCTCTCTCTCTGCCCTTCCCCCACTCATGTTCTGCTTCTGTCTCAAAAATAAATAAACATTAAAAATTTTAAAATTAAATGAAGACTTTGGAATTTAGGCATTAGCTTGACCACATAACTGGAAGACCAACCCCCCTTCCTCAAGTAAAATAGTTGACATAGATCAATATAAATCAAAGCAGATTTTCTGGATTGAAACCCATTTATACAATAACTATTTGGTGAAGGGATGATTATCTCCACTATTTTTCCATTTAACTGCCAATTTGGTCTGTTCTTAAACTTGAAAAGAATGAATGGTGGATTATTGCAACCTTAATGCTGTGGTCCCATCGATATTATTATAATGATTCAGTTCATCCAAAGAGCAATGGGTAAATATTTTGCGGCTGTAGATTTCGCCAAAATGTTCTGTTCAATGCCAATTTCAACAGCATCTCAAGCAATTTACCTTTCAATGTGATACAGTGCCCCTTCCCATGAGGTACCTCATCAGCTCTGCCATCAGATACAGTCTTTCCAGATAAGATCTGAACCACATGCAGCTTTCTTTAGGACCACAAGTATGACATCACACTAATGATAGCCTCCTCTGAGGATATCCATTTGACACACTCATTCAGAACATACAAATAAGGATCTTACAAAAAAGGGGGGAGGGGTGGATAAGCTATTGCCCCATAACGGAGTGAAAGGTTCTGCCACATCAGTTTAATTTTGGAAAATTACTTGGTAAACCAGGGCCACTCAATTCCTGGTAATGTTAAGGTACAGTTAAGGTACAGCTATCAACTCTTTCAGCTTCCATATTGTTAAAACAAGATCAACGTCTTTTCAACTTTTTGGGGGTTGTAAGTAAAATTCAAAAATTTTAAAATGGACTTTACAAATCTGTTTAGTATGTTATTTGCAAATTGTACTACCTCGGAGGGGGCTCCTCCAACAGAAGGCTCTAGAATCTGTCCAAATTGCAATGCAGTATGCATTCCCATTGTTGCCTCCTATAAGCTCCTTCACTTTAGAAGACATACCAATTTCTTTTCATATGTCCTGGAATCTCTAGATGACCCATGGTGGCCATGCATTTACCATAGGCTTCAGATACAAGACTCTTCCCACCTCAACCCCATGCTGTATGCCATTAGCAGTTGTAGCTGGCTACACTCTGGGCTTTACTGGAAGTCAAGGCTCTTCTAGTCACTGAAACTGTGACCCTCCCTAATGGCTTGATAGTCCCAACCCCATTTCATGAATATTCTCATTGTAGCACTGATTTGTGATACCTCCTATATTAGATGCTAAATTTCCATATATAGAGAGACCCCTGTTTGGACTTTATTTTTTCTATTGATATTTATCTCTTCATGACTAAAACCTCCCAGAGTTAACTATTGAACCATTATAGCATACCTACTGCTAAATATTTAATAGGGTTATTCCCCGTTCTATTTCTGATTCCCGGTTAATACTAGGGCTTATCCTGGCCCAAATCTCTTCTCTTCATAGGTTAAACCATTTCTCTAATGCCATATGATGACTGCTATATTGAATTTCTAGGATGATTCTGTCAAGGATTAGACTACCACCACCATATATACTTGACAGTGACCACTTATATTAAGTGCCCACTTGTGCCGTCTTACTGGTATGCCTATTAGACCAAAAGCTATTGCTAAGAACATATTGCTACAATATCTTCAGATATTGTACTTAATCTGCTTTACTTCATTTCCTTTAACTGCCTGTTGCTGGATGTTTCTGCCAACATAGTCATTCACCTGCAAGTGGGTCTAATCTTAAGTTCCCAGTCTGGCACAATTCAGGGAGGACCAAGTCCTTACTATCAACCTATTCCTGCAAGATTATATTGGGACACTCACTACTATAATTTAAGTTGTGTAAAGCTCTCATATCCTATCACACAGAAGGAAAATTCATATATATATATATATATATACATATATATATGAATTTATATGTGTATATATATACACAAATATATATATATCTATATATATGTCAATATATCAATAATATATATATGAAAAACAGAAATAATACTTTAGGAATCTCAAAAGAATTTCAGAACAGCTTCTTTGGAGACTTCTTTTTATTCTTAAGACTCTTAATGGGAGTTAAAAAATTTATATTTCACAATAAAGTTTCATAGTTTTATTTTTTAATTGCATTTTATCTCTTATTCAAGTCTTGGCTGAGTTTCAAGAGGTTTACTAATTTGCATTGGTGTCTTAATTATTAGTGCATTTTGCTGAGCCTCTCCAGAAGGAAGCCAACTCTCCACATTTGGTCAGGTTCCCTTGTAAGGTAAATATGTCAGGTGTACATGAGTGAGAAGAGCCCCAAATATTGTTTTTAATCGAAGCCAAGTAATCTCAGCAGCTGTTTATTTTTTATTTGTTTGTTTTTAATTAGAACAAAGAAATAAAATTCCATTTGTTCAAAGTTAGTCTTAATTGCACTTTCTCAAATTTATTTTCCCTGATTTTATTTTCCTGCAGTTAAGTAGTTTGTAATAATACACAGTAGTATTGTTGGCTTTTATCTGTTGCCTACAGTTTAATTTTATACATGACTTTTACATTAAGGGATTTGAATTTTGTTTTATGGGTATTTGTTTTTGCTGCTGTTTTTCACTGACTACAAGTCTCCCCACATTTATTGTTTAAGGTAACATGGCAACACCTAGTTTAATATGACAGAGCTCCTCTGATCATGTATCATTCTTCCCTTCCCCCATCTTTTCTGCCATAGAGTAGGTTTGAGTGATGAGTAGCCAACATCACTGGGTGCGGGTAGAATGTCTCCAGAAGATGGACATGGATATCCCATTCTCCCGGGCACTTATAGAGAAATGTTCTTGATTTGGAATGCAGCACAATGTATCCATAGTGCTGCCATTTCAGAAGAGGATTCCACATACCCACTGACCATTCTACACTCATTCCTAGTCTATCCTACATGATGTTGGTTGATGTACAACAGCCTATCACAGGACATTCACCAATGCACATCGCATGACCCTCCACCGCAACAGACAAATTAACGACAGCTCTTCAAGGAATTCACAGAAAAGAGTGATTATATCATCTCTGTTTATTAACATACTTAATTTATTTTTTGGTCCTGAGTCATCACATCTTATATTCAATGCAGTCATTTCGATACATTGAGGACCTAAAGATACCAGGATAATTGGTAAGATCACAAGCTTTACAGTGAAGCAGGAATGGCTCCCATCTGAGCCATATCATAGCACTTAAGATCCATGTGACTTTGAACAAATTACTTAAACCTTCTGAAGTCTAATATCATCCATAAAATAGGAATATAGCGCAATCCTACTTGTGTTAAGAAGATTATATATGAATGGTTTTAAAATTTTTCTTCTCAGCAGAATACTCTCTAAAAATGAAATTATGCATAGAACTTATATGTAGAAGCCTAACATTAAAAACAGATATTAAAAAATTAAGTATTTAGCAAAAATTTAACGTTGTTGAATCATTTATTAAAATATTTAAGAAAGAGAACACAGGGTACGTTTATTTGGAAGTTGTGGAAGTTTCTAGATGAGCCAGACTCTATTCACTCAAGATACTTCTGATGAATGCCACACCTTTTGTTTGACATTGTAATGTATGCTGGGGGTACAGTGATAAATGGGGCAGAAAAATTTTACAAAATTTTACAAAATCCCCCCAGGGATTTTACACTCTAGTAGGGCAAATGGAAATTGACAGATAAATGTATTTATGATACCTATCTGGGAATAGTAGGTTCTTTGATGGGAATAAAAATGAAGTGATGTGCTAGAGAATGAAGAGATTTATTTCTGAAAGGATGGTAAGGTAAAGTACCTCAGAAAGGAGGTAACATTTGAACACAAACATCCTTAACTTGAGGGATTTATGTTCATATGTGAAAGAAGAACACTGTCAATATATGGAGAAAGAATATTCAAAATAAAAGGACAACTCACCTGTGCTAAGGCAGAATTATTGTTCACCTATTTGAGAAAAAGCAAGGACACTAACGTGGCAGGAGAGAAGGAAGCCAGGGATAAGTGACATGGAATGCAATCAGAGCTAAAGGCTATACCAGGTAGGGTCTCTATAAGTTATAGTAAGGGGTTAAAATTTTATGCTGAATGAGATAAAACCCCATTGAGGGAAGTGAGAAGTGGTATGATCAGACTCATGCTTTTGGAGGATTAATGGCCTGTTTGAGAAGAGTCTTTAGAACACAAAATAGAAGCAGGAGTATAGAAGACAGGAGTTGATTTGGATCAGTGTGATCACAATGGAGAGCTATGGAGTGACATGATGTGAGACCTATTTTGAAGGAAGAACCAACAGATTTGCAGACAGATTGGATTTGAGCTCAAGGATATCTCCAGAATTTAAAGCCTGTACAAAAGAGAACCAAGCAGTGGTGGTGGAAAAGTCACAGCTCATTTTCTACAGGATTATTGCAAGGAAAGTTTGGGAACAGAGAACATTTGGAAATTCTTCTACATGTTGCCATGCGATATCCATATGGAAGTGGATCATTGGAGAAATGTTAAATATTAAGGCATCTATGCCCATATAGGTGTGGCTGTATATGCCTTGAGGAGGAAGTGTGGAGACGGGAACAGAGGTCATAAGGCTGTGCCATCCTTTGTTTTGCCTCACTTCAGTAGAGGGGTGTCTCCAGAAACTGTTTTTTTTTTGGGGGGGGGGTGTCCTGTGGTCTTATTGGATGTGATGACAAAGGGACTTTTCTTGAAATGTTTTTGAAACTCAATATGGTTTCTGAAATATATTTTATAATTAATAAAAATAGCACAAGTTTCTAAGAAGCATATAAGACAACTGAAATGATATGAGGCTTGGTCCCATCAGAGGCTCCCAAATTGTCTCTCCTCACTTCATATCACCCCCAACATCACTACCAGAGTAATTTGCCCCAAACACAGAAATCCTGTATGAAATCACTTGTAGGAAAACTACCATGGAAAACATTTTGGTAAACACCTCATAAAATGAATTTTTCATATATCCTGTGATCCAGCCTTGTATATTCTAGAGAAATGCTTACTTATTCAGAAAGCAGGTACACAAATGTTTTTAGAGCCTCTGATCACAATAGCAAAAACCTGAAGTTGCATAAATGCCTGTTAGTGTGAGTGGATGAAAAAATATGGCATGTCAAACAATATAATATTTTCTAGCAGTCAAAACCAATAAACTACAGCAGCATGCAATGATGTAGACTTAGTAGTACAGTGTTAAGGGAGAAAAGTAAATCCCAAAATAACCCATAAGTGTGATACTTTTCTTCTAAAGTTATAAACAGATAAGTAAGCTTCTGAATACTGAAGTGAAAATATAATTTAAAAAATCCCATTTAGAGGTGCCTGGGTGACTCATTCGGTTGAGCGTCTGACTTTGGCCCAGGTCATGATCTCGCAGCCCATGAGTTTGAGCCCCGCATCGGGCCCTATGCTGACAGCTCAGAGCCTGGAGCCTGCTTCAGATTCTGTGTCTCCCTCTCTCTGCCCCTCCCCCACTCATTCTCTCTCTCTCTCTCTCTCTCTCTCTCTCTCTCAAAAATAAATAAACTTTAAAAAAATAAAAATAAATAAATAAATAATCACATTTAAAAACAAAAGCACGATGAACACAGGATTTAAGATGTGAGCCCTGTGACTGTGGAGAGCCAGAGGATATATTGGTAGAAGTAATGTGATTCAATGCAGGTAACTGTTTAGGTCCTTGGTTTTCTGTTTGGGATAGTGGATTCATGGGTAAATATTACATATTTTAATATATAACTATCTATCTTAAAAACTTAAAGGGAGGAGGTTACTCATGGACCAATGGATAGAACTTGTCATGGATCAAAGATTATGATTTATCCAAGTCAGTTCAAGGTCCTTTGTAGAAAACAAAGGACTCATGTTCTCCAAAGCAGCAGAATCCAAATGTTTATTTATATAGGCCTATTTATGAAATATTATTTCCATGCCCACTCAAAATTCATACACATAATAACCTTAAAACTTATATACATATTCTTACACCTATCGATTTATAAATTTTAAATAATTTGTATATTAGAATTATTTATGTGCTATAAAATTATCTCACTTTAGTATTTTATATATTATATGTACTTCAAAATAGATACTTTAAAAGAATTAAAAGATAAGTATATTAAATATTCTTAATACTAAAAATGTTTTAGAAACAGTGCATAAATTATATACAATTTTTTGAGTTTATTTATTCTGAGAGAGACAGAGCATGAGCCGGGGAGGGGCAGAGAAAGAGAGAGAGAGAGAGAGAGAGAGAGAGAGAGTCCCAAGCAGGCTCTGTAGGGTCAGTGCAGAGCCCGACATGGGGCTTGAACCCATGAAACTGTGAGATGATGACCTGAGCCGAAATCAAGTGTGAGATGCTTAACTACTGAGCCACACAGGCACCCAGGCATAAATTATATAAATACATGTGAAGGTAAAACTATATGATTAAAAATGGTTTATTATTTTGAATAATAAGTTTTGGAAAAATTCATCTAACTTGTTAAATTACTTCAAAATGAACATATGGTTCTAAGTCCAAAGTATTGTGATACTTGATCTTGATGGCTATGTACCTGAAAATATGCCTCATGATGAAAATGAAGAATCAAATAGAAAAATGTGTTCATTGGTTCATGTTATGAACCACATTTTACAAACTTGTCCACCAACTATACAAAGGCTTATAATTGCTTTTGAAATTCAATATGTAAACCTTATTATACTGAGTTGTTCTTGAAAAAAATGAAAAGCTTCCATCTTTTATTTTTTAATGCTTATTTATGTATTTTGAGAGAGTGCACACACATGCACACGTATGTACGTGAGAGAGGGAGAGGGAGCAGAGAAAGAGAGAGGGAGAGAAAGAGTCCCAAGCAGGCTCTTCACTGTCAGTGCACAGACCAAGGAGGGGCTCAGTCTCACAAACCAATAGATTATGACCTGAGCCAGAATCAAGAGTTGGACACCCAACCAACTGAGCCACCCAGGTACCCCAAAAGCTTCAATCTTTTATTTTTTATATACTCTTTTTTAAGTTTTATTTATTTATTTTTTGAGAAAGAGAGAGAGAAAGAGCATGTAAGCAGGGGGAGGGACAGAGACAGAGCGAGAGAGGATCCCAAGCAGGCTTCATGCTGTCAGTATAGAGCTTAATGTGGGGCTCAATCTCATGAATTATGAGATCATGACCTGAGCCAAAACCAAAAATCAGATGCTTAACCAACTGAGCCACCCAGGTTCTGCACCCCGGTCCCTGACCCATTTTTTATTTTGACACAGGTTGAAAATTCTACTCCCAAGTTCTTTGAGAGGACAAGTTTGAAAAAATTTATTGTTAGGGTGTGTGTGTGTGTGTGTGTGTGTGTGTGTGTGTGTGTAATTTTCAGAGATAAAAATCACACAACAGAGAATATTCCCACTTTTATGTTTTCTATGTTGAAAAGTTAGTTTTACTTGTAATTTTACATCTTCTTTACCTTCAAAGGGTATATTTTGGCTTCTCTTTAAAAAAACACAACTTGGGGCGCCTGGGTGGCGCAGTCGGTTAAGCGTCCGACTTCAGCCAGGTCACGATCTCGCGGTCCGTGAGTTCGAGCCCCGCGTCGGGCTCTGGGCTGACGGCTCAGAGCCTGGAGCCTGTTTCCGATTCTGTGTCTCCCTCTCTCTCTGCCCCTCCCCCGTTCATGCTCTGTCTCTCTCTGTCCCAAAAATAAATAAACGTTGAAAAAAAAAAAATTAAAAAAAAAAAAACCACAACTAGATGGATATTAAAAATACCTATCACATAAAAATACAGCAAAGTTGGTACATTCCTTATTTTCTTTGAATGTATAACTTTTTAAGCTCAGCAACTCTATAGAACTTTGTCCCAAGATAACTAGTAAACTCATGTGTGGAATAAAGGATTTTTTAAGCCAAGTGCTGTGCTTTGCAGGTGAAGGGCCTACAGGACCACATCCAACATGTCTCCATTAACTTTCTAAACTCTCATTTGTCTGGTCACAGCCTCCTTCCTAAGCCACATTTGGGAGCCTTTCCTCTCTTCTAGATGCACCATGTACCTAAACTTTTCCCACATTCCACCTATTTTTCTGAGCATGGTAAATTCTTGGCAACCCCCTTTCTCTAGAAAACTCTCACTGATTCACCAACATTCAAAATACATGACAGCACTTCTTTGAAATCTTTCTTCAACTTCCTATGAATAATTAATCTTTTTTGGTGGTCTATGTATTTACAGTCACTGACTAATCTCTACACAGTGCATATCACAATATATTATGGTTATCAGTCCATATGGCTGCTTCCCCTGCCAGACAGTGATCAACCCAGAGGAACTCAAATTTTCTAAAACATGAACCAATTTTATTTAACTCTATACTTCCTCTACAGTATCTGGCATATAGAAAGAACTCAATAAATCCTTGTTAAATGATTAATTAACTAATTAATTAATACACAAGTGCTTCAGTAAGTCGGTGATTGGTTAAATGGAATGTAAAGAAGGGACATTGAATTCCAGTGAAAATTCTGAGACAGTAACATAATTTTATCAAGTTTGGGCATTGATTCTATTTGGATAACAAAGGTGGTACCAATGCATGCTTTACAATCATCCTTGGGGTATTTTGATAAACAAGCAAAATAGCCCATCTTATTTCAACTTCTTATCAACACATGTTGAGTAGAAACATCGTGTGATTGACCCTGAGAATTGAAAAACTAAATGATAATGAGAAAAATTAGTGCTAGGTATAGTAAGGATATAATGTACATATAACAAGGATAGTGGCATCCAAGAGCTATTATTCTCATAGAAAACAACCAGAAAGCATCCAGTTAGCAACAATCAAGTCAGAACATGCCTGACACATGTCCCAAGAAAGCTAAAGAAGAAGATAGGAATAACTACCTTCTGATGTTTTTATGAGGTAGAATTGTTAAAAGGGTTTTATAGGCGCACCTGGGTGGCTCAGTCGGTTGAGCATCCTACTTCGGCTCAGGTCATGATCTCACGGTTTGTGGGTTCGGCCCCTCATCGGGCTCTGTGCTGACAGCTCGGAGCCTGGAGCCTGTTTCAGATTCTGTGTCTCCCTCTCTCTCTGCCTCTCCCCCACTTGCGCTCTGTCTCCCTCTGTCTCAAAAATAAATAAACATTAAAGAAAATACATGTAAAAAAGGGCTTTATAAATTTAAAAACACCATCAGTTGAAAAAAAAAATGTTCAGAGTGTTACAGGGGAAAAGTTTCAACAGGCCAGTGGAAATAAATACTCTTTATTCTAGAGAGTAAATGGATAGCAGTTGGGCTGGGCCTGGAAATGATTCCATACCATGTAGTCACATACATAAAGCATCACAGTTGTGAAGCTGCCTCCATGCCAAGACATGATGGATGACAAGGGAGCTTTCATTTGTCCATAAGAGCCAACATTAGAGCTTGGGAGGGCCTCAGCTCATACCACCATTTAGGATTCCTCTGAAAATTAAAGGTTCTGAAGGCCCACACTGTCGCTTTATTTACATTTAATGTATTGACTCATCTTCAAAAATGATGGGTGATGTTGTGTGCCCAGCCATGACATCTTTTTCTAATTTGATGTATTAAGTAATGATACATCCAGCCTCATTAAGTGATCACCTTAATTATGACAATGGATAACTACGATCATTAAACCAATGACATCTGTCACCATCAGCCACATGAGTAATGAATGAATTATAAGATCAAATTTATATCAACTTCCTAATGTCTGGTGATTGAGAGTGAGTGGTGACATAGCAGGGTTAAGAACATATCTCAGAAGCTTTAAAGATAAAACATGAGATAGTATTTGTTCTAATTCTCCATAACATTAATGGAATGAGGTAATTCATCTCCTAAGGTGGATACAGTGAGGGAAATATTCATGAACCATCCAAATCAACATATTCAACCAATCTCTTGTTTTCTCCACCAGTGGTATAGACCAAGTGAAAAGTCAGAATGTAACAATGGCTGTCTGAATATTAAAATTTTTTCTTCATAACCCGTCACTCCTCATTGCTTTTTTAGATATCTCTATTCAACTGCTATCTGTCCAAGCAAGTGATATGTAGCAACCTCCTCTTCCTTTCAGGGCCTGGTCTTCCAGACTGCCTTGCCATTATCCAATATCAAAACTAAACTCCCCTGTCCTATGTCGCCTGACAGGATCTGTCTTCTTTTTAAAAGTGTCAAGAAGTAATTTTTAGTAATATTGCAATAAATTTCTCATATTTTGACAAAACTGACTAGGAACAGTGAACAAACACACTGTCATAGATCCAATTATTTTTGAATTCTGAGCTGAACCAGCAAACTGATGTTCAACAGAAATAAATATAAAGTTCTAAGTTCAGACAGCAAATATCAAAGGAGATGATGTCACACTTCTAGAATCCCCTTTTCTCTCTCTCTTGACTACTGGGCAGCTCAGAATAACTTGTGTAGTCACTTTCCTGGATACCATTATTAAATTATCCCTCTGAATGTTTTTGTCTTGTCTTGTATCATTTTAAGTTTTATATTTAACTTAAAATACAATTTAATTTTTTTTCTTTATTTTATACTTCCACGTGTTTTGTTATAATTGTCCTCAATGTTTTAGAAGTCGGTGGAATGCAATTGAAAATTAATTTAGAAAAGAGAACTAGAATAACTTAGATCAGCAACCATTCCTATGTAAAAATCACAGAGCTAGGTGTTAATAGTAAGTTAGTGTGAATACAAGTATGTCTAACTCTTAAAAATTAGTATAAATGAGAGTCAAATGTATACATCAGAAGTAGTGCTTTCACGATACTCTGTACTGATTAGACCATATTTAGAATATTAAGTTTGAATCTAAAAAACATATAATAAGAAATCTGTTAACTATTGGTGATACATTCCTTCCACCAGAGTAGTGGTAGGAGGGAAGAGTTTGCCTTGAAAGGCTTTGAAGTCATCTTGGCAACTCTGTCACATAAGCCCCCGGAGGGAGTCCTCCATATAAAGTACGTTAGATTCAGATTGAGCTGAAGAAAATACATTGGTTTATCAGTACACAGTACAGATTCAGCCAACATGTGTCCATCTAAAATGCTTCTTCATGTTTCTGTTTTCTTGTTGCTTTTGAGGTTGTCAGATGGGATGGGGCTAATAATGTTCATAAAATATTCCAAAAATTTTAAACACGAACACAAGTAAACCATGCATGCAGCAGATCAGCAAACATATGAATACACAGATTGAGATGACTATCACTGAGCTAAGGTAACTTCCTATGAATGGAAAAGAATTAATCAGCTTTGCTCTGGAGAAAGCCATGGTAAAAGCCTTGGAGGTTGAAAGTATGTGAATAGCAGGTTTGTTTAGTTTTGGTTTTGATTTTGTTTTGAATTAAGAAGAGACTCAGAGTAGGTGAATAGATGGACTAAATGTCTTCTAATTTTACCCCAATTTAACTTCAGAGTGTGATAGATTACTGTGGCATTTCCCAAAACAGTAACTCCCATTTTTCTATCATCCTTAAAGTATGATTTCAATTCTTATATCTGGTAATCAAAATCCTCCAAGATCTGACCTCAATGAAAGTACTCTATTGCCCATTCTGACTCAATAAAAAACTTGGATAAAAAGAGGCATCTATCTATCCCCCCCATTGTAGAAAGATTAAACAATATAACATAAGGAAAGGACATAGTTATTGAGAAGCAGCTATCATCATCATCATCTTCATTATTTTCTTCCTCAGGTGTTCTGTCATTTCACAGTTTTTATTGATCTCTTTCCATAAAGTACACACAATTCTGGGCACTGGAGAGAGAGAGTATTAATCTATTCATTCTAAATAAAAGAATTGTAATATTAATACGTTTATTTTAGATAATTTTAATGTTTTGCTACTCTTTACCTTGAAGACAGGACATGAGTCACAAGACAACCATTGATATTAATGGTAACAACAACAACAACAACAAAAAAGCTCTACTTTGTTTAGTGTTCTGAGGCTAATGTCAATGTAGCCTCCCCACCTTACCTCTCTCTCTGATCTTGAGTAGTCCTTAGTCCTCGAGAAAGGCAGAATCACAGAGTGGTTAGGATTTTATATTCTGGAGCCTAATGACCTAAGTTTGAATCCTGGTTCTGTCATTGACTAGCAGTGTGACCTGAGGCAAGCTACATTCTTTCTCTGTGCCTCAGTTTCCTATGTTGTAAAATGGTGTTTCTAATAATGTGTCTACCTTATAGAGTTATTGTGAGCATTAATGAGGTAAAATCCTTAAAATAGGTCTTGACACCTCATATGTTCCAGATGGGATGATGCTGATGATTATGACAATAACAATGATGATGGTAAAGTGAGAATTACCTTTGAGATGGTTACCTGAAAGATGTCCCATAATAAATACAAATATAATTACACTTACTAGGCTGAGATTACTGAGACAAAATAATAGACTTAGATATTTATGACAAGATTAAAATAAGAACCACAAAAACAAATATATCTCAGTGAGCCTTTAGTTAAAAATAAGTTACTAAAAGTTCTTCTACCTCCTCACAGCCCCAAAAAGTCAGCTAATGAAAGTATATTAGATATCTATTGCTATGTAAAAGATTAACCCAAATCTTAGCATCTTAGGGGCATCTGGGTGACTCAGTCGATTAAGCATCAGTCTCTTGATTTCCACTTGGATCATGATCTCACAGTTCCTGAGTTCAAGCCTTACATCAGGCTCTGTACTGACAGCTCAGAGCTTGGAGCCTGCTTTGGATTCTGTCTCCCTCTCTCTCTGCCCCTCCCTGGCTTGTTCTCTCTCTCTCTCTCTTTCTCTCTCTCTCTCTCTCTCTCTCTCTCTCTCAATAATAAATAAACATTAAAAAAATTTTAAAGCGAAATTTAGCATCTTATAAAAATACATTTATTATTTCATAATTTCTATAGATCAGGAATTTGGGTATGGCTTAAGTATGTCCTGCTCAGAGTGTCCCAAAACATTGCAATCACATTGTTACCCAGGTTCACAGCCATTCCAAGGTTCAATTGGCACAGGATTTGCTTCAAAGCTCACTCAGTGGTTGTTAGTAGGATTCAGTTCTCTGAAGGCTGTAGGACTGTGAGCCTTAGCTCTTCACTGGTTGTTGGCTGAAGATCACGGTCCTCTCCATTAGACCCCTCATAACATGGCAGCTGGCTTCCATCTGAGCAAACAGAGAGCAAGTGAGGATGAGCTCTAGAAGCCTGAATCTGTCATAGCCTAATCTCGGAGTTGATATCCCTTCACTGTGGTCAAATTCTATTCCTCTGAAGTAAGTCACTCAGTCTAGCCCTCCCTCAAGGTGAGGAGATTAAATCGTGTGAGAATGGTGGAGGGGGGGGTGTATCACTGGGGACCATATGAGAAACTGCCTAACACAACCTTATATGAAACATAATTGGCTCATAGATTGCTACCATAGGAGGTTTGATATTCTGTGCATACTTATATAACTTGACTTAGTTGGTCATGAAGTGACCAGGCAGCAATCCTTCAGTTGCTCTAGTTAGAAAGGATGGTGAATATGAAATGTCTATTGTATATTTTTGTTTTTTATATTTTGAAGAGGGTAGGGAAAAGGTGTATTTCAAGGTTGGACTAAACTTAGAAATGCTTTATTTTCCTAACCTCTAGAATCTTTGAGAAAAGGATAATATAATATTCTTCCTACTATTATATCATAGATCAAACAAGAGAGAAGGAGGGAAGGAGGGAAGGGAGAGAATCAGAACTGAGGGGGCACATAACAGAGAGCACAGCTCGGAAGACACTATTCCCACTTTGTAATTTGTAACTCCTTTTCATATTTACAACATTCCTGGGTAGGTCCTATTATTTTTCTCTTTTTGCAGATGAGGAGCCTGAGGCATAAATAGATAAAACAACTTGCCTAAGGTCCTAGGCAAAGTGAGGATTGTTAATGGCAAAGCTAGTATTTGAGCAGAGACATCAGGCTCCAGATCCAGCACACCAAACCATTGGTGAAGATGCTCTACTTAAAATGTGGTTGTACCAGTGACCATTCCATCCTTTGTTCATACAACAAGAACAGCACAGGGCAAAGGTAGAATCAATGGCCTTGAACACAAAAGAACATTCAAATAAGCCAAAGCAGAGGCATTTTCTTTAGCTGTCCTTGGTTATAGTTTCACCAATTGCCCATGAAGATGAACACTGTTCAGGTGAGTCGTTTGTTGGTGTTATGTAGTTATAACCAATTTAAATATATAGTTTATTATTCTTATTCTATGGGGTGAGTTCAGTTACTCTCAAGTAATTTTTTCATTGACAGTATAAAGCTCCTATAAATGAGACTTTATCTGGGATTGTAACAAATGAGCAGATAAATTTTGACCATAAAGTATTATATTGTTGTCTGTACTGGGAAAAATTTATAATCTGTAATTCATACATAGTGATACCTTAAAAAAGACTTATTCTTGCCTTACTGTGTAAACATATTTCTTCTCTCTCTCTCTCTCTCTCTCTCTCTCTCACACACACACACACACACACACACACACACACCCACACTTCTTGTTAACTGACTGGGTAGTAACAAAGGGAATAAAGAAATTTGCAAAGTCAAATTATCCCCCAAAAGTACACTGAATTTCAGTTATGGTCTTCCAAAATTTACTGAGCATTCAGTATATTCCAAGGAGTGTTCTCTTAATACCCTAGCTCAAACACAGCCTTATTTTCACCACTCAGGGCACTATAACGCTAATGCTGTAGAAGTTAATCAGGTTTGAAAAAAGATGATGGTCATGACGTATGTGTGTGTCCATATGAGGCATAAGACACACCAGGTGATTCTGAGAAAGAAAATAATGAAGAGCAGATTGCTAAGCATATAGAAGAGGGTGAGTGCAGGGGAGAATAGAAGGACTAAGTCACCTCACCCTGCTGCTTCTCTTCCTGCTTCCTCTGTTTCCCTCCCTTTCTCCTACAAAAGATTACGTGTTCCTTGGGGATTTTCAATTAAACAGGAACATGAATACATTAACCTTTCTTGTTTACAATACATCCATCAGAACAGCCTTGCATGCCTTTGAATTCCAAAGCTAGGCTCTAAAGGAAGCTACTATGATATCCAGCAAATGCAAAAATTTGTCCAGATAAGGCTGGAAGAACCTACAGTATGGTGCATAAATGAAAAGACTTATTTTAAAAAGGGTATTTTAAAAGTTAAGTTTCTAGTTGGAAGAAAAGTGCCAGAACTCTGTGCTTATCTGAAGAAATTTTCACTAAAATAAGATTATACTAAATAGCCTCTATCCATATTTTAACTATGATACACATGGGTGAAGCTCTCCTTATTTACCCAGTGGTTTCACAGGTACTCCTCACAACAACCTGGGAAATAGGAGAAATGAAGGGAAAAGAAAGGAAGTAGTGTTAATTGAGATATGTATCAGGCTCTATGTTAGGGGCAAGTATTTTTATATTCCCATTTTTATAGATGAGAAAGTCAAGATCTAGTAAAGCTAAATGGCCAGCTACAGGAGCTCTTAAGGTGGACATTTTTGGGTTTTGTGGACAGGATAGGTCTTTGATGTATGGGACTACCCTGAACATTGCTGTACATGTTGGGTGTCTGACGGCCCTGAATGCAAAGTAGCATTGTACTCCCCAATCAACCTGACAACTAGAAGTCTCCACATGTTTTCACATGCCATCCATTAGTGTAGGTATGGGAAGAGGGGCATACACACCACCTCTGTCTGAGGATTGGGACTGCAGACTGCATTTGCTGACACAGAGCTCTCTTTGCCCATATCTGCTGAGAAGTTTTCTTGACTTTCTTGCATTGGCATAGACAGGATTGCTGGCTTTGTCACGCTGAAAGAGTTGGGACCTAGTCTAGAGTCAGAACTTGCATTGTGTGGATATGAATGAGCAACACCATTTAGGGGTTGGCCGTTGTAGGAAATGAGTGGAGTAGGAAGAGAAAGAAAGTTCTGCACAGGGTCGTTGTCCTGGGTAAGGAGTTTGAGTGTGGTTCTGGGCAGCAGGGCAGGGTTCATTTATGGTGTCAGTTTGGGTCCAAGATACCAAGACAGAAATAGAATGCAAGGGATTTGTTAGGGAAATGCCTATGAAGGTAGAGCAGAAAGGACAGGCAGGGAAAGTCTTCAGATGTGGTTCCAGATCTCAACTCATGTGAAGGGAGAGATGGAATCAAGAGGATTGAGTAAGAAGAGGCTTGACTACAGAGCAGTTTTGAGAAAGTCTCAGTCAGGCAAGAGATGGGCCTAGACAGTTGCCTGTCAGAGTTTCCTGTGAGGCAGAAATAACTTTACTCAGACATTGCTGGAGGCAGCCTAGGCATGAATGCTGAAGCAAATCTAGAGGTTGAACCCCAGGGGCTCTCAGCAAACCGTACTGCTCACAGCAGATTCTCTCTGGAAGGGGATCAGAGCAGGCACTTCATGGCTGCCTCCATCATGCTTCAGAGGGAGGGTCCTCAGAGGAAGGAATAAGGTAGAAAGGGAATGGGTGGGCATTACTGTGGAGACATAAAGTGTGTTCTCTCTATATAAATAAATAGAAAATGAGGACCATAAGGGAAGCTCTTAATGGCCCCCCTTGTGCAAACAGAACTAAATGCCAAAACAGCCCTCTCTGTCAATCTATGCAAGCAAGACCAACATTACTTGAAGGTGGAAGATGAAGCCAGATACCAGGGAGGACGGGGAAAGACCAAGAACGTGGCGGGGGGGGGGGGGGGGCGGGGGGCGCTGTCCCAAACTAACTCCTCCACTTATATCTTCACTTCTACCTTATAGCATTCTACCTTTTATTTACTGGGTTATGTGAGGCCAGCAGCCCAATTCCATTCAAGAGCATCTTTCATTTTGAATTTATCTATTGATGTGCTTATAATCAAAAGTATTCTCCCAAAGTATTTGAGAAAATGTATGACTGGAAGCAGTATACCACACATATTAAGAACCCAGATGGGGCGCCTGGGTGGCTCAGTCGGTTAAGCGTCCGACTTCGGCTCAGGTCATGATCTCGCGGTCCGTGAGTTCGAGCCCCGCGTCAGGCTCTGTGCTGACAGCTCGGAGCCTGGAGCCTGTTTCAGATTCTGTATCTCCCTCTCTCTCTGACCCTACCCCGTTCATGCTCTGTCTCTCCCTATCTCAAAAATAAATAAACAATAAAAAAAAAAAAAGAACCCAGAGCACTCTAGTGAAACTGTCTGTAAACAGCAAATTACTATTCTCTAAGCCATAAGGAAGATCATGGATAATAACAAAACCTTCAGCTGAAAAAGTAGGTTCCTGTTAGTGGAGAGATCTAGGTGGAAGAATAAGATACGGCAGCTAGAAGAAATGGACACAAATACAGTTCATCACATTTTTGCTGAGAGCCACTACTACATACAGAGCATATATAGAAGTGTGGCTTAAACCAGTGGTTCTTGAAGCATTGTACTCTGACCAGCAGCAACAGCATTATCTTGTTAGATGTGCAAAGTCTTGGGCCCTACTCCAGAAATCCTGAATCAGAGATTCTGAGATGGGGGGCAACAACCTGTGTTTGAACAAGCCTTCCAGAGAATTCTGATACAACTCTGTCCCCAAGCTTGGGAACAACTGGCCTAAATCATATTTTCACAGTAACCTTCATAATCTGACCTCTCTGCCTGTGTTAGTGTTACTTGGACCTTGGCTTATCTTTTCCCTTTTCCCTTCAAGTTAGACATACCCTACACTCCCATTTACCTCATTCCACCACACTCTCATCAACACTTACTACACACACACACATTCACTCAGGGACCACACAGTTGATTTTTAATTTTCCATATATATAATCCATCTATCTTCATAAAAAGTTTACAGGCTCACATCAATTATCCCCACAGTCTGGACCTCAACCTCATCCAACAGTCTTCCAAGAAAAGCCCATTTCCCCAAATGTAAGAAGATAATATCTTACCTTTCCTCTGTAAGTAGACATAGGTCACACCTATG
Organism: Leopardus geoffroyi; assembly: GCF_018350155.1. Lineage (NCBI taxonomy): Eukaryota > Metazoa > Chordata > Mammalia > Carnivora > Felidae > Leopardus > Leopardus geoffroyi. The sequence goes on along the minus strand of NC_059336.1, from coordinate 96,328,830 downwards.
GTTAGAAAGTATCTTCCTAGTTTGATGAGTACTAGAATAAGGATTGTTTTGGGTTGGAGACAGTGTGGGTAGTAGAAAGTGGTAAATCCATTTTGACACCTGCATTTTCCTAAGAAGTGTGAAAAAAAAAAGTGAGCGTGTATGTAAAATGATCCTCAAAGGGGTGTGGTTGAAAGAAAGGGAGTGAAACACTAGAGCTATCATTTGAGGATACTTTTACTGCAAACAGCAGGTAAAGTGGGGTCCTAACAATTCCAGGTAAATTCAGAGTTCTTTATGTGGTGAGCTGGATAGCGTTATGCTTTGTGCATTTTCCTTTTTATTCCTTTTGTTCCTTGTTGGTGATCTCCCTCAGCCTTTAGTGAAATCTTAGCCTCCTCTAGTTGTTAAGAGAAAACGAGAAATGGACTTGGTATAAATATTTGGATAGTTTTCAGGAAAAAGAAGAACACATCTTGGGGGCCAGTGTGGTTGTAGCAATAATAAACACTGTAAGAGACCCCAAGTATATGGTGAACTTTGTGGGGAACTGTAAATCCACAGTTCACTTGCCTATGGATTCTCCTTCATGCTTCCTGACTTTAGCAGATTCTAAAAGCAATGGAAATTAGAGTCCAAAATATAATTTTAAGTCATTTACGTGGTTTGCATGACGCCCATAGCATGTGTTTCAAATTGCTTCCGAAAAGCAACTTTCAGTACTGCAAAAATACAGTCATGAATTGTTGGCTGAAATTAGCTCCCTAACTTAGCTACAGGAGCATAATTACTCACATCAAGGAAAAGCAGACCAGACACACAAAGAACTTGTTGAGGGGAAAAAAATGCACCGCTGAGCCCTGGTAGACTGAACACTGCTAAATGGTTTTGTCGGATCCAATTTTGATGATTATTTAGCAATCTCCTACCCGAAGCATCAAAGTTCCCAGGGCATATCCTAAATTGAAGGATATTTGTAATAAAAAGATATAAGCCTCCAACTCTCATTTTTACCAAACATTAATAAAAATCGAATTAGAAGCAAGTGCCTTGAAAGGCTACTGGCAAAAGGTTTGAGGATTGTAACAATGTGAATCTGATAAGAAAAGGAAATGCTCTTCTTTTTTTCTTCCTTTTTTATTATAGTAATAATATAAAAAAAAAAACTTCTTTTTAAAAAAAAAGTGAAAAGGGCAAAAAAAATCTCACATTCTAATATACGTAGAAAGAATGGATTCTTTTTTTTTTTTCACTTTGCAGAGAATACACGGATCTGAAAGGCAGCTACCATGATTAAAAGCTGCGCAACTACCTCAAACCACAATAGAGATTCTGACTCCAAATGCCCTTTTCATTATTCTTAATGAAATGCAACTTCATTTTCCCACACTCTTGAAATTGTGTTAGCTGAGAGTTCAAACATGCAAATGAAGCCAAACACTCAAAAGAATACCTCCATTCTCTGTTTCCAAAGGCCATGTGAGGACACCAGCTTGTGCCAAGTGAACACATGAGAGGCAGAAAAGGAGGATGATGGATTATTAACTTTTTACTTAATCTCTTTTGGACTTAGACTGGTTCTCTGGCTGATTTTGTCTTCATATACTCTCATGAATATAGTTAAACTGGTTTTAGATCCTATCAAGCCAAATTTTTCAGAAAGACTACCATTTCAGATTGATATCCTTCTAGGACCAATGCCAAGGTCCTTAGAGGTCCCTTTGTGCTCTCCTATTTTATCTAAATACACATACCATGTTGTTCCCAGAGGTGCAGCAGAAAGATCATTGGATTCGGCATTGGAAGACCTGAGTCACAAGTCCAGTCCAAAGGATTCCTTAATCTATGTATGCTCTTAACTGGAAGGACATAATACAAACAGGAGAATGCTCCTATTACCCTTATATGGGTTAGCAACACCAAACAACTTGATCATCCCGTTTATTGTATCACTCCTTGTTTCCTTGCCTTATTTCTCAATATGAAAGGAGTTTGAGATGATGGGCAGGTAGAGTTAAGGATGCAGGGTAGAGGGTTTAGAAGAAAGTTTGGCATCAGACCTAAGGGGTGACTTATAGCTCTTACAAGCCCAGAAGACTACACATACATGACTTCCTCTATCATCTTACTCCTTCTCCACCAACCCCCAATAGGCTTACCATTGATAGAGCAGCCTTGTTTCTGTTCCTTGATATCATCAAGATCCTTCCAAACACAGTATTTTTGTTCTTGCCAGAACACTTAGCCTGCAATGTTCTGTTTCCAAATTTTCATGTAGCTAGCTTGTCCCCATTGTTCAAGTCTGCACTTTGATCTCCCCTTTTAAGAGGATCCTATCTGATCCACTCTTCTAAAATAACACCTACACACACATACACTCTCTCTAGCCATTATGCTCTCTTACCTTCCCATAGTACTTATCATTCTCTATAATTTTATTCTGAGTATTTCTTTGTCCACTGCCTGTCTCTCTCTGATCACACTAGAAGGGAAACATCATTTAAACAGAGATATTGTCCAATTTGTTTACTGCCTTATCTTTAGGGTCTAGAATATTGTAAAATCTGTCTCACCATTGAGTTCTCATATTGCCTTGTATTCAGTTGCTCAAAATACCTAGCTCAAAAAATGTATTATTAGAAGCATTAGAAATGATCCATGCCCCTGGTTTGCTTATAGTTAAGTTGTGAAGACTTGCATTAAATAGACAGAAAACTTGATAGTAAAAGTTTTAATACGATTTCAAGAAAAACAAAAACAGAGACCCATCACAATGCCTAATGAGGGAGCAGAGTAACAAATAGGTCTTTTTTTTTATGCCCCCTAGGACAAAAGACCCCTAGAGAATTTTGTTCCTTTGATCTATTTTTATAGACAAATGGGAAATATATTCTTAAAGCTCTTTTTCTGAAAATGGATTTCTTCACATGTTTTAAAACTTTTCCTTCTGCTCCTGTGATGGCCCTTAGCTTATTATTTCCATTAACGTGAAAACACTAATGGTTGACATTCTCAATGCTGTTCTAAAGATACTTGGAATACAGGATTCAGATTTGTCTGCTTCCTTCCCCTTGCCACATGAAGCATTTATTTAGTTGAGCCTATTCTTCACTGGCCTGAGAAATCAACATTTGGCACCTTACATGAAGTAGCCCAGGGCTCATTCAGAAAATTGCCTTTTGTTAAGAAACTGGAAATAATCTTGGGGTAATATCATTTTCTCTGATATGGTTTCCAACCATACATTGGACATATTATGGATATATTGCACATATATACCCCCAGTTTCCGTCTGAGAGAAACACTCAGCATGTCTACCACTGCAGAAGTGCTAGGAGATTTCTTATTCATATTCTGTCACACAAGATAGTGCCCCCTTTCCCACAGCTGATTAGATGGTACCAGTGGCCCTAGGGTTCATAAAGTAGCTGACCTCATCTAAACTTTCTGATCCTCATAGTTGTATTCTCTAATGTAAAATTATGATCCTTGCCTTTTTTTCACCAGGCTGCCATGTCTCTGTGTCATATTCACATGTGAGTCTGAGAGATCAGAAGAGTTCTACTCCAAGATTTCAAAACTTTTGGTGGATCCAAAACAAGAAAAATGACTATTTTAAAATATAGCAATTTTGTCTAGTTCTGTTAACAAGAGAAACAATTCACTTGTGGGGAGGGGTAATTCTTCTCTTACTTGAGGATCCAGGTTATTTGGTTACCCAGAAGTAAGGTCTAGAGCCTGGACTAGAAGAGAGAGGCCTGATTAATGCTGCATAAAACATAACATGTTGCCTTTACTTGGGAGAGGGTAAGCCATTAATTACCTTTCTTCAGTGGGACCTAGAGAAAGGAGATTTTGTTTTTCCACTTTCTTTTTCCTTTTTTTATCATTTTTTTCTTTTTTCTCACTTTATATCCAAAGGTGAAAGAAAATATAAAAGCAGAGACTAAAGAGAAATTAGATGGATAATATGCTACAAGGGCCTTAGCAGAAAAACTAGTCCTTAGGAAGTCCCTGAGGGGATAGATTTTTTTTGTCTAATGAACTCTAGTAGCAATTCAGCCCAGTACTGTGGCTTGAGTTAATTTTTTTTCATTCTTTCTCCATTAGTAAATGCATCTGTTGCTGCCAAGACTTCAGTAAAATTTATAAGACACTAGAAGTTTGTATCAGTAGTGCTACCTTAGTGGCAAATATTTATGGAGAGACTTCAGCAGCATGGAGAGGACTTGAGTCAGTAGGAGACTAGAACCTTGTAGGGTTTCCACCAGCATAGACGCGTGCACATTCGCTGAGTCTGGGAGGCTTATACCCCGAGAGGAAACTGAACATCCTGAATTCACAGCATGGAGTTAAGGCAAAGGGTATTCTCAGGAGGTGGGGCAATTTAGAGAAACTCAGTTGACATATGTAAAAGTGCTTCAAAGTCTTCATTACAGGAGTGTTTTAAAGATTGTCAGTCCTTTAAGGGTAGATTTAAGGGCTCCAAGCAATGTATCCACATGGTCATACACTTGGGTAAAACTTGTATGAGATTTTAACTAGGTTTGGCTAAGGCCCCTGTCCTCCCACTTTGATTTCACACCCCCATTCTACTCACTGTCTTGTACAGTAAAATGGGAGCGGGATGGAATCTTTAGGATATTGTTAAGAGAAACTTCGGAATATTACTGCATCATGAAAATGCATTATGAAAAACATTATGAAATGTTTTAACAAAACAATAAATTAGAAACATTTTAAAGATATTGTAGCAGATGCTGTGGGACCCCACCCAGGTACCCCCGGGTCTTCATATTGTAGTGCCTAAAGCTGATGTCCAACTGCCATTATTTGCTTTTTTTCCCCTGGGATCTTTTATTGGTAGCCAAAGAATATCAATATTAGTCTGGGGTAACTAATCTCAAAATGACTGAGGATGCTGACATATCAGTCCTTCAGCTCCCACACACTTAATCACTCAGATTGGATACATCTGAAGCGCCTACTTATACTGGCTCCCCAGGTTTCCAAACTGGTTTAAGCTCAGTAACCCACAATGGTTACTTGCTTGATAGCATTACCTTTCATTCTCTTTCTTTTCTTCCCTATGGCTTTTCTCCACTTCTTACTGATACTTCCAGGAATCAGTGCCCAAATTAAACTACTTACACTGAAATCCTTATTTCAGATCTGCTTCTAGGAGACACCAAACTAAGATGAGTACTCTCTTTTGTCATCTTTCCATCAATTTTTTTAACTGAGAAAAAATCAGGTAAAAATAATGGAATATGTATGAAACAGAAGTTGTAAATAAGATTGATAAAGTCAATATAAATCATTCTGACAAAAAATGAATTGTAACAAACATATTCTTCAGAGCATACTGGAGCAGTATTTCTTTAAGAGGTATTCTATTTTGAATAGAAATAATAATACGCTGTTGGATTTTTGCTTTCTAATTGATGAAGAATGTTTAATCATAGGAACACATTAGAAAAATATGAATTTTCTGCTGATTTGACACACTCACAGAACATGAGACTAAGAATAAACCACCATCATGAGGACATGGGTGACACATGGGTTAATGAGCATTATCAATTAAAGGAGTGTTTAAGATGAGCCATTGCACATGAAAATCTGAAATGCCCAGAAATTGTGCAGTCTCTTGTGGGGAGAAGCAATCTTCCAGGAGCCCTGAGCATCTTTGCATGTTCACACTGGGTACAGTAAGAATGCAAACCTTGGCAACTCTTTATCTGGGCCATTTCTCAGGGTTGTGTTTAGAGTGAGGAAACTTGAAGGATGAGGTAATGTCTCCCCTTGGACAAATAGCGGGCTTACTTTCATGTACTATAAACGTGGTGAATCCCTCAAGCTTTCCTGCAACACAGCTCACGGCAGGTGCATGCATCCATAAGATCTTTGTGTGACCCCCATAGAAGGTATAGTGAAGCTGCCCAAACCTCTGCTAACCTACATTAATCTCTAGCTACTGCTTTTGCTGTGACTAATAAAATCCTTTGTCCTTTGCCTCTGACCCACCATAAGGTCTCTGTTGCAACTCGTAATCTCTGCCACTGAAGCACAGAGACAGCTACATGCAATACACAAATGAATGGGCGTGGCTGTGTTCCTATAAAACTAATCATGGACACTGAAATTTTAATTTCATGTAATTTGGTTGTGCCATAAAATATTTTTCTTTAGATTTTTTCCCCAACCATTTAAAAGGCAAAAATCATTCTAAGCTTGCAGGCTATTATTAGTAGGTTCCTGATTTAGACCTAAAAAAGAAGTAGATAAACTAGATTAAATATAGCCATTGAGTAGGCCAATCTGAAAAATTAAAATGATGCCAGGCATGAATGTGAATGCTATAAAGAAAGAGAACAAAAGGAAGGTGTTTTATTCTATAAATGCATATTTTCAAGACTGCATGCTTGAGTATGTCTATGTTCTGAGCATATCTATCATTTCTCCTATTCTCGGGGATACTGCAATGAAAATAAGTCAGATTCACATTGCCTCATCTTCTCCACCTTTGGGATTCACTACTGGACTGAGAGGCAGGGAGATGCACCCTTTCATAGTATTGTGCTCAACAGATGAGTATTGTAGTTGCTGGGGTGACATGTTGTCTCAACTGTTCCTAATTATTGCCAAAATGATTTAGGTTGTCTTGAGTAAGGAGTCAAAAGAGGCTTCTCTACATTCTATCAAAGGTTCTCATGATACACCAAGAAATAATGTAATATAGAGGAAAACATGATGCTGCATCTGGGTGAACATTCCAGTTCTACAGATTATTGTATGATTGTGTACAAGGTAATTATCCTTTCTGACCTCCATTATCCAATCTGAAAGATGGAAATAGTAGTACTATCTACTTCACTAGACTTGTGGGGAGATTAATGATATGACCTATATAAACTACCTAGCTAACCTCTATCCCCTAAACAAGTAGTTAATGTGTTAAAATTATCTATCACTCCTTCCCGCCCTCCCCCCCAACCCACATTAAGTCCTTGCCCCTAATGAAGAACTTTCACAGTTTGCTTCAGGTCTGGTCCTCATTCATGTTTTCATTTTTCTATTCGGGCAAGTGCAAATCATGCACTATGCCAGGTGCTGGAATTACACAGATGGAAAGCACCATCCCTACTCTCAAAATTTCACTGTTTGCCTGATGGCTGGGTGGCTCAGTGGGTTAAGCATCTGATTCTTGATTCGGCTCGGGTCATTCTCCAGACTCAGGAGATTGAGTCCCGTGTTGGGCTCTGTGCTGAGCATGGAGCCTGCTTGGGATTCTCTCTCTCCCTCTCTCTCACTGTTCTTCCCCTACTCACGTGTTCTCTCTCTCTCTCTCTCTCTCTCTCTCTCTCTCAAAAATAAATAAATAAACATTAAAAAAAGTTCATTATTTGCAGTTGGGAGTAGGAGAGGATGGGGGAAGAAAGGCAAACAGATGCATCCACCATAACCTACTGTCAATGAAGCAATGATACAGTAAATATATCTGGGAACAAAGAGTATTGGTGGGGGGGGAGTGGGGCATGAAAAGGGAAAGGAGGAAATAAAGAAACCAACATGTCCTAATGTCCTACTATGTGCCAAGTGCTCTTTCAAGAGCTTTGTATCTGTTAGCTCACCTAAGTAGATTAGGCTCTGAAAGACCTTGATTTTTTTGTTGAAGAATATTGAATTGAACTTTGAAAGAGTGCTGGAAATATGCCTCATGGAGAACAGGAGTGGTCAGACTTTAGGAAAACTCCAGAACATCACAGGGAGCCAGAATCATCATTGGGGGAAAGGGGAGAAGGCTTTATAAAATATGCAATATTTAAAACATGCAAAAATTCTTTAGGAATAATACAAAGAATATCTGTATCCACCATCCAATTTAAGAAATGAAAATTTGCCAACAAAGTTAAATCCCTGTCGGTTGCATAGCAGTTCTGAAGCTATCTCTGAACCCCTTATAGGCAAGCTATCAGCAAGTGATGGCTTCAGTGGTAGGAGGGGGTTCTACACAATACGGCTCAAGATGCCTCACCTTAATTTCAGCTCTGGCTTTACAGACATGTTTTCAAATTCTGCAGCATTAAAACTTGGGGCTTTTAATGTATCATTTTAGCCAAATGCTGTGCAAAGCTATTTTAAAAAGGTGACAAAGTCTCCTTCTCTAGAGGTTATTAAAGATAATACAGAAATACTCATTTCCTGGGATGGTTTATATGTGGAGCTGCCTGCAGACAGGGCTTTGGTCTGAATGATCTTTGTATTCATTTCTCCTTATTTTAATCTTATTACTAAATCCCTAGGAGTTAATGCTCTTCTGTTTGCTATAAAAGCAGGCAAACTAAAGTGGCAGATAAAAACTGAAATTCCTAGTTTGATGCTTTTTATTAAAAGAGAAAAAAGTTAAATAGGATTCCATTTATTATGGTCAGTAAACTTATATAGTGGAATCATGTCTACATGAGAAAAGAGAAATGGAAAATTGAAGTTGTTAACTAGATCATTCAAGTACCTTTCAAATACTTTTTTGGCTCTCAATTATCTAGTTATTTTAAGTCAACATAATATTTGGCCATATTTAGCTGACTTCAAGCCTTTGTTTTGATGAGAATAGACCTATTTTATTTATTTTTTTAATTTAGCTGCAGGACAAATGTACCTAACTTTGGTATTAAACCAGAGGGCATAGACATAATCATTGTAGAAATTATGTATCTTTACTATTTGCAATCAGCGTTTCTGCTGTGTTATAAGTGATGGAATGCTTACTTGCAACAAGGTTCACCTGTTAGAAGCTCACACTCATCATGAGTCTCTTTTTTCCCAGGCCAGGAGTGTAGGAGTTCACAAGGGAGGAACTGTCTGTCGGCAGGAAATAGCTGTGAAATCTATTTTAAGTTATTAATTAGAAGTGACATTTGGCCTTCTAGCGAACTCTGCACCCCATTTCTACAAAACCAGCCCAGTGAAGAAATGCTTAGCAAACATGACCAAAATAGGTCCTGAATATGCCAACAGGATCCTCAGTTTTTCACAGGTTTATGTGCATTATTTCAGGTCATTTGTCCTAATTTTTATTCCAGAATATATGTTATTCGAGTACCTGTGTCCACAATAAGTCAATATTAAGGATGGCTGATGCATTTCCCAGCAGCTTTTTTGGGTCTGTTGAGATGTGGTTAAGTACACTGGTTTTAGAGCCAGGACAAACAAGTCCTGACCTCATGCTAATTGGTGACATTAAGTGATTTACTTAATTGCACTCATCCATGGTACCTCATTTACAAAAGGGAGTTTAACATCCTTTTCTTAAGCCTGTTGTGATAATCAAATGAGATATGAACTAAGCCCAGCTCTGATTAAAACCTTGAGCAAGTTAGTTCTCTGTGACCAGTTTCTGCACTTATAAAATGAGGATAATATTAATGTTGAGCTGACAAAGTTATTGTAAAAACTAAATTAGTATACATTTACACATATATTTACATAAATTTTACTTCTATATTTATATATGTGCATATACTAATTTGATATATATATTCCCCATATATGTATAAAATATATGTATCATATACAGAAATAGCTCAAATGAATCGATCATACTGTAGAGGCTCAATACAAGTAGCTATTGTTTGGTGGTAATAATGTTGACATTCCAAAAAAAAGTAATTATTTTATTATTATTGATAGCCTCGGTCTAAGAAAAAGAAGACTACTTCTAGGTCAGCCACCAATTAGTTTTTTGATCTGCGACAATTCACTCCTTAGTAAATATTGCTTTGTACATAGGTAGGTGATAGTAAGCCCTGAGTTCCCTATTGCCCTTGATTTAGCATACAATATGGTTTTAACTGTGGTAGATACCAACAGTGTGAAGAAAAATACCCCCTTCTCTAGTGGAGAATATAATCTAGCAAACACCCAGACATGTCTATTTCACAAGCTGACATGGGCAGCCATGTGTGCTTGTGTCTGTGCGTGTGTGTGTGTGTGTATGTGTGTGAAGTGCTCCTGAAGGACATCTGCAGAAGCAATTCATTCTGACAGCAGCAAGATACAGTTGTGACTATGTCAAAAGAACATTTAAAAAAATGTGAAAACTATATGCAAGGAGATAAACTCCCATAAAAATTTAATGCAGAAATGGATCAGTTCCTTTTTCAATGGAACATCCACTGTCAAAGATAAAGAAGTACTATTACCACAGTTTTACCACCACAGGCTCCAGTGAACCTCTTTAAAACTGGAAGTAATGAACAATTCAGAGGATTTAAATACTAATCTCCTAAAGAGAAATGAACCCTCTAAGTGTTTTGATGGTCATAAAATGTTAATCAAATTTAGTCTCTTTAGATCCACCATGTTTGACAGGAAAAATAAATGTATTCAAAGGCAAACAATGGTTTCCCTCAGTGAACCCTCAAGAAGTCCATAAATAAGTTCTTACGTAAATTTTGAAGCAGGTAAAAGCCTGCCAGCCTGCCATCTCTGCCTTCCAAATATTTTGCATCTCAGACCTTACTTCTGCTTTTCTATCTACTATGGTCAACTCTAGGGCCTTCTGATTACCTGGGAACCAGTCTCTACACATCACTTCCAATTACACCTGCCTTCCCCAACCTCTGGCCCTGCCTGGGTCCTTTCAGACTTAAATTCAGAACATTTTTCCAGTCTGCTTTACTTGAATGCAATTTCTCCTTGTCTCTATGATCTACTAATTAACCTGAACAGCTCTCCCACCTAGATGTCAAAGATAGATTTGATTTTCACACTACTTACACAGTGTCTACTGTCCATAAAGATCTGCTCTAAGCACTAGCAGGATGGACTGATACTGAGATTATGATAGGAAAAGATAGGATAAAATAGGAAGAGAGGGAAAGGTTAGGACCTGACTTACCTAGGTGGGGAAAAACAAGTATCTTGTTTTTGTTTTTGTTTTTGTTTTTTCCATTTCTGGAATTTGTCCTTTAATTCTTTCAACCGATTATATATATAAACAATGTATACAAGGATATACATCAAACTTAACAACAAATCCCTCTGGGTAAAGGGTTGAGAGATGGGGTAGGAGGAGGAGCCTTCGACTTTTTACTTCAAAAATAAGTGTTTTGGAACAATGCTGGCAGTGTCTGACTGCAGCAAACACCCTCAGGCGTTGGGTTCCTCTTAGGAATGTAACAGATCCCACTTACTCCCCTTCAGGCTTCCCTCAGGAATTTGTCAAGAGACCTGACTAAAACTAAGTAGACAGTAAAATGTATGACCCACAAGGAATGATATGGCCATAGACCACCCTTCATACAATGAAAACAAGCCAACCAGGAATGGACAACCCAGCACCTAGTTATCCATCCAATAAGGGTAGAACCTGAAAAGGAGCAAGGGGGAACGTAAGGGGAGGTGGCCAGAACTGTATAAAAACAAGGACCCTTGCCAATTATCAGGGGAATTCACTTCCAAATGCCCCCTCTCTATAAAGAGAGCTCTCATACTATTCTTCCTTTCTGATCTTATACTCTAATAAACTTTTGCCTGCTCCTCATTTTGTGCCCACCTCTTCATTCTTCAAAGCAGTGAGATGAGACAAGGAATCACGGGTATTGTGGTAAAAAATCCTACAACAGGATGACTTTCCAACCCTGTGTTTGAGGAGCTTAAAATTTAGCTGAGGAAGGAAGACACAAGTTAAACAATTTAGAGAATTAAATAGAACAGAATTGAAAAAGAGGGAATTTTTTAAAAGAACAGAAACATGTTAAACCGTTGTGTCTCCAACATTCTTATGAGACATTTATTTGATGTCTAGGAGGCTTCTCCCAATAAAAACCAAACAATTTATGTTATTAATGACAATTATCAATTCAGTCCAAAAAACTATTCAAATATGAAATGTCTATAATATAACACCTCTGTATTATTTTAACCACACCTAATTGTCATAAAGAAATTGTTGCTAAGGAAAATATATTAGGAATGTTAAATTGAAATTTCTCTCAACTATAAGCTTTATTAAAGGTTTATAGTGTGTTAGCACTTCCCTGGAAAATAGGAGGAAAGAGGGCTTCTCCTCAGAGTAGGGAGAGTGTGTTATAAACTGCTGGAATCCAGGGACATATTCACTTCCTATCTGCATAAGAATAAGAGGGAGCTTTTTTCCATTTGCATAAAGAATGACACCTCTAAGGTCAATCACTCCCCTGGTGCTCAGAACTAGAGAAAAAAGAAAAAAAGGATTGTCCCTTTGAGGGAGCAGGGATTCAGTTCCTAAGAACAAGTCATTCATAAGTCAAGTTCTCCCCAAATATGGAACTGCAGGTGAAAGTAATAAATAGCAGTGTCCTCCACTGTACAATGAGGGTTTTGAACTAGATCATTTCTAATTTTCCATTTAGCTCTACTACACTAGGCCTCCTTGCAAGGCATTATGAGCCTGAAATGGTTGATATGGATCCTCCATGCTGTATGAGTGGGGAAAAGGGAGCCATCCTATTTAAGTACAAGTATCCCTGGCTTTTAAAAAGTTCACATGATGCCGCTTCATTTTTACAGAAGACTTGCATTATTACCTGTTTTCTGTATAGAGGTAATGCGCACCCTGAGCAGCAAGATTTGTACCACCAAGTCCCTTGGGCTGGTTCTATACTCAGCATCTTAGCATCAAACTGCCATAGCTTTGAACTGAGTCTGTGAGCATCCGTGCTTTATTTCAATTTATTTTGTGCATATGTTAGCAAGATGTGTCCTGGGGCACCTGGGTGGCTTAGTCAGTTGAGCATCGACTCACTTTTGGGTCAAATCATGATCTCATGGTTCCTGAGTTTGAACCCCATGTGGGGCTCTGGGCTGACAGTGCAGAACCTGCTTGAGATTCTTCTCTCACTCTCTCTCTCTGCCCCTCCCCAGCTCACGCTCTCTGTGTCTCAAAATAAATGAACAAACTTAAACAAGAAAAGCGTGTAAATTTTTCAAAAAAAAAAAAAAAAAAAGATGTGTCCTAAGTTACTATCAGAAAAGCCTAAGAGAGGTTATTTGGGGGGTCTGAAAATGCTGAAAAATTTTTCTATATAAATTAATGGTAATTGCTTCTTCACTTTATGCTATTTTGGCTTCCAAAAGCTTCCAAAAGCTCTACCTTTGGATAGTAGAGGAAACGTGTATTATGTCAAAAGTTTTCATGGGTGGGATGCTTGGGTGGCTCAGTCCACTGAGCATCTGACTTCAGCTCAGGTCATGATTTCGAGGTCCATGAGTTTGAGCCCCGCATCAGGCTCTGTGCTGACAGCTCAGAGCCTGCTTTGGATTCTGTGTCTCCCTTTCTCTCTGCCTCTCCCCTGCTCATGCTTGTCTCTATCTCTCAAAAACAAACATTAAAATTTTTTTGTAAAAGTTTTCATGGGTGAGATGGAGCATGAGCTGAGATTTGAGGCGGTCAATAGCACTTGTCTTTGTGGAGAGGAAGTAGCCAGGAATTCATGAGAGGGCAAACATAGGAACCAAGACTTTGGGGTGCTCTCGAGGAAAATTAAAACTCATACAGAAGATCCAAGGGAAGTAACAGAGTTTAGGGAGGAGTCTGGAGAGGAAGGAAGCTGTGTTTATAGAAGGGCTGCTGACCCTACAATGCACTATCGAGTTTATATGACCATCATAGATAGCTTTACACCAAAGGAACTAGTAATGTGAGAATGTCAACTAGAGGCAATTCAGATACTTTTTATCCCTCCAATTATAAAAGATTTTATATAACTTATTGTTAATATTGCAAGATCTTGAAACCAGTTCAACAGACATATTTATATAAGATCCACAACATTAAAATGAGTACAAATGGAGGCAAACTGGCTTCTTCCACAGTGAGGGAAAGACGTCAATTGACTGAATCTATATATCTGTAGACAGAATTATTTTGTATTGTTATCAGCTGCAATACACAGAGTCATAAAATAACTCAATGACAATGAAAGACTAAATTCAGAGAGCCTGGAAGGGTATGTTTTTACCAATGCATAGTTTCCTCTGAAGCATGATTTTTTTCTCTATGCAGCTTTGATGATTTTTAATGGCAGCTATATTTATAATGCTGGAACCTTCTCTGAAAAGCTTTGATTTCAATTCTCCATCCATAGACCTAGGTCTCTTGTAGCATTTGTAATGTCAAGACAAGAATTGTTAACAGTTTGCAATTACTTAATAAGCCCTCTCTGTTTAGGTAAAAATAAATTCACAGTCTTTCAGGGAATTGTTCTGATAGTAAAAGAACAGAAAGAAGTATAGTGGATGATAGAGTCCATCAGAAATGGAGAAATAAGGCAACATATAGAGAGGCAGGAGATGAAGAGAAGGGCAACCATGATAAATTTATGAGGACGTGATTTTTAACCTGGGACTAGAAAGATGAGTAGATAGGTGGGAATTTAGGAAGGTGAGTAGGCTCTAGGGAGATGGAAGCAAGTATTTTTTTAAATATTTTTAATGTTTGTTTATTTTTGATAGAGCGTGAAAGGAGGAAGGGCAGAGAGAGAGGGAGACAGAATCTGAAGCAGGTTCCAGGCTCTGAGCTGTCAGTACAGAGCTTGATGCCTGCTCTTCTCACAAACCTTCTCACAAATCATGACTTGAGCCAAGATCAATTGCTTAACTGACTGAGCCACCCAGGCGCCCAGAAGCAAGGTTTTTAAAGCCCCAAAGTGACTGAAAGTATGGACTGATGGGGGAACTTGTATAATGTAACTAAGAAATGGAAAGATATAACAAGGAAATAACACACCCCCCCAAGAAAAACACCCATATTCAGTACAGTCAATTCTAACTCAATTGGTATTCTCTCTAATATACAGAGCTGATTTTTTTCTTTTCATTTTTAGTTTTTAAGACTACTTTTTTTTAGAGCACCTTTGGGTTTACAGCAAAACTGAGGAGGTACAGAAATTTCTCACATACTCCATACCCCTACAATTGCATAGCCTCCCCCATTATCAATGTATCACTCACCAGAGTGGTACATTTTTTACCAAGGATGAATCTACATTGACATGTCAAAATTACCCAAACCCTGTATGATTCACTCTTGGTATTATAGATTCTGTGGGTTTGAAAAAAACGTACAATGATATATATCCATCATTTTTTTTTTAACGTTTATTTTATTTTTGAGACAGAGAGAGACAGAGCATGAACGGGGGAGGGGCAGAGAGAGAGGGAGACACAGAATCGGAAACAGGCTCCAGGCTCTGAGCCATCAGCCCAGAGCCCGACGCGGGGCTCGAACTCACGGACCGCGAGATCGTGACCTGGCTGAAGTCGGACGCTCAACCGACTGCGCCACCCAGGCGCCCCTATATCCATCATTTTAATAACATACAGAGTATTTTCACCTCCTAAAAATCCTCTGTGCACTGCCTATTTGTCTCTCCCTGCCCAACCCCAACAGACATTGATCTTTTATTGTCTCCATACTTTTGCCTTTTCCAGAATGTTATATAGTTGTAATCATCTATTATGTAGCATTTTAAGATTAGAATATTTTGTTTAAAATGCGTTTAGGATTCCTCTATATCTTCTCATGACTTGTTAGTTCATTTTGTTTTAGTGCTGCATAGCTTCCCATTATCTGGATATACTACATTTTTTTTTTATCCACTCACCATAAACATCCAAACAGGTTTTTGTGTGGACATAAGTTTTCAACTCCATTAGGTAAATGCCCAGGAGTACGATTGCTGGATCCTGCGATAAGAATATGTTTAATTTTGTAAGAAACTTCCCAATTGTCTTCCAAAATGGCTATACCAATTTTGCATTTCCAACAGCAATGTGTGAGAGTTCCTGTTTCTCCACATCCTTTCCAGCATTTGGTGTTCCAAATTTGGGCCATTCTAACAGGTGTAGTGGTATCTCATTATTGTTTTAATTTCCATTTTTCTGATGACCTATGATATGGGACATCTTCCCATATGCTATTTATCTTCTATATATCTTCTATCTATGGTGATGTGTCTGCTAAGGTCTTTGGCTCATTGTTAAATTGGGTTATTTTCTTACTGTTGAATTTTAAGTCTCTCTCTCTCTCTCTCTCTCTCTCTCTCTCTTTTTGGATAGCAGTCTTGTATCAGCTATTTCTTTTGTGAATGTTTTCTCCAAGTCTGTGGCTTATCTTCTAATTCTCTTGACTTTGTCTTTCACAGAGCAGAAGTTTTTCATTTTAATGGAGTCTAGCTTATAAATTATTTCTTTCATGGATTGTATCTTTGATGTTATTTCTACAAATGTATGTATCATCATACCCAAGGTCATCTAGATTAGAGTTGATATTAAGAGACTTCTTCCTGGGGAAAGAGTTATGGAAGAGCTGAAAGGAAACACTGTCATTGAGCATCTAAGTGATTCAAAAATAAGCAGTTAACGTTGCAATTCAATAACACCATTGGACAACAGAAAAGGAAAAAAAAAATGTTTAACACAACTTGGCTTGCTATGTTTGTTAATAAAATGAAATCCTGAACCATTTCCCTGGAGTTTTTAAGTAAAGACTTTAAAAAAATAATGTTTAGGTTTATATCGCCCAGACTTAATGTTTTTCTGAAGTCAAAAAATGCTAGAATATTTTATAAAAAAGAAAACTGAAGCCCCATGTGGAAATAATTTGTGCAGTCATATACCTGGATGGTGGGATAGTAGGTACTGGCTAGATTTATAGTCTCATAACACCCATTCCAAGCCATCTCTGCTTCCTGAGAAAACACTGCACCAAAAAGTTTAATGTTTTTTTTTTTTTTTAGGGGATCTTAAAGTCTTTGTTATGTTCCTGTGGCTGTATATTTCTAAGTCAAGAAATACTATGAAACATTTCCTACGTGCTCTATTGAATGAATAGAGCATCCAACACTCTTGAATACGCACGGGAAAATGTTTTGTGCTATGCTGTCTTCCTTATGCATTCATATTTGTCCTTAATTTCTTTCCTAGTGTACATTTAATACAAGTTTTCTTCTACAAAGATCATAATAAGTACTAATTAATGAAAAAGTAGTAGTAGCAGTAGACTAGTATTCCAACAAATCTAGAAAATAGTGTACAAAAGTAGCATGACTAATTTAATCAAGAGGTGTTTGTTTGTTTGTTTGTTTGTTTGTTTTCTCCTGAGTTACATCCAGACTAATCAAACAGCCCTGAGTCCTGACCAGTGGCTGATTAAAGATAATGAACAGAGGGGCGCCTAGGTGGCTCAGTTGAGCTTCTGACTTTGGCTCAGGTCATGATCTCACAGTCTGTGAGTTCGAGCACTGTGCCGACAGCTCAGAGCCTAGAGCCTGCTTCTGATTCTGTGTCTCCCTCTCTCTCTGCCCCTCCCCTGCTCATGTTCTGTCTCTCTCTGTCAAAAATAAAACATCAAAAAATTTTTTATAAAAAAAAAGATAAAGAACAGAGATTATGGCAAAGGAACATAAGACACCTGTCATCAATTTGTAAAATCAAAACATGCCCACCCACCCCATCCCAAAAATAAATAAACGTTTTTTTCATCTAAAAAAAGTGGGGGGGGGTGCCTGGGTAGCTTGGTCAGGTAAGTGTCCAACTCTTGATTTCAATTCAGATCTTGATCTCATGGTTCAAGGGTTCAAGCCCTGAATGGAGCTCTGCATCAACAGTGTGGAGCCTGCTTGAGACTATCTCTCTTTCTCTTTCTGCCCCTTCCTCAGTCACTCTCTGAAAAATAAATACATAAACATTTTAAAAATCTAAAAAAGAGTCCAACACATCTCCATTCTGATTGCTTTTTGCTCTTTAACAATAAGAATATTGAACATAACTGAAATTAGGAAGAATTTATTATATGCCAGGAAAATTTAAAGCACTTTCCATGCAAATAAGCATTTATTCCACAGAACAACTTTATGAATTAAATGTAAACATTGTTATCTCTATTATGTAGATGAGGAACCTGAGGTTGAAGTAAATTTCCAGCTGTGGGCCCAAGATTTAAAAACTAAGCCTTTTCCTTACGTCTAATATTCTTGTTCCCACACATGTTCCCATCTCCACATATGTTTTTCCTATCAAACCTCCAGAAAAGCAAGCTAAATCTCATTCACATTGAAGCTTATGGGATCAACAATGACATGAGATTGGAGGTCAGAACCTTAAAACCATGACAGAATGAGAAGGCAAAATCAATCCACGGAAACACAAGACGAAGGGTTTTCTTATTGTGGAGAGGTCTGGTGGTGGACACACAATACAAAGATGTAAGGATGGAGAGAAGGGGTCAGAGAGGAACTTTGCCCTTTAAGTAAAATTTTAAAGAAGTAAGATAAAGGCCCCTTAACCCTTAAATAAAGTAATAAAAATTAAAAAAAAAAAAAGAATAAAAAGCCCTGCTCTCTTTAACATCAGTAAGAAAACCGAAGAACTCAATTTCCTTTTTTTTTTTTTTTTTTTAACGACAGGGAAGCCTAGGCACTGCCCTCCTCCCAAAGGCAGCAAGCAGGAAATGAGAGCTCAGCATTTCCACTTTCCACACCTAATCACAGTGCTGAAGCTGAGGGCATAAACGCCAGGTTCTGTCAGTTGTGATCATAGTCATCAGAACTGGAGGAGGGAGCTGAGACCCCTGACACTCCCCAAACTTGAGACAGCAGCTGCCTCACATCTTTACCACGTGGACATGGTTGCCAAGCAGTGCCAGGGAGTGAAAGGCAGTCATGCTCCTCTGGTTCATCTCCAGTCCTGTGTTGTCCAATTTGAACCCCTGTCCCTTCCCATTTATCACACCAGTCTTGACAAAGCTGAATGTTGTTTTCCTCTTGCTTTAACCTGTTTCAGAAATGCTGACCTTGTTAAAGCAAGTCCTTCTCACATCTTTTTTTGACATTTAATTTTTTTATTCCAGTTGACAGAGCAAAGTGTTAGGTACAGACTTAATAGATACGCAAATTAGTCATTCCTGAAATAATTTCTTGCTAATTGGGCAATTACTTTATTTTATATTGATGGAGGAGAAAGGATAAATGCACTTCAGTTACAGGGTGAAAGAAGGAAAAAGGTCAGGTCAATTAATACTTGACTTCACTACTCACTTATGAAATAGCCAGGGCTGAGTGTCCCTTCATCCCTCATGGATACCTACTGGGGAATGGAAATAGGTGAAAGGGGAGTTTGTGATCAAACTCTGTTAAGGATGCACAACTGGGGGCTAGAATGGGAAATCAATGGTCTTGGAAAGAGTGTATCTATGATGGATAGAATGGGCAAACTCTCATTTGGTTAATGTGTATCTTTCCCTTAGATTTCAAACATACTTTTTCTTTGCCTTTGATTTCTAAGATTTTTAAAGTAACTTTTATATTATTACTAAAGGTACCGTTTTCCTATTGTTGCTACCACACAGTGTGTGGCTTTAAAACAACACAAATTCTTAAATGGGTCTTATGAGCTAAAACCAAGGTGTCAGCAGAGCTACATTCCTTCAAGAGATTCTAGGGAAAAATATGCTTCCTTGTTTTTTTCTAGTTTCTACATCCCTTTGACTGGCTCTTTCCTTGGTCTTTAAACCCTATCACTCCAATCTTTGCATCCTCAAATCTCCTCTCTGACTGAAATCTCCTGCCTTCCTCTTACAAGGGTACCTGTGATTCCATTGAGCCCACCTGAATGATCCAGGATAATCTCTCCATCTCAAGATCCTTAACTTAATCACTTCTGCAAAGTATCTTTTGCCATTTAAGGTGACAAGTTTATAGGTTCTGGGGAAGAGGACATAGACATCTTTGGAGGACCATTATTTTGTTTTCCACAGTGGCCTTCTCTCAATTTCCACCAAGAAATTGCTCACTTATTTTATACATTGTGCCAATATGCTCTTCTTTTTATCCCTCCCTTTACCTGCTCAGGTCTGTGTTACAAGAAATTATATTTCCCAAGCCCCCTTACACTTCTAGTTTCTCGGTAGATTTAATTATATAATGGAAGGCAATGGTGTGAGATTAAAGGGCTTGGGAAAGGGAGAAGCCAGGGTATTTCTCCTCACCCTCTGTTTTGTGTGATTTGTTTTGGTATTGACTACATCTCCATCTCCCCTGCCTATAGTCAGATTACCTTCAGACTTTGATTATCAGATAACCTTATTGTCCCTCGCTCTAGGGTAAGTGGCAACTTCTTGACAATTGATAATCTACAGTTTTATCCCATCCTCAGTATGGTTTATTAGGTCTGTTGTATTTATAGTAACCTTGAGTTAAATTCCCTCTCTCTAAAAGACCTAGACTGGTTTCTGTATTACTAACCAAATCCTGACTTATATGCCACCCCATGAAGAGGCTAAATTGGTGAATTTACTGAGGGAGTAATCAGCCCTGAGAATGGGGGATCATGGAGCCTCTGCACTCCAAGCTGGGAAACAGCACCCTGCTGTGCATAGAAGCAGCATATGGCAAGACTCACACTCCATTGCATTTATATTTGATTCTTCCTTTCATATCTCTACAGTGATGCTTATGAACAGCCCATGAAATGAACATGCTATATTTTGATCTTTTATTCCACAGTCTCTGAATTCTGAAAGGTGGCCCTGAATAAGCTGGTTTGACAGTGTTTAAATGAGAGCATTGAGTCTGGTGGCCATATGGAAGGTACTGGTTTCCTTGTTCATATCCTTAAGATCTGAATGGGTCCATCTGCTTTCCCAGCTCTGCTTCAGTTGTAAAGGACACTGGGATTATTTTGTAGGGGAAAAGAAAGGCCCATTGAAATCTGAACCCAGCAAGGTGCTCTGAATGGGTCAAGGTTACCTAATATATACTGCAGAGTTTTGAGAGAGCTAGGACTCATGCTGCACTCAACTGAGTCCTCTTGCTGTAGCCCCTTCACTATACAAGGCTTCACACTACAATCCTATGTACAAATTTCAACTTTCATACACGAAGAGTAGAAAAATTTTGTTGTAGCAGTCCCAGATAAAATAGACAACCTAGATGGGATTGAGAGGCACAAAAGAAAACCAAGTTACCTGTGAATTTGTGACAGATTAAACTTCATTTCTTCTAGTCACAGTAATGAGTCCTCCAACTTAACTTCACACTTGGGCAATTACCCACAAGCATCACAGTATCGAACAGAACAGTGTTAAGGAAACTTGAGCAGAGAATATTACCCTTGTTGATTGATTTAACATGGAGCCATACAACTGGAGCTGAAAGGAACGAATGGTCCCTCTGCTGCCAGAACACTGTAAACCATTCTCAGCGGGTATTTTCAAAACCTGACTCAAGCATGTAGAAACTGGAGGATTATTGATCTTATATTTAAGAATAAGAAGCTAGAGAGTTAACTATGTGTCTAGAACATAGCAGACACTCAAAAATTATGTTGACTTAATTCACAAAACAGCTTATAATCTTATAATAATTTATTAGAACTTTTCATTGCTATAGAAATAATTTTATTTCATTGGTCTATTTTTTTTTATTTTTATAGTTTGTACTAAATAAAATATTTTAATTGCAGAAATACTGCAAAAAAAAACTGAATAAAAGAAAAAGAAATGACTCATAAGCCTACTATCCGGAAATAACCATTGTTACCATTTTGTTACATCTCCTTTCTAGGTTCTGTTCTCTTTTGGTACCAAACTATTTTTTTTAGTTGTAAATGTATATTATATCTGAAAGTCCCATGGGAAATCAATTAGAAAATCAAGGCAAATCCTTGCACATTGTTTCTATTCTTCAAAAATTCCTAATTATTCTTATTTGTTTAATTTTTCAGGCAAGTTTGTAATAATTTTTCCAAGTTACAAAATAACAATATTAGGATGTAGTTGAGAATTGTGCTTAATTTATAAATTAATTTGAAGAAAATGAAGTTTTATAATATGGCACATTCCTTGAGGGAATGTTTTATGGAAACAAAAGATGTAGCTTTTTGTTTGTCCACATTCTAATGTTTTTCTTGGAAAAAAAGCAAAGATGTCATGTATTTTGGATGCCATTCATACACTGATTTATTCATACACTTGATTTATACTAATTCATATAGATATAAAACTCTATATACTCATAAATATTCATACATATTTTATACATATGTAAAACTGTGCTTCTAAGCAAACCTGTCATGTAATGACCAAGAACGCACCCTGGTTGGCATATTCTGACAGACAGACCAACAGAAAAATTGTCCATGTTGGACTTGCTGCTGCCCACATAACATGGGCCATGATAATATTCCACTTAATACTCGCCTCTCTTTTTTTTTTCTTTTTTTCTTTTTTTTTTTTTCTTTTTTTTTTTTTTTTGCCACTACATTGATTAAGAAGCACCAAGCACCAAGTCATTCATTAAAGATACATGCTAGCTTTAGGTTACCCAAAACTCCTATCACCACAAACCTGATGGAAGACTCCGTATCTTCTGGTTTCTCAGTCTATAGTGTTTACCAATGCATCTATTGGAAGGTAAACAATTAGAAGGTCAGTAGTAAAAGAAGGCAGAAGCAACATCAAAAGTTATCAATAAGATAATGAAAAACTGTGAACATGTGTGCTTTGGGACATGGGAATGTAAATCCTGTTGACTTTAAAAATAAAACTTCCAGTTATTTTACCAGCAAAAATGGGTTTATTCAGGAGTAGCAAAGAATGGCAGTCTTGGACAAGCAAGCTGCACCAAAGCCATAGGCAACTCCACAGAACAAAGGAGAGGAATGCTCTTTTATAGAGGGAAGGGGGACATTGAGAAGGCAGTTAAAAATAAAAAGGTTATTGGAGTAAACTAGGAGTTTGAAGTATAGTGGATTTTCATTGGCCAAATTGTGACTGTCTTGGCTGGGCTGTTGCCAGGGTAGGAAGCTTCTTTCCTCCTGCTGGGGTATTATCCACATACAAGATCTCTCTTCCTCTTGGGAGTGCATTTGATAAGGAGTGGTAGGGGGTGAGAGCTCCCCCTGCTGGCCTCTCAACTCCATTCTAAAAGAGATTTCCTTTTATTGTCACAATCCCATATCCAGGCTTTCATCACAATAGCATGGTCAGTCTACATCTGTCCTTGTCAGAGCCTGACTACTAGGGAAACAGTCCAAATTAGGTATTTTATCAATTCTTTTTCTTCAAATCCTATTTTTATTCTTGCTAGTATATGTTTTTGAAAGGAAAAATAATCCAAAGCCCACATACATAACTAAATAAGAATTGTATTATTCATAACCAAAAAAAGTTTGCTATTCCCAAAGTGTGACAGCTTTTGACTATCCACCCTTACAGCACCCTCTTCTTGCCACTTGCCCAATGTTTGCAGATAAATCTTGCATCTGGCTGAGAATGTACTCAAGAGCGTGTTATTTCTTAACTCATGCTGTGATAAGGACAAAAATACTTGAATCTATGGTCACCGACTCAGATGACTAACAGTGTCTTTGTCTAGGTCAGCAATAATTGAAACTAGAAGAATGCCACTTGAAAAGAAATCTGGCTAGATGTTTTTTGTTTGTTTGTTTTTTGGTTTTTGTTTTTCCAACTAAGTAGTGGAATTCCTCCTCTAATTACTTGAAAACAAGATGAGGTCAAGTCTATTGGTTGCATTTCAAGCTTCAGGAAAATTCTAGAATTGGCCGTTGGCTTTTCAACAATGATGGGCATCCAAAGTGAGCATCTCAGTCTACAAGTTAAGATCATCAAACAATGTGGAAATTTTAGGATAAAAATGGATGTAGTTTATTCTTGCTAAGCCATTTGACCTACATATCTTTAAACTAGAGACCAACCAAGACATTTTTCTAATTGCAAAAGCAGGGTGGAAGTAAGGAGAAAGCCTTTTTTTTTTTTTTTGCCTTCCAGTTTCCATAAGTGATCTCCCAAATATATTTCTGTTCACTTGCATTGCCACTGAAGAGGTGGAAAATATTTCTGATTGGTAAATTTGGTGAATATAATTAGACATTCTTGAGTCAGTTCAACCCTTCACATTGGGAAGAGTTATCCTCAGAAAGGGAATATTTTGGATGCTTCTCCAGGAGCAAGCTCTTCTGTAGGCTTTGGGTGCCTACGTCTCCTTTGATAAATCTGCCTACCCTGGGGTTCAGGCTCAAGTAAATGGCCCATTTGGCTTCCACACCAAGAGTTTTCTTTCTTAGCATTTATACAAGAATAAAACATTTAAAAATAAAAATAATAATGTTTATTTACTTTCAGGAGAGACAGAGACAGTATGAGCAGGGGAGGGTCAGAGAGAGAGAGGGAGACACAGAATCCGAAGCAGGCTCCAGGCTCTGAGCTGTCTGCACAGAACCTGACACGGGGCTCAAACCCACGAACTGTGAGATCATGACCTGAGCTGAAGTCAGAGGTTTAACTGACTGAGCCACCGAGGCGCCCCAAAACCTATTTTAATCTCTTAACTGTTTTACTCCTCAACATGTTCAGACCCAGGAAGGAAAGAGGTAAAAGGAACTCCGGTTACTTAAAAAGAAATTTTTTTTTAATGTTCATTTATTTTTGAGAGAGACAGACAGAGAACAAGCAGGGAAGGGGCACAGAAAGAGACACACACAGAATCTGAAGTGAGCTCCAGGCTCCAAGATGACAGCACAGAGCCTGACACAGGGCTCAAACTCGCAAACTGCAAGATCATGACTTGAGCTAAAGTCGGATGGTTAACCAAGTGAGCCACCCAGGCATCCCTAGGAACTCAGGTTATTTTTTAACTCAAGACTGGATGTGCTATACCAGTCATTTAAAAAGCTAATATCAAGGATTACTATGAAGAGGGCATTAAGTCTTGTGCCCCTGAGCAAGTGAGCATGCATATACTGAGCATATGAAATTGCCAAGAGCTAAATCCACAAACACCATAATTTCCCCTGGTGGTTGTTTAGTCTCATTTCTCAACATCTCAGCAGTTAGGAATTTTCTTTGTCACCCTCCATGCAGCATTACATCAAGGGAGAATAAAGACTTTAGACTAATTATTTTCTAACCAGTTTATTTATCAGCTAATGACCAGATCAGTGCTTGAGAATGTCAGGAAACTGTTTAGAACCATTGCCAAATATTAGAATTTAGCTCTAATTTGAGATAAGCAGATTATATAAATCATCATTTTATTTAGAATTGTTTCTACTTTGTATGCCGTTCATGATCAACTAGTGTTAATGAAAGCTTAAAAAACCAACAGAAATCCTCAAACATGTTCTGTTTTTAAGGATTCACAGTTTTACAAGTCCAATGTCCATTATGATCAACCGTCTCTTGATTGTTTTCTTTTTAATGATCTTAATTTGACTTTATACATGAATTTTTCAGAAATGGCCTTTTTATTATACACAAATCTTTCTATATAAGTGAGTTCCTACCCATAGAAAATAATCTATTGGTTAAGTGGCTGGCCAATAAGGTTAAAAAAGAAACCATGAAAACAAGATCTGGGTTAAAAATAAACTCCAAGTAATCTAAGAAATAGTGATAGAAACAATAACTCCTACTATGATAATTGTTAGTACAAATATTTACACAATCCTTTTACAGGCAGGCTTATAATTAATTTATAATTGATAAACATTTATGCAAAATCCAAATGACGCTTATATTATTAAAATTTTGCTGTTTAGTAGATCATATAAATTTCATTACTTGACATACTATGTTCTTGGATACAAAGACTCAACATTCCAAATATGTCCAACATCACTAAATTCTAGAAATCTGTGTAATCCAAATAAAAATACTAATACATTTTTTGTAACTGGGAAGTGATCCTGAAGTTCATATGAAAATATGCAAACATAACTTAGAAAATTAATATGTGAAAATATAACTCAGATATAAAATAATTAAGAAAATGAAATAGTGGTGCAAAAATAGACCTGCTAATCAATTCAACTAGAAAATATAGAAATAGTGCCTCCAAATATCTTAGATTTTAGTGAAGAAGATGTGGATAATTTACTATTTCCTATTGAGATAATTTGATAACCATCTGGAAAAGATG
Source organism: Leopardus geoffroyi (assembly GCF_018350155.1). NCBI lineage: Eukaryota > Metazoa > Chordata > Mammalia > Carnivora > Felidae > Leopardus > Leopardus geoffroyi. Next base: position 96,302,869 of record NC_059336.1, on the reverse strand, counting down.
ACTTATTACCTCCCATCAAAAACCAAAATAAATTCTAGGTAAAATTTTGAGTTTAATGAATAAAAGCAACAATAACAAAACAACCCAGAACACAATAGTAAAGGAAACAAAGAAGATGAACATGTAGTCTATGGCGAATAAGGTATAAATGAAAGATGTTCAATCTCTTAATAAAAGCAATAAGAAACTATCATGAGATTTTTTTATACCTATTACATTGACAAAATTCAAAATGATTATCATGGTGAAGGAGTAAAAACACTCATAAAATGAAGATGGAGATATGAGAATATAACCTGGCCCATGCTAGTCCATCATTTTAATGGAGAACAATTCAGCAATATATTGATATTTAAAAGACACATCTTCTTTGGTCTATAATTATTCTATGCTACATCCTGCAGATAGAGAATATAATTAACAACATTTGAATCAGATCATTTATTATGATCTTGTTTGTAATATCAAAAGACAACATATGCTAAAGGTTGGGCTCTGTGGTACTTTTATGGTATGACTAAGTTCTATAAACCCAGTTTGCCTAAGAATAAATATGTTTTTGCGAATTAGCAAAGGAATAGTATGCTTTAATATTTTAAACTTTTACCTTGGTTCAGAAACATACTATTTCTTAATGTCTTGTTACTGTTAATATACTCAGAACTTCCTGACCCTTCTCAAACTAATATTTACCTTACAGACTGCTCTTTCATATGAGAAGTCATCAGTACCTAAAGTACAGTAACTTTCTAAAGAAAGTTAGCTTCTGTTTAATTATGTGTTTTTGAAAGTTGACTACACTGAGCTATTTACATGCTAGTAACCCTTTAGGTTACCATTGTTCAAAGTATATTCTATGGAGCTTTAGTACTATAGGATACTGTGAGAAAAGAGGTTTCAGAGTAAAATAAAAATGTGAATTCTACTGCATAAACCTCCTCTTGAAGTTTAATTGAACACATTTACACATAAAAGTCTCAGTACTTCTATAATAAAGAAACTACTGCAATCCTGTTTTATTTAGTTCTGGCTAAAGTTACCTGGTGACAGAACCCTGTGTTCTTGGTAAAAACAAATATTAACAATCTGTATGACATACTCTTTGGAAAACCTGATTAATCTATCAGATTAGTTTTCTGGGTCCTAAGGGAATAATAAATGAAATAAATCTGTAGATGCAGAGGCATTTGTATTTGGACCATCCAAAAGCAGGAGAGGGAAGCATCTGAGGTAAAACATAGGAGTCAGTGACCTTGGAGAGAGGATAGGGTGGCAAAAGGAAGACCCACAGCATGAAAAGGATAGCAGACAACCATGGGCTATTCAGAAAGGAGAGAGAGAAAGTGCAAAGAAAAAGGAACAAAAATTGTTTTTTTTTCTACCTTCACATTTTATCTAAATAGCTAGTTTAATACCTGTAAACAGATGGGGACAAGAGCCACACAGGAACAGTAGGCAACATTCTTTAAGGTAGTCAAAGGTCTCCAAACTGATCTTTAGGAAGACCCTTGGACTGTCTCTTACCACTGTGGAGGTGCTAACCCAATGCCGAGTTTGTGCTGCACGCAGTGCTTACCTGGCCTTGACCCCAGTTGTGGTTGGAGCACGGCATTCCTTTTATCTGCTTCTTAAGGATCACATAATTACAGACTTTCAGGGCTGGAAGGAGCAATACAGATCATCAAATTCACTGCCTCATTTTTATAAGAGCAGGGAAACCAAAAAGGGAAAATAAGAAAACATTTGTCCAAGGGTACCCAGTGAGTTAATATTGGAGCCAAACTGGTTAAGAATGCAAAGTTTGAAATCAGAAAACTATAGATTCAAATATAAGTTTTGCCTTTTATTAGCCATACAAGCTTAGGCAAGTTATTATTTACCCAGCTTCAGTTTTTTGCCTCAAAAATTTTTCAAAAACAACGAATGAGATAAAATGGGTAAAATGGATAGTACACTGTTTGCAGATAGTGAACAATAAATGACAGCATGTAGTAGTGGTAATTATTATAACAGTGGTGTCAAAGAAGAAAGGAAGCATACAAGTTGCAAATTCAACTTGAAAACCCAGGAGGTCCTTGCTTCATTTGAGTCACTGTATGTATTAGAGTTCAGAGAAACAGAGCTGATAGATATGTGTAAAGTAAAATGTGTACAGGTATATATATATATATATATATATATATATATACACACACAGGCATATATATGGAGAGAGACAGAGAGAGACAGAGGCAGAGAAAGAGTGAGAGAGACATAGATTGTAAAGAATTGTCTTACGAGATTATGGAAGCTAATAAATCCCAAGGTCTGCAGAGTGGATTGGCAAGATGGAGACCCAGGAGAGTCAACGGTGTAGTTCCAGTCTGACTGTGAAAGCCTGAGAAACAGTCAACCAGTAGTGTAGTTACCATCTGAAGGCCAGCCGCCTTGACACACAGGAAAGCTAATATTTCAGTTCAAGTCCCAACGATGGAAAAAGCCAATGTCCCAGTTCAAAAGCAGTCAGGCAGAAGGAATTCTTTCTTACTTGGGGAAGTTTTGGCATTTTGTTCTATTCATGTCTTCAACTGACTGGATGAGGCCCGTCCACATTAGGGAAGGCAATCTGCTTTACGCATTCTAGTGATTTAAATCTTAATCTCATCCAAAAACACCTTCACAGAAAGTATCAGAGTAATGTTTAATTAAATATCTGGGCACCCTATCTGTGGCCCAGTCGAGCTGATACATAAGATTAACTATTGCCTAATTTTTTCATTTATGAGTGAAAAACAGTTCTCATGTATTTCACGAAGAATCATGAAAAATACTTTATACTTATTCATTCTTTCATCCCCTTCATCCTTCTATCCATCCACCCATTCACGCATTCATTCGCACATCACTTAACAAAATTGACTGACCATCTTTCACTTTTAGATATTGTTCTGTCCTCTTGATTCAGAAACAAACAAACAAAATAATGAAATGTGTCTTTCAAGGATTTGATAATGACTTGAAGTAACCAGGGGAAGGAATTACTTGGGAGAATTTCTGGCATGCCATAGGTATAGAAAACAATTCCTGGGCTGGATGAAAGCCTAAAAAGTCACTTGATCTCTACTCCTCTGTCTAAGGCAGCTTATACTACAAAGGCAAAGAAATTCAATATGACACTATGTGTGAAAACAAATCTATGCAGAACGTCTTTGAAATGAACCCTGACTTCTGTATCACAGTCATTTTCAGGATGTTAATCCAACATACTCTCTATCAGGTATTTTACTCTGAACATTTATACGATGGAAAAAAATTAAGAAATGCAATTTTAGTGTTGCAGGAAGTACTATGAGCTATGCAAATTTTAATCTTTTGTGCATATGGATGGCTATTTCTTGAGTTCACATTGAATCTCAGGTTCTGTGAATAATATTTTATTTTGAAAAATGAATGTGATTATGGAAACCTGGTGTAACAATCTAAAAACCTATGCCTTAATTAGAATCCTATCATTTTTATATCCTGCTATGCATTTGCATCAGGTATTGGTCAGTTGAACTGTGGGAAAGGAGGAAGATCTGGTATCAGTTCCCATCACGGCAATGATCTCAATTTCACGGTTTTTTAAAACTTTTTTTTCATTTATTTATATATTTTTGAATAAAACTAGTATATTCTTAACTTGTACAAAATGATGATTTGATACACAAATACAATCAAATACATAGTGAAATAATTACTATAGTCAAGCTTATTAACATATCATCACCTTATATAGATAATGCTTTTTGTGTGATAAGTGTACCTGAAATCTACTCTTTATATGTTACCGTTGTTCAGTATAAGTAAGTAGAATCATCAAGCTGGTAAACCCTAAACAGTTGATGTACAAACAGGCTGCATTAATGTTTAGGGAGAGAAGGTGAGAGGATATGAATGGATTACTGCAAATCCTCTTCTACTACAAGAAATAAAAAGTCATATCACATAAACCTCTTCAAAGCAGACCATACGTCTTTTGCTACTTTATATACTGACTTCCTAAGTGCCTTGCTCATTCATAGCAGATAGCATTTATTCAATGATTGGTAGTAATGAACACTTACTGGCAATGGATTATCAGCATTATTCCCTCATTTCCCATTTTAAAAAGTCATATTATTTTTAATACCACCTCTTGGAGCCTTCTGTTTGTGTTATTTCCCTCTCACCTAAATAATTATTATCCTTTAAGGATCAACTCAAATTCCACAACCTCAAGGAAGTATCTTGGTGAGAACTCAAACTTATTTAGTACTTTGGAAAATAAGGTTTATTATTTTTACTATTTTTATTTTTAATAGTTCAATGTTTATTTTTGAGAGACAGAGAGAGAGAGAGAGAGAGAGAGAGAGAGAGAGAGCATCTTCTCGGGAGAAAGCCAGAAAGAGGGAGACAGAGGATCGAAGCAGGCTCTGAGCAGTGAGTGCAGAGCCCAGCATGGGGCTTGAACTCACAAACCATGAGATGATGACCTGAGCCAAAATCAAGAGCCAGCCACTTAAATGATTAAGCCACTCAGGCACCCCAAAATGCAATTTAAAAGCAATTTTAATTCAAGCTAGAAAATGAGAACATCCCCAGTGGTACAAATAAAATGGTAAACAGTGGATGGTGAGTTCAGATGAGAGAATCTGAGAAGGCTTGAAAAGTAATGTGTCTTTGAGGTGCTTTCCTAGAATGATAGGTAGAATAGATTTGTGGTAAACATTGGAATGTGAGGTACAATCACTCTATGAGAAGAAAACAGTAAGTACAAAACACAGAGGCAAGGAAAACTCAAAATGTTTTAGTCTAAAAGTGAGAAATAAAACCATTACTTTCATGACTTTATGTGCCAAGCTCTACACATATAGAATTCGGTTATTTCTTAAAACAGACCTCAGTGGTAGGTATTAGTAACATATTTTACATATTCTTGTGATTAGAATACTAATGCTTACAAGGAATAAACAATGTATATATTATAAAAAGTAAGAACTTTTTAAAAATCTGGTCAACTAAAATTTTGATAAATGTCCATTTTACGCATTATTTTCTGTATCCTGAATCTTTAAAGCTTCTCATCATGGAATTGGGAGGATCTTTTCTGGCCCATGTACTCTGCTGGTTAACACTAGTCTCAATAACCCCAAACCCATTCTACAAAGGCTTAATTTCCTTCTGGGAAAAAAGGATTGGAATGGAATACTGACCAACAACCTCTTAAAATGTTTGCAGTGATCATTACTAAAAAGATAGTTATCCACAAAAATTCATCCTCATTTTTTTCTTGGCTCACAGATGAACTTCATTTTTTTGCCCCCTTGAAGTTTTCCCTGACTTTATGGGGATAAGTTCTAGCCCAAGTAATGATAATTGAAGTAATGTTTGCCTGTTTGAGGGCAAAATGTTTTTTTCTAAATCCATTTTGGACTAGCCAAGGAGCAATAAAGTGGCAAATTGTGATGCTTTCCTGTATAGTCATATCTACATTATTTCTAGGTTGAGTGTTGGGTAGATATAAATTATCCACCTATAGGTTTCAATTTCTTCCTACTTTAATCTGGGATATTGACATTTTCTTACCTACAAAGTGAGACCTTCAGTAAAGATAAAATGACATACAATAATTTTATAGAAACAGATTGAGACTATTCAAAGGGGCTTTAAAGTTGTTTTAATCTTATCATGCATTTAATTTGGCATCATCTCTTTAAGTAGTCCTGGCTGAAAAAAATTTCAGCTACTGTTTACTGTCCCCTGGAGAGAATGAGATAGTTCTTCAGTGATCACCAAAGACTAATCATTAAAAATTATTTATATAACATGTTTCCCTGGTCTCTTGGTGAATTGTCTTCTGGAAAGCTACATCACATGCTTTTAGAGACATCATTTTAAGAAATGTTCTTAGATATATTTAAAGAGAAGTTTTTTTTTTTTCCTTGAAATATACAATCATCACCCTCCCTCCCAGCAGGTGTAAGATTTTCATTAATGAATCTACTCTGAGAATCACCTCAGAAATAACTATTCTAATTTCCTACCATTTCAGCTTACATTACAATAAGTGATATCGCCTTTTCTTTATACCTTTCAAATTTGCTGAGATGGAGTAGTCTCTTCTTTTTATTTTTAAATACTGTTTCACTTGAAAAAATTAGCTTGAATTTATTTTTTAGAAATCAAAATGTATCTCTAATCATTCTGATCTATTTTCCTGTCTCTTCTATCATTAGGGTTGATCCCTAATGGAACAGTGACAAAGTTGGTCAACAGAGTTCTGCCTCCTCTCTAGTTTTTTGTTATTCCCCTTTATAGCTTTCTGGAGTATTTCTGAACCTGACCCTTACAGTGGGATGAAAGATGATTTGAGAATTTAAAGAGTACCATATTTGAGTTATTCAGGATCAGTGATGCCTATATGTCAGGTAAGATCTAGATCAGACAAAGATATATATTTAGAGGAAAGTTTTAAAAGGTACTCTTTAGAAAAGTATGGGCAAGATTTAAAATGGCAATAAAATCAAGAAGACATAGCATAGTATTCCAACTGAGGCTTTTGGTGGAAACACACAGTCAAGTCATTATAACCTGTCAAGAAAGGAGCTGAGGAAAAATACCCTGACTTCATATTCATCCCAACCTTCAGTCTCCTACCAGAGACTCCCATTGGACAAACTCAACATATAGTGATAGGGCAAAATGACTCATTAATGAATACCCCAGGGCACACAAAGTAGATTGGAGATTTTAGCCATTCGTCTGGAGAAGCAAATGGAAGACAATTAGGAGAGGGCAAAAGAAGCCACCAGCAGAAACACAAAGGTGGTATATGTAATATACAAAGAGATCCAAGACAAAAAACCAGAGAAGTAGCACCTAGAGGGGCTACTCTGTGTCAGCAGATGGCATCTTTATTTAAATAAACCTTCAAAAAAGCATTATGAGATATTACTGTCCTATTTTATACTATTTCAATAACTTATATATGTAAGTTCAATAGCTATTATATGTTATTGAAATAAATTTATCCAAGTTTATAATGGCCATGCCACAATTTGAACCAAGGTTTATCAAACTTTGAAGTCATCCTGTCTTTCAAATTGAAGGAAGTTAGCCAGGCTCACAGAGAGCCACGAAACTGGCAGTTAAGACAGGACTGGAAAACATATATCCACAGAATGGCTTAGACGCATAGGACACACAGACTCTGGATGAAAAACAAAAGTAGATTAGACAACAGAAATTATAGAGCATCATCCTCCTGTAGGAAAACAACCAGCAACATTGAAACGAAACCTTATTCACAAGAGTTCTCATTCTCAGGAGTAGAGAGGTTGTACCACTATTTAGAAGACATTGTTATGCCAATAGGATATTTCCCTGTTCTTCCAAATCCCCATATGTGAGCATGGCCAACTATCTTTTCTATGCCTGATAAAAATAACTTGGGCTTCAGGTTGCTAGAGTGTTCCACACTTTATAAGGTAAAATCTGTACTTTCTACTGACAGTGTGTAAGCTGCAGGGATATTAGCTAAGAAATCTATTATAATCTGCATTTGTAATGCTAATTATACTAAAGCATGTTAGAAGCATAACTATCAAAAATGAATAGCATTGCTCCTTCCTAAGAGGGTTTCTTAGACACATCAGCATTAGAATTAAAATGTAGCATTCCTAAAAGTGTAGGTGGCGAATACAAGACCAGAAAGAAATGCTGGAGTGTTTTGACTCCACCATGATTTAGAGGCCTTTGATTTTAAATTTAACTGCTTACAGACATAGAGTCCGGAATTTCAAGGCAAAATCACAGCTCTAGCTCCCCACTCATATTGTATACTAAGGAAGTTATTTCACCTCTCCATGACTCACCTTCCTCACTTGTAAAATAAATTATTTAGATTGTATAATCCCTCGTAATAGTTCCTTAGTTGTGGCTAGGTTGTCCATAGTTATGGTTAAGTGCAAAGAAAGGAGTTTAATTACATTAAGATTATCCCTGAGAACTCTCTACATCACCTGCACATATTCGCTATTAAATAATATCAAGCTCTCAAATTAAACACATAAATTTGTTAAGTTTGAATTCAAATTCTACCACTTCCATGGAGGCATTTTTTTCTTCAGAGTTTTTCCATACACAACCATAGTTGTTGTTTTTAACAGGTATAATTTAATGTAGTAATATTCACCCTTTTTAGTGCACAATTCTACAAGTTTGACAAGTGAAACAGTCATGCAGTCATCACCATAATCAAAACCCATACTAGTTCCATCGCCCACAAAAATTCCCCAGTACCCTTCTCTAGTTAACACCATTACATCTGGAAACCACTGATATGTTTTCTGTACTTATAGTAGTTGCGTAGATTTGAAAATGCCATATAAATAGAATTACACAGTATGTAGCCATTTGAGTCTGGCTCCTTTCACTTGGAATAATGCATTTGAAACTCATCCAAATTACAGAATGCATTCATAGTTCATTCTTATTTTCTCTGACTTCATCTTTTATTTTCATCAATTTGAATATTATGTGCCTGATGTGAGTTTTTCTGGGTTTTATTCAGTTTTGTATCCTTAGATCTTCTTGGATCTATGGTTTAGAGTCTTTGTTTAGTTTTGGAAAATCCATTGCCATTATTTTTTACATGTTTATTCTGCCCCTCTCCTTTTTTCTTTCTCTTAAGGGAGTCAAATTGCATATATCTTAGGTGGTTTTATATTGTTTCATGGTTCTTGAATGCTTTGATCTTTCCCCAATTTTTTGTTCTCTTCAAGTTTTAGTTTTGCATAATTTCTATTTGCATATTTTTCAAGTTCATTAATGCCTTCATCTGTGTCAAGTCTACTGATGGGTCTTGAAAATAATTTTTCTGTTTTTGTTTTCCATTGAAGTATAATTGACACATAGTATTTTATTGGTTTCAGATGTACAACACAGTGATTTGATATTTGTATATACTGCAAAATGATTACTGCGATAAGTCTAGTGTTCCCATACAAAGTTATGCAATTTGCAATACACTAGCATTGACTATAGTCACCAATACTATTATATCCCCATGACCTATTTGTTTTTTAACTAGAAGTTTGTACTTCTTGGCTCCCTTCTCCCATTTCACCAACCCCTAAATGTCCCTCCCATCTGACAACAACCAATCTGTTCTCTGTGTCTATGAGTTTTGTTTTGTTTGTTATGTTTTTTGCAGTTGTAAATGAAATCATGTGGTATTTGTATTTTTTCTGTTGGATTTATTTTACCTTCAAGGTTCATCTATGTTGTTGAAAGGGCATTTTTAAATCACATTTCCTTTATTCATTTATCAATGGTTCTTAGGTTGTTTCTATATCTAGGCTATTGTAAATAATGCTGCAATTAACATGAGGGTGCATGTATCTTTTTGAATTAGTGTTTTCATTTTCTTATGTTACCAAGTGGAATTGCTGGATCATATGGGTAGTTCTATTTTTAACTTTTTGACAAACCTCCATACTCTTTTCCATAGTGATCATACCGATTTATATTCCCACTAGCAGTACCTAATCCTTCCATTTTCTCTACGTCCTCACAGACATTTGTTATTTTGTCCTTTTTATAATAGCCATTCTGACAGATGATATCTCATTGTGGTTTTGATTTTTATTTCCCTAATGACTGGTGATGTTGAGCACTTTTTATTTGCCTGTTGCCCATCTGTATCAATCAAAAAATCAAATCAAATCAAATAAAAAAAATGGCTCTTCAGGGGTGTCTGGGTGGCTCAGTTGGTTAAGCCTCAGACTCTTGATTTTGGTTCAGGACATGATCTCATGATTCATGTGTTCGAGCTCTGCATTGGACTCTGTGCTGACAGCATGGGCACTGCTTGGGATTCAGCGTCTCCCTCTCTCTCTGTCATTCTCCTGCTCATGCCCTCTCTCTCTCTCAAAAATAAATAAACATTTTTTTAAAAATGTATGTTCAGATAATCTGTCCGTTTTTAAATCGGATTGCTTGTTTTTTTGTTCTTAAGTTGTTAATATTCACCTTATTGAATATACAGTTTGCAAATATATTTTCCCATTCAGTAGGTTGTCTTTTCATTTTGTTGACCATTTCCTTTGTTGTGCAGAGCCATTTTAATTTGATGTAGTCACATCTGTTTATTTTTTCTTTTTGCCTTGTCTTTGGGGTCAGATCCAAAAATATTGCCAAAAGCAATGTCAAGGAACTTACTGCCTATATTTTCTTCTAGGTAGTTTATGGTTTATGGTTTTATATTCAAGTATTACCTCTCTAGAAACTCTTATTCTAGGTAATTGCCTTCATTAATTTTAATTTTATTCAGTGCTAACCCAGGTCATCCATAAACAAGAACCAAACATATGTATTTTTCCTGACATTGCCCTTCATCATGGGAAAGAGAAATGCCCACTTTTGATTAACATTATGTTCCTGAATTTGCTCACAAGGCAATCTTATTGTTCATAGACTCTATTGGACCAAAATAAGGGGCTTGAATTGTTTTCTTTGGCACTCTATTACATCAATGGATAAAGATGTAGAGGAAGGAAAGGAAGCTTCTAATGTGAAGTCAAAGAAACAGTGAATATGAAGGAAAAGAAACAATCTCTAAAAAGTGGAACATTTTCATGCTGAAGAAAAATTATAGAATTTTCACATATATGTTAATAAAAGCTTTAGAACAGTGCTTCCTTAGGTCACTAAGGAAATACTTAAGGGAGACAATTAGTGAGAAAGTAAGTGTTTAGTGCACTAAATGTTGCCCTGCTGACCTGAAAGAGTTAATACTAACTTTACAATCTTAAATTATTCCCAAGGAAATTATTTTAAGTAGATATTCTCTGAAAATGCAATGCCATATACTCTCCACCTTCATGTCTCACACAGTTTATGTGGAATTATTTTATAATGAATTCCAGAAGACGATCAAATTGTTTGGTTGCATCATAATTTTGTGATAATGTATTTGCTACTAGACATTGCATTTTCATTGTGCTAGAACTATAGATAAGACCCAGCAAATGCAAGTGCTTCTGTAGTGAATATTCAAGCAAAAGGAAATGTTTAAAGAGAAACAGAAATGCAGTATGCACAAGCCACTGTCATCCATCAATTGTCTATATTTCTCAGGTTCTTTGACTTAGTTACTTTATTCAAAGTTTTATTCAGTTTGATGACTATGCTGCTGGAAGTTATAACAGAGAAAGAGGTTTAATACTAAGCGCAACCTGGTGCCAGGAAAAAACGGCAAAGGAACTCCTCTCCTCCCTTCTCACATTGCAGTCCACACAGTTAAACAGTATCATTTATAGTGCTATGACTATTACATAGGCAAGGACCAGAGAAAGTACTTACATTATGGGGACTTCACCATATGCAAGGCATTGTAACCAGATATCATTACTATATATTGCCATTTGAAAATTGTCTAACAGAATCTGCCTATAAAATGAAAGCATAGTGGCTATAACTGATATTCTAAAAAGCAAAAGCATCCTAATGCAGATTAAAGGGAGCTGTCATTAAGACTCTTATGGGACTGGTGAAACAAATATATTTTAACTGCAATTGCTGCCATGAGTTTAGTTTTAGATAGATGTTGATCTCCTAATCACCTCTGATTGTAAACACTCCCATATCCCCCACCCCCACCCCTTCCACACTCTATGTGGTAAATTGCTTCCTTCATCTTCCTATTTTACTGTATTTATATATATTGATATGGCTACTATTGCATTTGTCCAATTCTATTATTATTTTATGTATGTGTACCCAAGTGTTTTTTTTAATATGAAATTTATTGTCAAATTGGTTTCCATACAACACCCAGTGCTCATCCCAACAGGTGCCCTCCTCAATGCCCATCACCTACCCCCCCTCCCTCCAACCCCCCCATCAACCCTCAGTTTATTCTCAGTTTTTAAGAGTCTCTTATGGTTTGGCTTCTCCCTCTATAACTTTTGTTTATGAGCAAATGAACTACAAATATTAGTTTTATTAATTATTGTATTTCCCATTAGCCTAAATGATGTCAAAGGTTGAACCAAACTCTGAGTGGCCTCAAGGAACTTATAGCCTATTGAAAGAGAAACATAAGGAATATAAAAATACATGCTAAAGGAAATGAGAAAGATAACTGGGTATTATGGGAAGAGCAGCATCACCTTGTTTTAGAGAGTCAAAGGTTTCCTGGAGAAGAGAATTATTTGACTGTTTTATAAAAGAGTAGATAAGTCTAACTAGATTACTAGTTAGTGAGATGAAGAGGTGGAGAAAATTATTCTGGGCAGAAGGGAAATCACCATAATGTGAATATATTATAAAATTTCAATAATTCTGGATTATACTGAAGACTAAGTGACAAGAAATAAAGCCAAACATCATCAAATAGGAAGCATATCAGATAGGAGTTGCTGTAGAAGTTGTTAAAAGAGCTTAGACTATTCTTTTTTGATGGGCAGTCACGGAGTGATTTATTTTTTAAGTAGAGAAAGGTTGTGTATCTATATCTACTGTGCATCTGTGGAAAGGATGAATTTGAAATGAATAATATTGGAAACCAGGTGCTAACTGGTTTTAATGGTTTTAATAATCCATGTGAGAAATTGTGGTGGCCTCAAGTAAGGCGATAATGAAAGTGAGGAGACATATGGGGCAGTGTTTGTTCCTCCACTTTGGCTTCACATTAGAATACCTAAGGATATTTTAAAAATCCTGATGACTCATACCCCCCCTGCGCCCCCCCCCAAACCATTTAAATCAAAATTTACTGAAGCATCAGTATTTTTTAAAGTTGTCTATGTGATCCCAATGTGCACCCAAGGTTGTGAACTCCTGGACTAGAGACATTTTTAGGAGGTATAATTAGCAGGTCTTGGTGATGAATTGATATAGGAAGGTAGAGAGAGATAGGCATTAACTATAAAGTCCAGATTTCTAGCTTGAGAAACTGGGTAGATGCTGGTACTAGAGAGAGAATACAGAAAAAAGAGAACAGTTCTGTGGGACTACAGTGAAACCAGCTGACACATGATATCGCTGAACTAGGAATACAGGTGCTGTCCAGCCAGCAGTTGGTGGTATAGCAGAACAGCAAAGAGTCCAGGGTACAAGTTTACAGAATAGCAGAAAAGGCCCTCTCTGAATAGGGCACTATGTTGTTCAGAAAAGCAGGAATAGCCTTAGCTTGTTGAAAATGTTCCAGAGGTATATAGTAACACATGAGAAAAACTAGTTGAGTGTCTAAAAAGGCTGTATTTATTACAGTCTCTTTGAGCAAACCAGAGAATATTTCTCTAGGATTTTTCAAGCACTGAGTTCAGGGATTGTACCAATCACAGAGATGCAAGTGTTTCATGATTGTTTAGTCATTTAGCTGTGGAGCTGTGGTTGTCAGAGTGTCTGTTGCTGGTGGCCTGGCTTTCAGAAGCATGGCTAGTGAAACAGCTGTCATTTGTTCACTGAATGGTTTTCAAGAGAGTTCTGGTAGTAACATGTTACTAAGGCTACTGAATAATTAGTCTTTCCAAAAAGTCAACTTTTATCTCCTTGTTGACACTTGTTACTGGATAATTGTTTTCCATTGTATTAATTTAAGCACTTACTGCATTATTTCTCTTTTCTATTCTCTTTAGACTTTTTGCTCCATTTTATTTGTTATTGTTTAAAGTTGATGTTTTAGATCTATTCAGCCTTTATTTTTTTTAAACTAGAAGCCTTAAAGCATAAATGTCTAATAAGTACTTTGTGCTCCACAGTACTCTTTTTTTTTAATGATCTTTGTAGATGGTATTTCTTTTATAAAGTCAGGTTTTAGTTCCAATCTACAAGCTAGTATTCACTCTCATAGATGTATAATTCCACAAGTTTTTGACAAACATATTCAGTCATGTATCTTCACCAAATTGAGAAAAAGAATATTTCCATCAAGCAACTCTTTGATTTCTTGATACATATTATGTATTCTTATTTGAGAGTCTCCATCAGATACAATAAATAAATGATATATTTGTGTGGCTAATTGTAATGTTTTTTTATTTCCCTTCTGATTTTACTCATGGTTCTGTTTTTGTATTGTAATTAAAAATTTTTAATGTTTATTTATTTTTGAAAGAGAAAAACAGAGAGAGAGAGAGAGAGAGAGAGAGAGAGAGAGAAGAAAGAGCAAGCAGGGGAGGGGCAGAGAGAGAGACAGGGAATTCAACCCAGGCTCCATGCAGGCTCTGAGCTGTCAGCACAGAGCCTGATGTGGGGCTTGAACTCACGAGCATTGAAATGATGACTTGAGCAGAAGATGGTGCTTAATCAACTGAGCCACCCAGGTTCCCTCTGTATTGTAATTTTTTTTAACTCTGACTTCATGTTCCTTGAAAATTGTGGAAATTTTGTGATACCTCTTTTGGATGGTGTTCCTTCTGAGAGGAATTTAATTTGCTTCTATTGGTTATCTGTCACTTCCAGCCCATATTACTTTCAAATAAATTATTTTCTTGGGCTTTTTTGGGACCACATTCATTAATATCATATTGTAAAATGTAAATTTAAAATAAGGGAAATTCCTATTACCCCCTGCCCTACAACTCTTCAAGTTCAAGAAAAGATAATTTCCTTGTACTCCACTTAATATTTAGTATTTTATTAATCTTTCTCCTTATAATGAGCTTTTGCAATGATTTTCTACTAGATTTCTGTCATTATTAGTTACCTCTTGGTTCTTGTACCTCATAGCTATCAAATGGAAGTTCAGGGTACAAGGTAAAAACTAGCTTTGGAACTCACTTCTCCAAGTCCTTCCTTTAACTTCATCATGGCATCCGCAAATGATTTACTATTTTTCCCTGATCAGTAATGAATTTAAAATATAAAATTCTCATTTTAATACTTTATCAACTTACACAGTTTGTTTTAACCAAGAGTAACATTCAGAGTATACATTATGTTATATTGTGGAAAATAAAAACCAGCTTGTACATTTTGCAAACAATCCCAGGAAAGTCTATATGTATAATAAACTTTAAAAACCACTGTACTAAACCTCATAAAGTTTGTTACTAAATGCCTGTATGTTGAGTAGCAAGAATCTAAGCAAAAAGATAAAAAAACACCTATAAAACATTTTTAAATGTTATAGTAAGGCTAAATGAAAAGCAAGTGGTCACTTAGATATATTCAACCCAATTTAGCAAGAGTGTGTAGACTAGATGCATAGAACCTCCTCTGTGCTAAGGAGGTTCAAAAAAAGTGCCAATCATAATTCCCTGCAAGCTAAGAGTAATAATCATAAAACCATTAGACCTAAATACGCTAATAATCATATATCAAATGAGTTAATGAGCAATCATGACTCTAAATGCAAAACTAGATGTAGTTGCTGGCAAATAATTAACCTCCCTAGTCCTCTCCATATCTTCCCTACCCCACCCTCAAGTTTCATGAGAAAAAGTGAACTTGAACTAAATCTAAGAAGTTGAGAGAAGTTGAATATGTGGAAGTAGAGAAGGGTGATAGGATTCTAGGCAAGGGCAAAAGTGTAATCAAAATCCCAGAGATGAGAAGGGACGTAGAAAATCTAGGCTGAATTGAAGCAATCAACCTGGCTAATAGAGCGGTATGGTGACACCCCATATGGTATATGGGTATGGGATGAGTTGGTGTGAGCTCAGGTCCTCCTGCCTTAACTAACTTTATTATGCACAGAAGAGGAGATATATACTTCTTGACTTGTAATAACCTTGAACAGTTGGCTAAATTGTTCAATCTTTATCCTTAAATAATAAATATAATTTCTTAAGCAGGGGATGACAAGATAGACAATAACAAAAGCAAGACCAACTCAGAGAGAAGGAAGCTATTCTGAGATAGCGTGGGCTCAACTAAGTATTATGGAAGTAACTTTCATGTTACTTTTCATTCCAGAATATCCACACATTTCGTAATAATTGAGGGATCCTATTCAGAAATATGCTACAGATGAAATTTAACTGCTATTTCTTGTCTAACCCAAACAGAACTCATATAGTATAGATGTTAAAAAATGTTTTGCCTTACCTATAATGTTCCCTTGTGTGTGTTGTAAATGAGATCCATTTCAGTTTTGATAAGGAAGAGGCATAAAATCATATATTCTTGTAAATAATCTGCACAGTATTATTTGTTGACGCCAATGCTATAAAAAATCTGCTAGTAAACTGGCAAATATCTATGATTCTCATGAAATACAAACAAATCATAGATTTTATGTTGATCACCTTTATATATTTGTTTTTTTTTTTCCTTTTTCATTGTATGTGTTACCTAAATGCTAGGAGAAAATACGTGGATATGCATTCTGCCAAAAACACATAGTTTTCTTGATGTTCCCTATTATAGCAGCCATTTCTTTAATCAACAATACAGGCTAGCAGTTTATTGAACAATTGCCACATATCATGCCTTTTGTATACATGGATTAGCATTAGCACTCACAGAAACCCTACTATGTGAATATATGTGCCCTCCTGTTTTCGAAACCGATTCACAGAATTCAAATGACTTGCTTAACTACACAGTGGAACAGAAAACAGTTTGGGGAAAATGTCAAATTCTTGAGTCTCCTCCACCCCAACTAACCATGGCAATTTTATAGTGATTGGATCTCTGGCTCAGGAGTACAATGGGAATATTGTTTATGAACAATAAATACAATTGGCTATGAACACAAGTATGTGAAGACTGAAAAGCAGGAATTCATTTGTGTGTGTGCAAGTGTATACACACATATAAACACATACATACATATACACAGGAGGTTGGGAGTCTGAGCAGGCATTTAGAGATCTTAGAAATCTTATTTGTACCACTAAATAAAATGTTGTGTTAATATTGACAAAGTGCAGAGAATCTAAGAGAAGTGAATCCATGATGCAAATAAGGTAAAGAAGTAATGCTTACCACCTTGGCAGAGGTTCTGATGGGTGGTAAGGGCGGTCCAATCCTCTGTTTTTTCTAACCTAAGTCATGGCCACATATTAAGTGGATATAAAAGTTGGGCACCCCATGTGGTGCCTGGGTGGCTTGGTCAGTTGAGCATCCGACTTTGTCTCAGGTCTGATCTCACCGTTTGTGAGTTTGAGGCCCATGTCAGGCTCTGTGCTGACAGCTCAGAGCCTGGAGCCTGCTTCAGACTCTGTGTCTTCCTCTCTGTCTGACCCTCCCCCACACTCACTCTATGTTTCTCTCTCTCTTTCTCTCTCCCTCTCTCTCTCTCTCTCTCTCAAAAATAAATAAACATTAAATTTTTTTAAAGTTAGGCACCCCAAGATAGGAACAGTCTCATGAAAAACCTCCAGAGTTCTAGAAACTTGTCCCTATTGACTACTGCTCAGCCAAAAAACTATATAACTATATAACTACCATGGTCTATCTTGCTACCCATAGGAGAATCCTTATGTCACCAACACCAAATGCCTATTTATCTTTATCTTTACTTCTTTTTCCTCCTTGAAACAAAACTTTCAAACTGTATTCAGTGAGATAAAGGTCGGTGGGCTGCTGAGAGTGGTGTTTGAATAGGGGAGTTTGAGCAGATGGACTGATGGTCCTCTGCCATGCTTCTGTCACTTAAGCAAAACAGCTTTAGTTTATTTACATAGATATTAAGATGCTGTACAATATTTTATTTTAAAGAAAAGGTAGGCTAAAATTAGTTTGAAAACATCTGTGCTAGTAGATGGTGAGTGGGAACGGATTAATCAGATACAGTAAATGTGATTGATTTTAGCGCTTTCAAGTTTAAGGGGATTATTAAAATGATTTTCAAATTGCCAAGGAAGGCTGAGTCACACCCTGGAGACAGCCATATATGTTGCCTAAAATAAGGCTGGCTGATGCTGGAGCAGACAGTTGGTATTTTTTGATTTAGCTCTTCAACTTCCTTTTTGATCAGTTTTCTGGCTCTACTCCTGATTGGTAGTTACCTAAGCTAGATACCCGGTTTCTCTAGACTTCAAATCTGGTTCTTTCCCTTGGTATCTTACTTCCATGAGAGATTGACTGACTGATGAGCCTCCTCCTATTTTTTTGAAACACTTAAAATAAAAATAAGTCCTATTTTTTCTTTGAATAGATATATTATAGAAAAAGATACAAGAAGGTATAAAATAAAAAGTAAATCTTTCCTCGGATGGAACTTCCAGTAAATGAGTTTTGTTCTCCCGAAGCCAGTAGATTCTTCTGTCCATGTTCAGTCATTCTTTGCATGACAAGTGGAATCTCTTCATGTTCAGAGTCATTCTCTGCATGACAAGTGGACATGTGTGTTTTATTTTTTTCCTTTTAACAAATAAACAACATACTCCTCAGCATATATTCTGGGGATTATTCTATATCCATATACAATGATCTTCATTTTTTAAAGCAAATTCTTCTGTTATGAAGATATATAATGATTGAGTTAATCAGATGTAGTACTTAGCATGTTTTTTATATTGAGCTCTTATAGACAATGTTGCAGTAAATATATGCACATGCTTATACAAGCATGCCTATGGAACAGATTCCTGGAAGTGGAATTGCTGCTTCTGCATCAAATTTCCATAGATATTGTCAAATAATTTCCATAAAAAGAGCACCATTTTACATTCCCTGAAAAATACACAAAAGTGCCTATTTTCCATACCACCCCTCAACAGTGTGTTTGCAAACATTTTAATCTTTCCTAATTGAAAAAATTATCTTATAATTTTTAACTTTTATTTATCTTATTATGAATAAGTTTGAGTTTGAGCATATTTTCATTTGCCCATTTATGTTTGCTTTTCTCTGACCTATTTAAATCTTTTGCCCATTTTAACTTGAGTTGCTGTTATTTGTTCTCAGAGATTTATAGAAAATTTTTTACCAAGAAAGGCAATCAATTTGCTTTTGTACGAATTGAAAATTTTTATTTTATTTCTTACTTTTTTAATGTTTTTTGATATATAGGATTTTTAGAATTATATAGTCAACATCATTTTTTTTCTTTTATGACCTCTTTTATTCCATAATTAAAAGGAACTTTCCCATTCCAACATAAAACAAAGTTTTTCCAAAATTTCTTCTTTTGTTTTAAGTTTCGTTTTTCACATTTAAATTCTTATTGCACACGGAATTTATTTTTGTATAAATTGGTAAGAAAGGATACTTCTACTTAGTTAACCAGTTGTTCCAATTAAATTTATTAATAATCTATTCTTTTACTTATGATTTAAAATATTAACTTTACCCTATACAAATTTTACCATATTCTATATATATGTTTTTCTATTTCTAAACTTTTGGGACTATTCCATTGATCTGTCTATTAATGTGCTAATAAATCACTGTTTCATTTAGAAGATATAGTTAAGCATCTAATAGGACTATCCCCCATTATACTTCTTTTTGAAAATTTTCCTAGACTTAATTTTATTTTGCTTTTTAAAATATAATGTTTAAAATTATCTTGTCTAAATGCCACTGGTATGTTTATTGAAATCATAATAATTTTATAGGTTTATGTCATGATATCTAATATTCCTAATTGACAACAAGATATACTTTTAAGTCTCCTTTTGAAGTTTTTCTTCATCTAGAACCTGTCCACTTCTTAACAAGTAAATTCTTTGGTAGTCTGTTCATTTTTTCAAAATTACCTTGGTAAATGGGGTCTTTTCTTCTATTATACATTGTCCGGGTATTTCTATCTCTCATATGGTTAATTGATAATTTTCCTTTAGTATGTGCAAGTAGTGATGCACTTGTGGTGTGTGTATTTGGTGTATGTTAATTTTCATCTCTACCCTATGAGAGGTTTATACCTTTTGTAATACACTCATCGCAAATATATACTCAAAGTTATTCCTTGATCACTTCAAATATTGTTTTGGAAATGGCCAAAAAGTTTATTGATTCATAAAAGAGATATCAGAAATATATATTACCTAGTTAAATAAATGGTATTTAGGATATGTGATAAGGCAGAAAAGCTTTGAGGAACCCTAGTGCCTTAGCATGAATGAGGTAAGAGAATCCCAAGAAAAGCAAGCCCAGCTTTGCCAGCAGCACATGAGATGTAGAGCCTTGTTCACCTTGTATTCCTTTATTTGATGGAGATCTCTGTGGAATGACCCAATGACTGGCCCTTCCACCAAAATGCCATTGTGTACTTCAGAGTGGGTCTTTTGTTAAAATATTGTTAGACATTATTCAGAATGTATCTTGCTTTGAGATACAAAACCAGTTACATGACAATTCTTTGAGGGATTGTTGGTAATTGCTTGTACCTTTGTCAGAGCTTCTTCTGAGACATAATTTCATTGTTATATACCATGAGGCAACAGAAACTGATCCAGGCTGGTGCCCTGATGATTTTGCATAAATCAACAGAGGCCACATGAGGAAGGTTTAACCACAACAAATCTTCACAGAATGCCCTGTGATCCTCCTGGAAAACAAGAGCATATGAATCTTCTGAGTTGTTGCTACAAGGCCATTTCTTACTTATCTTACAGAAACAATCTTTGAGATAGTTTCTCATCCTCTCCCAGGTTCTAACAAGGCATGAGGATTTTGGTCTTGCTTTCACCCTTACATTACAGCTGCAAACTGTATAATGTGTTAGCTATCGCATGCAACCAGTTTTTCAGCAACAAGTTGCCCTACCACTCATGTCTCATTGTCATCTGTTCCCTTCTGTTTTGGTGCTGTCCTGTGGAAGAAGAGATGTAGTGAGCTGTGACCTGTGTTATTCTTGTTTTGATTCTCCAAGTAAGTAATACAATATCTGAATCTGAAAAGGACTTATTGTTTCCTTACCATCCAAATATGTTAGATTTGTTGGACAGCTTTCAGGGGTATAAAGGTCTAACCTCTGAACACCTTTAATGATTGGAGGCTGCTGCTATTTCCTGAAATAATCTAACAATGTTGAATTGATAAAATAGTTTTAGATAATAATATTTATATATATGAAGAGTATTATTCTTATACATTAATTTTTTACCCAGCCTTTTTACTGAATTATCTTAACATTAATAATAGATTTAAGTTTTTCTCTTGGGTTTTCTAGTCTCTCTTGCTCTGAGATGACAATGGACTCCCTGCTAAAAATTGTGTTTAACTAGTTTTGATTGGATGAATCAACCTCTATACAGTTGATTCTCATCATTTGCAGTAGTCACATTCTCTAAAGTCACTGTGAACAATGAATTAGTGAATATTATACCATTATTCACAAAGGGAATCTCTGTCATCTATCTATCTACCCACCCACCTACCTATCTACCTACCTAGCATAAATTATAATATCAAATCATAACAATAACTTATTCTGCTAGATTCCATTTTCTTTATTCTACAAAAGAGAAAAGAAGATTCTGAAGCATTATGTGGCCTGAGGCCACCCTCCAACAGGAACTAGAATTGGGATTCAAACCCCATCCAACTGGCCCTGAGCTAGAATCACTACACTGCACTGCTCCTTACCGTCTCCACAATTGGTCACCTCTGTATGAGGACTGAAATGAAAGTCAGTGTTGTCTTGTTCAGCCTCAGTTGGGAATGAATGTGTGTGTCAGGCAATTTATTTTTGCTATTTTGTGCATGTTTGCAAGTGACCAAGAAAGTGCTGGTCATATTCATTTTGAGATTATAAATAAATTTTAGTGAGTAGGCCAGTTCACAAATATACATATGGGTTCAAATTAAGTAATGTGTTAGTCTTCACATTTGGGGAGGAGATTAAGGGCTAAAGGCTATCAGAAGGAGAGACCCAATTCTGAATTTGGTCAGATGTACTTGGATATAGGGGCTGCTAAAGCTTTAGCTCCAGAATTTTAGTAACTGTTTGCTGAACTGATAAGATGAAAGTCTGGAACAAAAGAAAAATATTTTGCATAACACTAAATAGTGTTATGGCTTATAGGAAGAAGGAGACCAAGGAGAAGAAAAGGGAGAATTCTATAGGACAGAGATCAGATATGATGTGATAATGTGATTCATACTAGAAAAATATCTAAATTAATATGAACATGAGGAACACCTGGGTGGCTCAGTCAGTTAAACGACTGACTCTTAATTTTGGTTCAGGTCATAATCTCACAGTTGGTGAATTTGTGCCTTGCATTGGGCTCTGTGCAGTGTGGAGCCTACTTGGGATTCTCTCTCTCTCTCTCTCTCTCTCTCTCTTCTCTCTCTCTCTCTCTCTCTCTCTCCTCCCCCCTTTCTCTCTCTGTCTCTCTCTTCCCCTCCCTGCTCATGCTGTCTCTTTCTCTCAACAACAAATAAATAAATAAATTTTTAAAAATATGGACATGAAAATAATGTTAAAATTCAAAGGGAGACAATAAAGTGATAAATATGCATATTGTCAATAAAACAAATTTAAGGACTCAAACGTACATTTTTAGTCAGCGTTTCAAATGAACAAAAGCAACCTGGTAGTAAATTGTAATTATCAATGACTTTCAACAAAGATTTCCAGTGGCCCAATTACCCAAACCAAAGGTGGCAGGATCATTCGGTCTGCCATCCACAGGCAGAAGTAATCTCCCATGAATTATCAAGTATATAGTTACAGGCCTCCTGTGGGGCATTTAGAAGATATTTTTAATGGTTTAAACCTTGTACTTCCTAGGAGGGGTAATTCCTTAGCAAGCAGTAGTATAAGTTTATTTAACTAACTTATTCAGTCTTAATTTTATGTGACAGAAAGTATAATATTATGTTGTTGGAATATAATGTGAGTGCATATCAATTAATGCAACCAAGAAGATAATATTTGGTGATAGTCAACTACCTGGTTGAAGCTTTAGTAGCCAAAAATGCGACATGAAAATACTTTGGCAATATTTTGACAAATCCAAGAAATTTTATTTTCCCTTACTTCATAATATTCTTTAGGACTAAATTATAGGACATGGTATTAGCACATGCCTTAGTTCCTAGTTTCCCAGATGGTTCACCTTTAGCAATTATTCTCTATTCAGTGTCTAAAGGAAACCCTGCCTCTCTGCATTTTAGGATTTTAAAATTGTGATGAAGACACATAAAAATTATAAGATGACCCATGATATGCTTTAAGGCCTAGTAAGAGATACAGGTAGAGTGCTTTGAAATTGAAGACCAGATCTTGCACAGAATTGTTATAGAGTTGTCATGGGAGTTATTTCCTAGAAAAACACAAAGTTTGGTTTTAAGACGGACCTTAAAGGATTCAGTTTTGGCCTAAGAACCACCTATTGCTAATAGACAAATCTGCAGTCATAGGTAAATTCAGGCTTCCTTTAAGATCTTCCCATTATCCTCTCTTCCCCAGAGTCACCTCTTAGAGTCCACTTTTATAGCCAGAAAATGCTCCTTTTTGGATAAACAAATAAAAACAAGATCTACTCTGATTGCAGAAGGCAATTCATCATTACTGGGGCACATTTTTCTATATAAACAGAAAATACAAATTAGCACTTCCTTCCAAGAACTCTAGATCAGATGAACTGGATTGTTCTGAATGCGTGGTACAAAGCAACAAGAAATCACAGGTAGCATAACTCCAAAACAGAAGTACTGATTAATCTGTCAGATGTTGGGAGATCAACATTGGTGCTTCTTTGGTTCACCTAAGGGCCCAAAAGAATCAGATGAGTTAGAGAAAGTTCTAAGAAACAAGCTATCCTGGCTTCCAAGGAAGCAAAAAATAATCTTTATTAAAAATTAAAGACTAAAGAAACACTAAACATAGTATACATGTCTATTGTCAACAAAATATTTTGAGTCCCTGAAATTGCTTCCCAGCTTGAAGGAATGACAACTCAGATGTTTCAATAAAGGTCAGACAAATTTAATGAGGAAACACTGCCTAAGTTAAAATTTGCAATATTATACAAGCAAAAGAAAACATTTTAGCATAAACTAAAATAGAGAATAAAGTTTGTATCTTGAACACAATCTTGAACTCTCCTTCTCCCTCCCACCCCAATCCCCCTCTCTTGTCTAGTTGTTTTCTCCAGAAAGCAATGTGGAATTCACTGCATTTGGGCAAACTAGAAATCCTCTGTGACTGTAATAATTTTTTTCTCATAAAAATATTTCTAAAAATAGAGAATTCTGAGAAGGAAAGCTGGTGGATTCTTAAATAGATTTTAAGAAAAAGTATATAAAACTTGGAAATAGGCAAAAAATAATATTAGATGTTCTTTCGGTGCAGTGGTGGTTGGCTTGCATTTGGTTGACCCTCTCTTGACTGCACTTTTATACAACTCTGTAAGGCCAAGATGAAATTGCAATTTTTATCTCAGTAAAGTGGCAGAAAATTTCTGTCTTGTGGAAAACAAAACCTCCAGTGTTGCAGTTTATTATTTTCAAGGATGTTAAACTATGTTGTATCAAGTCCAATTGTCTTTCCTCACATTTCTTTATTAAACTGCTTATGAATATCAAATTCCTCAAATTCTCATTTAACTGGTCCCAATAGCCTACTGATCTCCCTCCTTTCATGTGTTTATTTTATATTTACATGAGGGTCATAATTTTACATTTTTGAAAGTTATATTTTAACAAAGTACTTATAGGCATTTATTAATTTGGTGAAACCACTTTGCTCAGGGATTATGTCGTTAGTTTGAAAACAGTACCCAGAAGTGACCAAGCTCTTGAGGAGTGACTCATGCTAACCAATCTATTTATTGACCAATATATTTATTGACAACAGGAGAGAGATTGTATTTGCGACCAAAAGACTTGGATTGGCTCAATAGACTCCTTACCTCTGACTACCAAAAGAACCAGAAAGCCATGCTAATTTATTCACATATTGCTTGGAGAGAAAAAAAATCAATAACAGTAGGAATTGAGAGATCTTGAATGAAATATCTTTTTTCCCCCCCTTTGGAAAAGTCAGCTGATATTTTTTTCTTCTCAGTCTGCTGTGCTTTCTAGTCTCCATTTGCCATTGACCCTATCCCTTCTCTGATTTGTTCTGTGCCCCAGGAGTCTGATCCCTATGGGAGATCAGCCCTTCCAATTATTTTCAAGTTACATTCAGCCAATGAGAGTTACCAACAGAAGAGTGGAGTATGGGAGGAGAGAAAGATTGGGGCATTCCCCCCCCCCTCCCCTGTTCCCTCATTGCTTCGGTGCCATATCTCACCACCACCACCACAGCTACCATGAGTCCTTCCCCCTTTGTCTTCATCTCTTATTAGGGTCCTACAAGTATTATTTTTTCTCTTTCCTCTTCCTGTGTTCAGTAAAGGATAATGTTTAGGTGCCTTAATATCTCCTGTCCATTCTTTTAATATGGGAATGGTTCTAAACAGTATGTAAAATTTTCCTGGATTAAAGTCTCTTTATTTGAACCATCTCTTCCCCTTAACCAGCCTATCACAGAGATGCCAGAATCAGTTCTTCATTCACCATATAGTTATATTAGTTCTCCTTTTATAACATTTACAACCCACCTTAATTCTATTTTTGCCGCATGCATTGTCTCCTGCCATCCCAAAGTACTAAGCAGTATTTCAAATCACGTACTTAATTGAAATAGGTATTTCCAAAAACATTCCATATTCTTTCTTGCACATTTCTTCTGTGTTCCTTAAATACCCCTTTCCCTCTTTTTCCCACCTATAAAAAAGACTAAGCATAGTTTCATATCAATCTGCCAAACCCTGATTTTCAAAGACCGTCATGGTCTATAATGCAGTAAATTTGGAGGGGAGGAATATTAATATCTTGTATACCTCTGTGGACCACAGGAACCCCTAGAATTCATAAAATTCAACAGTAAATTATAAAGCTCTCAGCACAGTACCATGGATATCTCTTACCCCTTTCCAAACATTGAATGTACCCCTCCATCAATGGTACTTCTAGTACACCTGCTACATTTCATTTACATTATGCAAAAATAACACCTTTATATTCAAAATAAGCCTGTTTTGCCATGCCACCTTCTTTTTGTAGTTCTTTAACCTTAATACTATGCCACAGTTTGCCCAAGTATTCCTCAGACCCTAATCAGAACTCACTTTTCTATGGTCACTTTTGATTATGTGTACTTTTCCTACTTAATCAACACCTCTGGGGCCTCTTGCCTGCTTGGACAACACTACCTGCTCTTGTTAAAAGTGAGTGATGTCTAGAAATTTAGTGTTATAAGTTATGTTCAGTATCCCTGAACATTATGATGGGACTACAGCTAGAGATCCTGGCAACATTAAGTCTTGAAGAACTGGCTCATACTGAACCTCCTCTGTGAGTCCCTTCTTGACCACCTTGGGTTCTAGACAGTGTTTGTTTCCTTCTCTGTGTTACACACACTTTTAAAATGCCTGTATTATAACACTTCTCACATGGCACTGTCACTATATATTGATATATTTGTATCTCTCACTGTGTTGTGAATCCTTAAAGCCTAGACCATTTCTGAATTGTCTGTGTATCTCCAACCCCTAATATTGCAATGTCTGTTGCTTAAAATGTGATCAATAAAAAATTTGAATAAATGAAGGAATGAAAGGCTTGAATGGTATTGATTAGGTTAGCACTTGCTTCAGTGGTATTCAGCTTGAATATATATCCTGGTAACACTAATTGGACTTGGATATGTTCTTTGTCTCCTAGCCACAGGGGTACTTCCATCTGATTGATTTTTTCCCCATTTTGAGCTTATACTTGGTTGTTTGACTCTTAGAGAGTAACTTTATCATTTTCTTTGAGGGCATATATTTGTATCCACTAAGACTTAGCTTGTCAGTGGGGCTGACAGGGAGCTGAGCATGTTGATAGCTTAACTTTGTGAAGTGGGAATCCTCAGTGAATCAAACATCCTATTACAATCATTTGTCACCAGAGGCCAACTCAGTTCACAGTTGAGGGACACAGCTTATAACTCTTATTTATCTCTACCAAACTAAATTCCCCCAGTTCCTGCCTGGTAGACTAGATACCTGTACTGACAAAGACACAGAAGTATTTCCTTATGATGACCATTAGTAGCATCTATAGTGCTTTTAAAATTATGTACTACATCAAGACAAAAATCAATATTATCATTCCAAATGATACATATGTCACTTGAATTATTTAAAAAGGCCATCTAAAAATGTACATTAGTGTGGCACTCTTCAGGATAAGGTTGCATGCCTTCTGGGCTGCATGTGTCCCTCTTTGTTTACATGGATCATCTCATTGGTATATTATGGACAACTGTTAATACAATTGTCTTGCCTTCCAGGGAAGATGTGAAAAAATAACTAATTAAGGAAGAATATAGAGAAATGTGAAGAGCAACAACATTATTACTTCTGGACATTGTTGAAACATCAAAAATAATGGAATCTTAATAGTTTCCAATTCTCCCCCTGGAAAGAGCCAAACTTGCTTCTGTATATTAGGTTCTAGCATTTTATCTCTTGTTGCATAGATAC
The DNA here is from genome assembly GCF_018350155.1 of Leopardus geoffroyi. Lineage (NCBI taxonomy): Eukaryota > Metazoa > Chordata > Mammalia > Carnivora > Felidae > Leopardus > Leopardus geoffroyi. Next base: position 96,275,441 of record NC_059336.1, on the reverse strand, counting down.
TATAGAGATAGAGATAGAGGTAGAGGTAGAAATAGAGATAGAGACAGAGACAGAGACAGAGACAGAGATAGAGATAGAGATAGAGATAGAGATAGAGATAGCTTTAGACATATACATGTCCTATTTTGCTCACACTGGACTTGAGTTCTGGAATTCAACTCTTCCTCCTTTCTGATGTGTTGAGAAAACTTGAAATTTCTCTAACCAGAAACCCTGGTACTGAACCAGGTTATGCCAACATACTGTTGAATATGACATGAAGTCTGTTTTTAGTCAGTATACAGTCTAGTATGAAATTACAAGATTTTTTTAAGGAATAGTAATAATGTTAGGTCTATATAAATATTTGAGGGGGAAAATCCATAATTATTATTTATTATGTAACCAAGAACTGGGCTTGCCTTGCCTGCCTTTCTCCCTTCCTTCCTTCCTCCCTCCCTTCCTTCCTTCCTACTTTCTTTTGGTCACCCCTCCCTCCGTTCCTCCCTCCTCCTGTCTCTCTCTTTTTCTTTCTCCAGACTTTCCACTTCAACTAATGTAATCAGTTTACTGCACTCACTAAATGATCACCAGTTCCAACGTGGAACAATTGGTCAGGTCTGATGCTAGAAATGATTCTTTTAAGAAATGAGTGTCATGAACTCTCAGGATAATAGGTATTCATAAGATTTATTTGACCATCCTTCTCACACAGTGTAGTTTAAAGCAGGTATTGATTGAACAACCTGACTGATCCAAGAGCAGTAGCCTTCTTATCAGTTAGATTTCTAAGAAAGTAAATAAAATTAAAAAAATAAAACAATGCAAAGGCAGATGTAGCTTCAGACAACTTTTTTCCATCTTTCAAATCTTGGCTCAACATTTGCTCAGTACAGAGTCCATTCTCAGGCAGTTATAAAATTGAGGATATATCCCTGCATTCCAAGAATGTTTCCTGAAATTCACTCCAGTCAAATGTTCTAGCTCACCTGATCTCTGAGCATGGAGACACAGACTGGGTTTTTCAATATTATATACCCATAACTACAATGGGAAAATTAATAGGGGAAAGGAAGCTGCTAAGACAACAAAAATACAGAGACACAAAGTGTCTGATTGTAGTGCTACTTATGAGGCCTCAATGGATCCAGTCATACTTGTATTTACACATAAGGGACTCTCCTCTAAATTTCAAGGGCTTTTTTTTTTGACAATATAGCTGGCTTTTATATTCTTAATGCTGCATTATTTTGCCATTTTGCCTTTCTGGTTAAGTTGCCCCCATTCATTCAGCAAGATTTTGAGTTCCATAGCAGAATATGTTTCTTTGTATTCTCCTTAAATGCACTGTAAGGGGCCAGGCATCCAGTAAATAGGTGGTAAAAAGATGGTGAATTGGTATAAATTACTATCCAGCAGATTATTTTCCTCTATCAGGAGGCAGTGTATCTTTTTCAGATTTTTCTTCCTGTACTAAGCAGAGATATCCAAGATCTGTGATGATTTAGGGCCTGTTCCAACTACTTGACTTTGAATTTATCATTTAGTTTTGGATTTTACTTTTTTAAGGGAAAAGAATCACACTTGGAACACATTCTTTGTCCTGCATGCATAATTAAAATTTAAGTAGTAGTCATTTTCATTTGGACTTCGTCATCTCAATTAAAATATTAATTTGGGTGATTCTGTTTTTGTAGGCTTAATACAGATTGAATTTGTAGCTAACATCATAGATTCCATTGATGTAGAAACTATAAGAGTAATAACATTAGGAATTATAGATGCTCAGGAAGGGAAAAGGAACTTGTTTTAGAAAAATAAGTTCCTGAATCTCTATCTTTGAAATTTTTTTCTTCCCTTCCTGCCCACACACACCTGTCGGTAGCTGTGGGAACATACTTAACAAAAAGGAAGAAACTGCAGAAGCTCTTTGAGCATTTACATATTGCCAACAACATTAAGCTACACCATAATATTGTTGCACAGATACAACCTTTGAGTGAACTTTCAATATTTGGATGAAACAGGGAATATTAACACAATAATGGCAACACTGCCCAGCCTGACTCTCCAGGATCACCTGTAGGCCATACTCGCTGGACCCATATGCTCCAGCCACACTGAACTTTCAGCACTTGGAGCACATTTCAGGGTTATACCATGTGCTATTGCCTCTGTCTGGAATGTTCTTTCCTTTTCTTTTTACATGGCTACCTCCAACCCAGACTTCAGCTCCCAACACAAATATCACTTGCTTAGATGCTTTTCTTGACCCATCATACTAAGTTAAAACATTGTGCCTTACTTAGCACACTGTAGTTTTCCTTCATAGTTCTTTCCCAAGTTTATAATCACATGCTTACCTGCATATTTATTTAGTTGATATCTGGCTTTTACACCACCACAAGTCATAAAACAACATCTATTTTGTTCACAACTGTATAACCACAGCATAGAACAGTTCATCTATAACAGCTGCCTAATAATTATGTGTGTTGAAAAACATGAAACTTTCAGTTTCTTAATAAATATTCACAATAGCCATTAAAGGCTGACTGTGGTATAATTTCCAAAGGTGAATACCATTAATATCTTCCCTTCCTGTATGTGCCTCCTACTCTACCCATCAAGAGATGGATTCAGTTTTCCCTTCCTTTACATCTGGGCTCACCTGGAGACTTGGCTTGGCCAATACAATGTATAGGAAGTTATGTGTGCCAGTTTCTGACCTGGCTTTTAAAAGTCTGATATCTTCCTCTTCCCCTCCCCTGGAAATTAGCCACATAATGAAAGGGACATCAGGAAAGACTATTGGATTATGAGACACTATGCAGAAAAAAGACAAAGAGAGAGAGACAGAAACAGAGACCACATGAAGGAGTACTGAGGTGCCAGACATGTTCAGGAAGCTGTCTTAGACCTTCCAGTCCAACCCGGCTGCTAACTCAATGCAGCCAAGATAATGTCCACAGCCAATGCTAAGTGTGACAGAAAAACCTCCCTGCTGAAGTCTACTTGAATCCCTAACAGCAGAATCATAAGAAATAATAAATTGTTCTTTTAAATTTAAAGTGCTATTATACCACAATAGAAAAGTAAAACTGTGGTCTACCAGGAATCTTCAGCATCTCTTTGAAGAAAAGAAAAGCACATTTTAGAGAGGTTTAGGCAACCTTCCCAGGGTAATGTAGTTAGTAGAAGGTAGAACACAGATAGTATTGCATGTTAAAAAAAAAATTTCCTAGTAGAACTTTGTCTTTAATATCACATGCAGTTTGTGGCCAATCAAATATATTCTCCATGTTCCTAAACAACTGCAATGTTAGAAATATGTATAATATTTTGTAGCATACAGACCATAAGAGCAGGATGATCGAGTGATTTGTGAAATGAAAAAATCAATAGGCTAGGAATCAAAAGCCCTGGGTTGGGTTAAGGGTCAAAGTTACTGTCCTTAGCTTCAAGCACAGTTACTTCATCTGTAAATTAAAGATGCTAGCACTCATCTCCAAGGACTGTGATAAACTTTAAATAGGATCATGACTTTAAAGCCCTTTGTATTATAAAGAGCCATAGATGTGTTAGTAAATAATTATCCTGAAATTTTAGAATCTGGTTTAGAAGCATTGAGTTGTTTAAAGGTTTACCCATTTTGCAATTACCATTAACCTTTGGGGTGTGATGTTTATGCTGATTCATTAGAATGAGAATAACACCATTTCAATTATGATTCTGGAGGGAACTTACAGTCTGAAGAAACAAATTATTTGTCTGAATTTTAATAATAATTAAACAAAATTAGCCTGAATTTTGATAAGGCACAATCCAACTGATACAATTTTGACAGTTTCGCAGCACAAGGACAGTCTTCTGTTCTCTATATGCCATAGGCTCAGGGATAAAATTAATAGACAGTTATTAAACACTCATATCTAAAAATTATATTCCACTAACTGATTGATTTTTAAGGTATAGGTTCATCCATTTATCAACTGACTGATAATGCAGATTTTTTTCTTACAACTGAAGTAAAAAGAATTGGTTCAAAGTACTAGATATTTAAAAAAAAGGACCAATCCCCCAGTGCTTGGTCGTGAAGTGGAAACAAGAAGGTAAAGATGGGTGGAAGAAAAAACTTTTTCTGTTCTTACCAATTATATGTTGTAACCAGGCATCAGAGTATCTCAGATGTTAATTGTGTGAAGATAATCAGTGTTATATTTTCACTAGTCATTGACTTCACCTAACTTAGTTTGACTCCTCAAATACCTCTGCATAACCATTCAATTATCTCTGCTTCCCTTAAATATACCACACAAGGTGGAAGGCAGTACTAATCAATTTTGCTGATAAAAAACCCAGAGAATTCAAAAATAGTTGTAGCTGACCTTGACACTTTTCCTGTAGATTTGTAGACTGAAAAATAATGGCGGCAGCCATGATAGACTAACTAGTCTTCCAGGATATGAATCTCTGTTGATTTTATACCCTGCAGCCATATATCATTTCTGAAACTAAACTAATCCTACTACTCTTCACCTGTCAGCTCAATGAGTAGTTCATCTTCCTCCATAGCATTAAGGGAGAGAAATCTTCTAGATGGGCAGAAAACAATTTAAACTCAGTGACACCTAAGAGAAGAAAAACAAATTGACTCTAAGCCATCTAGACTGCAACCCAGAGATGAGGATGGAGTAGAAATTAAAACAAACCTCTAGCCATCATTTATTGTACTAATATGAAGTTTCAAAGAAAGTTTGCAGCAAGGAATGGAATCTTTGAAGACACAGAATCAAACCCAAGCCCAAATTTTGTTTATTCTACTCTGCTGTGGATTGAAGCATAACTGAATACTGTCCTCTCGTCAATGAGGCCATTCAAGTACCTGAAATGTAAGACCAAACTCAGTGCTTTCCAAAACCTTCTATTCATCAAAAGCACCAAAGAGCTTTTTGAAAAACATAGATTCATGGTCTCTACCCTAGGTATTTTAATTTGTAGGCGGGTAAAACATTAGACTAAAAGATTTTGATTCCCTTAGTGTTCCTAAGGCCTATAAGTTATATTCATTGTCTACACAGAGCCTATTAACCTCCACAGAAAACCAAAATTTTATAAAATCTAGGGGGTAAAGTCAGAGGGAAAAAAATTTCAACACCTTCTTCTTTTATACCCTACATTTACTCTGGAAGAAAGGTAGTAATTAAGAGTCACAGTGTATTTGTAAAATTCAGTATTTATTATTGTATTATTTTACTGTCTTTTCATAATATGGTTTATACTCAAAAAGCACTATCAGCAAATTGTGAATCCAAGATCTTTTAGGTCCATATTCCTTCCCATGGAAGGACTGCCTTGCCTTGAAGCAAGTCTGCAAAACTAAATTTCTTAAGATGTAAGAGAACATGGATTAGAAATTTTCTGCTTCCAAATACACCTCTTACTTCAATGTCATTTTCCCATATCCCATTGCCCTGACAAACCTTCAAAAGATCAGTGCTATTGCTATTTCTATGGCTACTGCTCTTTATAGCTAAGATGACTGCTTGGGGAAATGCTGTGAAGGAGTAATTTCCATGTTTCTACTCTATGGCATAGAGTAAGCAAAGCTGGAAGGAAGACAGCAGCCCTACTACAGTACAATAATTGGTCTTGGGAGTGTTTGTTGTTTTTGTTCATGTGTTTGTGTCTTATACTCTGGCACCTGCATATTTGGATATTGCTATTCTTCCTCATACCCACTTCACTTCTGCCTGCATCCTCTCCCACCCATGAAGCCCCACTACTTTTAGGTTCTCTTGAGACACTAAAGCATTATAGAGTTAAAGTCTTAGCCAAATTCCTGAAGTAACTTCTATTGAAAAAATAATCCAGTGTGTAAAATGCTTAACCCAAAGGAAGAGTCTCAACTGATACATTTTCGGCCCCAGTAGATGAGATATTTGGGGAAGGGTTGTCACACCATATGGGAAAAATATGTTATTGCTTTTGTACCAGGCAAGGAAAGTCTTCCATGGTTTATCTGAGATAATATATACAGCACAATTGTAAATTTTTAATCTCATACACAAACAATGTCAATTTCATTCACAGATGTCTTGTAGAACACCCTTCCAAACCCACCTCTTAGAAATTGCTTGAAATGGTCAAGGGAAAAAACATAGGGGAAAACAAACAAACAAAAAAACAAAACAAACAAAAAAACAAACCTTTGTGAGTCATCAAGTTAGATAATAATTAACTACTTATTGTAAAATAGGAATTTATACAAGCCACAGAACAAGTGAATGTATTGAGGGAGAAGTCACAAAGGACCAACTTAAAAGATTATACTAATAGCTATACTAGATGGCAAACAAATCAGAAAACACGATTTCTATTTTTTTCAACTGGGATCCTTGATTTTTCCTATTACCTTACCTTTCTCTGTCCCTTGGTAATACCATATGTAAATCTCATTTCTGACGGATCACTCTCAGTGGTAAATTAAAGTACAATAAGGTTTAAACAGCTAACTCTTATAAAGATAAAAATTTCTTTTCAATCCCAGGTGCATAACTGACTCAGGGCTAAGGGTGTTACTGCGGAGAAGAAAGTCATGATCTGTCTATTTGCCTTTCCTTCATCTTGTCCTGATGCTGGATCTTCCAGGGTCAAATTGGTAGAAAGACTTTTCATAAGAAAAGAGAGAAGTCCTGTATTACTGGTCCTGTAATACTGTGATTTATAATTAGAAATATATATTGGTCTTGGCCCCACTTCTGACACAGAGCTTCTTAAATCCTTAGAATTTCCTAAATGATGAAACCAATAAAGATGTCTTTTGCTACATTAATGGGTGAGTTTTGGAAGCACCTAAGGATGGGAGCTGGTTGACAGAAGAACCAACCTCTTGGGAGGGAAGAGGACAGAGTAGCTGGAGACTGAGATCAGTTGCCAGTGGCTAATGATTTAATGAACCAACTCTACCTATGCTTTGACCCTCCATAAAAACCCAAGAGGACAGGGTTTGGAGAGCTTCTGGGTTATATAATAACACGTGCAGGTGCTGGGAGAGTGGCACTCCTGGCGAAGGCATGACAGCTCTGCATCCTTCCCCCATACCTGGTCCTATGCTCTCTTGCACCTGGATGTTCTTGAGTTCTATCCTTTCATAATAAACCAGTCATCTTATGTGTGAATGGATTTCCTGAGTTCTGTGAGTCACTCTAAAAAATTAATTGAACCAAGGAGGGGGTTGTTGCAATCTCTTATTTATAGCCATTTAGTCAGAAGTACAGGTAACAAAGTGGACTTGCCACTGGTGTCTGAAACCCAAGGAAGAAGATATTGAAATCCTCAATACATAACCAGTCTATCAGAAGCACGGATAATCTAGGCTTATGACTGGCATTTATAGTAGGCAGAGGGGTCAGCCTTACAGGATTGAACCTTTAAGCTGTGAAATGTGATGCTATCTCCAGATAAATAGTGTCAGAATTGAGTTGAATTGTAGGACACCTAGCTGATACCCAGAGAATTGCTTCTTAGTGTTTTTTTTTTGGGGGGGGGGACCCCTCCCCACATCGTAATTGGGCCAAGAACCCAAAAGAAATATTGATGTAATGTTGTCAGTGTCCTCTGTGGCGGCCACTCAATTCCTGAGTGGCTGAGGTTCTTTGGTCATGCATTTGTGGGTTTATTTGGAAGCACCATATGGATTTCTATACTGTAGAGTTTCCAAACTTAGGGGATAAGTTTTCTGAGTGACCCTTCACATCTTCATATTAGTTCATTCCTAATAGTATAACTTACAACCTTTTGCCATTCAGTATCTTTCATCCTGGTCCACCAACATCTTGGGATGGGTAATCTTTAAGATGACTAATAACGGATAGCCTCTGTGGAAAACTTAGAGATTCTGGCCTTGCCAACTGGTTGGAAAGCAGTGTGGTGCTACGGATTCCTCTTTCAAACCCCTTCTTCCTGAGCTATTATAGCCAAAACCCAGACCTTTATAAGCAAGGGCAAAAACAGTCTCTTCATTCTTATCCTTTCCAAATTCCAGGAACACATGAAAGGCTATTCTAAAAAAGTCTCTAAACTCAGTGTGTGTCAATGAGTTTCAGTTCTTCGGCAGGTATGTAGATAAGAGATGCCAGTATTCCATTCTTCCAGAAATCCTCAATATCTATAAGTAATTTTCTTGGAGCTCTTATCACTTGATTGGGTTGGGGTTGGGACAATTCTTCTCTCTTCCACCATAAAAAGGGGGGAAGATAAAACCCAAAATTTACTCCCACTAACTAGGGTTATATCATACTATCTCAATACCTCTCTCTAGTTTCTGGTGTCTTCTTTAAATGAATGATTGGATAACTGACATAGAACTATTGATAGCTATATCATTTTTCTATTACTTAACAACAAATCACCTCAATTGTAGCAACATTTAAAAATACATTTTTGTTATTTCACAATTTCCTATGTATCAGGTGTCCAGTTATGGCTTAATAAGTTCCTTGGCTTATGGTTTTACAAGCTATTGGGTCAGGTTGTGTTCTAATCTTGAAGTTCAATTAGAAAAGATCCTTCCTCCATGTTGATGCAGACAGTTGGCATAATTCATTTCCTTGCCGCTTTAGGATCCAGGCCCCAGCTTCTTACTGGCTGTAGATTAGAGTCTGTTATAAGGCATTAGTGACTACCATAGTCCCCTGCCATGTGGTGCTCAATATAGCATTTTACCTCTTTAGTACCAACAGAAGACTATCTCTGCAGTCAGCTAAGATGGAGCCTTAGAAATAGAGTCTTATGGACTTATATATAAGTGACATTTAGTCACTTTGACATATGGCATAAACTAATCAATGGAGTGACATCTCATCACCTTTGCCATATTGTACAGATAAGAAGCAAGTCACAGGTCACTTAAAGGCAGGGAAATATACAGATGTAACACACTGAGGATCACCTTAAGGTATGTCTGCCAAAATAGTTAAACCAACCCTGTAGATATGTATCTAGAAACCCCATTTAGAATGTGCTAGTGCTTATCTATTTAAGGCAGCTTGAAGTTATAGCTATAATTCAAAGCAAAAGGAAACTTTTCAGCCAACACTCTGTTAAAAAAAAAAAAAAGAAGAAGAATCAAAACTTAAGATTCTATGAAAGGAAAGAAAGATTTAAACAAGGCATGAAAGAGATATGGGAATTGCATATGTTTGAAAAAGATTTAGTCCATGTATCAGAAGTACATTTTAGAAATAAATTTATTTGTGATCTTAAGGAAATTAAAATACAGCTAATGTTAAGCAAGAAGAATGGGAGATAAGAGAGCATACTACAATAACAAATAAAAATGACCTAGTTAAAGACTTTAAGGACAGAAAAAAATGCCACAGCAAAATTTCAATATTATTAGTAATAAAAAGGAAATCAACTTTGTAAAAAATATAACAAGTAGAGGACAACCTTATTAATGACAATCAAAAGGTAATATTAGCATACATAATATGTTCATCATTTCCATGTAATCAGATGATAATTTCATTCTGAAGGTTGATAAGTTGATAAATACAGATTTAAATGTTTTGTAAAGAAGTGAATATAACCATAAGTAGAATGAAAACCCATCTATAATATATCACTTTACCAGAGGAACAGTATTCCCTGGTTTATACAATGCATAGGAAGGAAGTGGAAATAAAAAATAGAAAATAAAATCATGTCACTACAACAAGAGTAATAAGCCTACCATGATACTAAGTTTAACGTGATTAACTTTCCTAATTAAAGAAAAGAATATTTCATATATATAGTGGTAAATATAATCACAACCAAAACATAGATCCAGAAAGTTTAATTATATTAATAAGGCTGACCTGTTTCAAGGCTAGGTAAATTGGATGCCATTTTTTTGGTAGGAGGAAGGTGAAACAATTTGCAGGTATGTTTTAAAACTGGAACAACTTTCTCATGTTCCTAGTGTTGTTTCTTCCAGGATTATATCACAAAGGAGATGAATTAGAATAAATAGAGAGTCATTATAAGGTGGCTATTGATAATTTCTGCCATAGCAGGCATCCATCTTTCATGAGGCACCCATTTATCATGAGTGCATTTGTTTATCTTGGAAAATTCTTCTGTAAATTTCTTTTGAGGCCACATTCCACATTGCCCTAGTTCCCTGAAGAAGTATTGCAGTTTTTGGCTAAACTCTTGTAAGCTTCCTTTCCAAGTTCTGACTATATTTGTACCACCGCCTACAGGCTCTTACTATAAATCTCTACCCATATAGGCAAACCACTATGTTGGTAGGCATACTAGTGCTCTGTAGTAGTTACTTCCCCATTGGTAACAAATTCCTCTCTGTCTGGCAAATGATAGAAGTGATGCTTGCCCAACACTATCTGCTCTTTCCTTGGCCTGCCATCCCAGGAAATTCTTGCCCTTATTATTCTCTGTGTGTGAAGTGGGTGCTCATTTCTTTGTTCAGGTATACCCTCAAAACTGAAGGGACATATATACATTTTCCAGATCTTTTTCACCATTCTTCACTCATCCTCTTGTATATGGTTGGGGTAGGAGACAGGAGGGAAGCCAAATATATCTATACTTGCAAAAATTCCTTTCAAACAATCTAAGTTTTTTAGTGTTTAACATAGTTTGGAGGTTTAAGGTCATGATGGAGCAAAGCAGAAAATTTCTGGTACCTTTTCACATTCTTCATAGATGTATCTAGCACTTATTTTTAAAATACATAGAAAATGTTTGGCTCATAAAACTAACTCTGAGTTTTGTGGATTTAGCCAAAGTTCTGAGTATTGAGAAGATCCCTTTTAAACATCTTATAAAATAATGACTAACATTTATTAAGAATTTATGTTATAAACACTATATCTAAAACTTCACTGTATATTTACAACAGCATTAAGAGGTGTTAGTATGCCAATTTTACTGTTTCTTTTGGTGGGGGCAGGCCAGGGGAGTAAGCCAGGAAACATATTCTGAGAAGAGGATTTGCCTGCAAGAAGTTTGCTGGGGTGTGCTCTTAGGAACAATGCCTGTGAGATAGTGAAGGTCACAAGACTGGTCAGAGGGAGAGGCTGAACTTAAAGGCATTTGCAACATAAGCCTCAGTTGATCCTGGAGGATGCTCCTGAGCTGGAGTTACTCTTCAGATTTGTCCTGACTTAAGTTAAAGATGCCTGGACTTTGTATCTGTACCCTGATTACTCTAGGTCAGGGAATTCCCTGAGTTGAAAGCAATTCCTTCAAGGGACTCAGCTCAGTCATCATCAAATGGAGGAAAGGAATGCCTAAGTCCAGAAAGCCTGGTCTGGATGCTAACCCACTAATGACAATAATGACAAAACTTGAAATAGATTATACTTTCCATTTTTACACAGACCAGTTTGGAGACAGATAATTATGCCCATCCTAAAATCTAGTAATGATGGAAGAAGAATGAGAAAGCATGAAGACCCATATAATAAAGGGGTATAGGACATGAAAAAAGAAGGAAAAACGGAACAGAACAAGAAATTTTACCCTAGACGAAGTAGAAAAATTAAATAGACTATTGCCACTGAGTAAAATTGGAAAGGGACTAAAGATTTCTTACAGAAAAAAGCACAATGACCAGATGGGTTTTTATATGAAGTTTACATAACCTTTAAAGATAAGATAATTTCAAAATTATTTAAAATCTACCAGAATGTTGAAAAGTTTAAGAGCTTAGTTCATATTTTGAAGCCAGAATAATTTTATACCAAAACCTGACAAAGCAACAGTACAAAAAAGAAAACTATACATAAGTTGCATTGATAAATATATATGTAATTGAGCCAAATTATATTTTCAAAAATATAATCTAATAATTCATAAAGAGTAAGATACATTTTAGACAAATGTAGCTTATTTCACAGATTCAAGAAGAGTTAAAATATCAGGAAATTATTATTATTATTGAGAATTGAGACCATTCATGTCAGAATGACTTAGATTAAACCAGACCAACTATGCCAATGTCACTTGGCTATTTGATCCAGGAAGAAAGTTTGCCCAGTAAAAAGAAAACTATAAACCAATAAATTATTTCATTGCTTGCCTCAGAAAATTTCCTCAAAAATATTTAGTAAAGATGGGGTCTGCTGACCTGGGCAGTTTACTTATTAAATATTTTACTTATCAAACTTGCCTCAAGGCCCTTATTTTTCTGTCTATTAATCCAAAATGATTATATCTTAAAATGTGCCTGATCCCAGTCAGCACTCTACCTTGAAAGATCTACCTTAAATTACTTAGGCCCAGACACCAACACCTTATAATTATCCCACTTGTGACTTCCTCCTTCTGAGGCATTGCTAAACCTCTATTAAGTGGTTTTCTCCCTTACTGCAGTGAGCTTAAATAAATAGTTTTGCTTTACTAACAGGTTGTTTGTGATACTTTTGCAACTTAAACAATGTAAACAAATATTATAAGTCACAACAATATACATGAAAATATAACATCTTTTGCCATTCAGGGGATTCAGATTTAAAATCATAATGATATATCACCATACACCTAGTAAAACAGGTAAAATAGAAAATATTGATAGTATCAAGTGCTTGTGAAGATGTAGAGAGAGTTGGTGTTTAATATATTCTTTATGGGAATGCAAAATGGTACTGCTACTCTGGAAAATTATTTGGAAATTTCTTATAAAACAAAACATATATTTCTCATATACCTCAGCAATCACACTCCTGGGGCATTTATTACAGGGTAATGAAAATTTATGCCCACACAAAGTCTTATAAACATAGCAACTTATTTTTAAAGCCTTATATGTAAAATTGTCAAAACTTGGAAATAATACAAATGCCTTTAGTAGGGAACTATTTAAACAAACCATTGCAAATCTATATAAGAGAATGCTACTCAACAAAATAGACTACTGATATAATTACTTAGATGGAGCTCAAGGGCATTATTTTGCACGAGAAAGAGTCAGTCTCAAAAGTTTACATACTATATGATTCCATGTATATAATATTCTTGAAATGACAGAATTATAGAGATGGAGAACAGGTTAGTAATCACTAAGGATACAGGAGTAGGGATGGGTGCAACAAAAAGGAGTAGCACGAGAGAGATAGAACAGTTCTGTATCTTGATTGTGACAAAGATTTCATGAATCTGAGTCAACATATGTGATAAAATTATGTAAAACACACACACACACACACACACACACACACACACACACTTTCAACTGATAGACACTAAAGGGCATCTGATAAATTCAAAAGTAATTCCTAAGAAACATTGAACAAGTATAATGTAAAGAAAGTACCTAACTCTATTCACACTATCCAATAGTGAAAAACAATAATAAATCTTACTTAACATGACAACACAGACTATTTTCATTAAAATAATTTTTGCAAAAAGTTTAGTAGTAATTAGACAACATATCATTCTGTTAAAATTGTTTTTATTACAATGATATATTTTGTTACACACCGGCATGTTGATTTAATGAAAATGATGGATTAGTGGTTAAAAATAAAACAACTGATAAATTGAAAAGTTAACAAAAATAATAATGAAGATAATTACTGGTCCACTATGCTCTAAATCAAAATGGTCAGGTAAGTCTCAAGTGAAACATGGGATATGCAAATACATTTCTATTAGTAAATTTAAGATTGCCAGTTTAGTTTTAGGAAAATAATTTCATCCATCATACTAATAAAGTTTATTTAAATGTTAATGCATTTGTGATTTTATTTTGAATTTTTTCATTTGCTTTGACTTTATGATCATGGAGATGCATGCTTAAGGCTTTTATGGAATTACATATTTAAGTGAAATTATTATGAATAATATTTGTGTCCATGAAGCTTTTCTAGAAGTTCCCTTCTCTATACAAGCTTGATGAATATTATTTTTCTGGCTTATACTCCTGGGAACTTTCCATCACACAACCAGAAAGGATTGAAACTTTCATGTAGGATTATGGTGTAATAAATCATTATAAGTCCAATTTTGCATCATAAAACTATAACAAATATTTAAATGCTAATTTGGTAAGCATGCTATAAACATACCAGAAAATAATTTTATATCAAATGATTGCAGCCGAGAAATAAAATTTGTTACCAGTAGATTTGCAAAAGAAAGGAGACACATAATAAGCATAATTTATTGTAGGACTGTGAAACTCCATGGTTATAAAAGCTCTAAAGTGGGAAGCAGTATACTGAATGAAATTTTTTGTAACTATGCCATTAAAATACAAGCTTTTGTAAATTGAGCCCTTTTCTGTTTTTTTATGAGATTACTAACACTAAGAATTAAATTATATAGCTTTTATTTTAAAGCTATGTCGAAAAGAGTAAATTTAAAATAAACATTGCTTTTGGTGGGCAAGAGGGATTCAAGGTACATGATAAGCGATGAAATAGAAAGGAAGTGTTACCATTTTCATTTAATTTACATTTCCAAGGCAGAAAAGTTATGTTTGATTACTGAAGTAATTGCCAAGCCTAAAATCACTATAATCTTTAAGATATAATAGATATTGGGAAAGGTAAAATAAAAATTATTTTAATGTGAAGAATTTGTATCCCAATTAAAATTCTTTTTGATGTTTATTTATTTTTTGAGAGACAGAGAGAGAGAGAAAGAGAGAGAAAGCAGGGGGGAAGGGTAGAAAGAGGAGACACAGAATCTGAAGCAGGCTCCAGGCTCTGAGCTGTCAGCACAGAGCCTGACATGGGGCTTAAACCCAAAAACCATGAGATTATGACCTAAACTGAAGTCAGATACTTAACTAGCTGAGCCACCCAGGCACCCCTGTATCCAGATTTTGGAATATAGTAAATTTAGTTTCTGGACACCACAATTCAGTGAACTTGACATTAATTAACAGCAAAATTATGAATTGCCATTTTTGAAGAAAGAAATTGATAATATCAAAAATATCAATTAAGTACACACACACACACACACACATCTGTATTATATTCCTAGAACCCCTTAATAAATTACCACAAAGTTGGCAGCTTAAAATAACAACGTTATTCTTTCTCAGTTCTGACACCCACAGTCTGCGGTCAAAGCATTGGCAGGGTTCTTCCTTCTGGGGTCTCTGGGGGAGTATCTATTCCATGACTTTCTTTTAGCTTTTGGTAGTTGTCAGCAGTCCTAGGTATTCTTTGCCTTGTAGACTCATGACTCCAAACTTTGATGGAGATGGATTTCTTCTCTCTGTATCTCTGTCTCAAATCTCCTCTCCTTTCTCTTATAAGGACACCAAACACAGGATTTGGGGCCTACCCTAAGTCCAGGATGATTTCATCTCAAGATCTTTAACTTAATTACATCTGAAAAGACCATATTTCCAAATAAGGTCACATTTACTAGTACAGTGAGTTAAGATTTGGATTTATCATTTTCATGAACACAATTAAACCCACTACAATTTCCATTAAGAATCTTGATGATTTGGAGTCACTACATGAAATAAAAACTTGAAGAAACCAAGAATATCAATCTGAAGAAGGAAATGCTAGATCAAGATCACACATTAATATTTGAAGCACATTTGTTCTTCCAGTCAGCTGAACTTTGGATGTATCTGTTGTTGAGATAACTGTACATAAATGTTTGTAGTGTCCATTTTAAGTTTAAGGTTTCCTAATACAATAAGAGCCAGTGCCAGGTTTATATGAACTTTCACTCACTCCTCAGTCCTGCATATCAGAATTGTAAGTTAAGGTAGGCAAAAACCTTTTAGGGATCAATTTTTTTTTTTAACTTCCACAGTTCCTGAGGGGTTTTGCAAAGGGATGGAAAGGGATAGAAAGGATCCTGTGACTATTATCTTAAAATGGTTTTCCAGATCACCCAAGTTAAAACACTGTCATTCTATATGATAGACTGTTGGAGAGTTGAAGTCATATAAAACCATGCAGGAGAATGAGGAACGTCATGTGAATGAATTCCCTGGTCATTTGTCAAGATTGGGGGCATAATTATCTCCAGTGGAAAATATTAGATATTACAGGGCTAAAGTTGGTCTGGGTGCAATTCTAGGGAGGTAGTGTGGGAGAACAGAGTGTGACCAGTACTATGTAAGGAACTTTGGAGGAAATACCAAAGAGAGTGAACTTACGCTTCAATTCCTAAGAATATTTCATTTTCATTGGAATAAGGAAATCAAGGAACACATAATTTTTAATGATTTATTTTATACCTTATGCCCACAATATAGCACTTGGTGTTTTACACATCATATAAAGCCAACAAATTATTCTGAAGACTCAAGACAGAGTTCAAAATTAACATGCCAACCAATACAAAATAATAGAATGTTTTTTCAACCTAATATACCCAACCAGATACCTCCCCTTTATTTCTTTCCTTTCATAGTCAACATGCTGGAGAGTTAGATACAGTTTCTGTTTTAATTTCTTTATATTCTATAAACTCTTCAGCTAACTTTTACCTGAATTCTGTACTATCATTCTAAAATAGCTGTTGCCATCCTGATCATTAATGACCTTTAAATGATTAAATCCAACAGGTAATTTTCATTTTTATATTTGCTTACCAATATTTGACATTGTAAACCATGTCATCTTTCTAGAAAAATTCTCCTCCCTCCCATTCTGACACCCACTACTCCTGATTTTCTTCCTACCCATATAAATATATATTTAATCCAGTTAGCTAGTTTCCCTCTTCCACTCTATCTCACTGAGGCCCTATCTTAGGAATTCTATAATATTCCACTCATCTCATCTCTCTCCTGGCCTCAATTACCATCTATTTGCTGAGGACTGAAAACTTTCAGATGGACATATTCCAGACATCTGTCCTGTGAACCACACCCACATAATGCCAACTATCTATGTGACATCTCAGATGTATACATAGCAGGCATCTTAAATATGTTCATTCTGAACTTATCATCTCCCCACTCCCAAAATGTATTTCCTCTAGTGATTTATAATTTGGTAAATAGTGCAAACAACTCTCAGGTTGCTTAAGCTAGAAACTTGAAACTCATACCTGATTTCTCTTCCTTATTCTTCCTACCCTCCATGTAGCTCCTCAACTTGCATTGCCTGAATATATTGTACATACACACACACACACACACACACACACACACACACACACAGTGAATAAATGAAACTTCGATTATCTCAAGAGATAGCAAATACAGTTTCAGAAGTTCAGTAATCTTTCATGTTTAGATAAAACCAGATTAGCCAACATGAGGATGTAGACTCTTTTCTATATGAGTATAGGCTGCACAAATGTGCCCAGGTCAATTTGTTTAACCCTTAAATTATGTTCTAATATATTTGTAAAGAGCAATGGCTGAATAGGTGAATTGTTTTTTCTATGATGCTGAGCCATTTGCTTAAACACAGCAACATAAATGATTTCCAAATTTGTGAGACTACATCATATGCTCCCTTGACAAACAGTTCACGGTTCCATTTATTCATTTTATATATATACTCATATATATACACACATATATAGGTATGTATGTATGTGTACAAAAATGTATATATAAATATATATGTTACTTTGCTCAGGCATTGAGATTTGAATACATTGTGGGCAGTAAGGATGAGGAAGGGGTTAAGTACAATTCCCAAGTTCCTGATTAAGCAACATGGAGATAATTTTCATTGCTTATTGAATTAGTTTTTAATATGTCTCAAAGTCTAGGGTTGATGAGCTTATCAGGAGGATTCTCACTTGGTGTCCCTCATATGTTTGTAGCTAGATGGTGGCTGAGACTGGAGTCACCTGAAATATTCTTCAATTATATGTGTGGCATCTGGGCTAGTATGGCTGCAACAGCTGGAGTCTCATGTGGCATTTCTATACATGGGCTTGGTTGAGCTTCTTCACAACATGAAAATCTCAAGGAGTTCAGTTTCCTTACTGGGAAACTGACTTCTTCCGTATCAAGCATTCCAAAAGACAAAGTGAAAACTGCTAGTCACCTAAGTTCTAGACCTAGCACTTGACACAGGACCATGTCTATAATATTCTATAGGTCTGATCATCATAGAGATCACCAGATTCAAGAGGAGAAGCTATGGATCCCATATCTCAGTGGGAAGAGAGTTAAAAAATTTGTGGCCATCTTGATTTTACCAGTTTCCTACAAGACAAACCATTTATAAAGTATATAAATTTTAAATTTATATATTTTAAATTTTCTATTGTCCTTAGTATTTTAAATTTTCTATTGTCCTTAGGCATGCAAATATCCATACATAAATCTCTAACAATTTTTCAGAAAATTCTAACCCTTAACCAAAATTGTTGATTTTGTTCTATGACCCAGCATCTATTTCTAAAAGTACATTTCCTCTAGTTTAAGCCACCAATCTGAGATAACCCTTTAAAAGCTCCAGCAAGACAATCCAGAGTGGAAGTTGGAACTCCATGTTCTATAGAAGAAGATCATTTCAGAATGTTCTTACCGTCATGACCTGCTGGTTATTCAAGAAAGATCCTTTTAGCTCAGTTCCCCATACCCCACCCCACCCCACCCCCACATATATACTTCCCATAACCCAAGAGAAAACATTAGTTTTCAAAAGTAGTAAAATCAAAGCTTTGATTGATAAATTTAGTGACATTAAAGTGTCAGGAACTAAATATAAAGGATTATGATAGCCCAATCTAAGAAACAGAAAATGTATGTTGTAGAAAATAAGACACTTCATTTTTCCTCTGAAAGCAGATCTTTGATAAGATCAATTGTGGCATGGAGAAATACAGGACTAGCATCATCAAAGATTCCATGTTGCTAAGAATACAAGATTGTCTTTAACGGAAGCATGTACTCTTTCTCTTACACAAAATATAGGCCCCAGTATTAGCTTATTTTCCCGAGTAAACATTTTTTCCATTATTTTCATCCATGTCTCTCTTTTTTTAATTTTTTAATGTTTATTTATTTTTGAGAGAGAGACAGAATGTGAGTTGAAGAGGGGCAGAGAGAGAGAGAGAGACCACAGAATCTGAGCTGTCAGCACAGAGCCTGACACAGGGCTCGAACCTGAGAACTATAACATCATGACCTGAGCCAAAGTTGGACACTTAACCAACTAAGCCACCCAGGCACCCCTCATCCATGTGACCTTTAGTTTATATACTCAGGGTGATAAAGTGTGTTTAAAAACTATTATAGACATGGATGAAAATATCTACTGTCTATGAAAATATCTATATGCCAATGTCTATAATGATTTATTTATTAATATAGTTATGTATACTACTTAAAAACACACATTACATACAATAATATACTAATTTAGAAAGTTTTTCCACATTTCATGAAAAATATTCTATTTTCTTACACATGTATCTTCAATATTAGTATAATTATACAGTCAATTTTTGAGTCATCTAACTCAGATTTTTAGGTTATAACATGTTCTCTGCTAAGTTGTCTGAGATATAGATTTCTTTTATAATCTGAGCTGGGTTTATTTTCCATTAAAAAATACTTGAAGTGGGAAGTAACTGTTTATTTAATGAAATAAAATTAATGCTCCTAATCTCCTTGATTTTGTGGGTATATCTCCTTAATTTTTGCAAAACCATCAATAATATATTGCTGTTTGTGGTAGTCTTTAAAATCTTCCAAAATACAAGTTTACAATGATAAGTAACATTTGAAATAGTGACTTCACATCCCTAGGAACAATTACTAAGTTTATGTTAACTTTATGTGGCATCTTTTAAATCAATTCCTTGAAGAGAACCCAAAGGAGATCCAAAATTAGCTTTGTTTGATTAAATTATATATATATATATATATATATATACACACATATATAATTATATAATTATATATTATATTATATATTATATTATATATTAATATGTTATATTAATATATTATTATATGGTATATTATATGTATTATAATTATATAAATATATATTTATATTTTAATTTATTTAATTTATAATTTAATTTATAATTTAATATAATTTAATTTATAATTAAATATAAATATAAAATTTTACTAAGTAGTAGCTGTTCTTTCAAATCTTGAGAAACTTAACAGAAGACCATGGGGAAGGGGAAGGGGGAAAAAGTTACAAACAGGGAGGGAAGCAAACCATAAGAGACTCTTAAATATAGAAATTGAGGGTTGATGGGGATTGGGGGCGAGGGGAAAATGGGTGATGGGCATTGAGAAGGGCACTTGTTAGGATGAGCACTGGGTATTGTATGGAAGCCAATTTGACAATAAATTATATTAAAAAAAAAACCAAATTAAGTATTTCAAACAGCACTCTGTAAATGAGAACATTGATAAGCACTTGTATATAAAGTAATTTGTATCAGTCAATTTTTGCTAGGTTTTGTTGCAGTGACAAACAACATTATAATCCCAATGGTTTACCACAACAGGGTTTATATCTTATTCAAGTTACATGTCAGTTTGATGCCATTCTGTTCCCTGTATCTTTATTTTATTCTGAGATTTAGGTAGGAGGAATAGTCCCTACCAATGACACACATTCCCATGGATGATTTGTTCATAGCCTTAGAACTTTTGCTTAGATGTTGCATAACCACATTATTTATATTCTGTAGATCAAAGGTCACACTGCCATGCTCAACTTCACTGGGGTGGGATGTTTACTCATCACATACTGAACCACTGCAAATCACACAGCAGCTGGTGGGCATACAGAATTCTCTCCCTGCAAGGGAACCAGGTAACTGGGATAAAAAATCTAACACAAGCTTTTCTGAGAAATAATTTTGAGGGGCAACCTTGACTTGTATTTGTGCATTTATGGAGTCTCTTAATGTCTGCTTTTAGCTACATAAAAATCCAGTTGAAACACTGACCTCAGCAGGCTTAAGGATTACTTAAATTCTGAGTCAAAGTACTATCCTTTACCCTAACCTGGCTGGAGGTGGCAGAGTATGTTGAGGGTACAGCAGCTTATTATTCCCAGATATAACCACAAAGAATACTGTGCTGTCATTTCTATGGCTATAAACTTATTTTTCCACTCCCAAACTTGCCATTCTCAATTGAATCCTATGCTTACCAATGTTAGAAATTAATTACATTTATTATCTTTGGGGAGTTTAGTTGCAATTTTGCCAGAGTACAAGATTGCAAAATCTGCTCTTGGGAAATGTTTTTACTATTTTCTTATGATTAATTCTATGTGGATCCCATAACATTTATTATTTAACCATAACAATCATAGAAAACATTATAATTGCTTAGGTGATGGTCATCAATCTTTTATGGAAATTTAAATGAGAAAACATAAAAAGGCACAGAATTTAAGTGGTGTTTCACACCACTTTTTCCCCATTAACACAACTTTTAAGTTTAGCTCTAGTATGGTGATTTAAAAGACTTGTTTTACACTGTCTGGACTGGGATCACCAATCAGGTGAAATCGAGACACCCATTTAACTTTTTTTTTTTACATTTATTTATTTTTGAGAGACAGAGTGAGACAAAGTGAGAGTGGGGGAGGGGCAGAGAGAGAGGGAGACACAGGATCTGAAGCAGGCTCCAGGCTCTGAGCTGTCAGCACAGAGCCCGACACAGGGCTCGAACTCACAGACTGTGAGATCATGACCCGAGCTGAAGTTGGACGCTCAACCAACTGAGCCACCCAGGCACCCCTGAGACACCCATTTAACTTTTATGCCTCAGTATCATCATGGCAAAAATAGTTTATTTCATTCATTTATTTATTAGGATTAAAAGAAGCACTGTCTATAGAAAGCCTAGCCTATCAGAAAATAAATATCTAATAATTGATATTAATTTCTACAGATGCAAATGTTACTAATACTATCTGAATAACTTTGAAGATTAAAGGAGTTAATATATCTGTGTGAATCACTTAGAACTGTGTCTTGTACATAAAATAAATACTATTAAAGTATTAACTATATCATTACATATTATTACCATCAAGATGTACATTCCTTTTTCCTGGAATTTTCCACCTCATTGGTTACAAAAGATAGTTTGGAAAAGATCCAGTCACTATCACATTTTACCTCTAACATATTAAGATATGCAATATTTATATACTCAGTCTTTGCTTTCTAAAACTCATCTTACCGTTTTCTTTTTGTCCTTTTCCAGTACTTCTTAGTCTAGGTATAGTGGGAATGAGATTGTTCATGTATTTATTTTAGTATTAGATAATATTTGGCCAAATCACAACCCTACCATTTAGTACTCATAAGACCTTAAAAAGTAACTTAACTTTTTGTATCCTCAACTTGCTCCTGTGTAAAATACAGTTTTTTATTACACAGGGGATGTTGTATGATTCCGAGGAAATTATGAATTAAAGGAACTAACATCTCTTGAACACATACTATTTGGAAGCAGTTCCGATACATATTCATAAATGTTATGCAATTAAAAACAGTAATATGGCCTACAAACATTCACTCAATGATAAATACTCCTACTTCCCAAAGTTTTATAAACTGAAAGGGCCTTTTCCGTTTTACATGAGGGAAAAGACTGAAGAGCCAGGCAGAAAGCATCTATTGATATACAAAGAAGCCCTCGGAGCTTTAGGAAAAGTCACAAGGCTGAGGAGCATATACTGGAGTTGAAGCTTACTAAGGGAGGCAGGACTGAGGGACTCAGGTCCCAGAAGGAGGGAGACACAAAGAAATGAGACTGACACTAGGCACAGGTTTTCCCCTCAAGGTAACCCCTCTGCTTGTGGAATTGTGCAGAGTAAGAGGATATGAATCTAAGAAGAACATGGCTGAATATCAGAGCAGAGATTTTATTTTATTTTATTTTTTTAAGCCCTAGGTAAATAAAAAATGAAGTTCAGGACCCACAGAGAAGGAATACCCTAGATAACAATGTAGGCTTTTAGTTGGCATCTTTGCAGTTCTGTCCCTGAGGAATGTCATTGAACCAGGTCTACAAATACTGAAAAGCTGCCTCAAGTTCCTGAATACACTGAGGTAGTCTGTCCTTCAGCTGTCTGCCAGAGAATGGGATGAATTCCTTGTGGAGAAACATATCATTTTGAAGTGCTTCAATTTTTCATATACATAATTCAACATTCCGTAAAATTCATTACCAAAAATAGGACCAAAATAGGCAAACAAAATAAACATTAGAAAAAGAATCATAGATGACCCAGATGTTAATGTTACTAGACATGGACTTTAAATTGTGATTAATGTGTTGAAAATAATAGATGGCCAGAATGGAGGCTTTCTTCTAAGAACTATAATCTATAAAAAATAATGGGATAGAAATTGATTTCATAATTGAAAACCACAATAATTTTAAGAACTCAATAGATGGGATCAGGGGCGCCTGGGTGGCTCGGTCAGTTAAGTGACCAACTTCAGCTCAGGTCATGATCTCACGGTTCGTGAGTTGGAGCCCCACATCAGGCTCTGTGCTGACAGATCAGAGCCTGGAGCTGCTTCAGATTCTGTGTCCCCCTCTCTCTCTGCCCCTCCCCCACTCATGCTCTGTCTCTCTCTCTCTCTCTCTCTCTCTCTCTCTCTCTCTCAAAAATAAATAAATATTAAAAAAAATTTTTTAAAGAACTCAATAGATGGGCCTAATAACAGTTGGATACAGCTCAAGAGAGCATTAGTGAGCCAGAAGATAAGCCTGTTGAAAATATTCCTCTGAAACACTGAGAAAGATAGAGTCCCGTGAGGTAAGATTTACACAAAAGAGAAACTCAAATCCTTGGGCCTGATTGAACAGAATGATATAGAAGATGGGTTATGCTACAAGTCTTTCAATGCAGCTTGGGAACATTTACTTTCCAGAGTGCACCCCATTGTGTCATATTGTTGTTACACATGTGTGTTTCTACCTTCACCTATTATTGTTCCTTCTTTTGGAATTGCAAGTAGTTTGGAGTTGAAAAAGGAGCCCCTTCCCAAAGCACTGAAAATTGCCTAGTCACCCATTATAATAAGAAGATAAGAGAAACATGTTGAGACAAAGATGGCTCACAACTAGTTGTAGATATGCTGTATCATTACTGCTTAACACTAGAAAACAATTACTGGGAAGTAAGGATAACTTATGTATTGTATTTCTTAATGTTCTCTATTTCATTCTAGGCATGAAGAAAATAAGATTTACACTCTTGCTTTTTCAAAGTTATCCTTGACTTAAGTAAATGAACCTCTGTTATAATATCCACCTTGAAGTCAGGAGGAATTATTCCCAATTGTTAACTTTCCTCCTACAGTTGAAATATTATAAACCCAATGGCATTATATATACCCTCCTCTATGTCTCCACCTAAGTTTTTCATCCTCTTCACTCTATTTTCTAATGGGGCAAAGTGAGTAAATAATATGACTTAGTATAGTCCTCATATCCCTGGAAAACTACTGTTTAAAACAGTCTAGGAATCATACTCTCTTTCTTTACAAGCAGTTAAAATTATTGTATAGAGTCGGATTGTAGAGTGTAATTTAGTAGAAGTGAGGAGAGACAAGACCAAGAGATTTGGTAAGGTGTTCATCAAAAGAAACATTAAATTACTTAATTACCTAATTCCGAAGTAGAGATAGGTAATATTCTTTCATTGGAGAAAAAGCTGCCCTGGTATTAATTACTGGGATTTTGGATATAAGATAAATTGATAGGTAAAGGATTCCAGTAGGATATTGGAATCAAAGAAGTCATACTCAAGAGGAGTGGGGTATATAGGACTTCCATATTGTGAACTGAAACAGTAACCCCATGTATCGTTTTTTTAACCTGTAACTCTGTGCCTTGAGATTGGCACAGATTGTGTCCTGGAAACCTCACTTGGCCAAGCAACTGGGAAATAGGATAAAGTAACTAGAGGAAACTGGAGCGGAGCCTGGAGGCAAAAACTCCAAATGGCAGTAAGCAGTGATGTCCCCAGAAAGTGACTGGACATTTATTCATCCAGTGAACTGAAAAGAACAAAAATTATTCTTCTTATGGTGATGGAACCAGGGCATGAGAAAATCTGATTAAATAGTTCATAATCAACAGAGTGCAGTTGGCCAATTCAACAGAAATCATTGGAAGTAAAAAGAAACACATCTTTTTAAGACTCATGACTCCGAATAGAACTGAAACAGTCAAAATACATAAGGTCTCTTTTGATTCCTGTGATATGAGTTCAAGACAAAGTCTCATCAGTGTATCAGGGTTAATCAGACAATCCCTAGAGATATATTCACTCAGCTACAGGAAAACCATTGGAGAAATTAGTTATCTGTGTTCAGGGTATTCTAGGGGTTAGAATAAAGTTTATTCCTTACTCTACATATTTTCCCCCAAGAATTTCAAGCACTTTATGGGCTCTAGAGTAGGAGTTGAGTAGCTCCTAGTCCTTAGAGGCTGTCATTTCCAGTTGCTGTTTAATGAGCCTCTGTGGCCTTGTGGGCACTGCTAAAGGGCAGGTTCGCAGGTTTGTCCATTGGGTTCTTCACCAACATTGAATTTCCCAAAGAAACTCTCACCACTGCTATTAAGATGCAAGGGTCTTGCCATAAATCCTTATCTGGAAGGCAGACTATATTTAAGAAGGATTTTTACCTTGCCTTGTACAGATATCCCATTTCAGCATTATAAAAATACAAGGCAATCCTCCTCACTCAGTTGAAACAACTGTTCCTCTCTAGAGATGGGGTGTGTAGACGGTCAGGGCTTCCCTAGGTGGGAGCAGAACTTAAAAGTGCTGCAAACTCCTATTGTAGTGTTGTGAATGTTGGTTTGTTTCTTCCTCAGCCCATTGTTCCTTCCTTTGGAGTTGTAAGTGGTTTGGGGTTGAAGTTTGCATGTTTGCAGATCAGTTTGACTGGAAAAATCATGGAACAGGGTCAGTGGAAAATGGGGAAGCTGTGAATGAAGCTTAAGAACTTAGCAGTGTATCACCAGAACTCTAGGGGAAAAGCTTAGCCTGCTTCGGCAATCTTGGGGTCAACTTAGAGTACACAGGGTTGGGAAGGCAATTCAGGTGTCCGTTGCTAACAGATTACTCTCAATGCCTTTGAGGCAGGGCAAAGTTCCAAACAAATCCATATTGTCAGGCAGAGGAACACGAACATTCTCAAGAAATCTGTCTCAGTCCTGGAGATTTCAATTTGAAAATGCTGCCTTTTCTAACCACAGACAGGAACAACAGCTTTCTCCCATCAAAGATTAGCTTTTTCTCCTATTGGAATCCTTCCCTCAAGCCTTGTGTTAGCCAATTATTCTTCTCATCCTTTCACTACAGACCAGCACCCAAACAATCCCACACAGCTGGGAGCACAACCAAATGCACTTTGAAAAGAGGAGAATACACAAGGGAGGAAGAAATGGTTGCAAGGAAACCTTGTTTAAAATATTTCAACTACTGCTGGAAAGCTAACAGGGATCATTAGGGTATGGGAAGAAGGCTTTAGCCTCTTCCATTTGCAAGAGGAGGGGTTATTACATTTATCAAATGAATTATCAAATTTATCACATTGAATTACTTAGGATTCCTTTGAGTGCCAGCGGCAAAATCCCAGTTCAAAAGAGAAATATATTGGCTCATGTAACTAAAATAGGGGATCCAGAATCTGAAACATCTCTTGAAAAAGATAGCATAGTATACTGGTTACCACAAGGGGTTTAAAGCCAGACACTCTGGGATTAAATCCCAGTACTGATAGGTGCCCCCTGATCGTGTAACTTGGAGAAAGTTATTACCCCTTTCAGTGAATGATTCCACTTCCTTTCCTCTAAAGTGGAGATATTAGTAACTTTCTCCTAGAATTTTTGAAAGGATTAAGTAAAGTTGATATCCAGAGCACTTAGAACAGTTCCTGGCACAACTAGGAGAAAAGACAGCTGCTTTTTCCCAATAGTTATAAGACATTTGACTTCTCTGATTGCACTGATTGTCAAGTTACATTCCAGTCTCAGGGGTGGGGAGTAGCATGGGGGAATGGTCAGGAGGATGGACAGTTCTCACTTGTTATGTCCAGATCAACTGCCATCCCTGCTGCCAAGAGTTAGTTTCAACTCCACACAAACTCTGCATTCGCAGTAGAGTAGGATGCTTCCTCTAAGGATAACTGAAGTGCAGTTGCTAGAAAAAGAGGAGATGGACTTTTGGTGGATGAAAAATAACAGATGTATACTCTCGCTTAGAGGACATCCTGACATGATTCCACACTGGTTGGGAAGCACTGGGGGAAGAACAGGAAGAGATTTTAATAATTTCTCAACTAAGCCACAGTTCCTCTTTTATCAGCACAAAAGTTGTCAGAATTGTCAAGCTGCTACAGTTCCTCTGTGATGTTCCCATATTTTTCTCTAAATTAATAACTATTACCATTTATTCAGTGCCTGCTGGAGCCAGGCATTGAGCCAGAAGTTTTGTTTACATGCTCTGATTCTCTAACGTAAATTTTGCCATCTTTATTTGAAAGCTGAGCACTTGCCCATCTCCAAAAGTTGGCAATTTCAATGTTTATTTTTGAGAGAGAGAGAGGGCACAAGCAAGAGAGAGGCAGAGAGAGAGAGAGAGAGAGAGAGAGAGAGAGAGAAGAGAATCCCAAGCAGGCTCTGCACTGTGAGCATAGATCCTGACGTGGGGCTTGAAATCATGAACCGTGATATCATGACCTGAGTCAAAATCAAGAGTCGGTTGCTTAACCAACTGAGCCACCCAGGTGCCCCCAATAGTTGGCAGTTTAAAGTCAATATTTAAACTCAGGTGTATCTGAACCTCATAACCTTGCTCTTTGTACCATATTGTGAGCCCTCTATGTGTGTACCATTTCTTACAGGACACTGCCTCCACCTTAAAAATGTGTCACATCTTCTGTCATTTCCAGGCATTCATACTCTATCTCTACTCACCAAACTGTCTTCTCAGAAAAGCCTTGGCCATCAGTCACTTACCATTCCATAACCATCTGTCTATATGTACCGTCTTTCAAGGTCCTTGACATTTGAAATTTCATTCCTCACATCAGAGGGGAAGACTTTGTTTCTAGCCAAATGACCTCAGAGGTCATCAGGCAGATCAGGGGATAGATCTGGGCCAAGTGTTCTACTCAGCTGGTTTCCTACTTCAGTCAGGCAGTAAGCCCTATTTCCTATAGCCAAGAAAGGGATGTTACCCATGTTGGTAAGTCAGGATGAAGACCTTCAGAAAGCCTGTAGCAGCTGTGTCTTTGCATGACTGGCATTTGTGACTATCTGCCACCAACATTTTAACAGAGACCTTCTGCTGTAGGCTGGTAGGTCTCCCGAGTGCCCCTTCCATTGTTCCTGCCCATCTACATCATCCCAGCCTCATTTCCTGAGACCCCACCCCTTCTCTACTTCTCTCCATACTCTGAGATCTTCTCTGCATATCTATCTTGTGCTAGAAACTTTCCCAGATTCCTCTAACCCATGCTGGCCTTTCCCTTCTTCACAGTCCTATAATCCACTTGAGCCACATAATGAAGTCCTTGATTCTAAACATCCTTCCTATTTTCCAAACTAAATAACATATAATACAGAATGAGCCTTTTGTTCTGTTTTATTGTCATTTTTATTTAGTGTCCCAAAACACCTCACCCAGGGATGGGCACATGGCAGACTCTGAGTGGATAAAACTCCTGTTGAGTTTTCCAACAAATAAAATGCTAGTTTCCTTCCTCTTTTGTTTTCAGACTGTAACTAAGTTGGTTGGTGGCTGTAATACCATCACTCCATTTCTCCTCTCTGCTTTGCTATTGCTCTCCACCAGCAGAAAATCAATTAAGTCTCAGTACTGAGTCTTATCTAAAATATTCTGGTGTCACAAAGCAAGAACCTCTTTTATTGCCCTGTCATTTTTCTATACAGAACAAACTAAGCCTACTATTAGAAAGAAAATGCAATCTATTGCAGAAGTTTTCCTAGTATATATATTTAAAAAATCATAAATTCTCAGTTTTCAGATCACAGTACAATTGCAGGAGTCCTAAATTTATGCCTCTGAGCATAAGTACAATTCCCATCCTCACTGTCGCCTGCCTTCTCTGTTGCCCTACTTAATTTACAGTTTTTCAATAACAATTAAAAAAAAATACTCTTATCCTGGTCAGTTGCAGCTGGAAATCATTACAAGCTGACAGCTTGTGGGTGATGATGTTGGGAGGCAGAGTAGCTATAGAAGAGAAGAGGCCAGCGTAAGGAATTTGGTACAGGGGTGGGGGAGAAGTAACAGATCTGAATGGCCATCACCATCCATGCCACTTCTCTTCGATGGAGTTGAAACAGTCATTGATTTTTGGAGCAGTCTTTCTAAGTTTGCTCCAAACATTCTAAAGCCTGTCTGAGATTGCTTCGTTGTCTCACTCACCTGGGAAAAGGAAAAGGCAGCAGGAGCGGTGGGAGAGGTGTCCAGTGACTAGAGCAATAGACTAGACTCATGCACTCTTCTGGAAATAACATTCTGAATAACCCAAGAGAGTTGTTTGGGACTTGACTCACTCTGCCTGATTACACTGACAGATGCTTACAGCCCTGATGTGAATGTGCTGCACTAAAGGAATGGAATTTCTGGATTGGTCCTGCCTCTGTTCCTGTTTAGCAGTGAAACAGAGGTAAATCCCTTAACCTCTCATCCTCAGTTTCCCCATCTATAAAACTAGGAGATGTGCAGGAGTTGGAAACTTGAATGCTTTCAGAGACAGGAGAGAATTTCTGGAAACTCAGTGGCTCAAGAATACAAGCAGTGCTTAGAACAAGGGCAAGTCAGGCATGCATACCTGGTCTAGAGGCTTTAGTATTCAAATTCAAGTTTCAGCATTCAAATTCAAAGTTTTAGAAACAAACAGTGCATATCTCAGACCTCCAGTTTTTGCCTCTAGACTAAATAATTTTTTAATCCTTTCCCACCAAGGTATTCCTTGAATTTGAGTTCCTGGGGGAGCAGGATATCATGGTCTGACCAAATCACCATTTTCATCCCATCACCTGACCAAGTGCCTGGGACACAGTGGTCTCAAGGTTGCAGTTTGCTGTTGAATGGCTGACCATTCTCTTTACCTTTACAGAATGAAGTCTTGCCTTATTATTTTTAGGCTGTTTCTTCATTTGACAGTTCTTGGCTTTCATCTGTTTAATTACTTTACCATCATTCTAGCTGGCCCTCAGCTAAGACTTTCCAGAGCTGTGAGGAACACAATTCTTAAGGTTTTATGTGGAATGCCTGAGACAATCTCAATGACCGCAGTCCTTCTGGAAGCACAAACAGCACAGCAAAGGAGCCTGCAGGCACACAGCAGCCCTGGCAGAAGTATCTGTAGCCCGCTGCAAGATGTTCTGTTCCCTCTTTTAAGAAGCAACTCTTCCTGTCTTGTCCCCATCTCTTTCTGAATTCTTCTTCAATAATCCTTTCTGCACAATGGCTGTTTCTCTTTCTATCTGCCTTCCCTACAGAGCTGACCCAAACTCTGAGTGCTTCCCAGTCATTTTGAGATCGCTCTCTAGATCAGCTCCTTGGAGATTCTGCACAACAGAGCAGAAGCTCTCTTAAAAATGGGCCAGAGTACCATCCAAACAACTCCAGGGAAATTTCCCTTATTTACACTTCAACCACACAAAAAGACTCACTCTCCCCTTTGGCCTCAAATGCTTGCGACTCAATTTGCAATATCCTTTTTCCATAAAGCCACAAATGTCTTCTGTAGAATCCATCTCCATGGAAAATCTGAAACTCAATCCCACAAATGTATAGGTGACTCTCTTACACTATAGGTGAAGAATGGAGGTGAGCTCTCATAAATTTTTCTGTTATTGAAAATGTAGAATACATTTTAAATTGGGGTCCCCGAAGGAATTAGTTTAGCACTTTCCTTCACTTAAGACCCAGAGCAAGGAACAGAGTTGGTTAACC
The DNA here is from genome assembly GCF_018350155.1 of Leopardus geoffroyi. Lineage (NCBI taxonomy): Eukaryota > Metazoa > Chordata > Mammalia > Carnivora > Felidae > Leopardus > Leopardus geoffroyi. The sequence goes on along the minus strand of NC_059336.1, from coordinate 96,244,545 downwards.
TGCCAGGTAAAGAAATAAAGTCTCAGAATTATAGCAGGTTGTTCCTCCACTCTGGAGCTTCTCCTCTTTGCTTTGCCTACAAATAACCGAGATGTGTTTTGTGCAATCCCATAGTGTGTAGGGTGCTGCTAAGGACATAGGAAACGTGTTGTCTTCCCTACACTTATTGAAAACCAATACAGATGGGAGACATTTTAGGAAAATAAGATGGTTCTGAGGGTGGGAGCAGTGGGAAGCTTGGTGCAGAGCAAAGGGAATGTCAGCTAGACCATCAAGTGTGGGCGGGATTTGAATGAGGGAGGTAGGCATTGGTTGAGCAAAAAGAAGGGAGCTCATTTTGATAGTAAGAAAACTTGTCTGACTCTAGGAGGGGTGTGTGTTGAGACCCAGTGGCAATAAAGTAAGTTCTAAGAGGTAGAAGGGAATATGTCTAGGATAATTTGAAAGGCCAGGCAAAGCAGTTTAGATCTGATGCAGTAGACGGGATGTGATAAAATACCCTGAAGACAACAGTAATGTTTTTATTTACTTATTTTTAATGTTTATTTATTTTTGAGACAGAGGGAGACGGAGCGCGAGTGGGGGACGGGCAGAGAGAGAGAGGGAAACACAGAATCTGAAACAGGCTCCAGGCTCTGAGCTGTCAGCACAGAGCCTGATGTGGGGCTCGAACCCACAAACCGTGAAATCATGACCGGAGCCAAAGTCGTAGCTTAACTGACTGAGCCACCCTGGCACCCCTAGACAGCAGTAATGTTATGAGAGAATAGTTGTTTACAGTTGGAAATGGGCCTACTTTTGATACTTGAAACATGGCCAATTAGATCCACATTAAGGTCCTCCTCTCCACCTTTTCCACAACCCTTGCTTTTTTTTTTTTTTTTAATTTTTTTTTTTCAATGTTTATTTATTTTTGGGACAGAGAGAGACAGAGCATGAACGGGGGAGGGGCAGAGAGAGAGGGAGACACAGAATCAGAAACAGGCTCCAGGCTCTGAGCCATCAGCCCAGAGCCCGACGCGGGGCTCGAACTCACGGACCGCGAGATCGTGACCTGGCTGAAGTCTGACGCCCAACCGACTGCGCCACCCAGGCGCCCCAACCCTTGCTTTTTAAAATGGAGGAGAAAAAAAAGATAAATTAAAAACTTTTTAAAAATTAAGAGATCACCACTCATTGTGATCACCACTCTATTGAACATCAGGAAAAAAAAATTGATAATTTATTTCTTAAGACAGGATGATATAATAGTGATTATTCTAATGAAAATAAGGTGTCCCCTAGGATTTTCAGTTTCTGAGTAAGCACATGACACGTCACACTGAGTGAGCACACACACTTCTTCACTTTAAAGTCAGAAGAACTCTTACTGACATGGCTTTTTATAGTCCTTTAATCCAGGTCTCAATATTTCAATCTGTAAACCGGATTAAATAGGCTGACTTTTCAAAGCATTGTGAAGAATCAATAAGTATATGAACATATTCTGCCTAAAGCAAAAGATCATACCATTAAGTAATTTCTAACCTTGCTTTAGAAAACCAAAGAGGTCTCCCCCTCTATGCACATCTATGCCTTGTACAGTGAGAAATGCAAGAAGACAAGTAAACAGCAGCTGAATCATAGTCCAGTGCTCTCCTGGATGACATTCAGCACTAGAGTGTTAGAGAGTTCACAGAATCTGGTGAGCAGAGAGTGTTCCCCTTCCCCCATGGCTATCCTGATGAAATGACTGCCGTGCAATGTGGTTTTTTTTGTGATATCGTAGGAAGCACATTTAAGAGAGTGGGGAAAGTGAATCAAGAGAGAAAGAAAATCAATATAAAGCTATGCTAATGAGCAAGTCTCCATTTTGGACAATTAAGACTTTCCTCCTGGGCCCTTCCCAAGGTGTCTGTAAATGCGTTTTGGTATTATCCTACGATGGATGAGTACCTAGGGCATTTATTTACCAACTGTAGTCCCTCATCTGTTGACAATTACTCTTGGGGGTGTTGAACCTCCAGTCATCCTGGGCAGCCAAGATTACTGACCTCTCATTCACAGCTCTAGAGCAAAGCCCTCAAAAAGGCACAGGCCTTGTAGGGGAGGCCGTCCGCATGTATAGACACTGTTAGCTCAGGTGTAGGTGAAATTCAGAGATGGGGTGAGGGAACATGAGCCATCAATAGCTTCTGCTACAGGAATTATGTTTTGTTTAAACATAGGAGGCAGCATTATCATAGAAAACAAAAAAAAAGTTAATTAAATTAATTCTCAAGTTAGTTAAAGGAAGCTTCTCTCAAATGATGGGAATGGATGGTGAGATTAAGAAATAATATTTTGGCTATGGAACCTGGGAAATGCTGACATACTGACTTCAGCTTGTTCAGGGTCCTGCTGGGAACAAGGACAGGATAAAGAATGTTTTAATGTCTAAAGTTTAAGTCTCTGGCAAAAACATAACAGACTAACTCTGAAAATTACACCTTAGCAGTTCCTAGCAGCTAAAATTTATAATCTCACACAGTAAGAGATTTATACATATTCCAAATTGTATTAAAACCTTAAACAGACTCCTTATAGATGATTAGCAACAAGATGGGGGGGGGGGGAGCCAGAATGGTTGCCAAATACTCCGCATATGTTTTTCAAAGAACTGGAAAGTATTTACATTTCCAAGGGAATGAAAATCAAAAGTGCTTCAAATCTAGAGGAAAAATCAGAAGAATTCTTTCACAAAGTCATAGGACCCAAGTCTAAAGTAGCTCATCAAAATGTGGACTCCTTTACGTAATAACCAAAGTCAAGGTGTGAGCCTTAATTATATCCTAGATTATAAATTATATAGGACCCTTGTAAGAAAGGAAGGAAGAAGGAAGGAAGGAAGGAAGGAAGGAAGGAAGGAAGGAAGGAAGGAAGAGAGCCAAATAGGTAATAAGAGAAAACAGTGAGCATATTTTACAACGATGCCATCCTTAGGAGCATCTACACTTCACATATTGAAGTGCCAAGTTAATTAAATAAATAAAAGAGTGATTGAATGTGTAATTAATTAATTACTTGACCTAACCATCCATTTGGACAAAATAATCATGGCAACAGTTCTGCCTAAACTGCCTGATTTTGTCAAGGTCATTGTCTAGAAGTCATCTCAGAACAAATTCCCAGTGCACGTTACAGAGTTCACAGTGACCCTGAAGACAAAAGAACTAGTTGGACTCTTCTCAGTTGGCATTCTTTCCCGGTTGATACTGGGCTCAATTCTTGGCCAATTTCCAAAGTCAGGCTGAACTTATAACATTGGGAAGGAACTTTCCAATTAATGATTTGCTAATGCATATGGAACTGACTCTAATATGCACATGTGCCCATGCATCCACACCTTTGCTGGGGGCATAACAAAAATGTCAAAGTCTGCCTTCAAGGCAGGACATGAAGAAGTACGTGCTTACAGATTATATACTGGTTTCAAAGTCCACTGTACTTTGGGTCTGCTCTCCTGCCACTCTTCTATTTAGAACCATTTGTGAATCTAGGAAGCCCTGTTTTTGTCACATCTTTGGACTGCTAGAACTAAAGTTATAAGAAGATGTGCTATGGTGTAAATATTCTTTATAGAAAACTCTTTTTTAAATGAAGTAAAATATACTAAAATGTTCTATTTTTTCCTTAATATCATGACTTCATTAATATTTTAAGTACCCTAAATTGTCTATGTATCAGTGAATTTCTTTAGTTTTTGTAAACTTTTAATCTATTTGATATTCAACAAAAAGAGGTACAGCTGACAGAATTGCATTGACAATTGAAAGGATATTCTTTAGGACAGATTTAATGAAATGCAAAACCTGTCTTTCATCATAGCATTACAGTGCCAAAAATTGCTTCAATTCTTTTAGCTCATGGGTTGGCAAATGACAGCTGACCAGACAAATCTGTTTTGCTGCCCGATAGATAAATAAATAAATAAATACATACATAAGTAAATAAATAAGTTTTATTGGAAGATAGCCACACCCCTTTGTTTACAGATTGTCTATGGCTGCTTCTTGGCTACAACAGAGTTGAGCAGTTGCAGCAGAAATCATATGAACTAGAAAGCCCAAAACATTTACTATCTGACCCTTTATGGAAAAAGTTTGCCAACACTTGTTTGAGACCATTATGGTAAATACTAACCACCTGTGACTACTGAGCACTTAAAATATATCTGGTGCAACTAAGAAACTAAAGAGTTAATCCATTGACAAGACACCTGGGTGGCTCAGTTGCTTAAGCCTCCAACTCTTGGTTTTGACTTAGGTCATGATTCCATGGTCTGGTGCATGAGATCAAGCCCTGAGTTAGGCTCAGCGCTGGGCATGGAGCCTACTTGGGATTCTTTCTCGCCCTCTCCCTCTCCGTCTGTCCCTTCCCAACTATCTCTTGTGTGTGCGCATGCATGCACTATTTCCCTTTCAAAAAAAATAGTTTATTGAATTGAGATGTTTCGAAGGTATAAAATATAAAGGTTCTCCAGAAAACAGAATCAATTATCTATCTATATACTATTGATTCTGTTTCTCTGGAGAATCTTTATATTTAAGGTTCATTTTATATTGAATTTATATGGCTATAGATGGATCTATCTATAGATGTATGTATGTGTATATACCTATAAGTGTATATGCATATATATCTGCTACCTATCTATCCATCTAGAGGGACAGAGAGATTGAAAAAAAGATTATAAGGAATTAGCTCACATGGTTATTAAGGCTGGCAAGTCCAAATCTACCATGTGGCTGGCAGGCTAAACACCAGGAGAGCTAAGGTAGTACCAGTGTGAAGGCTGGTGACCTGAATATACAGGAGAACTTATGGTGTAGGTGAAGTTAGAAGGCAGTCTGCTAGAGAATTCCCTCTTGATAAGCTTACTTTTATCATCTATATAAGCCTTTCACTAATGGAATGAGGCCCACCCACATTAGGGAAGGCAATTGCTTTACCCAAAGTCTATGAGCTTAAATGTTAATCTCATTCAAAACACCTTCCAAATCAACACATAAAGTTAATCATCATGCTTACTATTTTAAAGACATAGAACTGCAAAGACTTATTTTTTAATGTACAATACATTGATTACATGTTGAAATTATAATATTTTGGATATATTGGTTAAATAAAATATATTAAAATTAATTTCCATCTGTTTTTCTTAACTTTATAATGTGGCTACTCCAGTGTTCAAAATCATTTATATAACTTACATTTATACTGAACAGCACGGCTCTAGAAACGATTCTCAGCCTGTGAAAATTCTTGCTCCCCCCTCACCTATTTTGTAGAGCACTCATCTAGCCAGTTTGAATGACATCTATATTTATTTATATAAACTTATGGAGAACTGGCATAAGTTACTCAAGCAGGATGTGAGATACAGTTTATCTCTAATTTGGCTATTCTTGTTGCTTCTGTGTTTTGGGTTGTTTTTTGTTTGTTTGTTTTCCTCTCAAATCAGGTAAAAATTTTCTGAGCAAAGTCATTTGAGAAACGACTGAATTAGTGTGTTCATCAGTTAATTGAATGTAAATATGTGTGTGCCCATGTGTGTCTATCAAATGCTAAATGCACTACACTTTATTAAGGCCATTATATGAATATGGTCTTCCATTTCTTCTAAAGCATAGCACATGCCTTTCTTTATATTTCCACTCACCACAATAAATATTCTGTAGATTTTTTTTTTTACATTTTAAATCAAATTTACTAAAGTCTGTTATATAAAATGAAATTAATCCTTTTAAGTGAACAACCTGAGGCACATTGGAAAATGAATACACCTGTGTAACCACAACCCCAATCAAGATGTGTGTTAGGCAGAATTCTAAAGAGTCCCTCTGCCTCAAGATTCCACCTCCTGGTTATTCAGCCAAATGCCAAGGAGATACTTCAGTGAAGGTACTTTGCAGATGTTAAGGTTACTAGTCAGTTGAGGGAGATTATCCCAGATTATCAGGTGGCTCCAATTACAAGTCACACAAACCCTTAAAAGCAGAAGAGGAAGGCAGAAGAGATGAGAGGAGGGGAATGCGGGAAGGTCAGAGGGCCTCTGTGTGAGTAGCAGGACTCAACTTGCCTTTGTTTTGAGGTTGAGTTTAGGGGTTGTTGTTGAGGAAAGGGGTTTTGAGGCAAATAACACATTTAGAAGCTAAGAATGACCTTTCCTTACAGCCAGAAAGGAAATGGGACTTCATTTCTATAGATGCATGGGAGTGGATTTTGCCGAAAATTTAAATGAGCTTGGAAGTGAATTAATTCATCCTCAGAGTCTTCAGAAAAGAATACATCACTGCTGAAAACTTGATTTCAACCTTGTGAAACCTGGAGTGGAAAAACAACAAGCCATTTTGTACCTGGACCTAAGACCTACAGAATGGCAAGATCACAAGTAAGTGTTGCTTTATCCTGCTACATTTGTGGTAGTGTGTTGTCAGCATTTGGGACAAACTAATACAACATAGAGAGCTGCTCACTCCCTCTTGCCAGGTGTTGAGGATTACAGTTAACCCCTCCCCAAGGCAACCACTGTTTTGCTTTTTGTCACTATAGGTTAGTTTTCACTGTAACAGAATTTTATATCAGTGAAGTTAAACAGTATGTATCCTTTAGTGTTTATATTCTATTGCTCAGCATTTTACAAAACCCATCCATTTATCACATGGCAGTAAATAATTTCTTTTATTGCTGAGTATTTTATGGTATTATCACAATTTGTATACCTGTTGCACCTGCTGATGAGTATCTGGGTTGTTTTCAGTTTTTGATTCTTTTGAACAAAGTTACAAAAAGCATTCACATTATAAGTCTTCCTGTGGACATAAGGTATCTATTTCTTGGGCGAAATTACTAGGGTAGAAGTGCTATGTCATACACTTAACTTTTAAGTGCCAAACTGATTTCCACAGGGTTGTTTCATTTTACACTCCCACCAGCAATGTATTGAGAGTGGCATTTGTTCTATATCCTTGCCAACACCTGGTATATTTGATCTTATTTTTAGTTTTAGCTGTCTAGTGGGAATTATAAAAATATAAATGATTTTAATTTGCATTTTCCTGATGATTAATAATGTTAAGTAGCTCTTTTGTGTACATTGGCCTCTGTTATATGTTCCTTTGTAAAATGTCTGTTCAAATCTTTTGCCACTTGGCAATGGTTTGTCTCTCATTGAGGTTAGGAGTTGCTGATATATTCAGAACAGAATTTTTTGCTGGTTATATCTGTTGCAATATTTTGAAGGATGTTCTTGCTGAGCAGACTTCTTAGAAAATATGGGTGCCACTTGTTTGTTTCTTTATTGCTAATGCTTTTTGTGTTGTAAGAAATGTTTGTCCTAAAAGTGCCTATGTTGCCAAGATTTTTGACTACATTTATAGACATTGGATAGCTTTAGGTTTTACATTTAACTCTATGATCTATTTCCATCTTAAGTTTGTGATTGGGGTGAGATAAATGTCAAGGTTCATTGCGACCCCCCCCCACCCCCCGCCACTGTGGGACCACTTGTTCCTTCACCTCTTGTTGAAAAGACTATCTTTTCCCCATTTAAGTAACTTGGCCAATTTGTTAAAAATCATATAAGTGTGATTATACTACTGGATTCTCTGTTCCATTGATTTACATGTCTATGCTTACAACAATATAACACTCCTTTGATTACCATAGCATTATAGTAAGTTCTACTTTTTTTCACTTTTGCAAGTTTACTTTGTCTGCTTTAGATTCCTTTTTCCATATGCATTTTATACTCGTATTTCCAATTTGTACAGAAAACCTGCTGGGATTTTGATGGGGACTGTGCTGAATCTCTACATTAATTGGGAGGAAGGTTTAGTCTTTTTACAACCTTGAATCTAATCCATGGATGTGTCTGTTTATGTAGAACTTTAATTTTCAATATTTTGAAGGATTTTTTTGCACAGGTATTGCACATATTCTAATTCATCCTTAAAAGTATATTTTTGGACTTTTTAATCTAGTTTTCCAAACAATCATTTATAGCACATAGAGACTTGTTTTTGTCTGTAAGCAAAATATCCTTTTAATTAATTAAATTTAATTATTGTATCTAGTACCTTTTTGGAGGTTGTTTAGAATTTGCTATAAACATAATCATGTTAACTGTAAATAGAGAGCATTTTATTACTTCCATTCAAAAATGATTGTGTGTCTGTAATTTTTTTTTTTTTTTTTTTTTTTTTTTTTTGGCACTGATCAGGACATCTAGTATATGTTAAGTAAAAGTGATGAAATGGGAATCCTTGCATTTTCCCCCAATTTTAAAGAAAGCATTTAGTTTTTGCCATCAACTATATGACGGTTAGCTGTAAATTCTTGTGAATAAGCTTTATCAGAGGAATATCTTCTGTTCCTGGTTTTCAGAAAGATTGTGTCATGAACAGATACTCATTTTGTCAAATGTCTCTCAATCACATGGGTTTTTTCCTCATTTGTTGTGTTTTATGGCGAATTGCATTAATGGAGTTTCCAACTATTAACCAAACTTTGAATTCCCAAGATAAACCCTGGCTTATGATGTATCTTCCTTTCTTAGATACTGCTAGATTTGATGGTTATTTTCCTAAAGATTTTTGGGTCCATGTTGAAGAGGATATTGATCTGCGGTGTTTTTTTTTTTTTTTTTTTTATGTCATTTATAGTTTTCATTACCAATGTGATATTGGCCTCCTAAAATGATTTAGAAAACATTCTCTTCTATTAAAGAATCTGCATAGGATTGGTAATATTTCATCCTTATCATTTTAATACTTGTGGGAACTGTAATAATGCCCTTCTTTTGTTATAGTCATTAGTTTTTCTAATAGATTTAGATGTCTAGCTATAGTATAATATTGTTTGGTTTTGTTTTCAAGATAACCCATTTTGGGGTTTCTTTTTTACTGTGCGTGTGTGTGTGTTTCATTGATTCCTGATTTTATGTTCCTTTTCCCCTGCTTGCTTTGAATTTAATCTCCTCTTTTTCTAATTTCTTAAAATGGAAATTTAGATAAATTGTTTTAAGCCTTCTTTTCAAAGCTTCTTTTCAAAGGTAAGTATTTCTATATATAAATTTGCACAGTTTGAACAGCATCACACAAAATCGTATATTTATCTAACACTCAGTATTTCCTTGTAATTTCTTCTATAGCCCATAAGTTACTTGGAAGTGTGTTGTTTAATTTCCAAATATTTGTTAGTTTTCCAGATAGCTTCCTGTTATTCATTTTTAGTTTAATTTTCATGTGATAAATAATCACACTTTGTGTGACTTCCTTTAACTTTACGGAGTTTTTTAATAACTCAAAATATGTTCTAATTTGCTGAATACTCCATGTGTACCTGAATGAAAGTTCAATAGATTTTTAGAGGAATATTCCATAACTGTCAATTAAGTCAAATTGGTAGTATTGTTCAGTATTTCTATATCCTTACTGATTGTTCCATTTATTTTTTTTTCTACCAATTACTAAAGTGTTGAATTATCTACCTATAATGGTGGGTTTCTCAATTTCTTCTTTTAGTTCTATCAATTTTTTGTTTCATGTACTTGAAAGCTCTCTAAGACAATATACATTTAGTTTTTTTCTCTTCTTGCTGAATTAAACCTTTTGTCATTACTAAATGTTCTTTTCTAATCTCTGGTAACATTCTTTATACTGAAGTCTACTGTTTTCTCATGTTAATATAGCCTGTCTAGCTTCCTTTTTACTAAGGTTAAGATAATAAATACATGAAATGCATGCATGAAATATAAAAAATACTTAAAAATACATATCTTAATCCTTTTACTTTTCACCAATGAGCAAATTTATATCTAAAAATTGATTTTTTTTTCCAGTCTATTTTGATCACTGACTTAGAATATGTAGACTACATTTAATGTAATTGAAGCTTTTGTTTGGGCCTACCATCTTTATATTTGTATTCTGTCTTATCTCTTTTTTGTTATATTCTGTCTTACCTTTTCTTTAATTGAGCATTTTTATATTCCACTTTGTCTCATTTTTAAAAACTTCAAGTGATTGTTCTGGGTTTACAAAATAAACCTTTAATTTGTTAGTCTTCTATGACTATTACTCCACTTTGCACATACTCTGAGAAACGTAATAAGTATACTTCTACTTTTCACTACTTAGTCCTGTTGTTACACATATTTCTATATATATTATAAGCTCAATGCATTTTTCCTTTACAGTCAGTTATATTTTATTATTTAAATAATAGAAAAAATCCTTCTATAATTACTCACACTTCTATCCTTTAAGGTGTTCTTCCTTCCTCTGTGAGGATCTGAGTTTCTTTTGTCTAACATTGCCTTCAATGTGGGTAAACATTTATTTTTAGCATTGTTTATAGTACAGAATTACTGGGAAGATTCTCTCAGATTTTTTTTGTATATTATTCACAAAGATGCAATGCAAACTATACAGCTATTTCCACAAATCTTTATCTATGCCGTCCTATTTTCCAATCCTATACCCTGTGAAGTCTAGTTACTTCAGTCTCTCCAAACTAGGATCTTTTTCTCTTTAGTTCAACAAAATCACTATACTCTAATTGGTTCACCCCTCCCTGCACTAAAATTGAGGAAGTCCCTACAGGCATAAAGCCAGAGCTAATCTTGTTTGTTTTCCTTTACTCAAGGATTAAGATACTGAGGACTGCCTGGGTGGCTCAGTGGGTTGAGCATCTGACTCTTGATCTCAACTTAGGTCTTGATCTCAGGGTTGTGGGTTTAGGCTCTGTGTTGGGCTCCATGCTGGGTGTAAAGCTTCCTTACAAAAAAAAAAAAAAAAAAAAGACTGAGCTGCCTGTTGTCCATCGTCTGCTTTGTTTGATTTTTTTTTTTCCAGTTTTATACTTGTTTTCCATAGGTGGGGAAGTTCTGTACAAGTAACTCTACCACAGCCAGAAATGGAAATTTCTATAGATCACTTTCAATATTCATTTCCAAATGTCATCTTATCCTTATGTTTCAGTGTTAATATTTAATAATCTTTGTGAGAGAACTATTTTTTGCATCTATTTGTAGAACAGAACTTTGAATAAGTATTTCTGAAAACTCAGATTTTTTTTAAAACTCCAGTATATTTCTTAGTGAAAAGATCTGTACAGTCTTAGATGTGATGGGATTAAGTGACAGGAATGAGATTAAATGAGAAAGAAGAGTAGGTGAGGTCAGAATGACTTTACACCTACAGCTACACAATTCTTATCCCTCATAGAATATTTAATGTATTCTGTGCTTGTTGATTTATTTGGCCAGTACTTAAGAGGCATAACAAAACAGCCAAGAAAACTATGTATCATTGTGTTATCTATTTTTGTGAAGACCCACGGCTGCAGAACTTGTGACAAAGTAGACAAATTACACTAGAAACCTACTCTCTCAATTGTCTTATAGTTGCTCCAGTGTATGCAGAGGTTGTGTGCTCCTATATAAAGTTCAACTATGCTGTAGGATTTTCAACATATCTGCCTATTACAATTAATTAATATATCCCCTCGTAAAGTTGCAAAACTAACTGCCTAGGTAGAAGTTGGGAGAAAATGAAGTTTAATAGAGATACATATTTAAGAGTTGTCTAAGGGGCACCTGGGTGGGTCAATGTGTTAAGTGTCTGACTACTGATTTTGGCTCAGGGCATGGTCTCCTCGTCTGGGAGATCGAGCCCCACACTGGGCTATGAGTGTACTGACTGTGCAGAGCCTGTTCAGGATGCTCTTTCTCTTCTCTCTGCCCCTCCCTCTGCTTGCTTGCATGCTCTCTCTCCTATCTCAAAATAAATAAATAAACTTAAAAAAAGAGTTGTTTTAAGAATAGATTGCACAGTGAACTAGATGGAAAAAAGATGGGTTGTGTGTGGATGTCACCATTTAAAAAAAAAAAAAAAAACTATGACTGAATCTATAAAAAATAGCTCCCATAGGGGAGAGATTTTTGTTCTGTTTTTGACTTGTCAAGACCCAGTGAATTCTATTTTTGGTGTTTGCATTTTAATTAATAGAGATATATTGAAATTGGGGATTTTTTTTTTCAGGTGAGAGGTCAAGTGGTGAGGAATGTCGATACCATATCTTATCTAGGCTACATTGGTTCATGAGGATTAACTATACTAGGTAATAATTTTCTGGTCCATTGAAGGGAATTGTATTAAATAATATTTTTAACTCACAACATAATATGAGTATTACAGGGTAGAAAAGTTAAGAATCAGGACATCTAGTGACAGTTTTCTACCCAGATAACATTTTCTCAAGCAACTAAGCACTGGCCCCAAGTTTGTATACACCACTCAAAGTAATATGACTAACCTTACAGACCCAAATCCCTTAGAAGACAATATAGGAATAACTTACTTTTACTTTGCTCAAGGGGTTTTTCTTTGGAGAATGTCTCACACCCTCACACCGTATCGTTATTTCATCCTAAGAAGCCTACCAAAGCACACTATTCAACCAGATAGAGCCCTATCCATGAGAGGGTGTCTGGCAAATAAGTTTCCTTTGCTCATTGTATACTAGTCTTTTCAGTATTTTCTATATATTAGGGCCATGAGTTCGTGTCCAGTATGTTACTCAGTTAAGCCTATTCCTTATGGAGAATAGTTTGGAAAAAAAGCTTTTAGTTGAAAAATAATCTTATCAGAAAATGCATTATAATTTTCTTCAACTATAGGTATCCTTTGGAGATACTGCAGGTTCCATTCCAGACCACCACAATAAAGTGACAATGTAATAGAGCAAGTCAAATAAACTGTTTTTGGTTTCCGAGTGCTTACAAAAGCTATGTTGACATTATACTGTAGTCTATAACGTGTGCAATGTCATTATGTCTAAACATACCTTAATTAAACATTGCTAAATATGGCTAACCATCTGAGCTTTCAGCAAGTGATGATCACTGATCACCAATCATCATAATATAACAACCTGGGGCACCTGGGTGACTCAGTCGGTTGAACAGCTGACTCTTGATTGTGGCTCAGATCATGACCCTGAGGTCCTAGGATCAAACCCCACATCTGGCTCTGTGCTCAGTGTGGAAGTGCTTAAGATTGCACCTCCCTTTGCCTCTCTCTCTCACTTGTGTGTTCTCTCTTTAAAAAAAATAAATAAATAAAACCCAATCATAATGAAAAAGGTGAAAATATTGTGCGAATTAGCAGAAAATGATACATAGATGTGAAGTGAGCAAATGCTGTTGGAAAAATGGCTAGATGTACATAGGGTTGCTCTAAACCTTCAGTTTGTAAGAAAGACAATATCTGTCAAGCACAATAAAATAAGGTATACCTGTACTTCAAGTTACTTTGAGAAGACTAGGAGATAACTTTTACATGAAAATCCATGGTCTAAAAGTAGGACGAGTATGTAGGAAATTCAAGAGCTAAGTGTACAACTTTCCAGTTGTAAGAAACAAGGCTTTAGAGAACTATAATATATTTTCAAATTTATCCAACCTATGGAACTAGCTATCACTCTGATCCACGTCCCTCAGAAATCTTGACCTCCAGTGTCTTATTTAGTATATTTTGCTAGCTGTTTTAACAGAAAGACTGCACATCTCAGTTACTTAACACAATCTTAGTTTGTGACATATGGAAATTCCAAAATAAGTGATTGTGATTGGCTAGGCAGATGAGGGGAAACAGTACTATGTTCCATGGATTTTTTTTCAGGGACCAGGTCATCAGTATTTCCATTGCAAAAAGAGGACACTACTCTTGTGTGGATAGGTAGACCTCTTTGTCATGCCCAGTTTGTCCAGTTTATTGCCCTTCCATCTCTTGATTCTTCTCAAAGACATTTGTTAATATCCTTAAACTCCCCAAATCCTATAACTTCAGTTTCTTGTAACCTCTCTGGACTTTTCCTACCTAGCTTGGATACAGTGTTTAACCATTTAAACTTCTCTCACAAGCATGATTGTCCTTGCACATCTGTCCTCATTCCCCAGTGAAGTTTGGATTAAAAACAAGACCTATCTTAACTAAGTGCCATGGGATACACAAAATAATACATAATAGACTAAACAAATTCATTGTCTCCAACCTCCCAGTCACTGCACTTGATGGAGCTCACTTAAGCTTCATCTCCATTTCCATCACTGACTTCCCTAAAATGTCACTACTCCCTTTAACCTCCTACATATCCATAATTCTCTTCATCTCCAGAAAATACCTTACATGAAATTTGATTCAGAAGTGGTAACTACCTGTGATGATCTTCCTCCATTCCCTGCATCTCCATTTACTAATTTATACACAATTTCATACTCTTATCTCTCATTTACATTGGAAGTTGACCGGGGTTCTAACTATTCAAAGTCGATATTCTGGCATGGAAAATTCTAAAACCTTATATTTCCTTTAGGATTATCATACATTCTTTCTTTACCTCAGTCATAATCCTTGGACTTCTTATCTACTAACTATAAATTATGTCCAAGTTTTTCCTTCATAAAAGCCTTCCTTCCATTGACCAATTTTGTATTTCTTCCTCTCTGACTCTGAAGACTCAGAAAAGTTGTCCATACTTATTTCTCTATTTACTCCCATCCTATTCATGCTTCAACCCTCTGTTGCCTGACTTTCATGTTCACCAATCTAACATATAATGCTACTGGAATGTTAGTATGATGAAAAGAATAGAGGTCTAAGAACTATACAAAACATAGTTCCAAGGTGGTACAATTTCTAAAGTGATTACTAGCTTTGAAAACCAGAGGATAATTAATAATTATGTGTCACATTCTTAAAACTAAAAACATTCTCAATTTAAATTGGGAATGAATTCCATTAACTTTTGAAGTTATTGAGGTCATAATGGAAGCTGTTTCATAAACCTATTGGGTTGTCTACTTCTGAAAATATGGAGTGGATCTATTCTCTATTCTTCCCACTAAGTACAAATGAAAACTCTGGTCATTAAATGTAAAATTTATAAAATGACACTACAAGAGAAGAAGGCAGACTAAGACCTGGGACCAGAAGGATGAGGAGACAAATTCCCTGGGTTTTCCTTTTGCCTTATATATCTCACATTTGGAGCTGAAGTAACTGGCAAACTATAAATGCCAATAAGTGCCGACAAAATAAAACCAACAAAAGCTTTATTCCCTTTAGACAAAGGACCAGGAAAGGGCAGCCTAGAAAGACAGAAAATCAATACATAATTGCCACTGTACTCCAGCCAAACACCACACAAAATATGTCAGAGCCATTGCACATCAACAAAGGTCAAGAAGGAAGCCTTGTTTTCTAACCTGGAGAGACTATAACTGTGTACCCCAACATCCCTACTGGAGTGGTATAAGAAAAGTGTGAGGAGGGAACCAAGACCTTCATTCAACATAGCTACTTACAAGCACCACTTTTCTACCAGCAGTGTCAGTGGAATCATGTGAGAAGCCTGGACTTCCAACTCCACTTGATAGTAGAGAATCTCTTCTTTTACTACAACAGTGGTATAAGAAGAGGTCTACTAGACAGATAGGACTTTCACCATCACTGGGTGGTAATGAAGCTATCCTCATAGTAGTGCCATTAGAGACTAAGTGCAGAGACCTAAGTCCCATCCCTCTTAGCATTAATGAGGAGCCCCCTTCTTCAAGTGTCAACAAAGGCCAAGTGTGAAACCTAGACTTAAATCTACAAATGGCCATAACAGAGCAACAGAGCAATGCCCTGCATTCTTTATTCTGCCAGGATGATAGAGAAAGATGGCTTAAAAAATAACATCTAGAGTCATATATAATATAAAAATGTCCAATTTTTAATAAAAAATCATTTGCCATGCCAATTACCACAGACTCAAACTTAAGGGTGAAAAGGAGGAAAGCACAAATAATATATGACAGCATCCAAAGGAAAACATAGCAGAACTATGTGACAACAGTTTTAAAGTTGCCATGATAAATACTTCAATGAGTAGTTAAAAATGGGCTTAACAAATAGAAAAGTAGAAAATCTCAAAGAAACAGAAAGTCTCAGAAAACAGGACATACCAAATTGAAATTTTAGAGCTAAAAAATATAATCAAAATTAAAAGCTCAGAAAATGGGCTCAACAGCAGGACAAAGGGGAAGGACAGAATCAGTGAGAGGTAAGAAAGAATGATAGAAATGACACGCTGAAGAACAGGAAAAAAAAGGATGAATTAAAATTAACATCAGGTATCTCTGGAACTATAACATAATATCTAATATTCATGTCATTAGAGTACTGAAAGGTGAGGAGGAAAATGGGAGACTAAATATATAAAGAAAGAAATAATTGCCAAAATTTTCCTAACTTGGAAAGAAGACCTAAAAACCTAGAGATTCAAGGACCTAAGCACTTGCTTACTTATTACCAAATAAGATAAAAGCAAATGTATAGTGTCAAGATAACTCATAATCAAACTTACAAAAATTAAGACAATGGAAAAGCCTAAAAAGCAGTGAGAGAAAAAAATGATACCTTAAGTTCAGAGGAAAACTATTCATGACAATGGATCAGAAACCTTGGAGTCCTGAAGAAAGTAAATTAATGTTGGCCAAATGTTGAAAACACACGAACTATCAACCTAGAATCCTGTATCTAGTCAAAACATCATTCAAGAATGAAAGGGAAATCAACACATTGTCATGTGAAGGAAACTAAGAAAATTTCTCATCAGCAGACCTACTCTAAAAAAAAAAAAAAAAAAAAAGCCAAAGAAATTTCTCCATATGGAAAGAAAACAAAAGAATGAAACTTGGAAAGTCAGAAAAATAAAGAACACAGTAAAAGTAAACAAACAACCAACAACAACAACAACAACACATTTTCCCACTGATTTTTCTAAATGGTTGAATGATTCTAAATATGTAAAAGAAACATTTTAGACCATTATAAATATAAGAGGATAAGAGATTGTAAAAAGAGGCAAGGTATTTCTACTTTACTCAACTGGTAAATGATGCTACCAGTAGTCTAAAAACTAATATATAATGTAATACTGATATCAAACATTAAAACAGTATTCAAAGCAATAGATTGTAAAATGTTACAGATAAGTACTGTGAAGTACTGTGAAGTACTCAAGTAATGGGGAAGTAGGAATAGAAAAACAAAACAAGCATGAAGCTAAATAACAGGTGCATGCCTCAATGAATAATAATAATAAAAATAATTATTTTTATTATAGGGGCGCATGGGTGGCTCAGTCAGTTGAGTGTCTGACTTCAGCTTAGGTCAGGATCTCACTGCTCATGAGTTTAAGCCCTCTGTCAGGTTCTGTGCTGACAGTTCAGAGCCTGGAGCCCGCTTTGGATTCTGTGTCTCCCTCTCTCTCTCTGCCCCTCCCCCACTCATGCTCTGTCTCTCAAAAATAAACATTTAAAAAAATTAAAAATAAATGGTTTAAATATAAAATTAAAAGGCAGAGTGGATCTAAAACCGTAAATCAACTATATTCTATCTGAAAAACTCATAAATATAGGTAATTTGAAAATCAAAGGATGAAAAAAAATTATGCAGGGATAGCTACATTATCAGATAAAGTAGTCCTCAGAGCAAAGAAAATTATGAGAGGCAGAGAAGAATATTCTACAATGATAAAAGGTCAATCCCCCAAGAAGACACAACAAACCTAAATTAGTATGTACCTAACAATAGGTCTGCAAAATGTGAGAAGCAGTGACTGGCTGAACTGACAGCAGATACAAATTCACAACCATGGCTTGAGATTGTAATATCACTCTAAACAGTTGACAGAAGAGCTAAAAATAGAAATAGGAAATCTATAGAACTCAATAATATCATCAATCAACAGGATAGAATAGACATTTATAGAACATTCTACCTTCATACTGAAACATGAATATACATTGTTTTCAAGTGACCACAGGACATATACTAACTTAGACCATATTTTAGTCATAAAATTCAAGTATATAATAGTTGAAATTGTACAGGATGTTCTGTAATCACAATGAAAGCAAACTAGAAATAATAAGATAACAAAATAAACGAGACACTAAATCCATAGATCAAAAAAAAACTCTCAAGGGGGCGCCTGGGTGGTGCAGTCGGTTAAGCATCCGACTTCAGCCAGGTCACGATCTCGCGGTCCGTGAGTTCGAGCCCCGCGTCGGGCTCTGGGCTGATGGCTCAGAGCCTAGAGCCTGTTTCTGATTCTGTGTCTCCCTCTCTCTCTGACCCTCCCCCGTTCATGTTCTGTCTCTCTCTGTCCCAAAAATAAATAAACGTTGAAAAAAAAATTAAAAAAAAAAAACTCTCAAGGGAAATTAAAAAATTAATATGTGTGGCAAAACTAAAAGTTGTGTTGAGAGGGACATTTACAGCATTAAGTGCACACATTAGAAAAGTGTAAAGATTTTAAACCAGTGATCTAGGACCCTGTATCAAAAACCTAGACAAAATCAAAATAACTCCAAGGCAAACAGAGTAAATAATAAAGATAAAAAGAGAAATTAATTAAATGAGGAAAAAAAAAAAGAATCAGATCTCACCATCTGCAAATCACTGAGGAGCCTGAACCTTGACTGGATTATATTAGACTATTATGACTGGGTGGGATTATATTAAGCCTTGAGCCCTCTGTGCCCTGCAGAAATTCAGGCTGGACAAATGTGCATTTGATAAAGAAAATCAGATGCTGCTGACTGTGGTGGAAGAGAAAATTTTTTCCCCTGATGATTTTACATCAACCTTGGTTTGGCAGTCCATACAAGAGCAAGGGTTTGCTCATCTGCTGGGGAACACCCTGAAGTAATCTTCTCACAAAGGCTTTTCCTTGGTCACTATGGGAACCTCTCCTTCTGGCACACCCTGTCTTGTAAATTGTACATCATAGCAATGGCAGCTCTGATTTTAGAGCTACTCCTTCACAGCATTTTAGCAATATGATTGTGGAATGTGATTTAGTATGTTTGTGCCTCAGTTGTCTATCCCCATTTTTCAAATTGCCATCCTATCTTACAATATTTGGAACAAATTTGTTAAATGGATAAACACTTGGCAAAAAAGTAGGGAGTAGAGAACATCAATGACACAAATGCTGCTTTGAGAAGATCAATAATTTCAAAATCTTGTAGGATGACTGACAATAAATATGAAAACTGCCAATATTATCAATGAAATATTACCATAGACCCTGCATACATCAAATGGATGATAAGAAAATCTAACAAAAGATTCCCCACAGATATATTTGACAACTTAAGGCAACTAACTAGAAAACCAAAATATAACACGAGTCATTCAATGTGCAGTAAATCATTTGCATAGTTATATAACTATTTAGGCAATCAAATTAATAATTTAGAAACCTTCAAAAAAGATATTTCCAGGCCCAGTTAGAATCACTGGAGAAAACTACTAAATATTTAAAGAAGTATTTAAAAACCAATTTTAAACACTTTTCAGAAAATAGAAGAAATACTTCCCAATTCATTTGATATAGCCTTTCTACCAAAACACAAAAGACAGTACCACAACAAAACAAACCCTGCGTAAGTAAATAACAATATCACTCATAAATGAGGCAAACATTTAAAAAATATACTAGCAAGTAGAATCCAGCAATATATAAAAATAATTTTAAACTATGATCAAGTTGTATCTGTTGCAGAGTGCAAGCCTGGCTAAATGTTCAAAAGTCAATATGTACAAACTACTATATTAATGAGGTTAAGAGTGATCTCACATATTCACACAAATTGCTGCAAAATAATAATTTACTAGTATTCACTACCCATTCATTATAAAGACTGGAAAAAAATAGAAATAGAGGGAAATTTAACTTGATAAAGGTCATCTACAAATAACCTACAGCTAACGTTATGTTTAATTTTGAATGACTGAATGCTTTTCCCTAAGATGGTGAATGAGATGAAGATATCTACTCTCATCACTCTTATTCAACATAGTGCTAAGAGTTTTAATACAATGAGCAAGAAAAGGAAATAAAAGACATCCAGGTCAGAAAGGAAGAAATAAAGCTGTCCTCCTATGCAGCTGGCATACTTGTCCTCATAGAAAATCCCAAGCGATCTATGACAGTATTTCTGGAGCTAATAAGTTCGTTTAGCAGGTTGCTGGATAAAGAATAAAAAGATAAATGGAACAGATAAAAAAAAAATCATATGTCTACATACTAGGCAAAAAACATGGACAATAAAATTCAAAATATACCATTTATAGTAGCCCCTAAAATGAAATTCGTTGGCATAAATCTAAAAGCAAAACAAAAACACTTCGAAAGGATTTATGTGCTGAAAGTTACTTAAAGCTGATGAAAAAAAAATCAAAGAAAGTGTAAAAGAAAATGGGCAGACATGCCATGTTCACAGATTGGGAAAATCAACCTAGTAAATACGTGAATTCTCCCCCAGTACTGATTTGACACGGTGTCTATCACAATTCTAGAAAGTTTTCTTTTCCCTTTTTTTTTTTTTTTTTTTTTTTTTTTTTTTTTTGGATAGAGTACATTATCCCATTATCCTAAAATTTATGTGGAAAGGCCACAAAACTTACAGCTAAAATAATTTTGAAAAAGAACAGTCTACTCAACTTCAAAATTTGCTTTACAGCTATTATAATCAAGAACACATGGAATTGGCAGAGAGACACATGGATCAATGGAAAAGAATAGAGAATTCAGAAAACAGACCCATACAAATATGTCCACTGACATTTGACAAAAGTACAAAACCTAAAAAAAAGTGCAAAATCTAGTCATGGTCTTCTCAACAAATGGTGCTAGAACAAGTGGACATCACAGGCTAAAAAAATAATAAAATATGACCCAAACCTATAAAACATAATTAAAAAATTGTGGACTTCAATATAAAAGTTAAAGCTATAAAGCTTTTAGAGGGACAACAGGAGAAAATCTTTGAGATATTGGGTTAGAGTTTATAGACTTGACACCATATAAGCATGAGGAAAAATTGATAAATTGGACTTCATTAAAATCAATAATCTTTTCTGTGAAAGATTCTATTAAGGGATTAAAAAGATGACTAAAGTGGGAGAAAATATTTGCAAACCACATAGCTAGCAAAGAAGGAATATCACGAATATACAACTCAAATCTCATCAGTAAAACATGGGATTATAAAAGAGGGCAAAAGGCATGAAGATAAATTCTACCCAACAAGATCTATAGATGGCAACTAAACACATGAAAATATACTCGACATCATTAGGTGTAAGGGAAATGCAAACGATAACCTCAACAAGGTGTTGTTACTCTATGTCTATCAGAATGGCTAAAATGAAAATGATGACAACACCAAATGTCAGCAAAGATTCACACTGGAATGTACACACACTGCCAAGGGGAATGTAAAATTGTCCACTCTCAAAAACACTGAAGCAGTCAAAAAAACTAATTATGTAACTACCATAGGACTCTGCCGATGCACTCCTAATCATTTATCCCTCAAAATTAAAACTGATGTTCACACAAAAAGCTGTATACCTATGTTTATAGGAGCTTTACTTCTAACAATAAAGGGGAAAAATGCTCCTCAAAAGGTGACTAGTTAAACCAGCCAAAATGCACCCATACCATGGAGTACTACTCTGCAATAAAAAGAAATGAAGTATTGATATCGTAGCAACCTGCCTGAATCTCCAGAAAATTTCATTGCATGAAATAAGCCAACACCAAAAGGTTATGTATTGTATAATTCTATTTACATAGCATTCTTGAAATTATAAAATTGTAAGGAGAACATGTTGGTGCTTGCCAGCAGTTGAGGAGGGGCTGAAGGCTGAGGGTAAGAGGATTCGGCTGCAAAAGAACATGAAGAATCTTTGTAGTAAAGAAAATGTTCCGTATCTTGACTGTATCAATGTCAATATCCCATCTATTATATAGTTGGCAAGATTTTACCAATAAGGGTAACTTGGTAAAGAGCACACGTGTATTATTTCATTCACTAGCAAGTGAGTCCATAATTATCTCTAAGTGAAAAGTATAATTAAAAAAATGGAAAGGGTATTGGGAGGAAGATGCCAGTTTGCAGTGGGTTATAGAGTTAAGAGTTGGTAGGGATTTGAATATGGGGAAATATTACGTTGTCACCTAGGACAAGTCTGATCTTTATTGGTAAAATTGATGGGCTTTTCTTTCTCTTACACTACTTAAATATAGTTATTCACCCTGATTCAGTGCTCAGTTCTATGTTCTCCAGACATTCTCCCTGAGCAAGCTCATACATTCTCACGGTTTTAACTACCCCTATGTTAATAATTTTCAAATTGACACTGTCAGCTCTTTCTCCTCAAACTGCAAATTCATGCACACGTATTCATGTGGATGTTCTACGAACACCTTACTCAGAGCAGAATTCCTCACTTTCCCTCTCTTGGAGTCTCTTTTTCAATTAGCGTCACCACCACCCAACTGTTCAGCCTAATTAGAAACCTGGGAATTATTGACTTTCAGACCCTTTGCCATTCAAACACCATGTTTAGACACTTCATTTTCACATCTATTTTTGCCTTGTTCTGGTTCTCCTATTTCTCTCCTCTAGATTACTGCTGTATTTTTCTAACTGGTTTCCCTGCCTGAAGAGTTGCCTATTGCAACTAATCATTTGCACATCTTCCAGAGTTTTCTAAAATTGTGAATTGCCTATTTCCTCCCATGCTGCCACAGAATACTTAGGATCCTTATCAGAGGATAAAGCTCTGTGTGATCTGTTCCCTTCTACCTCTCCAGCCCCATTCAGGTCTTCCTCTGTCTGGAAATTTATGTTCCAGTAACACTTCATTTGCAAGTATTTGTCCTCCATCAGACTTCTTGACTTTTATTATAACTCTCTGTTCGAAAGGCTCTACATCTTTCCATACCTACCTCTCCCATTCCTTTTCATTTGCTTACTTCTCAATATTTAAAGATCACATTAGATATCCCTTCCTTTTCTTCACCCTAACACATTGCATAGTTGTTCCCCCATCTTCCTACAGATCTGTATAAATCTTTACCAGCCTCTCATAGGTACTGTATACATATCTATTTTCCCCACTAGACTGGAAGATATTGAAGGGCAAGAAACATGTCCACAACGCTAGGATAATGATGCAAAGTGGACATAAAACTTTGAAAAGCTATTCCAGCTTTCATTTTATAAAGACCACTTCTTATAAACTCTCAGTTTAAAATAGAAAGCAGATATAATCTTGTCATTCTTTGAACCAATATGTACTGACTACTAACTGCTGTGTCAAGGGCTGGGAATACAATGATGAGAAATCATGTTTTATGTTTTCAAGCTTTATAGCTAAGTGCAATCTTAGTCTGCAATATGTGGTGTGATGGAAAAGATAATTCTAGAAAAAGTTTCACAAGATCCATACAATGATTGGGGAAGAAGCCATCAGTGATGCAATAGAAAGCCAAAGACTCAAAAATAATAGTTAAGCCAGGAGGAGTCAGAACTACCAAGAGAAGGATCCTGATGCAAATATAGTAATTAAGTTTAGAAATAAGTATCTGGGACTAGTGTGATGGTATGAATTGGAAAAAGTCGAGTTCAGATCAAGACACAGGATGAATAGCTAAAAACTAAGTTTGACATACATGGTTTGTTTTATGGATAGACTACATTGTGGGTCATAGGTGGTAGTAATTCCAAGAACCAGCAAATGACCTGCCACTGTGTCCTTAGACAATCTTACCTGCACCCAACATCAGTTAAATTTTGTGCCACTGAATATAGGAGAGTCTGGTCCCTGGTTTTTGATGTATTCTTCTTCTGGGATGAGGCTTTCTTCCCCAAACCATATGATTCTCTAGACACTGACAATCATGAATCTCTACATTGTTAAAAAATGAAATAAAATTTTGGTCATTTTATTCCAGTACTGATCCACCAGCAGGTTATATAGATTCTTCTATAGAATATCAGGAACCTTCTCTTTTCTAGGCTGAGTTACTATTTATTGAGTCCATTGGTTAAAGGTGGGATCAGTTGCACTAAGAGGGTAGAGTGGAGGAGTCAGGTTCAAGGTACCTGGGTCTCCTCAAGACACATATACACTCACTCTCTCAGGTCCTTTGATCTACATTGATCTGTATCAATGTAGTCAGGAATTCTTATAGTGACTCCTGTCTCACCCTATGCCCCAGGTAAATCTAGTCTTCCTTACAAGACTTTTTACATTCTCTTATTATTTTACTGTTTTTTGCAGAAGCCATACTCTCCCAGAATTCATAATGTTTCCCTGCATCTGTTGGGGCTAGAAAGTTTGAGCTTCATGAGGTATACATTTACTATATAATACAATGAAAGTGACAAGAAAAAGAATCAGGAACTAAAAAAGAAACAAATAATGAATCATAAACTCTGACCCCACTCCTATGTTTAGAGAGTCTGGGAAATCTACAACTGACAGTCGCTGACAATTGAATTCACTAACAGTAAAATTAATTAATCAATTCATTCATTTTTATTCCAAAAGTATTCATTAAGCCCCTACTCTGTGGGAGACCTTGTTAGGTACTTGGTTCCTGTCTTTGAAGACCTTTTAGTCTGATGGGTTCTAACTGGTACAAATTGCCTCTTATTCCCAAGTCATTCACACTGGAGGGCCACAGAGTAACCTACTATTATCTAAGGAATGAGTGTGCTTCTGAGTTTATTGCTTCTGACCCTTTTGCCTTGATGCCCCAAGTTTATGCTTCTCCTATTAAGACCCTCAACACCTGCCTCAATTTCCAGCAGAGGAAATTATCCTCAATCCAAATTTTCTACCCCCTGCATTCAGTTTATGAGATAATTCAAATTGAGACAAACCATATAGTAGTGGCATTATCTACCAATATACTATCTACCTAAGTAGAGTTGACAACTGCACTGCTATGAACCCACTATCTGATATGTTCCACAGTGAAATAGAACACCCAGATATCCAAAAGATCTTAGTTCTTCCCCAACTCCTGTCTTATTGGTCTAGCACATTTCCCTTTGGTTTTCTGCCTTATACTTCAGTTCTTTCTTAAAGCAGGAGTCCTTTCCTGAATTCCAGCCCATTTGCTTGGGGCCCTAATACTCTTTCAAGCTCTTGTCAACTTCATCCCCAAGAGAGCTATTGACCTTTCCTCACTTCTCTCACTCACTTGCTAGAGTTCGCCTTTCAATAGACCAATCCCCTGAAACACCACTATTCTGCTCACCACCTGCTTCCTCCCAGTTGATTTCAGGTACTCCCACCATCTGTAGCCCTGCTGTTATGCCCAGCCATGAGCTTTGCATTTTGCCAAGGCCCGGCATACCTCCAATAACAATTATGATGCACAGATGGTTCAAGGGTGGGTTGAGACTGCCATTTTGTTTGTGATATTTCTTTCCATAGGACAGCAGAAAAATTCACAATCAAGCAGTGGTACAATGAATTGAAATAATTTACAGATATTTTTAATGCTGGAGGAAAAAATGATCCGATTAAATCTTCCCCCAAGAAATCATTATTCTATTGAGTTCATCCAAATAGCAGGGTGTGATTTTAATTATTATAATGGAACATAATTGTCACTAAACTGAGGAGTTAATTATTCTGAAAATAATTGTGCCATTCTTCTACAAATAAAATGATACAAAAATGTATTTTGTGGCTCTGAGTGTTGAATAATACCAACATAGCCAATATATTTACTCATGTGAAACTTAAGCAATACTCACTTGTGATTCACCCAATTTTCTCCCAAGAGTTGGATTTGCAATTTTAAACTTGCAAATTAGATGGAGGCTGCATTATTTCTCTAATGGGAAACACAAAATCCTTATGGAAGGGCCTCAGAACTGGCATTTTCCATCTATCTTAAATACCACCATCCGGTTAGATCATTGTTATGGGTCTCATTGAAGCTGTCTAGTTGTTTGTCTTTTCTATTTCATAACTCTTGATCCATGGGATGATTTTGAGACAATTCAGCAGAGACCTAAAGATGTGAAATTATCAGATAATCAATTACCCTCAAATGAAGGCCGAATTTGTATCCCTGGAGAAAAACGATGAATATTTTCTAGGGTTAAGATTGAATTAATGGCTCTCAAAATAATCTAAGACTCTGGGCAAAAATAATGGAGTATTAAAATTTGGTAGCTTAACTCTTCCTTTTTTTTCTTGGGCTTATCTCAATTAAGCATCATTTTATAGGTTGTTTCTAGTTTTCCTTCCATTGGTGTATTTTACCTGGCTCAACCAACACCATGAAAACACCCCTCCCACAGCCCATATTCTGGGGTACCTTGGATCCCTTTGCCTCCCATATTAATAGTTTAGTAAGAGTTCTATTCTCTCATTGGACCTGTTCTCTGAGCACTTGAAGCCATTGGTATGACTTGCTATCATGAAAGTCTTTGACTTAAAATTATTCTTCAATTGTCAGTTAAAGTCATGGTAAGGTGAGGGAGCTACATAGTGTAGAATTGATCCCAATAAATATGTCAGAAATCAGAGGGACAGATGAACTGAGTGAGATTTAAGCTTTAGGTAAAGGAAGAGTCCGGTAAATATTAAGTGAGTGTAAATTTCCCTTTGGGAGCCACTGATATCAGCATTTGCTATTATTGACAAAAGACAGACTCAGAATGTAAAAAAAACAAGATGCTACTGTTTTTAAGAAAGGCAGTGCAGGAAGGAACAAGGGACTTGGGACTACTACATATCATTTCTTTAACATATTATAGTTAGACTTGTCTTTTATACCTGAATATATTCTAAGATTTACCTGGTGATTATCATGAGGTAGGAACCTCATGACACTGAGGTGTAAAGCTGAGAAAATGCAGCACTCAGCAGGACAGTGTGAGTGGCCAGAGAGAAGAGGTAATGCAGGGAGAGGTTTGTCATGGAAACCTAGAAAGTAGAGTATTTTAAGCAAAAGGGAGAGGTGAACTTTAACGCATGTTGGTCATGGGAACTGAGAGAAAAAATGTTCATTGAATCCAATAACCAATATGTCACTGATGACTTTAACAAGACTTGATTTAGTAGAAAGATGAGGCTAGAGACCAGATTAGAAAGGCTGAGGGGAAAGTGGCATGAAATGGAGACAACTTGTATAGACAGTGAAGAGGAAATAAAAGATACGGAAAAAAGAAGTGAAAGATTTGCTTGTTTTTTGTTTTTTGTTTTATTACTTGGGAGAGATTTCATTGTGTTTAAAAATAATGCAGCTGACTGGAAGCGGTTGGATATATAAGAGAGAGAAGAAGGATTAAGCAATAGGGCATGTTTTCTGAACAGGCTAGAATTCATGGAACTAAAGCAGAGACGTAAGGACTGGCCCTGGATTAGAGGAGGGACACTTCTTGACTCTGTTATTAACTCTTAAGAAGAAGCCCAGAGGTCAGTAATTCCATTCTTTCAGTTAAGACTTCCTTCTCTTTCCTGAATTACCAACAGCATATTCAAGGTTTATCCCTGGGAGTCTTTTTCCAATTTTAGATGGGGATTACATGATTTTTACTGTGATGAGAAACCCAAGACTCCACCTGCTGCCAGATTGAAAAGCAAACTTGAGACAACCCTGCCTGTGTGCAGCACACTCCCTATGGGGTGTCCCTAACCACCAGTGACAGCTTGTGGTTATGTTACTTACATATCTTCATCCTGGGAGCAGAAGCCCAGCTGACTAATGGAGAATGGACAAAAACAAGGTTGAGATACATCATAAATGTTGGTCCTGAGATTCCTGGAAAAAAAAAAAGATAAAAAGTGGAAATTAAATTTTCTTTTTTTCCAATTTATGGTCCATGTCACACCTTTGGCAAAATTACTGGCCCTGGGTGAGTTACACTTGGGATTGTTGAAGTCCCACGGGAGTTAAGCTAAAAGAAGAAGAGCTTGTCAGGGACCTAGAATATGGGTCCAGAAATAGAACTAAGAACATTAAGCAAATCCTGCATAATCCTGTTTTGGTAAATCAAGTATTATTGGAACACAACCAAATCCATACATGTAGGTATTCCTCATGACTGCATTTGTGATACAATGGCAGAGTTGAGCAGTTATGACAGAGACCATATGATTCTCACAGACTGAAATAGTTACCCATCCCTTTTCATAAAAGGATGGGAGACTTTAGCCTTGAGGGAAGAGAAAACTATGCAATGCCAAGGCTACTGATGAGAAGTAGAGACAAGTCCAAAGTGTTCAAATAGGTCATGTGTTTCTCTTCTATTGGAGGACTCAGTTTCTGAGAAGGAACTGCCTTATGGGAACAAGGCAAAATCTAAGAATTAATAAAGAAATGCAAGGCTATATTAGAAGCAGCATAAGGCTGGACTGGAGTCATTTAGAGATAAGAGTCTAGTGGTACCGAACCTAAGGCAGAAGAAGCTGGACATAGGGATATGGTCACGGTGTTAAACCAGAGGCAGACATCTAAAATCCATAGGAACTGTAAGTTCTTCACAAATAAAAATGATAAAATAAGGTCTTGAGTTGATTAATGTTAGTGATAATAATAGTTAATGCTTGTTAACATGGGTATATAAATACTTATTCAGGATTATGGTTTCATTTCCTTTAGATATTTACTGAGAAGTGAAATTGCTGTATCATATAATAGTTCAATTTTTATTTTCTTGAGGAGACTTTATACTGTCTTCCATAGTGGCTATACCAGTTTACATAACCATTAACAGTATAGTAGAATTCCCTCTTCTTCACATCCTCCCGAGCACTTGTTCTCTCTTTACTTTTTGATAAGAGGCATTTGAACAAATGTGTGATGATACTTCATTGTGATATTCTTGCATTATAGCACTATACCTCACTGCATTTTCCTGCTGATTAGTGATATTGAGCACCTTACAAGTACTTGCTGGCCATGTGTACATCTTCTTTAGAAAAACGTTTATTCAGGTCTTGTGCTCATATTTTAACTGGTTTGTTGGGTTTGTCGTTGTTGTTGTTGTTGCTGTTGAGCTGTATGAGTTACTTTGAATTTCTATTGTATATCTTGAATCTTTACTGCTTTTAAGATGTGTAGTTTCACTAATATTTTCTCCCATTATCTAGGTTGCCTTTTCATTTTGTTGATTTCCTTTGCTGTGCAGAAGTTTTTTTGGTTTAATATAGCCTACTTGTTGCTTTTGCTTTTGTTGGTCTTACATTTGGTGTCAAATCCAGAAAATCATCCCCAAATGAAAGTCAAAGTGATTACTCTGTATGTTTTCTTATAGGAAATTTATGAATTTAGGTCCTACATTCAAGTCTTTAATCTATTTTCTGTTGATTTTTATGAATGGTATCACAACATTATTTATTGAAAAGATTATTTTTCATTGCATATTTGTGTCTCCTTCAAGAATTAGTGAACTCTTATTCCATTGGGCTGTGTGTCTTTTTTTTTTTTTTAATGTCAGCAGCACACTATTTTGATTACTGCAGGTTTGTAATATAGCTTGAAATTAGGAAGCGTCATGTCTCCAATTTTGTTCTACTTTCTAGGGTCTTTTGTGAATACACATGAATTTTAGGATTTTTTATCTGAAAAATGCAATTATAATTTTGATAGTTTGCATTGAATCTGTAGATTGCTTTGGGTAATGTGAAAAATTTTAACTGTACTAGTTCTTCCAATCTATGACTATGGAATATCTTTACATTTATTTGTATTTTCTTCAAGTTCTTTAATCAGTCTTCCATAGTTTTTGGTGTTCAGATCTCTCACCTTCTTGGTTAAATATAGTCTGAAATATTTTATTCTTTTTGATGCTATTATAATCAGGATTGTTTTCTTAAATTCTCTTTCCAATACTTGCTGTTAGAGTGTATAAAAATAACTAACTCTTACATGTTGGTTTTATATCCTGCAATTTTACTTAATTTGTTTATTCTAACACTGTTTTGGTAGAATCTTTAGTGTTTTCTATATATAAAATCATGTCATCTGCAAATGGAGATAATTTTACTTTCAATTTAGATTACATTTATTTTTTCTTCTTGACTAATTCCTCTGGCTAGGACTTGGAGTATTATTTTGAATAAAAATGGAGAAAGTAGGCATCTTTGTCTTGTACCTGATCTTATAGGAAAAGCTTCCTGCTTTCCACCACTGAGTCTTGTCATATACACCCTTTATTATGTTGAAGAATTATGTCGAGCTATTCCTTTTATGCCCAATTTGTTGAGGGTTTCTATTATGAAAAGTTGTTGAATTTTGTCATTTTTTTTTGTATTTATTGAGATGATTGCATGATTTTTATCCTTCATTTTATTAAGGTTTGTTTTGTGGACTAATGTATGATCTATCCCAGATAATGTTCTATGTCTGCTTGTGGAAAATGTATATTCTGCTGCTGTTGAATGGAATGTTCTGTAAGTGTCTATGAGATTCATATGATCTAATGTGTGATGTAAGTCAAGTGTTTACATATTTATTTTCTGACAGGATGGTCTGTTGTTGAAGGGAGGGGAAGTATTGTATCACTTTCTATTTGTCCCTTAAAATCTGTTAATATTTGCTTTATACATTTAGATGCTCAATGTTGGGTGCCTAAATATTTCCATGGGTTATAACTTCTTGTTGAATTGATCCCTTTGTTATTATATTATGACTTTTGTTGTCTCTTGTTAGAGTTTTGGGTTTATGTCTATTTTATCTGATATAAGTATAGTTACTCTTGCCGTTTTTGGATTCCATCTTTTCCCATCTCTCTACTTTCAGTCTATGTGTGTTCTTAACGCTTAAGTAAGTCTCTTGTAGGCTGCATACACTTGGATCTTGTTTTGTTTTGTTTTAATCCTTTTGGGCTTTCTCTCTCTCTTTTGCAAACTTCACTTATGCCTTCACATGATACCAAATATGTCACATACCTATAATCCCAATTCCATACAAATTTGTAGTCCACTGCTTTAACTTAGTTTTAGAATATAGTTTCCTATGCTTCTAAATGATGATCATAGTTACTTTTTTGAAAAGTTGAATAATTTTTCTATTAAGTTAATGTAACATAATTTACCTTTATGTTATGAAAGTTATGCCTGTTTCTGTCTTTTTTCCATAATGTACACTACTTCAGTGAATATTTGGTATGTCTAGCTTTATCCTATTTTTAAGTTATTTCTGTGAAGTCAAATATCAGTGGTAAAGCATTTAAGACAAACATATTGACATTTATATATCTCAATTATTATCATTATATTCTGTTATATATACTCTCCAAAATTCTTTAGCAATTATAATTTAAACAATGTTTAAATTGAAATATAATTGGGGCGCCTGGGTGGCTCAGTCGGTTAAGCGGCCGACTTCGGCTCAGGTCATGATCTCGCGGTCAGTGAGTTCAAGCCCCGCATCGGGCTCTGTGCTGACAGCTCAGAGCCTAGCGCCTGTTTCAGATTCTGTGTCTCCCTCTCTCTGACCCTCCCCTGTTCATGCTCTGTCTCTCTCTGCCTAAAAAAAAAAAAAAAAAAAAAAAAAAAAAAAAAAAAAAAACATTAAAAAAAATTTTAAAAATAATAAATTGAAATATAATTGACATACAATGCTATTAACTTCAGGTGTACAATATAGTAATTAGATAATTCTATATATTACTCAGTGCTTACCACAATAAGTGTAGTTATCATCCCTAAACATACATTATTACAACATTATTAACTATATTCCCTGTGCTGTACTTTTCATCTATGTGACTTATTTTATTACTGAAATCTCATGCCTCTTAATCCCTTTCACTTATTTTTCCCATCCCTCCATCTCCCTCCCCTCTGGCAACAACCAGTTCTCTGTATATATGACTCTGTTCCTGTTTTTGTTTTTAGATTCCATATGTAAGTGAAATCGTGTGGTGTTTGTCTTTCTCCATCTGATTTATTCCATCTCTAGGTACATCCATGTAGTTGCAAATAGCATGATCTCATCTTTTTATCCATTCGTCAATGGACACTTAGGTTGATTCCATATTTTGGCTATTGTAATAATGCTACAGTGAGCATGGGGTGCACATATGTTTTCAAATCAGTTTTGTTTTCTTTGTGTAAATATCCAGAAGTGAACTTACTGGATCATTTGATAATTATATTTTTAATTTTTTAAGGAAACTCCATACTGTATTATACAGTTGCACCATTTTATATTTTTACCAACAGTGTACAAGAGTCCCCTTTTCTCCACATCGTTGCCAACACTTGTTATTTATTATATTTTTGATACTAACCATTCTGCCTGCTGTGAGATGATATCTCATTTGGTTTTGATTTGAATTTTGATTTGTATTTCATTTGGAGCCTTTTTATCAGAGAGTTTAGGCCATTTACATTTAAAATAATTATTGATAGGTATGGATATACTATTGCCATTTTGTTAATTGTTTTCTGGCCATCTTATGATTCCCCTATTCCTTTTTTGCTCTCATCTTGTGTGATTTGATGATTTTCTGTTGTGGTATGCTTTGAGTCCCTTCTGTTTATCTTTTGTGTATCTACTATAGGTTTTGGTTTATGGTTACCATGCGGCTTACATAAAACATCTTATATAAAGCAATAGTCTATTTTATGCCAATAACAACACCAAATACAAACAAAAACTCTATATTTTTACATTCTCCACATTTTGTTTTTGATGTTACAATTTGCATCTTTATATATAGTGTATCCATTAACAAATTATTGTACTTAGAGACATTTTTTATACTTGTTCTGTTAATTTTTACATTAGAGTCAGTCATAAATGATTTACCTACCACCAATATATATTAAAGTATTCTCTAAATTCAACAAAGATATTTACCATTCCCAGTGAGTTGTATATATTTTGATACATTTGCTCTGCTACTAATTAACATTCTTTTGTTTCAGCTTAAAGATTTTTTTTAATGTTTCTTCTAAAACCATTCTAGTGGTGATTAAATCCTTCAGCTTTTGCTATCTGGAAAACTACCTATCCTTCAATTCTGCTTAATATAGTTGCCAGATAGAGTATTCTTGCTTGGCATTTTTCTTTCAGCACTTTGAATATGGTATTCCACTCCTTTTGCCTCAAAGTATCTGCTGAAAAATCTAGTCTAGTCTCATTGGGGGTTCCCTTGTATATAATAAGTTGCTTTTATCTTGCTGCTTTTAACATTCTCTTCTTGTCTTTAATTTTTGACAATAACAGTCTATCTTCTCACGGCCCTCTTTGGATTCATCTTCTTTGGAACTCTCTGGGCTTTCTGAATCTGGATGTTTCTTTCTCAGGTTGGTGAAGTTTTCAGTTGTCATTTCTTTGAATTAACATCCTGTCCTTTTATTTTTCTCTCTTCTCCTTCTGGGACAATTATAATGTATACATTGGTCTTCTTGATGGTATCCCATAAATTTCTTAAATTCTCTTAATTCCTTTTCATTCTTTGTTTTGTTGTTGTTGTTACTTCTTTTTGTTTTGTTTTGCTGATTGAACACCCTTGTCTTCAGGTTCACTGATCTTTTTTTCTAACTGACCTAGTCTTTTGTTGACCCCCTCTATTAAGCTTTTCAGTTCAGTTGTTATATTCTGGTTTCTGCTTGGTACATTTGTTGTTTTTTCTGTTAAAATTATCACTTTCTTCATTCATTGACTGTGGTGGTGAACATCTTTATGACAATTTTGAATTCTCTATTGGGTAAATAACTTTTTTTTTTACACTGAGATCAGTTTGTGGAGATTTGTCTTGTTCTTTTTCTTGGAACATATTTCCCTGTTCCTTCACTTTCTTTGTAGTTGAAAGTGTTCAAAGACAAACCCATCAGTGTCCCAAACTGAAGGATTATAAATCATGCAGGCTGATTAGAAGCTATACTCTCAGGCAGCAGTTGGAAAAGTAGCTAAACCCCCTCCAGGAAAAATCTGGGAGATGACCATTTTTGCCTAGTCCCTCTGTGCTAAGCCTAAGTGTATAGCCACTGGAGGAGAATCTTGAACCTATCTAAAAAGTGGTTCTTTGTTTTGCAAAGTCTTATGGGAGTTGTGAATGCAAACCTTATTGGAATCAGAGCCAGGAAATTCAGGTGCAGTCACAAAAGCTGTGGTGCCATACATGTATACAAGCTTGTTCCAGAGAGATGCTTCAGTGGAGGGAGAAGGCAGTGGAAGTACTCATCATCTCCCACTGGTTCTGGAAGGAATTTCAGCCAGTCCCTAGATGTGTGCTAAATTAGAAGCCAGACCCTCAGGACACAGTGTATCAAATATGCATCAAACCCATTTCAGGGAAAGATTGTAAGATCTGTATTTTTGCCTGCTTTCTCGGTGCTGAGCCCTGGGAGTAGAGCCACAATAAGTGATCATTCACATGCTTGTTAAGTTTGCTATAATCCTGTGGGTATCATGGAAACAAGCCCTTTTGACTTTCAGAACTAGGTGTTTTGGAGGCCCATCCTTTGGATGAGAGACTTAAAAGTTGAGGCACTATATGAGTGATCCAAACTCTTCACCCCTCGGGGGGAAGCCTGGAGTTGGAGATTGCCTCTCAGTTGTATGGAACTGTGTCAGAGTTTATGGAGAAGATGTCAGACTTTTCTCTCATTTCAGTCTGGGTTTTTTTCTTATCCAGTATATAGGAGTCACTCAGCTAGTTGCTGGATTTCGTTCAGAGAGAATTGCTCTATGTGTAGCTGTATGTTCGGTGGATCTGTGGGAGGAGCCTCCTCTGTTGATATCTTGGCCTCTCCCTCCTGAAGACTTTTTAAAATATACTTGGACAATCATCCATGCACTCACTTCCAAATACTCTCCTAAAAAATACAAATTCCTCTCCTGGCTTTCAATATGATATTCTGATAGATCCTACCCATATCTCATTTTCTTTAAACCAGTTGCATTATTTATGCTTAATTTCTTATGATCCAAACATAAATTTCCCCCTTTCTGTGTTTTTTTTTTCTCCCCTGGACATTTTTCTCTATGTA
This sequence comes from Leopardus geoffroyi, assembly GCF_018350155.1. Taxonomy (NCBI): domain Eukaryota; kingdom Metazoa; phylum Chordata; class Mammalia; order Carnivora; family Felidae; genus Leopardus; species Leopardus geoffroyi. The sequence goes on along the minus strand of NC_059336.1, from coordinate 96,209,632 downwards.
GGTATATTATGCCCAATGGAATTCTTCATGAAAGCCTTCCTGACCCCCTTTTTCTTATACTTCACCACAAAACTAAAGTATGCATTATTATTGGACAAGTACATTTTTCCCTAAATTATAATGTTGTGTCTTAAAAAAAAAACATAAGTACTGTTTTATTAATCAGATTATGTCCATAAGATTAGAATTTTTTTCCCCATATTTTGCCCCTAGCCACATTGTAACAGGCTTATTACTGACTTTACATCAAATGATCATGAGTTTGAATTATTGCACATTGAAATTGAGCTATGTGAGCCTTGGATTAGGTTTTTAACTGTTATAAGCCTCAGTCATCATCTTAGTAGAATGGTGAACATACTTTTTGTTCAAAGGGTTGTTATAGGCACCTTCAAAGTAAGAACATTATCCATCTAGCTTACTACTGCATACCAGCATGCACTGAGAATAGTAATTTGTAAACAGTCAGATATCAGTACATATTTAAATAAAGGTCAAGTTAGTATAAAATAATGTTTATCATATTTATTATAGCTGGTACATAGTAGAAACTTAATAAATGCCCAAATCTTAGAACTATTCATCATTTTTTCATTTTAAATGAATAAAGCTATTCATTTATCATTAGTTTAGCTGGCATTCAGTGATTTAGCTCTTTCACTGCAAAAGGAATAACAACAGCTTCCTCACCGAGCATCACAAGGCAAATGGAAGCTGAGCACAATGATGAGACTCACAAGAAAGGTGCTAGATTGGGCATAGAGTCATTCTACAAAAAGAGGTGTTACTCTTTTCTTATCTGTAAATATAATGTTAATGCCGATTACAATGTCAAGTGTCACTTCACCCCCTGAAACTCGTGATTTAGGGAGTTCTCACATTTAAGAAGGATATTTAACAACTTATTTTTAAATCAGTAGAGTTTTTTCCTGAGTTTTTCTTTTTGAGTTTAAAAGTTTTACAATGTTCTCATTGGCCTTGGTTCCTTGGTGGGATCCCAACAAGCCCTGTGGAGGGCAGAAAGAAACATAACCAGACTTCCTGGACTTTGTCCAAGGGAGGTAATTATTAAATTTAGGGAAATATTTTTTCTTAGCCCTTCTATAATCCTTTAATCCTTAAATGCCTTACTGACACCACAGGCTATAAGTGGTCCCCCAGAAGCTTTATGTTCATTGTAGGTTGAGAAAGAGATTGTTGGAATTGTGATAACATTTAGAGGTTCTGGGACATGATTTAAAAAAAAAAAATGGCGACATGTTGTAAAAAGCCTGAGCTTTGGCACTAGACCAGATTATATTTGAATACTGGTTTCATTCATTAGCTGTGTGATTTTGAAAAACCACTTAACTTTTTGATCCTCCTTGTCTTCATCTGTAGAGTAAGGATAAACAGTAACTGCATTATAGGTTTGTAGTCAAAATTACATGGAATGAGAGTGATTGCAATATTTCAATGTTTTGTATTTCAAGGCCCCTCTCAATTGAGGTCAAGTGGCTCCAACTATGAAAAGAAGAGGCTTATGGAAGAGGGAACAATGAAATAATACAAAGCATCATGGAGAGTAATGGGTAATAGCATTAAAGTGGTATATAAATTATGGTAATGCCATCTGCTTTAACAGATAAATCCCTAGAAATCTTAACAAATCATAAATAAAATTGAGTTTCTTTCTCTTTGCTCTGCCAGTGTCTGCAAGGGTTGAGCCAACTCAGAGTAGCACGTTCACAAAAATGAACCTTGCATGTGGTGATATAGAGACCCAAGTTACTTCCATATCATGGTCCCACCATCTTTCCGGCATCTGAGTCCTTAACTTCTATCCAGTGGGCAGGAAAGAATAAGGATGATACGGGAGGTCTTCATAGGCCATGTTTGAAAGGGAAACCCACCATTCTCATGACATTTCATTGGCTTCTGTCATATAGTTGCACTAAACAGGGAGAATGACTAGGAAATAGAATCTACCTCTATACCCAGGGAGAAAGAGAAATAAGTGTGGTCAGCAGTTAACTTCCACCAAAAGTGATAAATGCTGATGCACAAAGGAATTTGGTGTATGGAAAAAGGGTTCCAACATCAAATACAAAACTTAAATTGTTAAATTTAGGAAAAACTGTGCTAGCAATTGGGATCTTAAGAGAAAGACCTTGTGAGGAAGGAAACAAAGTGGGGATTGACAATACACAGAACTTGAAATGTTCATTCTTTGAACCACAACAGTGGAAGTAACCAAGAATTTAGGAGAAATTTTATCAACAAGAATTTAAGTTTTTATTCAAAGCTTTAATTATAAAACGTCACTCCTCATCAGGGAAATACAAATCAAAACCACACTGAGATACCACCTCACGCCAGTCAGAGTGGCTAAAATGAACAAATCAGGAGACTATAGATGCTGGCGAGGATGTGGAGAAACTGGAACCCTCTTGCACTGTTGGTGGGAATGCAAACTGGTGCAGCCACTCTGGAAAACAATGTGGAAGTTCATCAAAAAATTAAAAATATATCTACCCTATGACCCAGCAATAGCACTGCTAGGAGTTTACTCAAGGGATACAGGAGTGTTGATGCATAGGGGCACTTGCACCCAATGTTTATAGCAGCGTTTTCAACAATAGCCAAATTATGGAAAGAGCCTAAATGTCCATCAACTGGCGAATGGATAAAGAAGATGCGGTTTGTATATACAATGGAATACTATTTGACAATGAGAAAGAATGAAATCCGGCCATGTGTAGCAACGTGGATGGAACTGGAGAGTATTATGCTAAGTGAAATAAGGCATAAAAAGACAGATACCGTATGTTTTCATTCTTATGTGGATCCGGAGAAACTTAATAGAAGACCAGGGAGAGAGGGGAAGGGGGGGGGGAAGTTACAGAGGGGGAAGGAGGCAAGCCATGAGAGACTCTTAAATACTGAGAACAAACTGAGGGTTGATAGGGGTTGGGGGAGAGGGGAAAGTGGGTGATGGGTATTGAGTAGGGTACCTATTGGGATGAGCACTGGGTATTTTATGGAAAACAACTTGACAATAAATTATATATATATATCATATATATATGATATATATATATATCATACACATATATCATATATATATAAATATATATCATATATTATTTTTTATATTTAATTTTTAAAAAATCCACACATGCCAAGTACAAATTAACTAGTTGCTAAGGCCTAATATTTCCCAGTTAGCTCCACCTGGAAGGAATTCTGAATAGAAAGATAGGAATTTAGTATGAGTTTATTCCACAAATTAAAAAAGAAAAGATTGTCATAGTGAGCAAAATTAGAAGACCATGAGGGAGAAGAAGGGGAAAAAAAAAGTTACAGAGAGGGAGGGAGGCAAACCATAATAGACCCTTAAGGACTGAGAACCAACTAAGGGTTGATGGGGGATTGGGGTGAGGGGAAAGTGGGTGATAGACAATGGAGGAGGGCACTTGTTGGGATGAGCACTGGGTGTTATATGGAAACCAATTTAACAATACATTAAATAAAATTAATAATAAAATGCAAGGTTTAAAGGTTATTAAATGTTAAATGGGTATCAGATGCTTGCTTCATGGAAGTTTTGGTACTGCTGACTTTGAGCTTGGTAAGTGTTCACTGATGAGACATATAGTCTGCATAGCAACCTTGTTTTGCCTGGTCTATTCTGGTATAGCTCTTGGGAAGAAAATCCCTTACAACAGGAATTTTGACCCAGAAGACTTAGATTCAGTCTCCTTGTGATTCAGAGCAGTCTAGGCAGTCTTCTCTTCTTCCTGCATTGCTTGTTCTACCTTACTGGTGTCCCTGAAGGTCGAACCAACTCAGAGCACCAAGTTCACAAAAATGAGAAGGGAGTTACAAGTTAGGACCTCTTTCTCAGCTGACTTGCTTGTTGTTCAGATTTACTTTTCTCCTGATACTGGAGGTTCAGGAGACATTGAACTGGCTCTTTTGCTTATTTCTTTTTATGTCAGTTATTTTGTCCATAGTGAATAAGAAAGTTGCCTTGTGTTAGAAAGCACCTGGGTTTGACCCAAGTCTCCCTGCATCCCAAAGAAAGAATTAGAGGAAGATTTTATTTGGTAGGTGCAGCCCCCTTCCTAACTATTCCAATTCTCTTGTCATTATGCCCTGAATCAAACATCCCATTTTTGTCGTCATTTTTCATCTTCAATCCCTCCTGCCTCTTTCAGTTTTAGTATCAAAGAAACGACACCACTGCCAATGGAATGAAAAATCAATGAGGAACTCAAGTAAGATAGAGACAAATATGGAAGAATTACTGGATGGAGAAAGCTTTGGAGTCTGCAAATAATGTAGATCAGCAAAGAGCCAATTCTAGCCTGTGCTGTGTTTTATACAGCTGTGAGTACAGTCACACCCATCCATCTATGTAGTGCCTATGGCCGCTTTCCCACTACAATGACAGAGTTGAGTAATTTTGACAGAGATAATATGTGGCTTCCTGGGCTAAAATACTTAGTATCTAGCCCTTTGGAGAAAAATGTTGCTGACCCTTGACCTAGATTGTCATAGATGGAATTGGATAATAATCCATGTATAAAGGAATAGAAGCTCTACAGCAGAAAGGCAAACAGGAACATGTTATAAACAGTGAACAGCACGCGGACTACAAACTATAGTAAGGAATAAAAATTTGCATATATATATGTATATGCTGGTGTTTTCCTCCACTTATTTCCAGTATATATGCCTAAATAATATACATATTTTAATATATATTAATACATTTAAATATATTCATACATATTTTTATTTTATATATAAACATAAATGTGTGTGTGTGTGTGTGTATATATATATATATTCTTTTAGAATCGTAATCATATATTATACCTTTTATAACCCTTTCCATTATTTAAGGCGGATCTAAGAACATAGGAAGTAACTTTTTCTGCCTAACCAAATGCATTTAACTTCAAAAAACTTCATGACTCCCCATGTCTCTATCTTTAGGCACGTATCTCTGTTTTCAGTTTCGGCAAATATTGACTGTTTTAAAATGGAAATTCCTAGAGGAACTTGCATTAATCCCTGCTCAGTTAATGAATAGAAGATGTTCTCTATTCTTCTTCAGGGTCACTAAACTGGAACTTGTCTTGAGAATTAAATGTACTTTAATTAAAGCTTAAATATAACAAGAATATTTGCCACTTTTCATATTTTTCTTCTAGCCAGGCTTCAGTGATAATGAGACTAAGGTCATGGACTTGATCCCCATGTGGGCCACTTAACTCTGGTCTATTCCAAGTTAAAGAAACTTAAAGATGCTCCTGAAGCGTCTACAATGTGCCAGGCACTGTGCAAGTCATTAAGACTATAAAATTGAATAAGGCACAGCTATTTTCTTCGAGGACCCTAGAGCCTGGTGGGAAAGATTGGGTAATCTGGTGCATAAGTGACTGAAATTGCAAGTAATATTATAAGAGAGACAAATTGCTACAAATATTCAAAAAAGAGAGAGTAGGAAGGATAATGAAAATTTTTGTGAAAGAGCCTGTATTTGCTGTGTGCTCAAAGGTGTATATTACTTTTTTTTTTTTTTAAAGACAGGAAGATGGAGGCAGGGAGCTTTGTAGATGGAGAGAGAAGCAAAGACACAGAATGGGAAAAAAATATGTGATGTAGTTAATAACACCACCAGATTCCAATTTTCTCAGAACACAGGGTACACATATGGGAGTAATGAGATTAAATGTTTATGGAAGGCCTGGAAAGTCAAATTGAAAATGTGAGTTTCACTTGGTAAACCAAGAAGAGCCCTGGTGGATTTTAAGCAGTGAATAATTGGAGAGTGGCTAAGAAGAGCTCTCTGTAGGTTTTCATGGACTCATTTGGAGTTTGAAAAAGCAAGAGGCAGAGAGAAAAGTTAAATATCTGTTACAGAAGTCCTAGGAGAGAAATACATGTGTCCTAACTTTGATGCTGCTTATGAAAGTGGGAGAGAGCGATGAGAACAATGCAGAGATGAAGTCTAGACTTGTATTATAACTCGCATGTTAATAAGTAGAGAGAAAAAGTTCACCAAAGAAAGCTGTCCTATTATTTGGAAAATAAGTCAAGGGAAAGCTTTGTGGGGATGTTTGGGAAACTGGGGGGTATTCCATATTTGGCATGTTGATTTTAAGATGCGGGTAAAATCTCCAATAAAGTAACCTGGCAGGGGTGGAATTGGGGGAGAGATAAATGATGGACAAATAAACCTGAAAGACTTTTACACAAAAGTTGTTAACACAGATGTTACTGTGATGGGTGAAATTTCTGAAAATGCATGTATGAATAGAGAAGTGGCAAAAACCTTAGAATAGAATGCTGGGTCATGAACATGTCTGAGAAAAAGTGAAGCCATCCATGGGAAAAAAGTGAAGGGGCCCAAGAAAACATGTGGATTACTAGGGTAGATCAGTATCCAGGCTGGAAAGCCACATCTTAGGCAACCGTAAGGCAAGCAAATAAAGAAACCTGGGGGAATGCACAAAAACTTGTATTATACAACATGCATTCAAGATAACATGGTAAATGATAGTAAAATTAGAGTTTAAATGTGCTTAACAAAAATTGTGGAAATGTCACCCTAAGGACTAGCCAGAAATCAAACTGGGGGATTTTAGGAGCATACAGAGCCATACCGGTGTTCTTGGTGTTGTTTCGAGAGAACATATTTGGATCAATCATTCTAATTCAGTCATACATAGCAAATGGGAAGAGTCACCCAATCATAATTAATTATTGAACACCCTGTCTGGAAAGAGCCTGTAAACTAAAGGTAGAGGGCAGTATAAAGCCTTTTGAGAAAGAGATCAGATGGCTTGACTTTTTTCAATGCATATCCAGCACTGTGCGGAAACAGAGAAGGTTTTCATACAAGTTGATATGCATATTCTCCCCCTCCTTATCAGACTTATCCTACTTAGGAGCCTCAGATTATCCTGGTTTTGTGATTCCTGCCTTTAAGAGCATAGGGCTACCTCCTTCTGTTGGGTTCTATGCTCACCATGTAATGTTTTGATCATAAATTGGCCATTCATGTAGCTTGTGGGAACAGATGATGAATGTGATGGCTAGAATATTCCAGTTTACTTGGTATAATATGTTAGTAAATGGGCATTCTGATTTATGCAGACTATTAATCTCTGGATATATTGATGAATTTGGGTGTCTGGATCTGCCTTCATGAGAACCAGATGTGAAATCTAATATGAACACCCTTCTGTTCTCCATAGATTTCATCTCATCTCCCCTCCTAGCTGTAATGTAGTCTTCACACTTAATTAGGCAGTTTTAGGCACCTGAAGGGTTAGCCATATAGGACTGCCTCTTCATTCACATGTTGGGGCTGGTTAGAACCACTAGGAACTGGATGAGCATCTCTCTCTTCCTCGTATAGCTTCTCTACGTGTCTGCTTTGGGCTTTCTCAGAGTATATTGAGTCTCAGCTTAGCTGAACATTCTTAGGTGGAAACTGGCTCCCAAAAGAGAGGAAGCAGAAGCTGGCAGTTACTGTAAAGGCTAAGAGAAATTGGCACAATATTTCTGATGCATTTTATTTGTGAAAGCATTTCAGTCAGATTCAAAGAGAGGGAACATAGACTCCAGTTCTTGATGTGAGGAGTGACATGAACATATAGGGAGAGAATCAATTGATGGCTGTCATCTCATAGTACAGAACAACGGGCATGTAGCAGGCAATCAATGTTGAATAAATACGAATAAATGAGTAAATAGTTTACAACAAAAGAACTCTTCTGAGGAAATTTTAATATTATCTCCTTCAATTTATACTTCAAAGAGCCCTATATTGGTATTAGAGTTAAAAATCTATTTTTCTTTCTGGGTGCCAGTATATGCTTTGGCCATCTATTAGAAAAAATCAAGACCAAGATCATCAGAATAATGCTGAAAATAAAATATTAATAACAATAGATAATATATCTAGGGTTTTCCATATGCCAGGGGTTATTACAACTCTTTTACATTTAAGAGTCATAAAATGTTACTTGATGAATGAGGAAAATAATTCACAGAACAGTTAAGTATTCTGTCAAAAACACACTGTTGGGGGATGCCTGGGTGGCTCAGTTGGTTGAGCTTCCAACTCTTGATTTTGTCTCAGGCCATGATCCCAGGGTCACAGGATCAAGCCCCATGTGGAGCTCCATGCTGAGCTGAGTATGGAAGCCTGCTTGGGATTCTCTCTCTCTCTCTCTCTCTCTCTCTCTCTCTCTCTCTCTCTCTCTCTCTCCTTTTGCCCCTCTTCCCCACTCATGTACATGCGCGCGTGCGCTCTCTCTCTCTCTCTCTCTCTCTCTCTCTGGAAACAAAAATATATTGCTGGTAAGTTGCTGAGCCTACATTCAAACTTAGGTCTTAACCAGTACACTTCACCACCTCTTCTGCCTAAGAGAAATAATAGGTTTTATGTTGGAATAGTTTTCCTTTCCATTCATCCTCATTATCTTTATATCCTTGCCTTCTATCTTCTCTGTCCCCAGTAAAAGTAGAATTTAATTACTATAGTGAGAATAGTGATAATTCTTTTTCACATGGTACTTTCAAATACATGAATAAATGCTTACTAATTATATCTCTGTATATACCTGATAGTATTTAATTAGGGAATGAGGCCCGATTGGTTGATTAACATATGCCAGTCCTCAACATACCCACCTTGGGGAGAAAGAAGGAAGACTGGAACATTTTAATAAGAAACAGGAATTAGGTAGTAAAATATGTTTACAGTGAGATTGATGTTAATACATTTCATTTAGATCTTCTTGTGTTCATTTCAGCAAGCAACACACAGGAAATCTAAAGAGAATTATGCCCAGAAAACCCCTGGGAACCTTTTAATTTGTTAAAGATTTCTTCATTGATTTTGAACTCCGTTCATAATTATACATGCATTTATTTTAACTAACATGTCCAGTCAAATCAAGCAGCAATATTATTAGGTTTCTTGTTTGTACATATAAGAATTTTTTAGGAAACAAATGTTCAGATTTGATTAAGAAACATGGATATTAATTTTATAATATAGCTTTGAATCCTGAATCCTAACTTCTCTCTAACTGGTTAAGTGAATTTGAGAGTACTAGTTAATATCTCAGAATTTTTCCCCATTTATAAAATAAATGAGCAAAACTGTATTTACCTCATGATATACTTCTTACAGAATATTAAGAGAATTCATTTAAATATGTATGTCTATGCCAGGCATATAGTGTCAGTATTTTATAAATTTCTGGAAATTTTTACAACATAGATTTAAAAAGCAATAATTGGTATCCTGATTTTCAAATGTCAAATATAGAAGCCACCAAGATTTAGTTATTTTCCCAGATTTCAGATCTTTCTCAGGGCACAACCATGTATAAGGTGCACATAGTCTTTAAGAATGCTTTGAAGGGAGGGACACATGGATGGCTCAGTTGTGTCTAACTCTTGATTTTGGCTCAGGTCATGATCTCAGGTTCTTGAAATGGAGCCTGGCTGACAGCTTGGAGCCTGCTTGGGAGTCTCCATCTCTCTCTGCCCCTCCCCTACTTGCACATGTATACTCTCTCTCTCTCTCAATAAATACATAAACATTTTTTTTAAGAATGCCTTGAAAATAAAATGTTTTTTTAGTCTTCAAAATAATCTTTTTACTACATTTTATGTATGAAAAAACCACAAGGTAAATGCACCACAGTGTAGAGAAAGACATATAATGTTAAACTTCCATTGAATAGTCAATGGTACAAATATCACATGTACAGAATGTAAAATTTAGATGAACTGAAACCGAGATAAAATCCAATTTCAGAAAACAAAACTCAAAATATTGAGGATCCCTGAAATGTTCTTAATCCTAATGAGATTTCATTGTACTCAGTTATTTTGTAGTGAGGGATTCATAGTATGACCCCATTAACCCAGCTTGGGAATTCTTGGGAGCCATGAGTGCCTGCCTCAGATACTCTAACAATGAAGGGTAATCAATTTTTGGATGGTAGAGCTTCTCCTAATTTGGTGCTAAAGTCATCAGACTTTTGAAATGTGTACTCCTCCTTGCCCCTACCTTGTAAATAAACTTGTTTACAGTACAGTTTGCATTGATCAAACAGAGATCTCCGTTTTTCTGGCACCAAAGCAAATTTGGGTTTGGTTTATGTATGAAGAGATAACCTAGGAGGAGAGCCCCAGAGGAACCCTCCACTTTTGCCTAAGGAGATGCAAAAGTAGAAGAAATGGGGTCTGTGCTTGGGGCACAGTAGGGGTTTCAGAGGGTCCTTGTGAAAGAATAGCTAAAAGACAGAAAGTGGGGGAGTAGTTCGAGGAAAGAAGGAAGTTAGTCTGACTGGCTTTTGGTCCATTGATTCAATGAAGACTGGTAGGGAGGAACTGGAAGACTAGGGTTGAGGGTTGGATGTGGGGCAAAGGATGGAAAGAGAAAGGCAGACAACTAATGCATTTTTTTTTTAATTTTTTTTTTCAACGTTTATTTATTTTTGGGACAGAGAGAGACAGAGCATGAACGGGGGAGGGGCAGAGAGAGAGGGAGACACAGAATCAGAAACAGGCTCCAGGCTCTGAGCCATCAGCCCAGAGCCTGACGCGGGGCTCGAACTCACGGACCGCGAGATCGTGACCTGGCTGAAGTCGGACGCTTAACCGACTGCGCCACCCAGGCGCCCCAATGCATTTTATTTATAACAAGTAATAGAAACCAAAGACCAAAAGAGATTAAGGATCACTCAGAATAACTTGGCAACTTTAATTCTTAGGAAGATCAAAGCTGCCCCTCCCCCCCCAAAAAAAAACTAATTTGGTGTTTTATTACTTAGAGCAAAGACCAGTAGGCATAGTACTACTCCAGAGGAATTAAAAGAAGAACCTTATGGCTGCTTCACCCACATGCATTTCATGAATGGATGCTTCCCTACCTCAAAATGCTTTAAGGAGGTTCTGTGCCCATTACATAGTTCCTTACTGAAAGGAAAACCTTTTAGTTCCTTACTGAAAGGAAAACCTTTTATGACGAGTGTGTTATTGAGAAATTTTACCAAAGACGTGGTATGAATCCCAGACCAGCTTCAAGCTACTGTCCCCTCTGTTTCCTTTTTGCAAACACTAAAATTCTTAAGAGTTCTCTTCTCAGCTTCCTCCACTGCTTCCTTCTCATTCCCTCCTCCATTCACTTTATGTGAATCTGATCCTATCCCCACCTCAGTAACAAACTTCTGATATAAGAGTTAATTTCCAATTTTTCCAGTTTAGCAGAAATTTTCTGTCTCAATCTTCCTTGATTTTTCTATTGTATTTAACACAAATGATTACCCATCTTTTAAAACCTTCTCCCTATGCTTTCTTTCCTTCAGACTGCTCTTTCCCCTGCCTTAATTTTCCTTTCTGTTGAAAGACATTCCTTTCTGTTGAAAGAGATAGCTTTTTCTCCTCTTACTATATTCTCTTCTTGATTGAACTCTTTCATGTATTGCTTTTACTCTGACTCTTATATTAATAAATCTACAACTTTAGTCCAAACCTTTTTATGTACCTTTACTTCCTTAGTTCCAAGTGTTTCTTGCCAAATTCTACCAGGATGGCCAACTGAGAGGTTTTAAACCTATTCAGGGGGTTTCTGGGTGGCTCAGCCAGTTAAGCATCTGATTCTTAGGTTTGGATCATCTCACAACTCATGGATTTGAGCCTCACATCGGGCTCTGTGCTGATACTGTGGAGCCAGCTTGGGATTCTCTGTCTCCCTCTCTCTCTCTGTCCTCCTCCCACCCCCTCTCAAAAATAAACAAAAATTAAAACAAAACAAAAAAACCTATTCAGAAACTTTTAGATATTCTGCAAGGACTGTACTTGAGGCCTAAGGAGATGTGAGCATGTGTGAAAGGCACAGAAATGAATGACCTATTTTGTATGGAGAATAAATGTGATGAAGGCACGAAGTTGTAGATAAACTTGCCAGGGTAGCCAGAGTGAGATTATGATGCCAACATAAAGACTTTGTACTCATTTCTGCAGGAAACTGATAGAATTGTGCCTTTCCCCTTTCTGTCCTACTTTCTAATCTGGATCCCTGCATTTAAATTAATCAAATTAGCTATATTTCTGGTGGCAACACCCAATAAGAATGAGTCAGTAACACCTTAGTTTTGTCTTTAATTGTGTTCCAAAATTTAGAATCCTTCTGCATTATACCATATTTACCAAGTATTGGGATCTCTTGTCTCTTTTCCTGCCTTTGGTCTATTTCAGAAATGCAATTCTTCTCCTCTAGCATTGGCCTCAGACCAGACGTGCTCAGGCGCAAATTGTTATTAGGCCATTAGATCTCAATTTGTTGACCTCTGTGTAAATGAGAACTAAATAATCATCAGACTATGTTTCCCCTAATTCCTGTGAGCGAATGCCTTTGGGTCATAGGAATCTGACAAACCAAAGCATTTTGCTGAACTAAAAAGGTTTTGTTTCCTACATAAGTGAGCACAATATCTCATGAAAATCACTTCTTGAATAAGGCCAAAGAATATTTCACTTGCAAATCTATCAGGTCTCTAGTCAAAACTGTGTGTTGTGCATATTCTGGAATCAGCCTCTGTGATTCTGAGTTTGCCCAGACTTCAGATTCATCTCATTCAGATGCAAACAAAAAAATATGTAATGAGAAAACTCATTTGCAAGGAGCTCTGTGATCCAGAGGTGTCAGGGCAAGGGGATAGCTGAATGTTATTACTGATTCTAAATCCAGTCCTTTCTCCCTTCCAATCCTTGAAACCAGTGCTAATCTACAGCAGCAAACTGAGAACTTTAAGCCTCATTATCTATGCAGGCAAACTTTTCACCTGGCTATCATCTATTTGAAGGCCTGACATGCCTTTATTGAATGAGATATTTTGCTTTGGGCAAATAAAAATACCTGAAAGATTTAAATAGAACATTAAATTAGTTTCACCTGCTTTCTTCAATGCCACTGGCGTCTTAGAGAAAACAGTGAAACGACAGATCTATTTCTGCCGTTGCAAAATGCATCTGTGTATACAGACCATTCTGATTATCATCCTGATGAATTAACCATCTAGGTTACTAAGCTTCCTTGTTTTAAAGTTGAACAAGAACAGTTCTTGCCTCTTATTGCCCTCCTATCAACTCTCTTTATTGATAGAAGAAGATACTACTTTAACAAGTATTTGCCAAACAGTAGTTATCAGGAAATGGACCACTACTGAGTTCCTACCATATAGCTATTGCTCTGCGAGGCTTGGGGAAACATGATCTGCTGAAAAAGCTAGTTTTGACCAGAGAAATCCTAAATATTGTGGAGACAAGTAATACATAGAAACCATCAGCTTAAATCCAAGGCCAAAAGAGGTTGGTGTCAAAAGAGGTGCAGCTGGGTATTGTGTTAAGTACTTAGGAAGGACTATTCAGTTCTGCATAGGGACCATGGAAAACCTTTATGGAGGAAGAACATTTGAGCTTGTCTATGAAGGCCAAATGGAATATCAAAGGTAGAAAGATGAGGTAAGTGTCCTGATTGGAGAAAGAAAAGTCTACAAGCATGAATTAAAAAAAAAAAATCAGGAATTTCCCCCACTGTGGTCAGAAAATCACTCACTGAGGGAAGCAGTGAGGAATGGAAGTGCAAAGATAGATTCTCAGACTGATAGTTTTTAGTGACTGGTAGCTAGATGTAGATCAGGGACTTAAAAATGGCATCCCATTCCCAAAGGGAGTGTGTATTAATTGGGAGACAAAATATTGGCCTGAATTAAAGCGTATTAAAGCCTGCCCATATTACACTGAAGAGGGCATCTTTTGGGATGAGCACTGAGTGTTGTATGGAAACCAATTTGACAATAAATTTCATATATTAAAAAAAAAAAAAAGCCTGCCCATATTTGTTAGTCTCACTTCTGGTCTGAAATCAGAAATTGAGAAATTATAATAATTGCTATTTGTGGTGCTTTCTATATGTATTTTTAGAAAGGACTTCCAAAGTAGTAATCATAATTGTATCATTTGTTGAAGCGTTACTGTGTACCAGGCACTTTATATTGTTCTCATTTGAATACTAACAATTACCCTGCAAATTAAATGTCATTATCCCAATGAACAGGAAAGAAAACTGAGTAAGTATTTAAAAGGTTAAGTATATTGCTCAGGACACCCAGCTATTTTGTGATGGAGCTGTGGTTTCAACAAGAATGCCTGTTAAAACCAAAGCCTTTCTGTTACAACATGCTGCTTGAGGGGATGAGCCATGCTGAATAGTTCAGATGTTTAGGTTGCTAAGTTGTAAGTCTGTAAATGTCAGAACTTTCTAAATTTTTAATTTTTTCAAGGAAATTGTTTGAAAATATGTTATCTGTGATTTTTGCCTTTCTGAATTTTTTTTTTAATGTTTATTCTTGAGAGACAGAGACAGAACATGAGTGGGGGAAGTGGCAGAGAGAGAGGGAGACACAGAATCCAAAGCAGGCTCCAGGCTCTGACCTGTCAGCACAGAGCCTGACATGGGTTCGAGCCCATGAACCGTGAGATCATGAACTGAACCGAAGTTGGACGCTTAACCAGCTGAGCTACCCAGGCGTGCCTGTGATTTTTGCCTTCTTTGGCAGATTTTTGAAATTAATTCTTTTTTTCATGAACTCTCAGGAAATTTAATAGACAAATTAGTCAAACAAAAGAAGCTACTCTTTTTTGACGTCTTTAAAGAACCACACTCATGTCTACATTTCTTTCTCAAAAACTCTCCTTCTTTGACCTTGGTTACGCCTTGGTTTGACCTTCTAGTTATGCCCTGACCTCAGGGTTCCCTCCAACTTTCCTTAGTCCTCTTTCTCCGAATTCTCTAGTTAAGGCCTTTTTTCTTCTGTTGCTCATTCAAGATCAATGTTTCTCAAGTCATCGTCTCCTTCATCTGTTGTTATTCGTCTACACACACTTGTTGTACAGTATTAAAGTTCTATAGTTTCAATTTCCCCCTGTGGGAAGGAATAATGGCCTTCTATAGATGGCCACATCCTAATCCGCAGAACCTGTTCATATGTTACCTTATGGAGCAAAAGGAATTTTCAGATATGAGTGGAAGATCTTGAAATGGGGACAATATCCTACATTATCTGATATCTGCCATATCGGGCCCAATGTAATCACAAGAGCCTCGTGGGAGGCAGGAGGGTCAGAGAGAAGAAAAATATAAGGACAGAATCAGTGATTGGAAAGGAGAGTAGAAGCCATGCTTCTGGTTTTGAAGATGATGAAAGGGGCCACAAGCTGAGGAATGTAGGCAGCCACTAGAAGCTGGAAAAGGGAAGGAAATTGGTTATCCTACAGAGCCACCAGGAAGGATGCAAGCCTGCTAATAAGTTGATGTTAGCCCAGTGAAATGATCTCAAACTTCTGACTTCTAGAACTATAAGATGTAAATTCATATTGTTTTAATTCACCAAGTTTTTGGTGATTTGTTACAGTAGCAATAGGATATGAATGTTTCTTATATACTGAAATCTTTCAAGTCTACAAATCTAGTTCACATATCTCCTGAATTTCGGAATTATAATCTCAATCCAAATATCTCACAATATATAGTTACATTACACTGAGATCAGCTATCACTATCACCCACCCACTGAATTAGCAAGAAACCTTAGGAATCATCTTTGACATCTACTTTGCCAACACTCAGAGACAAGCTTTGACTCAAAAGATGGTCTGGATCTACCTCAACATGAAGAAATGACAGACTAAGCCACAACTTTGCATTATAGAATAAATCATAATTTTAGCACGACATTCATTCAAAGCTTGTCTTGCCATTTACCCACCAAAATGTTAAAATGTCTCAATAAGGCACAGATAGTCTCTAGCTGTAAGACATGTAACTTATTGGTGAACTTTGAAATATGAGCTGGCTCCAATGGGAAAAACTTAGAGGTACAGACCAAATGTAGAGAAAGGGAAAATAAAAAGTGGCAAATGTGATTTTCTAAAAGAGTTCTAACACATGGTGATTAAAGGAATTTAGATTCAAGAAATGTCAGTCAAATCCACACATTACTGTTCATCTCATACCTAGGGAATTCAGTTCTTGATGACACATTTTTTTTTTCAAGTGGTATTAACTAGGACTGATTCAGAGTGGAATGGCCAGAAAGGATGATCAAAAAACTGAAAAAAAAAAAGTTTTATATGAGGAAGGATAGAAAGAATAAAAAGTTCAGTGGGCCTGAATCCGTATTAAAGTACTGATGATCTAGTGTGAACTCAGAGATTCAAGCTAAAACCAAAACTTGAAGATTTATTTTAACTCACCAGTAGATGAGGAAAGAAGAATCACTAATAGTAACTTAATACTGAATTAGTTACCATCCACATGGAATGACCTATCTGAAAACAAAACAAAACAAAAAAACAGGAAACCAGTCATTTTTGTTGGCAATTAAGAATAAGCTGAGTAAACATTTGGTACTAAAGCAGTAGGGAAAAAAATACCATGCAGTAGGAACAATGGGCTGTGAAAATTAAAAAATACATTAATTTTCATTCTATTTTTGCATTTGCTTCCTTGGCATGTAAACATGTACAAATCATTCTACCTCTCAGAGCCTCATTTTTCTTCTCCATGAATATTAAATTTTTAAAAAATCATTGAGTTTTTTATAATAGTAAGTGAAATAATGCATGAAAACACTTAGCAAACTGCCTGGAGCACACCCAATTTCAATAAATGATGCTATTACCAGGAGTAGGAGAATTCAAACACTATAATATATTGGTCCAATTGACCTTTAAGACATTTCTAAAAAGCGGTTTCCAACAAAAAAGATCATTAGAAAAAAATTTTGGTCTAAAAATACCTGCAAAAGGCTGAAGAAATATAACTTGCATACTTTAAAATGTGGATATGAAGAAATTGGAAAACTAGGGAAATCGCCAAGGGTCAGCATTTAAAGGAGAATGGAAACCAGGGTAGTTAAGGTAAGGCTTTGGCTGCCCTAAAAGCATATGCCCATCTCATTAATCAAGAGGGTTAGTTTAAATGGCTGATCAAAGATAAATATTGGGCTTGTGTGGAATGGGGAGATAGAAACAGGATTCTGAAAGAAAGCCAGAATCCTTGATGCTTAGAATGAAAACTATGATCTCAACATACAGAAGGAAAAGGAAGCTTGAAAAATGAAATAAAGTCATTTTCTCCAGAAAATTTATAAACTCAGGCCTGACCTCACTGAGGCAACTTTGTGATTCAGGATCCACCATGCTGAGTAGTTACATAAAAAGATGCCAAAAAAATCTAGGCTGAAACAAAGATAAACAGCAAGTCACATTTATTCCAGAATACTTAAGATTCTCCAAGGTAAATACCACCTAACATGAGTTTGAAGGACAGAATTAAAAACCTATAAATAAATCACCATAAATGAATAAGCAGAAACTGTATTGAGTCAACTTATATAATCAGTGTTTTTTTTTTCAAATTTATCAGATACAAAATATAAGATAATTAGGTTTACAATGATTTAATAAATGAAAGAAGTAAAATATGTGGGGGAAAAGCTGCTATTGGATGGGTAAGAATACTTGAAAAAAACACTTAATAGAATTTCTAGAATTAAATACTAAAGTCTTTGAAATTTTAAAATATCAATGGATTCTGTAAATATTGCATCAGCACAGCTACAGATAGATGTAGAAAACTGGATATTAAATTTAAAGCACATACCCAGAATAAGTCACAGAAAGATAGAGTGATGAAAGTAAACAATATTAAAAGATACAGAGAAATTAATGAAAGGTGTAAAAAGGCTAATTTTCAAAAGGAAAGTATAAGGAGAAGTTCATAGAGGAAAGAATAAGAATGAATTCATCTTATAATTTTATATAGGACAATAGCTGAGACTTTTTCAGAATTTATGGAAAATAAAAATCAATACAACACATGTAGGCATGTGGTAACGAAACTGCACAACATCATTTAAAAAGATGTTTTTCAGAGGTGGAAGAAAGAAAACATATTTGTTTTTTATTGCTGTGTAACAAATGACCACGAGCTTAATGGCTTAAGACAATATCTCACAGTTCCCAATTTCCAGACAGAGAATAACTGTATCCTTTGGTCAGATCCCAGAATGCAATTAAGTCATTAGGGAGACACTTTTCTCGTGGAAATCTTGGGGTGGCCCTCTTTCAAGCTCATTCATGTTTTTGCCCGAATTCAGTTCCATGCAATTGTAGGACAGAAGCCCTCAGCTCCTACAGGACTGTCCTCACCATAGACAGTTCATAAGTGGTTTTTTGCCTCTTTTAATGCTGACAAAAGAGTATCTGTCTCTTCAGAAAGGTCTCAGTACATCTTTTATGAGTTTTCACCTCATTAGATCTGTCTCACACAGGATATTACCCCTTTAATTTACCTTAAAATCAACACACTTCATACCTTAATCATACTTGTAAAATCCCTTCAACTTTGCCATATAGTATAACCTAATCATCAGGATATTACCCCATCATATGCACAGAACCTGCCCAACTGAAGGGAAGGGGGACTATATGGGATTCATACATCACAGTTGGAAATCTTGGAAGATATCTTAGAAGTCTGTCTACTGCATACAGAATTTTCTGGAATGTAGTTACAATTACACTGATAGTAGGTCACCAAACCACAGAAGCCATAAGATGATGAAATACTATTTAAAAATACTGAGGGAAATAACTCTCAGATTTAACAGGGGAGAACTAGCCTAATAGTTTTCACTAAAGTAAGTTATAAAAATTGTGTTTTGAGAAGGAAATTAAACACTGAAGGAAGAACTGAAATACCAAAATTGGAGGAGCAATGGAATTATAACAATGTATGGGTAAACCAAAAAAAACTATTGATTAGACAATGACACATGAAACAGGATGGAGATGATTGAAATCCAAATTTCTTAGTTTAGTGCAAAAGATGTGGTACTGATTAACTTTCATATCCTTAAAATGACATGCATATTAAAACTATAAAATTCACTGTAACTATTCTATTCAGTAAAATAATAGACTTTGAATGCAATACTTGGAAGTAAGTAGAAGAAAAATAGTGATAAATAATCCTAAAGATGGCATTAAATTGAGGGGGTAGAAAAGATGTCCTAGAAAGACGGGGTAGAAATGTCCTAGAAAATGTAAAGAGAACCTACGACATAATATCCAAGACCTACAACCAGCTTACTAACTGACACACAGGAGCTCTATAAAAAACAAAGGTAAGCAGATATGGATTCTTAGCCAGGTGCAGGTCTAAATGTTTTGTTAAAGATCTGTCCTGTAAGAATAGTCATCAGATGCCTGAGAAAAAAACAGTAACTTCTTAAAGAGCAAAGTGAGTTTGGAATCCTCTGAGAACATGAGACCTTGATAATACCCTAGGGAATTTTCCTCCAGTGGGCCCACCCACAGGATCCTAAAATCAAATATGTTTGGGGAATTGGTTTTTCTACAGCAGGATTTGTCAGAACTTTTAGTGATATATAATATGTAATTATCTCAGATATGTAATATGCAATGCTTCCTGCTATTACTAGCACATGTATTCTATTTTGGGTGGGGTTTTTTGTGTGTGTTTATTTCTGCCAAGTATGCCATGAGTTTATTACAACATTAAACACTTGTCTAGATAAATTCAAGGACCAGTTAGAAACCCCAATGAGTTATCTTTGGAAACGTACTGACACCATTATGAGATGAAACCAGGGACAGAATTCATGTTATTTAAAGCCTCGGGAAAACATAATCCTGAAGAAGCCCCTTATAAGCAAAGAACTTTTTAGGCTCTATATAGTTTCCATTCACCAGTAACGGCCTTCTATGAATATATACACTGAACAACTAATTGAATATTTGTGACTATTTATTGATTTTTTAAAAATGAGCAATCACATCTGTTAATTTTATAATACTTTCTTCTTCATCTTGGAATGATTGTATCTTAGTTTATTTCTCCTTCAAACAAACATCTATGTCTCATATGGCTCTCCCCACTGGTGAGCATTTTGGTAAACTGATCACTGTTAATGATGTATTTGCAAGGATGTCTTTCTGATGAATAAAATACATGCATTTCCATGTGGGCCTTCAGACAACAATGCTTTAACTTATCATCCCTCACATAGTTGATAATATGAAGAAGTTAGCATCAGGTCTAGCATATAGTTAGCCTTTACAAAGTATTTGCTCTCACTTGTATTCATCTTACCATTTGAATTAATGTGGAAACTCTTTGGACCTTCACACCTACATCTATAAAAGGGAGTTAATAATAAATCCCTGATTTGGTTGCTGTGATGATTAAATAAGACATGTAAAAGCTCCTAGTGTGGTATCTGCACAGAGGTTATTCCTTCCTCTCTGTGCAGAGGCTTAGCTCAACTTTAGCTGCACTTGATAAATTGTCTTGGGATTAGCCTGTGATCACAGAATCTGTTTGAAAGGAAATACAGAAAAGCAAAGGCATGGACCTGGAAATTAACAGACTTGGGTTCAAATGCTGGTTCTAATATTCTTAGAGTGACCCTGTACACATCACTAATCCTCAGGATCTTTGCCTATAAAATCAGATAATTTGACTCATTATTCAAGGTTTTCTGAAGATTAAAAGTATACACACACACAGATATGTATACGTATATATATAGTGATTATAATGATCATTACTGTTACTATGAGTGTATCCTCAGGAATTATTCCATTTGGATGTCTTTCTATGTCATCTGTGCCCAGGACTCCTTTCAATGACCATATTGACTGGAATTCAACTCTTGTGAAACACTTTATAAAAACGACAAATGGGACAGAATACCCTTTCCTATGTAGTCCGTTCTAAACCACATCACCTTTAAGATACGGGTCATTCCTCCTATTTCTCTATTTTGCCCAAGAACTAACATGGTGTGGAGCAGAGTGCAGAATTGTAGGGGAGGTGCAGACAGAGAGCAGCTCCATATCCTTAGTCTCAGGCTGTCCTCTTGTACCGTGTGACTGTGGACAAGCCACCTTTTTACCTCAGTGAGGGGAGCTCATGTGCAGGGGTCACTCCCTTCTCCTACTTGTTTTGTTCTCCTGAGCACTCCCTCCAGCACTGGTTTTCTTCTTCCTTGCTACCACTTTTTAGAGAAGAAGAAAGAGACAAGACCAGCTCTTGGTGCAGACAGAGAATGTGCTATAATCATGGTTGCAATGGAGAGGGCTCTAAAGGTCCACCAGTCATATGTACCACTCTTGCTCCCTACCATGAAGTGGGTATGAAGGCAGATAGGTTTAGGCATTGCTTTTAAAAGGTACTTGAGGAAGGTAAATTAACATGGTACATGTCATCAAAAGCGGTGTGATTTACAAAGTTCTTAAAAATCTCTTGCCTGAAAATATATCTTTTACCAGCATTGAATGTTACCTAAAATTCCATCCTTAAAGGGTCAATCCTTTGGCTTAAAATAAGAAGTATGCAAGTTCCCAGAAGGGGTGCAGATAAGGGAGAGAAAACATATTGCAATTAGCATTCATTAATGTTCTAAGCACATTAGTTATTAAACCTTCTTTGAGATTACAGATACACTTCAAAATCAGAACACTGATTTTGAAATAACAGATTTGAGAGAGAAAGGGAGTGTGCTGAAAGAATCATGACCATGAGACCTTGGATATGGCAGTCAGATGAGAGAATGCTATAAGGAAAGATTCTATGAATCAATCAGTTATATTTATAAAAACTGGCTCAGAAGGAGAGGAAAATGAAGAAGAGCTTCAAGATTTTGTAATCACTGGGAAATTGGAGGTGAGGAAAACCATGAAAAACAAAGCCAGGAGAAGATGAACTAGAGCCTTCTGGCCAGGAGGGTATGATTGTAGTACCCTCCCTCACAGCTGTGACCTTCCCAGAACACTGTATTTTAACAACTGTAATATGTTTTTATAACTTCTCCCAAACTACAGACTCTCAACCAAATTCCAGGAAGAAGGGAGTGATAGCAGGAAGGAAGAAAGACATTCTAGATGTTGAGAAGTGCTCCCCTGGGCATTACTCACTCTGCTCTACTAGGGAAAGCCATGGCAGAAAGATTCACCACTGGTAAGAAGTGGGTGACCTTAATGGGATAAAAGTATTTCTAAAGTCTTTGAAGTTTTTCTAGGTATAGCTTTGTGGGTGACTTTCTTCTACTCTTTCTTGAATAGACAGTTATTGTAGATTATTGGATTAGTGGTTAGACTACTATGACCATTTCTCAGCTCTGTGGACGTTGATTTCTATATCTTTCAGACGATAATCTTTTAAGTCCCTTTCAGCTTCCTTGTTATATAATTTACCTAAGACAACTCACTCTCAAATTTCTTCAAATAAAATACATGCCTTACCCTCAGAACACAGATAAACTTGGCCCAGACCTACACCTGGTATCTTCTTTCTATATTTATAGACAAATTTATATTTGTATTTATATCTACATACATATTTATACATCCATCTATATTTATATATAGCTATATTCATATTTATATGTGTATATAAATTCTTTCTGTTCCCATTTTTGCACTGAAACCAGAATCATTGATTTGCTTGCAGGGCCCATTTAGCTAAATATCTTTCTCTCTTCTCTGTTTACAACCTTTTGTTCCTTCCTTAAAGGCAGGACAATCTCTGCCCAAGGCTTAAACTGATAATTTTCTCTTTAGCAGGGGAACCTGGAGAGTCAGTTGTCTCACAATGTGATTAGCTATTAAAGGGTTAGGTGTCCCCTTTTGATCATAGAAGTTGATATCTTGCTACCTGACACCTCCAAGGAACCATTAGATAAGTTTCCTCAGTAATTGCTATAGGGTCTACAGGATTTCATGGGAGATGAAACTATTTACCTGATGATAAATCAATACCCTTCTCAAGAGGGTTTCTTATAAATTCAACAAAGCAAAGGTGACTTTTTCTTTCATCTTTCTATTTTCCTTTTAAATCTTCTCACAGCTTGCTTGATTTTGAAAAAAGACATAGAGGTGTATGTCTGAGCATGTGTGTGTTTGTGTATGTATGACTATGTAAGAATGTATGTGGGTGCATAATTGTGTGTGAATGAGGAATACGGTGTGTGGTGTTGTCTTCCTGAGCATGTGAGTATATTTTCTGGCTCAGAAACTGTGCTGTTTCTCCCTTACTTCTACACAGCCATGTGAAGTTTTTTTTCAAATAGTGTTGGCTGTCATCACCCCCCCCCCAGTGTACACATACAAAGGAAATATTTACCTTGCAACAGGTTTTTGGCAAAGGAAGAACATGGGTGGGTGGTGTTGGTTCGTGCACTTTTATGGCATTACAATAAAAGGTCATGTCATGAAGGATCATAGAAGCCTCAGTCTGTCTCTAAAATGACCTGCCTGTCCTATAACCTGAAGTTAGAGGACATTATATAATGATGCCCACCTGTCCCAGTTCCACGTCCCCACCTGTTTTAGAATAAAAGAGGAAAAGATAGTCCACACATTGTTTCCCATTCTTTGTATAAGGTCTTTAACTCTTCCCTTTTGAAGATGTTCACATTCCTACCACCACACTGATTTAGGCCCACTTGAGTTGTCTCATTCTCTAATAACCTCTCTTTCTTCCAACTTTCCTCTAATCCATCATTCCTGAGTTGACCACATAATAACATAATGTTTGAAAATACCCATAAAACAACATACAGATTCCTTTGCCTAAAGTTTAAGGGCCTCCACAACCTAGCTGCAAGACAACTCATCTAGTTTCATCCATACATCATCAGCCCTCAGCTCTGGCTGCTCCTTAGAATCACGGGTGTGTGTGGAGGAGTGGGTAGCCCCAAACAAGTAGATCAGAGTATCTTCAGGAGATAAGGGTAACAAACATCCCTCTCTTCAAGGACTGAAGTTCTTCCTGGGTTGTGAGATTTTCAGTGCTAAATTCAGGAAAGCCTTGAGCAAACTGATGAGTTTGATGGACCTAAGGCCTCCATCAAAATGCTTTCCTGTTACTTCTGAGACTCCTTAAAAGGATGCTAACAGGATCCCTATGTTCAACTAGTCTCTTGTCACCTTTATCAGTTGACTCTACCCTAAAGTACTATTTTCTTGAGTTTCCTGCACATTGTTCATCTTCCCATGACTTGAATAATAGTGTTACTTACCTGTCTACCTGGCTTAAATGCAAGGTTCCCCACAACTAATAACAGAGCACACAGGCCCTCAACTTCATGCTTGAGGCCTCTGCTTCACTATAAAATTGCCAGCATAGGAATGATAAAAGCCCTGCTTTCCAACACCCATGTAGAGAATCAAAAATCTTCCCCACACATAGAGCCTCAGCATTCATAATTGAGAAATCCTTTATAAAAAGAATAGTTAATAATCCAGTTAAACAATTTATGCTTGTTCTCAATCTACTATGTAGAGGCTTCACTATGAACAATGAGTAAAATATTTGTCCTATACATGAACAACTATATAGTTATTCTGGTGACTATTCCAAACAAAACATAACAAAAGAGATTTCAAAGTGATTTACTTTCTTTGCCCATAGAAACTATTAAAAACATTTAAATTTAGTCATCTTGAAAAGTCTATTTCTAGGTACCTCACTGCAAATACTTGCTGTATATGAATACATATTTCTATTTATACATCCATGTTTTGACATCTCTCTGCAGATAGTGGGGCATAATAGATATTTTATGAGTAGGTGTGTGTGTGTGTGTTTTCTCCCCATTTTTTCTTACTCTTCCACCTTTCCCCTTTTATCTTGCCAGTTTTCCAACTACATGCCTCATCTAAGAGAGAACACAAAGCAAGAGAACAAAATTAATAAATTTTTTAATATCAAAGTTTCAAAATAGATACTTGAAACTCAAAAAAAGAGAAGCATTTGCAATGTCTGTCTAGACTTTTTGAGTTTGAAGAGTCTAACACCTTAAGGGGCACTGAGGTCTTGCATTATGCCATTAGAGCAAAAAGGCAAGGAAATATAAATTAGTACTAATGATGTAACTTCACTGGTATTCATAACATGATGAAACATTTCAGTTCCACAAATATATATTATGTAGAACAAAAGAGAATAAAGAAATGTATATATTGGACCAAATTTACGGAGTGTTTATTCTTCAGTTTGTGGATAAAATCACAGTGCGTAAACATATATGGTTGACTAACATATGTGGACAGTAAAAGCAATAATGAGACCCATATAGGAAAAAAAAAATCTCTGTTTCTAGAATATTAAAAGGGTGAATATTGGGGCGCCTGGGTGGCGCAGTCGGTTAAGCGTCCGACTTCAGCCGGGTCACGATCTCGCGGTCCGTGAGTTTGAGCCCCGCGTCGGGCTCTGGGCTGATGGCTCAGAGCCTGGAGCCTGTTTCCGATTCTGTGTCTCCCTCTCTCTCTGCCCCTCCCCCGTTCATGCTCTGTCTCTCTCTGTCCCAAAAATAAATAAAAACGTTGAAAAAAAAAAAAAGGGTGAATATTTTTAACTTGCACTGTTTTAAATTATTAAAAAATTATCTCCATGTATTAAAACCTATTAATGCTTGTATTTTGTTTAACCTTCACAACAATCCTGACTTAATATTTATGTATTTTACAGAGAGGTATGTTGAAGCCCACAGTGGTTCTGTAATTTGCCCCTGTCAAAGACTAAGAAAATTGTAGAAATTTGACACTCACATTCTTGGGCTCTGGGACTCAATATTTTTCTACCACACCACACTATCTCTTCCAACCCTTCTTAGACTCCTGTATCTCCAGGTTTATCTTCCCCAGATCCCAGTAAGAGCAGATACCAATATCCATGATAGGTTGTAAAATGGTTTGTTGGTGAGAAACAGTGTTGTGGGAAATTCCCTAACTGTGAATAGAGCACCTAGTAAATCCACAGGGGGAGCCAATACATAAAGCATGCAAGGAAGTCAAATCCATATTCCTTCATAGTGCAAAATTTAGTATCTCTTCTAGTGAAAATAAATCACTTTCTTGTCCATGAAAAAAGAGGTCTCTTCTCCTATAATTGACCTGCCACAAGTTGTCAGTTAGTGCCTTTGGATATGAGACTATTGTGATGTAACATTAATTTTTGCTGCAAGCAGATAAAGTACTCAGCAATGGCAGTTACCTGATCAGCCTAGTGAGAAATCCATGTTTCTAAGGTTATGCTTAACTTTACTCACTGTCACCATAGCCACCTTTATTCATGAGTCCACTGATTAAATGTAGGGTGGCAGTGAATAGAGGTTGCATAATACCAACAGAGATAATTATCTTTTTCACATGATGGTTGAGAGCGGTGATAATCATGGGAAGCATCCACCTGAGGAACAAATATCCTTACATTCTGGATAACTTCAAGAAATCTATCTCCGAATCTCTTAACAAAATCTTCTTGTCAAGAATATTAAAATATTTTCTTGAATTACATGTCTCTGTCTCCCCAAACCATTGTACACACTTACCCACAGAAGTGATGAATATCCATATCACAACAGTCTCTTAAAGAAAGGTGATAATCACAATTAGCACTTAGTTTTTTTCCAGTGGAATAATTACCATATCTACTGTTGTCCAAGGTTATCCATGAGTGAACCTAGGAAAGTGAAACAGTCCCCTTTGGCTCATGCCAACATATCAGACTGAATCATCTGTAAATCTTAATTTTTTTTTTCTTTAGTCAACTGATAATACAAGAACTCTTCTTCTCTTGCATTGTTGATGAGTCTTTTCACTATGGAGCTTTACAAACATGCTAATGCATCCTTTAGATGATATTTCTCAAAGTCATAGTAAATTAAGTTTTCATTATCTTTGCAGACATGTTTAAACAGAGGTGAGCTATTGCCATTTGATAACATAATGCCATCTGTTTTTTCAATGTTTTTATTAGAGAGAGAGAGCACGTGCACACACACATGTGGGCACACTAGGGAGGGGCAAAGAGAAAGGGAGAAAGGGAATCCCAAGGAAGCTTCCTGCTGTCAGCACAAGAGCCCAATGCAGGGCTCAATCTCATGAGCCATGAGATCATGACCTGAGAAGAAATCAAGAGTTGTACACTTAACTATTGAGCCACCCATGCGCCCTCCACCCCCATACCATTTTTTAAATGCTATTAGCCTTTAAATTTTTTCTTCTACAAAACTAAGGAATTTTTATCATCTCAGCTTCATTTAACATAAGCCACTCTTATGTCTAGTTTTCAGTAAACTAATTCCAGGTTTTGCCAATCTAAATTAGAAACAGTTTATCACCTCGGATTTGAATATTTGGTCCTTTGGGTCAGACTGAGAAGTGGCTGTATTTATACAGATGACAGGATGGGATATAGAGAAGAACAGGTATTCCCTTGCAAAGTAACTGATTTAATGGTCTTCCAAGAAAGCAGGAAGAGCCTCATCAGCCGGGGGAGGGGGAGGGAGTGAAGGGGGAAAAGTGACTGCTAGTGCTATCTGAGAATACTCTGTAAAGTTTGGGGGTTCAGAATATTCAAAGTCAAACTAAATAATCTCAAATATGCATACTAAAATTTCTAAATCTGGTAGTTTCTATCAATACCCATATTTTTACTTAAGATGTAGCAAAGCTCTGAATTCTGCTGATGTTACATCATCCCTTCTCACCGCCAGTCTCTGGAATTGGGTTTGAATTGTTATACCCAGTACCTAAAAGGAATAGAAGATATTTTTTTAGAGTGGTTATAGAAATTCCCTGATTATTTGGCTAGGACTTGAGTCAATATTTTATAATTTGCCTCTATCTTTTCTAGCTTTATACTCCCCAGTTCAGTTGGAAGTAGCAGCCCATCCCAGTGTCATTATATTCTTCATACCCTTCAGCATGACCCACCTAAGCGTGGTCTATGCCTTTAGTAGAGATTTTTCCCAATAACAAAGGCCATAATTTAATAACTCTTGTACCATTCAGTGTTATAGGCTACAAGCATTCCAATCTCTACTGCCAACTAGACCACTCCTATCTTCAACCTAACCAAGTCACATACACAACCCCAAATCCTACTACTTTGCTTGAAATAATTCTGGTATCAATTATTGTATCTTAAGGGTTCTTAGCAGCAAATGCCATAATCTTCTGTACCTCTACTAGGCAGAAAGGGAGTTTCTTATAATTATCTTGGAGGATTTCTAGTAGTCCAGATGCTAGATAATACAGGCAGAAAAAAAGACTTGTAACAAAATAGGACCCTTAAGAAAAAAAAAAAAAAAAAAACTCAGAGTCACTTCTGTTCTTTGATGATGCCCATGCCACCTGATTGACTCAAAAGGGGTAGTCTCCATGGTTGTGGCTGCCTCTTCACATAGCCAACTTCTTCTTTCTAAGTCTTAGGTGGTGTATTTTGTTGGTGGAATTTAGAGGTCACACACACAGAAGCCATGTTGAAAATTTTCAGCTTGCTGGCCTCTAAAGGGTAGGAAGATATACTGGAAGGGATTAGAGTTGGCATTGAGTAAGCCAGTCTGCACAAGCCATATAAAGTGCTTTGCAAGAGGAATTCTTTTAGTCAATCATACTATACTAATATAATAAATATTATTGAGTTGAATTGAATTCCTTTAAGAAGCATTCCCAACATCATACACCCTTGTTTACATTTAAATTTATTACTATTCTGTGTGCTATCCTTTATTATTTTCTAACTCTTTTATATTTTTAAGTTGGGCATTTTCCTTGCCCCCCTACTTCCATTAATGCAAACTCTTTAAGTACTCTT
This sequence comes from Leopardus geoffroyi, assembly GCF_018350155.1. Classification (NCBI taxonomy): domain Eukaryota; kingdom Metazoa; phylum Chordata; class Mammalia; order Carnivora; family Felidae; genus Leopardus; species Leopardus geoffroyi. The sequence goes on along the minus strand of NC_059336.1, from coordinate 96,180,855 downwards.
TATGTCCTTTATGCTCCATGGCACACTCGAGGGCACATTTAGTAACATGATAGGAAGAACATAGCAATGATCTCTAAGTTGAAATCCTGATTCACTCATTGAAATCCTGATTGACTCATAAATGTGTCATTTTGAGTAGGTACGTCTTGGATTATAGATTTTGTTCCATATAAGGTGACAACTTTCAAATAAGAGTATATTTTTAAAGGAATTAATACTGTCATACAAATTACAAAATGCCACATGATTAGGTACCTTGCCAGAAAACACATTGTAAAAGAAACACTTTTTGGTTTTGATTGTTATTCCTTTTTTCCTCGTCTTACACTAGAGAAATGCCATATTTTTCATATTAAAAAATTGTTTAATGTTTATTTATTCTTGAGAGAGAGAGAAAGAGAGAGAGAAAGAGAGAGAGAGAATCTGAAGCAGGCTCCAGGCTCCGAGAGCCTAACATGAAGCTTGAACTCATGAACTGTGAGATCATGAGCTGAGACAAAGTCAGATGCTTAACCAACTGAAGCACCCAGTCATCCCTAATATTTATAATCTAATACATAATATTACTTGGAATTATTGAAAGACGTCACCCTAAACTGATAGATTTTGTTTGAGTAAACCCTAAATAGTCTATTTATAGACAGAAATGTAACAAAAACCCTTTGATATGTGAGAAATTAAAGAACATGGACCATAACCCTAGGAGACGTGGTTACTAGAAGGAAAAGTAGATGATTTTTTCCACGTATGAAAGGACAAAGACACAGTCAGGAGTTCTGATCCAGTATTTTGAGGCTCTTATATTTGAGGCTGGGTCTGGGTGTATGAACTTAAATGACTGATTATTAAGAGTTGTGACCTAAAATCCCAAAGAAATAGAACCTTTGCACAGGGGATGGACGGATCTTCCTCCTTTAAATTCTGTGGCCTCTGCAGAGAGAGTAAGAAAAAAACACCAATGGAGCAGTGGGCTGACATAATCCATCAGACTAAATAAATACTCATCAATTGTGACACACTATAGCATGAGGAACTGGCAACCTGGATTCAATTGGACTAAAATTCCTTTATACTGAAAAACTTGGTAGGATTCTTGGACATTTAAATAGAAAATGAGGAAGATACTGAAATCCCTGATATTAAACAGGTGGGTGATTGAGCAGTTTATGTAAACAACAACAAAAAAATTAGACATGTGGGTATATTGATACCCTTAAGCCTGTGGAGCAATTCAGACCATTCACTTACATTTAATATACTTTTTTTTTTTTTTTAATTTGTGAGGGAGGGGAGGGGTAGAGGGGCAGAGGGACAGAGAGAAAAACCCAAGCAATCTCCATGCTTTTAGCTCAGAGTCGCGCACAGGGCTCAATCCCACAACCTTGGGATCATGACCTGAGCTTAAATCAAGAGCTGGACATTCTACCGACTGAGACTCCCAGGAGCCCCATAATATGTTTTTCTTTCTATTCAAGATTTTCTGTCTTTTCTAATACCTAAGCTTCAGATGTCTCATAAAAATTGAGGGGTACTGATAAGTAATAGGTTATAATTCTCCAGTGTCCACAGTGCTTTCTGCTTTCTTTTTTTCTTTTGGGGGATTTGGGATAAATTCACTTATATTGGGAAAAGCCATTTATTTTGCAATTGTTCTTTAACATCTTCCTAGCTCAAACCTATGGTTATTGCTCTGTATATTACAGGTATTTGAAACATTTTAGAAATATCAGCAAAATAAAAACACCATGGACTTTCAAGGCTGACTATATTTTACCTCATATTGTGCTCAGCATCTAGCACTTTTGGGTAATTGATGGGATTGGGTGGTTTAAAAAATAAAATGTCTGTTGGTATTTTCACAGTCTATACAGCAAGTTGTGGGAGCCTTCAAACCAAGAGAGATCAGAAGACCTTAATGAATTTTATGTACAAAAATTAGGACATTGACTCTTTCTCAGACTAAATTAATTGTCCAGTGGATTTACACATATAGATAAGTCATTTATAAATGTCTATTTGTTCAGTGATTTTTCTCCCCTTGTCTGAACTCATAGAGCTTATTGCTTGCACTGTTCATTAGGTGGAAAAGCATTCTAAGTGCCTTGAGACACCATGTTATAGAACCTTGATTGTTTCTCTTCTAATATAGTAAATTTTGTGATGAAGGACAGTATCTGAATCAGAAGGCTAAATTTGAGTAAAACAATATACAATGTATTATCCATTGCAGTAGCCCACTACAATGGTAGTGTCATAAAGGTGATGCCAAAATTCTGTAGTAGTCAAACTAAAAATATAATGAATATCCCCAGCCTCGCCCAGTGATCTCTCCATCTCTAGTTCTTTCCTCTTGTGAGTCATCTTCTATCTAGGACTAACTCCACCCCTGTGTCTGCTTAAGTTTATTACACAGCAACTTTCTTCATTGCCATTCCATAGTTTCATACTGATTCTAAACCAAGACTGAACGGTGACCTTTATCATTTAGATACTGCTTATACTGTTATTAGAGCAATTATAGCAGATACTACTAGAATCATCCTCTGTATTATCCAGAACAAGAATTGTGACTCCCCTTTTCTGTCTCCCATATGTGGCAATTAAGGGAGGTTAGAGTTAGATGTGAGAATTAGCCAAACCGTGGGATTTGTGAAAGGCCCACTACACAGATGCTTCTTTTATTCTAATTAACCTACTTAGAGGAAGTGTCCATGTCCCAATATATAAAAATCATCATGTGCCTCCATCCTAAATATTTTCTTCCCATTCTGGCCCTAATCAACTTAAAACCTTTTTTTTTTTTTTCTTCATTTTCTTTCATAGCTAAACATCTTGGGTGAGTGGCCTGTATTTGCTATCTCCGCATCTCCGCTGTCTATGACCCACTGACTCCTAAAATCCCTCTTCCACTCTTTCTGACTGATTCCAGTAAGAACAGAGGTACTCTCAAGTAAGAATTATTTAAGAAAGTGTTATTTGCAAAGGGAAACATTTACAAGAGATGGAAGAATAACCCAAGGATAGTATTATAGGAGCTATGGGAGTTACCATTTGTCCCAAGGAAGGGGTAGTTAATGGGACCCAGCAGGAGAGAGTCTTGTAGAGAAACCACCCTGAGAAGAGTGATGATTTCAGGACAATGGCAGCCCATGGTGGCCTCACACTGGGGAAGCGGGAAACAAATACCCTCACCTCTCTCTCTTTCTGCCTTCCAGTTTCCTGCTGGCCTCTCATTGGACAAACCCAACAGAAGCCAGACAATAAGATAACACATGACATATACAGGTCAACTTTTTGAGGTAAAGAAGAGTGGTGGAAAGTGGAGATGAGGGTGGGAAGACACTAGGCATACTTATTTCAATATTACATGGAAATATACCCACAAAAAGCTCCTCTCTAATTTTCAAACCCAATGAACTTCTTTCAATACCTATTTGCCTCTTTTCACCTGGATCCCATGAAACTCTCACTTCTGATCTTTCTTTAAACCTTGAATTTTTTTTAAAAATTCACATATCTATATGTCCTGTGCCTGGCACTTTCCCCCACCATCCATTTTTCACATCCCCCTTTGTTTTTCCTCTCCATTTCCATGACACGCTCTCTGACATGCCTCCTGAGTATAATCCATCCACCAAATCTTCTACCGTGCTAACACCAGGTTCATCCAACTAAAATATAACCCTTGTTATGGCATTTTTTCCTCCCAAGATAATTCAATTTCCTTTTTGCCCACAGGATAAACTCCAAACAGAGACTTTCCTTAATCTAGCCCCTGTTGAGTTTCTAATCCTTACCTTTTGCTTTCTTCTCCTATACCCTGTGTTCAGACTATTTCAAATTCTCTAAACATATTCATGCCATTAAGATTTCAAACTACTGCCCACTCTGTTGAATTACTTTTATCTTCTTCCTGACTAATGCACTATTTTATCCTTCCAAACACAGCTTAAATACGTTGTAATCAGTTAGTTATTTGCCTCTCCCCAGGAAGAATTGATCCCTCTGTTGAGCTACAGGGAATTTCCATAGCGCTTTGCCCTAATTTCTATTTTGGCACTGAATATGTAAGTAATAATAATTTCTTCCTGTTTAACATTGCCCAAAGTGGGATACTGCTTCACTTATCTTTGTACCTCCAAAACATATCAGAGTGTCTGACTTGTGGAAAGTATCCCAAAATACTTGCTAAATGAATGAGAGGTGCTGGTTTGGTATGCTATCCTCTACCTGGTACCTGTAGAGCCTTCATTCTGTGGGTCAACAGGTATTTTCCTATGCAAATCAAACTGTGCTCAGAGTACTAGCAGAGCCGTGTGACCCAGCTAGGTAGCCCTACTAGATAACAGATAAGGTGCAAATTTTAGGTGGAACAAATTTTCAACTGCATTGAGAAGAGTATCTGCTGGTGACAGCCTTGTGTACTGAACATGGGAACTTTGGGGTTTGTTTGTTTATTTTGTTTTTTGTTTGTTTGTTTTTTGATTTTTAAATATAAAAGCTGCCAACCAACTGACAAAGACTTCTTTCTTTATAAGGCTTCTGGACATTCAACCAGTCCTCCATTCCACATCCATCAACAGTTTTAGTCACCCCTCCGTTATATAGGAATGGACTCCTTCCTCCTGGACTCACACCGGCAGTCTGTTTCTGGGCCCATCTGGTGTCCCCACTGAATAATTCCTCTATATGGATGGCTGTCCTTCTTTCTCCTATTGTCCCTTTCCTATTCCTTCTCTTCTCCTTATTTTCCAAATACAATTCTCCTCTTTTTCTTTCACAATAAACTTGGGAAGCCCATTAAACACAGCACTGTGAAAAACAAAACAAAAAAAAAACCAGGAAATGGAAAACTGATTCTATTTTCCTCCACATTACATCTAGATGATTTATTTGCAAGAAAAAAAAAAAAAAGAGAGAGACAGAGAGAGAAAGTATCAAGAGTGGGCATAATTTTCTTTCTAAGCCATCAAATACAAAGGATAAAACCAAAGGTGTGTGTGTGTGTGTGTGTGTGTGTGTGTGTGTGTGTGTGTTTTAAACTAGTTTAAGAGTTCTTAACCAAATATGACAGTGTTACCAAAGGTGAGTGGAGTCAAGAACGCAGAGTTCCATTCTGAACTCCTGTCACTGAGCTACCCTCTGCACACCTACAAAACCGACTTTCCTTTCAAACAAATGAAACTCAATATGTACTAGTATAGAGTCCTTATTTAAGTCTTAAAAGTTCTCCAAAGCTCAACTTTATATGTAAATACTTCTAGCGTGGCACTGACCTTATTCGGGTGATGTTTTAATGAGTAGTTAATCATTTAGTTCACAATCCCCTGAATGTAAAGTCTATGAAAACTGGCATTTATTGGGCATTTGGATGTGGAGAGGAATGTTGTTAGGTTGGGTGAAAGAGTTTTTGAAACTTTAACAACTTCACTATTTTACTAAAGGACATGGCTGAACATACATCTATTCTTTTAGTAAGTCAAAATTGCTACATGTGTTTTCCTCTTCCTCTCCTTCCCTTCCTGCCACATCTTCCATTTGCTGAAAACATAGAAGTCCACGAAGTCTTATTTATGTTGCTCCAAGCATTGGGTAATTATTTGGGCCAATTCTGTTCATGAGGGAATTAAAATACTCTAGGCAGTGACATAGATTCTGGTTAGTGTATAAATGCTGGAACAGTTTCTCATTATTTCAAAATAGCTAGTATTTTCTCCTTCTCAATTCCAGACTAATTTGAACATGTATCAATTAGGAAGTTCCCATGGCTATAGCAGGGAAGGTCTCAATTGAACAGAGAATTAGAACAGAATTAGAACAGTTGTCCTAATTCTTTATATTTTTATAGGTCAGCTGTAGACTGCCAGGCTCTCTGAGTCTGGATATATTACAGAAAATAAACACTCTACCAAAGGAAAAATTTCTTGACAGACTGTGGGATGGCTCTTCTCCTATTTGTCTTAGGTCAGGACAAAAAACACGTCCTCCAAATAATGTCTCAGTTCTCTTTTTTTTCTAAAAACATAGCTGCCACAACCTCATCTTTTTCAGAACACCCTGGACATAGAGAAATATTAGAATATTTATAGAAGAAATCAACAGAATGCTCAACATTAACATGTCAGAAGGATAGGATAACCAACTTTGTTTCAAACTACATTTCAAAAATGCTGAAAATAGAAAGGAAAATGTCTTACTGTTGAATTCTGTCCATGTATTCAAATTTCACAAAGCATCAGAGAAGAACAATAAACTTGGAAGAAACCTAAATCTAGTTCTAGCACTTACTAGGACTGAAATATAAATGATTAAATATAACCTATTTGAACCTGACTTTTCTAAGTTGCATTGTGTGTTGCTAATAATTTTCATGGCCAGTCCATGAAAAGCACTTGCAGGGAATTTCTCAGAGCTTGGAGATGAGTTTACCCAGTGAGAATCTAACAAGGAAGTAGCAAAAGCCAGACCCAAATAATAATTAATGGATCAATTGTAGGGACCACCCTAAATCTTTCTTATACACATTTGTAAAAATAACAGTATACCACTAGGTGGTTTTGTGTGTTAAAGGATTTAAGGGGCACCTGCGTGGCTCAGTCCTTTAAGTGACTGACTCTTGTTTTTGGTTCAGGTCATGATCTCATGGTTCAGTTGGGCCTGTGTTGGGCTCCATGCTGACACCACAGAGCCTGTTTGAGATTGTCTCTCTCCCTCTTGTCCTGCCTCTTTCCTGCCTGCTTGCTTGCTCTCTCTCCCTCTCTCAATATAAATGAATAAATAAACTTTAAAAATTAAATAAAGGACTTGATACCTCATAGAACCTGATTTTCTAGATGCTTAACAAAGCTTAGTTCCATTATTTCCCCTCCCTGTGCTGTAGTCCTGGGAAACCATGATAGCATTAAGATATCAGTAGTGCACTGGTATTAACATGTCAATAGGATGTGGTTGGTATTTAAGTATGAAAAGATAAAGAAAGGGGAAAGTGGTGGATGGTTTTTGCAACAGCCATGAAAAGGAAACCCCAGTGACTTAAGGCCCTCAGGCTATTGTAGCCAAAGTCCTTTGACAAGCATTGGATCATGTCCTGACTATATATTTACTACAAAAAGTTTTAATTATAATTTCCCTTTATATGTAAATATTTCTAAAGGAATGATAGCATTGATCTTAAATATTCTAGGCTTTTTGGCAGTTACATTTCATATACTAAATAATTGTTTGGATTTCAAACCAATTCTTTATACTTTTTGATTTTGGTTAACATGGGACAAACCACAGAGCATTTATCACTTGTCTCTATTATTTTTTTTTCTTTTTTTTTTTTTCAACGTTTTTTTTTAATTTATTTTTGGGACAGAGAGAGACAGAGCATGAACGGGGTAGGGGCAGAGAGAGAGGGAGACACAGAATCGGAAACAGGCTCCAGGCTCTGAGCCATCAGCCCAGAGCCCGACGCGGGGCTCGAACTCACGGACCGCGAGATCGTGACCTGGCTGAAGTCGGACGCTTAACCGACTGCGCCACCCAGGCGCCCCTGTCTCTATTATTAAAGTTTGAAACATCAGGAACTACCCCCCTCAGGACCAAACCTGTACTATGGTCTCCTAATCAAAACACTGCATGTTACCTCAATATCATGGCTTTCAAAGTATAACAGATATACCTCATCAAGATTTTTTTAATTAAAATTTTATTTTTGGATAATTATAAGTTTTCATGCAGTTGTAAGAAATAATACAAAGAAATCTGGTATACCCTTTATACAGTTTGCCCCAATGGTAATGTTTTTAGATACTACATCAGATGGGATGCTGACACTGATACAATCAAGATCTGGAATACTCCCATTAACATAAGGATCCCTATTGTCCTCTTATAGCCACACATATTGTCATTCTCACTCCTTCTTTAACCCTTGGTAACTACGAATCTGTTCCCCATTTCTACATTTTTTGCATTTCAACAATGTTATATAAATGGAATCATATAGTTTGTAACCTAGGACATACGTTGACACTCAAGGGAGGAACTCCTCATTACTGCTCAGGTGGTGTGGGAGTTCTGGCTCCCTACTAGACCTCTATTCATATCTCCTTGGCTGAAAAAGTCTGGAATGTCCCTTTATTGCTTCCCTCATGGTCTCCACTGACACCATAGCAGGAGAGGATGATATACCTGAATACCACTGGCAGTGGTGAAAGTCCTGACTCACCATCAGGCCTCCTGTGGTCCTCTAACACCACTCAGGAGGTGCAGAGAGGTGTTGCCTTATTACTGATGTTTGAGGGTGGATGTCCAGGCTCACTATGTGATCTCCATGGACATGATCAGGAGTGCCTTGTTTTTACCCAATGGGGATAAAAGTGCTGAGTCCCTATATCCCTTCTTCTCTGCTAGCATTTCAATGGGAGTATTGAGGCTCCTCATTATAGCCTCACAAAAGTGGAAGTCTAAGCTTCCTACTTTGCTTTTTTTGGTGTGGGTGTGACCACAGTTTTATCTGTGGCATTTGGCTCGAGTAGAGTGATTGTTGCCTAAAAGTTTGATATGTGCTAGGCTGCCATATTGCTAGAGCAGCCTTTTGTTTGGGATTTTTTCTTTTTTTTTTCTTTGTTTTTGTTTTTGTTTGTTTGTTTGGTCTGTCACCTTTGGCATTTCTGGACTGCCAATTTTAACAGCTCCAGTTTGGGATATAAAAGACAAAAAGAAAACCCATCAACTCAACACCATGTTCTTCCTTGGATCCTGAGGTCCTGAGTCTGTCCCCTTTCTTCTCTCCATTTCTTATAGTCATCTTAAACATAAGCAAACAAACATGTTTTATAAATAATCACTGGTGTCTTTAGCTGTCTCATCAAGTATTTTGTTTGTTTTAAAAAGCATGTGAAAACGTCTAACACAATTCTCCCATCCCAGAATAAAGTACCAGTGAACATTAGTAAAGTTAGTATTTGGATTTACATAAATCCTGCAACTACACATTCTGATATTTTTCTAGGCACAATTCAGTTCCCACAATTGTATAAAGGTTTTCCCATGTACTCAAAACCACTGTAATATATTTCTTCTCAAACTCACAACATGTAATCCCTGTTCTATTTGTTCAGTAAAACCTGTGTATAAGGTATAACATGCTATGATGAAATAAACCATCATTAACTATGTTATATTGGACTAGCTATTTAAACTTCACAAGTCTCAAGTTCTTCATCTGTAAACTATTGATAGTAACAAGTAGTTAGTAACATGGATGAGACTCTACTACTCTGCCTGAGTGTAAACCTTTATTATAAAACATCTCAAAGAATCTATAGATTAGATCCAAAGTAGGAGATGAGTTCTTTTTATATGGCTAATTTAGTATACAGATAGTTTTGTGGGGTTTTTTAAATTTAAATTTTAATTAAGATACAGTGCAGTATCAGTTTTAGGAGAATTCAGTGATTCATCACTTACATATAACACCCAGTGCTCATCATCACAAGTGCCCTCCTTAGTACCCATTTCCCCTTTAGCCCATCTCCTACCCACCATCCTATATCAACCCGCAGTTTGTTCCTTATCATTAAGAGTATCTTGTGGTTTGTTTCCCTGTCTTCTCTACTCCCCTTCCCATATGTTTATCTATTTTGTTTTTTAGATTCCACATATGAGTGAAACCATATGGTATTTGTCTTTCTCTAATTGACACTTTTCTTTTGGCATAATACATTCTAGCTTCATTAATGTCATTGCAAATGGCAAGATTTCATTCTTTTTGATGGCTGAGTAACATTCCGTTATATACATACACCAAGTTGTCTTCATCCATTCATCACTTGATGGACATTTGGGCTCTCTCCATAATTTGACTATTGTTAATGGTGCTGCTATAAACTTTGGAGTGCATGTACCCCTTCAAATCTGTATTTTTATATCTTTGGGTAGATACCTACTAGTGCAACTGCTGGATCATAGGGTAGTCTTATTTTTAATTTCTTGAGGAACCTCCATACTGTTCTCCACAGTGGCTGCACCAGTTTGCGTCCCCACCAACAGTGCAAGAGGGTTTCCATTTCTCCACATCCGTTCCAATATCTGTTGTTTCTTAAGTTGTTCATTTTAGCCACTTTGACTGGTGTGAGGTGGCATCTCATTGTGGTTTTTATTTGTATTTCCCTGATGATGAGTGATGTTGAATATCTTTTCATGTGTCTGTTTGGCCATCTGGATGTCTTCTTTGTAAAAGTGTCTATTCATTCTTCACTGGATTATGTGGTTTTTGGGTGTTAAGTTTGGTAATTTCTTTGTAGATTTTGGATACTAACTCTTTATAAGTTATGTCATTTGCAAATATCTTCTCCCATTCTGTAGGCTGCCTTTTAGTTTTCTTGATTGCTTCCTTTGCTGTGCATAAGCTTTTTATCTTGAAGTCCCAATAGTTCACATTTGCTCTAATAACGATAGTTTTAGAATGTGCTTTTTTTATTGTAGCTATTGATGTTGTTCATTGTAAGCATTACATATCACAGTAGAGTTGTTCTAAGGTTATTATTCCTTTGAGAGGCAGTAGAACATAGTGACTAACACTATAGACTTTGGAGTTGTAGTAGGCAGAATAATGGCCACCCAAAAGATGTCTACATCCTAACATCTGGAATGTATGAATGCATTACCTTACAGAGCAAAAGGGACTTTGAATATGTAATTAGAGATCTTGAGATGGGGATTACTCTGGATTATCCAATGGGCCCAAAGTAATCACAGAGGTCCCTATAAGGAAAAGAATGTGAAAGAAGAGTCAGAGTTTTGAAGATGCTGTGCTGGCTAGCACAAGCCAAGGAATACAAACAACTTCTAAAAGCTGGAAAAGGCAAGTAAATGGATTCTTCTTGAGAATATCTGAGAAAGCAGCTCTACTGACACTTTGATTTTAGCCCAGTAAGACCCATTTTAAACTGGGGTTCTCCTGAACAGCAAGATAACAAATTTCTGTTGTTTGAAGCCATCGAGTTTGCAGTAATTTGTGATAGCCTTAATAAGAATCTAATACAGAAGCCAAATATTCAGAATTCATATTTTAGCTCTGCTGTTTATAATATAGCTCACCTTGAATAAAAAATTTAATTTCTGTGCCTTAGTTTTATGAGAGTAAACATAGTTCCTACCTCATAGAAACTTTTGTGTGTGTGTGTGTGTCTACACACACACACACATACACACACATATATATACATTCATACATATGTATACTATATATATATATAAACAATATTAGACAAATAGCAAGTGTTCAGTGTCAACCACTAGTAGTATTGTAGTATTCATTTATTACAAAGAATGTGATTTAAAAAGCAAGGAGTGCTTTACAAAAATGATATCATCTACATCTGCATCTTATTTTGCTGTTAACATATGCATATAAATATATACATATATGTGTATGTGTATATATGTATGCATGTGTTATTTTATATATAATATATTCATAATGTATTATATTTATATATACTATATTATATGTTTATATATTACATAAAATAATATATAATACATATTTACTATTGCCCTGATTTTATATATGTATAATTTTTGTAATTTTTAAAATTATTTATATATAAATAATATAAATATATAAATATAAATATAAATATAAATATAAATATAAATAATCAGGGCAACAGTAATAAAGAATAATGTAGGATAGTGGGTTATATCTAGGGAGGAGTCTACATGGTTAGATGCTGGGATGTAAGAGGAAGATAAAGAAAGATTCCATCAATATAGGAATGTTCTAGTTCATAATTTGAACGGTAAATTCATGGGTGTTTGCTTGAATTTTATGCTTAGTAATACACAATTGATACATATTTCTTTTCTGTCAATACTAAGTAATATATTTTTTAAGGCTATGAATAAAATTTGGAAAACTTCTCAGATCTTTACTCATTGTAATTCAGTTAGGATAGTTCTCTTACGCCGTGGCAACAAACAACTCCAAAAATCTCAGCGGCTTAACAAAGCAGATGTTTATTTCTTATTCATACTGCTTGTTCAACATAGATCAGTGGGCGACACTGCTCATGTGAATTCTTCACATTCCCAAACTGACCGAGGCTTCATCTTGCCAAGTTTTTTCTTAATCACTGAAGCTGTGGGAAGGAGAAGAAAGGCAAATTGTGCGCTGGCTTTGGTATTCATGCACAGAAATAATACATGTCACTCCTATGTGTCTCATTGGCCAAATCAAATCACATGGCTACATCCACAGTGAAAAAGAGTACAGATATATAATAATTGCATGTGACTATAAGGTAAAGAACGACAAGTATTATGTGAAGAGCATTACTTGTTCTCATAATCAACCCTTCCAGGAACCAAACGTTGGACACTTTCTCCTTCAGTACTCAGATTTTACCACAGGCTTCAATAGATACTGTATGTGAATGTTTTTTCTGTATATAAAGGCAAACAATCAGAATTCCTTTAAAATTCAAATAATGGTTCTATGAAATATACAATGGGGTATTAGATTTATGTTTAATAATCCTACCCTGAAAATGAAGATCATTGGAAGGAAAGGTATGGCTCCTGCTATCAAAGGTGAAGAAAGGGTAATATGTTATCTTTGTAAGGCTTGGAAATATATCTATGAAAATTCTATGGTGAAGAACTGATAGAGTAAATGTGTAAATTGGCATCAGTATGAAAAAACGTGATTCCGTTTAAAACTAGTAGGCCACTGTGACAATATGTTATAATTTATACACTATTTATGCCCAAGAGCCACTATTTTATATTCAATTACATATGTACATGGAAGTAGAATATGTCACTGCAAATACCATACAACAGGATGAAGGCCACATTTAAAAATATATTCTTAGAGAAAGAGAGAGAGATGGAGGGGCAGAGAGAGGGAGACAGAGGATCTGAAGCAGGCTCTGCACAACTCAGAGCCCAATGCAGGGCTCAGACTGAGGAAACCTGAGATCATGACCTGAGCAGAAATCAAGAGGCAGTCTCTGAACCAATGGAGCCACCCAGGAGCCCCTAAAATACTTTCTAACTTAAAATTAGTCATGCTTTGCTGGTGCACCTGGGTGGCTCATTTGGTTGGGCGTCCGACTTCGGCTCAAGTCATGATCTCTCAGTTGGTGGGTGTGAGCCCTGCGTCGGGCTCTGTGCTGACAGCTCAGAGCCTGGAGACTGCTTCGGATTCTCTGTCTCCTCCTCTGTTTGCCCCTCCCATGCTCATGCTCTGTCTTGCTCTGTCTCACTCTGTCTCTCAATAATAAATAAATGTAAAAAAATTTTTTTAAATAAATAAATAAAATTATTCATGCTTTGCCCCCTCCAATAGATAGTTACAATGTTAAATTAAGAATACTTATAACAATATGCAATATTTTAATGCAACTATCTGGAAATCTATCCTGATAAATTCCTGTAGTTATATCCCCAATATGGGAATAGAGATATTCTCCCTATCCCCATATTCCTCTGCTAGAAGCGTTGTATGTGTTATATCGCAATACAAAACTGCTCTGAAAAGCTGGACAGAAGCCTCATCCTTGGCATTTCTCCCTAGTATAACTTATTATTCTCAGACAGTTGCTGGAAAGCTGCAAATTAGCTCGCTGTATGGAGCAGAGGGGACAGTGGAAGCATAGAGCTGGAAAAATTTAACAATATGCAGAGCTACATGAGTCAGTGTTGAAGTCATGAAAGAAATTTGTGATCACCCTGCCACCCCCTCATCCCCATTTTCTATCTCTCTCTCTACTATCTTGTCCACACTCTTTGGTTAAACTGTCATCTCAGGCTTCTGGAAAATGCCCTTTGCTTCATATGAATCAAGAAATGTAACACATCTCTCATCTAGGGTTGTCTTGATTTCATGGCACTACTTTGCTTCAAGACAATCTGATTGCTTTATTCGTTATTATTATTTTCCATATGCACAGTATTTGTGTTGTAAAAAATGTAACATTAAAGAACACTTTAAGGAAAAAAAATTACCCATAATTCTATCACACTGAAACAAGTATTTTGATTCTCATGTATTCTCATGCATACTTTCTCCAAATGTATACCTATTTTTTATAGCTTTAATTCTTGCATATAATTTTGCTTAATGTTTTTTTTGATGCTGCATCCTAAACAAATTTTTGCATTGTTATACATATCTTTCATATGTATTTTAACAGCTGCATAAAGTTCCATCAATTTGATGGACTATAATTTGCTTTTCCCTAGTTGGTGATTTTCCTTAATGTTTGTTTTCTTTACTGTACATACAAGACAGAAATGAATATTTTGTTCATTGTTAAGTTTTTCTAAACATTTCTACGTTTGCTCATTATCTTGTTTAATATAACATTGCCAGATAAAAGGAGCTTGGTTGAGCATATACAAATATCTATTCTCTTATTACACAAACACACCCTTTATCAGTGAGCTTTCCTAGAGCTAGAATTTGCATTGGACACCATAAATTCCTGTTTGGTAACATCCATGTTAACTGTTGTCAATTGGTATAACTAACCTCATTTAAGAATGAGGAAAATGAAATACAGAACAGTCATTTGATGTACACAAGACACATTAACAAATTAGAAGAGAATCTGGCTTCACTCTATCTTTACATTCTGTATTATATCCTCTTGCCTCCTATTTCTGGATTGTTACTAACCAAATTATTGTTTTAACGTCTAACTTTGAATGGTTAATGAATATTCATTGCATTTGAGAGTGTGAGCTACTTGATGAATGCTCTTACAGCCGGGTAAATATACTTCCTGGATCTAGGTATCTTTAGCCAATTCTTTTTCAGATAATTCCCCCAAACAACAAGGGACCAAGGTTGATTCATTTGATGTGTGAATTGAGAAATTGATTTGCCAATACATCTTTTCAGATTACCAACCAGATATATAATCATGAACAACAGAAAAGAGATACCAAACATGCATTTAACTACACACAAATTACATGCTACTATCCACTGTGAAAAGGGTCAAGTGCATGCTGGGGGAGAAGACCACATACTTCATCCCAAGTTGAGGCAAGAGAGCTGTATTTTATACCCACAGGTCAGTCATTCACTAGATGTAAGCCATCCCAGAAAGAGGGGATGACCTTGGGTGATATGGCTTCCTTTAGCTGAGATAATCCATGAGGTAGTAACACTGGAGAATTGTATTTAGTGACATGCTAACCTTCAAGAGTACTAATGTCTTCATTCCTGAAAGATCTTGACAGTGCATCACAGCAACTATAAACCCTTTGGGAAAATACAAAATCCCAAACTACTAAATACTTAGTTCACTACAATTTACTGCTTTATTAGTCATGGTTCTCCAGAGAAACAAAACCAAAAGGAAATGATAGATAGATAGATAGATAGATAGATAGATAGATAGATAGATAGATGTGTGGGTGTGGAGAGATAGAGAAAGAGAGAGAGAGAGGTCATAAGAAATTAACTCATGCAGTTATGGAAGCTGAGAAGTCCCAAGAACTGCAGTTGGCATGGTAGAAACCCAGGATAGCCAAAAGTTTAGTTTCAATCTAAATCCAAAGGCCTGAGAATGAGGAAAGCCAATGGTGAATGTCATAGTCCAAAACCCAGCAGGCTCAAGGCCCGAGAAGAGTCTATGCTTCAGTCTAAATATGAAGGTCACGATAAGATCAATGTCCCAACTCAAGTAATCAGGCAAGATAAGTTCCCTCTTACTCAGCTTTTTTATTCTATTCATGTCACTGATTGTTTGGGGTCCACCCATATGAGGGAGGCAACCTGCTTTACTAGGTCTACTGATTCACATTTTAATCTTACCGAGAAACACTTTCACAGACATTGCCAGAATAATGTTTATCCAAATGTCTGAGCACCCAATGGCCCATTTAAGTTGACACATAAAATTAAAAATCACAGGGGCACCTGGGTGGCTCAGTCGGTTAAAGTGTTTGACTTTGGGTCAGGTCATGATCTCACAGTTTGTGGGTTTGAGTCCCACATCAGCTCTGTGCTGACAGCTCAGAGCCTGGAGGCTGTTTCAGATTCTATGTCTCCCTTTCTCAGCCCCCATCTCTCTCTCTTTCTCTCAAAAATAAGTAAACATTAATTTTTTTTAATTAAAAATCACAACTATGCACCTTTCCATGAACCGACCACTAGGAGGCGTGAGATATGATAATTGTCCAAAGAATTCTCTTTATAGACACAATCCCAGTATTATTTGGGATGGTGAACTTCTCAATTCCATTTGTGAAACAGACAACTTACACAATTATTTTGCCCAATATTCCTACCATATCATTCCATGCAAACTCTGCTTTTTAAGGCCTGACCTTTTAGTTATGCCAGCTTATATTGATCATAGGTATCATATTCACAACTTTTTGCACTTCAAAGCATGAGGTCCAGTAAAAATGTCATATATTTCTGGGCTATTTTCCTGAATGGGCTCACAGTTTCACATTCTAAATTACAGCAACTGACCTTCTAATCTCAGTCTCAATCTTAATCAATTAGCTTCAGATTGACCCCCTAAATATCAACCATGGCCTAATCCTATAAAATGCATAGGTTAATGGCTTTTTCCAACTTTTAACATGAGATAATTTTATCATGAGATAATTTTAACAAATTTATCTCATGAGCATGTTCATTCCTTGCCATTGTTTGAAACAAGACTCACCTCCTACTAAGAAGCCTATTTTGATTAGAGAAGAACAAAATATATGTTTTTAATTAACCTGTAATAGTGGCCAGTTCCTACACATAGTCTCAAACCACCCATCCATTCCCTGCTGCCCATTGCCTTCCCAGAATTGTGGAAAGCATAATATCTAATATGGTTCATTCCAGGATACCTGAAATGGAAAGGAAAGAAAAACACTGAACTCATTGTGCCCTCATGTTAGACATTTTCCATGTATGTTATCTCAAAACTTAAAAAGGTGGTATTATATTAATAGCTTTAGAAATAAGGTAGCTTATGTACAGAGAAGGTACATAACTTCCCTGAGGATACTCAGCTAATTAGTAGCACAATCTCTTTCTAAATTTAGATGTCTATGACAGCAAAGCCTATGTTCTTACGAAGCTCTAATTTCTATACCTCATTAAGCCTTAAGACTTTTTGGAATGTTAAAGCATAATTGAGTGTGTTAGAATCACCCTAACTGCCAGGGACCCCTTTACCTCCAGGTTATATGTGAATTTCCCTTTCCCAGTAAAAGAATATGGACCATTTTCTTAAAGTGGATAAATGGAGTGTTCCCAGATCTAAGACATGATACAAATATCAAATGAAAATTAGATGCCATTTATTTTTTTTTTTATTTTTTCTTTTATTTATTTTTTAATATGAAATTTATCGTCAAATTGGTGTCCATACAACACCCAGTGCTCATCCCAACAGGTGCCCTCCTCAATACCCATCACCCCCCCTCCCCTCCCTCCCACCCCCCCATCAATCCTCAGATTGTTCTCAGTTTTTAAGAGTCTTTTATGGTTTGGCTCATACCCTCTCTAACTTATTTTTTTCCTTCCTCTCCCCCCATGGTCTTCTGTTAAGTTTCTCAGGATCCACATAAAAGTGAAAATATATGGTATCTGTCTTTCTCTGTATGACGTATTTCACTTAGCATAACACTCTCCAGTTCCATCCACGTTGCTACAAAAGGCCATATTTCATTCTTTCTCATCGCCACGTAGTATACCATTGTGTATATAAACCACAATTTCTTTATCCATTCATCAGTTGATGGACATTTAGGCTTTTTCCATAATTTGGCTATTGTTGAAAGTGCTGCTATACCATTTAAAGGTACTATCAATTCTCATTATTCATTAATTGTGTATCTGCCAATTTGTGTACTTGCTAAAATTTGTTTGTAAACCCTAAATCAATACTCATGCACTTTTTTAGTCATTCACAGACATGCCCGTTCACAGAGTAGTGAAAAATATGAGTCGCCAATGTGCATGTTCCCAGCTGAGGTCCAGTAAGTCAACCCTCTATTGCCTTGTTTCAGCTTGCATACTGTAAACAAGTGTCATTTTCACAATATATTGCCATATTTATCACATTTTTATGCTTTTTTGAGTGATTTTACTATTGAACATGGCCCCTAAGTGGAATGCTAAAGTGATATCCAGTGATCCTAGGCATAAGAAGGTTTTGATACACCTTATGAAGAAAATACGTGGTTAGATGAGCTTCTTTCAGGCATTATTACACTGTTTTGGGCCATGAGTTCAATGTTAATGAATCAGCAATAGAAAATAAGGCATCTAAACAGAAATACCCATTAAACAAGGTTATATAATAATCAGTTGAAGAAAATGTGTGGCTGGCGGCTCCCAGGAACCTAACTTTATATCTCCTCTAGGGGCGATGATCAGTATTCATGAATTAAATGTTTCTGTTGAATTTGTAGAACGTAACTACCATGAATGATGAGTGATCTTTAAATATGCTGCCAAATAAAACCTTTGATGTCTAGTCCATATATTAGGGATAAGAAAAGATTGTATGGAAAATTGTAGTTAGCAGCGTTATCAGGAAAGGCGCTTGCCTAATAGTAGTAGCAGAGGGTGTCTACTCATGAGCTCACCTGCCACAGACTCTGTGCTACTGGCTGAGTATACATAGCCTGAATTATCAGGGTCCTCATATTATAACAAATGCCACAGTCTTCCCTAATGATGGACCAATTAAAAGTTAGGTGATTTTTCCATGGAGCTGAAACATTTCTTACTGAAAAACCAAAGGTGCCCTTTAGTCCAAGAAATGCTATACATGGGCACACTTCAAAATTTTTCTGATAGTTACTAGTTGAAAGATGCTAATGCTGTAGTCACTCAGTAGATATTTATTGAGTACACCTTTGATATGCTTTTAGGATAAGGGGTACAGGAGAGGCATAAGACTTACAGGGGCTTATAGCACACCTCCAAGGAGATCATGGTCTTATTGAGAAGATAAGACTTTCATCAACATTATGATGAAGAGCAGGTGGGCTCTGATAGGCTGAACTGAGTATAGAGGAGGGTTGCTGAGCCCAGTTGATGGTGGGTGGGGCTAGAGTGCAACCCTGAGAGATAGATACAATTTCGGAAAAGGCAAAAGATGAAAGACATAGGACTCAGATGAGAAGAGGGAAGACAATATCAAAATGTCTCCTCTCAGCACAGAAACATCAGAAAGCTGCTGAAGAAGGGTTATAGAGGATTCCTAGTGACCCAGGCAGACCACCACTTCTAATGCCACATCCACCCCATGGCTCTGGGTCAATGAGTCAAATGACTATAAATAAATGAGAAACTTTTAATTTAGAGAACTTATGGTACCTTCAGTTAATTCTAGGACAATTATAGCAAAAAGCAATATATCCAGTAATATGAGGTAATCCCCAAATAAATTTTAATATTGGGCAGGTCAAATAACATTTCTGATTTTTCCTCATTTTTCCTATTTATTTTTCATCCTACTCTGAAATCTCTTCATGCTGAAGGACTTCACAAATTTAGAACTGACTCATTAAAGGTAATATTTTTGTTTATATATTTTTACCAAATGGGTGCCAGCTGACAGGGACTGAGATCCATTTAACTCAGCAAGATATGGGGTTACAGAAACAGGTCATGGATTACATTTTATTGTGGTTCCTTTCTTTTATACAACCCTCTCTGAGCACATAGCTGGACAGCACCCTGACTGATATGGTCTCCAGGTCTTCTACAGGCTCAGCTGTATTTGCTTCCTCCCATCTAGGTCCTTAAAAGTCACCCCTTTCTTCACATTTTCTGCCCTCTTTGTCTCTTGAAATTAATTTTAACCATTTAAATATATACTGACATTGAAATGGTATTCTTCTTCCACGGGTGTGCTCTCTTATTTTAGTGCCAGGTAGAAGCTTACACTGGTTTCTGTACCCTTTATCCATTTCCAAGCATAGGATGAAGTTTCCTGCATTTTAGTAGAGTAGTTAAAGCACAAGTTTTAGTGTTAAGTTTCTGCATTCAAATCCAAGTTCTGCTATTTGCTATCTACAGGATTTTGAGCAATTCACTATCAGAAATAAAACCAGCGTCTTCAGTGTTGTTTTAAATCCTACATAGATAAAAAATATAAGATTTGGTGCATATATTATACATATGGTGGATACTCAAAAAGTGAATATGCCATTATAAAATAGTCACTGTCTTCATATTATTCTGAAGGTTTTTAACAGGTAGGATGAGTAGGTAGGGGTGCATAGATATTTTATTATCTAGGAGTTTTATGTCTAGGGGTCCTAGATTCACTGTCGGTAGTGAATAGTAGTAGCTGCTTGCTACTAGCCTCAATACAGAGGGTAGAATGGAAAATGTTTTGAAAAGTTAAAAGCAACTCATAACCATACATAGAAAGCTAGAGCTGTTCTCATTCCTACAAATATCTCCTTTCTGATCTATTGCCCAGCATTTCCCTTCCCAGCTTCCTTCACCCCATTTAGGTTGGAGCTGTAATAAGTAAGATTTGAAAGCACGAATGTGAAGGAGGAAAATTCTCAGTATGGTGGAATTTAATAATGCAGCAAGTCCTTTTTGAATAGGAAATAACTCTTAAAAGATTTCTTTTCATGTAATTCCAGGCTCAGTTCAGTGAGATCTTCTTGTAATCTCTTGAATTTATGGCTTGCTAGGCTTGTGCTATTTGGGCTCCCACAGCCTGGCTGAGAGAATTCAGTCCTCCCTGTCCCCACAAAGTATATATGGCTAATAGATAGCCTAAAGAGCAGAAAGAATAAATATAACAACAACAATAATAATAATAAACCCTTATGTGCTTAGTGGATATATATTAGTAGCTAAGTTTATTCAATATTTTGGGCCAAATGCTAATTACATGTATTATCCCATTTAATTTTGCACTACCATGAGAAATATATTACTCTTATTTTATAGACGAGGAAACTGAAGCTTACAGTGGCTTAACAATTTGTTCATTTCCTTACATTGGTAAATGGTGGAGCAGTGATTGAAGCAAGGCCAGAATTAAAGGCATACTCTGTTCCCTCCCTTGTGTGGAAACAAAAAAAAATCCTCCTACATAGGTGTTGGCAGAAGAAAATATTATTTTTATTACACATTTTCGGTCAAATAAGGGATTACTTACAGTTACTGTGGAAATGAACTGCACTGGGCTTTTGTAACACATCACCTCTAAGTAAATAGCAATCCAGATTCTGTCCATATGCCATGTTTTATTATAAGAATAATAGAGAATTAAAATAAAAACATAGCCCATGGCTTTGTGGTTGGGGAAGGGAATACTGCCACAAGGTATTCCCTGGGAATATAAAAATTCGTTTTCTTGATGACATTTACCAGGAGGAAATCCAAATGTTAAACATGACCGTGGAATATTGTAAGGCTAAGCATTCATTTCTTCATATCTCTATAGCATTTTTGGCAAAGCTGCATTGAAACATATCAAACCATGTTTTACTGAACTAATAAATAAAGGATGAACAAAATTACTTCAGGTCAATTTGGGCTGAGGGCCCAAAGAATCCTAGCTTAAAGAGCAATTCCTATATGGGAAAGGAAACTAGATAAAACATGTTCCAAAGCTCCCTGTGATTAAGATAGTTTACCCTTCTATAAATGCCTTGGTCTAGAAATAAGCCAATGCTATAGATATAGAGAAGGACTGTATATCCAGGGTGTTTTGCTGAAATTTGTGCTTGAATCTCATTCCTCTTGTTCTTTATATAACTGGGATAATTCTACCTTTGCTTAGCCTGTGTAATCAACATTTCTCATACTGTCAAAATAAGAATAGGCATCATACAATGGACAAACGCTTTGTGCCAGTTCCTCTTCTTAATCTAATCCTCACAATATTCTTTCATTACCCCTAATTTCCAGATAAAGAAACTGAGGTACAAAATTTATTCTGGAAATCGCTTTGCAATACATACATGTATCAAATCATATGTATACCTTAAACTTGCACAATGTTATATGTCAATTACATCTCAACAAGTTGGGGAAAATAACTAAAAATCACTTAAAACATTAAAAAAAAAAAAACCTGAGCCACAAAAATAATTGTTTTAGTCATGGTTTGCATAATATTGGCAGTGGTTCTCAACTTTGGTGTGTATATGTGTGTGTGTCACTTATGAATATTTTTTCTCTAGGGAATTTTTTAAGTGTAGCAATGGTTCTTAAACTTTGAAATACATACATGTGTGTGTATATATGCCTATATATGTCTATATGAGTATATGTGTATTTATGTATACACACAGCCTAGAAATATTTTTTAAAATATACACATATAGGTCCCTTGAGCAATGTATCTTGGGTTGAGAAAAAAGTAGGGAAGTATGTGTATTTTGAAAACATTAACAAATAGTACATAGTAATGCTGATCCCGAGCAGAGGTGAGATTCCTCTTTCTCTGCCATGACATCTCTAACTGAATAGATGGGAGGAGATTTTTTTTTTTGAGACCAAATTGTAGGTAGTCATAAGAGATGGTTGTAAGAGATGTGGTGTTTTGGGGTAGACTCTAACTGAACATTCAACAACGCGTTAGAATGCTAAACGCTACATGGAGGGAACATGGATTGAGTGGCTACCTACAGGTGTGATCCTTAGGCCACCATGTAGCTTGAGAGTTGTGCACTCTCAAGATGAGAGGAGAAAGCTGGATTACTTTGGAGTGTCTGTGGATTGTCCCCACAGCTCACTGATAGACCCTTAACCCTAGATAGAGACTGATGCAAAATTTTAGCCCTGGACTCGTAACCTCATAAATCTACCTTATAAATTTTAACCAAATCACAAGAGAAACCTGACTGAAGAGGGCAAACTCAACTATATTGCTCATCTCTGTAACAAAGAAGCGGTCCTCTGCAGAGCCCAGTGGTTCAGACATTACTCAACGGTTTTTGTTAGTGAATCTCACAAATTATTTTACTTGAATGTTCACAGTTCTCCATGTTTAAAGGAAGTCATAAAATGTGCACTAATGCAAATTGTTTCCTCCCACAAACTGTTTTGCTGTCTTTTAAATGTTTTTACTTAGAGGTATGGAGCTGGAGAGAAATCCATGGATCCTGGTCTAGATGTTTCCCCACAGGACCAGGGTTTCTATGTCTAGCTGCCCCTTTATTTCTATCTCTTTAAACTGTTCACTAGACAGGAATAGGAAGGCTAGACAGGGATCCTCACAGGACTTCAGCCAGCCTTGTTTGTATGAGAAGTCCTACAGTTCCCTACTGTGGTTAGAAGCTTATACAACATTCTCCACACCTCATCCCCACTGGCCCACCTGAGAATCCACATACCATTACTGAGTGGCCACTGTGCTGAACTTTCAAACAAACATTATATACTTCAGTTTTTACAAAAAATACCCTGAGATACCTATTATTATTATTACCATAGTTTATGAGAAAATGCATTTGAGGGTAAAATGCCTAGCCCCAAACTGTAATGCTCATTTGAGGCAGAAACAAGAATTGAGTTCAGGCTGTTGGTCATTGACTTCAGATTAAAAATTAATTCTCTTCTCCACTCTACCTGAATTTCTGATGTTAAGGGTTTATCTTCACAAGAACACAATTACTCAGAATGTCTGTTGAAAATTACAGAAACAGATCAACAAAAACATGCATTTTGTTAAAATAGTTAAAATAAGGTTTTCTCCCTGAGTTTGGGGCACTCTAGTGTCTGCAGTGCTTAAAGGCCTGAAGTTCCACAGGGTTTGTGTTCATCATCAATATGAGTCTTACTTCTCATTATCCATGACTGATGAGTGGAAGGAGTATATAAAATCACCATATGTGAATGGCTAGAAGGGACTTAAAAATAATCTGGAGAAGAAAATTGAAGCCAGGAGATATATGTGACACGCCTTCTAGGAGACAGGGTTAATGTCGACTAAGTAGAGTACATTATCAGTGAACTTTTTTTAGCCAAAATCCATCTTGTTTGGACATCTCAGCTTATTTGGACATCTTTTATTCCTTCTTTCTTCATCATAAGAGTAGCAGGGGAAATGCAGAGTGAGGTCAAATATATTATAATTTCTAGTAATTGAAATTTTATCATAGGCAAAATGTTCCTGCCACAAGTGTGTCTATTAGTGTATGGTTGACTGATTCTGGCCATACCTGTTATTTTATCTCAAGTGTAAATAACATATGATTTCTGATTTCCTTTTCATATGTTCTTGTGAGGATTTCAAATATATCCAGAAGTTATAATGAAAAAAAGGCTCTGATTCGCTAAATTTACATGAAATAAAAACAGATATATTTGGGGCTTAGAAGGAAAGGCTTAAAATTTCTACTCACCAAGCTATTATTACTTGGAGTTTTCCAGAGTTTAGTCTAAAGGAGAACTTCCCTCTCCCTTAACAACTGCCTAATATTTGATATTAAACGATATTGAAAATAAATTTTTTCACTTATACTAGTCCACTATGTGTGGATATCTAATATCTAGTTTTATTTTATGCATTACAAATAAATATTCAATTAAAAATAACTTATTTCCCCATTATGTTTCTTATTAGAAAATAATGTGTTTCGGGACCTACAAAATTTCATAGTTGGTGGACCAAATCCTTCTGAACACACCTGGAAAACATAAGTCACTTATTAGGCTTTGCCAGGGACACCTCCATCATGATTTGCCAAATTTTAAAGATTATATAAACTATTTTGAAATACATAGAATTAACATAAAATTAAGCATAGTAGGGTGAGGACAGAAAGAGAGTTCATATATCTATTTAGGGTATTGTCAATAATTTTATTAGATTAGGAAATAGGTTTACTGTGTTAAGTATATTATTGAAGATAAACCAGTGAGTAAAAAGAAAAAAATATAGGCAACCATGATAAGAGTATGTCATAAAAGGATTATTATTTATTTAATATTGTACACTTGTGGTCCACTTAGACATGAGACAGAGTAAAGGAGGAGAGAAGGAAAGGTAAGGAGGGAGAGAGGGAGTTGAGAATGGTGAAAATGGGGCAAAAGTTGGTTAGTTTGGGGAGAAAAAGGTTTCTCAATAACAAATAATGAGAGTTACAAAATTCTATTTTACTAACTTTATATTCAATATCTGGCCCTTGTTAAGCAACCCCAAATCATCTCACCTGTCCCTCCTTGACCTTTACTCATTCAACAAATATTTATTGAGCACCTACTTACTTCAGACCCCATATTGGAGATATTTTCTGCTTTTATGGAGATAGGAGATCATCTATGGCAAAAAAAAAATAGATACTAAACAAATACTTATAAATATTTAACTACAGGAATAAAAATAGCTATGTGGGAGTAGAAGACAGCAAAAATACATAACCAATGATTGTACCTTTAGAGGAATTCAGAGAGGATTTCTATTTTATATTCTTTCTCTCTATTACAAATGCTAAACATAAAACCTCTTTGTGTAGAACCTGGAAAATATTTTTTTTATTTATTTTATTATTTTTTTAATATATGAAATTTATTGTCAAATTGGTTTCCATACAACACCCAGTGCTCATCCCAAAAGATGCCCTCTTCAGCAGTAGCACTGCTAGGAAAATATTTTTTTAAGGGGAAAACATATGTAAGTACCTAAAATTCCACTACACTGAGATAAACACTATTAGAATTTTGATATATTTTCTTTCAGTCTTTTCTTTTTCCTATGGATATATGTTACAAAATTCTGAACATAGCATATATTCATTTCTGTGTCCTAAAGGGGCCCTTTAATGTACACTGAATTGACCCATATCCCTGATACATGTTGGCAATGCCTTTAGCTGCCAACACTGAGGATGGACTGCACTGATCCCTCGGCATCCCCATGTCCTCAGAACTTTTAGAAGATTTTATTGTTCTCGTGTTACATAGCCAGCAACACTGACAGGCAGGCTATGTCCTGACAAAATTCTATTCTGAGAAAGAAGTATTCATGAAAATTTTATGATCAAGACCTTTCCCAGTCTCTTTCCTGTTTTCTCCCCCAGTTGTGCTAACACAAAGTTCCATAAGAAGGAATCACTATGAATTGTTGAATCACTATGTTGTACACCTGAAAATAATGTAACATTGTGTTCCAGCTATACTTCAATAAAAAAAAAAGATTGTAGCTAAACAGTCTGAATTGTGGGGTACCTGGGTGGCTCAGTCGGTTAAGTTTCTGACTCTTGATTTCAGCTCAGGTCATGATCTCACAGTTCCTGAGTTCAAGCCCCACATCAGATTCAGTACTGACAGTGTGGAGCCTGCTTGGGATTCTCTCTCTATCCCTCTGTGTCTCTGCCCTTCCCCCCACTGTGCTTTCTCTCTCAAAATAAATAAAGAAACTAAGTAAATAAAACAATCAAGAGCCTGAATTGAAAGTCCCAGTGTTTATTTTAAATTTGGATTTTTATGGCCTGTAGACATGACTTATTATTGGACTTTCCCTATATTCCACGTAACAGATTGATGCCTGGCTAAGCTCTAAATGAATGGTATCTGGTTGTCTTAATCTGATTGGGCTGTTATAACAAAAATACCATAAACTCTGTGGCTTATAAAAAACAGAAATATATTTCTCATAGTTCTGGAGGCTGGGATGTCCAAGATCAAGGGCCTAAAGATTGGATGTCTGTTGAGAGCCCACTTACTGGTTCATAGTTGGCCATCCTTCTGCTGTGTGCTCACAGAAGGGATAAGTAGGGAATTCCCTGGGACTTTTTAAAAGGGACACTAAGCTTTCTCATGAGGACTCCATCCTGAGGGCTTAAACACCTTCCATCATGTTAGGCATTAGGACTTAACATACCAATTATGGGGCAGGAAAAGCATTTGATCTATAGCACCAGTCAACAGAACTAAGAAAAGATGCTATGCTCACAGAGAAAATTGTCTTCAACCCTCTGTAGGAGAGTTGGGGCAGGTATAACATCAAAAGGTTTAGTCTTGTTTTGTCTTTCAAATTGATACTCAGGCCTTTTCTGACCCAGCTTCCGTGGTATGCTAGCACTCATTCAGGATGACTTACATGTGCCAATTATGTGTTTGTCTTCTCAACTCTGTATTCCGTGATGTTATGTGGTAACTGGAAATCAACTTTGATAAGAGAATTTGTGCCCAAAAAGGGGGGGGGGCAAACACTATAAGATATGTTTTTGTCTTTTCCAGACAGTTAGTTGTTATACTAGCCTACCACTTTCAAGCTTCACTTCCTTTCACTCATCAGCAGAAACCTGAGTTCTTTGCCCCATCCATGTAAGCCATTGCCATTACCAAATCCAGGCCCAGTGATGTTGGGCATGTAGGCTCATCTTCTAAGAATAAAACTGCAGATCACTATTGATAACATGTGTGTCTAAACATCCTCCAATGCTCAGTCTAACATCTAGAAGAATATAAATTGCTTTGCACATAATTCTTTTTTAATTTTTCTTTAGTATTTTCCTTCCAGAAGTATCAGAAATTTCTAAAGTTCAATTTCTTTCCTCAGATAGTAAACCCATGAGTTATCTTCATGGCTTGACAGTTGTATGGAGGTGGGAGTGGGAAGAATGATGGTACTGTATGCTCTAAGATTCAAGCCTAATATGAACAAGCTTTTTAAATTTTGTTGTAGGAAATGTATTGACTTAAAAATTCTCCTTTTCAATGATTTGGAAACTATTGAGGGTATGATAAGGAGTTCTTTTGTTTAAGACAGGGTGGTGAATTCCACATAGGAAAGTTATAAAAACCCAAAGTGTGGAAGGACTTTTATATTTTTAAATTCTAGAAGCTTACCTATGCATCATTTTACACAGCACACACACATAATTTTAAGGTATGGTACTGCACAGTATTCATGGCTGATGTAGCTACATATATTTTTTCCATCACCAAGATAATTGGGGATTGTGTGTGTGTGTGTAAATACATACATATATATGCATATATATATGCACATATATATATATAGAGAGAGAGTGAGAGTGTGTGTGTGTGTGTGTGTGTGTGTGTGTGTGTGGTTGTGTATGTGTTAGCATATAGTTTTGGTTTTTGTTACTGTGGTTTTACCCAAAAAATTTCAATCAGATCTGAATTTCCCACTTGGTTTTTGTCAAAGTAAAAGAGACGAAGTGAAATAGTGTTCTATTTTTTTCTGCCTGACTACTTTATTTCAAGCACTGGCAATGTTGCAGCTTCTTTTTCCCCCCATAAGGTCTGTGTAGGAAAAAGGAAAAAAAAATACCTGTTGACTGATACGGAGGCAGGAATTGACTTACAAGTGGAAACAGACCAGTTCAGAGACCCACATACTTGTGAGGCAACAATAAAACCAGCACTAATGATCAGGTATTGATGCTGGCAGGAAGGATCCCTGAGCTGAGCAAACATGACTTCAAAGGATGCGTTAAGGACCAAATTAAATAAAAAATCTAGTGAAGGATACCAGAGTAGCAGTTTCTGGACCAAAATGAACCCAGCATATTCTCTGCCAAAGGCATTCCTTCTCTTTCTGACACTTTGGGTTTTTAGAGGTAGAATCTTTACATTTCCTGAGAAAGTTCACATTTGAAATACATCATCTTTATGGTCTGTATTCTCTCTTCAAAGATAGGAAGTGATGCTTCTTACAGCAACAAAGCTTTGATAATTGCTGTCTTGGTGTGGCTGCTAGGCAGCAATAGAAACCTTGACTGTGACAAGTGTACCAATGATTATAGGTTGGAGGCATTCTGCCTGCATTAGAACAAATTTTATTAGCCTGTAGAATATCTGGGAAGATGAAAAGCATGTAGAAAAGGAGAAATTGAAGAGTACGAGGATGGATGTTTATACTTCGTACAATTTGAGTAATTAGGTGGGACTTTGTGTTTTCAATTAAGAAAGATAAAAAGTAAATTTTCTAATATTGTAAATAATACCAAAAAAAAATTCTTTCCAGGAAAGATAGGGAAGAAGAAAGAGGAAAATTAACAGTCCTATCTATCTTACAACTGACTATTCCCTTCTGACTTTCCATTTCCTGGGAAAGGACCTTCTTGATGTCCACTTTCCCTCATTCTCCACACCAGGAACAAAGTGCCGTTGTATATACTTGTATAATATTGTCATCATATGAACAATTTCAATCACATTCTAATTATACAACTTCTTCGGAGGAAGGACTCTCCTGGGCCAAAACTTTCTCGATTAAACTTTACAACTTGTTCCATAACTAGCAAGTAAGTGTCAATAGAGGATTGCTAAATAAATGATACCTCATCTTAGTAATTTACCTCATCTCTCCAAAATGCCAAGATCAGGTTAATAATTCCAGAGCAATTTTGGCTGTGTCACTTACTTCTCAAATTCTGAATAGTTCTTTATTACCCTCAGAAATGATGCCTAACATCTGGGGAGTCTGGTCACTTTGAAAATATGAGCAAACCTATAAATTCTCTTACTAGAAAGAGTCATCAAATTAGCATTCATCATCATTACCACCACTAATGCTCTCCATCTTCACAGACATCATCGTTATTACCACATGAACATTATGTATCATGACTGTTGACACATTTTTTAGTACAGCAACTGAATAAGGTAAACATCTCCCATGTTACAAAAGAAAACCTAAGCCCTCAAAGGAAAATATCAGATTGGAAGTCACAAAACTAGACAAATAAGGTAATGAGAATTTTAAAGTATGTCTTTATGATATTATATTTTTAAGGGGAAAAGTCAACTTTATAAAATAATCATTCTAACACTCAACAAGCTTTTGCTAATTGTATTAATAGCATATATTTATAGATATTGCATATTTATTATGTATAAAAATCAGGCCAGATAGCAAGGCGTATTTTCTTTAATGAGACATGGTATTAAAAATAACTATATGGCAAGGTA
This sequence comes from Leopardus geoffroyi, assembly GCF_018350155.1. NCBI lineage: Eukaryota > Metazoa > Chordata > Mammalia > Carnivora > Felidae > Leopardus > Leopardus geoffroyi. Next base: position 96,150,959 of record NC_059336.1, on the reverse strand, counting down.
CTGTACATATGATGCTAGTAATCATTTCCACAATTATAAGTCTTGTTTTTTTTTTCTTTTATTGAAGTATAATTGGGACACAATGTTAAATTAGTCTCAAGTTTACACCACTGCGATTCCACAAGTCTATATATTATGCTGTGCTCACCAGAGCTACCATCTGTCACCATGCAACACTTTACAATACCATTAACTATGTTCTCTATGCTGTACCTTTCATCCGTGTGACTTACTTATTCCATAACTGGAAGCCTTACCTCCCACTCTTCACTTATTTTTCCCACCCTTTCATCCCCCTGCCCTCTGGCAAACATCAGTCTTTTTTTCTCTAAGGGTCTGTTTCTGCTTTTTGTTTGTTTATTTTGTTTTTTAGATTCCACATATAAGTGAAATCATATGGTATTTGTCCTTCTCTGACTTACTTCACTTAGTATAACACTATATCAGACATATCATTGGCAAATATTTTCTCCCATTCAATAGTTTATTTTTATTTTTGTTTTATTTTTTTTGTTATTTATTTATTTATTTATTTATTTATTTATTTATTTATTTATGCTTTGTTGACGGTTTCCTTTGCTGTGCAAAAGCTTTCTATTTTGGTGTAGTCCCAATAGTTTATTTTTCCTTTTGTTTCCCTTGCCTGAGGAGACAGATCTAGAAAAATGCTGAAAATGAAAGAGATTATTGCCTATGTTTTCTTCTAGGAATTTTATGGTTTCACACCTCACAGTTAGGTCTTTAATCCATATTGAGTTTATTTTTGTATATAGTGTAAGAAAGTGATCCAGTTTCACTTTTTTGCATGGCTGTCCAGTTTACCCAGTGCCATTAATTGAAGAGACTCTCTTTTCCCCACTCTATATTCTTGCCTACTTTGCCATAGATTAATTGACAATATAACTGTGACTTTATTTCTAGACTCCATTCTGTTTCATTGATCTATGTGTCTATTTTGTGTGTCTGTGTGTGTGTGTGTATGTGTGTGTGTGCACCAGCCCTATACTGTTTTGCTTATTTTGTATGCATAGCTTTGTAGCATAGCTTGAAATGTGGAACTGTGACACTTCCAGATTTGATCTTCTTCTGCAGGATTGTTTTGGCTCTTCAGGATCTTTTGTGGTTCCATTCAAATTTCAGTATTATTTGTTCTAGTTCTGTGAAAAATGCTATTGGTGTTTGATAGAGATTGAATTTGTAGATTTGCTTTGGGTAGTATGGACATTTTAACAATATTGATTCCTGCAATCCGTGAGCATGGAATATATTTTCATTTGTTTGTGTCCTCTTCAACTTCTTTTATCAGTGTTTTACAGTTTTCAGAGTACAGGTCTTTGAACTTTTTGCTTAAATATTTGATTATTTTTGTTGCAATTGTAAATTAAATTGTTTTCTTAATTTCTTTTTCTACTACTTCATTATTAGTGTATAGAAATCATTGATTTCCATGTGTGAATTTTGCATTTACTGATTTATTACTTCTAATAGTTTTTTGGTGGAGTCTTTAGGATTTTCCATACGCATTATTATGTCATCTGCAACTAGCGACGGTTTAACTTCTTCCTTACGAACTCAGATGCCTTGTATTTATTTGTTCTGCCTGATCACTGTGACTAGGACTTCCAGTATTATGTTGAATAAATGTGATGACAGTGAACATTGTTGTTGTGTCCCAGATTATAGAGGAACGCCTCTAAGTTTTCATCATTGATTATGTTGTCTGTTGGTTTTTCATGTAAGACATTTATTGCGTTGAGGTATGTTCCCTGTGAATCTACTGTGTTGACAGTTTTTAGCATGAATGGGTGTTGAATTTTGACAAATGATTTTTCTGCATCGATTGAGATTTTTATCTTTGGTTTTGCTGATGTGGCATATCATATTGATTGATTTTGGAAATATTGAACCATCCTTGAATACTGGAAATAAACCTCTCTTGATCATGGTACATGATTCTTGTAACGTATTTTTGAATGCAGTTTGTTAATATTTTGGATATATGTTAATTGGAGATATTGGCCTGTAGTTTTCTTTTTTTTTTTTTTTTTTTTTTTTTTTTTTTATAATGTCTCTGTCTGGTTTTGGTATCAGGGTAATGCTGCCCCTGTAGAATGTATTTGGAACTTTCCTTCCTCTTGTATTTTTGGTATTATTTGAGGAAAACTGGTATTAACACTTCTTTAAATATTTGGTATAATTCACCTCTGAATCCAGTTGGTCCTGGACTTTTCTTTGTTGGGAGGCTTTTTTTAAAAATGTTTATTTATTTTTGAGGCAGAGACAGAGAGGCAAAGACAGAGACAGAGTGTGCAAGCACACACGTGCCTGAGCAGGGGAGAGGCAGAGAGAGAGGGAGACGAGAATCTGAAGCAGGATCCAGGCTGCTGAGCTGTCAGCACAGAGCCCAAAGCAGGGCTCAAACTCACAAGCTGTGAGATCATTACCTGAGCCAAAGTCAGATGCTTAATCTATTGAGCCACCCAGACGTCCCCTGTTGGGGGTTTTTTGATTACCGATCTAATTTAATTACTATTGAATTTGTTCAGAGTTTTTATTTTTTCCTGATTCAGTTTTAGATTTTCCATTTTATCTGTTTCTTCCATTTTATCTGTTTCTTCTAGGTTATTCAATTTGTTGGCATATACTTTTTCACAGTAGTCGCTAATAGTCCTTTGTATTTCTGTGGTATTGGTTGTTACTTCTCTTTTGTTTCTGATTTTATTTATTTGTCCTCTATTTTTTTCTTGATAAATCTGGCTAAAAGTTTGTCAGTTTTGTTTATCTTTTGGAAGAACAAACTCTTGGTTTAATTGATCTTTCTTGGTTTTTAAAATCTATATTTCATTTATTCCTGTTCTGATCTTTATTATTTCCTTCCTTCTACTAGCCTAGAGTTTTGTTTGTTCTTTTTCTAGTCCCTTTGATTATAAACATTATATGAGTTTTCTTATTTCTTGAGGTGGGACTATATCACTATAAATTTTCCTGTTACAACTGTTTTTTGCTATGTTCCAAAAATTTTGTACTGTTGTTTTTTTCATTTTCATTTGTCTCATTGTATTTTTTTTTTATTTCCTCTTTGATTTCACTTCAGTGAGACTTGTTTTGTGGCTTAATGTTATCTATCCTGTGCACTTGAAAAGAATGTGTTTGCGGTTGTTTTGGATGGAATTTTCCATATTTATTTTTTAAGTTCATCTGTTCTAAATGTGTCATCTAATACACTTTACTTACTGACTTTCTGCCTGCATGATCTATCCATTGATTTTGGTATTATATTAAAGTCCCATACTGTTACTGTATTTTTTATTTCTACCTTTATGTCTGTTAATATTTGATTTATGTATTTGGGTGCTTATATGTTAGGTTCATAGATATTTTCAATTATTATACCCTCTTGTTGGGTTGACATTTACTGATCATTATGGAAAGCACTTCTTTGCCTCTCTTTGTAATACCCAATATGTATATGTTTTCCTGATTGTATCCAAACTGAAACAGGAATGATTCCAGATAACTGGCTGTGAAATATTGAAAAATGAGAGTTCTCTCACCTCGTTGATTTGTATGTACAGGTAACCTCTTTGACATTCATAAATGAGGTCTTAATAATCTATGGAAAGTAGTGGCTTTCCAAAATTTTAAGTTATCATCAGTGGTGGCTTGAAATAAAGCATGTTTTTAATATAAGAGAGTAGATTGTAAGTGTTCTGAACACACACACACAAACACACAGGTAAATATTTGAGGTGATAGATAGGTGAATTAACTTGATTGTGGAAATCATTTCACAGTGCAGATTTATATCAAAGTATAATGGTGTATATCTTAAACATATACTTTTTGTCAATTATACCTCAGTAAAGCTGGAAAAAGTTTAAAATAAAAAAAAATAAAGTTAAGTCATTGAAAGACTAAATGCTAATGCACTTGGACATTATAATAATAATGATTATAATATGAACCATGCAACTAGTGTTTTTTTTTTTTTTTTTTACAACATTGGAGAAATTACTGAAAGAAAGAGCAGGATGAGGGCCCTATATTTTCAACTCAAGACTCAGAAGTGGATATAATTTATTAAGTCTCCAATATAATTATTCTTTTATAGACACAGGACTGATGTAGTTGAAAATAAATACCTTAACTTTAATTTTTTTATTATTTTAAAGATTTTCCAGCTTTACTGAGGTATATTTGACAAAATGTATATGTTTAAGATATAAATTGGCTTCTGCAATCAAAGTTGAATTGACATCTTTGCCAAGACTCTTATCTTTAGTTTTGGGCATTGAATGACTATGAATGAGACCTGACATTTTAGGTAGAGACATTTCATTGCACTTAGATGAACATGATAACCTTGGATCCTCAAATCCCTTTGAGCCTCTCTTGCCAGAGGAATTCATTCCTTTTCTTTCTGAGAATGCCATCCTCCCTCTTTTAAAGACATGTAATTACCTCACCTGTGGCAATTATCTCTGAAAGGATGCTGAGTCTCTTCAAAACTACTCTTTGTTGTATTTAGACTAAATATTAGAGTCAGAGCCCATTGTGCTTCAACATGAAAAATATAAAATCTGATCCAGGAAAAGATGGCTCATGTACTTAAAGAATTGCAGGGTTTGCTAAATTATACTGAAGAAGAATGTGTGGTATATGTATAGAAATTAATTCTAAGAATAGTAACCAAAGAGGACCGAAGTAATGTTAGCCTCTGAGCTTTAATATTGATAATGCATATGCTTACTGGGGATGGTGGGTATAATATATTAGATGGACAGCTGGGAGTAGTTCTAACACTTTTCTTGATTGGTTGCAAGAAGTCTAAAGTCAATAGTGACTTGCAGACTATGAAATTTAGATTCTAGAGCCTCCCTCATAGAAGGAAGGAATCCCAAAATTTAAGGAGTCAGAATTATTGGAATTGATACTTCATGAACCACTCTACCCACTCGCTTCCCATTCTTCAGTATGTCTCCTGATAGACCAAAAGGATATTCATTTTGCTGAGACATCAAAAAGTGTAATAATAAGAAAAATGCACTAGCATCTTTATAAAGCCTTGTAGTGGCTGCTCTCTGTATGTTGGGATGATAGTAGGAAATGGTTATATTAAAATGGGCTTCCTGATTTCAATTGGAATAATGGAATCCTCTGTGGCAGAGACCATGGCTCCTTGCTTAGTTGTCTGATAGAAGATGAAGGCAATTACTGTAAGGTGAAATAGGACCTAAATAATAATTACCTTTAGAGATATTTTGTGTTGACTAACTTGTCATGGTGTAATTAGTAATAAAATAGATAAACATCCTACCAAAGATTTACCCCATCTATAAAATAAATACACACATATTAGATCTGGTGAGTAGACATAAGACTTAGAATTCTACAATGGAGTCTCACACTTCTTATCTAGCTCCCAAAGCTAAATCATTTCAGCCTTGACTCCCCCTCAGTGAAGATGAGGATGAATCCCTTAAGGAAGCAACTTATGACACAGCCACAATTCTATACTGTAAACCATCCTTAAAAGTCTCTTTAAAAGGGAATGGTGTCATAAGCAGGATATCTGAGCACTGACCAAAGAGAAATTACCAGATATTCTAAGAATTATTAGATACTGGCTCTTGGCTGATGCTAATCCTGGAGATCTTAAACGACAATATGCTCCTCTGGTCAGAGTGGAAGCTAATGAAAGTCTTAGTAAAAAAATAGATATTTTCCTAAAACTAGTTCTCCATGGATCCAGTTATTCTGTAGACCCAGCCTATGATTTTTTCCCTCCATTTTCTTAACACATGGTAGAATAAATACATACTGAAATTTACCAAATTCTCACATATGTTCACTGATCTATGGGTGTGAAACATATTGGATTAGAAAAAAGACCAATTAGGAACCCTAGGAACTTTGTCCTTTCCAGAACAGTAAATCAAAGGCAATAGTGCAAACCTGGGAAAACTAAAGAAAATAATAACACCATTAAAAACAAAAGATGCAGGAGTGATCTTTTTTTAACTTATCTGTTTGATATTTGCAGAATGTGTTTGGGACATGGAGAATGATTTTGAATTATAAATTGAATCTGATGATGACTCTAGTTTTACAGAGGTGGAAACTAATGCTCAAAAAGGATGGGATTCCTAGTGAATAAAGTAGTGAGGATTGAAACTCACATCTTTCTAAATGAGAGACTATGTTTCCAGTCAGAATAATATGTCTGTATCCCACTCATGGATTCCAAGGAATCTACAAAATAAATTCTAATCCTTTATACCTCATATTTAAGACCTTGTAAAACCAAAATTACAGAATATCTCTCCATATATGTGTATATGTGTATGTATGAATGTGTGTGCATATAAAAATATATGTACACACCCATACACTCAAACCACTCTTCTGTGACAGTTTAAATCTACTCTTAGTATGCTTTCCTACCAACATAGCCCACTGATACCTTACCCTCATTTGTTTTCTGTAATTTTTTCCCCCAAATATGTACATCTTTTGCATTGTTGTTTAACTTTTATTATTTAGTTTTTCATGTGTCTAGAACTTAGACCCTGAACACAGTATATGTTTTTGGATGTTATGAACCTGAGAGTGATAACACACATGTAGAAAGAAAGCAGGGTTCCAAAATATCACAGATCTAAATTTGAATCTTGTCCTGCAATTATTAGCTAAATTGTTTAATCTCTGATACTTGGCTTCATCTTTGGTAAAATAATTCCTCTCATACTTGTGGTGGAGATTGTGTGTGATGTTGTAAGCAAAAGTGCCTCATGTATAGAATGTATTTCATAAAATTCTGTTCCTATCTGGCTCTTTCTCCTAATCTGTGAATCCTTTCTTTGTGTATCCCTTTAGACTCAAAAGTTGTCTTTTGAAAGTGTAAAATAATAAAGCTCAAAGAAAGTCATAGACTTATCTTAGGTCATGTGGCACAGGAAAATAGGACTCCAGGCAACCTGGCACTCATCATCATTCTGAGAGTGAAACTTCAAAGAGAAATCCATCTCCAAGACTGTAATTCCCTTGAACAGAGCCTCTATAGAAGAAATCTAGAGGATTTTTTAAAAATGTTTACTTATTTTTGGCAGAGAGAGAGAGAGAGATCGAGAGAGAGAGACAGAGCATGAGTGGGGGAGGGGCAGAGAGAGAGGGAGACACAGAATTTGAAGCAGGCTCCGGGCTCTGAGTTGTCAGCACAGAGCCCAATGCAGGGCTCTAACTCATGGACTGTGAGATCATGACCTGAGCTGAAGTTGGCCCCTCAACTTACTGAGCCACCCAGGCGCCCCAGAAATCTAGAGGATTCTAAGAAGAGCAAGCACCCTTCCAAAATGCACCACAATTGCTACCCCACAAAGGAAAGGAGCAAGCACCAGATATAGAGCCGTTCTTGAACCTTCTAAAAAATTGGATATATGATTTTCCATATCATATACACATGAACCTCCACCACATCCTGTTATCTAACTAATTCCCCTGGTACTAGGTTCCTATAAGTGCTAGGTACTATAAGTACACTTATATTGCTATAAGTGTACTGTCACTATTGAATCATGAGCATTGCTCTTCCATGAGTATATTATAATTTTAATTTTCTGTGTACCTCTCTGTCTTTAAACAACTATGAGCTTCTTGAGAACTAGCAGTGAATTTTTAATCTCTATTTCACCAGTACGTAGAATAGTTGGTACAAATGTGGCATTTGATATATAATTGCTTAATTAATTAATGTTGCTAAGTTTAGAATTCCACAATACATTCTTTTCCTTTCAGGAGTTAGTTCATATTAATTAATGGACATCAGCAGAGAGAAAACTCCCAAATTAAATAATAATAATAAGATCGCTAATTGTAAAGTGTTAAATCAGAAATTTGTGAGAGGAAGAAAGAAAGCAGGGGTTGGCAAGCTATGGCCTGTGTGCCAAATCTGGCTTGCCAACTGTTTTTGTAAATAAAGTTTTATTATAACACAGGTGTGCTTCTTTGTTTATTGTCTATGGATTCTTTTTTTTTTTTTTAATGTTTTTTTTATGTTTGAGACAGAGGGAAAAAGACAGAGACAGAGTGAGGAGGAGGGGGAGGGGCAGAGAGAAAGGGACAGTATCTGAAGCAGGCTCCAGGCTCTGAGCTGTCAGCACAGAGCCCAATGCAGGGCGTGAACTCGTGAACCACGAGTTCATGACCTGAGCTCAAATGAGATACTTAACCACCTGAGCCACCCAGATACCCTGGTCAATGGATTCTTTTGAGTCACAACTGAGTTGAATAGCTTAGACAGAAATCATATGGCCAACAAAGTTGAAAATACTTAATACCTGGCTTTTATGGAAAAAGTTTTCCAACTCCTTCTTTGGATCATGCAAGCTACTTTCATGTATTTTTTATCTCATATGGGGTATTAAAATCCCTACATTCTCTTTGAGGAAATAATAGAATATAATTGTCAAAGCTGTGTCTAAAAATTATTGCTAGAACACAGATTCTAAATAGATATTTCAGGAAGAACAAAAGTTTCTAACTACTGTTAATAAATTGAGGGAAGATATATTCTAGTCTGATATGAATAATGGATTCAGGCTAAAAAGATAATAACATCCTGTTAAATCTTATTTCCATGTCTTGAGAATAAATATTAATATGGTGATGGATAATCTCTTTCCCACCCACTTTATGTACATTCATTGCAGGAGGCCCTTGGCTTGTTCTTCTCACATAAACATCATTCCTTTTCTGCAACACACAACATGGCAAATGCTTAACCAGTCACATTCTCTTTACTCAACCATGAGAACCATGATGGTATCCCAGATTCAGATGCATTATATTTTCAATAGCTTTTTCTTCCTTTGTGTTCTTCCATGGGATAAAGCTGACCTTCCTTTGCATCTTCTCAATGCACCATCAATGCTGGATTGATTGTGACACTGAGTGTTCTGAAATATTTCTTTTTAACTTTTTTTAATATTTATTTTTGAGAGAGAGACAGAGAGAGAGAGAGCAAGCGAGCGCACAAGTTGGGGAGGGGCAGAGAGAGAGGGAGACACAGAATCTGAAGCAGACTCCAGGCTCCAGGCTCTGAGCTGTCAGCACAGAGCCTGACACGGGGCTTGAACTCATGAACCATGAGATCATGACCTGAGCCAAGGTTGGATGCTTAACTGACTGAACCACCCAGGAGCCCCCTGAAATACTTTTTAAACCTTTATATTGAAGTATAACTAATATACAAAAAGTAGCACATATTTAATGTATAAAACTAGATGACTTTGGGGTAAGTACGTATATTACTTACTGTGAAACATCACCACCATCAAAGCCATAAACATATCCATCACCAACCAGTTTCCTTCTCTCTCTTTGTTATAATTTACTGTGAGTGAGTGAGTGAGTGAGTGTGGTAAGAACACTTAACATTTACTCTCTTAGCAAATTTTCTGTATATAATTTAGTATTGATGGCTATGGCACTATGCCATATAATAGACCTCCAGAATTTATCTTGCATACTGAAACTTTGTAAACATTTAAGCATCACCTCCACATTTCTGAATCTCCCTAGCCTCTGGCAAGCACCATTCTACTCTCTGCTTCTATGAGTTTAACTATTTTTAATTCCACATATAATTGAGATTATACACTATTTGTCTGTCCATATATGATTTATTTCACTTAACATAATATTCTCCAGGTCCACAGTTGGAGCTTACATTTCCCTAAAATCTATTACATAAACATGGAGTTTAGTGTTCCTTTCCACAAGTACTCCACATAATAGGTTTTTCAGGATTACTGTCTTTGCCAGTGTAATCCCATCTCCTGGCACTCCTGGGATGATCACTAATTGAAAGAGGAGGCATTGTCTGCCCCACTTTCTTGCTAGGAGTCTTAAAACAGGTATAGGGAAAGCATGCTTATAAAAATGCCTGACAATACTATATATTTCCCATGAGCTCATGACTATTTATAAATGTAAAGAAAATGCATCACTTGTTATAAACTTATATGAGTGGGTACCTCTTTGGAGGAAAGGAGCAGACATGGACAATATGAGGAGTGAAAAGGGTGGAAACTTGAGCTTTATCTGTAATGGTCTGATTGTTTTTTTTTTTTAATTAAAAATTTATATATAGCTTGCATAACTGACAGCTATTTAACCACCTCCTCCAAAGAATTCTAATTAACACTAAGCAACATGTGATAAATATTTAATCAGGTGCAGAGGAAGTTAGACAAGGTTACTTTCCATGTGCCACCAAACCCCAAACTTTGGGCTGCCTCTTACTCTCTGTGGCTGACAAAGCTGTGTATGGAGTAATAATGTGTAGGCGGTGGGTATCTTCATTTCAGATTTCTTACATGAGCCTGAGCTCCTTATATTCTTTCTTGTATTTGAGGTCTTATTTTAGTCCTTGAACAAGACGCACAGTTGACTCTACCTCTTCATCCATGATCTTGAGCAGATGCTTAGCCTCCAGATGCTTTCATCTACTCATGCACCCATACATTTTAGTTGTTCGGAAAAAGAGAGTATCAATCAAACCACTTTTCTCTCCCTGACCACATTCTCTGAGGATAAGCATTTACTCATCTGTGATTCTGTGACTTTGTAGGTTTTCTCTCTTCACCTTAAGTATCCAGATCCCTTTAGTTGCCATTGCCTTTTGCAATAGCATTGTATTCACTCCTGTGACAGAACTTCCAGGGCCAACATCTGAAAAACTCATAGCATATTCCTTCAGCCTTTGTTTGATTTAATTCACAACTATGATGGATGGTTTCATGAAAGACTCAGTTCTTGCTGACAAATCCACTTCAGGTGTGTACCATGCATTTATCTTCTTTATTTTTAGAGTCTTTCCCAATTCCACTGAAACCCTTGTAGCTTAACATACAATCTCAGCCAAGAAGTGTGGGACAGTTAGTGTCTCTGGGGATTATCCCAGTCTCCTGTCCTTCTAGTGGACAATTCTAAGAGGAATACTGATATTTCTTTTGTTAGAATGGAGTTGAACACTATTGACATTATATTTACTAAGGTAATAACTGGAGGTGTGGGAGAAGGGTACCTTAACATCTTTGATTAGCTCAGTGATGACTTTCCAGTGTGTAGGCCAGGTTTGATGGTAGGAGATACTTCTATGTAACCAGGCTCCCTAAAGTCAATGGGGATGATAGGATTCCAGAATGACACAATCTGGGTGGGAACACATAACTCCTGGAGACAAGATAAATGCAATTATTATAATGGACAGCTGGAATGGTAATTAGGAAGTCCCAACTACAGGGATCTGTGGCAATGCCTAATAAATAATGTGTTAATAGAGACAAGATGGGGTAAAAACAAAGGTATTGTTTGACTTATATATTCAACAGGATTAAGAACAGGTAAACAGAAGATTAAGGTCAGTACTGTAATAAAAAATAATCATCCCTCATCTAATTTCTAGATTTAATCAGTTCTCATTCCCAGGAGGAGGAGCCCTAAGGGCAGTATAGTATATGTAATAAATATTTCCCAATTCTTCCCTAAAGGGACTTGTGTCTACTTGCTAAATTATACACTAGTGAAGAGAAATGCTTAAAACTTATTGTACTGACACTGAAATCCAGGCATCAAATGGCATCATGCTCTCATCTCCCCCCTATCTTCCTAGTTAGATTGGATATTTATGAATGGAGGGCAAGCCAGGAGTCCTGGCTCAAGTTTTACTAAATATGTCTAGTGGGTTTATAGAACATCATATAGTTATTTCTCTGGTCCTTTGGTGCATAATTAAGATAAATATTTTTTTATTTATTTTGGAGAGAGAGCATGAGTGGAGAAAGAGACAGAGTCAAAGAAACCTAAGCAGACTCCATGCTGTCAGTGCAGAACCCAACCCATGGCTTGAACTCACAAACCACAAGATCATGATCTGAGCCGAAATCAGGAGTTGGACTCAACTAACTGGAGCCACCAAGTGCCCCAGTATGAATATTTTTAGTAGATAACAGAAACCACAACCACATTGATTCTTTGACTTGTGGGGTACAGGTTATTAGGGTAAAAATGGGCAGTGAAATCCCCAAATCTGCTATTTGATCCATCATGGTATAACAGAAGACACATCCCATTCCAAGTGGAATGGTCGACTTTAGCATAACCCTCCAAAACTTAAAAGATGGAGAAGTCATCTCTCTTCTATCCCTATTAAATTAATAAATATGTTCCCTGAAAAATCCCAAGTTGGATGTTTCAAATTTACTAAATGAGATTACCAGAATCTGTGACACTTGATGTGAGGCTATTTACCTAGATATAAAATTATTATCCTTTTATTTAAATTCCATTATAATCAACATATAGTTATATTAATTACATATAAAATTATTTTCAATCTTCATGAAAAGTATGGAAAGCAAGTTGTATTTATGTGAGAATAATGGCAATATTTAATTACTCATTTAGGGCTAAAATTATTCTCTTAATCTTTGTGAAAATATAGCATATAGAGACCTTAATTTCTTTGACATCCATAAAACATAGTCCTTGGCCCACTATATTTTTTTTTTTAATTTTTTTTTTCAACGTTTATTTATTTTTGGGACAGAGAGAGACAGAGCATGAACGGGGGAGGGGCAGAGAGAGAGGGAGACACAGAATCGGAAACAGGCTCCAGGCTCTGAGCCATCAGCCCAGAGCCTGACGCGGGGCTCGAACTCACGGACCGCAAGATCGTGACCTGGCTGAAGTCGGACGCCTAACCGACTGCGCCACCCAGGCGCCCCCCTTGGCCCACTATATTAATGATATGATGGCCTGGTAATTAGGAAATGAGAAATACATTAGATGTTCTAATAAAACACAGTGTCAGAATTGTGAGGTAAATCCTACAAATATTCAGAAAATGGACTTATTGGTGAAGTGTTTAGAAGGCCAATGGTCCGAGCATGCCAGAATATTCCCTTTTAGTGTATCCCTTGACACTAAGAAAGTTGCACAGTGCTCGGTAGGCATCTTGGAATTTTGAGGGAACCATATACTCCATTTGGGAATAATATGCAGATTGATTTATCTGGTGATTCACAAATTGCCAGTTTCAAACAGGATCCAAGAGAGGGCTCTAAAACAGGTGAAGGCTGTCTCTACCACTATCAAATGGTGATAGAGAATCTATGGCAGATACAGATGCTTGGTGTAGACAGAGTCTTTGGCAAATCCAGATTGGAGAGTTTCAATAGAGACCCCTAATATTCTAGAACAAGGTCATTCCTTCTGTAGAAAAGAATAATTTGCTATTTGAAAACTTGTTCTTGATGAGCTACAGGTCTCTGGTAGGAACTGACATACCAGAACTTCTCATCACAAACTGGGTGTGTCAGATCCATGAAGTCTGAGGATCAGGACGATGCAGCAACCATCAAAGGTACAATGAAAATGATTCCACTGGAATTAGACATAGCAGAACTAGAGCATACAAGCAAGGTACATTAAAACATGGCCTCCAAGCCCACAGAACCTACCTCTGCTGTACCTCACCTCTTCCTCAGCTCATATCATTGGCCTCATGGAGGGATTTAGTATAGACGAGAAAACAAATTTGTGCTTGGTTTACAAATTAATCTGCTTGATAGGTCAGTGAACAAAAAATTACTGAGACCGTACTCTGAATTTGTGTTTCCCATTCCCCTAATCTTAGGCTTTGCTGGATTAGAAGTTCTAGTTCCCATTAGAGAAAGCTTCTACCAGGAGGCAAAGAAATGTTTCCGATAGCCAGGAACTACCACTCCCATGTAATCACTTTGGGTTCTTTATGTGGGTTAGACAGAATGCAAAGGAAGGGGTTCTCAGTTGACTTAGTTAATTAACGCTTATCATAATTAGGAACTAGGATTGCTGCTACATGTCGGATACAAGCAGGCATAGTGTAAACTCAAGAAATTCATTTTGGTATCTGTTGGCATATCAATTCCTGGAGATAAGATGAATGGGCTTAAGTAACCATGGTTTAATAAAGCTGTCAGGACTCAGATCCTTCAGGGATGAAGATCTGGGTCATAAACTGGGCAATGAAAGATAGAACTGATAAATATCAGTGTGGACTTGAAAATTGTTACAGCAACCGAGATTGTAGCTTATTGTTAAATTTTCATAGATATTTTGGCTAACATCTTGAAGAATTGGTGATAAAAAGTACCTAAGAGTCACTAAGTTTAAGCAGTATAAAGGGTGGACTGTAGTCAAAGCTCTGGTGTTTATCTTCACATCTTCTTGGACCACTGATGCTTTAGCCACAAAGCTGGGCTCTTTATTAGTTCATATTCCTTTTATGTTGATAGAGTCCTGCTTTAAGTACACACCATTTTCTCTCGATTCAGAGCCTTCCCAGACACCATGGGAGATAAGTTAGAGTAGCAATGCTGCACAGGATGTCTCAGCAGAATAGAGTTCCCCTGCCCACATCAGCGCAACTGAGAAAGCACCCTATGTTGAATTTTTATTTTTCATTGATCCTGTTCCCCCACTCCTAAATCTTGAGATCACCACCCAAATAAATTATGTGCATCCAAATCTTTGTCTCAGGTTCTGTTTTCAGGGTAACCCAAACTAAGACAGCCTCCCGTCTAAAATTCGGATCTGTTCTTTCATGCCTCAAATGCTCATTGCTATTATACTTCTCAACCTTATTCAATCTAGAAATCAGACCACCTTCAGACCTTCAAATAATTAACTGGTTACCTAGTTTGGTGATTTTTATTTAGGCTTGATTTGGTAAACTATCATTTTGTGTTCTAGCTTCTGCGTATTCTTTATTCCTGGCTCTGAATGTATATTTTCATATATATGTTTCTGACCATGATGAGGTAATAAACTTAATTTAGATTTGAATATTTTCTCATAATATTTTCATTCACTAAAGAAGAGTTACAGTTAATTACTTTGGAAAGACCTTCATTTCCTTATCGCTCCAGAAATTTAAGAGTTTTTATTCAGGCCACTACTTCTTTGAAATGTATCCTTCCATAAGTACCAGCATAAATAGTTTTGTTTGTTACTTCAATTGAAAATTGTGAACAATTTTTAAAAATACAGATGTAAGTACTATAGTGTTCTGAATTTTACTGACTTAATTTGATAGGATCTGAATCCAAACTAGAGATATGAAATGGTTCCTGTGAGAGAGGGTATGACTTCAAACATTTGGCACTGCTAAGAGCATCAGAAACCCTAGTATTTTTTAATATATAGTATAAAATTTACCATCTGAACAATTTTTTTAGATTTTATTATTTTTATTGAATTACAATTAACATATAATGTTATTAGTTTCAGGTTTATGATAAATTGATTGAACAGTTCTGTTCATTGCTCACTTCTCACTATGGTAAGTGTGGTCACTATCTGTTACCATGTGACTTATTTATTTTGTAACTGGAAGTTTGTACCTCTTAATCCCCTTTAGCAATTTCACCCATTTCCCCACCTCTTCTGGCAAGCACCAGTTCTCTTTTTAAGACTTTTTGTTTGTTTCTTCACTTTGTTTTTTAGATTTCATGTATAAATGAAATCACATGGTACTAGTCTTTCTCTGATTTATTTCACTTAGCATAACACCCACTGGGTCCATCCATGTTGTCACAAATGACAAGACTCATTCTTCTTTATGGCTGAGTAATATCCCATTGTGTATATAGGCCACATCTTCTTTATCTACTCATATATCTATAGATATTGAGGTTGCTTCCATATCATGTCTATTGCAAATAATGCTGCTATAAACATAGGATTGCATATATTTTTTTCATTTGCATTTCCCTGATGATGAGTGATGTTGAGCATCTCTTCATGTGTCTGTTGGCCATTTATGTCTTTTAGAGAAATGTCTATTTATGTCTTCTGCCCAATTTTAAACTGGATTGTTTTATGGGTGTTGAGTTGTGTCAGTTCTTTGCATATTTTGGATACTAACCCTTTATCAGACATGTCACTGGAAAATATCTTTTGCAATTAAGTAGGTTGCCTGTTAGTTTTTTGATTGTTTCCTTGGCTGTGCAGGAGCTTTTTATCTTGATGAAGTCCCAATAGTTGATTTTTACTTTTCTTCCCTTTGCCTCAGGAGACATATCTAGGAAAATGTTGCTATAGCTGATGTCAGAGAGATTACTGCCTGGGCTCTCTTCAGGGATTTTTATGGTTTAAGATCTCACATTTAGATCTTTAATCCCATTTTCATTTATTTTTTGTATAATCTAAGACAGTAGTCCAGTTTCATTCTTTTGCATGTAGCTATCCATTTTTTCCCACACTATTTGTCAAAGAGACTGTCTTTTTTCCATTTCCATTCCTCCTTTGTTAAAGATTTGCCATATAATTGTGAGTTTATATCTGGGATTCCTATTGTGTTCCGTTGATCTCTGTGTCTATTTTTATGCCACTACTGTACTGTTTTATTAACTACAGCTTTGTAATATAATTTGAAATCTGGAAACGGGATACCTCCAGTTTTTTCTTTTTTTTTTTTTCAATATATGAAATTTATTGTCAAATTGGTTTCCATACAATACCCAGTGCTCATCCCAAAAGGTGCCCACCTCAATAACCATCACCCACCCTCCCCTCCCTCCCAGCCCCCATCAACCCTCAGTTTGTTCTCAGTTTTTAAGAGTCTCTTATGCTTTGGCTCTCTCCCACTCTAACCTCTTTTTTTTCCTTCCCTTCCCCCATGGGTTTCTGTCAAGTTTCTCAGGATCCACATAAGAGTGAAAACATACAGTATCTGTCTTTCTCTGTATGGCTTATTTTACTTAGCATCACACTGTCCAGTTCCATCCACGTTGCTACAAAGGGCCATATTTCATTCTTTGTCATTGCCACGTAGTACTCCATTGTGTATATAAACCACAATTTCTTTATCCATTCATCAGTTGATGGACATTTAGGCTCTTTCCACAATTTGGCTATTGTTGAGAGTGCTGCTATAAACATTGGGGTACAAGTGCCCCTATGCATCAGTACTCCTGTATCCCTTGAGTAAATTCCTAGCAGTGCTACTGCTGGGTCATAGGGTAAGTCTACTTTTAATTTTTTGAGGAACCTCCACACTGTTTTCCAGTGTGGCTGCACCAATTTGCATTCCCACCAACAGTGCAAGAGGGTTCCCATTTCTCCATATCCTCGCCAGCATCTATACTCTCCTGATTTGTTCATTTTGGCCACTCTGACTGGCGTGAGGTGATATTTGAGTGTGGTTTTGATTTGTATTTCCCTGATGAGGAGCAACGTTGAGCCTCTTTTCATGTGCCTGTTAGCCATCCGGATGTCTTCTTTAGAGAAGTGTCTATTCATGTTTTCTGCCCATTTCTTCACTGGGTTATTTGCTTTTCAGGTGTGCAGTTTGGTGAGCTCTTTATAGATTTTGGATACTAGCCCTTTGTCTGATATGTCATTTGCAAATATCTTTTCCCATTCCGTTGGTTGCCTTTTAGTCTTGTTGGTTGTTTCCTTTGCTGTGCAGAAGCTTTTTATCTGCATAAGGTCCCATTAGTTCATTTTTGCTTTTAATTCCCTTGCCTTTGGGGATGTGTCAAGTAAGAAATTGCTACGGCTGAGGTCAGAGAGGTGTTTTCCTGCTTTCTCCTCTAGGGTTTTGATGGTTTTCTGTCTCACATTCGGGTCCTTTATCCATTTTGAGTTTATTTTTGTGAATGGTGTGAGAAAGTGGTCTAGTTTCAACCTTCTGCATGTTGCTGTCCAGTTCTCCCAGCACCATTTGTTAAAGAGACAGTCTTTTTTCCATTGGATGTTCTTTCCTGCTTTGTCAAAGATGAGTTGGCCATACGTTTGTGGGTCTAGTTCTGGGGTTTCTATTCTATTCCATTGGTCTATGTGTCTGTTTCTGTGCCAATACCATGCTGTCTTGATGATGACAGCTTTGTAGTAGAGGCTAAACTCTGGGATTGTGATGCCTCCTGCTTTGGTCTTCTTCTTCAAAATTCCTTTGGCTATTCGGGGCCTTTTGTGGTTCCATATGAATTTTAGGATTGCTTGTTCTAGTTTCGAGAAGAATGCTGGTGCAATTTTGATTGGGATTGCATTGAATGTGTAGATAGCTTTAGGTAGTATTGACATTTTGACAATATTTATTCTTCCAATCCATGAGCAGGGAATGTCTTTCCATTTCTTTATATCTTCTTCAATTACCTTCATAAGCTTTCTATAGTTTTCAGCATACAGATCTTTTACATCTTTGGTTAGCTTTATTCCTAGGTATTTTATGCTTCTTGGTGCAATTGTGAATGGGATCAGTTTCTTTATTTGTCTTTCTGTTGCTTCCTTGTTAGTGTATAAGAATGCAACTGATTTCTGTACATTGATTTTGTATCCTGCAACTTTGCTGAATTCATGTATCAGTTCTAGCAGACTTTTGGTGGAGTCTATCGGATTTTCCATGTATAATATCATGTCATCTGCAAAAAGCGAAAGCTTGACTTCATCTTTGCCAATTTTGATGCCTTTGATTTCCTTTTGTTGTCTGATTGCTGATGCTAGACCTTCCAGCACTATGTTAAACAACAGCGGTGAGAGTGGGCATCCCTGTCGTGTTCCTGATCTCAGGGAAAAAGCTCTCAGTTTTTCCCCGTTGAGGATGATGTTAGCTGTGGGCTTTTCATAAATGGCTTTTATGATCTTTAAGTATGTTCCTTCTATCCGGACTTTCTCAAGGGTTTTTATTAAGAAAGGGTGCTGGATGTTGTCAAAGGCCTTTTCTGCATCGATTGACAGGATCATATGGTTCTTCTCTTTTTTTTTGTTAATGTGATGTATCACGTTGATTGATTTGCGAATGTTGAACCAGCCCTGCATCCCAGGAATGAATCCCACTTGATCATGGTGAATAATTCTTTTTATATGCCGTTGAATTCGATTTGCTAGTATCTTATTGAGAATTTTTGCATCCATATTCATCAGGGATATTGGCCTGTAGTTCTCTTTTTTTTACTGGGTCTCTGTCTGGTTTAGGAATCAAAGTAATACTGGCTTCATGGAATGAGTCTGGAAGTTTTCCTTCC
Organism: Leopardus geoffroyi; assembly: GCF_018350155.1. Taxonomy (NCBI): domain Eukaryota; kingdom Metazoa; phylum Chordata; class Mammalia; order Carnivora; family Felidae; genus Leopardus; species Leopardus geoffroyi. The sequence continues at coordinate 96,131,889 of NC_059336.1, read as the reverse complement.
CTTTCAATTTTTTGGAATAGCTTGAGATGGATAGGTATTATCTCTGCTTTAAACGTCTGGTAGAACCCCCCTAGGTAGCCATCTGGTCCTGGACTCTTATCTGTTGGGAGATTTTTGATGACTGATTCAATTTCTTTGCTGGTTATGGGTCTGTTCAAGCTTTCTATTGCCTCCTGATTGAGTTTTGGAAGCGTGTGGGTGTTTAGGAATTTGTCCATTTCTTCCAGGTTGTCCAGTTTGTTGGCATATAATTTTTCATAGTATTCCCTGATAATTGCTTGTACCTCTGAGGGATTGGTTATAATAATTCCATTTTCATTCATGATTTTATCTATTTGGGTCATCTCCCTTTTCTTTTTGAGAAGCCTGGCTAGAGGTTTATCAATTTTGTTTATTTTTTCAAAAATCCAACTCTTGGTTTCGTTGATCTGCTCTACAGTTTTTTTTAGATTCTATATTGTTTATTTCTGCTCTGATCTTTATTATTCCTCTTCTTCTGCTGGGTTCAGGCTGTCTCTGCTGTTCTGCTTCTATTTCCTTTAGGTGTGCTGTTAGATTATGTATTTGGGATTTTTCTTGTTTCTTGAGATAGGCCTGGATTGCAATGTATTTTCCTCTCAGGACTGCCTTCGCCGCGTCCCAAAGCGTTTGGATTGTTGTATTTTCATTTTCGTTTGTTTCCATATATTTTTTAATTTCTTCTCTAATTGCCTGGTTGACCCACTCATTCTTTAGTAGGGTGTTCTTTAACCTCCATGCTTTTGGAGGTTTTCCAGACTTTTTGCTGTGGTTGATTTCAAGCTTCATAGCATTGTGTTCTGAAAGTATGCATGGTATGATTTCAATTCTTGTTTACTTATGAAGGGCTGTTTTGTGACCCAGTGTGTGATCTATCTTGGAGAATGTTCCATGTGCACTCGAGAAGAAAGTATATTCTGTTGCTTTGGGATGCAGAGTTCTAAATAGATCTGTCAAGTCCATCTGATCCAATGTATCATTCAGGGCCCTTGTTTCTTTATTGACTGTGTGTCTAGATGATCTATCCATTTCTGTAAGTGGAGTGTTAAAGTCCCCTGCAATTACCACATCTTATCAATAAGGTTGCTTATGTTTGTGAGTAATTGTTTTATATATTTGGGGGCTCCGGTATTCGGCGCATAGACATTTATAGTTGTTAGCTCTTCCTGATGGATAGACCCTGTAATTATTATATAATGCCCTACTTCATCTCTTGTTATAGCCTTTAATTTAAAGTCTAGTTTGTCTGATATAAGTATGGCTACTCCAGCTTTCTTTTGACTTCCAGTGGCATGATAAATAGTTGTCCATCCCCTCAATCTTAATCTGAAGGTGTCCTCAGGTCTAAAATGAGTCTCTTGTAGACAGCAAATAGATGGGTCTTGTTTTTTTATCCATTCTGATACCCTGTCTTTTGGTTGGCGCATTTAGTCCATTTACGTTCAGTGTTATTATAGAAAGATATGGGTTTAGAATCATTGTGATGTCCATAGGTTTCATGCTTCTAGCGATGTCTCTGGTACTTTGTCTCCCAGGATTCCCCTTAGGATCTCTTGTAAAGCTGGTTTAGTGGTGATGAATTCCTTCAGTTTTTGTTTGTTTGGGAAGACCTTTACTCTCCTTCTATTCTAAAATTTTTTTTTTCAACGTTTATTTATTTTTGGGACAGAGAGAGACAGAGCATGAACGGGGGAGGGGCAGAGAGAGAGGGAGACACAGAATCAGAAACAGGCTCCAGGCTCTGAGCCATCAGCCCAGAGCCCGACGTGGGGCTCGAACTCACGGACCGTGAGATCGTGACCTGGCTGAAGTCGGATGCGTAACCGACTGCGCCACCCAGGCGCCCCTCTCCTTCTATTCTAAATGACAAACTTGCTGGATAAAGGATTCCCGGCTGCATATTTTTTTTCTGTTCATCACATTGAAGATCTCCTGTCATTCCTTTCTGGCCTGCCAAGTTTCAGTAGAGAGATTGGTCATGAGTCTTATAGGTCTCCCTTTATATGTTAGAGGACGTTTTTCTCTAGCCACTTTCAGAATTTTCTCTTTATCCTTGTATTTTGCCAGTTTCACTATGATATGTCGTGCAGAAGATCGATTCAAGTTACATCTGAAGGGAGTTCTCTGTGCCTGTTGGATTTCAATGCCTTTTTCCTTCCCCAGATCTGGGAACTTCTCAGCTATTATTTCTTCAAGTACACCTTCAGCACCTTTCCCTCTCTCTTCCTCCTCTGGAATACCAATTATGCGTAGATTATTTCTCTTTAGTGCATCACTTAGTTCTCTAATTTTCCCCTCATACTCCTGGATTTTTTTATCTCTCTTTTTCTCAGCTTCCTCTTTTTCCATAATTTTATCTTCCAGTTCACCTATTCTCTCCTCTGCTTCTTCAATCTGAGCCGTGGTCGTTTTCATTTTATTTTGCAGCTCGTTTATAGCATATTTTAGCTCCTCCTGACTGTTCCTTAGTCTCTTGATCTCTGTAGCAATAGATTCTCTTTTGTCCTCTATACTGTTTTCAAGCTCAGCAATTAATTTTATGACTGTTATTCTAAATTCACTTTCTGTTATATTGTTTAAATCCTTTTTGATCAGTTCGTTTGCTGTTGTTATTTCCTGGAGATTCTTTTGAGGGGAATTCTTCCCTTTAGTCATTTTGGATAGTCCCTGGAATGGTGCAGAACTGCGGGGCACTTCCCCTGTGCTGTCTTGAATAACTTGCGTTGGTGGGCAGGGCCACAGTCAGACTTGATGTCTGCCCCCAGCCCACCGCTGGGGCCACAGTCAGACTGGTGTGTGCCTTCTCTTCCCCTCTCCTGGGGGCGGCATCCACTGTGGGGTGGCGTGGCCCATCTGGGCTACTTGCACACTGCCAGGCTTGTGGTGCTGGGGATCTGGCATATTAGCTGGGGTGGATCAGCAAGATGCACAGGGGCGGGAGGGGTAGGTTCAGGTCACTTATCCTTTGGTGATCTGCTTCGGGAGGGGCCCTGCGGGACCGGAAGGGAGTCAGACCCACCGGAGGGATGGATCCACAGAAGCACAGAGTTGGGTGTTTGTGTGGTGCAAGCAAGTTCCCTGGCAGGAACCAGTTCCCTTTGGGATTTTGGCTGGGGGATGGGCGAGGGAGATGGTGCTGGCGAACGCCTTTGTTCCCCGCCAAGCTGCACTCTGTCATCTGGGGCTCAACAACTCTCCCTCCCATTGTCCTCCAGCCCTCCCGCTTTCTGAGCAGAGCTGTTAACTTATAACCTTCCAGATGTTAAGTCCTGCTTGCTGTCCGAACACTCAGTCTGGCCCCTCTGCTTTTACAAGCCAGACTTGGGGGCTCTGCTTTGCCAGCGGGCCGCCCCTCCGCCCCGGCTCCCTCCCACCAGTCCATGTAGGGCGCACCGCCTCGCCGCCCTTCCTATCCTCTTCCGTGGGCCTCTGGTCTGCACTTGGCTGCAGAGAATCCGTTCTGCTAGTCTTCTGGTGGTTTTCTGGGTTACTTAGGCAGGTGTAGGTGTAATCTAAGTGATCAGCAGGACGCGGTGAGCCCAGTGTCATCCTATACCGCCATCTTCCCTCAATCATATCCAGTTTTGTTTTTCTTTTTCAAGATAGACTTGGCTATTTGAGGTCTTTTGTGGTTCCATACGAATTATTTTTCCTAGTTCTGTGAAAAATGCTGTTGGTATTTTGATAGGAATTGCATTAAATATATAGAGTGCTTTGGGTAATACAGACATTTTAACAGCATTTGTTCTTCCAATCTATGAGCATGTAATGTGTTTCCCCTGAATGTCTTTTATCAGTGTTTTATAATTTTCAGAGTTCAGATCTTTCACCTCTTTGGTTATATTTATTCCTAGTTATTTTATTGTTTTGGTGCAGTTATAAATGGGATTTTTTTTAATTCCACTTTTGGCTCTTTCATTATTATTTAATAGGAGTAAAATCGATTTCTGTACATTGATGTTGTAATCTGCAGCTTTACTAAATTCATTTATCAGTTCTAACATTTTCTTTGGTGGGGTCTTTCAGGTTTTCTGTATAGAGTATCATATCCTCTGCAAATAGTGAAAGTTTTACTTCTCTTTCCTATTTGGATGCCTTTTATTTCTTTTTGTTTTCCGATTGTTGTATCTAAGACTTCCAGTACTATGTTGAATGAAGGTGAGAGTGGAATCCTTGTCATGTTTCTGATCTTAGGAGAACAGTTCCAAGTTTTGCCCATTGAAGATGGTGTTAGCTGTGGCCTTTTCATACATGGCCTTTATTATGTTGAGGTATGTTCCCTCTAAACCTACTTTTTTGAGGCTTTTTATCATGAATGGATGTTATACTTTGTCAAATGCTTTTTTTGTGCAGCTATTGAAATGATCATATGATTCTTATTCTTTATTTTATTTATGTGATGTATGCTTTTGATTTTGAGGATATTGAATCTATCCCCACCCTTGAAACTCAGGAATAAATTCCACTTGATTGTGTGAATTACTTTTTTAATGTATTGTTTGATTCAGTTTGCTAGTATTTTGTTGAGGATTTTTGCAGCTATGTTCATCAGGGATATTGGCCTGTAGTTTTCTTTTTTAGTGGTGTCTTTATCTGGTTTTGGTATCAGGATATTGCTGATCTTATAGAATGAATTTGGAAGTTTTCATTCCTTTTCTATTTTTTGTAAGAGTTTGAGAAGAATAGGTATTAAATCTTCTTTAAATGTTTGATAGAAATTGCCTGTGAAGCTATCTGGTCTTGGACTTTTATTTTGGGGGATTTTTTTGATTACTGGTTCCATTTCATTGCTGGTAATTGGTATGTAGAAATTTTCTATTTCTTATGGCTTTGTTTTTTACACTTTTTTATTTTAAATGTTGATTTTGAGAGAGAGAGATTGCACACGTGCATGAGTTGGGGAAGGGCAGGGAGAGAGGAGAGAGAGAATCTCAAGCAGGCTCTGCACCATCAGTGCAAAGCCTGATGCAGGGTTCGATTTCATGAACTGGAGATCATGACCTGATCCAAAATCAAGAGTCAGACACTTACCTAACTACTAACTGAGCTATCCAGGCACCTCTTTTCTGGCTTTAGTTTGGCAAGCTACATGTTTCTAGGAATTTATCCATTTCTCCTAAAATATCCAGTTTGTTGATACATAGTTTCCATAATATTCTATTACAAGTGTATGTATTTCTGATTGTTATTTCTCCTCTTTTATTTGTGATTTTGTTCATCTGAGTTCTCTATTTTTTTTAGACTATCCAGAGGTTTATCAATTTTGTTGATTTTTTTTCAAAGAACCATCTCCTGTTTTCAATGATCTGTTCTGGCATGTTTTATTGTTTCTGTATCATTTATTTCTGCTCTAATCTTTATTATTTCCTTCCTTCTGGTGGGTTTGGTTTTTGTGTGTGTGTGTGTTGTTCTTTTTCTACCTCCTTTAAGTGTAATGTTTGGTTGTTTGAGAAATTTCTTGCTTCTTGAGGTAGGTTTGTATTGCTATAAACTTCCCTCTTAGAACCACTTTTGCTGCATCCTAAAGCTTTTACCCCATTGTGATTTCATTTTTATTTGTTTCCATGTAATTTTTTAAATTTCTTCTTTGATTACTGGTTGATCCATTCATTGTTCAGTAGCATGATATTTAACCTACACATATCGTGCTCTTTCCAGATGTTTTCTTGTGGTTGATTTCTAGTTTCATAGCATTGTGGTCAGAAAAGTTGCATGGTATGGCTTCAGTTTTTTGTTTTTTTTAAACTTGTTGGGACTTGTTTTGTGGCCTAATATGTGATGTATTTTGGAGAATGTTCCATGTATGCTTGAAAAGAATGTATATTCTGCTGTTTTAGGATGGAATGTTCTGAATATGTCTATTAAATCCACCTGGTCTAGTGTGTCTTTCAAAACCATTGTTACCCTATTGATTTTATTTTGGATGATATGCCCATAAATGTAAGTGGGGTGTTAAAGTCCCCTACTATTAATGTATAACTGTTAATTATTTACTTTATGTTTGTTATTAGCTGTTTTATGTATTTGGGTTGTCCCATGTTGAGTGCATAAATATTTACAATTGTTATATCCCTTTTTTGGATTGTCCCCTTTGTTATTATATAGTGTCCTTCTTTGTCTCTTGGTACAGTCTTTGTTTTAAAGTCAATTTTATCTGGGGGAAACTGGGTGGCTCAGTCAGTTAAACATCTGACTTTTGATTTCAGATCAGGTCATGATCTCATGTTCATGAGATTAAACCCCACATCAAGTTCTGTGTTAACAGTGCAGAACCTGTTTGGGATTCTTGCTCTTCCTCTCTCTCTGCACCCCCTCAAGATAAATTAATAAACATTTGTTAAAGTCTATTTTGTCCAGTATAAATATTGCTACCCCGACTTTCTTTTTACATTCATTTGCATGATAAATGTTTTTCCATCCCTTCATTTTCAATCTGCAGGTGTCTTTCGGTCTGAAATGAGTCTCCTGGAGGCAACATACATATACGTCTTTTTTTTTTAATCCACTCTGTCACCTTATGTGCTTTTATTGGAGCATTTAGTCCATTTATATTCAAAGTAATTATTGATATGCATTTATTGCCATTTTGTTACTTGTTTTGTGGTTGTTTCTACAGATTTTCTCTGATGCTTTCTTCTCTTGCTCTCTTTCATGGTTTGTGGGTTTTTTAGTGATATACTCAGATCCCTTTCCCTTTATTCTTTGCATATGTATTACTGGTTTTTGATTTGTGGTTACCATTAGGTTTGTATATAACGTCATCTACTTATAGCAATCTGTATAAAGTTGAGGGTCACTTAAGTTTGAACCCATTCTTTACTCCTCTTTCCTTCCCATTTTAGGTATATGGTATGATATTTTATCATTTGTTATTTTATGAATCTCTTGACTGATTTTTACAGAAATGTACTTTTACTGCTTTTATGTTTTTTACTTTTCATACTCTCACTTACGGTCTTTCCTTTCCCCTCAAAGATTCCTCTTTAATATTTCTTATAGGTCTGATTTAATATTAATGATCTCCTTTAGTTTTTGTTTGTTTGAGAAACTCTTTATCTCTCCTTCTGTTCTCAATGATAGCCTTCCTGGATAGAATATTCTTGTGTGCAGATATTTCCCTTTCAGCACTTTGAATATATCATGCCACTCTATTCTGGCCTGCAGTTTTTGCTGACAAATCCACTGATAGCCTTATGGGGTTTCTTTTTTTTATGTAACTGTCTTCTTTTGTCTTGGTGCTTTAATTTTTTTTCCTTAGCACTATTTTCTGCCATTTTAATTACCACGTGTCTTGGTGTGGACAATCTTGGGTTGGATTTTTAGGAGGGATCTCCTTGCTTCCTGAATCTGCATACCTGTTTCTTACCCAGGTTAGGGAATTGTTTGGCTATTATTTCTTTAAATAAAATTTCTGCCCCTTACCCCTCTCTTCTTTTTCTGAGATCCTTATAATGCAAATGTTATTACTCTTACTGGAGTCACTGAGTTTCCTAAGACACTTCTCAATTTGTGTAATTTTCTTTCTTTCTTTGCTCAGCTTGGTTACTTTCACTTACTTAGTCTTCCAGGTTGTTAATTCATTCCTCTTCATCTAACCTGCTATTTATTCCATTAAGTGTATTTTTAATTTCATTTATTGTGTTCTTGATCTGTGATTGGTTCTTTTTTTTTTTTTTATCTCTGTGGTAAGGTCTCACTGATGTCCTCCACTCTTTTCTCAAGTCCAGTTAGTATCTTTATGAACATTACTTTACATTCTCTAACAGGCATATTACTTATATTCATTTTGCTTAAGTCTCTTTCCATGGTTTGGTCCTGTTCTTTCATTTGGGAGATGTTTCTCTGTCTCCTTATTTTGTCTAACTTTCTATGTCTGTTTTGGTTTGTTAGGAAAGTCAGCTACTTCTCTTACTCTTAATGATAATAGAAGAAGAGGTCCTATAGGCTTCTATAGTGGAGTGTCTCCTGTTCCCCCAGGGTCTGGTACTTCAGGGAATGTCTCATACATGTGTGTTGTACTATTGAGCCTTGGCCTCTTTTTCATTCAGTTTCTTTGCAGAGGTTCTCTTGGTCTATTGTGGGGAGTGTTTGGTCCCCAGCAGAGCTGGGATGCATTTTAATAAGATTTGCATTGGTCTGCTTGTGAAATAAAACCTGCCCCCTGCTGCTGCTGGAACTGAAGTCCCACAAAACACGTGGGTTGGGAGATGTAATATTGTCAGGGCGTGGGCCAGTCTTCTGGGGGAGGGGGCCCACAGCATAGTTACAAAGCTAGTGTAACTTGGAAGGGCAGGTCCATTGAAGCACAAAGGCTAGGGGTAGGGGGCAGTGGCAGGGCTTGGTGCAAGCAATTTAGGAAAGGAGTGTTGGTGTTCTACTGGTTCCCATAGGTGGCCGTCGTTTATGCTGGCACATGGGGAGGGAAACGGTGCCTGCCTGGAAGGTTCTCCCTGTGATCTCTGGCTCTCCAGGTCATGCTTCGAGATGAGCAAATCACTCTTCCCTCCTATTGGCCTGCAGTGTTTTTCAAACTGCTGGTTCTAAGCTATATCTGCAAGGGCTGTTTGTGGTGCTGTCTCTTTAAGGGTAAGGATTCTTCTTCCTAAAGCCCTCTAGGCTCTTCCATAGCTGCATCCACAGCTTTTTTAAGATTCCAGGTTTTAAGTCCTGCTGGTTGTAAGAACTCACAAAATTTGACCCCTTTTGCTTTCAAAGGCAAGTGTTATTGGGATTTGTTCTCCCCATTCATGGTCTCCCAGGTGTGAAAGTCTGTTTTTCACCTTTCTTCACACACTGTCTCCCTCCCCACTGCACATGGCCATAGTCCATTTTGCTCCCAATCCACGTCTTCATCCTTCCTATCTTCTTCAGTGTGGCCTCTTCTCTATTTTTGGTTGTGGAGTTTGTTCTGCCAGTTTTAGCATTATATTCTGAGTTTGTTTTTGCTGACGTGAATGTTAACTAATTGTATCTATGGGACGAGGCAAGCTTAGGGTCCTCCTAGTCTGCTGTCTTCCCAGCCAACCTTCTGGATTTTTTCTTATAATTGATGTCTAGTTTCATGTCATTGTGTTTGGAAAAGATGCTTGATATGATTTCAATCTTCTTAAATTTATTGAGACATGTTTTGTGGCCTAAAATGTGATCTGTTCTGGAAAATATTTCATGTGTATGGGAAACAATGTGTATTCCACTGTTTCTGGATGGAATGTTCTGTAGGTCCATCTGGTCTAATGTGTCATTCAAAGATATTGTTTCTTGGTGATTTTCTGCCTGGATGATTTATCCATTGATTTAAAGTGGGATGTTAAGTCCCTTACTATTATAGTATTACTGTCAACTTCCTCCCTTATGTTCATTAATGCTTGCTTTATATATTACAGTGCTTCAGTGTTGGCTGCATAGATACTTATATATTCTCTTGTTGGATTATTCCCCTTATGTAGTGTCCTTCTTTGTCTCTTGTTACAGTCTTTGTTTTAAAGTCTATTTTATCTGGGGCACTTGGGTGGCTCAGTCAGTTAAGCATCTTACTCTTGATATCAGCTCAGGGCATGTTCTCATGATTTGTGGATGTCAGCCTCATGTCAGGCTGACAGTGTAGAGCCTACTTGGGGTTCTCTCCTACTCTCTCTCTCTCTCTCAAAATAAATAAATAAACTTAAAAAAATAAAGTCTATTTTATCTAATATAGGTATTGCTGTCCCAGTTATCTTGTCTCTTCCATTTGCATGGTAAATATTTTCCCATCCCTTCACTTTCCATCTGCATGTGTTTTTAGATCTGAAGTGAGTCTCTTACAGGCAGAATAAAGATATTTCTTGCTTTTTTATCCATTCTGTCACTCTGTATCTTTTGAATGGAGGATTTAGTTGATTTACATTTAAAGTGATTATTGATAGGTATGTATGACCATTCTGTTACTTGTTTTATGGTTGGTTTTGTAGTTCTTTGTTCTTCTTCTCTTGCTTTCTTCCTTTGTGGTTTGATGGCTTTCTTTAGTGTTATGCCTATATTCCTTTCTCTTTATTATTTGTGTATTTTAGTTTTTTCATTTGTGTTTACCATTATAATCATATATAATATTTTATGCATATAGCAGTCTGTATAAGTTGATGGTCATTTAAGTTTGAACCCATTCTAAATCACTAAATTTTTATACCTCCCCCCATTTTATGTTGAATATCTTTTCCTGTGTTTATTGGCTATCATATCTCATCTTTGGATAAATGCTTATTCAAGTCTTTTGCCCATTCTTTAATTGGGTTGATTGGTTTCTAGTGTTGAAATAGTTTTTATATAGTCTAATTATTAACCACTTGTTAGATATATAATTTGCAAATATTTTCTCCCATTATGTGGGTTGCCCTTTTATTCTATGTCTTTTGATGCACACAGTTTTTTTTTTTTTTGGGGGGGGGGGTTTATTGTCTTTTTGTTTTTGTTTGTTTGTTTGTTTGTTTTTGAAGTTTGATGTCCAATTTATCTGTTTTCTTTTGTCTCTTGTGTTCTTGGTGTAATATTCATGAAGTCATGGCAAAAGCTGATGTCAATAAGATTTCCCCCTATGCTTTCTTGTAAGATTTTGTAGTTGATTTTATGTTAAGATCTTCAATTCATTTGGAGTTAATTTTTGTAAATGGTGTAAGATAAAGCTCCCACTTCATTATTTTCATATGGAGATCTAATTTTCCCAGAACCATTTGTTGGAAAAACTGTTCTTTCCCCACTTAATAGTCTTGGCACCCTTGTCAAAAATCATTTGACCATGTGTGTGTTTCTTTCTGAGCTCTCTATTCTATTACCTTGGTATATGTGTCTGTCTTTATGCAGTACCACACTGTTTTTATTGCTGTGGCTTTGTAATGACTTCTAAAATCATGGAGTGGGAAGCCTCTGACTTTGTTCAAGAGTGTTTTGGCTACTTGAGGATCCTTTGAAATTCTATATAAATTTTAGTGTGGGTTTTTCTGTTTCTTCAAAAAAGGCTGTTGGAATTTGGACAGCAATTGCATTGAATTCTGTAGATCACCTTGGGTAGTATCATCACCTTAACAGCAAGTCCTCTAATTCATGAACGTTGGATGTCTTTATATTTATTTAGATGTTCTTCAATTATTTTCAGTAATGTGTAGCCTCCTGTGAAGAAGTCCTCTCTCTCCTTGGTTATATTTATTCATAAACAGTTTATTACTTTTGTTATTATTGTAAATAAGATTTTTAAAAATTTCTTTTTAGTATCTAAAAAGCAACTAAATTTTGTTTGTTGATTTTGTATTATGCAACTTTGCTAAATTCGTTTAATAGTTCCAAAAGCTTTGTAGTATTTAGGGTTTTCTAAATATAAGGACATGTCATTTGCAAACACAGGTAATGTTACTTCTTCATTCCTAATTTGGATGCTTTTTAATTAATTAATTTTTTTTTTTTTTCTTTTTTTTTTTTGCCTAATTGCTCTAGCTAAGACCTCAAGGACTATGTTGAAGAGAAATGACAAAAATGGATATCCTTGTCATTTTTCCTTATCTAGAGGAAAAACTTTCAGTCTTTCATCATTGAAAAGATGTTAGCTGTAGGCTTTTCACATAAGTTGTTTAATATTTTGAGGTAATTTCCTTCTATTCCTAGTTCTTTCATTGTTTTTATCATGAAAGAATATTGAATTCTGTCAAATGCTTTTTTTTTTGATCAACTGAGTTAATCATGGGATAATTTTTACCTTCATTCTGTAAAATTCATTAATGTAGTGTATTACAATCATTATTTTTGTATGTTGAAATACCCTTGCATATCTGGAATCAATCCCACTTGGTCATGGCATGTAACCATTTTAATTCTCTTTTTCAAGAGTTTTGTTGATAATTTTGGCATCAATATTCATCAGGGATATTGGTTTGTAGTTTTCTTATAGTATCTTTGTGTGGCTTTGATATCAGGGTAATGCTGGCCTCATAGAATGAATGATAGTGTTACCTTTTAAATTTTTGGTAAGAGTTTGAACAGGATTGGTTTAACATCTTTGAATGTTTGTTAGAATTCATCAGTGAAGCCATCTGACCCTGAGCTTTACTCTGTTGGGAATTTTTTTTTTTAATTTACATCCAAATTACTTAGCATATAGTGCAACAATGATTTCAGGAGTAGATTCCTCAGTTCCCCTTACCCATTTAGGCCATCCCCCCTCCCACAACCCCTCCAGTAACCCTCAGTTTGTTCTCCATATTTATGAGTCTCTTCTGTTTTGTCCTCCTCACTGTTTTTATATTATTTTTGTTTCCCTTCCTTTATGTTCATCTGTTTTTTCTCTTAAAGTCCTCATATGAGTGAAGTCATATGATTTTTGTCTTTTTCTGACTGACTAATTTCACTTAACATAATACCCTCCAGTTCCATTCACATAGTTGCAAATGGCACAATTTCATTCTTTTTGATTGCTGAGTAATACTCCAGTGTGTGTGTGTGTGTGTGTGTGTGTGTGTGTGTGTGTGTGTGTGTATGCCACATTTTCTTTATCCATTCATCCATCAATGGACATTTGGGCTCTTTCCATACTTTGGCTATTGTTGATAGTGCTACTATAAACATGGAGGTGCATGTGTCTCTTCAAAACAGCACACATGTATCCCGTGGATAAATGCCTACTAGTGCAATTGCTGGGTCATAGGGTAGTTCTATTTTTAGTTTTTTGAGGAACCTCCATACTGTTTTCCAGAGTGGCTGCACCAGCTTGCATTGCCACCAACAATGCAAAAGAGATCCTCTTTCTCTGCATCCTCACCAACATCTCTTGTTGCCTGAGTTGTTAATGTTAGCCATTCTGATAGATGTAAGATGGTATCTCATTGTGGTTTTGATTTGTATTTCCCTGATGATGAGTGATGTTGAGCATTTTTTCATGTGTCAGTTGGCCTTCTGGATGTCTTCTTTGGAGAAATGTCTATTCGTGTCTTTTGCCCATTTCTTCACTGGATTATTTGTTTTTTGGGCGTTGAGTTTGATAAATTCTTTATAGATTTTGGATAAGAACCCTTTATCTGATATGTCATTTGCAAATATATTCTCCCATTCTGTCAGTTGCCTTTTAGTTTTGCTGATTGTTTCCTTCACTGTGCAGAAGCTTTTAATTTTGATGAAGTCCCAGTAGTTAATTTTTGCTTTTGTTTCCCTTGTCTCTGGAAACGTGTTGAGTAAGAAATTGCTGCAGCCAAAATCAAAGAGGTTTTTGCCTGCTTTCTCCTCAAGGATTTTGATGGCTTCCTGTCTTACATTGAGGTCTTTCATCCATTTTGAGTTTATTTTTGTGTATGGTGTAAGAAAGTGGTCCAGGTTTATTTTTCTGCATGTCACTGTCCAGTTTTCCCACTACTATTTGCTGAAGAGACTCTTTATTCCATTGGATATTCTTTCTTGCTTTGTCAAAGATTACTCAGCCACACATTTGTGGGTCCATTTCTGGGTTCTCTGTTCTGTTCCACTGATCTGAGTGTCTGTTCTTGTGCCAGTACCATACTGTCTTGATGATTACAACTTTGTAGTATAGCTTGAGGTCTGGAATTGTGATGCCTCCTGCTTTGGTTTTCTTTTTCAAGATTGCTTTGGCTATTTGGGGTCTTTTCTGGTTCCATACAAATTTTAGGATTATTTATTCTAGCTCTGTGAAAAATGCTGGTGTTACTTTCATAGGGATTGCATTGAATATGTAGATTGCTTTGGGTAGTATCGACATTTTAACAATATAAGTTCTTCCTATCCAGAAACATGGAATCTTTTTCCATTTTTTTGTGTCTTCTTCAATTTCTTTCGTAAGGTTTCTATAGTTTTTAGTGTATAGATTTTTTTACCTCTTTGGTTAGATTTATTCCTAGGTATTTTATGGTTTTTGGTGCAACTGTAAATGGGATCGATTCCTTGATTTCTCTTTCTGTCACTTCATTGTTGGTGTAAAGGAATACAACTGACTTCTGTGTGTTTATTTTATATCCCGCAACTTTGCTGAATTCATGAATCAGTTCTAGCAGTTTTTTTGTGAAATCTTTTGGGTTTTCCATATAGAGTATCATGTCATCTGCGAAGAGTGAAAGTTTGACCTCCTCCTGGCTGATTTGGATGCCTTTTATTTCTTTGTGTTGTCTGACTGCAGAGGCTAAGACTTCCAATACTAACTTGAATAACAGTGGTGAGAATGGACATCCCTGTCTTGTTCCTGACCTTAGGGGGAAAGCTCTCTGTTTTTCCCTATTGAGGATGATATTAGCATTGGGTCGTTCATATATGGCTTTTATGATCTCCAGGTATGCTCCTTCTAGCCCTACTTTCTTGAGGGTTTTTATCAAGAAAAGATGCTATATTTTGTCAAATGCTTTCTCTGCATCTATTGAGAGGATCATATGGTTCTTGTCCTTTCTTTTATTGATGTGATGAATCACGTGAATTTTTTTGCAGATATTGAATCAGCCCTGCATCCCAGGTATAAATCCCACTTGGCCGTGGTGAATAATTTTTTAATGAATTGTTTCAGCCAGTTGGCTAATATCTTGTTAAGTATTTTTGCATCCATGTTCATCAGGAAAATCGGTCTATAGTTCTCCTTTTTAGTGGCATCTCTGGTTTTGGAGGAAAATTTTTTATTATTGATTCAATCTCCTTACTAGTACTTTTCATATTTTCTTTTTCTTCATCATTCAGTATTTTTAGGTTGTGTGTTTCTAGGAACTTGGCTATTTCATCTAGATTATGAATTTTATTGGTGAAGAGTTGTTCATAGTACTTGTTTTTCATTTTTCCCCATTTCCCTATTTTCTATTTTGTTTATATCTGGTCTAGTCTTTATTATTCCTTTCTTCTGTTAACTTTTGGTTTAGCTTTTCCCCCCTCTTAGTTCTTTGAGGTATACATTTAAATTTTTTACTGTTTTATTCAGTTTTTAAGAAAGAGAGAGAGAGCGTGAATAGGGAAGGGGCAGAGAGAAGGAGACACAGAATGCAAAGCAGGCTGCAGGCTCTGAGCTGTCAGCGCAGAGCCACATTAAGGCTCGAACACATATCCACAGATCATCACCTGAGCTGAAGTCAGACACAACTGACTGAGCCACCCAGGTGCCTCAGTTGAGGTATAAATTTAGGTTGTTGATGTAAGATTTTATTTTACTGAAATTATTTAGAACTATAAATTTACACTTTGGCACAGTTTTTACTTCATCCCATAAGTTTTAAGTTTTGACATGTTTAATTTTTTTGTCTTAATGTATTTTTTAATTTCCCTTGTGATATTTTTTGACAATTTGGTTGTTTGTTGTTTAATTTCCACACATTTTAGGATTTTTGTATTCTCTCTGCTGTTCTAGTTTCATTCCATTGTGATCAGAAAAAAATACCTTGTATAATTTCAGTCTTTTAAAATTAATTAAAACTTATTTGCCAGTTCCTGGAGAATGTTCCATGTGCACTTGAGGTTGGGTGGAGTGTTCTGCAAATGTCTGTTAGGTCCAATTGGTCTATAGTGTTGTTCAAGTTTTCTATTTCCTTCTTGATTTTCTGTCTGGTTGTTCTACCCATTATTGAAGGTGGGGTATCAAGGTTTCCTACTATTACTCTATGGCTATTTCTTTAATCCTGTCAGTGCTTGCCTTAGGAGCTTTGATGTTTGGTGCACGAATGTTTATATCTCTCTGGTGCATTGACCTTTTAATTATCACATAGTGTCCTTTGTATTTAGCAACAGCTCTGTGACTTAATGTATATTTTGTTTGATATTAGAATAACCACCCCTAGTTTCTTTTGGTTATTATGTGTTATGTATATGGATTTCCTCCCCGCCAACATCTTTTCACTTTCAACCTGTGTGTTTGCTTAGATGTAATGTGAGTCACTTGTAGGCAACATATAAGTGGTAATAAAAAAGGGGGGGGGGGCTTTTCAAGCCTTTATTTATTGGCTCTGTGAAGGAAAAGATCTTCATTAATCAACCTGGAAGGAAGGCTTATGGTCTTATCAAGCATTTCTAAGCATGCCTGTTCCCTGAGCCTGTGTGTGTGCACCACCCCCCAAAGCCCTTCCCTATATGTGGCTGACTTCAAGGTCTTAGATGTTCTATTGTATTCCTCTGCCCATAATTTCTTGTCTCTAGGAGGCTACACGCCTGCAGTCTCCCTGTAGCTCTTACATGGCCATGGTGACTTCCAGTGCTTTCAGTGGCTTCCAACCTGATATCCAAAGATGCCCCATTTCCACCAGTGCTCCAAGTGAAGCAAAACAGGAAACAGTTCCTCAGAAAGGCCTAAATGGCCAGAGCAATGCAAACAAGTTTCACTTTTCCCTTCTATTGCATGGGAGGAACTAGGAACTGGACAGCTTTCCACTGACCATGCTGTGCAAGGGAAGAGGCAGGGCACGGGTGAGCAATAACACTCCAAAATTTCTTTCCGTATGAAATGTGACTTCTTGTTGGTTGACATTTGCTTGGTCGCTACAAATCCTTAACTAGTTTCTAGAGCTACCACAAAGATACTGTGGTCAGTATGTTATTTACTTTGGGTTTCCATTTGGAAACAAGGGCCTAGAGTATCCTAGTCCACCATCTTACTGATGGCACTCCTCAGCACTAGTGTATTTAAAAAATATATTATTACTAACAGCCTTCAGTAGGTAATTCACTTCCACTTGTTACCTTTAAAAATCCTCTAGATGACGAGTAAATACTGACCCCTTTCACTTGGTTAATATGTAATGACACAGCAATAAAAATCAAATGACTTATAATCTATTACTGGCAAATTTAGGGATGACAGTTTATTGTCACAGTATTTCTAAGTGCTTATTTTGCTTGATGATTCAACTATATATGGTACTTTATAGATCTTTATACCTCAAGCGTCTGCAAAGTGCCATATTACTTATGCTAAAAAATTGATGACCATGACGATGCCACTTATATAGGCTGTTTCCCCCTGGGCTAAAAGCATGACCTTATTGTTTATAAAACTTGACTTCTAAAAATAAAGTTGACATCATATTCTTGAACACTTAATGAAAAGAAACTACAGATCTGTAGATAACCTATGTTTCCCTGGTTATTTTATGTCCTTAAAGATTATAAGAATTTTATCTTTTGAACCATCAATCCTTGAACAGAAAGTCAAAGGAAATTGAGATTTATTTAGTTTCCTCCCATCAGGAATATCTATCCTCATGCATTCTAAAATGCAATTTCTGTAGCAAATACCCCAAGTAACTCCATTTGTTTGGGATTAAGAACCATGTTTCCTCAAATGTACAATATGTTAAGTTTTTTTCTAGCTTATGTTTATCCTTTGTAGATAATTTTCAGTTTTCTGACTCTTTAGTCTCCCTGAATAAATTATATACTTTAATCATTCTCTTACCCCACATCTAGTTATTCAAGAAGTAACTGCAAATTGTTCTTTTAGTTCTACCACAGTTGTCCCACCTAACATCAGTCCCTTTCAGCCTTCATATCCCTCATATCATCAGTTACATCTTATGAAGGCACTGCTTTGTGTGTATCATCACCCCACTTAGAGACTCTGTATTACTTGGAGCATCTGGGTTGTTCAGCTGGTTGAATGTCTCATGATTTCAGCTCAGATCATAATCTGTGTTGTGAGATCGAGCCCCACATCAGGCTCTGTGCTGGGCATAGAGCCTGCTTAGGTTGCTCTCTCTCTCCCTCTGCACTTTCCCAGCTTGCACATGCTTGCTCTCCAAAACAAAACAAAACAAAACAAAAACAAAACAAAAAAACCTTCCGTATTACCTGTTGGATAATGGTCACATTCCTTCATGACCCTCTCTAGTTTAGCCTTTTACCACATCTCCACATTTATTTCCCACTAGTCCCAACATGAAGCTCATGTGTCCTGCAACTTTGCTTGTCTCCAGACCTTGAGGTATGCGCTTTTTTCTTGAATTTCCACCCCAGTCATCACCGAATTTATTGTATCTTTCACTCATTTAGAATATATTTATTGTTTACTCATACCTCTTCCATTAATCCTTCCCCAAATAATTTAGTACTCAATGTGTTTTCATTTTTTGAGTAGTTACCAATTTATCCCAATTCATTTGGCACATAGTGGTTTCTTGGCGTATTTACTTAAAGTTCTCATTTCTCTATATATCATATCAACTAGACTTATGTTTCTTAAGGCAAGGAAACAAACAATAAACCTTTTCATTGTAGTGCTCTCAAAGTGTCTATATTAACTTATTGAGTAGGTACTCTCCTTGATCATAAGAACAATGGTGGATAATGATAATGTTTACTCAGGGAGCACTGACAAAATAAGTAAAAATTAAGGACTGATTTCCAGAAAACACACGCACATAAACATTGTTCATAATCATCTTTTAAAACACTTAAAATTTATAGAATAAAGTCAAAGGCATTCTCTATGTTTCTCTAATGCCTGCCGAATATATTTTAGGATTTGTCAAGGAGTCTCTGATTTTAAGTTTCTTGGCTGGTCTGAAGAATATTTACTTCCTTCAGCCTGTTAAATCATAGTAGAATAATGCACAAAACTGGAAAGTGATGCCATATTCAAATCTTAATAAGGAAGGATGCCAATAAGTTCACTGGGTGGTAGGTTCAGCTTAGGACCTGGCTCCAAGAAGTCATTCCATAAATACGTGTGAAGGAATGAGTGCCAATGAGTGCCTCTCTCAATGTGTATGCAAATTAAGGGGGCAGTCTAATTGAAATAGCTGTATAATAATTAGTGTTGAAAACCGTCTACAGCATTGATTGTGATACATCATTTTGAGTCCAGATGGTGAGTAGGATCATAACTTAATAAAATTTTAACTAAGCTTCTCTCCTTCCCCAACTCCTAGGTCTCTTCTCTTTAGGACCTTGCACCTAAAATAACACAGCATATGTGTCCATGACTCCCGATGCATTATCATGTTGCTAAGAAACACACCTTATTTTACCCGAAGTCTTCTGGAGACATAATGTAATATGCTAACCTGTATGGATCATTCAAATGAAGGAGTTTTGGGCACTCAGATGAACATTTAGGTTTTTTTTTTTTTTCCCTCACTTCTCAAGCCATAGCTGAAAGACTACAGCCAACTTTTCCTTGCTAATGGGACAGAGGCCTTCTTTTCAAAATTCAAATATTTTGTAATTAATGAGCCTCCCTACAAACCTCGACTTTTTCCAGTTTTTGAGAACACATTATGTTTCTCAAGTTTATCCCAGGGCTGAATATGGCCCAGATAAGTCTCAGATATGACACTGTCATTTTAGATTATTTGAAAGTAAATAAAAAACAAGTAGGAAAACATGAAATAAAAACCAAAACAATTTCTAGACTGTAGAGATGACGCAGAGATATCACCCTTTTACCTCCAATTTCTAAAAAACAAAATGCATTTCTTTTATTAAGTATGCATTAAAAAAAGAAGCATTCTTCAGATGTCCAGATTATATGTGTTTATTTTGAGTTAGTGGATACAATGGCATATTAGATACCAGCACTCCAAGCTACACCTATGCATTTGCCTCTAAACCTTCACACGTCGTCAGTTTCCATTCTTCTAACATTCCACCACTGGGCCTCCTATTTCTAGCGATACCATAGTTCACATTTTTTAAAGGAAAAGAATGATCACCATATTGTGCTTCCAGTGCTCCCAGAAGGATTAGAATTGTCTCAAATAAGTGTTTATTTTCAGCGAAGGGGGAAAAATTGAAAATATGAGCACTAGTAATGGCAGTACTACGAGAGAAAGAATAGAATACAGATTAAAAGAGACATTTTGGCTGGATGAGTTAGTTTCACCTTAGTAAAAAATCCACATAATATCATGGATGTGACTTCAAAGTTAAATTGTTCAATTTGTGGGCCACACACTTGAGCGTATTGGCTAGTACATTTTTTCACTGAAACAGAAGCATTACAAGCTTTATGTTCTACCATTACACTTCCAGATTTTTCACTTATTAAGATACCTGCCAACCTAATGATTCTTGCATGCATTAGAGTTTGCTTTTGTAGAATTAAGTTTATTATCCCCATCCCACCCACTCCCATAAACATTGCGATGCGAACTCTTTGCCCAATTTTATGAGAATGTTGCAAAGGACAGCTCTGTGCCACCTCAGGACAGGTAGTCCCTGTTCCCTCCCTGGCTACTGATGAATCAGTAGTATTGATCACATCTTATCTTACATGCAAACAGACACTGCTCCCTTAATTACCCCATGCCAGAGGCATATGAGTCAGCAGGTATGCATACAAAAATGGGATTAAAAAGAAAAGGAAAGGGGAAAAAATGCTTTCTTTATTAAAGCCTATCGTCCTAGAATGAATCCATTGCTTTGAATTCACTTAAAGCCTGTACAGGCGAAATGTGTTTCTTCTGGGAACCTCGTCTAACTCGTGTCTGGAATTCTTCAGGCTTTTCTCTCTTCACAAGGGGCTTCTTCTCTGGAGCCTTCATCTTCCAAGACACAACCGGTGAGTTGACAGCTGCTGTCCCATAGACCTTCTGGTATTTGGTTGAGGCCACATAGGATGCTTTCACTGTGAGGACAACAGCATTCATCAGGTTTTTAGCTGCCTGGATGAG
Source organism: Leopardus geoffroyi (assembly GCF_018350155.1). Taxonomy (NCBI): domain Eukaryota; kingdom Metazoa; phylum Chordata; class Mammalia; order Carnivora; family Felidae; genus Leopardus; species Leopardus geoffroyi. The sequence goes on along the minus strand of NC_059336.1, from coordinate 96,111,277 downwards.
TGATGTGGCACTGTCCAGCTAAAGTGGAGGACAAAGAAATACATCTGGGTTAGTCACAGCACATCATTCACAAGATGGCGGTGTAGCTGCACAGTTCAAACAGTGTTGTGCTTGTGCAAATATTCAATATTGACCAAAAAGAGAAAATTATTACGTGACAAAGTGAACAAGCTACAAAGAAGTCATTCTCTTCTAAATCCCAAGGTAAAAAGATTAAAAAAAGAAAGGTACTCTATAAGGCACAGCTTTCTAAAACTCCAATACCTCGAAAGCCCAAGCTCTTTTTAGCATGTAAGAATCCCAATGTAACAAGTTTTCCAAAGTGGAACATGTCATGTTATTACATTAGGCTGATGGGTAACAGTGACAATTACTCAAATGTTTAAAAGGCATTTGGCAGGAACTGCAGAATAAAAGGGTATTCAGGGTTACATCTCAGTTGCATGGCTGTTCCAGTGGAAGTATCTTTTTATAGAGCATTTCTAGAGCTTGAGCTCAAGATTCGTAGGGATGCAGGCAGCTAAGCAGAGAGACATAGCCATGCTGCACTGCCTTTCATGAGGTATTCATTGGGCTTGAATATTTATTTAACTATTTTCAGGTCTTGAACATTCCTCCTACAAAAACAATTATGTTAGGTTCTTGTAGGTCAGAGAGCATTCAGTAAGACCCTTATATCCACATGCTAATGAAATATTGATGCTCACTCTGTGGCAAACTATTTTAAGAACTTTGTATTTCCCCATTTAACTCACAAGCACCCTAGAGGGAGCAATTATTGTCACTGCGTTTTATGATGAGAGAGCTGGTGCATGTAGAGGTCTTATAATGTTCACAAGTTTATACCTGCGTAAGTGATGAAGTCCTTAAAGACTGTACCGTAATGCCACACTGTTGGGTAGGAAAACTTTTAAAATACTACAAGTCACAACTTAGAGTAGGTTTAGAAGCTCATCGTTAGACTCTAAGACCAGGTATGTTTTTATTTCACCTCTTTTCTGTCTTTAACCAGTTTGGCAGTGTGGTATATATTGTATACAAAAGCATTCAATATCTGTTTCAACCTGCTTCACTTCCTGGACTATATATGCTGGAAAAGTTCAAAACTACATTTCCCAGATTGCCTTTCAGCCAGGATTTTACAAGCGACCTAGTAAAAGGAAAGAATTAACAGTTGGCTAAGGAAATGTATCCATTGCAGTTAAATGAAGAATTGTAAGAATGTTTCTCCTCGTTGAGATTGATGGGCTATAGCTGCATTAGCAAATGGGACTTAGATATATACAACCTTCTCGGTGCAAGGTGATTAGCAAAGTTTTTAAGCTAAGGGACCTAACATTCTGTGGTTCCCCTATGTGATGTGACCTGCTCTCATTTTAACTTCTTGCCATTTTTTGTGACCACGGTACATCCCATGCAGTGACTGGACACATTAGAAGTTACATCTAAGGCCTCTGTGGTGCTGTTGCTCAGGCTGGTCTCTGGCCCGTATATTGATTAGAGCTAAATAAATGTGATGCTAAACTTAAAAATTTTTTTTGACAAATGAGCTCTCAGTACTCCCACCACCAAAGAAGCTCATAAAGTCAGATCATTGGGGAAAACAATGGAAGATTCTTTCTATGCATGAATTCCTTGTAATACCATAGAGTTGAGGTCTCACTATTAAAAAGAAACAGATTAAAGGTCATTATTACATTGACCCCACAATAATATAAAGAAACAGAGCTGTGGCTTACAGCCATGATTCAGCAAATAGATAATTGACTGCTTTGTGAATTAAATCAACCAAATGCATAAAGTAACTACTTTACCACATCTATTACACTGTACAACGTGCACATATACCAAAATGACTGCTTATCCCATAATGTTTAACTTATAGAGCACAGATTTTGAAAGCTAGCTCAGGAAAAGCAAATTCTAGATTATTCATGTTAATAGAAGAGAAGCCAAGCACGGATTAGTACAGTGATTCTCTGAGTATAATCTATGAACCAGCAGTATCGGTATCACCTGGAAACCTGTTAGGCCACACTCAGACTTCATGAATCAAAAATGTGTGATCCAGGGGATGCTGATGCATGCTAGAGATTGAGAACCACTAGATTAATGAAACCCAAGGACTATCTGAAGGTTTATTTCATCCAGTGATTTCAGGACTTTGCTCATACACGAGTTTGGTAATACCAGGGCCAGTTACATGGCTGAATTTGACTTTTTCATCTTTTCCATTATACCCCCAGGTAGAAGTGTAAATAATGAAGAAAGAGGTAGATAGCAAATCTTGGGACAATTAGATCAGTCACAGTTTCTTTAGAAGCTAGGTAACATACCCCTTGGCCAATTGGCAGTTTCCTATAAGTCTGTCAGGTTTCAAAAATGAGTAAGAGTCATTCATAAAGTGAGTTAATTCTGTTGTGTACCATGGGTAAAGAGAGGGGAGAATGGTATCAGGGACAGTTCTGTTGATTTGCTTCTGAGCAATAGAATTAGTAGAAGTAGAATAAGACAAGATGCATCTATTGCATTATTAAATGGTTCTCTGAAAGCAAATCTTGGGATAATTGAGTGGATCCAAAGAGAAGAATTACAAGTAATTTGGAAATCTTTACCACAGATTCCATTTTCAGAAAGATGGTGTCTAATTCTGCAGCAAAAATATGATAGCCTGTCTCTTCTTCAGAACCCCTTTGCTCTCCCAGCCTGATGCAGGAATCCTGTAAATAAACCTAATACATTGATTGAGAGTGAGACAGCTCTGAAATATAAAGCCAATGATTTCATTCAAGCTATCTGGTAGGGCGGATACTGATTTGTGGCAAGGGGTAAGCTAGTGATTGAGGAACCTGGTCAGCTAAACCTGAACAAATTATATACTGCTAGACAATACTCCCAACCTAAAATTATAAGAAACTGTTTCTTAAAACTTGAATTCCCAAAGGATAACTTTGGCCATTCCCCTGTACCCATTTTAATGACAGATCACTGTTGGCACAATCAGAATTTGTTTTATTTAAAAATGGCTCTCCTTTATGCTTGTCCAAAATAGTACTGAGACCTGGTTTCCAACTGGCATGTTTTGTTAAAAATTCACTTTCTAAAGAAAGTACACTAAAAAGACTAAGGCTACATGGTAAGAATTTTTTAATACAAGGCTTAGGAAAACTTAGTTAATATAACTGTATTCTGTTTTGTGATTTGTACTGTAACTATGGCATTTCAAACAAGGTATGTAAATGAATATGGACAAATGAAGTCCTAACAAGCAATACTAATTGGCTACTTAGGAGGTGCCTGACCTTGCATTTGTCCTTTTAATTAAACTGCATGGTTTAAGCTCCAAAAGTCCTTGAAGTAGGAATGATAGAACGTTTAGTGAGGTAATAAAAGTGCTCCTGAAGTAATGGGCAAAAAGTAGGGGTCAGGACCTCTGTTTTCCTCCAAAACTTACCACCTGAACCACTATTTAATTTCCGGGTCTTGTTTTTCAGTGACTACCTTATCATTCAAAATGAACCTATCTCAATTATTAACTCTGTTTGGGTGGAAGCCTGTCCTTAAATTTGAAACCATTCTATGCAAATCATGACTGAGTCTGGTGAGAGCCACCATTTCACTTTTGACTCTTAGTGTCACCTTGAAGCCTGAATTCTTTGTGACTAGATCTCCTGGCCTCAGTTGTGCTCCTTCCCAGTGCTCAGCCTTTCTCAGTCCTGGCTTTTGGGCATATTCCTTGCTTGGATTCACCCTCATGGCACCAGTGACTGAAACCTGATTCCTGCAGGTTTCTCTTATACTTGCTTAGTTTCTCTGAAGCACATTCACTACACAGTTTTAAGGCCTGGTTGTACTATTAGATGGAGCTCAGCAACTTTTGTGCTCTAAGCCTTTACCAGGGCTGATGTTCCTAGCTTTATAACAGCCTTAAAGTGGACTGGATTTCCACGGTTCCTCAAGTTAGCTAATACATTCCTTAACATGTACTGCTTAAACTCTGAGTAAAACCCAGACTTGTATCTTTTCCTGCTTGAGTCTTTTTATTCATATTGGACATTCCATTCAGTCCCTAGATCTAGTCTAGGAGAAGTGGCCTGATTTTCAGTTAATTTTAAAAATATGACTATGTGTGAGTCTCTGTCTGAGCCCCCTCAGTTTCCTTTCTTACCTGTCTCAGGGATGGTTGTGAGATTGAATGTAATACTATTATGCCTAGTTGGGCTGCAGAAGGGCCTTACAGCTTGCCAAATATCACATTGCAGCTAGGTGGTAAAGCCAAGACATAAGCCCATACAGACTAACTACAGAGTCCATGGCTAACCATTGCTTGATGTCACTTCCCAGAGCCATGCATGGCAGATGAAGCCACAATCTATCACATTCTATCAACCTATGCTAGAATAATTAATTCTCCCCATTTAATCTCATACGTGTCTGCTGTCCCTAACCACAGAACCAGGCTTCTCCTAATTCTGTCATTTTTTAAAAAATATCAAAGTACTATTTTAAAAACGTAACAGATGTTTCCTCACATCTTGTTCTATTACAGTCATGAAAAGCAAATAAGGGTGGGGGAGCTGTTTCATAGCCATTTCTATAGGGTTTTTCTAGCTCTTTTTCTGCCTCTGTCCTAGTCTTTTCTTCTTAACCCCACTCAAATTCTAATAGATTTCTCTTTCCCTACACCATTCTCATTTTGTGATTTGAACATAAAGAGGGAAGACGTTCCTGAATTGTGATTCTTCCATTGATTGATATTTGTGTTGTCTAATTCCTTATGTCAAAGATAAAGATTGTCAGGGGCACCTGGGTGACTCATTTGGTTAAGTGTCCGACTCTATTTTGGCTCAGGTCATGATCTCACAGCTTTGTGAGTTTGAATCACATCAGGCTCCGGGCTGACAGTGCGGAGCCTGCTTGGGATTCTCTGTCTCCCTCCCTCTCTGCCCCTCCCCGACTCACCAACTCTCAAAATAAATAAAGTTAAAAAAAAAAAAAGATGAATATTTTCACGAAAAGTACTTTCAATGATGCTTAAAATTTACAGCATCATCTGTAAGAAGATTTCAAAAACCCCATGTTGTAAATTTTACACCATTTCCTGAATATGGGGGTTATACCTTGCAAGAGTTGTTCAGTTTCAAAACACATAGACTTTGACACAAATGTAACTGTGTGACTCAATCAAACTCTCCATTGAAAGTGCATCTACATTTCTGGAAATGCTGAATTTTCACTTATTCTTTTAGTCTATTCCCCCATCCTTCTACCTGCACAGTTATTCATCTAAGCATTTCTTTAGCTACTTACTATATATTTTGTGCCAACCACTGTGCTTGTGTTGGATATACATACACAGACACACAAACCACAAGGTTTAATGCTCTCTGATAAGTGGTCTACTAGGATGTATGGTGCTAAAGGGAGAAAGACAAAATAGGGTAGGAAAATTGTCATTGTGGGGGTGATATCCTAAACTCATTTTAATGGATTAAATATGTGGCTATTGGTGACTAGATGGTTGAGTGATAAAAAAGGAAACTTTGGAATTCCTAGTTAATATACCTGGGTATATATTGACGCTCTTAACCCAGATGATAGAAATAAGAGGAAAGTGGAGGTGCTACAATATTAACTCTGGACATTCTGAATTTGAGGCATCTGTGTTACATGTCAGTGAAGTTATCAAAGGGACATAGAGTTGAAATTATGAGAATGAAACTTTAAGAAACCACATGTTTTCTTTATATTCATCTTCCCAGCTATTTCATGAACAGTGCTCTGCATCCTATAGGTATTTATGTCAATTTCTGATTTCTTCTTCCCTTCATATTCGTTATTTAGTGTTTTCATAAATGGAGAATAAAATGCTGAATGAAATACTGAATCGATATTTGCTCTGACCAATAAGCTCAATACATCCAAAATTTTTCTCAGCATTATACTTTCAGGATCAAACCTAACATCATCAAGGAATATCTTAACTATTCCCTTGACAACCAAGGCTACTTTCTGTTAATTAGCAATCCTTCATCCTTGAAAATAATGGTGAGCTTCCTGGGGCCATCCAGCAATGAAATAAATGCAATTTAGACTTAATATCTACCTTTAAAAACACATACAGCATTGTCAAAAGTCCAAAGTAATGTAAAAGAGGTGGAGGGAAACACGGTTAAATATATATGACACAGGAAATGTCTTAGGATGTTAATTTATGAGGGCCAGATATATAATTACAGAAGAAAATAAGGGTTTCACTATGTGTTCTGCATTAATCCATTTTAAGATTGTATACAGAGATAGAAATATAGTCTGGAAACAAATCTATTTTCAAAAAAAACTGATTTTTACCAAAAACTAAATAAATAAATAAACCATAAATGGTAATTCATGGAAATCTCCAGTACCAAGCAATCTGTCCTTGGCTTAAAAATAATGCAAATGACATGGGACTACTGGCTAAACTAAACAGAATAAAAGAAACCAAATTCATTTCAAGATAATTTTGATGTATAAAAATGGAGGAACATTACTTAATTACCTCAGAAATGCCTGGGGCAGGGAACCCAGGACCATTTGGACCTAGGCTATTTATATTTTCTCAAGTCAGATCTGATAGTGCTAATGATTTTGAGAATGCAAAAATGGTTCTGCAAATATGGATAGAGTCCATTTTAGCCTCTTGCAAGATATTTTAGTGGAAATAACATAGTATTCATATCTAAGAAGTATTTTAATGGGACTATACTATACATGATCAGGCCGGGGATAGTGTTTTGCAGGAAGAAAGTTGTAATGAGAGAACTGACAATAAATTGAAAGTAAACACTTTGAGAAAACTGGAATCATTCTACTGGAGCTGGTCATTTATTTATATTTAAACAGTTATAGCCCCAAAAGGAGTCACAAATTGCTTGCAGGAAGAAAAAACAAAAACCCACCTTTGCTACAAGTCTGCTTTGCTGTTAATGAATGGGAGGTTAGAAACCCAGAGTATTGGAGCCTGTTATCCACCAAGAAGAACATTTCATGTTTTAAAAATCCATGAGGCTTTGAAAAGATATTTGATCTCCTTAGAAACTGTGATACATTTGAAATACCTGCCTACTTCTTCCCTGGTCTATATCAGTAACACTTTTTAAAAGGTCTAGCAAGTCCAGGGTAACAAATAACTCAAGCAAACAAAGGCAGGGTGAAAAGGTTCAGCCTAACCAAATCTTTCCCTGCTTTATGGATGTTTACACACTTGCAAATAAGACAACCCCTTTGTGGTAAACCCTCATTTCAGTGTTCTAGTCCACTCACTCTTCATCAAACAACAGTGAACTAAGTTAGCAAAACCACATTCCTTCTGGATAATATAGTGACAGTGGTGAACTTAGGGCAGGAATTTGCCCCTCATCATTATGGTGGCCCTGGCAGGCATTATTAGCTGCGACACTTTGCTCCCTCAAAAGCTGCTGAGGCGCATGGAAAAAGAAACTTCTTTGCCTCCTTTCTCCAAGAGGTCACATTTTGACGGAGTTGTTAAAAACTACTTGACACAGCTTATAACACAGATTCATCATGTACTATATGTCTACTTCTATATTTAAATGGAATTGTTTAATACCATTTTTTGTTTCTACCAGATTGCTGACAAGTATTTTTATCTAAATGATGGTCTATTTATTCTTGTTCCTATAGCTGATACCATAACAGGACTGGTTTGATTAATGAAATCATTAAACAGAAGACATAAGTATTAAATGAAGTTCAAAGTATGAGGGAGATTATTTTAAATCGGGTGATAAAAATTAGCTGAATAGATTAACAAGTATGGTATCTGATGTGAAATGATCACCATTGGTATGCTGCAATAATCCTCCAAGAAAAAAGTGCACCAAACCTGGTAACATTAGAACACGTAATGATCCTTCATAAATGACAGCTACAGTACTGTGGGATAACTCCTGAAGAGTTGGCTTAATCCCAGGGGTATTCCCATTTCACTGTGGTATCTTGAAGAGCAAATGTTTTACAAGTCTAAGTAGTGGATCAATCACGACGTAAAGGATAAGAGGTCTGTTATTTTTTTTCTGCAGGGCTACTTGAATGATGCCAGGGAGGCAGCTGGTGCTCTATGACTGCTGAAGGCCAGTTGTTATGAAATCTGTATGTAATGGCTCAAGATTAAGTTGGCAAAGGCCTTAGGAGAAAAGCACTGCCATCTAAGAAAAAAAAAAAAAATCTCCATAGCACTGCTGAGAAATTTACCAATTGGCTCTCAGATAACTTTTTCAACTGGACAAATTCGTGTCTTTGTTTTTAATTCATTTAGGTAGGTAGTAGCGCTTCATAGTCAGCCAGTCCACTGATTAACTGTCTTCATTTGCATTTTTTCAATTATAGGTAAGTAAACCTTGGGGACTCCCATGAAGGCTTAATTACAGTCAACAAATTTCCTAAATATGGCTTAGAGCCATTTTTTTCTCACTATTAAAGGCAGAACATTTTTTTTTCCCCCCTCAACCCACAACAAGGCATTCTTGCTAACCTTGGAATCCCAAGGAGAAGTGGGAATATCAAGAGGTGTTGGCCCTTGGAAAGTTAGGAACACACATGTCTGTTAATCTAGGACTCTGTATCTCTTTTTTCTATGCTTCTTCCTTCTCTGATACTTCAAGATTTCCTGACCCAGAGCCTTCTCTGGATTGTTGTCACATAACAAAAGAACTTTAGGCAACAGTGGTGCCAATAGATTTTTAGGCACCCACAGGACTGGGAGATATTCCTGGGTCAAAAGATCATCTTTGTGTCACATAAATATAGCACACATTGATTGCTGATCTTATCATCTGTTAGCATGAGCGTGTCCTCACTACATAGTATGAACCTTGGATTGTAACTTGTCAAAGGACTAATGCTCCTTTTCACCTTCCCTGTAGGAGAGCCAGCTAGTACTACCTTTGACTGATTTCCCTAAGCATTATCATCATGACTGGGAGACATACCTAAGACAACCTATTGATACATGATGAAGACTATTTAACACCTTATAAAATGTTTCCTAGGCTCCAGCATGCAATGTGCAACAATTCAGAAAAGAATAGACAAAAGTCAAGGACCACAGATTTGGATGCTAGAAGACTGCTTGGTGAGTAAGCATAATCAGAAGGCCTTTGATAATTACTTTCTTTTACTTCCCTTCACATTCAACCACTAGGAGTTGTGTTACATGGCATTATATGTTGGGGAAAGTAAACTCTCGTCCAGCTCAAGACCCTCCCCTTATCATGGTTGGCGGGGGGGGGGGGGGGGGGCTTGAAAGAGCTGGTAGAAGCTTTTGTTGCTACGTAAATTGTAGATAAACAGTCTTTTTCCTCAGGCGGTTTTGTTGCCTCTCCTCAAGATCCTAGACCCCTTTCCCAATATATTCTTACATATCAGGTGCGACCTCCTCTTCTCCCCTCACCTTTCCATATTTTCCTCCCTTATAGTGAAGGAAAACTTGGGCTCTGGAGTTCAAACCCTACTTGGACTGATACTGGCTATGTGATTTTGAAAGAGCTACCTAACCTAGCTCTCCCTCAATCATCCTAGAAAGTGCTTGTTTCATTTTTATTTAAAGATTTTAAGTATTAAATGAGAGAATGCCCTCAGAGCTAAGTGTCTGGCACATGGTAGGCCCATAACCAATTTTAAGCTTTTATTATTGTTGTGATCCATGTTTCCTTAAATGACTATTTGAGTCCAAAATGATCTTTTAAAATTATATTTCTTGGATTCTACTTCCTCTTCTTCACTTTCTCCTTTAAATGTTCCCCCTGCTATCATGCATTTGGACTTTCTCCAAACCTCTTCTTACTGAAGTTACCACCACTTTGGCTTGCTCTCAATGCCTGTGTATCAGTTTTAATGTGATAGGGAATAAAGACATGAAGAAATTCACAAGGGGAATAGAAAAGTATCAAAAGATTAGTATGTTTTCCAATACTACTCAACTCTTCAGAAGGAGGAAATTATAAATCAAGATTCAGTACAAGAAAATATGGGGGTTTTACCTATATATATGACACTCATAATGTCTAAGAACATTTTGGGCTTGATTTGGGTTGGAGAAAGACTGAAAGAAGAAAAGAAAATGGCTATAGAGACATAGAGAAGGTAATCTAGTCCATGAAAGTGATATTTACACCTCTAATTTGAGAGGCAACAAAAGAAATAGTATGAAATATTTTCCCCAACCACTTACAGGGCCTAAAATTCAGGCTCTCAATTTTGGTCAAAATTTCTTTCACCTAAAAACTGGTACCCCTTTCACTAAAATCAAAGGCACCAGAAATAACAAGTATTGGTTGGAATGTAAGCTGGTACAGCCACTGTGGAAAACAGTATGGAGGTTTCTCAAAAACTTAAATTACAATATCCAGTAATTCCACTATTGGGTATTAACCCAAATGAAACAAGGACACTAATTTAAAAAGATACATGGGCTACGCCGCTTATTTGAGCATTGTGTATAATAGCCAAGGCATGCAAGCAACCCCAGTGCCCATCAATAGATGCAGTTTATATATACATGCACACAATAGAATATTAGTCATCTATATAAAAAGAGTGAAATCTTACCATTTACAACATAGATTGACCTAGAGAGTATGAAAGACAAATACCATATGATGTCACTCATAAGTAGAATTTAAGACACAAAATAAGGCAAACAGAGAACAAACTAGTGAGTGCCAGAGGAGAGGTGAATGGAAGGCTAAGTGAAATAGATGAAGAGGACTGAGGTGGACACTTATCATGGGGAGTCCTGAGTAATATATAGAATTATTGAACCATTATACACCACGAAATAATGACACTGTTAATTATATTGAATACACAAAATTCTAGCATGTAACAGTTACACAAAAGGAGCCCCTTTTGGCCTAGGAAGGCCCATCAAACACTGAAGATCAACCTCCTAAGCCTGGTGCTTAATCTCTATCAAAACATGAACAACTGGGTTCCCTAGACTGGTTTTCTAAAGTTTTAAATGTTTCCCCACAAAATGATCTCTCTTTAATTTTTAGCCCACTGGATGTAGCACCTGCCATCTCTACTTACGACTGACCTATCTTGTCATCTAAATCCAGCAAAAGACTCACAGTTTTGGATCTATATATTCTTTAGGGGTACTGTCAAGTCCTATCCAACAAGCTTCCAATACTGTTGCTACCTTTCACTGGACTGTGCTCGTATTTATCAAGGAAGTAAGTTACCAAAGGGTAGAATTTGAGAATAGATCTTCCTTTGAAAAAAATCTGGGGTGATTAGAAGTCAAAATCTAAGGGAAGTACAGTTCCTGAGCTGTGGTCTGAGAAGGCCAGGAGTAGGACAGGTGAAAAACAAAGAAAACACAGTGGAGAACCTCAAGAAAAGCTCTACTTCTCAATGCTCCAAGTCTCTTCCAAAACCAGTAATGCAAGGATGGCTGATGTTTATCATACTTGCTACCATTTCTTCCTTCACTGGTACATTTAGTAGGCATGGCCAGTAAACAATAGCCCTTTGTCTTAGACATGCTCTCAGAATTCTCAAAACACAGCCCAATCAATCACTAACAATTCATGAGAGTTAGCAAACAAGATAAAACCCATTTAAAGAACAGGGCATAACTAGAAGAAAACTTAGGAAAAAAAAAACATTTATGAGTAAAAGCAAACATATAGTAAAGGCTGCATGAAGGCTAAAGAACAAAAGTAGTAAACTCAATTATATCTAAAAAAATGAGTTAAGGCGATTCACAAAAAGATGTAAAATATGACAATATGGAAGGGGGACTCAAAACAGTTTTTTTTTAGAATGTGTTTGAACTGGAGTGACTATCAACTTAATATGGGACACTATATAGTTCATATGTTCTATATTAACCTCATGGTAAAAACCTATAATACACAAAAAATAGTCAAGCATAAAACTAGAGAAATTCATCAATTACAAGGAAAGAAAGGAATATAGAACTTCAAAAACAGTGAACAAAATGGCAATAAGTAGAAACCTATCAATAATTAAATGTAAATGGTCTAGGGGCACCTGGGTGGCTCATGAAGTTAAGTGTCCAATTCTTGGCTTGGGATTAGGTCATGATCTCACATTTTGTGAGTTTGAGTCCAGCACTGGGCCCTAGGCTGATAGTTTCTCTCTCTCTCTCTCTGTCTCAAAACAAACAAACATTAAAAAAAATAAATGTAAGTGGTCTAAATTGTCCAAAAGACATAAGGTGATGGAATGTACAAAAAAAAAAAAAATAGTACTTATCTATATGTTGCCTAGAGACACTGACTTCAGACCTAAAGACACACATAGAATTTAAATAAAGAGAAGGAAAAAGTCTCTACAAGAGACTACAAATATCTATGCAACCAACATTGGAGCACCTAAATATATAAGGCAAATATTAACAGATATAAAGGGAGAAATGGACAGCAATAGAATAATAAGGAATTTAAACAGCCCACTTATATCAATGGATAGATCACCCAGGCAGAAAGTCAAGAAGGAAACAGTGTCTTTGAATAACACACTGCACCAGCTTAATTTAATAAATGTGTACAGAACATTCCATCCAAAAACTATTCTCCAGGTTATATAACCTATTATTCTCTAAAGCAAGTCTGAATAAATTCAAAAAGACGGAATCATATCCTGCATCTTAGCCAACTACAATGGTATGAAACTAGAAATCAATTACAGGAAAAAGACATGGAAAAAACACAAACCTTTGGAGGCTAAACATCATGGCACTAACAGTCAACATGCTGACAAAGATATTAATAATGAAATTTAAAAATGGAGAAAAATTAAAACAGTCCAAAATCACTGGGACACAGCAAAAGCCATTGTAAGAGTAAATTTATACAATCCAGGACTACCTCAAGAAACAGAAGCAATCTTAAATAAATAATCTTATACCTGCAGGAACTAGAAAAAGAAGAATAAAAGTACAAAGTTAGTATACAGAGGGAAATAAAGATCAGAACCCAGAAATAAGTGAAATAGAGACTAAATAACCAAAGAAAAAATCAATGAAATCAAGAGTTGTTTTTTGAAAAGATAAACAGAATTGATAAACCTTTAGAAAGTCTCATCAAGAAAGAGAATTAACCACCAACACCACAGAAATACAAATGATTGTATAAGACAGCTACAAAACATTAGAAGAAATGGATAAATTCCTAGAAACATATAATTTTCCAAAACTGAGCCAAGAGGAAGTAGGTAATCTGAACAGTAATGAGATTGCATTAACAGTCAAAAAACTCCCAACGAACAGAAGTCCAGGACCAGATGGGTTCACAGGTGAACTCCACCAAAAATTTAAAGTAAAATGTTAATACCTATTCTCCTCAAACTGTTCTAAAAAAATAGAATAGGGAAGAAAGCTTCCAAATTCATTCTGCAAGGCCAGAATTATGGCACCAAAACCAAAGACACTATAAAACAAAACAACAAAAAACTACAGCCTGATGACCATAGATCCAAAAATCCTCAACAAAGTGTTAGTAAATTACATTTACCAATGCATTACAAGTATCATTCACCACAATGAATTGGATTTATGCTGGCAGTGCAAGGATAGTTTAATATCCATAGATCAGCATGATACATCACACTAACAAAACAAAAAATAAAAATTAAATAATCTCAAAAGATGCAGAAAAAGTGACAAAATTCAACATTCATTCATAATAAAAACTCTCAACAAAGTAAGTAGGTTTAGTGGAAACATTTCTGAACATAATAAAGGTCATACATGACAAACTCACACCTAACATCATACTCAATGGTGAAAAACTAAGAGCTTTTCATCTGTCAGGAAAACAACAAGGGTGTCAAATCTTGCCATTTTTATTCAACATACTACTCCAAGTTCTAGCCACAGCAATTAGACAACAAAAATAAAAGCCATCCAAATTGGTAAGGAAGTGAAACTTTCACTATTTATATAGGAGATAATATTAAATGTAGAAAACACTAGATTTCACCAAAAAATTATTAGAATAAATTATTTCAGCAAGGTCACAGGGTACGAAAGTCATTTATAATAATCTGTTGCATTTCTATACGCTAATAACAGAGTAGCAGAAAGAGAATAAAGAAAATCATTCCTTTTACAATTGTACCAAAAAGAATATAACTAGAAATTAACTTAACCAAGGAAGTAAAAGACCTGTATACTGAAAACTATAAAACATTAATGAAAGAAATAGAAGATGGCACATACAAATGTAAAGATATATCATGCTCATGTATCAGAATATTGCTAAAATGTCCCTACTACTCAAATCTACAGATCCAATGTAATACTTATCAAAGTACCAATAGCATTTTTCACAGAACTAGAACAAGGGATCCTAAAATTTGTATGGAACTACAAAAGACCCTGAACCACCAAAGCAATCTCGAGAACGGACAAAGCTGGAGGTGTCACAATCCAAGACTTCAAAGTATACTACAAAGCTGTAGTAATCAAAACAGTATGGTACTGGCACAAAAACAGGTCAATGGAAGAAAGAGTCCAGAAATAAATCCACAGTTATATGGTCAATTAATGACAAAGAGGGCGAGAACATGTTAGGGAATATATTGGAGAAAAGACAATCTCTTCAACAAATGGTACTGGGAAAAATGGACAGCTATACACAGAAGAATGAAACTGGACCACTTTCCTACACCATACACAAAGTCCTGGAAGAAAGCATAGGCAGTAATCTCTTTGACATGGCCTTAGCAACATTTTTCTAGCTATGTCTCCTCAGGCAAAAACAAACCAACAACAACAACAACAAAAAGGCAAAAATAAACTATTGAGACTATACCAAAATAGAAAGCTTTTGTACACCAAAGGAAACTATAAAAAAAAGGCAACCTACTGAATGAGAGAAGTTATTTGCAAATATATATTTTCAATATGAACACCTTATCAGATATAGTACTTACACAACTCCACACCAAAAAAACAAAAACAAAAAACAAAAAAAAAACAATTTGACTTAAAAATGAACAGAGGATCTAAATAGACATTTTTCCATATAAGACCTACAGATGGCCAACAGATATGAAAAGACGCTCAGTGTCACTTATTATCAGACAAATGCCAATCAAAACAACAATGAGGTATTAGCTTACACATGTCAGAATAGCAAAGTGACAAGAAGTAAATATTGGCAAGGATGTGGAGAAAAGGGAACCTTCATGCACTGTTGGTAGAAATGTAAATCAGTGCAGCCAATACATAAAACAGTATGGAGACTCCTCAATAAATTAAAAATAGAAATACTACATGATCTAGTAATTCCACTACAGGGCATTTATCAGCCCCCAAAAACTAAACCAGTAATTCAAAAAAATATATGCACCCATAGGTTTATCATAGCATTATCTACGGTAGAACTAAGATATGAAGCAACCCATGGATGGATGAAGATGTGGTATGATACATACAATGTAATATTATTCAGCCATAACAATGAATGAGATTTTGCCACTTGCAACAACATGCATGGACCTGGAGAGTATTAGGTTAAGTGAAATAAGTTGGATAAGGACAAATACAATATAATTTCACTCATATGTGGACTCTGAAAACCCAAACAAATGAACAAACAAATAAAGCAGGAATAGACCCATAAATACAGAGAAAAACCTAGAAGTTGCCTGAGGGAAGGACTGGGAGGGGAATGGGAAAAATGGATGAAAGAGAGTGGGAGGTACAGGTTTCTAGTTATGGAATAAGTGAGTCATGGGGCTGAAAGGTACAGCATAGGAAATATAGTCAATCGTATTGTAATACCATTTTTGTACGATGACAGATGGTGGCTATCCTTGTAAGCATAGTGTAACAGAGTTCTCCAATCACTAAGTTGTACACCTGAAACTCATATAACTTTGTGTGTTGACTATACATCAATTGAAATAAATAAATGTTTTAGAAAACAGATTAAACACACTGTATACATGATGGGCCATCTAAACCCCTCCCCCTATAAAAGGCTATGCTGTATTCATAAAGAATGGTATCTTAAATATAATGCAGAAAACTTTTAGATACATATGTAACTGGGTAAAATAATTCACTGTATTAACCTAAAATTAACTCTTCTTTCATTAGAGAAATGAGAATTACAACAAGAAGAAATGGATATCATTATTCAAGGATTCATAAGAGGTCTTCAGTATATTGCATAGTAAAACCAGTAATTTTAATTAACCTCATTTTAAATTAGAGCAGTTAATACATAGCCTTTTTTTTATAATTGAATACATTTTTTCTGCCTACTTTAAAACATTTGTTGAGTAGACATAGAATAATACCCTCCAAATCTTTTGCTTTCTTCCTGGTCACTTCTTTTCCCATTGTGAGATGTAACCCATTATCAATTTTCTCACGTATTCGAGTAATTTCCAAGCACTCACAGTGTAGGCTGTCACAGATTCAGGTGGAGGTTTCCTATCTTCAGTTCAGAGCACAACTCAATTAGTTGTAACCATTGAGTCTTTAACTTCCACCTAGATACTACTTCAGGTTCTTGCAAGACTTGTTACTTTAACAAAGAAGATTCTAAGCTGATCTTATTGACTCTTCCCAACATTCCAGAGATAGAAAGGTACTGTGATTAACCCCACCTCTCCCTAAAACCTGCTCCTCCCATAGTCATTGGCAACACAGTTTTCCAACTGTTTAGGTTAAAAACCCAGAATCTTGTGTTATACATCTTGTTCTCTCAGACCTAGCCTCCGATCTGCCATTATATCTTGTCAACAGTTTTTGAACTATACCCATTGTTTGACCTCACCTTCTCTACTGTTACTACATTGGCCCAGTCTTCAGAATCTCTTCCTGGATTGTTGTACTATCTTCCTCTAATTTCGTTGCTCCTCATCCCTTTTTACCTTCTTTAGTCTATTCTTAAACAAAAGCTGGATTGATCCTATTCAATGACCTCAAATAATGTCATTTTTCTGTTTAACATTGTCCCGTAGTCTCCCGTCTCAGTATGAGTAAAATCAAAAGCTATAAACATGCCTTGCCTATTGCTTGGACACACCAGTCTTGCCTATACTTTAAGAACTTTGTGCTTATTACTGCCTCTGCCTAGAATGCTGTTCCCACAGAAACTGTAAGGCTTGGTCCCTCATCCCCATCAGATCTTCAGTGAAATACCAACATCTTACTGAAAACCTTCCTTTTCAAATTATGACTCCATTCCCACCCTACCTCCCTAATTTGCTATTCTTGCCTTGTTTTATTATTTTTTTCATACAGTCATCACCAAGTCAAACAAATGTTTTCTTCTGGGTTTACTTTTCCCCATTCCCTGCTATATCCTGAACACCTACAACTGTCTGGAAAATTGGTATTCCATAAATATTTGCTACATATTATTGAAAATTGCAAATTTTTGGATGAGGAAATAAGAGATGACAAAGCTTGTCCAAAGACAAACTTGGGATCAATGTCTAGCATAGTGCCCAACTCTCCATTATTCTACCTATTCATTCTTCCATGGAAGAGTACTCAATTAATGATAGTGGCAGGAGAGTGGAATTTAGCCACATAATAGAGAAAATAAATGTTAGCCAAACTGCTCCACAAATCTTATGACCTCTTCCTCTTACTGTGCTTCATGGGTACAGTTAGCATCATCCTTTGCTCAGAAAACATCCACAATTTAAATCTTTGTGTTTATTGCTTTCTATGTATAAAGTACTGTGTTTTCATTATTAAAGATTATCTGCCTCATTAATAGTACCAGCATCTGTGAGGCATGAGTTGTGTTTGCATGGTGTCTTAACAAATGATCCCAAATTTTTGAAAGAAATATAAGGTAGATACCACCATCCATTCTTTACATATGGGAAAAAAAATACAGATTTTTTTGTGTGAACTTGAGTTCAAAAAATTCATATCTGGTAAAAATGGGGTTCAGTCCATGTGACAAATAATATCCAGTCTTCTTTGACCAGGCAAATCTACCATAGTGCTTTGCTGCTCTGAACTCTATTCCTGGCTATTGGTGCCATTTATCTAGGGCTAAGCATGAGTTAGATGTATTCTTCTAAATTTTCACAAGTATGAGTCACATGACCAAGCAGTAATGAGGTGAATTTTCCTAAGCCCCAAAGGGGAAAAAAAAGTCACACTAACGTTCAATCTTGCAATCATGACTCACATGAGATATGAGCAAGGTAAGAAGCAGAGATATCATCTACGACTCAGTTTCTTGCCTGCAATTAAAGTCATCTACATGTTCAAAAACAACTTGATTAAATACAACCTAGAATTTGGGGTGCCTGGGTGGCTCAGTAGTTGAGCAACCGACTCTTTATTTTGGCTCAGGACACAATCTCATGGTTTATGAGTTCCAGCCCCACATTGGGCTCCGTGCTGAGAGTGCAGAACCTGCTTGGGATCCTCTCTCTCTGCCCCTCCTCTGCTTACTCTCTCTCTCAAAAAATGAATAAACAAACTTAAAAATATATAAGCTATAATTCTTCTTTTCTCTAGCTACCATAGGTAGCATTTGCTATTTATTCACATATCATTAAAAACCTTTATTCAAAATTTCAACAACTTAGCTTTTTACTCTACTATATAATGGACACCATGATATGACATCAGGCTGACTGACATAAATTTTAAGAACCCAATATGTATTGGTTGTTACTGTCATCTATATCATCTGCCACAGACTATTTCCTATATCTCTTGTTAAATGACTAGTTCAACTACTAGGACCAGCAACATCTTTACCCTGAATAAAGCATAAGACTGCCCTTCAGAGAAAACTGGCTCTAGCCTTGCTTGTATCAGCTACTGACTGTGAAAGTTTTAGACACTACAGTAACTTTCAGCTGTAAAATGGGGTTAATAATACTGATCCACTTTCACCAGCCATTGAGGTCCAAGTGAGAAAGTAAACTTAAAACTCTTTCATAAATTTTAAAAATGTCACTGTAAAGTATTATTACATAACTTGTACATACCTTTGGGGAATCCTTTTAGAGTCTTTATCATCATTTATTGGATCACCTGTACAACTTAGGCCTAATGAACTCTGCATAGATAAGGATATCCCAATGAATGCCCAGGTAGTGTGAGAGCACCATAAGGCTAAGCAAGACAAGAACAAGGTACTTTCAAAAGGAGGTAAGCTTTCTTCTTCCACCCCACAGTGGACATTGCTAGGGCTAAAGTATGGGTGGGACAGCCTAGTTAGTTACAATCTCATTTTTCCCACTTATGGTGAATAGTCAGGAAATAAGATTCTCAAAAGAAATAAAACACAGGAAGCTTCTGTTTGGGATTTCAAAACTGGCTGTGGAGTGCCGTCCAAAAAAAGATATAGGTCAACCAAAAACAAAGGTAAACCATTCTTGCGGTAGGAACTGCCAACTCATTCATAGAGCTGTCCTTAGTGATTCCAGCTCAAATTTGGTTACATTTACATATAACTAGTTATTTATTTGCTGCTTTGTCTTCAAAGGCTTTGTATGAATGTAAAGGTCTTATTTCTGAAGCTAGACTTCTGGATAAATATAAAAAAAAGTACTTTCTGGCTCTTTACTGGTAGGTCCTCCACAGATGCTAGCTCTACATAAGCCATACTGGGATTTGGTACACATATCCCAGTGTTTAGTCAGTTGATTGAGATGCATTCTTAGATCAGGATGCCTCTCAAATTGACGTATAAGACCAGCCTATGATCAAAGTTGATTAATGTTTTCCTTTATTGGGTTAATATACTCTGGATTTTTTCCATATTCAAAACATATTGAGGATCCCAACCAATTAGAATTCTCCCATATGTTGTACCACTTAATCCTCACTCATACACAAAAATAAAGTATTACTTTATCCTTATTATTCAACGGATGAGGGAACTGAGGCTTAACTTGGTAGCTAATAAGACAGTTACCAGTAATACAAGTGTGTGACTTCTATTTACAGGGTATTTAGGAATCTACTGCAGCTCCAACTGCTTTTGAATAAAATAAGAATAAAGGGCATTTAAGGTAGTTCCCCTGAGAAGCCAGGACGCCTCCCCTTACATGTGCCTGCCAGGGTTTGGCCTGGTTTAGAACCTTATCATCTGTTTCTCCTGGAGTGACTGTACTTTAGGGGAAATGCAGCAAAAGCACCAGAGGGTTCTCTTCAATCTAAACCTGAAAATAATATTTCTTTGGTTAACAAAGAGACTCTATGCATGGACAACATATTGTAGGTTTCCTTGCAAAAGGTTGAACTATGTAAAAAAACTTTCAAAACCACAGATTAAAGGACAAAGTATCCTCAAAAGACTGGAAATGCATAACAGTGTTGCCAAAAAATCATAGAAAAATATGAATCTATGAAATTGGAAAACTTCTTTGAAAAAAAAAGACTCTGTGAACTTTCATGAAAATGACAACTTTTAACCAGTGAACAAAGATAAACATTAAAGGGTTAGAGAGAGTATGATACAGTATCTTGCCCCTACTAAAAATCATACTCAATATTAAGATGAAAGCTTGCTCAAGGCACAATCCCTATCTTGGAGTCCCTGTGAATCTAGCCTTTGACAAAGTTAAATCACCTCCGTATTTATTATAAGATGTAAAGGCTACCTCATTATCTCTTTACCCGATATACTAAAAATGCCTAGGCAAATTCTTCAAATGTACTATGGCTACATCTTTGAAAGAAAGAGTGATCTCTGTTATATCTGGAGTCCCCACCTGTTAGAACTCTCTAAACTTCTTTTAAAGAAATTAATGCTTAGCTATGAAACAATCAATTTCTGCCTACAACTTGCTTGGTTTCAAGGGCTCACCCATTAATTTCAGCATTTCCAGAATTATTCATTGCTAATATTATCTCAAAAACAACTGCATAAGTAATTTGAATTTCAAAGAGACCATTGGCCTGATGTACTTCTTAATATTATTTTGTTAAGGAAAAAAATAAACTATTGCTTAGCTTTTTTCATATATAAAAAATGTAGTTGTTTGTTATATAAGGATTAGACAATATACAAAGGATGGCTAAATATATAATGATATATGAAAAGGATTTGTTTTAAAAAGAGCTATAAAAACAGTTGAATTATTTTAACCTCAATAACCTTGTCTATAAAACGCAAGAAACTGAAGAAATTTTACCTCTTTAAAACTTTCTTTCAAGCAACATTCTCACCAAAATCCTTAATTGCCTTTGAGAGTAGTAATGCCTGTGTCTCTAAGACAGGAAAATATTTGGGGTAGACGAGAAGAGAGGTGGATGGAGACTTTAAAAAGGTATATGAAGGCTATGGCCTAAGGACTGTGATGGGTTCTCGGGAGTCTTGCCTCTAGGAAAGTGCATATCCAAACCCTGCTGCCATGCGGGGGATGGGCATTTGGCATATGAGTCTGGAACCATTTTATCTGTCATCTTCCACCCTTCCAGAAGGAAGAAATAAAAAAGCTCCATTTCAAATAATATGTATATTACAGGTAAAAGGTCAAGATTGACCAGAAGTATAGGTATTCAGGGGCAATTTTGCCCCTGTACCCTATAGGATACATTTGGCAATGTCTGGAGACCTTTGTCACTACTGGGGAAGGAAAGTTGCTATAAGCATCTATTGAGGAGATGCCAGAGATGTTGCTAAATACCCTACAATGGACAACCACAACAAGCCCCCTACAAGTAGGCATTATCCAAGCTAGGGTAGACTAAAATAGCCTAATGGAGCAAGCCAAAAGGTTTTCCAGGAAAGGGTCCAAACTGACTTCCAATACTGGGAAGCTTTCACCACAGTGTATAAGACTCTCTTCCTTTTACTTTCTAGACCAATTTTTCCCCCTAAGTGTGATCCATGAGTTCTCTGCATCAAAAACATCTCAGATGTGGTTTCAGAACAGTGGAGCCAGAACCCAGAATTCTCAGCAGAAATTTATTTGCTACCCATGTGATTCCTCTACAGATTGTAACTTGAGAATCACTACTTCATTTCTCTGTTGAGGTCATTCTCTTCTGCGTTGTCCATTATCACCTCTCTGTAAGTGATTCCTCTATGACAGACCTTGGCTGGTCGTTCACTACTACACATCCAATGGCTCAATTGGAGTAGACATGGTGAAAAAAACAAAAAGCACTTATGTCATCAAAAAGACTATCATCTTTTAGAAGAAACAAGGAAGGGGCGCCTGGGTGGCGCAGTCGGTTAAGCGTCCGACTTCAGCCAGGTCACGATCTCGCGGTCCCTGAGTTCGAGCCCCGTGTCGGGCTCTGGGCTGATGGCTCAGAGCCTGGAGCCTGTTTCCGATTCTGTGTCTCCCTCTCTCTCTGCCCCTCCCCCGTTCATGCTCTGTCTCTCTCTGTCCCAAAAATAAATAAACGTTGAAAAAAAAAAATTTAGAAGAAACAAGGAAAAATAAAATTAGCTACCCATTTATTTAGCACTTGTCTATTCTGTATGCTGTGCTAAGTGTGTGCCACATAGTAACACATTCAATTCTAATAACACAATAAAGTAGATAGTAATATTTTCACTTTGCAGCTAAGAAAAATGGAGCTCAGTGAAATCAAACCACTTGCCCAAGGTCACAAAGCAACTACTAGACGTCAGAATTATACTTGTGTTGTATTCAGTGGAGGGTATACATGGGCAAGAACTGCTACTCCATACATATCGCTCCTGATTTTTCAGACTCCTCATATGCTGTAAACAGAAATTGTTGGGGTAGGAGAATAGATGTGCCTAGGATATCCCTTTAATTTAAAGAGTGCCAACAGCTAGGAAGCACACTATTTCACCCTGTCACTTCTTCTTCCTATGGAAAACGGAAAGAGGGAACATGAGCAGTCACCTTGGATCAAAAGATGAACTTGACAGGGGTGCCTGTGTAGCTCAATTGGTTGGGTGACTGACTTCAGCTCAGGTCACGATCTCGCAGTTTATGAGTTCGAGCCCTTCGTCAGGCTCTGTGCTGACAGCTCAGAGCCTGGAGCCTGCTTCGAATTCTGTGTCTCCTCCTCTCTCTACCCCTCCCCTGCTCACACTCTGCGTCTCTCTCTCTCAGTAATAAATAAACGTTAAAAAAAAAAAAAAAGATGAACTTGAGAATAGAGGCCCACACTTAGTAGAGGGGACCATAAATCAGAAGGACTCTGGGTGTCTGATGATTCTGAGTTCATTATGTAGGCCCTGAACTACATACATATAGACTTACTCTATGTGATAGAAAAATAACTGTATTTGGATGTTTTAGCATATGGAGCTGAATCTATATCTAATTAAATTATGTGAAAGGTTTTGTTTAAAATGTTAATACTATTATTGGGAATTAATAATTTAGGATAGTTAATTAAAGGACAATATTTCACATCTAGATGTAATTAACATTTTAATGCATCATAACCTTCATGTGGGAAACCAAATGAAACCAACTCTGTCACTGTGGCCCCTTTCAAATTCCTTTTTGAAATAAATTACTAATTTGACTAATTCAGCTATTTTGAAAGAAATTCTGTATATTTCTATACCATAATCTTTAAAAAGTCTACATAATACACTAGAAAAAAATTTTTAAAATGACAAAGGAATTAATTAAACTAGAAAAAAATAGTAAGCTAATGTATTAAGCACACATTTATATGCTTATTATTCAACAAATGGAAAAATTGAACACTCAGACACATTTCCTACCCTTATGGAGCTCACAGAGTAGTTAGAAGACATATAATTAAATAAGTTCTTACATTGCAGTGCCCTACTAGGAATGAAAGAAAACACATCATGCTGTGGGAGAATGTCAAGGAAGGCTTCTTAGGAAAATCATGGTACGTCATAGCAGCACCTGGATGGCTCAGTATGTTAAGAATCTGACTTTGGCTCAGGTCATGATCTCATGGTCCATGAGTTTGGGCCTGCGTCAGGCTCTGTGCTGACAGCTTAGAGCCTGGAGTCTGTTTCAGATTCTGTGTCTCCCTTTCTCTCTGCACCTTCCCTGCTCATGCTCTGTTTCTCTCTCTCAAACATTAAAAAATGTATAAATAAATAAATAATCATTAAAAAAATAGAAGCACCACAGTATGTCAGTCACTAACTTTGTGACTTCCAGGAAGTTACTTCAATTCTCTGAACCTCATTTTCCTAATATTTTTAATGGGGAGGACAATGTTTCCTCCACAAGGTAACTGTTAAAACACATTGCGTGGTGCATTTAAAATACTTAGCACAGTGCCTGGAAACACTGAGCCCTCACTGCATCTTAGCTAGTATAATCATGTTATTAACTACATGCAATTGTCCTACTGTCCTTCTAACTGTATTACTATTCCAATTTATAAAGCAAAAGCTCAGATTAGGAATGTTGCCCAGTAGCACCCAAATTGTAAAAGAGTCGGTTTCCAAATTCACAACTAACAATAACACCTTGCTTATAATTTTAACATCTACCTTAAGAGAGCGTGGTGTACTCTGTAACTTATTTTTTAGGTACCAGACATCAAAACCATGTGGCTGTTACTGTTCTCTGCTTGGCTTTTATTCAGGTAAAACGCTAGGCCTTATTCACGTAAATAATTTTTCCTGGCACATCTTCTAAGAACCACTCAAGATTATGTTTGCCTGGATTGGTGTGATAAAGCCAGTAACAGAGCTACATATCCTTAGTTAAAACAACAACAACAACAACAACAACAACAACAACAAACAAAAAACCTGTAAGATTTTTTTTTAAAGTTCTTTAGGTAAACATGCCAAAATCAATTTGCTCAATTAATGGCAGGTACTGGCACTCTACCAGTCGACTGCTTCTAGTACGTGATAGCATCACCATCTCTGTCACAGTGGTTACTGCAATTGTCTTCACAGAGGTGAATATGGAGAAAAACAAAGTTCCCTATCACCTCTTGACCGCTAAACAAGTTCTCAAAAGCCTACAAAAGATTCTGGCACTCTGAAACAGGAGACCTGTGTGCAAAGCAGGTTAAATCCAGAACATACTCTCCTTGCTGTGATCTGAGGGCCACCTCCTTCCAGACCAGGGTTCATCCTCCTGTCTTGGCCAAATGTAAAATACCTCTTTAGTGCCTTTCTTTTTCTTGCATCTTTGAACACTTGTGTAACTTTTACACAGACTGATGGGTATAAGATAATAGCTGTTATCCATGAAGAAAAAATAGAAGAAAAAAAAAGCCCTTGCAAACAACTGTTGATTCAAACATGTAGTTAGATAATTAATATTTTTCAACATAGATCATATAGATTAGGCTCTGTATTAGCATGAATGCTTAATTTTTTCAGTCATGATGTTAATGCTTATTTATACATTTCTCTTTCAGTGAAGCTCCCCTAATCGAAATGTAAAAGTAGCTAAATAGCTCTACCAAAAAATACCACCCAGAAATAAATATTGCTCTGGACCATTGTAGAACTTAGTTCTGGACTTCATTAACTCTTTGTATTGGAGCATGAAAATGAAAGATGTAATTTTTATAGTCTTAAATGTTTATAGTCTTATGCCTTTCCTTCAAGGAGATATAATAGCATCACTTGGCAATTCTTTACACTTAATAATCACCATTCTTAGAAAGTTTTTCATACTTAATCAAAATTTAAGCCAATTTTCCCAAGAATATTCTTATATTGTCTTTAAATCCTATTTTCCCTAATATTTAATCTTAATATTTTCTTTTTTTTTTACGAAACTTTTTCCAAGAACACAGAAACATAATGATTAAGTTTTGTTGCCTTGTAGACATTCTGAAACTTGGGGTAGGATGGAGTAGTTACAGATTCTAAGAACCTACTCCCTACGATCTAATTCAACAGGTCTGTATCTTAGGCTGGATTTTAGCAGTCTCTTCCCACCATTTGCTGGGTTTGGCATGCAGATGATCTTTTGATCATTTTGAGAAACACTCATTAAAATCCGAATGGGTCAGAAAAATTTCTTTGGCATCCAGACCCCACTTTTTCCCCAACTTCTTTTTTTTTCATTCACTTGTTTTATTTTTTATTTAAAATTTACATCCAAATTAGCATATAGTGCAACAATGATTTCAGGAGTAGAGTCTTCAGTGCCCCTTACCAATGTAGCCCAACTTCTAACTCCATTTTTTACTTTTCTTCATCTTTCCATCCAACTCTGACATTTTCAGGTCCAGTTAGCACAGAATACATCTATACCTCAAAAACTATAGGTATTATATTTCTCTTCTGAGCTAATCCTATCTCTCCTCTTCTACCTGGAAAACTATCTACTTATACATCAAGGTTCAGAAACATATTACCCCCTTTATGGAGTTTCCTCTTCCCCCTTCTCTTCCGAATGCCTGTATCACTTTGTATGTATTTGTTAGAGTGATTATAATAATCTATTGTAGTTACTGTTTATAGGTCTGTTTTCCATGCTAATTCCATATTCATACACAGGTCAGTAAATAGCACATATCATTTACCCAATAAACATTTGTTGAATTATAATCTGATACTAGAACCACCTCTAGAGATACTACGAGGTCAGGGGAACAGTTGCCATCTTTGCAATTATTCTTTTGAGACAAACATAATTCTTATATCTCTAACTTTCTTTAACACTTTATATTGTTTAAGTTTTACCTAAGTCCTACTTGAACTTTTTTGGGAAAAATTATTTCTAAGAGAACCCAGAGTTTGATCACACTACTTCATCCTTCCCATATACACTAATTTCACCTTTGAAAGGTATTTTCTGAGATGGTATATTCTAGAAATTAATTTTTATGTCATGATAGGAAATTAAGAAACATTTTACTGGATGATACAAACCAAATCCTTAGAATCTGGGATAGGTGATAAAGCAATTCTACTCATGGAATTCCAGTCTATTAAAAAGGTCAAAGTAGGAACTTAGATGGCAAGAAATACAACAAACTGCTAAGTGATGCTAAGTATACACTGAAAGCCACCTATGAATCTACAGCAGCAGAGAAGTTTTCAAACATAAGTGTGCTTCTCTTGTCAATTTGGCACATCATGCCCAAATGAATAACCTCTTTCCAAGTGCATTGGGGAAGGAGGCTTACATAACAATGTGCAGTTTTAGTGTTTAAACCTGCTCAACACTGGCTGCCTGAGAGCAGTCTGACATAATTCCTGCTCAGTACACAGAGAACCTTCTGTTTGCTTTGGAAAATTGTCCTGCTTACATGGATTCTCCACCTAGTGGGCATTTCCTCATGGCCATCCAACATTTCTAAATGATTCAATGGTAATATAATCCCTTTATCCAAAATGATAATCCTTTTCCACTTTTGTCAGAAAATCAGAATGCCTTAGTGCTAGAGTCACCTGTACCTAATTCCTCCCTTTTATTTAGTTCTCTTCCTCCGTTGTGGCTGTAATGATGTGACCTTTTGTGTAACTGACACAATGGCTGCCTAATTATATCTTAATAAATAATCTTTGCACTTCACTCACTTTCAGCCTCCTAAATTCTTCTAAACAGGTGTATCATATATTGTAAAGTCAGCATATGATTAAGGGAAAAGGGGCTCAGGAAAAGTGAGGGGCTGGACTAAAGGCAAACATTTTGATACACGGCTTTGATACTTGCCATATCTAAACACAAGACCTACTCTGCAAGATTTACAATTCCATGGTCTTGTCAACCTGAAATGCTTCCCTGCCCTCCTTACATGCAACAAGACAAATCTGAACCATTGTGTTCCAAATGACTTGAAGCCTTCAGCTTCTCACAAAAATTTCCCAGTGCAATCCAGTCTACCCAACATCACAGGAATGTATCTTAGTTCTTAGACATGTTCTGTCTTCACCTCTAAGTTGACACTTGGCACGTATCTGGACACCCAAAAAGGCTGCACATTCCTCAAGAGCAGAAGCCAGGCCCCACATGTCTTTTATCCCCCATAACACATTAGTACCCACCAATTCCCTATTCATCAACCCTTCCCAACACTACAAAGGAATTCCCACAATACTGCAGAAGTATTTTTTTTTAATTTTATAGTCCCAATGATACCTAAATCCATCCATTACATAGTAGATAAGGATTTTTTTTATCTCAAATAATCAGAACAACAAAATTATGGAGTTAGAAAAACAAATCAGTCTTCCAAACCAACACATAGCTAACATCACAGGTTTGATATTGTCCATTTAAAAGAATGGGGCCCACTTGGTAACATTCCATCAAATATAGGGTACATTCTAAGACCAACTTTGGATTGAAATCTTCCTTTTGGTCTAAACAATTATATGTCTCCTACAAAAACAATGTCTCATCAATGAATCAGTCTTTTTCCTGTAAGCAATTTCTTGAAAAATATATTATAAAACCATACAGTTTTAGAGCAGGGATACTTTAAGATATATCCCATAGATGACCTATCATCATTTTACAATGAGAAAATGGAGACCTAAATGATCTATGTAATTTTCTTGCAGTCACCTAATTAGTCAATGACAGAAATGGAACTATGATGCCAGTGTTGAGACCCTAAATTAATGCAATTACTGTTACACTCCATTGTTTTGTTTATAGCACAATATACAGTAGTATTTTTAAATTAGAGTTTTGATACATACAAATGGATTTTAAAAACAATGAACACCACTATAAATGAAACATGCACATGAAGATAAACAAGTGCATGCATAATGCATTCCATGATAGACTCTCTGAATTTGCACAAGTGCACAACACAACTGTTCTTAACTCACGAAGTTTAAAGATGATTGTATTCCAAGGGTTTGTAAAATATGAGCATTTCTTACCTGGCAGCTGTATGAGGGGTTGATAAAAGACATTAAACACTTGAGCTATGATTAGACATTATATTTTTCTGGCACTGAAGGTTTCCTCCTACCTGGGTTTGAGGGGATTAGCAGTTTTAAAGGAAGGTAGGCCAAAGACTTGAGAGGGATCACCCAACATATAAGACTTTGGCATTGTTACCCACATTGCAGTATTAAGTTGACTGTAGTTAATTATCAGCTAAGTATTCCTATTTGCTAGTTATGGCTCCATTTTTCCTTATTGTGCCTGAAATCCCTACTATTACAGTGACTTCTTTAAGTTAGAAAGCGTAGGTGGGAAAATCACTTGAGAAGTTGCCATGCTACTCTTCCCCAGGTAATGAAAAAAACAGTATTAACCTTAGTGCATTTGAGCTGTAAGGAATGCATAATTTGGCAGGGCAGGAGGGAGAGAGGGTCTTGGCATAACAGAAAAGCTAATGCTGAGAAAGGACTCCACCTTTCAAACTGCCTCTAATTTTCCAACACCAATATCCACACATAGTTAACTAGGGATGTATAATTTGAAAAAAAAAAATGAATGATACCCTCTTAATACATTTCCTAATACCCATGATCCACACAAAGAAGCTTTTATCCCACCCCATGAAAAGTAACAGGGCCTCACATTCTAATGGTCCAAACTGTTTTAAAAACACCCACCCCGATGCTTTTCAGCATCCCTTAAAGATTTAACCACCTCCATGAACTTATTTTGCCCTTTTATATAAAAGCTGGTATCTTGACAGTTTTAATAAGTACTCAGGAGAGAATAAGGAAAGTGGAGGAAAAATGCTCACTCCAGTTATCTTTTCTTTCTAAATACTAAGGCATACAAAAGAATTAATCAGCATATAGAAACCCAAATGAAACAAAGAACAGTGACATTTCACAGCTCCTAACTACGAAGAGAACTTACAAAACAGCATCAGTGTTATGACATGCAACATCAACAAAAAAAGGTAGCAAATTTGGTAGTGACGCCTTGAAATGGCTTCACTCTTAATCTTGCAAGAGTGGGGACTCCTTTGTTTTCATAAATATTTTAGTCTTTGCATTAGAAAGTTTTCATTTGTTTACATCAAAACCAAGTTCATTAATTCTTTATGTATCAGTTTCTTCACAATTTTACCCCATAATTTTAGAAGAGCAGACTGATTCTCTGGGCCAACATCAATTAAGGATGTTTTATGACCCTGTAATCTTTCAAACAAAGAAGAATACACACTCTTAACTAGCCTTCCTTAAAGAAGCTCACCAAAGGACTACAGAATGGGTTCATTCCACATATGCAATGACTTTCACTCCCAATGGGAAGAAAGACTAAGAAATAAAGGAATGAAATACCATTTTTCCTTCTCAAGTTTAGATCACGCTTGAAGAATGTATTTGTGCTATGTAATTCTTGACTCATACAAAGAATAAATAAATAGATCCTTTGCCCAAAGAATAAATAAATAGATCATTTGCCCAAATAGTAAGTAAAGAAGACTTGAGTGGTCGTATCTTTACTTCTTTGAAACCCCATCCACCTGCTTTCAAAATTAATGTTTACAATGAAACAGATTACATTAGAAAGCAAAGTTACTCACCATGGAGGAATCACTGCTTCCACTCCCGATCGGAGCTCCCTCAGCACAGGTTGGGAGGTGGGTAGAAAGTTGACTAGCCCTGCCCCCATCTATGACATCACAATCTACCTCATAAAAGGTAGTGAAAGTGCTCTGAACTCCTGTCTGATTTCCGAGAGATACAGAAAAGAGTGAGTGAGAGAGAGAGCAAGAGAAAAAAAAAAAAAAAACGTACCCTATTGGGAAGGGATTGGGGAAGTGGAAGAGGGAGGGGGTCATTGGGAGAAAGAGGCATATGAAGGAATTAGGTGCTGAAAGAGATATGGATGGGCATCTGTGATATTAAGCAGCCCAGCCATATGAATTCCTCATTGGCTCTCTTGAACAGATAAATGGACCATTTTGGAGAAGGAGGATGAAGAAGCACCCTGCCTTGTCAGGCATTGTAGGGGACAATCGTTGTGGGTTCAAAGGGGATGAATCCCCTATTTAAAGCATTGAAGATCACCAAGAGAGAAAGCAAGGGCTACAGCTCTTAAAGCTTGGAACAGTATGTGGGGAATCTCAGATGTCTTTCTTGGAAGTTCCATTGCCCTGCTGTGTGACCTTCATTAAGCCCTTGGCCTCTGCATGTGCAGCCAGTACATGGTACTAAAAGGATACTTACCTCTTTCATTGGAATCACTGAAGAACTAATGAATTCATTGTTGCTACAACTGCAATTCTTTTTACTCTTCCTTTTTGTACCCAAGGAGGGGCTGTGTGACAGGCACATTTTAAAAGATAAGCCAATAACCAATGCCTATTTCTACTGCTTAAGATTTTACCTTCTGCATGAAATATTACTGACAATTTTGACCAGTTTTTCTCTGTGTAGTGAATATAATATATATATGTGTATATGTAAAGGGGGTAAATAAAGCTCACCTTCAAAACTGGAGAAAAATCGAATGGGAAGATTTCCATAACCATAAGGTCCCTGCACTACCACTCTCAGAGGTCAAATTTAAGTTACCCAGTGATGTTAACTGACCAAATGTGTGTCACATGCACTAAAGGTATAGTCATATAGTTATAGCTTTGTTTAACATCTGAGTCCATTGCGGGGGGGTGGGGGGGTGGGGGGTGGTAAATTAGGCACTATGGGAGAATAATGTGGAGAACATTAAGGTATTTTTATTTTAAATGGAGATTTAGAAGTTAAAAAACTATGAACTACTCAAAGTTGTTGAGTGGGTAATATGACAAAAGGAAGGAGTAGTTTCAAAGAACAGGTAGGTTCTGAAACCATCCACATGGAAGCCAGATCTTCATTTGCCCCGTGCAATATATGAAAAGTGAAACTCACTATTCCCACAGAAAATATTTTAGTAAAAGATTCAAAATTATAGTTTACAGTTCATGGCATCATAAATGGGTAAAGCCCAAAGCATGTTTCTGTGTGTAGATAACCAATATTCATGATTAAAAATTTTTTCTTCTGTTTTAAGCCAATATAATTCTATTTTTAATCCTGCCATTCCTAGATCACGAAATATGTAAGTGTATTAATGATCACAATTTAAAAATTAAGCAGGGGCACCTGGGTGGCTCAGTCGGTTGGGCATCCGACTTCGGCTTAGGTCATGATATCACGGTCCGTGAGTTCGAGCCCCGCGTTGGGCTCTGTGCTGACAGCTCAGAGCCTGGAGCCTGCTTCAGATTCTGTGTCTCCCTCTCTCTCCGACCCTCCCCCATTCATGCTCTGTCTCTCTCTGTCTCAAAAATAAATAAACATATTTTTTTTTAATTAAGCAAAACTGGTAGATTAGGGAGCATTTTGAAACATAGATGCTACTAAATTCAAACTGATAATGGATTTGGCAACATTACTCCCATATTTTACTTCAAAATAAATGTTAGAGGCATTTAAATAATTTCTTCAGAAAATTAAATACAATAGAAAAAAAATATCTGGCATTTATGAAAAAATGGAATTTTTCTAGTATTTGATGTTTTCTGTACTTATTAGAGAAAGCAGTGATATCCTGCTTGTTTTCCTTCTTGTATTATTGTATTTCTATTTTCAGTAATTCTAAATCTAAATTCAGCTTCTATATTCAACAGCTTTCTTGTGTGAGTTTTCACAATTAATGGCCCTATGAAGTTTTATTTTCTTCCTATTTTTCCTCATTGGATCATTGACTAGTTGGCTTATCCTTGCTTTTTTATGCTTTATGATGATCCCATTTGTTTAGAAATTAGGCATCTCCTAATTTTCCCATTATAGGGAACGTGCTATTCATTTATCTTTATTTTTCAGTTTCAAAAATGATTATTATGTATTAGAAGCTTATTTGTGTCATCTCACCTTTCATACAAAATTTAAAGGTCGTTATTATAAGATTACTGATTGCAATTGTTCATTCTTCCAAGAAACACCTTAACAATATTACTACACAACAAAGAGGTTATATATCTGCCAATGTTAATATATCAGAATAAAAATGGAGTTAAACACTTTTTAACTATTGAAAGAAAACAAGTTAGACTTATAATTTGTTGATGTTTCTTATTATCTATTGCTTATTTGGAAATGGAGCATGACTTCAGGAACCCAATGCAAAACTAGGCTGCATCAAAAGGATGCAGAGTGGTGAACTGTGCTGACTTTTTTAGGTGATTTAGTATGATTGATTGCAATAATGTCTTTAGTTATGAGATTAGTCTAAGAAAAACCAAAATGAACTTTCTTTGACACAGAATGCGATGCCAGGATCAGATAATTTCCAATTCTTCTTAGGATTTAGCCACTTGACATTGTTTATGAACACTGTCACTACAATTATGGATTTGATGCATACTCTCTATGACATCACATAAATGGATGAGTTAGCCTTTCAAGACAAGATATGAAATGATTGTAAGATTTGAGTCAAGAAACTCCATTACTGAAGTCATGGTTATAATTTTATTCTGATCAAAGAGATGTAGGATTGGTTTTGTCTGTTGAAAAAAGGTGTATTTGTTTAACTTCATGCAAAAGATCGAGAAAAGTCAGGTGGGATAATTTGTGTACTCCAAAAGAATAATCAAAAGGTGTCTTTATAAAGTAATTCATTGTGTAAGACATGATCAGGCAGTTGGCATGCAATCTGACCAAAATGTTATTATTAAAGAGAAATATCTCAGCAATAGAGAATCTAAACAATTTTGATAGCAATGGATTTTAATCAGGAGTTCCTAGATAAAGAGATTCTGTTCTGAGTTTGTTTTATGATAGTGTCTCACATACATAGCCTTGGGCTTAAAAGAGTATATGGTTCTTAGAAGATGATGCTGCCTGGAACTTCTCCAGGAACTTCTCTCAGTTGAGAAATAGATTTGCAAAAGGAAATGGATGAAAGAGGTCAAGATACAGATTGTGCAGATTTGACAGAAGATCTAGTCAGAGTTCCACTCAAGTTCATTATCAGCAAGGCATCTGCACAGATGAAGGTATTCAGAGAAAAGCAATAATGTAAGATGTAGTATTGATGATGAAAGAAAAGATTACAGTCCAAATTAAGTAAGTTTGCCTTCAAGAAAATTGGATTAGGATGAAATATTTGAAATATATTTATTGCCCAGAAAGAAAATGACTGTTGAAGATAGAGTAAGACAATATGTTCCGAAGCAGTAAAAGAAATCTAAACTAAGAAAACTACACACTGCCCATCCAGAAGTCTTTCCTATTTGTAAGATACATGGGCCATAACATGGCACATATTTCTCTCCTAAGGGCTGTGATAAAAGCTATATTTTATAAATCATTTAAATTAAGCTGGAGAAAGCATTTGACAAAATCTGTAGGGACAGAATGCAGAAGATAGTAAGTTAAACATGCTTTTATTTCTAGAATATAGTAAACCAAGAACAACAGTGAATACACAGAGATAGCCATCAACAGACACCCTGCTATTCTTGCTGAGAATGCTAAACAGTAAGATGAGAAACTAAATGGAAAAAAGAAAACCCAATGGATTACACAATCTAACAAAAGCACAATGGACAGAAAACCTTATCCTTTTTCATGGAAATTATTTGCTATTGGAGAGAAAGGACTTTGAATACCCTCACCCTACAGATATTTAACACTGTGCCTTTTTAGTTGGAGCACCATAGAAGTGTTGTTCAATGAATCAGAAAATGTACTATGTGAAAAGGAAATACAACTCATTGAAGCTCGGATTGTTGGTTTGTCATTAGAACTTAGGAACAACATACAGAAACACTAACCTTTTTCTAGAAAAATATGGTTGTCAAAAAATTTCATCACATCCAATACCAAACATAAAATCCTGTCTCAGTTTTCCTATGGGGTCTCTTAATTTGCTTTAGTTTGAGTCATCTGAGGTAATTGAAAATGGTGCAAAATCAGTAAGATCCCCAGATAATATCTAGTGTATGATTTTAATATTTATCTTCTGTTTATGCGTATATTCTTGTATCAATTTATTCACATTTTAGCTTCTTTTTCTTCCAACTGCCTCAGTATCCAGGATTCTTGAGGTATATCCAAGTAGGAACAAGAAAAAAACAAAAACATCACAATGGATTTAGGTAACTAATTCAAAATAATGTATTTCTTGACTAGAGCTGACATATCCAAGTGTACACAGGAAAACCAGAAAGCATACACTAAATTACGGATACTATTTCAAACATAAAGGTATTCTACCCAACACTGTAGCTTCCCATAATAACTTGGTTCAACTTAAGGGAACAGATACTATCTGGATTTGTTCTCACATATCGACAACTAGTTAAAAATGAGGAGACAGCTCCTAAGACACTAGACATTATTTAAAATATATTAATAAATAACATCTAACAATGAAATCAATGATAACAACTAGCATCTCAAAATTAGAATAGGTCTCATGGGAAAATGTTATAAACCAGCACTGCTTAAATAGGTTTGCCTGTGTCTCACAGATATCAAAAGATGCAAAATTAGTGTCCCTCATCCAGGTACCTGCCATGTCTAATTTCCCAGTTTTCACAAAATATCGCTAGTCGTTGGCTGCCAAATAATGCTCTGAATATGAACTGAGATCCAAAACATTAACTGCGAATAGATTAAGGTGTGGATCAATTGCCTTCTTTTTGATTAGAGGCTTTCAAAACTTGAATAGCTTTAAAACCTAAAGAAATGGAAGTTCACTGACTGAATGACAAGTAATGGCACTGACATTTCTGAGGCAGAGACATTCTTCTTAAAGCCACTAGCCACTTCTCCTCTGACGAGCAATAATGAATGCCCTCAGACCAAAGTATAAATGCTTCAGAGTACAAGTTCAGGTGATGCACTCAAATTAATCCATTGAGTAGATCCAAGTTAGGTCAACCCATGCTTCCATCTATGGTAAACAGTTATTTGCTTGGTTCGTGTTCCAATTTTGCCACAAGAGAGTCTGTTTTCTCACTTTAAAATGAGAGCATTAGAATATAAAGTCTGTTTCTATGCATAAAACAAATCAGCTTAATTTCATCAGTGAAAAAAATGATTTTTTTCAATGCATAGAATTGATCAAATTGATAGGTTTAGGGCCATTGTCACTAAGTATGTAACTAAAGAGCTTCTTTAACAGAGCAATACACCATCCTCCTTTGCACAGACTATTTAAATTCAGGGAGACACCTATACAGGTGTGGTATACTAGACTCAAAACTTGTTATGATGCCTGGCACCCAAGGAGATTTTTACTTATAACATTCCCCATTTCCCATTTCTTCCACATGTAATACCTTGAGTTTGTCAAATGTCACCTTTATAACACTGGGAGAAAGAATCTGCACTGAAAAATCACTTAAGGGTTATTTTTCTCTGAAGGTTTGCATAATTTAGGTTGTACAAAATCAGTGGCCATGTACACTGATATAAATGTAACAGAAGAAGACTTAATGCAGGAATCAAAACTTAAATGGTTATAGTTTTACTGTCATAACAGATTGAGAAGGTTAGGTTTTTCAGAGAAAGATTGAATTATTCAGCAACCCATCTTAGTAGTAAAGTATATGCAAAGAACTATGGCCATTCTGCCAATGATAAGTACTTGTTTAATTTTCTTAGTGTTACAGAATATTTTCACCATCTTTCCATCCAGACTTATAATCTAAAGTTTGTTTTAATCTTACTGTCTCTAGATCTGGCCTCTCCTACTGTTGCATAGTTCAGGAAAGTCTGTTAAGCCCAAATACTTAATGGCCTACCCTCTGAAAAATCTGGAGAAAATTCTTTGTAACTGCAGTTAATTTCCTGAACACATACCCTTTTGTTCAAGTGAAGCAGAGAAATGTATTTCAAATCTAAATTGAAATAGCAATTTAGATTTGTTTCCATTACTACTACACTCTGATCAGTGGAGATCAAGAATTGACAATAAACAGAATCAGAATATATATATAAAAGACTCTTTCCCCAAAAAAGTGTTGCTTAAAGTACAAGGTTACATAAGTAGGTACAATGCTAATTCCAATGACTGCTTTGTATCATTACAAAATACACTATTTTTATAGAGGAAATATAGAACTTTTCAAATAAAATGCAATTCTCATCTCAACAAATCACATTTTAAAAATATATGTTAAATATATGTAATATAAGTGTATAAAATATATATTTTAAAAGATATAATCCATATAGCACTGTACAAATAATTCCCACATTTTCTTTTCCCTAAATTTTCTTGGATCAGATGTGTCACAGTTGTCAACCACTTGTTCAGTTCCTGATTACTGCTTATTTGAGGATAATAGAGTAAATATCAAATCATGTGTATTTGTTTTATGTGCATGTTTGTGCACATGCACATATGTATCTTTGGTTATATGCCATAGTCAGGTAGGATTGATTTGGCCATTATCAGTTTCTAGTAGTGTATTGATGGTTTTCATTTACTACCATGAACATTCATGTTGATTTTGAGTCCAATTTTTTTAATGATGTAAAACAGGCAATAAGGACTGTAACTGACCCCTTATTCTCTAATATTTTTCTTTAACAATTCAAATCCTACCAGCATCACAAATTATTATTTTCTCACCTTGTCAAGCTTCTCCCCACAACCCAATTGAGAGAGATTTAAATTTGGAAAGGAGAGATTTAAATGGCAAAGAACAAAAGTGCACATTAGGGCAGGTTACTCCATTCCTCAGGAATAGGGCAGGGCTCCATTCAGTCAGTCTGAGGAAACTAATATCCCCACCTCGAAACTCTGCTCCTATATTTTGTTAATATGAAAAAAAGACATTTAAATGCAATAAAATCTTTCAAAATTTGTAGCATTTTATGTGGGGTCAACTATAAGTTACAATTTGTGTCCTTCTATCTCTGACCTAAACAGTGAATTCCTGTCCAGGGTAGGGTTATTGCTCTTTTGTTCTGACTTCATTGTTATAATGAGACTCTTGATGTAGTTGAACTTCAAATAATAATAATAATAATAATAATAATAATAATAATAATAATAGTAAGGCGCAATTTCTCAGATTTATCAGAATGTTTGATGTTCAGCATTCTACATTCTTAAATTCCACCTTACTGTTTCCAATCTCATTCAGAAAAATTCACAAAGTACAAATGTTAGGGTAAAAATAATCAAAGGTTATTTAGAATGATTTTTATGTCTTCAGATCCATGTGTACATCTTCATTTTTACATTTAAAAGAATCCATTAAATCCTCTGAAACCTAGTAAATAAAAATTAATTAAAAACACAACCATCAAATATACAAGTAATATCCACATCACGGCTTTGGAATTTACTTGTATGCAAAATATATTTACATACTTGGAAAAAAATTTGCTCAACTTTCCTGCCATGATGAATATAA
Source organism: Leopardus geoffroyi (assembly GCF_018350155.1). NCBI lineage: Eukaryota > Metazoa > Chordata > Mammalia > Carnivora > Felidae > Leopardus > Leopardus geoffroyi. Next base: position 96,073,050 of record NC_059336.1, on the reverse strand, counting down.
TGCTATCACATTTAAGGGATATTACCTTCACTAAAATAATTTACGATAGGCTATGGTTAAATTTCTTTTTTTTTTTCTTCTTTCATGCCTCTTTTCTCCTATCCTACTCTCATTTCTTCCTCTTCTTTCAACATTCCTTTTTCCAAAAAGCATGTAAACTGACCTAAGAGATTAAATAAATGAACACTAAGCCAATAAAGCCAATTTATAAACTAATGGATGTTTAATATTCTGGACTTCAGCTTCTTCTACTTTCACTTTAACATTTCTGTCACTGTTAGTTTTTTTTTTTTTTTTAAATTTTCTCTTCCCCATTGACCTCCTTAGCAACCACACAAATGGCGTAAGCTGAATTGGCTCACAAATGCATCTTCTACTTTGAGATTTAGTAAGAATGGCACCTTTTGCCTGTTAAGAAGGATTTACGCCAATAACTTTTAAAAACATATCTCCAGACAGAAAATTAGTAGTGCTTCTTAGACAGCAATTGTATGATTGAGCACATGTAAGCATATATCCAGGATTGTGTTATTTCTCCAACTCCCCATCGTGTCACAAGAAGAACTTTTGCACCCATTGTCCCCAGCCTATGACCTGTTGAGTTTTCCTGCCCCACCTCTCAAGCCAAAGGCATATACAACAGAAGAAGCCTTTCCCAGTTAGTACACAGAATCACATAAAACATACACATGCTGACATGATACATAACTGTGCACATGTGCATTCTGTTCATCATGCTAGCTCACGGCTCTAAAAACACAGCTCTCAGCTTTGAGATTTAAGTCATTTCTCCTGGAAAAATGGAAATAAGCTATCCAAATCTCTTATTTTAGGGGAAATTTTGACACTAACAAATATACTTTCCTGGGAGCTTTCCTCTATTTCAGAAAAGAAGCCACAGCCTTGAATCCCATTATTTAAGCATTTCTCTCTCTCTCTCTCTCTCTCTCTCTCTCCCTCCCTCCCTCTCTCTCTCTCTCTCTCACATATATAATACTATAGTAGTTTATCCCTAAAAATGTAGCAACATTTTCATGCCAGACAACAAAATAAATGGGGCCCTAGGCATGGACACATTTTTCTTGGCAAAATCATTGAAAGTTTGTGTGTATGGGGTCTTACATTCTTGACTCTTTCAGAACTTTGAAGGCAGTCATTTGTGGCTATTTTGCAAAAGAAACACATTGGTATTTTTTCTCCATTAGCCATCAGTGAAGGAGGATGAAGAATAAGATGGACGCAGAAGTGGCAAAGACAGCAGACTACAGATGCAGGTATGGCACCAAATAGCAATCAAGCTTTGAAAAAATGAGGAGGCCAAGAGCAGGTCCATAACTGAGCAATATATAGCAAACCTTTATAATGCATTTGACTCAAAACTATTATAAAGTTATATAACATTCCTCAAAAAGAAGCCTTCTCCCATGCAAGGATTTATGAACTTTGCCAATAAGACTCAAAGAAGGAAACAGGCTTCTTGATGGTGTTCTCAATCTCAAACACCTCTACAAATGCCAACAGTGCAAGTGATAAAAGCCAGTGATGGTTTGGACTACATCTAAATGAGGAAAAGACAATGGAAATGATGCTCGGGAAGCAGTGATGAACAATGGGTACTGAGAGGATAATGGAGAACAGCTCTGCCAGTAAAATATCACCTAAATGAGGTTGTGGACTCTCAGATCCACAAAGATGCTTTGTGCATCCGTGTAAATAATAAGATTTGGAAAGTGACAAATGAAAGCACACAAGGCAAGCTAAACAAAAAGCACTCAGTTCCACAGGTGCTATATACAGATGGACATGAAAGCCGAATGGTATGGGAAACTATACCATCGAGTCTGAAGATAAGAAAAGAAGCAAGGGATATGCAATGTTTTGATCACTTCTTGGCAGAGAGAAACTGGGTAATTACCAACTCGGCAGAAAGGACACATTGCAAGACAGATTGCTCTTGGTTGTTGAAGAATGTTGAAGCAGGATCGTTTTGGAAATGCAAAGAGGTGACTATGCTTTGGGAAGAGGCACAAAATAGCCAATTTATCGGACTCTAGGTGAAACTGCATGGAACAGGCTTTCCAGATGGCATCTCCATGCAAGCCAGATCAGCTCTTTTCCCAGCTGTTTTCTGCCACCCAAATAATACAGAACCTGAAACCGTTGAAGAATGATTTTTCCATATATTTTTCTCAAATGGTCAAACTGTTGAATTTCTGAAAATTGAGAATTCAGCTTCATGACTCGTCTGATTTTCAAAAGGCATTCACCACGTTGATAATGTGATGTTCCCAGTAATGTCACACTTAAAATGGCAGCATCATCGTTGACTGGGAAAAGAACTAAAGGTGGCAGAGCCACACTTTGGAATTTGCATATAGTTTACAATAGATGGCACCTCGTGTTCAAAGAAGGGGACAGAGGGAGGAGAAGCCAAGGTGAAGAACCTCAACACATACATTTGGAAATCTTGCCAAGAAATCATAATTCTTTTATTAATCAAACTTATTTCTTTATATTTGATGAAAATGGACCAGATACTAAGGGAAACACCGGAGTGATTAAGCAAAGAAGACATAATTGTTAGTGTTTGACAACTATGTTAGTTTTTGGCAACAGCACATCAACCTGTATTAAATTTGAATATTTTCTGGCTTTCAAGGGTTACTGATAACCTAGTATGCATTGGAACCTGATGAATGAATTCCTATTGTTTTCATCATCTCTAACATGTGAACACAATCCACACATAGAGAGGCTGGCTCCTGAACAGAGAGTGAAAATTACTAGGACTAACAAAGGGAAGTAGACTCACAATGAGTAAATGTACAAAAGCTCCAAATAATTATAATAGTCAAAGCTTGGCAATGAGTTTCCAGACTACAAAATTAGTTTTCTTGTGAAGAATGGAGATTTTACAAGGCTAGTATAAACATGGGGTAATTGGAAAATCAAATTGCTCTTTGTGAGTTATTGTAAGGTCTGGAATAATGGTGATAACATTTATTTAAAAAAAAAAACTCCCTATGAATCACTGTAGTTTGGTGTTTTTAGCAGTACTGTTGCCAAGAATGCTTGCCTTGGAAGCACAACAGTGGGAACTTTAATTGTGAAGCCCAACTCCCAGCTTACCCCTGACACAATGAGCTCTCCTCCTAGATTCTGAACTTCTGCCTTCACCTTGCTGCAGATATTAAGCTGATGGCAATACAAAGCAATTCGTTGAAGGTAGGCTAATAAATCCTGCTTACATGCTGAATCAGGACACTATAAAACATTAAAAAAAAAGTGATCTCAATTAGTAAGTACTCTTCAGTTTCTAACACTTGCTATATAAAAGCTGTGAGAAGAAAAGGTTTTAGTGTCATAAATATTAATCACATCCATTTAACTTCTTGATAGCACATTTTATGAAAGCCACAGTCAGTAGTTTACAATGGTCAGCTGTAGTTTGATACAATTCTCTAAACAGAATATTGAAGATCTTCCAGAAAGTCTTACTGGAACTTCTATACATGTTTATGAGTAATTTTACCAGTTGTCTTCTAAACTGTTAAGAAAACCAAATATTCTACAGGTTTTTTTCTTAGTGGCCCACTCAACATTCACTATGTGTAGTTATTTTAATATGGACAACCAAAGCAACAGAGGCTAGAAAGAAATCGCTCTGCGTAGAAATCTCTCTGACACAGCATAAGATAGAATTTCAATTCATTTGGTTGGGTGAAAAAACCATTTGTTTCCTTTGGCTTTCTCAGAAAAGTATCATTCACTAAAGGAAGTCTATTACACTTTTTGGATTTTTGTATTTATCAAAAATTTAGCAACATTATAAACTTTAAATAAGACATTCTGAGAAGGATCATAACCACTGTTAGAGAAAGAGATTTAAGTAGAGTTTGAAGCCAACTGAAACAAACACATAAGAGTAAAAACAGAGCTCTTCAAAGGTTATACCAGAGTCAACTAGAACCAGGAATTTTGGATTCTCTCTGAGACTTAGTGGGTAGATATCCATCAAATACACAGTGAGCTTAGCTGAACACTTCCACAGATATTTACATGACTCTCTAAAGCATTTAAGGCTTCAATACCAATGGTTATTCAATAATTGGAATATATTTCTATTACTATCAAAAGTTCAGTTCAAGATTCTGTAGGCCATTCCATTGTTCTGGCTCAAATTAGCACTTGTAAAGGATGTATACTCACCCAATTTTTGATCAAACACTGTAAGAAATAAAGATCTATAGCTAAATCTGAAGTGACTTATTTAGAATAAGCGAATGAGAGGGGTGCCTGGGTGGCTTGGTCAGTTAAGTTTCTGGCTCTTGATTATAGCCTGGTTCATGATCTCATGACTGTGAGATCGACCCCCAAGTTGGGCTCCTCACTGGGCATGGAGCCTGCTTAAAATTCTCCCTTTCCCTCTGCTCCTCACCCGCTTACTGTTTCTCTATCTCAAAAAAAAAAAAAAAAAAAAAAAAAGTTATGAGAAAAAGACTCCAGCTAGGTTTTCTTCAAGCTTAAGAAAGGCAATTCTTAAAAAAAAAAAAAAAAAGGCAAACCTTTCATTAATACTGTGAATCCTGTGGTTTTGACATAACCATATCTTTAACAAATGACAAAGGGGTCTCTTTTATATATAACACCATTGTGGTACTTTCTTTTACTAACTGCATTTATCAAGAAAGAATCCCACAGAGACTGTTTTAGCTTTCTACAAGTACTTAATACTGTAATATTTATCCTACTCCAGAGACCCATATACTGAAAGGAATTAACTTTAAAATGATATCTCCCTTGAGGGCTGACAAGGCTTTCGATACAAATACCTTGCAACAAATTTAACTCGAAGTTCTATCTCAATGAAACAGTAATTAAAAATGCAACAGTCCGTAAAAAGTTTATATTGCTTGTGTATCTCAAATCTTCATAAAAATATTTTCAGGCAAAATAAAGGCAACACATCCACTTTTTGGTAATGTTCATCCTATTCCATTATTTAAAACACACATAAAAGCATGATGGACCAAGAAATATAATTCATATATCATGAAAATAGGTGAGTTTGAGAAAGATATGTCCTATTCAGACAAAGCATTAGCAAAAACTGCAAGTTGCTTCATAGCTGATGACAGTGTACATGCCACCAAGAGAGGGTTATATTTAACCAACTCTTGTGTTTATTTTAAGTCATCATAGAACAGCATTTACATATTTTGTCATTTAATTTCTTGTTTAATTTTTGTTTTTATTTTTTAAATGTTTATTTATTTTGAGAGAGAGACAATAAGCCAGGGAGGGGCAGAGAGACAGGGAGAGAAAGAGAATCCAAAGCAGGCTTCACGCTGTCGGTGTAGAGCCCACAGTGGTGCTCAATCTCACCAACTGCGATCATGACCTGAGCTGAAATCAAGACTCAGACACTTAACCAACTGAGCCACCCAGGCGCTGCCAAATACTTTGTTATTTAATTGCAAAATACATCTAGAATCTTGGGATTTGTGTGTGTGCATGTGTGATGTGCTTTCCATATATCAAGTCCATAGTTGATTCTATTTCCATAGTCCCGCTGCCTGGGACTATGATTCAAGTTGCATAATTGCTGGAAGTAAAGGTCCTAAAATGCGAAAGCAAAAAACAAGAACTCAAGGAACCTAAACATACTAAAAAATAGTTTAAAGCAATTTCGATTCAGAGTTTAATGGAGAAGCCATCCAAACTCCATCTACTTTCACTTCAGGAAAGAAGTCCTTCATCACAAAACTCTTTTTAGAACCTCTACCAATCTCTTCTCACTCCACTCATCCCAAGTGCCCTGAACATTTTCAGGGAAAAAAAATGTGGCATTCTTTCCTGGCTGGTGCATTTTTGTTTGTTTGCATACATGCGTGCATATTTCCAAGAACATTCATTATCTCTCCTCTCTTTTCCATAAACTTTCTGGGATACATACAGAACTCTGTATAGATCAGTTCAATTTATCCTGCAAACTGCAGGAAGCCTGGCAGTTGATATGTCCCTGAAATTAGCAACTTAGTGGTGGTTTGGTCTTCAACCCATACAAATTTTAGGGGATAGTCAAATGGTGGTAATATTTAATGAATTATCTTTACGATTAAGTGTTTCTCCAAAATTAAAATGTTTTTAATGTTTATTTTGAGAGGGAGAGAGATCAAGTGAGCAAGTGGGTAGAGGGGCAGAGAGAGAGAAGAGAGAGAATTCGAAGAAGTCTCTGTGCCATCAGCCTAGAGCTCAATGAGAGGCTCGATCTCATGAACCATGAAATCATGACCTGAGCCGAAACCAAGAGTCTGATGCTTACCTGACTGAGCCACCTAGGAGCCCCTCTCAAAAATTTAAAAGCAAGCACAAAACAGTCCCTTGGATTAGCCATCATATACATAAAAAAATTAAAATGAGACAATCTGCTGGCATATTTTAAATGTAATCTTAATGATTTAATCATGTGTTTTCAGTATTTACAAGACGAGTGGATTTGGTATTGACTTCTGAGAGATTCTAGAATCTGGGATGTTGAAGACGGCAAGTATTTAGGGGAAGAGCCAAACATTAAGGAATGAAGGAAGAAAATTATAATAAGCAACTCGAAAATTATAATAAGCAACTCAAAAATTATAGGAGACTAGGGCCATTAAGAAGGAGGAACAATCCTATGTCAGTGTCTCCAGACAGCATCACTATATTGGAGTCTAGTAAGCGATTTCATGCTCATAATGTTGTGTCCATGTAAGTAACAGCTTATGTAATATTTTCTATTTCAGAATCTTATTTTATATTTTAAGACATTTTTCCTTTTAAAATAGCTCAAACTATAAACCACTGTTATTCAAAAGGGTAAGAATTAGTTACCTGTACAAGTCTACTGTTCAAAGTACCCTTATAAGGAATGGAACATTATTGCAACTAGACATATTTAGAACAGGATTTTAGAGTTCCAATTTAAGCCACATTACATGCAAAGTGTGGAGATAAACACAAATACTCAGGTGAGATTCAGAACTACTTTCATGTACCTAACCTCGGTCGGAAGGCACAAAAGATACTCTCAGAATTTCCTTTCTCTGTAATGCCTTTAAATCCAGATGAAAATAAAGCTGAAATCTGGAGGTTCCTGATTATGTGGATTAATTCCATTTATGCCAGAGCATTATTAAGAATTATCAAGAGTATCATTATAGTAAGATCAATATTAAATAACAAGAGTTAAAAGTTCTTTCTCTTCCTCTTTATGCAGTGTAGCTGACTTGCTGAATGAGGGTAGCCAGCATAATCCATTCTTTGGGGGTTATGTCTCTTAAGTAGTGGGTACTCTTTGTTCTGAAGGAGTTTTGGTCATAGGCCTGATGAGTCGCTCCTGGACTGAACCCACTTTGCCATGAACTCAGTCTCAGCAAAGTTAGAGTCCAGTTTGTAAAACGTAAGTGATTACAATTCATCCTTCAGAAGCATTTTATAGAGTACATAAAAACCATTATAGAACCCAAGTGCTAATTAATGGTACCACACAGCATGTGCTTACTCTTCCCTCCTGTATTACCTGATCAGCCACAGCGCGGGCTAACTTGTCCATTCGAGAACCTGCTTCGGCAATTTTCTTGGCAGCATTAATAACATCAGATGTATTTTTCAATGGGCCTTTGCCTCTGAAACAACATATACAACATAATTAGAAATTTACTTTTAACAAATAAACAAACCTACCGTATTGTTTGTCCAGGACTCTGTTGTTGTATTTGATTTTGCTCTGTCCAGATCAGAAGGGTTTCAAATGTTTTCTGGATTCACTTCAGTTTCCACGTTAATAGTCTACTTCCATTCACCTTTAGGGAATATGTTTCCTTGTTTTGATGTGCATGCTCATAGTTTATTCTTTATATTAATTTCTTTGTTTTTAAACAGTGGTTCATTAAAAAAGATGACCACTTTGAAGGTGATAGGAATTTAATATTTAAAAGCTTACCATGTGCCTATGCTATTATACATACCACCTCACTTGGATTCATTACAACGCTAGCAAGCAAGCATCATTAATCCCACTTTAGAGGAGAGGAAAATGGAAGAAATACTATTAACTCAACTAAGCTTTATAAAGGACAAAATGTAAATTCTACATTTAAATCAGAGTCTAGCCAAAGTGAATACACATGCATTGTCTTTCATACCATATCCAGCACTATATTGTATTAATTATATTTTTAAATCTACTTTGACACTCTGAAAAGCAATGGTCTCTCATATGTAACTAGGAACTGATCGGACGGCATTTCAGAAATCTGTTGAGCCCGCCCTCCCATTGGCTTGTATGCTTCCAGTACTGATTTATGAACAAAAAACACAAAAGACTGTGTGACAGTAGATGTCTTTATACTTCCAAACCATCGTCCCATATTTTCACATAACATTTTCAATTTGGTGAACTGTTTAATATTACATGTATTTTAAATATTTATTATAAAAGAAAAGGAAACTATGCTGCACTATAAATCTTTAAACAAAATGGGGCATGTGACTTTTCTTTCTCTTTTCTTGAGAGGTAAATAAAACAATACGTTTATTCTTTTTTTTTTTTTTAGCATTGTTACTTATTCTGCTCTCCTTATGTGCATCTAAAAATCAATGCAATTTTTAAGGCTACAAAATTACATTCCTATAGTTAGAAATGTGGTGAGATGTGGAGAAAAACTACTCAGAAACAACTTATTTAGAACACATAGGGATATATACAGTGGCAATGACTGCCATTGTTATATAATAACATTTTCTAAATAGAAGACTTAAAATGGCTTCAGAAAATATATGTAAATGAAGGATATTTTGTTCATTTTCCCTCCTAATTTCCCTTTTGGTATTTTTTACATTCATAGCTAAAAAAAAAATGCATTGTATTCATGTCAATGCTTAAACACACAGGATGGCAAATTCAAAACTTAAGATATTTTATTTTGCTATGGTAGCTTTAATTTGTCCACAAAGGACAGTGATTTTTTTTTCCAGTTACTACTTAGGTTTTTAACTATGACAAGAGACTTCATATGTGAATTTTATGTAGCATAGACAAGATTTTGTGAAAATCTGGCTCCCATTTTCTAACATTAATTTGTTATTATCTGTAAATAAACTTTTTCTTGTTTTTGCTTTATATTTTTTAAAGAAAGTTTAGATGCAGAATCTGTCAATGTTTAATAATGTCATTATTACACGTTTGTTTTATAACTTCCAGACCTTAGAATCTTCTTGTTTACAGGTTTACTCTGACACAATATCTGTTGTTACTTTTTGCCTTCAATCTTAACCCATAAAAAGAGCTGCATGCTGCTTAACTTTTTCCTCACCAACAATCAGGTATTTGTTTGTTTCAAGAATTTCAAAGGATTTGGAAAAACACTGCCCCATGAACTTTACATAACTTTCAACAGTTGATTAATTATGACAAAATATGCTAAGTTAGTAAGGAATACTTATAGAGAACTACATTTGCCTGAAGCTTAGACTCCCGTCTTATAGCCAAAGAACAATTAGAAGCTTGTCTTTTGTGACACACAGGAAACTACAGTTCAGAGACTAACTAGTATATTGTTACTTAAAACATTTGAGTCTAGAGCCCATTTTGTAGACTCATTTCAAATTCTTAGAGTCCCAAGCTGGTGATACGAATGTATTTCAGTACACTAGGCAGCAAAATAGAACTTTTGAGATCATCAAATATTTCATTTTCTAGTTGAGGAAACTGAAACCCAAGCAGGAAGTCTCAGTGACATGCCCAGGATGATACTGGCAGAGACGGTGATATACAAAAAGAGAATTAGGGTTGGGACCTCTGTGTCCTGAATCACAATTTAGTACTCTTTTTGCTATATATATATTTAATTCTTATAAGAATGCTAAAGTAGTGATCTCAAGGAAAACAAATAACCTTCACTACAGACATGAATTTACAAGAAATAATGAAAACAAGAATTATCTGACTCAAGCATTTACAAAGAAGCAGCAGGAAAAAAAAAACTAATAAAATTACAAGAAGAGATTAATGATTGAGAAAATAATGAAACATGGAAAATAATTCTAAAACAGGGTCCACCCCCCCAAAAAAAAGGAAAACCAGATGTAAAAAAATATACTTAGATTGCTATCAAAACAAAATAAAGGAGATAACAAACATTTAAAAGTAAAAAAAAGGTAACAGTGAAATGACCTTAGAAAACAAAATTAAGAGTATCATAAAACTAAATTTCTCAACACATGTAAATATATTTGAGAACCTGGAGGACATAACTTTCTAGGAAAATATAAGTTACCAATGCTGACAAGAAAGGAGATTTTGAAAAAACTACAGAGTCTGATTTCCTGTTTACAGAAATAAACAAGACTGTTAAAGACAAAGTTAGTCAAAAAATCAGTCAATCCAGATGGTGTCTCAGAGGAAATCACTAACCCTTTAAAAAGAGGATAATCTCAATGTTATTTAAACTCTTCCAGAATACAGGAAGAAAGTCTTCAAAAACAATTTGATTCTGGACCTAGTTCCTCCTGGTCCCAATTGTGTTTCTAAGATTGACCCGGTCTGACCCTGCACCCAGTCTGGTTTTGAGGGTGTGCCCAGCCTTGTTTTGGATTTAGTACTGTTTTCTAAGTCAGACCCTTTCCACCCCAGACCCAGTCCCACTCCGGCTAGTTTCTGGAACCAGTAGGGGGAGGAGGCTGGAGGTAGGGGCAGGTAGGGAGAAGCTCATATAAAGTCTGAAAACGCATAACGCCAAAGATTTGGAGCTATGATCCAAAATCCAGGAATGGCTTATCCACCACCTCCAGAGGCAGCAAGAAAGCAGCAGAGTTCAAGGAAGATGGCAGCATAGGACGATGCTGGACTCACCTCGTCCTGCTGATTGCTTAGATTCCACCCACATCTGCCTGAATAATCCAGAAAACCACTGGAAGACTAGCAGAACAGACTCTATGGAGCCAAGCGTAGACAAGAGGCCCACAGAAGATGGTAGGAATGGTGGAGAGGTGGTGCGCGCTACACAGACTGGCGGGAGGGAGCTGGGGCAGTGGAGAGGCAGCCCACCTGGCAAGGCAGAGCCCCTGAGTCTGACTTGCAGAAGCGAAGGGACCAGACTGAGTGAGTTCTGACAGCCAGCGGGACTTAACATCTGGAATGTTAAAAGTCAACAGCTCTGCTCTCGGAGAGCAGGGAGGGCGAGAGGACACCGGGAGGGAGAGTTTTTGAGCCCCGAAAGGACAGAGCTCAGCTCAGCAGGGAACAAAGGTGCTGGCAAGTGCCATCTCCCTCTCCCATCCCCCAGCCAAAATTCCAAAGGGAACCAGTTCCCCTTACCAAACTTGCTTGCAACGTGCAAATGCCCAATGCTATGCTTCTGTGGATCCATCTGTCCCACGGGCCTGCCTCCCTCCCGGTGCTGCAGGGCCCCTCCCCAAGGGGACCAGTGATGGCAAAACTAGCTAAGCCTGCCCCTCCCACCCCTGTGCACCTTGAGGATCCACCCCGGCTAATATGCCCTTGGCCAGATCCCATTGAAGCAATACCACAAGCCTGGCAGTGTGCAAGCATCCCAGACAGGGGCTACACCACTCCACAGTGAGTCCTGCCCCTGGGAGAGGGGAAGATAAGGTACACACCAGTCTGACTGTGGCCCAGTGGTGATCTGGGGGCAGACATGGAGTCTGACTGTAGCCCCGCCCACCAACACAAGTTTCTCCGGCCAGCACAGGAGAAGTGCCATGCAGTTTGGAGCTACCATAGGGACTACCCAAAATGACGAAATGGAAAAATTCTCTTCAAAAGAAACTCCAGGAAGTAGTGACAGTTAATGAATTGATCAAAACTGATTGAAACAATATAACAGAACAAGAATTTAGAATAATAGTCATAAAATTAATCACTAGGCTTAAAAAAGCATAGAGGAGAGCAGACAATCTATTGCTACAGAGATCAAGGGACTAAAAAATAGTCACGAGGAATTAAAAAATGCTATAAATAGGGTGCAAAATAAAATGGAGGCGGCCATAGCATGGATTGAAGAGGCAGAGGAGAGAATAGGTGAATTAGAAGAAAAAATTATGGAAAAAGAGGAAGCTGAGAAAAAGAGAGATTAAAAAATCCAGGAATATGAAGGGAAAATTAGAGAACTAAGTGATGCAATCAAATGGAACAATATCCGTATCATAGGAATTCCAGAAGAAGAAGAGAGAGAAAAAGGGCTGAAGGTGTACTTGAACAAATCATAGCTGAGAACTTCCCTGATCTGAGGAAGGAAAAAGGCATTGAAATCCAACAGGCACAGAGAACTCCCTTCAGACGTAACTTGAATAGATCTTCTGCACCACATATCATAGTGAAACTGGCAAAATACAAGGATAAAGAGAGAATTCTGAAAGCAGCTAGGGATAAACAGGCCCTAACGTACAAAGGTAGACACAAAAGGGTAGTAGCAGACCTATCTACTGAAACTTGGCAGGCCAGAAAGGATTGGCAGGAAATCTTCAATGTGATGAACAGAAAAAATATGCAGCCAAGAATCCTTTATCCCGCAAGTCTGTCATTCAGAATAGAAGGAGAAATAAAGGTTTTCCCAAACAAACAAAAACTGAAGGAATTCATCACCACTAAACCAGCCCTACAAGAGATCCTAAGGGGGATTCTGTGAGTGAAATGCTGCAAGGACCACAAAGTACCAGAGACATCACTATAAGCATGAAACCTACAGACATCACAATGACTCTAAACCCATATCTTTCAATAACAACACTGACTGTAAATGGACTAAATGTGCCAACCAAAAGACACAGGGTATCCGAATGGATAAAAAAACAAGACCCATATATTTGCTGTCTACAAGAGACTCATTTTAGACCTGAGGACACCTTCAGATTGAGAGTGAGGGAATGGAGAACTATCTATCATGCTACTGGAAGTCAGAAGAAAGCTGGAGTAGCCATACTTATATCAGACAAACTAGACTTTAAATTAAAGGCTATAACAAGAGATGAAGAAAGGCATTATATAATAATTACAGGGTTTATCCATCAGGAAGAGCTAACAATTATAAATATCTATGCGCTGAATACGGGAGCCCCCAAATATATAAAACAATTAATCACAAACATAAGCAACCTTATTGATAAGAATGTGGTAATTGCAGGGGACTTTAATACCCCACTTACAACAATGGATAGATCATCTAGACACAGGATCAATAAAGAAACAAGGGCCCTGAATGATACATTGGATCATTGTCAAGATGGACTTGACAGATATATTTAGAACTCTCCATCCCAAAGCAACAGAATATACTTTCTTCTCGAGTGCACATGGAACATTCTCCAAGATAGGTCACATACTGGGTCACAAAACAGCCCTTCATAAGTATAAAAGAATTGAGATCATACCATGCACACTTTCAGGCTATGAAACTTGAAATCAACCCCAGGAAAAAGTCTGGAAAACTTCCAAAAGCATGGAGGTTAAAGAACACCCTACTAAAGAATGAATGGGTCAACCAGGAAACTAGAGAAGAAATAAAAAAAAAAATATGGAAACAAATGAAAATTAAAATACAACAATCCAAATGCTTTGGTATGCAGCAAAGGCAGTCCTGAGAGGAAAATACATTGCAATCCAGGCCTATCTCAAGAAAAAAGAAAAATCCCAAATACAAAATCTAACAGCACACCTAAAGGAAATAGAAGCAGAACAACAAAGACACCCCAAACCCAGCAGAAGAAGGTAAATAATAAAGATCAGAGCAGAAAGAAACAATATAGAATCTAAAAAAAAACTGTAGAGCAGATCAATGAAAACAAGAGTTGGTTTTTTTGAAAAAATAAACAAAATTGATAAACCTCTAGCCAGGCTTCTCAAAAAGAAAAGGGAGAGGACCCAAATAGATAAAATCATGAATGAAATTGGAATTATTATAACCAATCCCTCATAAATACAAGCAATTATCAGGGAATACTATGAAAAATTATATGCCAACAAACTGGACAACCTGGAAGAAATGGAGAAATTCCTAAGCACCCACACACTTCCAAAACTCAAACAGCAAGAAATAGAAAGCTTGAACAGACCCATAACCAGTGAAGAAATTGAATCAGTTATCAAAAATCTCCCAACAAATAAGAGTCCAGGACCAGATGGCTTCCCTGGGGAATTCTACCAGACATTTAAAGCAGACATAATACCTCTCCTTCTCAAGCTGTTCCAAAAAATAGAAAGGGAAGGAAAACTTCCAGACTCATTCTATGAAGCCAGCCTTACTTTGATTCCTAAACCAGACAGAGACCCAGCAAAAAAAAAAAAAAAGAGAACTATAGGCCAATATCCCTAATGAATATGGATGCAAAAATTCCCTTTCATTTATTCTTTAAGAAGTTCTTCCTTGCTGGAGGTGTTAACACTGTGGTAGTAATCATTTTGCAATATATATGTGTACAAATAAACTCACTGAACACCTTAAATTTACACAGTGTTACAGGTTAATTATAGCTCAATAAAGCTGGAAAGCGAAAGTTCATCCTTATCCCAAGATCATAAATACCGTCTCCCATTTTAGTCTAAAATTTTAAGGTTTTCTTTTCATATTTAGATATTAAATCCACATGCAGTTTCTTTTTGTATAGAAGGAGAGGTAGAAATCACACTGTTCTTTATTTTTTCATACCAGGCCAAATGTCCCTGGACCACTGATTGAAAAGTGATTTTTTCCCTCTATAGTCTTTATTACGCTTAAATTATGTACCCTTTTTATTTTATAATTCTTCAGGAATAAATGCATTAGTTTAAAATGTAAATATAAGCCACACATATGTGATCAGTTAACTTATGACAAAACAGCCAATAATGTCCAATGGGGAAGAGTCTCTTCAACAAATGGTGTTGGGAAACTGGACAGTCATAGGCAAAAGAATGAAACTGGACCATTATTTTATACTACACATAAAAAACAACTCAAAATGGATCAAAGACTTAAAACTGAGACCTAAAACCATTAAAACTCTGAGAGAAAACATGGTAATAAGCAACTTGACACTGGTCTTGAAGATTTTTTGGATTTGACAGCAAAAGCAAAAATGAGCAAGTGGGATGAGCTCAAGCTAAAAAGCTTCTGCACAGTAAAGGAAACTGTCAACAAAATGAAAAGGCAACCTACTGAGTGAGAGAAAATATTTGCAAATAATATCTCTAATAAAGGGTTATATCCAACATACACAAAAAACTCATAGAACTCAGTAGCAAAAAGGGCAAATAATCCAGTTTTTTAAATGAGCAATGTATCTGAATAGACATTTTCCAGAGAAGATACACACATGGCCAAAGGGAGCCTGAAAACTGCTCAACATCACTCATCATCAGGGAAGTGCAAATCAAAACCACAATGAGAAATCAGCTTACACCTGTTAGAATGGCTACTGTCAAAAAGACAAGAAACGACAAGTCTTGGCGAGGATGAAGAGAAAAGGGAACTTTCATGTACTGTTGGTCAGAATGTAAACTGGTGTAGCCTTTATGGATAACAGTATGGAGGCTCCTTGAAAAATTGAAAGCGTGATCCAGCAATTCTTCTTATGGGTATTTATCCAAAGAAACTGAAATCAATGACTCAAAGAGATACATGCACCTTCATGTTCACTGCATCATTATTTACAATAGCCAAGATATGAAATTTTTTTTTTTATTTAAAAAAAATTTTTTCTTTTTGAACGTTTATTTATTTTTGGGACAGAGAGAGACAGAGCATGAACGGGGGAGGGGCAGAGAGAGAGGTAGACACAGAATCGGAAACAGGCTCCAGGCTCTGAGCCATCAGCCCAGAGCCCGACGCGGGGCTCGAACTCACGGACCGCGAGATCGTGACCTGGCTGAAGTCGGACGCTTAACCGACTGCGCCACCCAGGCGCCCCGCCAAGATATGAAAATTTAATGTCATCGAGAGAAGAATGGATAAAGTGATTATATTTATAAAGGAATGTGATTCATCCCTACAGGAACGAAATCTTGCCATTTGTGACAACATGGTTGGACTTTGAGGGTATTATGCTAAATAAAAGAAGTCAGACAGAGAAAGACAAATATCATAGAAGCTCACTTATATGAGTAATCTGAAACAAAGCAAAGCAAAACCCAAACAAACGAACAAAACCAATCAACTAAACAAACAGAAATATTCAGATTCAAGGATACAGAGAGCAATTTGGTGGTTACCAGAGGCCAGGGGTTAAGGGGGTGGTGGAAGGTAAGAGACAGGCAGGCAGGCACTGAAATGGAAGAAAGAGGCACATCTGGGTGGCTCAGTCCATTAAGTGTCTGACTTCAGCTCAGGTCATAATCTCACAGTTTGTGAGTTCAAGCCCCTCATCAGGCTCTGTGCTGTGCTGCCAGTTCAGAACTGAGAGCCCGGAGCCTGCTTCAGATTCTGTGTCTCCCAATTTCTCTGCCCCACCCCCACTCAGTCTGTCTCTCTCTCTTTCTCAGATATAAATAAGACATTTAGAAATTAAAAAAAAGAGAGAGAGAGAAGGAAATTAAAAAGTACAAACTCCCAGCTGTAAAATAAGTAAGTCATGGGGATATAATAATAATAATATGTAATTGTATATTTGAAAGTTACTCAGAGAGTAAATCTTGAAAGTTTTCATCTAAAGAAAAAAAATTGTAACTATGTATGGTGATGGATGTTAACTAGACTGGTCATTTTACAATATATATGGATATCAAATTTAAAACCGTAAATATAGACAGAAAGCATTATAATTACCCAGAAAAATAACATAAGAAAACTCTCAACTACTAAATAGAAGAGTCTAGATATTCATAAATACTTTAGGTACTAAAGTGAAGCTAAAGCCGTATTCATTATTATTGCTTCATGAAAATGAATTAAGAACTGAATTAAGAATTAATCTGAACCCAGAAGTAAACCCTCATACATATGGCTAAAAGATTATCAACATGGGTGTCATAAGACCATTTAATGGGAAAAGGACAGTGTCTTCAACCAATAGTGTTTACACAACTTGATATCCACCTACAAACAAACAAACAAACAACCCTGATGTGGGACCCTTATCTTATACCATATAAAAAATTAACTCAAAACTGATCAAAGACCTTAATGTAAGTGCTAAACTATAAAATAATATAAGAAAACATGGAAACTTCCTGACATTGGATTTGGAAACTGTTTGTTACATATAATACCAAGAACACATGTAATAAAAAAATAGGTAAATTTGACTACAACAAAATTTTATTTTTTTTCAACGTTTATTTATTTTTGGGACAGAGAGAGACAGAGCATGAACGGGGGAGGGGCAGAGAAAGAGGGAGACACAGAATCGGAAACAGGCTCCAGGCTCTGAGCCATCAGCCCAGAGCCCGACGCGGGGCTCGAACTCACGGACCGCGAGATCGTGACCTGGCTCAAGTCGGACGCCTAACCGACTGCACCACCCAGGCGCCCCTACAACAAAATTTTAAAAACTTTTGGGGCGCCGCGTCGGGCTCTGGGCTGATGGCTCAGAGCCTGGAGCCTGTTTCCGATTCTGTGTCTCCCTCTTTCTCTGCCCCTCCCCCATTCATGCTCTGTCTCTCTCTGTCCCAAAAATAAATAAACGTTGAAAAAAAAAAAAACTTTTGTTTGTAAAAGAACACAACAGAGTAAAAAGAAAACCTGGAGGATCATAGAAAATATTTACAAATTATATATCTAACAAGGAGTCAATATTTGTAACATATAAAAACTCTTATAATTCAACACCAAAATAAACCAACCTGATTAAAAAAAATAGGCAAAGGCTTTGAATATATATTCCTCTAAAAAATACATATATACAATGGGTAGTCAGCACATGAATAATTCACTAGTTATTAGGGAATGCAAATCAAAACAAGTGAGATACCATCTCACACTCATTAAGATGGCTATTATAAAAACAAACAACAAAATAAAGGCAGAAAATAGTGTTGGCAAGAATGTAGAGAAGTTAGAACCTTTGTGCACTGTTAATGGGAATGTAAATGAGGCAGCTGCTATAGAAAACAAGACATTGGTTCCTCAAAAAACTAAACATTAAATATCATATTATCCAGCAATTCTACTCCTTAGTCTATACCTCAAAGAACTGAAAACAGGGTCTCAAGAAGGCAGCTGGACACCCACGTTTATAGCTTTATCCCCAGTAGCCAGAAGGCAGAATCAATCAATGTCCAACATGAACGAATGGATAAAAAAAAATATGATATATACATAAAATATAATATTGTTTAGTCTTAAACAGGAATGAAAGTCTTATACAAGCTACAACATGGATGAAACTTGAGAACATTATGCTCAGTGAAATAAGCCAGTCATCAAAAGACAAATGCTGTATGTTTCTAGTTATCTGAGATACTTAGAGTAGTCAAAATCATAGAGACAGGAAAGAGAATGGTGGTTGCCAGAGGCAGGGGAGAGAGAGGGATGAGGAGCTTGTGTTCAGTGGTACAGAGTTTCTGTTGCGGAAAAAAAAAAAATTCTAGAGATTGATGGTGGTGATGGTTATACAACAAGATAAATGTATTTAATGCCACAGAACTGTACATTTAAAAATTATTAAAATGGTGAATTTTATTGCATGCATTTTTAACACAGTAAAAACCAATCAAATAGCCACATGTGGCTAGTGGCTGCTGTATTTGACAGCACAGGTCTAAGTTAACCATAGTCATCTGAATAATGTGAAGTGGATACAGAAAAAAGAAAGAAATAGCCACCAGAAAAAAATAATAAAAAAGCAGGCCCCAAAAAGATACAAAATTTGTCTTCCTATCAGTGAAAAGAAATGTTGACCAAGGAACTGGCCCCATCGTGTGTATAGCATCTAGTCTCAAAACGAGGAAGTGGTCACTCAAAAAAAATAAAAATAAAAAGAGAGAGAGCAAGAGAGAGAATGTCATGGAAAACTATTATTACTACATCACTTGTATCTACATTTACCAATGAATTCACATTTATTTCATGAAAAGGTAATAGGTGTTAATATGACAAATCAATGTGCAAGTACATTTTGAGTTAATGTACTCAGTACCCAGAATTCTTAAATTCTTAGTTATTACACACCAAAAGGTTTATTTGCTATAGCTTTCTCAATACCTCTAACTTGTCAATGTACTGTAACTCTCCAATAATGATATAAAGTATATAGTACTGTATTTTCAAATGTATTGCATCACAGAAGCTTCTTTCAAGAACCAGAGCTCAAAAAAACATGCTTGGAAAATCTATCTTCATCAACCAGCTGATGCAGTATGACATGAAAACAGCATAGTAGAAAAGCTGAATGAATCTGGGGAATAATGAGGAATCAGTGAGACTGCAGGAGCATGACTTGAACTCTTCAAGGAAATCACATGTATCTCATTGCTTTGAAGTTAAAGTAAAAATATGTACAAAACTGAGAAATAAGTCTAAGGGTCAGTAAAGACAGGCCTTGAGTTCTTGTCCAAGATCATGTTGCAGGAAAAACCTTGAATTCACCTCCTCCATGGTGTCTGGGTGCCCTCACTGGCCTATTACCTCAGAGGGCTTTGGGCCCTTAGCTCACACCAGCCCAAGCTGTCTCACCAAAGTAGCCCTAGAGTGATGCATACTAAGACACCATTGGGCAGTGTGCACTCTTCACCCAAGTGACACAGGTGCAAAGCAGCCTGGAACACTCAGGCTTGCACCACTTCGGCTCCAGATATTTGTCAGGATACCCCAGGCACAGTCTACTTTAGGTGGCTGTCCCACCAGTGGACTCGCCTACAAAGATCATCCTGGGAACCCCTGGCCCATGCCCACCTCAGCTCCAGCTGCTTAATCAGGAGACTCCCTGGACTGAGCACCCCAAGATACCCCAGCTGCACCGCTTCAACTTCAGCTGTCCTACTTGGATGTCCTCTGCATAGAAAGCCCCAGGAACTCCCAGATTCCACCCACTTCAGCTTCAGCTCCTCTGCCAGGATGCCCTATGCATAGAGAGCCACCCAAGCCCACACCCACTTCAACTCTGGCCATTGAACTAGGGCAGCCCCAGCATGGAGTTCTCCAAGACCCTCACCCTTCACCAACCATAGCTTTAGTCTGCCAGCTGAAGACACCAAGCACACACAGTCTAAATAGGGGATAACCATACATAAGACCATTCCTTCACATTTAGGAGAAGTAGTTATTCTGCAAAATTCATAGAAACAAAGTCAAGCTTAATGAGGAGACAGAGGAATCTCCAAATAAAAGAACAACACAAAGCCTCAGCAAAAGTCTAAATGAAATAGAAATAATGAATATACTTTATAAAGAGTTCAAAGTAATGGTCACTGGACAGGAGAGAAGAATGACAAAACTTAGAACTTCAACCAAGGGAAAATTTAAAAAAGAACCAGAATGAAGAATACAAAAACCAAAATGAAAAATACACGAGAGGAGTCAACAGTAGATAAGAGGATACAGAAGAATGGGTTAGTGATCTAAAAGACAGTACTGGAAAGCAACCAAGCTGAATAGCAAAAGAATAAATAAAATTTAAATTTAAATAAAAAAAAACTAATTATGTTAAGGGATCAATTTAACAATACTGAGTGAACACACATTTGCATTATAGAGGACACAGATGCAGAAGAGACAGAAAGGGGCAGATAACTTATTTGAAGAAATAAAAACTGAAAACTTGTCTACCCTGGAGGAAAAAACAGACTCAGGTTCAGGAAGCACAGAGAGGTCCAAACAAGATGAACCCAAAGAGGCCCACACCATGACACATAATAATTAAAATAGTAAAGGCTAAAAAGAAAGAGAAAAATTTTAAAGCAGCAAAAGAGAAGCAACTAGTAACACACAAAACAAACCCTGTAAGACTGTCAGCTGCTTTTTCGGCAGAAACTTTGCAAGCCAGACAGCAGTGTCATGATACATTCAAAATGCTGAAAGGGAAGGAGAAAAAAAAAAAACAACCTACAACCAAGAATACCAGGCAGTTATCACTCGGAATTAAAGGAGAGATAAACATTCTCCACACAAAAATTAAAAGAATCCATCACTACTAAAACAGCCTAACAAGATGTGTTAAGGAAGCTTCTTTAAATGGAAAAGAAAAAGCCATAATTTGAAGAAAATTATAAAAAAAAAAAAACACTTCAGTAGCAAAAGCAAATATACAGGAGGAAAGTAGATCAATCACTTATAGAGCTAGTACAAAGGTTAAAAGACAATAAATAGTACAATCAATTGTATGTTAAAAATTAGTTACAAGGAGGTCAAGCACAAGAAAGATACCTGAAAAGACCACAAATACATCGAGGTTAAATAACATGCTACTAAACAATGAATGGTTCAGCCAAGAAATAAAAGAATAAAAAAGGTACAGGGAAACAAATGAAGATGATAACACAACAGTTCAAAACGTTTAGAATGCAGCAAAGCAGTGCTAATAGGGAACTTTATAACAATACAGTCTGACATCAAGAAGCAAGGTAAATCTCAAATAAACAAAGTAATCTTACATCTAAAGGAGCTAGAAAAAGAAGAAAACCTAAAACCAGAAGAAGGAAGGAAATAAATGATACACAATTAAAAATAAACAACTAAATAAATAAATAAAAAGAAAGAAAGAAAAAGAAAACATCAATGAAAGCAGGAGGCAATTCTTTGAAAAACAAAACAAAACAGTCAATAATACTGATAAACCTCTAGCAAGACTTATCAAGAAAAAGAGAAAGGAGTAAAAAAAATAAAATAAAATCACAAATGAGAAAGGACAAATAACAACCAATACCACAAAAATATATAAAATTATATTAGAATACTATGAAATATAGGCCAAGGAATTGAACGACATTGAAGAAATGTATAAATTCCTAGAAACATATAAACTACAAACTGAAACAAGAAGAAATAGAAAATTCAAGCAAATCAATAACCAGTAAAGAAATTGAATAAGCAATTAAAAAACTCCCAAAAACAAAAGTCTAGGAACAGATGGCTTCACAGGCAAATTGTACCAAATATTTAAAGAGGAGTTAATACCTACCTATTCTTCTCAAACTATTCCAAAAAAAAAAAAAAAAAAAACTATTCAGAAAAGAAAGGAAAACTTTTAAATTCATTCTATGAGGCCAGCAATACCCTGCTACAAAAACCATGTAAAGACGACACCAAGAAAGAGAACTACAGGCCAATATCCCTGATAAACATAAATGTAAAAACCCTCAACATAACACTAGCAAACTGAATAGAACCATACATTAAAAAAAAAATCATTCATTACAATCAAATGGGATTTATTCCTGCATTGCAAGGGTGGTTCAGTATTCACAAGTCAACCAATGTGATACATCACATCAATAAGAGAAAGGATATAAGAACCATACAATTATTTTAACAGATGCAGAGAAAACATTTGACAAAGTAAAATATCTATTTATGATAAAAAACCCTCAACCAAGTAGATGTAAAGGGAATATACCTCAAGATAATAAAGGCATATATGAAAAAGCCACAGCTAACATTATCCTCAATGGGGAAAAACTGAGAGCTTTTCCCGTAAAGCCAGCAATAAGGCAAGGGTGTCCAGTCTCACTACTTTTATTCAACATACTACTGGAAGTCCTAGCCACAGCAATCAGACAACAAAAAGAAATAAAAGGCAACTACATTGGCAAAGGAGAAATAAAATATTCACTATCTGGAAATGACATGATACTTTATAAAGAAAAACCAAAGACTCCACCAGTAAACTGCTGGAACTGATAAATTCAATAATGTCACAGGATAAAACATCAACATATCAAAATTGGTTGAATGTCTGTACATCAATAATGAAGCAGTAGAAAGTGAAATTAAGAAAACAATTCCATTTACAATTGCACCAAAAATAAGATACCTAGGAGTAAACCTAAGCAAAGAGGTGAAAGACCTGTACTGTGGAAATAACAAAACACTGATAAAAGAAATTGAAGACAACAAAAGAAATCAAAAGACATCCAAGCTCACAAAATGGAAGAACACATTTTGTTGAAATGTCTATACTACCCAAAGCAATCTACATATTTAATGCAATCCCTATCAAAATACCAAAAGCAATTTTTTCAGAGAGCTAGAACAAACAATCCTAAAATATGTATGGAACCATAAAAGTCTCCGAATAGCCAAAGCAACCTGGAAAAAGAAAAGCAGAGCTGGAGCCATCACGGTTCTAGACTTCCAGTCCAGTAGTCCATATTACAAAACTATAGTAATCAAAACAGTATGGTACTGGCATAAAAATAGACACATAAATCATAGAACAAAATAAAAACCCCAAAATGAACTGATAACTATATGTTCAATTAATCTTCAACAAAGCAGGAAAGAATATCCTATGGGGGGGGCAGTGTCTCTTCAACAAATGGTGTTGAGAAAACTGTACCACTTTCTGACACCATACACAAAAACAAACTAAAAATGGATTGTAAACCTAAATGTAAATGTGAGACTTAAAACTATAAAATCCTAAAAGAGAACACTGGCAGTAACTTCTCTGACATTGGTCATACCAACTTTTTTCTAGATAGATGCCCTAAGGCAAGGGAAAGAAAAAACAAAAATATACCATTGGAACTTCATCAAAATAAAAACAATCAACAAAACTAAAAGACAACCTACAGAATGGGAGAAAATATTTGCAAATGACATATCTGATAAGGGGGTAGTATCCAAAATATATAAAGAACTTATATAATTCAACATCCAAGAAAGAAGTAATCCAATTAACAAATGGGCAGAAGATGTGAATATACATTTTTCCAAACAAGATAAGATAAATGAACAATAGACACATGAAAAGATGTTTAATATTATTCTTCATCAGGGAGATGAAAATCAAAACTACAATGAGATATCACTTTGCACCTCTCAGAATGAGTAAAATAAAAAACACAAGGAACAACAGGTGTTGGCAAGGATGTGGAGAAAGGGGAATCCTCTTGCACTGTTGGTGGGAATGCAAATTGGTGCAGCCACTATGCAAAACAATGTGGAGGTTCCTCAAAAAGTTAAAAATAGAGCTACTGTACAGTGCAGCAATCACACTACTGGGTATTTACCCAAAGAATAGAAAAACACTAATCCAAAGGGATATATGCACCCTTATGTTTATAGCAGCATTATTTACAATAGCCAAGATATGAAAGCAGCCAAAGTGTCCTTTGATGAATGTATAAAGAAGATATGGTATGTGTGTGTGTGTGTATATATATATATATATATATATATATATATATATACATACATACACACTACACACAACAGACTATTATTCAGCCATAAAAATAATGAAATTTTGCTATTTCCAAAACCCAAATAGAGGAAGAGATATAATGCTAAGCAACATAAGTCAGAGAAAGACAAACACCATATTATTTCACTTATATGTGTAATTTAAGAAACAAATGATTAAGGGCAAAAGAGAGAGAGAGAGACAGAAACCAAGAAACAGACTCTTAACTATAAAGAACAAACTGATGGTTACCAGAGAGGAGGTGGGTGGGGGCATAGATTAAATCAGCAATAGGAATTATTCAGTGCACTTGTGATGAACACTGGGTGATATACGGAAGTGTTGAATCACCATACTGTACACCTGAAACTAATATAACACTGTCTGTTAAGTAACTGGAATTAAAATAAAACCTAAAAATTAAAAAAAAATTAGTTAAGGGGATTTGCAAAATAAAGACAATGTAAAATATGATTACATACACACAAAATCGGGGGGGGGCAATAAAAATGAAGGTGTTTAGAATGTGTTTGAACTTAAGTAACCATCAACTTAATATGGGCTGCTATATACTTAGGATGTTATATATGAATCTCATGGTAACTGCACAGCAAAACCTAGAATAGATACACAATAAACAAAGAGAAAGCCAAGCATAACACTACAGAAAGTTATCAATCACAAAGAAAGAGAGCAAGAGAAGAAGAAAGGAACAGAGAAGAACTACAGAAACAACCAGAAAACAATGAACAAAATGGCAATAAGAATAAAAATATCAATAATTACTTTAAATGTAAATGGTCTACATGTTCCAGCAAAAGAAATAAGGTGATGGCATTGGAATGGATAAAAAGAAATTAAGACCCATCTATATATTGCCTACCATAGACTCACTTCAGACCTAAAGACACATACAGATGGAAAGTAAAGGGATGGCAAGAGGTATTCCATGCAAATAGAAGGGAAGAAAAGCTGGAGTAGCAATACTTATATCAGACAAAGACTTTAAAACAGAGTGGAACAAAAGACAAGGAAAGGCATTACACAATGATAAAGGAGTCAATCAAATAAGAGGATATAAAAATTGTAAATATCTATGTGCCCAACAGTGGTGTACCTAAATACATAAAGCAAATATTAGTAACATAAAGGAAGAAATTGACAGTAATACAATAATAATAGGAGACTTTAACACCCTAGTTACACCAATGGATAGATCATCCAGGCAGAAAATCAATAAGGAAACAATGTCTTGGAACAACAAATTATACCAAATGGACTTAACAGACATACAAAATATTTAATCTAAAAACAACAGAATACCCATTCTTTTCAAATGCACATGGAATATTCTCTAAGATCACATGTTAGGTCACAAAACAAGTCTCAGTAAGTTTAATAAGACTGAGATCACATCATGCATCTTTTCCAACCACAATGGTATGAAAATAGAAATAAATTATAACAACAACAAACACAAATAAGAGCACAAATATGTGAAAGGCTAAACAATATGCTATTTAACAACCAATGAGGTAATCAAAAAATCGAAAAGGAGATTAAAAAATACATGGAAAATGAAAATGGAAACACAATAGTCAAAAACATTTGTAATGCAGTGAAAGCAGTTTTAAGAGGTAAATTTATAGCAATGCAGGCTTACTTCAAGAAACAAGAAAAACCTCAAATGAACAATCTCACCTAACACCTAAATGAAGTAGACAAAGAAGAATAAACACAACTCAAAATGAGTATAAGAGAGGAAGTAATAAAGATCAAAGAAAAATAAATTAAAAAGAAACTAAAAATAATAGAAAACATCAATGAAACCAAGAGCTGGTTCTTCAAAAGATAAACAAAATCATTAAGACTTGGGCCAGATTGGAGGGGAAAAGGAGAAAGGAATAAGAAATGAAAAAAGAGAAGTAACAACTGACATCACAGAAATACAAATGACTGTAAGAGACTACTACAAAAATGTATATGCTAACAAACTGGATAACACAAAAGAAATAGATAAATTTCTAGAATATTCAATTTTCCAATATTCAATCTGGAAGAAACATAAAATATGAAAGATAATGAAATTGGATCAGTAAGCAAAAAATTCCCAACAAACAAAAGTCCAAGGCCAGATAGATTCACAGGTGAATTCTACCAAACATTTAAGGAAGAGTTAATACCTATTCTCTATAAACTATTCCAAGAATAGAAGAGGAAGGAAAACTTCCAAATACATTCTACACGGCCAGCATTATCCTGATACCAAAACCTGATAAAGCACTACACAAAAGGAAAGCTACTAGCCAATATCCCTAATGAATTCAAAAATCCTCAGTATTAGCAAACAACATTGAACAATATATCAAAATAATCATTCACCAAAATCAAGTGGGATTTACTCCAGGGATGCAAGAATGGTTCAATATCTGCAAATTGATCCATGTGATACATCATGTTAACAAAATGAAAGACAAAAATCACATGATCATCCCAATACATACAGAAAATTATATGAAAATATTCAACATCTGTTCATAATAAAAAAAGTACTCTCAACAAAATGAATTTAGAAGGAACATGTATCAATATAATTAAGGTCACAAATGACAAACTCACAGCTAACATCATACTAAGTGGTGAAAAAGTGAGAACTTTTCTTCTGAGATCAGAAACATGACAAAGTGGTGCCTGGGTGGCTCAGTTGAGCATCTGACTTTGGCTCAAGTCATGATCTCACAGTTTGTGAGTTTGAGCTCCATCTCAGGCTCTGTGCTAATAGCTCAGAGCCTGGAGCCTGCTTCGTATTCTGTGTCTCCTTCTCTCTCTCTGTCCCTCCTCTGCTTGTGTTCTGTCCCTCACTGTCAAAAAATAAACATTAAAAAATTAAAAAATATATATATGACAAAGATGTCCACTCTGTTTTATTCAACATAGTATTGGAAGTCATAGCCACATCAATCAGACAGGAAATAAAAGGCATCCAAATTGGTAAGGAAGAAGTAAAACTTCCATTATTTGTAGATGATGGGACATTATACTTGAAAACGCTAAAGACCACCAAAAAACTACTAGATATATAAATGAGTTCAGTGAAGTTGCAAAACACAAAATCAATATACAGAAATCTATTGCATTTCTATACACTAATAATGAAATAGAAGGAGAAAATAAGAAAACAGTTCAATTTATAGTTGCACCAATAGAATAAAATACCTAGAAATAAGTAAGGAGCTGAAAGACTGGTACTGTGAAAACTATAAAATAATGAAGAAAAAAATTGAAGATGACACATATGAATGGAAAGATAAAACATTCTCATGGATTGGACGAATTGATATTGTTAAAATGTCCACACTACCAAAAGCAATCTGCCAATTCAATGCAATCTCTATCAAAACACCAATATTATTTTTCACAGAACTGGAAAAAATAATTCTAAAATCTGTATAGAAACACAAAAGACCCTGGATAACCAAAGCAATATTGAGAAAGAAAATAACAAGCTGGAGGTATCACAATCACTGATTTCTAGTTTTATTACAAAGCTATAGTAATCAAAACGTATGGTATTGGCACAAAAATGGACTAGTACATCAAGTGAACAGGATACAGAGTCCAGAAGTAGACCCATGCTTACATAGTCAATTAATATGAAAAAGGCAGGGACAATATATTGGGGAATATATTGGAGAAAAGACAGTCTTCAAAAAATAGTGCTGGGAAAACTAAATAGCTATGTGCAAAAACAATGAAACAGGAACACTTTTCTTACACCATACAGAAAAACAAACTCAAAGTGGATTCAAGACGTAAATGTGAGACATGAAACCATCAAACTCCTAGAAGAACACATAGGCGGTACTTTTTCCAACACTGGCCTTGGCAATATTTTTCTAGTTATGTCTCCTCAGGCAAGGGAAATGAAAGCAAACACAAACTATTGGGACTACACCAAAAAAAAAAAAAAATCATTTGGGGCACTTGGGTGGCTCAGTTGGTTAAGCCTCTGACACTTGATTTCGGCTCATGCAGTGATCTCATGGTTAGTGAGATCAGAGCTCTGTGCCAGGCTCTGTGCTAACAGTGAGGTTCTCTTGAGATTCTCTCTCTCTCTCTCTCTCTCTCTCCTTCTCTCTCTCTCTCTCTCTCTCTCTCTCTCTCAAAACAAATAAA
Source organism: Leopardus geoffroyi (assembly GCF_018350155.1). Lineage (NCBI taxonomy): Eukaryota > Metazoa > Chordata > Mammalia > Carnivora > Felidae > Leopardus > Leopardus geoffroyi. The sequence goes on along the minus strand of NC_059336.1, from coordinate 96,044,559 downwards.
TAAATTTAAAACAAATCCTTTGCACAGTGAAGGAAACTATCAAACAAACAAAAACAACATACTGAATAGGAACATATATTTACAAATGATATAGCCAATAAGGGGTTAATATCCAAAATATACAAAAAAAAAAAAAAACCTCATATAACTTAAATAATAAAAAAAAGAAAAACAGTCCAAATGAAAAATGGGCAGAGGATCTGAATAGACTTTTTAAAAAAAAATTATTTATTTTTGATAGAGAGAGACAGACAGCAAATGGGTAAGGGGCAGAGAGGAAGGGAGATGGAATCTGCAGCAGGCTCCAGGCTCTGAGCTGTTAGCACAGAGCCTGATGCAGGGCTCGAACTCACAGACCACGAGATCATGACTTGAGCCGAAGTTGGATGCTTAACCGACTTAGCCACCCAGGAGCCCCAATTTTTTAAAGAAGATGTACAAATGGCCAACAGACACAAGAAAAGATGTTCCCTATCACTAATCATGAGAGTAATGGTAACCAAAACCACAATGAGATATAACCTAACACCTGTCAGAATGGCTTGAATCAGAAAGACGAAATAATAAATGTTTGGATATGGAAAAAAAGGCACATTTGTGCACTGTTGGTGGGAATGTAAATTGGTACAGCCACTATAGAAAACAGTATGGAGGTTTCTTTAAAAATTACAAATAGAAATACCCTATGGTCCTGTACTTTTCCTACAGGGTATTTACCCAAAGAAAATGAAAATATTAATTCAGAAAGGTATACACACTCCTATTTTTCCTGCAGCATTATTTGCAATAGCCAAGATATGGAAGCGATCCAAGCATCCATCAATAGATGAATAGACAAAGAAGATGTGATACACACACACACGTTACTCAGTCATAAAAAAGATGCAATCTTGCCAGTTGCAACAACATGGATGGACGTAGAGTATATTATGCTAAGTGAAACAAAAGAGAGAAAGACAAACACTGTATGATTTCACTTATAGGTGGAATCTAAAACACACACACACACACACACACACACACACACACACACACACACAGACCCCTAACAAAATAATCAGAGACAGACCCACAAATACAGAGAATAAAGTGATGGTTGCCAGAAGGGAGGTGAGATGGGGGTACTGGTAAAACGGGTGAAGGGGAGTGAGAAACACAGGTTTCTAGTTATGGAATAAATAAATCATGGGGATGAAAGTCTCAGCATAGGGAATATAATCAATTGTATTGTAATAGCATTGTATGGCAATAGATGGTAGCTATACTTGTGGTGAACATTGCATAAACACAGAATTGTCAAATCACCATGTTGTACACTTGAAATTAATGTAATGTCATGTGTCAAATATATTTCGATAAAAAAAACTTTTAAAAGGTAGGCACTGTATAGCAAAATCAGTACTTGTATTTTTTTTTTTTTCTATGAACAGAAGAGCTAATGAGAGAGCTGGTGTAAAGGGAGGTAGACGGTGGCCTTTTAATGGCCAGATGTGACATGGAAGGGACAGAAAAGGGTCAAGGGCTGAAATCAAAAACTAGCCAAGTGATACCTAGACTGAGGTACTGAGTGTCTGCACTAAGGCAGAAATTAAGTTGGGGAAGAATGGGGTGATTACATGTTTTCTGAGCCCAGTGCTCAGCATTTTACAGTTGACTGTACCCTGAAAGTTCCTTTTCTTAGCCTAAATGCTTTTCCTTACAGATCAGAAGTTACAGTTGGTCTCAAAAGACAGCTTTGTTCCTTGCTATACAATTAAACTTGGGTTTCTTTTCTGAGCTGCTGCCATCTGCACACCTTATGTTATTGGGACACAAGACTGGTACATGCTATTTCTTACTGAGAATGACATCAGAAATATGGAGTCACCCTCTGCAGGACAGTGCTTCTGCCACTGCCCATGAAATAGAAGTCAAGGACTGAACAGGAAAAAGACATGAGGCATAATTAGTTTTATCCTCCATGAAGAAGTTATTTCACAAATAATGAGGCAGAACCTCTCCAATTTTAATAATAATGGACTGTATATCATTGAGATGACTGAATCAAATTAATGTTAGCTACTGGTAAAAAATAAAACAACATGATAATAAATGCAAAGGTTTTTTTTTTTTTTTTTTTGCCCTCCAGATGCAATTTAAACATATGATTTGAGAAGAGTCAAGTTTCAATTCCTAACCAGCTATCTTCTTTCCTTTAGAGAATATAGTACATAGGGCTTTTTACAGTATACAGCTAAAACTATTCTTCCCTGAAGTAGAAAATGCTGGGGCAACAATAATAATGATAATGCATACGGTTAAGTAGAGAACTCAGGTGAGAGTCCACCAAAAAATGGTTCAAGTCAGCTTCATCTTTGCCAGAGAGGCTCTGCAGATGTAGATAGCGACAAATACTCAGATTCCCGTGTTCCATTTCCAATTCACGCCCTCATCTGTTTCTCTGGCCGTTAATTACTGGGTTCCTCCCTTTGCCCTCACAAAGAGGCATGAAACTACTCGTCAGGTGGTAGGACAAATGATAATCAGTGTTATCCTAGACATTTCATTACTCAAATAAGCATAAAATGATTATATGAAATCCCTAGGAAATTGAAGTGGCCTTCTTTTTGCTTTTAAAACTATACTTTGACTAATAGAAAGTCTGTTTTATTTAACATCATCTAACAAGACCCCCTCAAATATATCTCTCTTCCATGACCACTGTTACATATAATCTGGAGCATTATAAAATGTTCTTCTGATCTAAACTAGCAACTTGACTAGATTCATTATTCACTTTGAACTAATGAGATTATTTTTACAAGTGATGTTATTAACGGATTGCATAATATCTATCAGATAAAATACTAATACCATGTTGAAAGCAAGCAAATTAAGTCATCACAGGCCTAGAAAAGCAATGACTGAGACTGCCAGAATAGTCTGATTTGTAGTAAAGACATACTTAGCTATGAAGTATCCTTAAGTAGTAGCTCAGACTGATTTTTCCTACTATTATTTTTCGTGTGTGAAATAAATCTGTGAAGCCGACAAAGACTAACCGGATGTACAAATTTGAGCTTCTAATGAATACAATGACATTTAAAAAGTCTCAAAGGTCACCTTCATATTACTAAAGTAATTCCGCTGAAGTCAAAAACAATTTAAAAATATTTAGAGAAAGGCCCAGGCAATGTCATTAGTATATATTGGCCAGAGGCAAAGGGTAAGGGGGATGAGGCAGAGATATTCCATATTTTATTACGTAAAATCAATTGTAGCCTTCTCCTATTAGAAGCATTCAATAATCCTTAAAAATACTGTCACCCATAAGGTGATGTTTTGGCATTACCATATATCTTACATAGTTTTATAAACAAATATCATGTTTAATCATTAAAATATCTTGATCATGTGCATTTGTGTTTCCAATGGAAAAAAAATTGTAATATAACGATAGCTTATATTTGTATAGCAGCATGATTTACAACTGCTTTACCTCGTTGGATTTTAAAGCTCTCCTATGAAGATTATAAGAAAAGCATTATTTCCCCATTTTGCAAATAAACAAAGACAGTAAGAGGCTGGTCTAAAATCACCTGTATTCAGCTTCAAAATCCAGGGATTTTTTTCATTGAGCTTTGCTCTCCCTTGATTTGCCCTTTGTGTAGTAGGAAGGGCAGAAATGTCACCTCCCTTTAAAAAGGAGATTAAAATTGCAGTGGCAGAAACAGCAATGACCCCGGTGAGGCAAAGCCTCCCGACAAAATTCTGACTGATCTCTTGATTTATTAAAAGCACTGCTTAGAGCAAAAGGGAGTAAAACTTATACAATTTTTAATATCCCTGTCAAAATTATGGGATCAGATTGTGGAAACTGAATCTTTGTATGTAAGGGTAAAACATGAGCTGAGATCAATGCTTGATCATGACTTCGCATTCAACCTATTACATGTATGTATGCACACACAGATGTATAGATGTACATTTTTTTCCCCAAAGGAATATAAACAAATCGTTCACCTTATCTTGAAAACAGTATTTAAAAACATTGCAAAACAGCACAGAACAAAAATGAGTCACTCAACTCCCAGGGGTTAGATTTTATGACTGACTTGGTATAATTAAAACAATAATAATCACAAAAATGAATCTGTCCTCCTTGACTATCTGCTAAGAATTAGGTCCATATCATTTTGACTTACACATATAAATTTTATAATACCACTACCTTGCTTTGATGTAATATTTTAATTTTTCAGCAGGCTCTCACATGCTAATATACACTGTTACGCTTCTGGGTTTAATGAGAAAATCATCTTCCTGTCTCTGGGCCTCACCTTGTGAAGTCTGTCATTTCCATCATGATCATACACATCTGCTTGGCCAGCACAATTATATCATTGCCGCTGTCATCCCATTTGGCCACTTCGGCATCCAGCTTGCTTTTCTCTTGGTGGAATATCTCCACCTGCTCAGCTATTTTTGCCTTCTCCTCCTGCGGTAGTTGTGCCATGATGGCCTGTGTGGGTTACAGAATAAGTGTGACTAATATTGACAAAGTAAAGTAGGTTGACTCTGCCTTAAGTTAATGGCAAAGCCAGACCCCGACAAGGTTTATAGGCTGCCCCGCCATTCCAGAAAGTACGTTTTCTCCATCCCCAGGAAAGCAAAAGCATAGACTGGTAACATCCCCCAAATCCCCGTCCCTATTCCTATACACACACACAAAAATAGAGAGATCCAAAAGGTATGTGCACATTGACAGTAACAGAACTTCTGTGTTGCTTTGATGACATATGTTTGTTCAAAAGAATCTATTCTTGACAATTTTTATATTTGGTCTCAAGAAACTTTTACCAGATGAAAGAATGCACCTCTTTCAACACTGAAATCTGTTCAGAGAAGGAAAAAAAAGAAAAAAAAGTCTTTCTGTCGCTGGAAAGAAGAGGAATTTTAAACAATATCTGAGCATCCAAGTGGGGTGGAGAGAATTTCCATGAGTGTTAATGAAGGAATGCATGATTAGATACCAAACAATCCCCTAACCCAAGGCATTTCAGGGATGACATACCTATTCCCAGCCCTCTTCCATCTTCCCTGTGGAAATTCTGAGATAACCATGACTCCCTACAGAGCCTATTAGTATGCAGAAGTAGAAGGTATGATGGGATAAAATATAGGTTTAGGAAGTAAAGGTCGATTTTCAAAAGTTGCTAGGTAAGGGAATGTAGAAAAGCAAGAACTACAGCTGATTCTCATTATTCATGGAATCTTTCTATACAAATTTGCCTACTCTCTAAAATTTATTGGCAGCCCAAAATCAATACTTGTGGTGCTTTCTCGTCATTCACAGACATGCAGAGAGTTGCAAAAAATTGGGTTCACCTGTCAGGCCTATTCACAGATATGGTTGAACAAGGAATTCTCTGTCTTTTCGTTTCAACACTGAACAACAGGTCCCTTCTGTCATCTATTTGGTGCCATATTTTCCACATATTTGTACTTTTTATTGGTAATTTTGCTATTTAACATAGCCCCCAACCATAGTGCTCAAATGCTTTCTAAGTGTCCCTAAGCACCGAAAGGCTGTGATGTGCCTTATGGAGAAATATACATGTATTAGACAAGGTTCATTCAGGCATGAGCTACAGTGCTCTTGTCCATGAGTTCAATGATAATGAATCAAAACTATAAAGCATATGAAAGGAAACGTTCATTAAACAAGATTCTGTATTTATTGGTTGAAATAAAATGTTGAGACCAGGAGCTCTCAGGAACCTAACACTATTTCCTCTAAAAGCCATGACTCCATAGCTGCTAATTAACTGTTCATGGTGATGTTATAGAATATAGGTACCACAAATAAAGACAATCAACTGCATTTGGTAAATACCATGTATGCATTGCCCTGAATGCAATGTCTGGAATCATTTCATTCCATCCTCATAGAACCATGTGTGACCTGTTTCATAGAAAGAACCATGTGGATAAGTATGACAGCACTAGTAACCCTCTGGTTCTGGGATATGTGTGTTCAGTAATGAAAGCATGATTTGGGAAACTTAAAACTTTTGCAAAGGACAAGTAAAATAACACATACAATAAAGCCTTGCTTCCTAAATTATAAAGTTTGTCCTAATGTAAGTAAATTATTGGGAAGAAAGGTTGTTGATTTCTAGTAAAAATATCAATGGACATAAACTCAGGAAAACTGGGCTCAATGGGCTCTATCACTGACTTAGGTTAAGACTTAATCGTTACTGGATCATATTCTTAACTTCTTCAGATCTAAGAATAGTAAAAAATTACCTCAGGGTGTTATAGTGGACAGCAAATGAAATAACAAAGGTGTTGTGTTTTTTCCAAAAAGAGAAACGAAAGCATCTATGGGATTATTGTTAATATATTAGTATCATGACTATATTAGTTTTCCTTTCCAGCTACCCCTTGAGCTCATTACTTAGTTGCTATGAAAGAGAAGGGATGGGCCCAGAGTCTATGTTACTATACATAAATAGACAATTGGCATGATTCCTTGAGTACAGAAATGTATACCAGGTACTGTGCTAAGAGGCTTATGTATGTAAAAACAAACAAACAAACAAACAAACAAAAACAAGAAAACAAAAAAAAAACAATCTACTTAAGCATTCTACAAGATTAATACTATTATTACTGCTATTTTATTAATGGTGATACTAAGACCCAGAGAAATTAAATTCTCAATATTACACAACTAATAAGCTGTATGTACAGGATTCAAACCCAGGTCAACTAACACCATACTTAACTATCGTGTACAAGTGGATCACCATGCACACCCATACAGGTTTGACACTACACAATGATCCCATTCCAGTGGGGCAAGTATTGCTGAAATCACAAGCATTGTTCACCAGGCTGGACATCCTAGAGATGAGACTTCATTTGCCTGAGTAAGGGATCTCTTTGTATAATTTACATGAAGGTGTCCTCAGACAAGTAGCTGCACAGATACATCTTACTAATATATAGCCATGTGTACAAACTTCCATGCAGGCATGTGTGTGGCTTTATATAACTAACATGTGAGTGTCTGTGTATATGTATGTGAGTGTCCATGTGCATATACACAAATTGCTATCCATATTTAAAAAGTCAGACTGGGACAAATACAATATGGTTAAAATAGTATTTTTGAAGAATATTTTAAAGTACTTTAAAAACTATCAAAAAGGTGGCTGATATACCAAACAGTTGATTATAAATTCAAATATGAAATACTGTACTAATAACAAGACAGCTATCCCATTGCATTTGAGATAGGTATGGATTTGCAGAAGTTAAATATGCACTTTTTTCCTGAAGCATCCCTATCTGATGATCTGATGCTGTCCTAGATTAATTTGTCGTCCTCATATAAAACTGATATTCATGTTTTACTTAGACCTCAGAAGTCCTAACTAGAATTATGTAAACCATTCATTAGGTGCTTTTCTGTAGAAGAATCTGTAAAACTACCCACCAGACCTTCAGACTCTATATTCAATACCCAGATGGAAAGCAATGAAACTTTCATTGTCTCAAAAGGGTTAATTTGTGCATTGAAGGGTGTACACTTTTCTTTGAACTCTGTCACATGAGTTTCAGTTGTATAATTTAGGATTTGAGTATTAACTGCCTTGTTCTACTCTCTAATTCCTATTGATGCCCTACTTTTGACTTCTCTCAGAGCTTCCTTAGGGTAGAGGCCTCAGCATCCTGCAAACAGTAGAAGCTCAATATATATCTTCTGATTGACTGTGTAACCATTTTTCCACTCACTGCATCAACAGAGTTCAAGAGAAGTTACTAGAACTGACAAACATTTTCTAAGGGCACAATTCTGAAGAAAAAAAAATGGCCCCTTCAAAGCAGATTTGCAAAAGAACATGTTATTTTGACTCTAGGGGTGCTCAACCCACATAAGGCACTTAATGGTGTGTGACTTGGGTGCAAGTGTCATTACATTTGCTTCTGCTTATGTAGCTATCGATGAGCCAAAGTCTTTTCCTAAATATTCTTAAAATGCTCCTGGCTTTTAAAAATTCATAATTGACCTTTTCTGAAACTGGAATCTTAAAAAAAGGTTATCTATAAACAGTAGATCACAAACTGCAAAATTTGCAAGTTAATCAAATTAAAATTCAACACATGCGTTTTAATTAGGTCTTATCAATGTAACTCAGCAGTTTGAAATGTTAACACATTAAAGTTTTAGCTGGAAAAAAAAAGATGACTACATTCAAATCAAGTTGAATAGAAAATATATAACATGTAATTGTTCATTCCCTCAAACTAAGGCAACATGAGAAAAATTATTTTCATGGCCAAGAGGAAAGGGAACAAATCAGCTTTTCTGTATCTGTGATGTGATCACCTGGGGTGGTCTTAGAGTTTCTGCTGGTTCTATGCATAGTAGCCAAGCACAGCTCCAGAGATTGGCTGATCTGGGGCCCCATATTGTGGCATCAGAGACTTTAATCCACAAAATTCCCTGCTTCCTGATCCCAGGCTCTCAGCTTTTCTTCTGAAGAGCCAACCATTTTTTTGTGATTGAAATTATAAACTCTACTTATTAAACCAAAGTGCAAATCACTGATACAAGCCAACAATCACTCTGCCCAGAATTTTTTCTTCAATCTAAATCTCAGGAGCTTTTGATATGATTATTTTTCCAATCTCAAAGAGAAAAAATTACTTTTGGAGTCTATGAGCCTCCAAACTGACAAGTGTTAGTTCCTTAAGCCAGAGTAAGAGTCTAACATTTAGGCTTAAAGTACATCTTTATAAATAAGTGATTAAAAGGGCTAAAACTCAATGTGTCAATTTCTGCTCACTTGGTTTTAAAGCAGAATAATAAATATAAGTAGTTAAAGAGTGGGTCCTTTGACTTTTACCAGTCTCAGGCCCTGAAGTAAACAGGAAAATTGAGTTAATTATCCCATTAATTCACGTAAAAACTTTCATGATTTCCTAAATTGTCCATGCTCTTTTAGGTTAAATTATTTGACCAGCCTTCTAATGAAAACCTGCCTTATGCTATAAGCATTATCATCATCATCATCTTTATCAACTTCATATTATGTGACACATCTTATGATACAAATTTTATCATGCAGTTCTCCTAATCGGACATCATGAGGTAGACAGTGGAGGAGGAGAGGGAGAGAGAGAAAGAAAGGGAAAGGGAGAGAGAGATAAAGCGTAGAGAGGCTAAGAAAGTTGCCCAAAGAGACGCAGCATGATCAAGACAATATTTAAAATCAGGTCTGTATGACTCCAAATTATATATTCCATCACTAAGGTTAAGGGCCCAAAAGTTTTCATTGACCAATTTTAACTATATCAACCTGTGAAGAAGCAGTTTTTAAGATGTCATGTCTAGGATCATAGGGTCTGATTCCTCCTACATTTTAGCAGGGTATGATAATTCTCTCCCTTTCCCTCTCTCAACAAAATACTGTAGAGAAGCATCAGATAGGGACACATAAAGGAAATAATCTAATTTCAGAATTTGGGAGCAATGTTAGAGTAGGTACTAAAAGCTTTTCTCCTACCTTAACCTCCTTATAGATTAATTTACCCTTTCAGAGAGGAAGAATTTATCTGAATGCAAACAAAAAATAAGGCCGTTAACAAGGAAGGACTGACTGATACAAAGGGCAACTACCTCTGTCAAAGACAACTTTGGTCTCCTTCACAATTTTGACCAAGTTAACATACTTCTCTGGTCAAAAGTTCGACCATCTGTCATCTCAGCAATTCAATGCACCCTCTTATTTCCAACTTACAGCCATAATTCTAGGTCTCTGATTTGTCATCATATAATTACAGGCTAAAATAGGCTGACTCAATAACTAATGCTGTCTGCTGCAAGTTAATCACACAGGCCACATGATGGATCTCAAAGACAAATCACCAAGTACTGGATTATAGGGGTACTTTGTTACTATCCTGGACTGTGTTCATAATTCATGCTGAAAAACCTTAAAAAAAAAAAAAAAACAATTGTCTTTTCACCTACTGGGTGAAAAATATAATAGATGATATAGACAGGTGCCATCTGACTTCTGTTTTCACCCATCTTAATTGACTTGATATCTAATGTAAGATGCATGAAATGGAAGTACAATGGGACTACATTCTTGTAAGAAGTGGGACTAATAATGCCATTTTGACAAGATGGTGATTATAAAATACGATAAGGGTTGTAAATATGCCTTGATCATTGAGACAAGATACCAGGCTGTATCAACACTGAATTGCATTCAGTCAATCAAACTGACTTTGAATTGATTAACGTTTGGATGAATTACTCAAATTTGCCTTTTGTCATGGACACAAAAATGCTGGTTTTATTTAATTCTGAAGAGGAACTGACCTGATGGATGAAATGATTTAGTATTATGCCAAAACAGGCTCCAAAGCCTCTCAGCTTAATGAACTTCTCAAATTTCAACTTTGGGAGTGGGGGAAGGATTACAGTCCACAAAAGATTTGCCAAGTAGGGGGCTTCATATTCTTTTGTGTACTTTTCTACTGTCACTAATCTGTGATACAAAATGATTTCTCTTCCAAAGGATGACAATTTTCAGTGATTCTTTATTGAGCACTTAGTATGTCAGGTATTCTGTTCATTTTTTTACAAATATTAAGCAATTAAACCTCAAAAGAATTCTATCAAGTCTATTATTCACATTTTACAGATAAAAGGACTGAGGCTCATAGCAATTAAGCAACATGTAATGGAGCATTGTCCTCATTCCACTCTTTACAATTCAAAACCAAATCTGTCTGAACCAAAGCCAGTGCATCTTTAATATTCTGGCTTTTACCCTCGTATTTCCCCTATCAATGTACATCTATATATCTTGTGAATCATTTCACTGTTGGATGAGAGTATCAGGGCATAAAGCATGAAAGAGAAATTGGGTTATAAGTACAAAGATTTTCTTAACATAAGGTTTAGTCCTCTTTGAGTCCTGTTTATTTATTCTTTATTTTATTTTTTTTTAATATGAAATTTATTGTCAAATTGGTTTCCATACAACACTCAGTGCTCATCCCTACAGGTGCCCTCCTCAGTGCCCAGCACCCACTTTCCCCTCCCTCCCACCCCCCATCAACCCTCAGTTTATTTTCAGTTTTTAAGTGTCTCTTATGATTTGGCTCCCTCCCTCTCTAACTTTCTTTTTTTTTTTTTTTTTTCTTCCCTTCCCCTGTCTACTCTTCTTTCACAATTCCTAAACCAGTGTGAGCTTTCTGGGGTTTCCTAATCTCTGTCCTAAATCACTCAGACTCATGCTTTGTATACAAACTCATGTTTCCTATACATTATTTTTCCTAAAGTAAAGCTTAATAGAGAATTAAAATACTCTAACTAGAATATAGTAAGAACTCAATCTCTATAATGGGATTGTTTTCACCCTATAAAAACTGAGTCTTTAAAGGAAGGATAATCTCACCCTCTTTTATAATCCCCAGGGGTATAATCTCTTGAAATTTGCCTTGATTACCTGCATCTACCCTCAAGGAGGTACAGTTAATAGGATTGGTCAGAATCCTCTTAGAAACACTTTTGTTGGTAGATAGTGTCACTGAGTGTTCAGGAATGTTCAAATGGCAGCCAGAGCAATAATCTTTCTGTTGCTTCCTGCTCCATGCCTTAAACTGGCATATTTCTAATATGTCTGTATAATTTCTTTTTCTATCATGTGGCAGACAGATCTAGGGCTACCACCCTGGCCATAAGCAGGTATTAGCGAGAGGGAGGGGGAGTTATTTCTCTATTCTGATGAATTTGGACCAATTTCAAAGATGTGGTCTTGTTCACCAGAGACCCTAGGCCAGAACATGGAACAGAGTATGGAGCCCATAACAAAGTAGCGCTCTAATTTTCCATTTGTCCTTCCCTCTTGAGTTAATAAGCTTGGCAACCTCAAGCAGAACTGTGGTGTCTGTGCCAATACAAGATCTGAGTATTCATGTGTTCCTTAGCTGTTGAACTATCTATTCATGATTCCAAACCAATAAAATCCACTATACTCTTAAATTGTTTGGAGTGATGTGGCTGCTAAGTCTCAAGTGATGGAGAGAAAATGGAGTTAATAGGAATCAGAAGCACTAGTGGTTATTTCCACTGTGTAAAATATGAATTGCGGGGCGCCTGGGTGGCTCAGTTGGTTAAGCGTCCGACTTCAGCTCAGGTCATATCATGATCCGTGAGTTCAAGCCCCACTTTAGGCTCTGTGCTGACAGCTCAGAGCCTGGAGCCTGCTTCGGATTCTGTGTCTCCCTCTCTCTCTGACCCTCCCCATTCATGCTCTGTCTCTCTCTGTCTCAAAAATAAATAAATATTTAAAAAAATTTTTTTAAAAATAATATGAATTCCTAAAAACAACCACAAGTAAGAAGGCAGATTTCTGAGCTATGAATCTCTGGGATTCCAAGACTCTGGTCAGAAATACCCTCAATGTGGTGTAAATAGCCCCGGTGCATGAAACCCAAGTCCTGGATGTCCACTCACCCGTGCACTCTGTCCTGCAATGAGCTGGTCATCCTCAGTCTGAACACTTGTCCGGCTGCGCACATCATAATCCTCCTGCTCAAAGTCAGAATCGTCTTCTAGTTCTTCTGGGGTCTAAAAGTACAAAAGAAAGGAGAAGAATCAGCATATTCTAAACTGATAACCCTCAATGCCACCCATATACTTTGTGGCAGATAAGGCTAAGTGGCTCCCGGGAAAGAGAGCTTGTAGGCAGTTACATGTAGGGGGTTATGGAGGAGGGTGCTGGCTGCAATGGAGTCAGAAAAATCTAGCTGCCCCAGTTTACCTTTTAAAAAATATATACTTTATTTCTTCCTCCTGTAGGTATTAAAATGCTATTTAACTCTTGACATGACATGCTTTCTAGTTTTAAGACAAACTATATTTGTGTTTTTTCCATCCATAGAAATCTATTTAAGATAGAAAATAACCACCACCAACAAAAGTTATACCTATATGTGGTCTATAATACCCTTTTTGCTCTATTCCCAGTCTTTTTTAGTCTTGATAGTGAAAATAATCTCCAAGCCAATTGTTTTTCCAGATGAAGTATCTGATGTGGTCACTAAATTGTATGCTGTACAGGTTGCAACTATGGATTCCAGACTCAAGACTGCCTGAATAATGAACCCCTGTGTGACTACTGGCAAAATCCTCTTAGTTCTGGTTTCCTCCCTTGTGATATTGATAAAAGTTGTTCTGTGATTTTTGTGAAGATTAAGTAATATTCTTTGTGTAGAGTGTCTAGCATATAATAGGCATTTAAAAAGTGTTTTCCATCATAATTTCTTAGGATTTTGAAATCAATTCATTCAAACACTTTTAAAAAGTAAAGCCACCAATTACTACACAACTACAAAGGATTAAATAACTCTTTCATACATAGTATCAATTTAGCTAAAACCAAGCACAGTGAAATAAGGATCATTCTCTATTTAGAGATAAGAACACCAAGGTTCTGAGAAACAACATGTCCAATGTCCCTAACCCAGTTAACAACAGAATTAGAATTTAGACACAAGTGCCCAATTGTGTCTAACTTTTTCACCTTATAAATCAGGTAAGAATTGCAGCTATAGAATGTCTTTAAAGTGGGTAGTTACATGAAGATCCCGTCCAGTGTCAGAAAAAAGTGTATGAATTAATCTACAAATCCAGAAATAAAAATACTCCCCATCTTTAATAACCATAATAGATAACATGTGTTAAGTGGTTTTCATGTGCCAATGCCTATCTTCTCTAAGCACTTTACATATACTAATTCATACCATTTTCTTAACAGTCCTATCATGCAGACACCATTTTCTCCACTTTACAGATAAGGAAACTGAGGCATGAGAGATTATACCTGCTCAAAACTTTCTAAATCTTGCAGCATGTACCGTAGACTATCATCTCTGTTAATTCTAAGAAGATGAACTCGGGGGTGGTGGGGATGATTCACAAAGGGGACACAGTGCATTAGTGTGACATTCTTAGATCAATGGTCATTAGACTGAGATCTGACAGTCACCCACAAACTGCCTCCTGGCACACAGTAACACCATCTCCCAGGGCTCTGTATTTCAAAAGGAAGAAATAGACCACAGCAGTACTGATGATACAGGTACCCATTCCTCATCCAAAAGGGCACATTTTTATTCTGCTGGTTTCTTTGGCTACCTCACTGTAATTAATCAGGTGTGGTTATTGGTGAAGCCTTGAGATTGGTCAGACAGGCATAAAATGGGGTCTTCATGCCAATATCACCTTATGTGTAGTAATTTTCCAAGCTTTGGCGTATCCTTCTTGTTTTCCTTCTCTCTCTCCATCAACCCTATTAATATTCACCCAGTCATCTACAGATGTTCAATTTTCTTTCACAGAATTATTAAAAGAAAGAGGGAAGAAAGAGGTTTTGTTCCCATACTTTATTAACTAAAGGAGGGGTGGAGTGGGCAGAACATGGTTCAAATAACTGGTTGTATTTTCAGTGCGGACAGAGACAATAATCTCTGATCATTTTTCACTCTTCTGAAATGTGCTAGAGAACAATTACAGCAAGTTGGTAAATTCTGCTGACGGATGAGATGACAAGATTTCAAGTGCTTTTCATCATTAGTTTTTCAAAAGGAGAGAGAAAAGTAAAATGAAAAACCTCACTCAACAGAAAAAAAGGGAAAATATGACAGTGCCTATAGCACTGTGTCCAAACATTTCAATGATCTGTGTGTTTAGTAGATGAGTCAATGACAAACACAACCTGGCATCATACGGTTAATAATGATGAGCTTTCATTCAAGTGACTATGGCTCGGGAACCAAAACAAAGTTTAAAAAAACAAAAAACAAAAAACAAAAAACAAAAAACAAAAAACGAAAAAAACCCAGAAACAAACAGCCCAAAACACAAAAAACCTGGAAGTGGACCTAGGGAACTGGAATGTTTTTGGCCTAACTTTGCTACTCACAAACTGTGTGTCTTTGGCAAGTCATGTACAGTTTTTCTGCTTCTCTATCTCCTCACTCATAAAATGGAGATCATAATTCCTATTTGTCCCATCTACCTCTCAGGATTGTAGGATAAAACATATATGAAAATGCTTTGTAAATGATAAAAGTGAACTAAAGTAATATGTGATAATGATGATTATTATGCTTAACAAAATACATACCCAATAACAACTGCAATGATAATAATGGGAATAATTTTTTACCAACCACTATGGGCCGAGCATTCAGCTAAAGGATTTACTCCATGTAAAAACCTAATGAAATACATTGAATCCCCATCTTACAGATTTATAAACAGACTCAGAGTCAAGTTAGTTTTCCAGGGTGTTACACCTAGCAAGTTGAGGGGGCTCAGGGCCTATGCTTGTAACCATCACAAGTAACACCAGGCAAATGGGTGAGCTTAAAATATTTTCTTGTGCCTTAATCATGCAGCAAACCCATCCAAGTCACCCATATAAATGTTTCTGTGCAGGGTGCCTGGGTGGCTCAGTCTGTTGAACATCTGACTCTTGATTTCCTCTCAGGTCGTGATCCCAGTGTCATGGGATCAAACCCCATGTCAGGCTCTTGGCTGAGCGTAGAGCCTGCTTAAGATTCTCTCTCCCTGCTTCTCTTCTGCTCTCTCTCTCTCTCTCTAAAAAGTTGTGTGCATGTTCATTTTGTTAATTGCATGAAAGCACTGTTTTTTTTTTCTTGAATTATTCATTTTAAAAAGTAGCAGTGTTATGTGTCAGTTGCTCAAAGATCCCCATACATTAAAGGAGACATGGAAAAATAGTGAAGGTCTGCAAATGGGCCCAGAGATAATAGGACTTATATCATTAGGTAGTCTTATAGAGTAAAAAGAATCACCAAAATGTGTAATTCACTAGATTGGAGGCTGGACTCTGAGGGTCAAGTCTCAATTCTGTCTTTCTGTGCTCCCAGGGAAGACTTTTTTACAATAATCAAGAACCACTTTGGGTCTACTCTCGGTTCCCTAGGTCTATTATCTGATTGTTAGACTGCAAAAGTGGGTTTAATTTGAAAAATGACACAATTAAAGTATTTGGTCTCTAAAATCTGCCCCCTCCAAGAGTCTATGAGATTTTCTTGTGCCTATTACACAGGCTCAAGAAAATCATGTGCTTGTCCAGGCGGGTCACAACACATGCCAGTTGCAGAAAAGGACCAATCCGCTTGCCTCTGGCTCCTAATCAAATGCTCAGTATCCTCTAAAACAGTTTCTGGAGAGAAGCAAAATGAGAAAAGACAGAGGGATTTAGAGTTGTTTCACCAGGACACATGAAAAATATATTGAGGCCCATTTAAAATAAAGGCTCAAATGCGTATGAGAGTTTCATTAGGAACAGAAAGATGAGGAGGACATGGAGGCAACAAGAGAGTTCGGGTGATGCATGAAGAAGGATTTCCCAAGCAGAATGACTATACCAATGGAATGGAGAAAACAGAATTACATTTCCCTGAAGTCAATGTAGAGCAAAATCACCTCAGTCAGGACCGACTGGCCATTGGCATCTCTATCCTGCGTCATTCTGAAAGCCTCTTGATTGATCTCCTTGCTTCTATTTTTTCCACATACAGTCTACTCTTAGGGTGAAGATCCCTGGAAGATCTAAGTCAGCTTAGAACACTTCAATGGCTCCCATCTCATTCAGCATGGTCCTTAGCCTGCACCTGCCATTCCTTCCACCTGGAACACATTTCCTCTAATATTGTTATAGCTTGTTTCCTCCTCCTCCACGTCTATTCTCAAATGCCACTCAATCAGTGACCGTCCTTCATAAAACAAATACCCGTTCTGTGTTCTATCTCCTTATACTGCTTGTGTTCCCCATGGCACAATAACTGACATGTTCTATCTCCTTGCTTATTTTCTGTCTTCCACCAGAGGAATACACATCTCTTGACGATAGGGACTTCGTTTTGTTCACCTCTGCATTCAGGGTCCCTCTAACAGTGTGGGGCATCTAGTAAGCTTTAAATAAATACTTAATGAACAGATAACCGAATTTTTCTTAAAATCATAAGAAATTATTTCTAATTACTTGGGTTAGGAAAACAAAACGAGGAACCTTATGGAACCATGTTAATTAACTGGATAATAGCGATCTGCAAGAGGAATATCAATTTTGCCACCAAAGTTGTTTCTGAAGTCTCCTCAACTCTTTATTTTCTAGCTCTGATGAGTAACTCTAATCCCTGCCATTTTAATAATATTGTTAACTTACTTGACAAATTCTATTTCGTTAATGGATTGTAATAAGAAACTTCACCCCAGCAGAATGAGAAAAAATATGTCTTGGGAAACTACTGCCAGTTGTATGCTAGTACTTTATAGCTATGGCCATATTTGTCCTCGTTTGCAGATGGGCAAACTGAAGCAGAGATGAAAATCAGTGTGCCAGTGATGCCCAAATACTTAAGCCATAGGTCCTCAAACTTTATTGCTTGAAGCACTGTGTCTCAGTCATCTTTTTCAAGGTGCCTCTGGGCTAAAAACAAAACAAAACAACAAACAAAACAGCGACAAGCCTAACAGTTCTGTTGATGAAGCAGTTAAATCACAAAAATGGATTAAGTTGATTAGACTTAACAACATGACTTCTCAAATCCTGGAATACAACTGAACATCCACTGAGTTTCCTTTTTCTCACAGCAACTACCAAAAGCCCAGCTTCACAAATACAGGATGTTATTAAAACAAATACACCAACCTAGTGTTTAAACCGTGAACTACTTTTGGCTAATATTTCCCACAATATCGGAGAGACATCTGCATGTTTCCCTTGAAATTTTAAAACATCTTACAATGCCCCAAGGGCCCTTTCAGGCAGAGCTTGGGATAGATCAAGTTAAACTTTAGACTTTTATTTTTTTATTTATTGATTTTTAATGTGTATTTATTTTTGAGAGAGACACAGAGAGCGAGCAGGGGAGGGGCACAGAGACACACACACACACACACACACACACACACACACACACATACACAATCCGAAACAGGCTCCAGGCTCTGAGCTGTCAGCACAGAGTCTGACACAGGACTTGAACCCACGAACCGCAAGATCATGACCTGAGCCAAAGTGAGATGCTTAACCATCTGAGCCACCCAGGCGCCCCTAAACTTTAGACTTTTATCTGAACCCCAGGCACTACTTTTCTGTGACCTGCTTTCAAAAGTATCATGTGCAGCCAAATTAATGGGTTCTAATTACATTATAAAAGAATATAGATATCATAAAAGATTTTTTTCAGGGTTATTGTTATGAGAAGAAATTACTGGTTTTTTATAGCGATATCCTAACACCAAGATATTACCCCCTTCTACCCTACCCAGTTATCTTAATTTCCCATATTAAATGTCTAACTCTTAAATGTTAACTTGGTTCTCATTACTTGTAGATTCCTTATTTGTGAATTTGCCTACTCAACAAAGCTTCTTTGTAATCCCCAAATCAGTGTTTGAGTAGTTTTTCACAGACAAGTACAACGTGGAAAAAAAAATTTCAGACACCTAATCTGTGTGCTCCCAGCTGAGGTCACATAGCACAAGGCTCTGCCTTTTTGTTTCAGCTTTGACGCTATAAATAAGCATTCATTTTTTTCCTCTGCTTAAAATGTCTTGCAAGTACAGTGCTAACATGTTATTTAGTGTTCCTAAGTGTAAGAAGGTTGTGATGCACCTTACAGAGAAAATGCTTGTGTTAGATGAGCTTCCTTCAGGAATGAATTATAGTGAGGCTGGCTGTGAGTTCAATGTTAATGAGTCAGCACCATGTATTAAATAAAGTGTCTTTAAGCAAAAACATAAAATATAAAAATATAAAACACAGTTATATATTGATCAGTGGATAAGAATGTAAACAGAGGCTCACAGGAACCTAACAATGTTCCCTTTGGAACAATGTTTCAGTATTCTCTAACTCAAAGTTCACAGCAAGGTTACAGGATATAACTACTGCAAAGAACGACCATCAGGTGTATTCCTTTTTTAAATTACCAGCTGGGGTAATTAGAAAATTCCTTCTTGGCTGATAGATTACCAAGGACAAGTCTCATCAAGAAGTAAACAAAACCTAGTCTCACAGCAGACTATACCTGTTCCAAGAGAGAAGTGGGGTCCTGAAAGGTGAGGTCGGGGTAGAGAAAGGACAAGTTTTGTCTACTTCAGAGGGTTGTCTGGAGCTGCCCTGGAGTGCCTGGATACCAACATCACATTAAATATGTATTGATTAGTGAGAGGCAAGGTGACGGAGCACTTAACCCTTCAGGATCCATGATGCATTTATTTTCAGGGGTGAGGTGGGGGGAGGAATTATACTTTTTACAAAGTATAATCAACACTTTGGGAGGGAAGGGGGCATGGCCGGATTTGCTGGGAAAGAAACAGCTCTACTCATCTCACTGTCTTTCTTTCAAACTCAGTACAGTGGATTTTTTTTTTTTTAATTTTTTTTCAACGTTTATTTATTTTTGGGACAGAGAGAGACAGAGCATGAACAGGGGAGGGGCAGAGAGAGAGGGAGACACGGAATCGGAAACAGGCTCCAGGCTCTGAGCCATCAGCCCAGAGCCCGACGCGGGGCTCGAACTCACGGACCGCGAGATCGTGACCTGGCTGAAGTCGGACGCTTAACCGACTGCGCCACCCAGGCGCCCCAGTGCAGTGGATTTTTAAGTAGACCTAATCATTGTACGAGGAAAGTAAACCAAGAAATTAAGTACAAGATGGAGCCAGGTGGGTGCTGAACGGAGAAGGATTTTGAAAATAACAATTTGTACATACTGTACATTCTCTCTTAAGTTTTAAGTGGTGTGAAATCCATCTGATCAAATCACTTGAAATGTCGAGATGCAGGAATGACACTACATGAAACAAAGATATGGCATTTTATCTAAAATTATGTTTTTTTACAGCTCACGAATGAATAAATGAATGATGGCTATAAACTTCCTCAGCCTCCCAGATGAATGGTTGTCACAAAAATGTGAAGGCTAACAAAGCAGAAAAATGGCAAAAGAGGGAATATATCTGGAGCATTATAGTGGGATTTAGTGTCAAATGCTTTGAAAACATAACTCTCATGGTCTATTACCTTATTTCACAAGTTAGTATGTAATGGAAAAAAATGGTCTAATTTGTTATAGGTTTAAAAGCCTGCCTTTTTCTCTTTGGCTTCTCCTCCTCCAATTCTCATCCCTTTTCTCTCTGTCACCTTCCTATCTCCCCAGGTATCTGTTTCCACCACCACCACACATACAGTGCACATAAAGCGCCAGAAAATGCACCACAGTGCAGGGAAAATAAAAATACAAGCTTTGCTTTCCAAAATTTCAGTCGAAAGAAGGTAATCGACATAAAAGGGAATAATGTAATAAACACTATAGCAAGCAGAAAGTTACAGAAGTTAAAAGAGAGTGACAGAATTTTTGATGGAAAAAAAAACTTGAAGAAAGAAGGTCTCAGCCAAATCTTGAAAGGTGATGAAGTTGACAGATCTAAAACGGGCAAGTTAGAAGATCAGGAAATACAACCGATAGTCTCCAAATTCCAAATTTGAACTCCACATTGTTAAGTGTAATTAGTGTCGTCTGATACAACTTATGCAATGATCTGAACACTTTGAATTGATCATAAAATTATTATGAAAGGCAGACCTAGTTAACATGAAAACAGTCAAGCTGAATTTAAAGGGAAGAAAATTCTAAGATGCTTCACTCCCAAGTGAAGGAGTTTGGTGATCGTTTCAGGAGAAGCACAGATACCAAGAGGGAAGAGAGACTCTTCTTGGTGATTCTCTACTCCACCTGCTCAGATCACCATGGAAGCATCAAGGTGCACTCTGGATACCACAGTTGAAGAGGACCACTCATGAATTTAATGACTTCAAAGATACCAGGATATGGGGGAGAATTAATGACATATACAAAATACTCAAAAGACCAGGTATATATTGTCCAGAGAGAACAATATACCACAGACATTATTTGGTTATTACTGTCTTGCAGTGTTAGAGGAGATATTAGTTTAGATGTTCAGGGATCACCCTGAGAGAGTTTTTTTCAAAATGCACTCAGTAGATATCTCATGGTTTTATTGAGCAGCTTTCGAAACAACATTAGAGGACGAAGGTGAAAATACAATCCAGGGCTGTTGCATCCAATATGGTAGACATGAGCTACAATGAGCTAGTGACAACTTTAAATGTAGCTCATACCATGTGTCAAAAATTATTACGTTTTGGATACACTTGGTTAAGTTAAATATATTATTAAAACTAATTTTACTTGCTTCTTTTTTTTTTCAGTGTGTCCACTAGAAAATTTAAACTTACAATTGTGGCTGACATTATATTGCTATCGGACAACATGTGCTTATGATTGGCACTGCAGAAGCCCCATCTCTGCTTCAGTCATAATAGTCACAAATGTATTTGTGTCATCAATTTTGCTTTTGAATGTTTCAGTTTAAGAATGAGTTCTATGGGTAAGAAAATTGTTTGCAAACTATGCCAAATTGTTGGTAAGATGAGGAGAAAAAAATATCTTACAATGAAATATTATGGAGCGATGAAATGGAACAAGGTAGGCTGTAGGTCTTAATATAGAGAAATGAAGGCACATTGTGGGTGAACAAAGCCAGTTGGAAATAATAGTTATGCTGAGTTTTTAAATCTACTATATTTTGTATTTTTCTAGCATATACCTCTAAATAATTACTTGGACAATGGTTTGGAAGGCTCATACCTGACAAACTGATAACGGGAAGATAGTAGGGTGAGCCACGGGTGGGGGGTGGTTTGCTGCAAGATTATGCAGCCTTATTTATCAGGTCTTAATTATTAGTTACAAGGATAATGTAACTGTTTCATATTATTATTATTATTGATACTATTAAACTGGATAATCTTCATTTCTTTCCATCACATGGCTTTCTGATCCTAATGGGAAAATAACATTAGTCAGAGGACCACACAGATAACAGCAAGGGTACCTGAAAGTTAGTATCAAATTTAAACCAAAATGCATGCCAGAAACAGGAAAGACATCACTTTTCAGGTTATTCAGTGTGAATCTAGGCTTGTTGGATCACTTGTCCCTTTCGTCTGAGTAGGCCCCCTTGTGTGACTAAATGAGGAGCCAAACAGCTTAACAAGTTAAATTAAGCAATAGAATAACCAAAAGTAAATTCTTTGGGATCCCTACAAGAAGCTCTGATCAGCTCCAAGCGATAGAGGCCTTACATACCCTGATCATCAGCACAGCCTTCCTGATGTCTCGAACACCATCGTATACCAGGCGAGAGGCATCAATGAACTCATTCTCTTCAAATGGCTGAGGGACGTTGGCACTCAGGGCTTCAATGGCAACCTCTACTTGCTCAGCAAAGCGTGGCATCACTGTGTCAAACAAAGTGAGAAACAGTGGATTATGCGATCTTTCTTTCATGCTTCCTTTTCCAGCCCTTGTGCAAGGCGGCACACTCCAGTTATTCCAACGGTTCAATGGAGCTGTCTGCCTACCTGGTCAGTGGGATGGATCCAGTTTAGTGGTCTTTGTATCACTTACCTTCAGCAGAGAAAGTAAATCATTACTCCATGAATGGTGATGGTATACAACAGCAAGTTTTTGAAACTTGCTCAGGGTAGGGTGGTGTAGTGTGCATACATATACATTTCATGTTCTCCTAACCTGAGTCGAATTTGACTTCTGATGGTTACTAGCTCTGAAACCTTGGCCAAGTTTTCTTAACTCCTTCTAAACCTGTTTCTTTGTCTATAAAATAGGAGGTCCTATCTTAAGTTTCAATGAGATAACACATACACATTTACTGGATGGTATTTGGCCCTCAGAAAGCCTCGATAAGTATACGCTAAAGTCATAGGTGATGAGTAACAGACTCATGACTTCATAGTAATGTGTGAATGAAGTGATCCAATCTTTCCCACTTTTGTTGATACAGGACTTGATATTAGAGGTGGGGGACGGTAGTGGGTGGAGGCTTATGGAAAGACCATACGAGAGGGGAGAAGGGATCCCAGGATACTTCTGCACAAAGCCTAGGGTTAGAGCCCAGTGGGCTCAAAGATGAATCTTATTTTGTTCCATATTCCCAGGACCATGCTGATGTGAAAGAAAAGCATATATGAATTTCTAAAATGTTAGCACCTCTTTCTTTACACAAAGACACCTACATACACACTGGAGGTTTGCAGAAAGTAAATTTAGTGGAATGTCTGGAACACTTCCACTGGCTACTTAAAACAAAAATGCTGCTGATTCACTGATTCTCAAAAATTATAATCCAATTTTTTCAGCTTTTATTTTGTAACAATCAATTCACATGGCAAATTAAAGCCAAAAGCACAATTCATTTTATTTACAAGGACAATAAAATAGAAACATCATTCATCTATTTTCCATTTCTGAACATTCATGCCTGATTCGTCTTTATACTTATTTTCACCCTCTGTGGATACTTTAACATCCATTTTAATCCCTAGTGTGAGAAACTCTGCTAAATTACTTTCTAGGGTCAACATATTCAAGATAAAACATTCCTCGAAAAACGTATTTCTACTAGGAAAAGCCAAATGTTAAAAAGTATATTTAAAAAAAACGAGGATTACAGGAAAACAGAGTAACCATTTTTTCAATAGACATGCTCAAAACCAAAGTATGCATGGGGTAAATTTCCTTCTGTGAGTGAATTACTATGATTGGTTCTCTATACCATTTCCATTTTTCATTTGTGCCTTTGCACTGCTTTTGCATAAAAGGAATTGGTGGACATTGAGTTGTAATGCTGCAAAAATCAAATAAAAATTTATTTCTAAAAACTACCACATTAAACTAAGGCCATTTCAGCTATCCATTTGTGTCGGGAACAAACTGTTTTACATGACTAAATAATCTCAATCATTGCAATTCACCTCCCTAAGCGTGAGAATATTGCTATATGTATTTGGCATTTTCACATGAGTATCTTTCTTAAATGAAATTACAAATCCCCTTCCTTTCCTCAACTGAAAATTCTCAATATCAATTTCATTCTATTTGATGTCTAAGCTGCCATCATGACCATTCACAATTTTACAGATTTGAATGGTACCATCAGTAGCAGTTAGCTGCCTGAAGTTTTGTCCTTATTGTTTATATGACAATTACTATGCCTACATGTACGTAAAATACTCCTACATGGGCACCTGTGTCTCAGCTGGCTGAGTGTCTGACTCCTGATTTCAGCTCAGGTCGTGATCTCATGGTTGTGGGATCGAGTTTCGTGTTAGTCTCCTCACTGAGCATGGAGCCTGCATAAGATTCTCACTCCCTCTGCCTTACCCTCCATTGGCACTTCCTCTTTAATATAAAAGAAAAAATACTACTACAAATGAATAAGGCAAAAAAATAGAAAAATAGACAAAGGATTAGAACAGGTAATTCACAAAAATACTCAATCCCATATTATTGATAAACACATGATGTTTTACGTCATTAATAACTGTAAAACTTACAGCATAGGCAGTGAGATAGCATTGCATACCTGTTGGAATGCGCAAAGAAACTAAAGCTTATTAACACCCTTCTCACCAAGCATGTGGAAAAAAAGGGAATCCTTCTACTGTAGATGGGAGTCAAAATGGGCACACATCATTCTGACAAACACTTTGACAAAATCTAATAAAATGAAGCTTTCCAGTCCCGACTGTTGAGCTGAGACATTTTCTAGGGCACGGCCAAATGCTGACTTCTAAAGAGGTACTTATTAGGAATGTTGAGTACATCGGAGTCACAGGAACACCTTTTCTCTACAGTTATAGCTTCTTCTTAACAGGTTGAGTACTCCAAGAGTTAAAAAGAGTTATATTAAACCTAGGAATAAAAGTAACAGCTTTAAGAGATCCCTTCTAATCAGCGGTATCCCAGGGCTGTCAAGGCCACTAAGTTGGAGGCTGGGGAGACATAGTGAGCTGTTAACTTTAGGTTCATGGGCAGTTCATCAGGATGGAATAAAATAGACTTAGGGATATAAGTCTGGAGACAGCCAGTATAGTCAAGAGAATAAGACTGGGAAGAGCAAACTGAAAAGAGATGTCATTTGTGAGAAATTTAAAAATACACATGAGGGTACCGTGCATAATTTAAACATACATATTTTTATGACACATGTTCTGAGAGAATATATACCACCTTAAGTATAGTGGTTGTCCTTGAGGGGGACAGAGGGCCATGGGATTAGGTAGGAGTCGTAAAGAGGCTTCAAGTGTATCTTAATTCTTAAGGAAATAATAATATGAATCAGATATTGCAAAATGTTAATATTTGTTATACCTCAGGGTAGGAGCAAGGTCTCAGTTACATTAGTCTCTGTCCCTTTTTTTTATCTTTGAATCTTTTCATGATTCATATATTTTAAAAAGATCAACATATTATCCTTAAGGCTGTGCTTTTTTACAGAATAAGGCTCTGAAAAAATTAAAGTTCTAGCTCATCTATCAGAATGTAATAGAAAACAATATGATCAACAATATTTTTAATGTTTATTCATTTTTGAGAGTGAGAGTGGGGGAGGGGGAGGGAGAGAGAGAGAGAGAGAGAGAGAGAGAGAAAGAGAGAGAGAATCTTAAACAGGTTCCAGGCTCACAGAGCCCAATGTGGGGCTCGAGCTCTGAGTGGTGACATCATGAGCTGAGCTGAAGTCAGATGCTTAACCAACTGAGCCACCCAGGCGCCCCATTGATCAACAGTATTGTGTGAGGAAGTCCCTCAGAAATTGTGACTGTGATCACACGCCTAATATTCAACCTTAATAACTGCCTGCTGGAGAATTGAGTTAGGTAGTACTCACCCACTGGACCCCGGCTCTTGGGCACACATTTCTATTTGCATGAAGACCTTTGATGGAGTATAAAAGGGGAGATCAGCTTGTCATGTGGCTTTGTTCTGCTTGTACAAGGTCACCCTGAGAAAGAGCTGGGGAGGAGCACAATGCAGGAGGTGACCTGCTAACTTTCTCTACCAGCTTCTAGGTCTGATTCTGTGCCCAAGGGAGAAAAGGGAAAGCTAACATCTAAAGGGACTACTTCCATAAGGGATGCTCTGGGGCCCACAACCTGCCCAGGACTTCTCTGAAACCCCAGGTTTGGAGAAAGACATTCTGTTTGCTCCAGCTGGAGTACAGAATCTCTCTAGGAAGATTTAGGAAGTGGCATGTTGGTATGAACAACAGTGTTGTGGACATGGCATTGTCAGAAGAGGAAGAAAACCAAAGCCCTTTTATAAAAACATTGGAACAGAACAGTACGGAACATCAACCTTCTAAGGAGGAAAAATGGTGGAGGAGGAGGTGCAGAATCTTCCCTTCACCAGTGGGGGCTCAGATCTCAATTTATCCTTAATATTCCAACAATCTTATTATATTCAACCTGGTAAAACCCAGAACTTGAACTAATTCAATTTGATTTGATTTACTGTAACTGATAAGGCATCCATCTCTCTTACCTCAAATCAGTGTTTTTCCGGATCTGAACCTTAAGAAACTTTCTCCATGCTCAACTCTTAAGTAGATTCAATACTTATTTATTTAGGGCTTAGTCAACTGCTCTTTAACCAATACACATTTTCTCTCCATGCTGTTGCTCTTTCCTGTTTAGTTTTTATCCAGTTTTGTTTTTTATCTTTTTCTAATTTTTTGAATGTTTATTTGAGAGAGAGAGACAGAGAGAGCGCAAGGGAGAGCAGGGGAGGGGCAGAGAGAGAGGGAGGCACAGAATCTGAAGCAGGGTCCAGGCTGTGAGCTGTCAGCACAGAGCCCAATGTGGGGCTTGAACTCACAAACCATGACATCATGACCTGAGCTGAAGTCAGATGCTTAACTGACTGAGCCACACAGGTACCCCCTGTTTTGTTTTTTAAAGTGATAAGACAGAAAAACACAAGTTTATAGAACAATGATTCTTGACAGAACCTAAGACTTTAAACTATGAATTTTTCTAACGCCTCTGGTAGTATCTGAAAAATTAAATATCCCCAAAGTAATACTGAACTAGAAAAAAGTCTCAAACTACTTCAAATATGATGCTGCTTCTGCTTCCCAGTAATTAGGACAAAACACAGTATTGCCTTTGTGATTAGCACATTATATATTAACAGAATTTCTGGCATAGGGTTATATAAATAGAAGTTTCTACTTTCTGAATTACATCCAAAAATGTATACACCACTTTACTGTTATTTATCAGAAGTAGTGAATTGCTCTTGTAGCTTATATTCTGAAAGGGTGATCAAAGTTGGAAATAAACTTGTAAATTCTTGCTATACTTTTGTATTCAGAGTGCACACTAGGCCACAGAATGATGACATTCCAAGAGTAATGAAATCAGAGTTCAGCATGCATATAAAAACCAAGGTCGCCTCATTCTACTGTCTATTGAGATCCTAAACCAGAGGTGCAGAAGATCTGGACTGAATCCTCCAGAGAGACGTCAGGGGTGATGTTTCAGAGCACGGGGTGAATCACTAAAATGAACAAGAAGTTGTCCTAAAGATGCAAATAGGACTGCTGACAACCATCAGAGCAAAATCCAAGGTTAACTAGAGGTAGTGGAAATGAACAGCCAACCAATTGCCCCTGAGGAACCATCTAAAAGGTCCATCTCTAACTACAAATGCTCCAATGATTTCCTTTAATATGGACAGGCTCTAAAATCTTTATAAGATACAAACACATAGGGGTGCCTGGGTGGCTCAGTCAGTACGATACAAACACAAACTTGAGACACCTGCCTATACTTCTTATCTCTGTCTCTCCACCTATTCCTACATATATTTAAATGTTCCATTTTTACACTGAGTTATTTAATGTCTTCAAAGATGACATGGAGACATACCGTGTCACACCAAGATGTTCATGATGAATTTATTCTCATACTGAAATGTACCTCTTTGTCTTTGGCCCAGGTGAATTCCTCCTCAATCTTTGGTATCTCATTTAGACTTAAGTGCCATTGTGAAACTGTCCTTTATTTACAAAGTTGTCAGTTCTCTATACCTTTATAGCATCCTGATTAGGTATGCACCATTATAGTGCTCAGTATAATGTATTAAAATTGTTTGACATTTCTGTATGTCAACTGTTTTACATTAGGAGGCATTTTTAGGAATGAGACCAGCTCTTCCTTCTTCTTTGTATCATAAGCCCTTATCGTGCTTCAGGCCTAGCTACTCAATCCAGCTGGGACATGGATGAGAAATGAAAGAATGGGATGTAGGAAAGAACTCACTTGTCTTTGAGTATTTCAGGGATAAAATGAGCAGTATCACATCTCACATACTAAATTTCTTTCTGCACATCACTTCAAATTAGTTCAATAATTTCATTAAACAGTTTCATGAGTCATTAAACAAGTTATTAGTGGGTGTTCTAGGGTTGATCTCTAGGGATCTTTTAGAAACCTGAGCTCAATCCTTTCAGGACTACTTGAGTAGGAGCATCGCCACTGAGCAAGATTCATTATTGTATCCTTGACTAGTTCACCAGGGCCAAACTGGTGTATCTTCAGGTATATGGGTCACCCAATTGTGTTGGTGTCGTCAGCCGACACACTCTCATGAGTGTGTTCCTTGCACAAATTTTATTACCAAGGAATGAGAAAGAAAATGGACAAGGACCAAGGACTCTCTGCTCTTTAGAAAGAACCAGCTTAATAAGTGTTAATATAAGAAATGAGAATGAGAATATTTGAGAAAATTTAGAAAGAGAATGAAGTATCAAAAGTAAGATGGAATTGTGGCCAACCCCAGCAGAGGAATACATTATAGTCCACCATTCTCTTGCCAATCACAAATAGTTAGTATGCATCCATATTAATAGTTGGAGTTAGAGTAAGAATTGGGTGTTATCACAGTAATGGAGCCAGAAGGTATTAATTTGAGGAGACCCCATGGGGGCAATTTCAGGATCCCCCTACAGCAGGAAAGTACAGTTTCATGTCATTTCTGTAAGTAATGCATTTTTCCCACAAGGGAAAGAATAAAATCCCCCTAAGGGATTTTATTTAAGTGGCCTCCAATTACATGTTAGGTCAGAGGAGAAGAGAATATACAGGAGAGTAGATCTAAAACAGTGAGGGCCCAAATTTGCCCAAGGTACAGACTGACTGGAACTTAAAAGGCTCTGGGTATATCTTGACAGTTGAACACATTTGTGAAGTACGATCACTTAGTGAGGAGACCATCGGAGCCAGAGCTCCAAGTCATAGTCAGTGTAGAAGGAGGGTCCAGGGCCAACTGAAGCTGTGACACATTTGTAGCTTTGGCACCATTCAAAAATAATGAAGGACAAATCAAGAATATATCCATAATTTTACATTGGCTTGGTAGTTTTAGTCAAGAATTTCATGATCATTAATTAAGTTATTAAAAGACTTTCTAAGGTCTCCCCATCCAAACAGGGATCTTTCAAAATTCTGAACTCTGAGTCCTTTTTTTTTTTTTTTGAGCTGCCTGGATTTCTACCTATTGGACAAGAAATATCTAATCAGACATAGAGGCTTCCCTTCAATACAAAAGAGTGGCTAGAATCTTGTTGAAGCACTTGGCTAGGATCTCCTGCATTATCCAGACCCTTCACTTCTGACCCTGACTTGGCATACTCACACTGATCCTGGTTATGACTTTCACCACTACCAGCAACATAACTTCTCAGAGATTCTAAGATTCATGTTTGAATCTCAGAACCTAAGTCAAATGAAATTTTCCCTAGTGAGATCATTACTTCTCTTCTTTTCTTTGACATGTACATTGTTATCTTTGAATTATATGCTAGTTTCATCTTGTTTCTGTGCACAATTTTTCAGATCTGTCCTCCACTCCAAATCCCTTCTCCAATTACCTTGAGATAATCTTGGCCTTCCTTTCCCCACTGTTTAGCTCCACTATTCTCCTGCTCACTCCTGGCTACATATTGCATAGCACTGTCTTGATTCAGTGGTTCTTGTGTGCTCAGGAAGCCATTGTATAAGCAAATAGGTACAATGTGCCTGAATTAAGTACTTCCCTATTAAGTCCACATGGTGGGATCTGTTATGAGTCTCTGAGATGGGCCCCAATGATCCCTCTTCTCTTGGTATTCATACCCTTGTGTGATCCTCTCAACTTGAACGTGGGCTGAGACTAGTGACTTTCTCCCAAGTGATAAAATATTAGCAAGAAGGATTGGATGTCATTTCTAAGATTAGGTTACAAGAAGATGCCGGCTTCCCATTTTGCTTGCTTTTTCTTGCTCTCTCACTTGCTCACTCTGATGGAAGACAGTTGATCTGTGGAAAAGCATCTATAGCAAATAACAGAGAGAGGCCTTTGTTCAACAAACAAGTAAGGAATTTAAGCCTTAAGTCCAACAACAAATGAGGATCTGAAGCCCTCCAACAACCACTTGAGTGAGTTTGGAGACAGCTCTTTCACCAATTGATCCTTAAGATGACTGCCATCCTGGCCAACACCTTGACTGCATTCTTGTGAGAGATCTCGAGGCAACGTCACATAGCTGAACTGTACCCAGACTCCTGACCCACAGAAACTATGAGATAGAAAATGTTTATAATGTTAATCTATTAAGCCTTGGGGTGATTTGATACATAGCAATAGCTAGCTAATAGAGTATGCTGTAAGTAGAAATTTCAGTAAAAACAGTCAGCAGGACATAGTAAAATTTCTGTCCAATTGTAGCAACTATGCTTGGTCTAGTTTCTGGTGTATTTACTGGGTCTAAGAAGAAGCATAAATGAATCTTGATAATTGCTTTTTTACAAGTTAACCAGTTTGAACCTCCATTTACTCAAGTGTAAAACAGGGATGATAGCTGCCCTTCAGGTTTTTATACAAGGTTTAAAAATAATATATTCAGTAAATGTTGTATACAATTTTATATACAAACATAGACAGTACTTAGCCACTGGGAATAAAGTGATAAATAAAACAAATAGAATCCTGCCTTCCAGGCAAAAAAAAAAAAAAAAAAAAAAAAAAAAAAAAAAAAAAGTGGAATATATGCAGGATGCTTACCATCATGTCTGGCACATAAGATTCACAGTAAATGGCTCCCATAGTTACTATCTTTACACCATAAGCCTCTCTATCTACTCGTCCACACACCTTTTTTCTTTGTTTATAGGCAGACAAAATCATCCAGTCTCCTTTGGATAGAGGTACAACTACGTGACTCGTCACCTAGAAGTGGGCTTTGTGAGGGTGAAATAAATTGAAAATAACACTCAAAGTAGCACTAACATCTCCAATTGCGAAGTTTGTACAGCTTATCTTGAAAACTTAGTTTCCCTGCTTTTATGCCCTTCTCTGTCCTTGGCATGACCATATCATCTTTCTGATGGTTTTGCATTTTTTATAGTGAATTTGAAATCTATGAAATCTGCCCTTAGGATGAGATTTGATAAACTCCCAGAATTTTCCATTTTATCTTGATTGCCAAAAAAGCCAGTGTCAAACATTGCACCCATTATGACCTCATCAGATCTATGAGGAAAGGGAACCTTTAAAAGTTATGAGACTTAATCAAAATGCTTATAACTGGAAAAAAAGCAAAACCACCTTCCTTACCTCATTTTTCCCCCAGAAACCTCCTATTTAATCTAATATTCTCATGAAAGTATTTCCCTTCTATCTCAAACTTATAACGTTATTTTATATGAGTTGATTAATTGAATCTGGATTTTGAGTAAAGCATCCTCCAATGCTTTTTAAATGTGGTAGAAAGAGTAGTAGAAGTCATATTTAAATACTCTCTAAATTTAAATCTCATCCTGTCTAGACCAGTGATATTCTAGCTTTTCCCACGCTTTATCTTGATGACTCATAATCAAGTTAGCCAATAGCCAACGTTGAACATTGGAAGCTAGGAGCAAAGACAAAAGAAGCCTAGCTTAACCTGCTCCTTAGTTCCCGGTGACTATTTGTCGGCTGCTTCTATTCTCTGGACAACCATCAGCACCACCCCAGCTAGTCCTAATTCTTCCATCCTGTGTGTATTCTTGGACTTTCTTTCGTCAGAGTCAGTCATCTGTTCCCTCTGTGGGAGTTCCTAAAGGCTGCCGTTTTCATAAATTCATGTTTGGAAAATTATAATGTACATTTCTAACATCAAAATCAAATTCAGATTCCAGAAGGCCATACATAACCCATGAGCTGAATTGTTTGATGAAAGATGAAAAAGGACTGCCTAGAAGAAGGAGGAAAAAAAAAAAGCCTATGTAAATTTCATTCAAGATAACTACCCTAGGAGAATCGGGGAACATCCATCTGCACTCGTCTAGACACAAGTTCCTTTCCCCAAGGAAAGAAAATACTTGCTTGGAAAGTTCTTGTATTTTAAAATAAGCATTTCAAAAATAATCACAAATGGTTTATCAATTTAAAGGAAAGGATGGCAGATTTAATTCTGAAATTTAAGGAATCAATAAAGAATTGAACATGATGCTTTATCGAGCTTATAGTGATTGCAGAAACCAAACTTGGTAAGTACAATTAAATTGGTCATTAGTGAGATTTAAAGGATTAAGAAGTTATAAAATAGGGGCGCCTGGGTGGCGCAGTCGGTTAAGCGTCCGACTTCAGCCAGGTCACGATCTCGCAGTCCGCGAGTTCGAGCCCCGCGTCGGGCTCTGGGCTGATGGCTCAGAGCCTGGAGCCTGTTTCCGATTCTGTGTCTCCCTCTCTCCCTGCCCCTCCCCCGTTCATGCTCTGTCTCTCTCTGTACCAAAAATAAATTAAAAAAAAAAAAAA
Organism: Leopardus geoffroyi; assembly: GCF_018350155.1. Taxonomy (NCBI): domain Eukaryota; kingdom Metazoa; phylum Chordata; class Mammalia; order Carnivora; family Felidae; genus Leopardus; species Leopardus geoffroyi. Next base: position 96,011,712 of record NC_059336.1, on the reverse strand, counting down.
AAAAAAAGAAGTTATAAAATAACTGCTAAGATCCTGACCTTGATTGTTAAGCATGTAATTTTTAAAAAGGGTACAATCCCCCAAATAAGATCGAATATTGTGTCCATTATATTCCTCATTTATGTTAACAAAACTTTTGGAGCTTGAACTCTCATCAGCCTGGAGGAAATGAAGAGGTGGTCTCAGATCTCAAGGGGTTAAAATTTAATTAGTAAGCAGTACACACATGCATTTATCTAGATACCCATACACAGGGCAGATAGATACATTCAGACAAACAAATGAGCAAACAGAGTTTTGTAACATAGGGTGGTAAGTGGCAGGTACCTAATAAGTGACACAGATAATATGAGTAATGAGAGCACAGAGAAGTGGGATTGGCTGGTGTAGTTAGAAAGAGGAATTCACTGATAAGGAAGAATCCAGCTAGTACTAAAGAACTGGTAAAATACAGAAAGGCAAACCAGGTGGGGAAATCATTCTGGAATCACTTTAGCAAGAATAAACAGAACGCTGGCATGTCTGGATGGCTTAGTTGATTGAGCATCTGACTTTTGATTTCAGCTCACATCATGATCCCAGGGTTCTGGGATTGAGCCCTAGCCCTACGTCTGACTCTGCACTGGGCATAGAGCCTACTTGGGATTCTCTCTCTCTCTCTCTCTCTCTCTCTCTCTCTCTCTCCACCCCTCCTTGCTCTCTTAGTCTCTAAAAAGAAAAAGGAAAAAAAAAAAGAATAAACAGAAGTCTGTTCTCTGGTTTTTAGATCCTTCTGTTATTTCAGGTCTTCCAGCCACAAGCAAAGCTTCCCATTTTTCCAAATCAAACTATTTCTGGAATACTCCAATGATATAGCACATGTGCTCCCAAACAATTGACTGTCAGCACATTCCTCTTCTCTAGGATTCAAACAACTATTACTGATGTGGCAGAGGATCTGGGTGAACTTGCTACTGCCTCATTTGTGCACAGTTAATACATCCTGGCCACTAATTCCTATGGACACCAGCACAGACAAAATATGCAGGCCCTTCTGCTACCCCACTGCTACTATCCTGGAGGACATCAATGCCCTTGACAAAGAAATATTATGCCATTTGTGGTCCCCACTATTCTGAACCCATAATGCGATTCATACAGAATTAAATGAATATCCTTCCTTTTGGTTTTACTTTGACAGACAGGCACGAGACAAGAGCTATTTGTTCCACTACGTTGCTCCAAACGTATGGCACATGAATGTGTGATCATTAGCTTTTCTATATCCACCCTAGCCCATTTCCACTTTCACATTAGGTCATTATAATCCTAAAATTGTATCTCTTACTTTCTCAAGTTGTATCCTCTCCTAGGACTCTTTAGCCACTCATGCTAAGAGCTGAACATATCTGAATTCTAGCAGAATGCATTAATTATGTACAAGTCATGTAGGGTAGATATTTGCATGTTTCTGCGTGGCCAGAGTTTTCTGAGCTAAAATGACTGGTAACTTGGTTCAAAGCATGACTCAATAGCAGTCCATTTAAAATAGAGAAAGAACCTGGAGAGAGATTTACATGTTTACCTCCCCAGAAATTTGTGTTTACATTTCAAAGGGGGATAAAACCAGGAAACATTCATTTATATCCCCAAAGGTTTATAACGAGTAGGGAACCTTTCCTGAAGGGAGTTTATTAACATTAAAGAGCAAAGATTTTTCTCCTCTTCTCAGGAGGGGAAGAAGGCTGCTGAACACAAATTCTTATATAAACTCCCAGATGCATAATTTTGTGGTTCCTCTCCTGTGGCACCTCCTCTGAGTGTGCAGAATTCATCTGCCCTCATCGCATTGCCTTAAGAGGGAGAATGAGGCATGGGAAACTGGTGTGTGTCCTCTGGGCCAGAAACTTTGCATTTGCTTTCAGGAAAAAGTAAATATAGATGTTAAAACACATTAGCCAGGTCCCTAAGATATATAGAGTATGTAGATTTCAGTCATATAGAAAAGGCATTGAGACAAACTATACATTGCCTATTGAAGGACTATTAAGTAGATGAGATTTTCTTCTCAGTCCTCCAATACTTCTGACTTCCCACCATCATGAATACCACAACCACCAAATAAGTAAGAGATTTCCTCCATATCCTAATCATTTTGACCTTTCAGAGAAAAATAAGATACTTTATACCAATAGCCAGGGTTATATTAAAATGCATTTAAAAGATATTAGGATGTCTAGGGTGAACAATCTCGGTCATTACAGCTTCTGTTGAAATTCATTACTTTTATAATCTAATTTCAAAGTCAGTCATGGAGAAGTAACTTAGACTGTAATGGCCTTTCCTCTCCGTAATATCTAATATTTTGTCTTCCCATAAGCTGGCCTTTCCACCTCCTTCTGATATTGATTTTACCTCTGTCTACACCCCCCCCCCCCACATCCAGCTACTGGGATAGGCAAGTCACCCAGACCTGTCCAATGATAAAACCTAATCCTACTAGCAACAGAATCAGTCCAAATAGAGTAAGCATACACTACGTGGCCAAGCAGATTGCTCTCCTTTACTATATACAAAGTGAGAGGAAAAGAAGTCTCTATTTATCTTAAAATCCTGAGCAGTAAGCCAGAGGCTGCTAATGGACATATTCTCTAGTCAGAATTAATGAAACATAATGTCCTAATTTTTTATATTCACTTAATCAATGCATGTAAATTAAATGCTAATTATGTGATAACACTGCTCTAGGTCCTAGGTACTTACAGAAACACCTGCCTCTAGGAAGTGATGATCTAGCTGGGGGTCATTGAAGCAGATATTGAAGATGACACACAAAACATCAAAAGACTGATACAGTTCCCTATTCTCTTCAACTGAGAATGAGCCATGTCTTCAAGTATAAGTTCAATACACAGAAGCAGAGGCGGAGGAAGAAATGGAGAATATCACAGGAAGGAAAGTGGAAGCAGAATGAACATGTTTTGCCTGGAAATGATTATACCCGTCTGGGTAAAGCACAGGGTTCAAACAGAACCTGTTTGAATAGGTTGAAACAGAATGGTTTGAATGGGCAACAACTGTCCATATTGGGTGCAGTCACCAGAAAGTCAGTAAACAATGACACATTTATTCTGAAATCAACAGTATTAACCATCCTTGGATGACAAAACATCAGGCAATATGGGAGAAGCTATGGCCCAGAGGCATTAAATAGTTTAAGGTTATATTTAGTTAGTAAAAGTCAAAGAATTGAGTTCTTCTGATTCCTAATCTGGATCTGTTCTACTACATTGTACTGACAAAGCTTTACCTTTTGTTACAGTTTCCAATTTTGGTACTTCCTGTTTGCTGATCCTCTAATATTTTTTGGCAAAATATATAGAAATGGTGTAAAAAATTCCTTGTTGTTCTTATGAAAACTTTACATTACAAAAGCATGAAAGTAAAAATTATACCATCTCTTCCCAGTGAAGGAAGACCTCTTAAAAGGCAATATACTATTAGATTCCAACCATATGACATTCTGGAAATGGCAAAACTATGGAAAGCCTTAAAAAGATCAGTGGTACCAGAGGTGGGAGGGGGAGAGGGATAAATAGGCAGAGTACAGAGGACTTCTAGGGCAATGAAAATATACTGTATGATACCATACATAATGAATTATACCATAATACCATAATAATGACACCATAATAATGGATACCTGCCATTATACATTAGTCTCAACCCACAGAAAATACATGAGTGAACAGTACTGTAATCTATGGACATTGGACCCTTGTGAGGCATCAATGCAGGTTCTTCAGTTGTAACAAATGTTCTTCTCTGATAGGGCATCCTGATCATAGGGGAGCTGATGCCTGCTATGGGGTCAAGGGGTGTATGGGAAATCTCTGTACTTTCCCCTCAATTTTGCTGTGAACATTAAACTATTCTAAAAGAAATAGTCTTAGTAAAAAAAAGAAAAGAAAAGAAAAGAAAAGAAAAGAAAAGAAAAGAAAAGAAAAGAAAAGAAAGAAAGAAAGAAAGAAAGAAAGAAAGAAAGAAAGAAAGAAAGAAAGAAAGAGGGGCACCTGGGTGGCTCAGTCAGTTGAGCATCTGACTCTTGGTTTTGGCTGGGGTCAAGATCTCCCAGTTCATGAGATCTTGACAGCACCAACACTGCTTGGGGGATTCTCTCTCTTTGCCCCTCCCCTATTCATGCATGTGCATGCTCGTGCTCTCTCTCTCTCTCTCTCTCTCTCTCTTTCTCTCTCTCAAAATAAGTAAATAAAAATTTTAAAAACAGAATGAAAGAAAACTATACCATTTGTTTGGACCACATGTTCCTAAAATATTGGAATTTTAATCTTCATATATGCAGTGCCCACTAACATGGAGTCCTCATTTAAAATACTTTTTTTCCTATTTCCTCTTTTCCTCCCCCCCCCACTTTTTTTATTTGTGCCCTCTAAAGAGGGGACTGCTGGCAGAATATCAAAGATCCTTCAACCCCATCACATTCACATTGCCACAAATTTATAAAAATGACATTTCAATATAATCCATTCAGTGAAGATGAACTACTCTCTATATATCTAAATATGCTATCACTGGATGTACTTTTGCCTCCCCTCAACCTCCTGCAGCAATCTGACTTGGTAAATGAGATCTCTTAAGATGGGTCTGGCCAACGGTGCATACACTTACTACCAAGTTGTTGGCAATTTGTTCCATTTCAGGTTTTATTGAAGAGCCCATCAAATATGCTGTGTAAGTATTTAACGGGTCTGATGTAGATTAGGGTTGTGTTTTCATCACCCTAGATAGTTTTTATAAAAAATAGATAATTTTTTATATAATGTTGCTCTAGGATTTTAGCATATGAATAATCCACAAATTTATTTTCTCAAATTTAACTCAGCATTCATAACAACACAAAAAGCATTCTTCAACAAAACACTATCTTTACTGAGAAAGTAATTCATGGAAAATCAACCACAGACTGTTATGTGAGTCTTTGGATCCCTTTCAATTTTTAGCCACGCAGAGAAGGCAGTCAGGTAGTAAAATGGGAGTCTTTCTGCAGAGGTGCTTCCTGGCAAGATTTACATGTCTCAATGGGGGCTGGCCTATGTTTGCAAATCCCTTTATCAGCTAAGTCTGGTCAACTCAAGATTTGAGCGTTCAGCCCTTTTTTTAGATTCTTCTTTGTAATTTATATCTAAGTCTTCTCTTACCACATCCCCTTCATTTCTCTTAGCCTATGGCAACAGTACATAGGCTCCATTTTGCCTTGTTTAAACTTGTCCCTATTTTGGGATATTTCTTCCCCTTAGAGCATCTATCCTCAATGGAGGCTATTTTGTCTACCCTCCAAGAACCTCTGGTGCTGTCTGGAAATCTTTTAGTTGTCACAGTTTGGAATGGGGAAGAAAAGAGGTCCTCTAAGCATCTGGTGGGTAAAGGCCAGGGGTGCTAGGTATCCTATAATGCACAAGACAGCTACCCTCCCTCAAGAAATAATTACCTAAACTGTCAGCAGTACAGAGATTGAGAACCACTGCCTTAAGGTCTTGAATAGAACAACTCAGACATAAGCGTGGATAGAACCTGGTAGGTTGTGGTAGGCAGAAGGAAACATGGCATTTTGTCATACAGATTCTGGACTGCTTTTCTTTTTCCTCATTCTTCCTTTTGGCTCCTTCGCCTCTTTGCCCACTGCCCCTGTGATCTCTCCCCAAATAAAATGGACTCTCAGGGCAAAGTTTGATAAGCTCAAAAGAAAACAGTGAACAATTCAACGTGGCTTTAATTTAAAAAAAATCATAAACCAAGCACTAGCTTAAAAGTAGAAATCTGGGCATTAATAATATGCATAGCAGTTTTTATTTTGAGGACATAGGTCTCCCAAGCACAGCCTGACACTGACAAAAGGACTAATTCAACAAAACTGCACAATCATAATCGCCAAACTGCTCCTACAGTCTTCCCTGAACTCCAAGTGTCTGGTATAGTCCTAACAATTCTCATTAGCATCAGTGAGTTAACAGCTCAAGCTTTTGCCTGCATTTCTTTGACAACCTCCCTAGTTACTCCTAAAGAAACAGTATCAGTTCCGCTTAAGAAACAAAACTGAAGAAAGCCACAAAATGATGTGTATACATTGTGCATTCTAGTTCTTAGCCCACCAACATCTACTTTTCCTTGACACATATTCCAATATTTTCAACTGCAGGTGTGTAGAAGCTATTTCAATCTCTTCAACCTGATGACTTTCCTAGTTATCATCAATAGTTCTTGAAAAATATAAAGAACCTAAATGTCTTGTGCATCTTCTCTGTTCAATTAAGATCTGGATGTGGACTTCAGAGTCAGAAAGGTATATTTAGTTAAGTCCCTACAGTATTCAGTCACTGCAAGGAAGGGTTGGAATAAGTTTTAAAATCTCTGACAGTTAACAAGTAAGAGCAAAATCTTAATGAGCAACAACAATCCTGAATGAATTGCTCTGTTTCATATTTCATCGATTTTGTTGTTTGGAAAAAAAAATCAACCAGAAAGTCATTTAAGTTTCAAGAATTTGAGCAAAAATTATGTAAAAATATTTCCATCAACTAAGCATGCTGCCCTTGCCTTTAAGCAGATTTTGACCCAAATGGGCATCATGTCCTCTGTTCATTAAAGCAGCACAAAAGACATTGAGAAAACAACCCCAGAATATCTCTTGAACAATGCCTGAGTTCTTGGTGTGCACAAAGTCACATGTAAGGTGGCAATATGCTCTGTGTCTTTCACCTTTTACAATGAGCATTCCAATGAGTCAGGAGCAGTCCTGTGTTCAGAGTCCTGTCTTCACATCTTCAATCCTTCTCTGCTGCTCTTCCCAGTCTCAGACCCAAGGGAGTGCTGCTATGTGTTTGACAGACCATGTGATGTTCAGACTTTGTAACAGAATAGAGCGAATGGGCCAGAAACTGAGAGCCACAAAAATGTGAGAGGGTTCCCTAAAGGGTGAAGAAAAGAGTCCTTATACTGGAGGGTAAAATGCCTGTTTTTAATTCTTCCAAGTGAAGAAAGAACTGAGTGACTTGCTTTGTGCTACTCTATTGAATGCAAAGGGCAAACCTATTTGAAAGAAAACAGTGCTCAATTTCAGCTAATTAAAATGCAGATATATCTTATTATCATTATTGTTATTATTTCTAATTCTATGTCTGCCATGATTCTCAAGAGCAACAATCCCTGGATGTTCTCTTTATTATGTGATGTTACACTATTCCCTTCCTGCTTATATTTCAAAGAGAACAAGCAATGTCTCTGTTTATCTGTTGTTTTTCCTTGCTATTTCAGACTAACAAATATCTACAGAAGTCTTTGTAAATAACCTTTTCCCTATAGAAAGAAACCTATTTCGACTAACATGCTGTATCATGTAGAACTTGATACACTGCTTTATCTGACCTTTCAGAAATACATTTATTATTTCTTTTAATCCTAATAGGTTCTGCAGTCTAGCTATACAACAGGAAAGGCCCCTATTGAAGTCCGAGGAAAGGTCCTTCTGTGCATACATGACTCAATTCTTTATCTATTCAAAACCCCATCCAATATAAACTTAAATTCCCTTTTTCTATTCCTTTGTTGTCTCTACTCTAAATTTTCTAACCACACTTCCACCCCCACCCCCCACCCCCATATACAGATAAATGCACACAGCTTTAGGTACTTGAGAAAGGTTCTGAAGCCCAGGAACACTACCCAAGAACAAAAACTACTAAAAATAGGCCAGGCTTTGGTACAGTTATGGGTTATTATGCTAACTCAGTGAAAGTAAGTTCTTGTTTTTGTTTTTTTTTTTTTCTCCATCCCAATGCACCAGGGAGCTATGACGGGCTCGCATGAGTAACCATGTCTTACCATAGTAGTGATCCCACAGGGACAGCATGTGCCCTAGAAGAAGGCATAGAAGGCTTTCCTAGAGGGGCAAGGCACGTATTCAAGGTCTGACCCATTTTTAGCTGCCACCATCCCCTTTCTTTGATAACTTCATATCCAGACACTACCTAGAGCCTTAAAACTTTTTCCTAGTTGTTCACAGTCCTTCCTCAAGAGCCAATCTTCTCAAGAAATAGACACAGAAATGGTTTCAAGTTCAAGATTCCAAGTTCCCATCACACCTCCACTGGTTTTCTAGATTTGTGACCTTTTCCAATCTCTTAACTCATTTCAACCACCACTTTCACATTTGTAATTGGACATAATAAAAATCTCTCTGCCTACTTCATAAGGTCCTTGTGAGAATCAAATGAGACTACAGATAAAAACTATAAAGTAATATATAATACACACATGCACGCACACACATACAAAGCAATAAAATTGTTCTTCTGCTATAGTTATTCAAATTCAAGAAACCAAGAGTATTCCTATTACCATGTGTAACATTGAGGCACAGAAACCTATAACAGACAATGCAAAAGATTTATTCAAATACAAAAATTAATCATGGCATTGACATTTTGGTTGAATCTAATATCCGTGTTTACCTGTCTCAGAGAGCAATTTTGTAGCTTCCAGAACCTTCTCAGTATAAACACCAGCTTCATAGTTCTCCATCTCAGCATTGATGATGTGTATAACTCGAGCTGCCCGGCCCCTAATGGCCCCTGCGGTCCGGTCCAGAGTGTCCACGTCCCCTTCTTGGAGGGCTATCACACACTTGTTCACATCCTCCAAGATGTGATTCTCTGTGGAAAAACACACACACATACACACGTGCGCATTGATATGATTTTATGCCACTCACACACTTAGTAAGCAATCTAAGAGAGATTCATCAACTATCATGAGCCATCATGCAAATCTCAAAACATACCTTTATAACACTGAAATAACATTTAAAGAACATAGTGTATAATTACAATAGCAATTCTCAACCTTGAGCACTAGCTAAAGGGCTCACAGCATCATACAGAGTGTGAAGGTGCCATCCTACTAAGTTTCTGATTCCATAGGTCTGGGATGGGGCCCAAGAAATTGCATTTCTACCAAGTTCCCAGGTGATGGTAATGCTGTGGGTTTGGGGACCATACTTTGAACACCACACTTTGAGCATCTTTTTCAATGTTTCAGATTTATTGCATTTTACTAGTGGTTGTGGCAGTGAACATGAAGTCAACCTGATCACGCAGAAACATTTCCAAACATGACCAGAATCAAGCTCTGGGTGCCTGCTTATTTGATCAGTTCTTATTTAGCAGGCATTTAAGGGAAACTCTAAAACAAACAATTGTCACCTCATCCGTCCTTAAGGTCACGTCATGCGCAAGGTGTATACAGTAGGAAAACTGACCAGGTAAAGAGGATCACAATGTTCTCCACAACTAAAATAACATCAGGTCTTGTGGCTGGTTTCGTCAGTTTAGAGTTAAGGTCAGTCACCACTCTCCCTCATTGCCCAAAGTAGAATCCAGGCAGGCAGGCTGGGGAGTTTCACTCTTTAGTAGCATAGAGAAAACATGCAATCTGGTCCCTCATGGTTTTACAAGTATGGAATTTTGTATTTCACATGTCCTAAGTGAGATCTGTAATTATATCTCTTAAACATTCTTTGGAAACACAATTCTAAGGAAATGTTGAAACGTTTAGTGCTCTGTGGAAAGAAAAGAACTTAAGCTGAAAATACACTCACATATACACACACTCACTTTAAATAAAGAGAACAAGTGAGAAATAGTCTAAAGTAATCTGGTAACTCCAAAAAATTATAACTGTCAAATTCAACAGTTAATAAAGGATTAAAATAAATTATTACTTCCTCGAGAAGTTTCTAGGGCTACCTGTGAAATTAAAAGTTCCTACCTAAAGAGGGAAAGAGGGTAAGGTATTGCACCAACACCAGTCTCCACCATGGATCGATCTCTCCTACTTTCCTGAAGCCAGTCAGGCAGAAGGACTAAGCGTTCTGTCAGGACCCTCGGCAGAAACTTGTAAAGTATAACTTACTCTGTATCATGGAACCTCTGCTTTGACCTCCTACAATAGGATTACCTCATTTGAACCATTACGGATTTCTGATTTCTACATTCTCTTGTTCCCTAATTTCAAATAGAAATTAGAATAGGAAAAAATGAGACAATTTTAATATTCAGATTTTTAAACTCACAAAAAGTAATACTTTCTGAATGCTGATATTTTCCTGAGTAAAATAGAAACAGCTGTGACAATTTAGACTTTACAAAATTTTTAGTTTGGTTAAGGAACTTTTGAAAACCACCCCTTTCTGAAATCCTGGATTGTGTCACGCAAACTCACTTAAAAGGACACCTGGGAGAAAGGTTTACTCAAATGCAACTTGGTACAGAATTACAAATACAAAAATTTGATTTGAAAAGGCCTCTTTCACTGCTCTTCTTGCCGCCCTGCTGGATCTCTCCAGACAATTCAAATATGTCCAGGTCTCCAAAAGTATGCAACTGGGAGGGTCTGCATATCAAAAGCATGCATCCATCCACTATTGTCTTTGAATAACACAGAAGTACAACAAAAGCTACTACTTTTCCATGCGTGGAATTTTGAGATCCCATCTCTGTTCTAACTGCATTCAGAACAGAAATGGAATGTGCTACTTATAGTATATCCTAATAATTTCTCTGGAGTTGATAATTTTTTTTAATTCTAAGAAGTCCACTCATGACCTAATATCTTAAAATGAAATGATAGGTTTTAAAGGGGAAAAGAAAACAACTATTTCCCAAACTAGAAATGTATAACTCATTTAATTAAGACACAAGAAAAAGAATATGCTTTAATAGATATAAATGATACATATTTGAAGGAGGCTAGCAGAAGCTGAAAACCCAAAACACCGAAAGCATTGCTTTTAATTAGGCAAATCATCAACTAATTTGTTCAATGGTCAGTTTAATAAATCATGCTGTGTGAATAAAGTATTAATTGTATTAGTTTTATAATTTATTGACTAATTTTTCTTAATCAAGTTTTTTTTTGAAATGCTAAGATAATTTGCTCAGGATTTCCCAGCATTTTCCAATCAGGGTACCCCTGTAAGGGAAAAACGAATCACCATCTCTTAATAATAGTTCTCGTAGTGGATGGTATACACGTAAAGGCTAAGATTTGGAATGCCTTAAAATAGATTTGTATTCTATTAAGCTCAGTACCAACAATGTATTTCAAAAAGAATAGTACCTGTTCCTAGAGACATGTCATCTGGTCAAAAGATCATATGTAATGTATATATGTATTCCCAGACCCCTTATAATAACTTCCCTCCTCATCTCTTCCCAACCCTCTCAGGTCTGAGCCCAACAGTTTGGAAGCACACTGGTCTATCAAGAATTCCAGTGAATTATTTGAAGGCGAAATCCACACTTGATTCATTTTTGCATTCCTGACAGTGCCTTATACACAGCAGGTAATCAAAGAAAAAACACTGAATAAACATGTTTGTTAATAGGAGACCATTTTATGTGCTTTTATTCTAAGGTATTTTCAAGAGAAAGAGTTCAAGAAGTAAAGACAGGTATGCTGTCCCAACTAGAAAAGAACACAGTAGAGAAAGTAATAATAAAAAGCATAGGTATTCCAGAGAGGGCTCCATTGCTGGGAAAAACCGCTCAGGTACTTTGGATGTCATATCCGGATATGAAGCATGGCTTTTAAACATATCATAAAACACTTGACTGCAATATATTTTGTGATGAATTTGAATTTTTGCAGCCTTACTGTTTCAGAAAAGATGAGTTTTGTTATAAAAATCACTGATGACCAAACTATTTGATTATTATAAAGCTTAAAGATATAGATTCTAAATTCAAAACCTAAGTTCCTTGTTTCCTTCTAAAAATTCTCACAAACTCAAGACTCTGGAGTCAAAAGAAAAATAAGAAAAGGCAGACAACAAAACACAACTCTTGGACATTATGGGATTGAGTTAATCTCTTCTTCAGATCTTAGATGGCTGCTACTATGTGAGCCAAACCCAAGAATTAAACTGTCACACGGTTAATGCCAACACACTCATTTTAAAACACTATTAAAAATTGTAGTTTTTACCCAGTGGGGAAAAACTTAAGTGTTCTAACATAGCCATTTCACTTTTTTATGAGCCTGGGCCACATCTGAAAATTGGTTTTGCTTCTGTAATGTTAATAGCTAGCATCATTGCTCCTGAAACTTGTTGCATTTCATATGGACAAATTAAGCACTCAGGCACACAGGTTCAGGTAGCATGAACAAAACAAAACTGTAGTATTTTGCAAACAAAGATTTTTTGGTTGTTTTTAAAATAGAGTTCCCTGCCAGAATAGATATTCCCTTAAGAAGAAACTGATACATAAAATGTCATTAATGCCATTCCAAAATATCTCCTGGGCCAGACTTGCAATTTACTGATGCAAATATTTTGGCTTCAGCTCAGAGAGGAGATGAGAAGTAGTTTCCCCAACAATTGGGCTGTATCCATAGCCCACCGGCAGGACAGAGAAGGCTGGGTCATTATTTGTCAAGTCCGTCTGTAGAAAGGTAGCTGCCACCTCCAATTGTCAACTCCAAAGGCATGCTCCAGCAGGCCCTGCCAAGGCTGGCTCCCTGACAACGCCTGTTCATTTTCCTGTCATGGCATGCCACAGCACTTGTACCGCTGGGGTTGGACTGCACAGTGTTATCAGCGGAAGCCAAAGCCTTTTCTTGTTGCTGGTAATAATGAGATGCACAAAGGAATGGCAGGGAGAAAGGTGGCAAAGAGGCAGGGCTGGTGGAAGAAAATTAAGAAAAGCTTTGCACTATTGAAACGGTCTGAGATAAGACCTCCTCACCTTGCTTTTCCCTACTCTCAGAAATTTTTGTACATGCATTTAAAGAAAAGGAGAAGTTGGGAAATTTTTAAGTTCTGAAATGATTCCTCTTTGCAAAAGGTAGTCCAATGCATATTTTCTACTCATTTGCAGGAAAAGGGGAATGCAGAATAACATTTCCAGCTATCAGGATTGCTATGAGATCTGAGGCCGGTTAGGGAGAGCCGCTGCCCTGTCTGGGGTAGGGGAGGTGGCACTATAGTCATCCTGGCAAACACTGACAAGACATGAGACAGAGGCGGCCACCCTCTTATTCCACACCATCCAAATCCCCAACATGTCTACCTAAACCATTGCTATGCATTGCATGAGAAATGCACTTCTGAGATATCTTTTACATTATTAAGACTCAGCCATCAACGAAGCCAATCTCAGAAATGGCAACGTATTAAGGTCTTTATCAGCTAGCCGCCAGATATGGGGGTATTTAAATGAACAGCTGCTTTGAAAAGTCACCAGAAACAGAGCATCTTGGGAATGAAAAACAAGACAGGCTTTTGAAAAAGATGAGAGAGTGGAATGAGGGTACCAGAGGTGGGGAGAAGAGAACCCAGCGAAAGCTGGAAGCACCAAAGGTAATTTCCCACTATCCTAACTTACTGAGAATTATGTAGCTTCTGAAGAGGATAATCAGGATTTTCATACCGTCTCTGCCCAGTTACCTCCCCACTCAGTGCAGGCCCTGGGATACTAATATCTTTCTTACAGATTTTGGGGGAGAAATAAAGCAAACAGCATAGTGTCAGGCAAATTCTAGACACTGAAGAGGTATTCACTCATGTTTCCCATTTTTCTTCTCTTGCTCTCCATGGTTTCAAAGTTGGGTTTTTGATTATCCGTCAGATCTACAGATTGGACTCTGCTGCTCTCAGACATAAGCTTCAAACACAAGCCCCCAGTGGGAATTCATTGTCTGTTTCTTCATGAAAAGCAAAGACTGCACCTAGACAGTATTTCCAAATATGATGAGCTCCCCCAGAAATTCCTTCTACAGTGTTGCAGTCAGATGCCCCTTCTGCCTGGATCCCACCAGCAATGCTGTGACCCCTTCCCTCTCAGGCCTCAGTTGGCCAAGGACAGGCAGGCCTTGGTCAAGGCCAGGTCTACCTCTGGGTAGAGTCAACATCTGGTCAGTTTGAATTATCAAGGTTCACTTGATTACCTTTAATGCCTCACAAAGGAGGCTGATGTTTGCAGCAACCCCCTCCCCAACTCATCCCACAGAGACTCTTCTTGGTGAACTGTGCCAAATGTTTGTGGGCAAATATGTTTAGAGAAAGGTATCACAAACCTGGGTAACTTCACATATTGGAAAAAATGACCCCCTTAAACACAGCCAAATTGGGCTAGCTGACTTTTTTATTATTATTATTATTATTTTAAAATATAAACCATGAGAACTAACCAATCTCACATCTCATACCCTTTTTTAAGATGGGTGATTTGGATGTATCCAAAGCCAATCTGCTTTAAAAACTCTAGAAGCTAAAAAGAAACCCATGTCTCCTTAAATAATCTCTCCAGGTTGCTTATCTCTTTATCAGAAAGTTGTATTTCCACACCCGCCCCCCATGCTTTGACCCATTGTTTTGAAATAATGTGCACACAAAAGAAAAATTTCCAAGAGGGTGTTACAGTCACATTTGCAGAGATGACTGAAAGCTTACAGGGCCAAGAAAAGCACTTGAAACCGAGGCCCGTGACATTTGCAAGATATTCCTAATTCTGTTCTCCAGTTGCCTTGAAAGGGCCTATTTGTGATTACCTGAGACAGAAAGGAAGTCATCCACTGAGGTGATGTCATCCACGGCCTCTGTCAACACTCGGACCTGCTTCTCCCACTGGTCTTTGAAGACGTCCATGTTGTCCTGAGCAACTTTGCTCTGTGGTCGGGCAGCCAGTGTGAGAGCAGCATTGATGACCTATTTGTTAGAAACAATCCAGAAAGATGCTGACTACACTATTTAGGAAAGAAACAAGAAGGTCAGAGATCACATTGAAACCCTGGACCCTGTAGTTTCTCAGGGGTTCTAAGTGGGTTCTCAGTGTTCAGAAGACAATCAGAAACATGAAACATGAAGTCTGTTATCAGCTACCATTAGTTTTTGTTTACGTTGTGTTTCTTCTTTTTTAAATGGACAGATTTTATGTTTTTTGTTTTGTCTTTAGCTCTTATTTATTTTTCAGAGACAGAGAGAGATAGAGTGTGAGTAGGGGAGAGGCAGAGAGAGAGGGAGACACAGAATCTGAAGCAGGCTCCAGGCTCTGAACTGTCAGCACAGAGCCTGATATGAGGCTTGAACCCATGAACCGTGAGATGACCTGAGCTGAAGTCAGACGCTTAACTGACTGAGCCGCTCAGGCTCCCCTCTTCTTTGTTTTAAGATATAGTAATTAGCCTCAGGTTTCAAAAAGTGTTTACTGGACAAGCCCTATTTACTTAATTCAGATGTGGTAGAAAGCTAACTCCTGTTCTACATGTGCAAAGTTGTAATTTAGTTGAGACAAGGAAAATAGTAATGGAACATTTAAAAATCAGCCCAAAATAAACAGAACAAAGTCAGTATGAGTGGAAAAGACAATAATTACCAGAGTTATTCTGAATACTGGAACAGTTAGAAATTCTTTTTGAGAAAGGTACACCTTGAAACAGCTCAGGAATGATGGCAAGACAAGGCAGGGAGGGACATGAGGGCCTGAGTAGAGAAGTCCCTGAGTATCAGGTCACCAATAGGCTTTTGAAACAAAGTAGATGAGGCTTACCTGGGGACACAGGCTGTCAATCTGGGTGGCTGCCATCCGGACTAATTTCACCCCTTCCTCATTGTTGGAAATGGAACAGGCCAAGTTGGCAACCTGGATTGAAAAGGATTTGAGTGAAAATCATGTTGGGGCAAAGGGGAAGTGTACTGTTGCCTGACCTTACTCCTTCTCTGGAGTCATCTCTTCCAGGGGAATCCTGCGACAAATAAGGATGCCTTTCAGTGATTTACCAAACATTAATAGTTATTATGCTACATTAGAATTTAGTCCAGAAAAGTAAGGTGCTAATAGCAAATTATTGCTTCAAGATTCTCAAGCACACACAATAATGTATTCTAACTGGGTTGCTTTGATCCGTTTTCCTCTGTGGACTGCTCTTGTGACTTATACTCTCACTTGAGCCCCCTAATACTCATCATGAAGTGTGGCCATGATTTTGGCCACATAAGTGCTAAACTCTGACCAGTGAGAGAGACACTGCAGTGCACTTAGGATTTAAATGAGATTCACAAGAAGTTGAAAATGAAGGTGTTCTACCCCAAGGAACCCATATCTACCTGTCAGAGTCTGTCAGGAAACTGCTAGTCTACCAGTAGCCCACTCAAGGACTTTCAGGGGGCAGGCAGGTCTGAGAAACAGATAGGAAAGGCTGATATAATCCAGTAGGCAACGATACAGTGTACAACAAATTAGAATATGTGAGTTTAGTAAAAAGGCATTCAGTTTTATTTTTTTAAAAACATTATACCAGCCAAAACAGCTGCACTGAATTTAAGCTCCCTGGTCAAGCGTTTCAATTTGTATTATTCCTCCTCTTCAAGGAGTGAGAGGTGGTAATACAAGGTCAGATTGATTGGCCAAGGTCAACAGCACACAAAGCTACCATCAGAACACTGATCAGTCCCATCAGACTGATGCCAAGAGGACAAGAGGATGGAGATTAGAAAGGGCAAAGGAGAAGAGAATGGCCACCAGGGCTAGGAGCAGGAGGGCAAGTAGAACAAGTGATTAGCAGACTGAGAATCCCCTGAGCCTTGTGGCCACCTGCCCTTTTGTATCCTGCCACCTCTGCTCTCCAAAATCAGGCTGCCTCTCTACCATGACTTCATGCCCTGGGAGATTAAAATGCAACACACGTGCAGAGTTCCAAATGCAAAAGAAAGCTTAGTCAGACAGTGTGAAGAGCATGGAACTGGAGGTCAGGAGGCTTAACCACTAACTAGTTACAGAGTCACTTCACATTTGGAGGGCCGTTTCCTTATCAGCAAAAGGATATAGGTAGATGGTGATACTAGGAATGCTTACAAAGATTACTTCAGTAAATCATTATCATTGAGAATCCCATTTTGAAGCTTTTAAGGAAGAACACTTTACATCTATTGTAGCGAGAATATGTACTATGAGAAACCACAGATGGAATTTCCAAACATTAATTATCAGTTTCTTATATTTTATAGTTTATCTTGGATTCTTCAGATAATTTTCACCATTTTACTCAGTTTTCCAAGTACGTCTGTTTGAAAGACAATATACCTTCCTGCATCCATTTATAGGATACTAAATGCCCAGAGGTATGAGGCTTCTTGGAGGCAAAGCAAGAATTACAGGTTCTCCATTTTTTTGTTATATTGTTTCCACTCCATATTTTTATTTATCTTTGTTGTATTTGTATTCCAGTGTATTTTATATTCCAAACACCACATGATGTATGTGACATAGAATTGGTGCTCAATACATGTGTTTTGAATTAAAGAGCAGTTTTAATAGTTTTTTATTGCATATATTTGAAATACATCCTAAAGACACTCTCAAAGATATAGTTGAGTTACCCCTTTAATCTGACTAGACAAAGTTCATACCACCTACTAGTAGATATTTACCAACACTATGGTGATAAACAATGATTCCTATTTTTTGGTCCACTGTTTGAGTCCAGAATGCAGAGCTCCTTGTTCATGGTGGCATGAAAAAAAAAATCGGGGTGGTGTAAATTTTCCAGAAAGATGTATACATTTAATTTACAATTTTTTAATCTTCAAGTGATTTCTTCCTAATTCTATTGTTGAAGCCTTCCATTTTATGAAATGAGGATTTCAGATGGTTTTGTTTCCTCTCTATCATCCTTTCCTGGTGTGTGAGACTTGCAATCACACTCTTGCACAGCAGTGGACATAAGCTGAAGAGTTTGGCTTGTGGCTCTGTAGAATGACAACAAGGGAGCCTTAGGGCTGAGAAAAACTAGGCTCCTGAGTGAAGGAGATGCCAACCAATAACTTCTACATGGTGATAACAGACTCTTCCTTGTGTATCTTTTGAAATGGGTCTTCATCCTTTATTTAAATAAACTCTATTATGACTTAGATCTAATATGGGAACCTCATTGCCTGGTTGAATCTAATTAGGGGGAACAGGGCTAGTAACACCTAGAAAAAACGAAGAGCCAACAACCCCGAAAGTCCTTTAATTATTCTCCTTAATTTACTGATCCATAAATCCTGAAGTCTGGCAGCCTCCACTCTGCAATGAGCTCCTGCTGTTTAAGTCCACTTAAAATCAGAATTTTATTTACCTTGTATTATACTCTGAAACATTCTGAAACTATTTCCAACATGATGGTCAGGATTTCACAATTTCCAAAGGCAGGCAGGTTTACATATCTTAAATTGGCCATGGATTCCATCCAAATTCCTGTTTTCCTTAGGCTTGCCTTTCTGCTTCTCACTGGACCCATTGGCATGATGGTGACTCTGAACATGGTTGTAATATACCGTGATTTCTACAACTCTGGCACCAAACACTGAGTTTCCATCTTTGAGGCAGCTCCCAATCATTATTGTATCTTAAAATGCCTCCTCATATCCTAGCAATAGTCCAAGACCACTGTATACACATAGTAAGTACTTGATTACTTATTTTACCTGTTCTTTAACTACAGGTCTGATGCTATACTAGAAACCCGTAAGATAAAATGTCCTATTTTTCAAATCACAAGATCCACCCCCCACACCTTGTTTTTTTTAACCAATTTATCATGATAACCTTTCTAAGGGAGGTGGGGCAGGAAGGGAATGGTAAAGTAGAATTTTCAGACATTTGAAAAAGATTAATATGAGTTAAAGAATAGACAGTAGTTATGCTAAGTGAAATAAGTCATACAGAGGAAGACAGATACCATATGTTTTCACTCTTATGTGGATCCTGAGAAGCTTAACGGAAGACCATGGGGGAGGGGAAGAAAAAAAAAGGTTAGAGAGGGAGGGAGCCAAAAAATGAGACTCTTAAAAACTGAGAATAAACTGAGGGTTGATGGGGGGTGGGAAGGAGGGGAAAGTGGCTGATGGGCATTGAGGTGGGCACCTGTTGGGATGAGCACTGGGTGTTGTATGGAAACCAATTTGAAAATAAATTTCATATGAAAAAAAAATAGACAATAGATTAACTGATTACTGTTACCAGGCTGCAACCCAAAAGATGTTGAGCAATATGTTTAAATTTAATAAAACCTTGAAACCTGCTTGAGTCAACCAAGCAGGTAACATTTACTGGCTGGCTGTGGCTTCTGATTTTTCCACTCTCGAATTGTTGACAAATTAGCTGAGGAGTCAGGAGTCATCTGCCATCATGGAATCTTAGAAAACAATAAAGCATATCATTTATGGTTAGGTGTTGGGCTATTTAGATTGCTTTGGGATTTCTGAAAGGAACCAGATCATGAGTAAAAATGGCATTGCTCCTTGGTTTAGCTAACCATGCTAAATTCCCAACAATCTCTTTGGAAAGGAAACCCTCCTCTATACCTTCTGAGAACAGTGAATTTGGGGAAGCCAAAGCTGAAAAGACTGAGCCAAATCTTCTATCTCTGACTTAGTGTCTCAAAAACCAGTTATCTTGAGGAAAAGGAGGAAGCTTAGCAGCCATCACTAAATTGTGTGCTGCTAACTACAAGGGCCTTAGGAGTTCAGAGAAAAGAACAATCAGTAGTCCTGGGAGGGAATCAGTCAGCACATCATGGAGAGGTAGGATATCCATCTTGCAACACTTCTCTTCTGATCGCCTAATTAGTATAATTTTCAGGATTCTCAAAGATTATGATATTTTGCTCTTCTGGAGGCACACTGTGTAAACAGGTGAAACAAACAATGATATCACCAGCAAGATTAGAAAGACAAGAAGTCAGCAAGGGGAAGTGATACAGATTCCCTTAAGAAAGTAACTTGCTTCTTGGGAGTGCCTAGGTGGCTCAGTCCGTTAAGTACCCAACTCTTTTTTTTTTTTTTTCAATATATGAAGTTTATTGTCAAATTGGTTTCCATACAACACCCAGTGCTCATCCCAAAAGGTGCCCTCCTCAATACCCATCACCCACCCTCCCCTCCCTCCCACCCCCCATCAACCCTCAGTTTGTTCTCAGTTTTTAAGAATCTCTTATGCTTTGGCTCTCTTCCACTCTAACCTCTTTTTCTTTTTCCTTCCCCTTCCCATGGATTTCTGTTAAGTTTCTCAGGTCCACATAAGAGTGAAACCATATGGTATCTGTCTTTCTCTGTATGGCTTATTTCACTTAGCATCACACTCTCCAGTTCCATCCATGTTGCTACAAAGGGCCATATTTCATTCTTTCTCATTGCCACATAGTACTCCATCGTGTATATAAACCACAATTTCTTTATCCATTCATCAGTTGATGAACATTTAGGCTCTTTCCATAATTTGGCTATTGTTGAGAGTGCTGCTATAAACATTGGGGTACAAGTGCCCCTATGCATCAGTACTCCTGTATCCCTTGGGTAAATTCCTAGCAGTGCTACTGCTGGGTCATAGGGTAGGTCTATTTTTAATTTTTGGAGGGACCTCCACACTGTTTTCCAGTGTGGCTGCACCAGTTTGCATTCCCACCAACAGTGCAAGAGGGTTCCCGTTTCTCCACATCCTCGCCAGCATCTATAGTCTCCTGATTTGTTCATTTTGGCCACTCTGACTGGCATGAGGTGATATCTGAGTGTGGTTTTGATTTGTATTTCCCTGATGAGGAGAGACGTTGAGCATCTTTTCATCTGCCTGTTGGCCATCCGGATGTCTTCTTTAGAGAAGTGTCTATTCATGTTTTCTGCCCATTTCTTCACTGGGTTATTTGTTTTTTGGGTGTGGAGTTTGGTGAGCTCTTTAGATTTTGGATACTAGCCCTTTGTCTGATATGACATTTGCAAATATCTTTTCCCATTCCGTTGGTTGCCTTTTAGTTTTGTTGGTTGTTTCCTTTGCTGTGCAGAAGCTTTTTATCTTCATAAGGTCCCAGTAGTTCATTTTTGCTTTTAATTCCCTTCCCTTTGGGGATGTGTCGAGTAAGAGATTGCTACTGCTGAGGTGAGAGAGGTCTTTTCCTGCTTTCTCCTCTAGGGTTTTGATGGTTTCCTGTCTCACATTCAGGTGCTTTATCCATTTTGAGTTTATTTTTGTGAATGGTGTGAGAAAGTGGTCTAGTTTCAATCTTCTGCATGTTGCTGTCCAGTTGTCCCAGCACCATTTGTTAAAGAGACTTTCTTTTTTCCATTGGATATTCTTTCCTGCTTTGTCAAAGATGAGTTGGCCATACGTTTGTGGGTCTAGTTCTGGGGTTTCTATTCTATTCCACTGGTCTATGTGTCTGTTTTTGTGCCAATACCATGCTGTCTTGATGATTACAGCTTTGTATTAGAGGCTAAAGTCTGGGATTGTGATGCCTCCTGCTTTGGTCTTCTTCAAAATTACTTTGGCTATTCAGGGCCTTTTGTGGTTCCATGTGAATTTTAGGATTGCTTGTTCTAGTTTTGAGAAGAATGCTGGTGCAATTTTGATTGGGATTGCATTGAAGCTTTCGGAGCACCCAGCTCTTGACTTCACCTCAGGTCATGATCTCATGGTTCTTAAGTTCAAGTCCTTCATCGGGCTCTGCGCTGACAGCATGAAGCCTGCTTGGGATTCTGTCTCCCTCTCTTGGTGCCCCTCCCCTGCTTGCTCTCTCAAAAAATAAATTAAAAAATTAAAAAAAATTAAGTTTATTTATATATTTTGAGAAAGAGAGAAAATGGGGGAGGGGCAAAGAGAAGGAGAGAGAGAATTCCAAGCAGGCTCTGCACTGGCAGCACGGAGACCCATGCAGGGCCTGAACTCAAAAACCATGAGATCACGACCTCAGCTGAAACCAAGAGTTGGACGTTTAACTGACCGAGCCACTCAGGCACCACTAAAAATTTTTTAAAAAGAGAGTAACTTGCTCCTTGAACTGCATTTGTACCATTGGCATCCACTCCCTAACCTTTTAATAATAAACACAGTTGGCCAGAAGCAGATATTCCAGAGACGATGATGGCAGAGTTAAAACTGACAAAATCATAAATGCTTAGAGCCCTCACAAAAATATACTGTGATCATTTAAAATGCACAATGTTTTCCATTACCAAACAACAAAACAAAAAACAAAAACCCACACAGTTCAAATCTCCAAACAAACAGCCCATCATGGCTGTGAAATTTGGTTTTGTGTAGACATCACTACCCAAAGTAGCTCCATCTCAAAAATGCCATAGACTTGTCTGAACATTTAAAAGTAAAGCCAAAATGCCTGGAAGGCTGAGCTTTAATTAAACATTAAAAACCTCTGCTAATAAAGTATTTAGGCATTTAACTCCAAAGTGATACGAGGTGCATCAGAAAGACGAGAACATTTTCTTCTTTTCTAGTCCTGGAAATCAAATTACATTTTTTAATATTCGTAATTGTGTTCAACTCCAAACACCAGCACATATTCAGTGCATTCAACCCCCAAAACACTTTATCATTTCATTAATTTTTACAGCTTCAGGTATCATTGTGGTGTTTTAAGAAGAGCATACTATTGAAATAAAGTAGAATAGCAATTTGTAGGTTTATAAAGTGCTTGTTCCTCATGTTAATATTGCTTCATCATTGTAAATTTGAGCACAAAATGAACTTATTTACTACTAAAAGGGAATTTATGGCATGTCTAGTCACCACAGTCACCTATCCATATAAAACCATAAAGAGATGATGCCACAAATTCCACACCAGCTGTTGTTCTCTAGAACACTCAGGGTAGTGAAGGGTGCTATGGTCTCGGTCTGAAGATTCACTCAGTTATCTGCACTGATAAGATCAGCACACAAACGGCATTAAAATATATGTGCCTAGCTTGTATAGAATTTGTAGGTTTCTACAGAATATGCCTCTTATGTTACAGATGGGGTTTTATAATTCAGGAAGAGACAAGATGATACCCTTGCCTGAAATGTGAGAGGAAAGACAGAAGGAGCTGATATTAAGACGAGGGATTTGACCTTAAGAGGATGATGGACTTCCACAGACATGGACATCTGAGCATATTTCATGGCCACCTTCACAATTTGATTTGAGAAGAGCTTGAAAGGTCTGGATGTCCCAGAACATGTTTGTTTCATGCTGAGATGTCATAGAATCCTTTTAAAATGCAGCTGCTTCGGGCTGAGATGAGTTTATCAACTTCACTGCTAGTAACTTAAGTTCTGAAGGTTAGAGGGCACAGCCAACAGGGATAATGTGATCAGGGAAGAATGGCACAGGAGAGGGTGGCAGCTGGGGGACAGCAAGACAACACTGTGGGGGGGGGGGGAGCAGAAGGAAGTAAGAAGTACTTTTATGCTCCTGTCTTTAATGACCTCTCTAAAGCATCTGGAACTCTTGATTATTCTATACATTTTAATTTTTAATATCATACAACGGTCAGGATCTTGGGCTATGCAGTTGGGCAGCTTGGGGTTTGTATCTTGACTCTTGTCCTTCCTTGCTGAGCAGGGTACTTTACCTCTGTAAGCCTCGATTTTCTCAACTATAAAATAGAACTATAAAATTAAAAAAGTGGCAATAAGGTTGAAATGAAACATGACTAGAGTACTTAAGTCAACTTGGTTGAGCATCCAACTCTTGATTTTGGCTCAGGTCATGATCCCAACGTTGTGGGATTGAGCCCCAAGTTGGGCTTCACACTGAATGTGGAGCCTGCTTAGGATTCTCCCCCTCTCCCGCTCTGTCTCTCTCTCTCTCTCTCTTCCTCTGCCACTCTCCCCTGTGTGCTCTGTATCTCAAATAAAAATTTAAAAAAATTAAGTTCTTATTGTTAATATTACTACATAGGAAGTAACAGAGGCAGTGATAGAAAATAAAGGGATGTCTACTTTACATATGATCATTCATATAATTTATCCTTTCATTACGCATAATTTTATTAAAGTTGCGATCTCCACTTGCGTCTTGCTCACTGCTTATATCACAAATATTTTCCAGATTCTCTATATACCTGTAATTATTTTTTTAATAATTAGTAAGATTCTTGAATGTTTTTGCTTCATTATTTGGTAAGTCAATTCCCTTTAAAAAGGGAATTTATTTAAAGGAGTTTCCAGTGTTTGCTTTTACCAAAAACAAAGTAGCATACATACGTCTTTACGCATCCAGTTTTTGCTCCCGTCAGAAGTGGACTTTCTGGGTCAAGCAAACTGTTCGAGCACTTGCTTACATGTGGCCATAATGCTTGCCGAAAGCCCCCTAACAACAAATGAATTGCTAATTCTCCAATGTCACTAGCATCAAATCCCACACTCTGACACTGTTTCTTCTTGCCTTCTCAGCCATAACCACATCATCTGAACACCTTTCCAACCTTCATTCTACAAATCAGTTATATTCTACCAGTATAAATCAGCATTGCTTAAAAAGTCACTTTACTGGCCACCTGGGTGGCTCAGTTGGTTAAGTGTCCAACTTGCGCTCTGGTAAAAGTCACTTTACTGGCTTCCGCTCTGGTCATGATCTCAGCTTGTGAATTCAAGCCCCGCATTGGGCTCTCTGCTTTCAGCACAGAGCCCACTTCAGATCCTTTGTCTCCGTCTCTCTCTGCCGCTCCCTACTTGCACTCTCTCTCTCTCTCAAAAATAAATAAACATTAAAAAAAAAAAAGCCACATCATGTTTTCTCAGTGAGACTGTGAATTCTTGTAGGACAGAAGACTTCACTACACCTAGCACATAGCTGGGATCACAGATACTCAATTCCAATTTTTTCATTTACCAAATCCCCCAGGTTCCCTCCATATGTATAAAGCAGAGGACTATTCAACTTGTCATAACCTGGTGATATCTAGAAGGGCCCCAAGTTCTAGGATCTGATACCGGGAACAAGTGTATGTTCTCTGTGCCATCCTTTTTGCAGCTTATCAAATCAGCATTGAGCAGTTAATAGTAAATGAAACTTGTACAAAATCCTGCCACATGATGCTAGGCAGCGATTTCTTCCCAACCCCACCACACTTCGTATCCTGGCCTAGGCTTCTAATCTATTAGAACACAAATCTGCATTCCTAGGGCTCCTTGGGGATACAGAACAGCACTTTTGTCTGTGTTCTTAGGTACATATACCACTTGAAAATGCTGTTTGCATGCCTCTGCCCAAATTAAAGTGATCAGTCTGCCCTGTTGACTTTAATGGAGGTAATCACCAGTTCACATTCATGAACAAATTGATGTGCTTGCTTCATAGCTGAATCATCAGCATAAATCTATACCTTTCATATATAAAAACCTCAGTGGCTTAAAATAATGCAATAAAATATAACCTAATGCCTTCTTGATGCCTGTTCATCAATAATGTGTGGCTATGTGAAGAGGATAGGAGAGATTTAGAATATGTTATCTAAAATCATGCAGTGAATATAATGTCATTTTAATTACTGAAGGCCTCCTGGGATTCTGTTTCTCCATCCTTTCACTGAGGAAATGAATTATTATTTTCACTGTTATTTGGTTTTTCAGAGTCCCATGTAATAAATGTAATCTTAACTGATTTCCAAGTGAATAGAACATGTTGACCTTCATATATGTAAGATGACTCCCTCAGGGGGCCCAGAGCACCAGGATCTATCTCTGGCAGTGGAGACTTTTAGCAGAAGCCCACGAATTTTTCAAAAGATCTAGATGAATAAACGAGTGCATCTACTCTGTATAGCTTGGTCATACATTTTAAGATGACAAGTGAAGTGTGGAATCAAGGCCATAACCACAGTGCAGAGGGAATCTATCCAAGCCAATACTGAATGATGGACTTCAGCCCCCTTTGCACAAAATTCCAACTTGAAAAGAGAGAAGTCCCTACTTCTACTTTATGCTTCAGGGTTTTTTTTTTTTTTTGAGGGGTGGGGGGATAGGGGGCAGTGGTGAAGATGCCTCCATCAGTTAAATTGTTAGTAATTAGCCAAAGCTTAATTCATGGTCCACATGTCTCTGAAGACTTCCCATTCACACCAGCGAATAGATCACTCTTCTAATTGTCTTCAGGATTACTGCCTGCACCACTAGTGATGACTTACCACATACTATTGTTTTATTCATTACTTGTGATACGTGCAGATGGATAGATAATTACATACATGCAGAATTAAATATGCAGACATACAGATATCATGCATCTTCAATTAAAATTTAACCTTCTTTAGAATGGTTGTGTTTTATTCATCTTTATGGTCCCTACAGCTCCCTGTACAAGATCTTTCACACAGCAGATATAAATGTAGTTCCAAGGGGTGCCTGGGTGGCTCAGTCGGTTAAGTGTCTGACTTCAGCTCAGGTCATGATGTCACGGTTCGTGCGTTTGAGCCCCACGTCAGGCTCTGTGCTGAACTCTTGCTCAGAGCCTGGAGCCTGCTTCAGATTCTGTGTCTCCTTCTCTCTCTGCCCCTTTTCCACTTGTGCTCTGTCTCACTCTCTCAAAAAATAAATAAATGTTTAAAAAAAAAAAAAAAAGGAGGGATGCCCCTCTCATTTAAATGTAGTTCCAAGGCAGCTTCCCTATCCTGGATGTTTTCCTACCTTCTGCCCTACCTGTACCCACCTCAAATGAGGCCTATTCCCTCTTATCACAGTTTACCCAGGAAAAGGATGCTATTGATTAATCAAAGTAACTATCCATTCAGGTAATTATTTTCTCCTCCTAGAGAAAATATAATATTCTCTAATATATTCCTCCTACTATAACACCTTAACCCAATTAAGATGTTCAGGTCCTTAAGAATTTAAGGAAAAATGTCCATTGTAGAAACTTCAGGGCCCCTGTGCAAGCTGTTGGAGAAATATGTAAGGACGATGACCTTTCTTTAAGCTCTGTAATATTTATCTAAAATTTCTTCTGTCTTTCCTTTCTCTGATCACCTCTTTTGGTAAATCAAGTAGTATTGGAGCACATCCTACCCATTCACTTATATATGCTCCATGACTGCTTTTTTACTATAAGGGCAGAGTTGAGTAGTTACAACAGAGTCCACATACACACAAGCCATGTATATTTCCTATCCAGACCTTTACAAAAGAAGATTGCAAACTCCTGATTTAGATGAAAACTTGGGCTGAATCAACCAGCTAATTTTGTTAGACCTGCCAAATATGCCAAAGCATCTGCATAGCAGGAAATGGCAAAGGCATGATATTTATGACACAAGTGCAATTAAGAAAATCAAGTAGATCAGGGAGGGGCTCACATTCTTAGCCTACAAAACCATGTGCCCCTCCCAGGTCTACTTAACAGTAAGTTTTGAGACAAAAGAAAGAAAAAAAAGGGATGGGGGGAGACAGGAGAGCTGAGAGTGGGACAGTAGTGGGACACCTGGAAGGACCTCAAGGATGTTGTCCACTGCCCCCAAGCATTTACACAAGTGGTTTGCTGGTGAACAGAGTCAAGAGAAGCAAGTAAGAGTCAATAATTCCATGTGGCTTATCTCACAGCATAGCCTCCTCAACCACCCTTTCCTGAAACAGGAGGATCACTCTCCATTCTTTGGGTTTCTTTGAATTAGCCAAGATGGTCAATTTGCATCCGTCTTGGATATCCACTTTGCCTTTCCTTACCCCCCCCACTCTACCCACCCCTTGGGCTTCAGCAGTCTGCACAGTGAACTCAACACAAAGACCTAGAGTATAGCTAACAGAAGGTACTGGACCCCCAATATCTCTTTGGCAAAAGCCTGTGCCTGGTCACTGCAATGGGCATTGTTCTGAGGAAGATTCCTGGCAACCTGTCTTATTACAGCCTTAGAGGGCTCAAAGTAGACTAGAGCAATGGGGTATGGGAGATAACTGGACTCCAGTACTGAGCCACACAAGGGAAGAAACTGAAGAAACGACCTTCAAAGAAGCTCCAACTCTTAACAGCCATATATTTCCAGCCCTCAGGCACCTATACATACATTCTTTCTTTTCATTGCCTCCTGGAACCTTTCCAGGCTTGGTCCCTCAAACCTGCTTGCTCCATCTCATCTGTACTTGATTGCCAGCTTTTCCTTTCTTCATTTCACACCTCTTATTTAATTTTTCTCCCCATTCTCTTATCAAGTTTCAGTTCTCCCCTTGGTCTGTCTCCAAGCTTGTGTGAGTACAGAATACAGCTCCCCTTTTCCAGGGTTTTCCCCTAGGGACAAGCTCACCCATTGCCATGCCCAGACCAGATGGTAGTCCAGGTCCCTCAGGTACCAGGGAAGGGACAGAGCTGTCAGTGTCTGCTGCATTGCAGGCTCATGAGACAATGTCAACAAAGCCAACTACATGTAGCAGCCCTCAGACTCTCCAATACCCTGACACATGTGTTCATTCTCATCCCAGTTCTGCTCTCTTTACCTTCTTTCATACTCTTGTTCCTGCTACAAGTTCTCCTTTGCTTAATACTCGTGAGTGCTTTTACCTAGCTAACTAACATCTTTTTACCAGGGGACACCCTCTCACTTTCATCCTTACCAATAGGCTTTATAGCTCTTCTCTGCAAGACACACACACAGCCAGCCACAGTCTTCTGATTTCATTGATAACCGATGCTTTTACAAATCTCTTCCAAGCTAGAAAGCTCCCTTGTTGAGTGCTCCACAGCGCCTTCCTTCAATGGGCCACAAGCCCCTACTGATGCGTGCAAATGTACCAGTACCTTGCTCATCTCTGAAATCTGACACACATCCATGCTGCTCAAAGATCAGAGCAGAGCTGTGCCAGAGAGTAAGCAGCGGAGTTACTCCAGATCACCTGGGAGCTGTGTCAGAATAGGCTCTGCCACATGGAACTTCTGTTCTTCTTAGGTGACCTTCAAGTAGCCACTTCCACCTTGTTGGGCAACAGATGTGGTCATCATACTTCAGAACCATCACCAGGTTTGGACCCCAGATATATCCTGGTTTCATCAGCAGTCCCTCAAGAGACCATGGCCAGGTCTAGATGGAAGGAATAGCTGTGCCTGCAAAAGCTCATGTCAACTCCCAGCCATAATTATGTTCATAACCAATGCTCATAGGAACAGGCCGAGCCCCACAATGCCCTTCAAATGTGCCTCGGCTTGGCAACTTCCTACAAAGAACCATTTTGCTGTCATCCTCAGTGGGTCACTTTTTTTCCCTCCTAGCTGAATCAGTCGTCCGAGTGAATGGCCAGTCAGCCTGACCTTTCAATTTGCTGTGTGAAATAAAGCTAAAGATGGTATTCTGACTAATAGTCCCAGAGAGAGGCAAGGAATGAGGAAATTCTATACATCTTGTTTCTGTTTAGCTTTGTGCTCTCCAGGCTAGCTGTTTAACTGTGGCCATTTGCCTGGAATGAGCTTTGCATTTTTTCCCATGGGATCCAGGTATAGCGAGGACACTTGTTGTGGGAACACCAATAATATTGTGTGTGCACATAGAGGAAGGGAGAGAAAGAGAGCTGTATAGATGTTTGAGGGTTTTCATCAACATAAATGCTCTTACCTAAGAAAGCTATAATTACAATTATTATTTTAACATTCTCTGAAGCCTGAGTAAATTTCTCACTTTTAAATGGCTTCATACCCATGATTTCATGACAGAATATTATGTAGACAGAGATGTCTGTTTTTTAGTTGGCATTATTTACTGATGAAATAGCAGTAACAAACTATGCCCATAAGCCAAATATAACCAGTGGTTTGTTTCCATATGATCTTCGAGCTAAGAATGGTTTTTAGATTTAAAAAGGGTAGTTAAATACACACACCTCAACACCAAACAAATAATTAGATTAAAAATAGGCAGAGAACTTGGACATTTTTCTAAAGAAGACATAAAGATGGCCAACAGACACATTAAAAGACATTCAACATCACTAATCATCAGGGAAATGCAAATAAAACAATGAGACACCACCTTACACCAGTCAGAATGGCTGGTATCAAGAAGACAAGAAATAAGTTTTGATGGGGATGTAGAAAAAAGGGAACCCTCATGCACTGTTGGTGGGAATGTAAATTGGTGCAGCCACTTTGGAAAACAGTCAGGAGGTTCCTCATAAAACTAAAAATAGAAATACCACAGGATCCAGTAATTCCACTACTGGGTATTTACCCAAAGAGAAATGAAAATACTAATTCAAAACTATGTATGCACTCTGTGTTCATTGCAACATTATTTATAATAGCCAGATATGGAAGCAACCTAAAGGTGCATCCATAGATGAATGGATAAAGATGTGATACACACACACACCCATACACAATGAAATATTACTCAGTCATAAAAAAGAATATCTTGCTACTTATGACATGGGCAGACCTAGAGGGTATTATGCTAAGTGAAATAAGTCAGCCAGAGAAAGAGAATTACTGTATGATTTCACATGTATGGTGTAGAATCTAAAAAACAAAACAAATGAACAGACACTTAAATACAGAGAACTGGTGGTTTCCAGAGGGGAAATAGGGTGGGGGA
The DNA here is from genome assembly GCF_018350155.1 of Leopardus geoffroyi. Classification (NCBI taxonomy): domain Eukaryota; kingdom Metazoa; phylum Chordata; class Mammalia; order Carnivora; family Felidae; genus Leopardus; species Leopardus geoffroyi. Next base: position 95,981,337 of record NC_059336.1, on the reverse strand, counting down.
TAAAACAGATGAAGGAAATTAAGAAGTGGAAACTTTCAGTTATAAAATAAATAAGTCATGCAGTTGAAAAGTACAGAATAAGAAAGAGTGTCAGTAATATTGTAATAACATTGCATGGTGACAGATGGTGACTATACTTATCATGGTGAGCACTGAGTAATGTGCAAAATTGTTGAATCACTATGTTGTACACCTGAAACTAAGATAACATTGTATGCCAATTGTACTTCAATAAAACACACACAGAAAAATAATGTAAGACCCAATGTGACCCCTAAAGCCTAAAGTATTTAGCACTTTGAATAAAAGTCTGCTAACCCCTTGAGTATGGTACAGTTATAAATATGAAGACTTTTCTGGTGTCTGTCTGCTTACAGACCAGGAAATGAGTTGTTCCAAGTGCTTCAGTACTAGATGTCCTTGCCTCTGTTCAATGAAGCTGTCTATGCTTATACCAGAAAAGAGCTTGGGAAAATGTTCTTCAAAGGCAAGGATCTTTTTATTCCTCATCCCTTTATATTTATTTACCTAAACCCTATTACATCATTCATCACTTCACCAGATATAGCTCCTCTAAAGATCCAGTATATCCTCAGAGACTAAAAGCTGCTAAGTTTAAGAATGTTGCAAAGAGTATGTCCAAGATTTTAAAGAAAATTCACAAAGAATCAGTGCAAAAATCATGTTGGAGGCAATATCTCTAGAATATGGGCAAAACTCCCAAAGTGTCCACTTTGAAGAAAAAAGCATTCTTTTGGATAAATATGTTGCATGTGGAGGGTACACCTTGTATGTACCAGGACATTTAAGATCCATAAGAATGCCAAAAAATGCCATTCTTTGGCATGGAGTCTGACTCACTGTTTGAGAGTGATAGAATATGGGGAAGAAAGAGCTTTGCTACTCAAAGCGTTGTCCACAGGCAAGTAGAAGAGCCATCCCCTGGCAGGGGGTGGGGGGTGTAGTTAGAAAACCAGAATTTTGAGTCTGTCCTAGACCTACTGAATCACAGCCCACACCCAGGCACATTGCAGTTCAAAAAGTATTGGCATAATGCAACCAAAATCAGATGTGAAACTCGGTAGTTCTTCCAGGTGGGCAAGTGAGTTAAGTTGGCATGTCCTCCTCTATAAGATAGATAGGATGCCTAACTTTCATCATAAGGATAATGGTTACCAAGGTGTCAAATAGTGTTCCACAAAAGGTTAACTCCTGTTTTATGATTAAGGGAGCTACTACAAGGCAGTAAATACTAAAGCATGATGGGAAAAGCGACTTGATAGAAGATGTTTGGCACAAAAATTGAGTCTCTGTTCTTTTTAGCAAGTGATTTGACACTGGCTATAGGAAGAAAATGACCAACTCATATAGGAATAACAATGCATGACTCAGAAAGAATTTTAGAGATCTTCTAATCCAATGGTTCTAGTCTTAGATGCATATTAGAATCATCTAGAATTTAAAAAAATTCCAACGTGCAGGCTGTATCACAGAGATTTTAGAGTGGGGCTTACAAAAAAGATTTTTATTTTTTAATCCCCTAGATGATTCAAGTTGTAAAACTAAGGTTGAAAATTACTGATTTATCCAAACAAACTCTTAATTCCCTTTCTCATGTGCGTCATCTCCATCAATTTTACCAAAAAGAATATTTATTCTAAAGGTCTTAGAAAACTTTCCCTTGGTCATGCAGTTAAGTTGCTATAAAACAGGCCAGGATTCAGGTCTCTCGATTTCTGCCATTTTTAACTTTGGATGCACATTGAAAACTCCCAAGAAGCATTAACAAAAAATTTGATACCTGGGACCTACTCTCACAGATTCTGATATACTTGTTCTTAGATGTGGACTAAGCATCTCACCAGAGGAGATTTTGATTCTCGAAGTCTGCAAAGGGCCTAACAATTCCTGCCTCTGAAAGATTCCTCAGGTAGTACCTAAGATAAGGCAAATTTCAGATAAAAGTGATATAATCTATGGCTAGTATCAGCATCACCTGAGAATTCATTAGAAATGTACATTTTCAAAGTCCCCCACCCCCAGACCTGCTAAATCAGAAATAAGAGCGGGGCCCAACCTTGCCCAATCTTCCAATCTCTAGCCGACAGAAATTTCCCCAACATTGTACCTGTTCTGCTTTCTTGGGAAAACAAACAAACAAACAAACATATATATAATAGAATGTAATATATATGTATTATATATATATATATCCAAATCATCACTTTTTTATCTATAGAAGTAAGCCATTTGAGAGTTGTTTTTTTTTTTTTTTTTTAACACTTTTAATTAGAGAGGCCTAACTGCTATCATTATTCATGAATATTCTGGGTGGGAGTGAAAACCTGTGATGTAACACTCAAAGCACTTTCCTGGGCCTTCAGGGTGGTGAAGCCAACTGGGTCATTGCTCGTTTTTCCACTGAAATGCAGATGTGCGCACACACAATGACCACCTTTTATTATCCGCTCCCTGCCCCCCTAATGTTATACAAGTGACAAGATGAGGCTAAAAGTCCATGTAGTTCTTTATCTCCAGGATTCTTAGGGGAGTTGACATTCAAGGGATTCCTGGATACTTGTATGGTGCTTAAGACTCTTTCAGAATTACTTTCTCACTCAATGCTCACAACAACTGAAATAACAGGAGTTGGAATATGCATTAATTGTCCACTTTTGTAGGAAGCTTCATGTGTATTTTGTCTTTATATAAAACACTGAGAGGTAGGTACTGTTATTATCATTCCCATATTATAGATGAGCAAATACAGGCAAAGTGGTTCAGCAGCTTCTCAAGGTCATACAACAATAAGCAGAAAGGTCAAGTTTGAACTCCAGACTAACTCCAAAGCTTATTCTCCAAACCCCTACAGGATGCTTACTTATTACTCACCACAAACCTCAAAATCAGGCTGTAATTTATTTCACTTTACAGATGACAAACCACAAGGTAAGATAGGGTAAGTAGCTTGCCTGGATCACACAACCTAGTAAGTGCAGAGCCAGGATTTGAACCTAGAGTCTGTTTCCAGTCCCCGTGTGTGTATATAATATATACACACACAAAATATTAATACTATATACAGCACCATTGCACCTCCTGTAACCCTGCGAGTGGGTAAGGCAGCCATTGTCTTCATAGAGAATGAAGAGCTAACGAGGTAGCCTCCCATCTTTAACTTAAAGTCAGTTTCTTAAGAGGAATTTATGAAGAGCTGACATGGTAAGGGAGATAAATGCCCCCCTAGAGTAAAACGTTTAGTAGGAAATATGCTTTCCAAGGAACAGGCTACAATAGGAAAGAGAACACAAAGCACAAAGGAGGCAATTGGATATTGACAGTAGACAGCAGATTGGAGAAGAGAGACTGCAAAGTCAGGCCCGGTTGCTACAAGTCTTTTTTTTTTTTTTTTTTTTTTTTCCTTTCTTTCTTTTCTGAGGCCAGTCTTGCTTCTGAGGTTTACCCAGACACAAGGGCTGTCAGATTCAGATTGCCCTAACTTGACCAGGTTATTATTTTCCCCCTTACCTCACAAACATGAGGGGGTAGCATGAATGCAGTTCATTCAGATTGGAAAAGGCATTGACCAATCCAGTCCCCAAACAAAGCCTTTGAGGACCTGCCTTGCTGGTTTCCAGCTCTCAGGCAAGGACACTTCTGTGAGCGCACTGAGCTCATCTTGCCAAGACAGGCAGGAGAGGGTTCCCAAGTGGGGGTTCCAAAGCAAAATTCAGCCTGAAAGCATATCTTTGTCTAGCTCCCTGTCTCATGACTCTCTAAGTAAAAAGAAAGAAGATGATAAAATTTGCGCTCAAAGAAAATCCAGCTGTGTAATTCTGTCCCAGGCCAACCAGGGACCACCAGAAAGGGTGTTAATGAGAGAACACTGCTTGTCTCTGGCTCCATTCATTCACTCACTCAACATAATGAATCACTATGGTAGGCTCTATGAAGTCCAGCAAAAGGAAGCAACATCATCTCTGCCTTCACAGAACCTCCAATGTCATCAGATGAGCCAGGGGAGAAAGGAGAAAATACAGTGAAATATAAAATGTGCTGCAGTAGAAGTCATGCCAGCTGGAGTGGAGGAGGGGAGAGGGCTTGTAGGGGCAGGGTTTTCCAGGGATTGCATTAATGATACAAGTCCAAAGTCGGGCATATGGCAGATCTTAAGGTGGAGGGGAAGGTAAGGTCAAAACTAGAGAATGGGAGCACAGCAAGGGCATTCCAGGGAGAAAAAAATAATGTGAGCCGGGTCCAAAGTGCCTAGGGTATTTGGAAGTTGGAAGCAGGCCATTAAAACTGAGTGTATAGGAAAGGACAGCAGGTAATACAAACAGGGATAGAAGTCAGCGCTAGAGATAGTAGAACTTTCACTTTCCATGTTGGCAATGGTGAGAGCTTTAAGCAGGTAAGTGATGACTGGACAGATGTTTTGGGAAAAACACTTGGGCAAATGTTTGGATGATAAAGTGGAAGAGAAGGGGACAGAGCAGGGTCAGGCCTATAGAGTCAGATTCTTATGGAAAGAAACATGCACCTATGGATGCAAGATATGGGAGAACAAGGTGCTTGGAGGCCAATGCACAAGACACAATTTTCAAAACGTACCTCTTCTGACCCCGATTTTACAGATGAGGACAGATGAGGACATTGCAACTCAAAGTTCAAGTACATCTCCCATTATCATCCAGTTGGTCAGATTCAGAACCAGGGGCTAATCCATGGTCTGTCTCGTAAACCTGTGCTTGTCCCACTGTGCTGCACTCCTTCTCCACAGCAGTTCTCCTGTGGTTCCCCCTCCTCCTGAAGGCTGGCAGTCCCCACCTGCAGCTACTTTTAGCTGAGACAACATAGGAAGGGATTGGCAACTCGTGAGGGCCAAAATCAAAAGGCCCTATTCTATGCTTTTGCTTACCTCCCTCTCTCTCTACCTAGCCAGAGGTCAAGTTCAAGCCCATAAAATCCACAAAGTCTTCCCTGACCAATACCACACAGGCGACGGTGAGCTTCCTGAGACTCTGAAATCTTACCATATGATTTTTAAAATATTGTCTCAGACTTGATTATTTTCAAGCTATTCTCCATGGAGAGCTTGCCTTCCCAATTAGATCATCTGCTTCTCAAAGGCAGGGACTGCACCCACCCCCCCCCCCACACACATTAATCTCAGTGTGAAATATGTTGAGAATACAACAGATACCAAATTCTCCCGCATGCAAGCTTCTGGCTGCAGGTCCCTGCACCACTGGCTCCTCCTGACAGGGGAGGGGAACTCACCTTGGAGCCTAGCTAGCCCCTTCACACTCTCACAGCTGCAATAGAAAAAGCCCTGCTGTGGCATAAATACTGTCATTTAAGTTTAATTTCAGCAATAGGAATTGACATAGCCTATCTTCCTTGCTCCATCTTCTACCTTATAACTTTCTCTTCACACAGGCCTGCCATTATCACCAAATCACTGACATTTTCCTCCTTTTGCTTCCCTTTCCCACGCTCCAGTCATTCACAGAGTCTCTCCTCTCCATTTACAGCTCAGATTTATACATCTTTTTGATTCTGTTAAAAGTTGCCTCTTTCCACTCACTGGGACCAACCTAATATTTACTCAGCCTTTGTCACGTTTACACCTCAGCTTTCATTTCTACTCACCAATTTCTCTCAATTCTGCTCTCCCATTCAGCCTGCTTGAGATGTTCAAGATTGCTATAAATGTTTTTTTTTTCCCATTAAAAAGCTCTTCCTGCTACTGCACAGGCATGGTATCTAGATGATTCTCAACATTCTTAGACGATCTCATTCACTCCCATGATCTTTCATCATCATTTCATGACTATTTTCATTTTGAATTAAAAATACCCAAATCATCATCCCAATCTCTGAATTCCTCCTTACACTCTTGATGGAATTTTCTGAGTTGGTCAGATTGCTCCAAAAAGGTAGCCCACACTCATCTCAAACGTATGATTCCACCAAAAATTATGCTCCCCTCACATTTTCTCCTGCTCAGTTTCAGTAACGACATGTCCAGTCTCTTAATTACACGGGATAGAACACTAGAGTCTTATTCAGTTTCAATACCAATGCTGTCACCTCTAACTGCAAACTGTCTGAAGTAGGCTTCCTTCCTAATCCCTTTGCCACTGCCCTAGTTCAAATCTTGACCAACTCTCACTCTGATTCCTGAGATAAAAACGCAACCTATACCCTCTAGTATCTGAAGCTCTCCAAGCTGACCCCAAACTGGATCTCCAGCTTCATCCCTCACTACATCCACTCACAGCTCAATCCTCTTGCCACAAGAGAATACAGCCTTTGTTGAGACCTGCCTGTTTAGCAAGGTGTTTCAAGGACACTTGCAAAGCAGGCTCATATTAACAACCCATCATCCTGACTGGAACTATTTCTGCAACTGAGGGAAGCCCCTCAAAATATCTCTGGATTTGGACTTCAGACGTTATCTCCATTCAGACCCAGAGAATGCATGACCGACTCACGTGACAGCAACACAGGACCCAGGTTCCAGGTCTGCCTTGTAGGGAACTTCCAGAAAGATCAACAGATAGCACAATTTAGTAACGTAATTGTTATGGCAAACAATCAAGTCTTGGGGCATATATTTTTAAAGCAACTTTACTTTTTGCTTTTTTCTCTCTTCATTTAATTTATTGCCTAGGGCTATTTTTTCCCTCTTCATGACTTTTCTAGCCATTCTGAAGTAATACAGTTACAATTCAGTTATTCAGTGTATTACTTTCCTATAGCTGCTGTAACAAATTACCACAAAATTAGTGGCTTAAAACAGCACAAATTTATCATCTTATATTTCTGAAGGTCAGAAGTCCGCAGTGGGTCTCACTGGGCTCCAATCAAGCAGTCAGCAAAGCTGTGTTCTTCTCCAGAGGTTCCAAGGGAGAATCCACTTCCTTACCTTCTCTATCCTCTAGAGGCTGTGTGCTTCCGACTGGTTCATGGTTCCTTTCCATCTTCAGAACCAGCACCATCCGGTCAAGTCACCATCACTCTCACTCTGACTTTCCTGCCTCCCTCTTTCACTGCAAAGGATGCTTGTGATTACATTGGGCCCACCTGGAATTTCCAGGATAATTTCCTTATTTTAGAGTCAACTAATTAACAACCTTTTTTCCATCAACAACCTCAATTGCCCTTTGCCATGTAAGGTAACATGTTCACAGGTGCCAGGGATTAGACGGAGTCATCTTTGTAGGGTGGGGGCATTAGTCTGCCTACCGAATACAATTCTGTGTAAAAGTTAAAGCTTAAACTTTATTTAAAGTTCTTTTCCTTCCCCTGATGGTACCATAATAAGTATCAGGAGGCACTTTTTAGTTTCTCTTTTGGTCCCTCACTTGGAAGCTTCAGCTCCTGCTCCCCCAACTTGTTAAGAATTTTCAAGGGCTCCAGGGTGGGGCAGGTGATGAGAGAAGAGAAAGGGGAAGCTAGAATGCCTTTGCTCACCACACAGTGATGCTGCCCCAACACAAGTTCTGTCTGGGTTTGGCAGGTGTTCACAATGGCTCTATCATTGTGGCTTCGTTTGCTGAGGTAGCTAATGCAGCTTCTCCACACTGGCCCTTTACCCCAGCTTCAGTCTCCAGGAATCTAGAATACTTGCTGTTTTCTCTCTGAGTTTTATTTCCTCTCCAAGTGGCCGTCTTGAATAGGACCTTGGATCACTCCACACCAAATCTCAAACCCACAGGAAATACCAATCCTTTTCATGGACAAACTCTGGGAGTGTAGGCCAGTTCCAGTGCAACTAACATTTTATTGCTTCGCTGCTGTGGAAGCTGCTGCAGACTGATTCCCACTCTTTAGAGTCTCCCAACTTGATGAGACCTCAATCACCTGTGTTTGCCACTGGCATATGCAGGATTTATCGAGCTTTCCAGTGCCTTTGTAAGGGCCCATTTCTCTTTACTGAAGTTAGGGACTGGCACAGCATACCAACAGCCCTATGTGTGCATCCCTTTATACCTCCAGAGTGGGTGAGGGTATTGAGAGTTTGCTAACTAGCTTTCAGCCAGCTACTCAGAAAAACACACCTCTTGGTTTTACACCTCAATTTGGAAAGTGACAGTTGGAATTTCTATCTCATTAGCATTGCTGGTAGAGGAGGAATGAGGGAATCAGGGAAACACAGGAGATGGTCCTCCTATGTGGGGTGAAAGGGAAAGGGCTTCTAAGCAATAATGGATCAATAATGAGACTCCACCCTAGACAGAATGTGGCCAGTGGAAGACATGGCCAGTATTCCAGAGTGGTACACTATGTGTTATTCCATAGGATGGTCTCCTGGGTGTCACCTGTCCTTTTATGTCTCCAGTCTGATGAGCAGCTGGGCCTTTTGAGACTCAGTTATTTCGATAAATCCATAAGAGCTATTCTGAGACTACTGTGCTATGGGACTACTGTGCTATTTCAGCAGGACAGGAAATATACCAGCATGTAGTTGTTTCCTACAATTTAAAGGAAACATTACCAAACAGACATGTCACCCTTTGAATACGTATAAAAATTTCTGGGACACAGAATCCAGAGGAGGTCAGAACAGACCAGGTCAAGAGATCAGTTCCAACCTATTATTATCTATAGCTCAGAGCTGTGGTCAGGCCACATGCTGGGGAGTGACAATGCTGTTCCCAATACTTGTGCAATATGGAAGCACTTTTTAAATGACTCATAATGTTAAAGCTAGAAGGAGATTTAGAGAGCATCTAATCCCTTCCTCTTGTGTTAAGATGAAGAAATAGAGTCCTACAGAGAGTGTGATTTTCTCAAAGTTGCTTTATTAGTTAGTGACCAAGCCAGGACTCAAAAGCAGGCACCCCAACTACTAATCTAATGATCTTGCTACTCTTTCAGTATGTATTTGGCAATGGATTTATTCTTTTTTCTTTCACTGTTTCATCAGCACAAAGCATGATGCATGGTAGTGTTCAAAAAGTTATCTCTAGGACTTGCCAATGTTAATTTGTTTTCTTTTCCTTAGCCTTCTCAGCCACACATTCTTTTCCATCTCAGGTGCTCTCCTATTTTATAAATCTTATAAAGTGCACACATACACACTGCTATTTTGTATAATCCCTCCTCAAATCAACCTTTGGGTATTTCTTTCATATTTTCCCCTGCCCCATTAGAACCTACTAATTTTGAGTTCCCTTCTCTCTTCTATGTGACAACAAATGATGCTTATGGGTTCAAGAGAAAAAACTAATTCCTATGTATACTAGCAAGTAAATTATCTTACTCTCTCAATTATCCAGTGCCAGGAATAAACAATAACCAGGGTGAATAAGTTCAAAATTAAGTCTATCACCTATACTGGATACCAAATTCATATTTAGTGTCTTGGGAATTAAGGCCAAACAGGAAAAAATATGGTTGCAATAAGCTTTGAGTTTTTTAATCAACAAAAAGATGCTTACAGATTCAATTTCAGAAACCAAAATTCTCCTGAAATTAAATGGCATTTACTCACATTGATAGTAAAGGCAGGGATATTTAAGAATCCAATTAAAAAAATCCACTGTGTTTTTATGATTGATCAAAATATTCCACTCCAGATAATGACTACTGTTATTAGTATTACCAACAATAGAAACAAAAGGCTTGGCCCTATAGACCTTCTAAAGGCTGAGGAGTAATTACAAGCAGGAAAGAGAACCAACTGAATCCCAGGTTTAGGCAGATACTCAATTGGGAATAGCTTCCGTATATTTCAATATAACCAATATTTAGGGTGCCTGACTGGATCAGTTGGTTGCACATGCAACTCTTGATCTTGGGGTTATGAGTTCAAGCCCCACATTGAGTGTGGAGATTACTTACAAACAAAATATTAAAAATATATATATGCTCAATATTCAGTGTGTGTGTGTGTGTGTGTGTGTGTGTGTGTGTGTGTGTGTGTGTGTTTGTGTGTGTGTGTTAGGGCAGGGTTATTATCCTCTATCCAGAAAGACAAGAAGGGCATGGGATGTTCTTGGACAGTTGGAGACTTCCTTGTGTCATAACCAAAATCTGTGCTTCTGTGGGTGTAGCAAGAGGGGGAAAACTTGACAGATTGGGCAAGTGATGTTACAAAATCATAAGTCCAGATTGATCCAATTATTCCATCATGACATTCCATATTTACCAAGAGATCACCAACTCACTCTACTTTTAACTAAATAATATCTCATCATTAAACTAAATATACAAGACATTCTTCAAGAGTCACTACAATTATCCAGTGGGGTCTTACACTATCAAACCACAGGTGAGAAATTTGCTTTAAATACCAATAGCTTTAAGTGAAATGTATCACCTTTAGCTCCACTGTCTCAACCATTCTCTAATACCTTGCTTTAGAACCAATTCACTCATTGACTATCCGTCACCTGAAGGTATTTTACCTGTAATCCCTACAAATAATCTACTTTATGTAAGTGAATTCTGGCAAATATCTGGTCACTGTGATCCATACAGATGGCCAAATTTTGCACTACACACTAATCATAAAATAGTTCAGTTACCCGAATCAGTAAAGTAGCTATCCAGAATCAATTTTAGGCAACAAGAGTAAACCAAATATTGTCCAGAAAGTGACTCAGTGTTGATGCAACACATAAAACTTTCAGTGTTATGAATGATTTGGGGTTATATGGCCCAAGGTTTAACCTGAGCACCCTTTTGTGGCATTATTCCCCAATGCCACCCTCAGCTTTAGAAATTTTCTCAACAAAACTTAACTGGCTTTACCCATCCCCTAGGAGTCTTTTCTTTACCTGGTGACTGAGCAGTTAGAGAATGAATAGGTGTGTGAGTGATCCTGTCATTCTTTAACTCAAAGGAATAACTCCTACAGACAATTCCAAAGACTGAGGTGGCAGGCCAGAAAGCAGGTGGGCCTCAGGACATCTTACCCACTCACCTGGCAGCAGTGGAGGACTTTGATCACAGACAAAGCAAATTCAGGAATGTGAAAGAAAGCATCCTTTGCCATCACTGATGAGCAGATGCATCGGTGGTCCCCACCTTTCCCAATCATTACAAGTTAACTGCTCCTTTGCCTCCTGATGTGGCTGATGGGAAATGAGCCTCCAGGGCTGACAGCTAGAAATTAATTTGATCGATTTATTTTGCGTGTTTCACGTTTTGGGTGCAAATGCTTTTTCCATCCTGATAGAGCACATTTATGCTCTCCCATTCGCAGAAAACAAATTTATAGTGCCTAACTAACAGAATTCTTTAGCTGAAGGTCAGAAACAAATGTTCCCATCCATCTCCCTTTACCATCCTGAGCAGCACCAAGTGGTTTTCCTTTTTAATTTCAGACTAAAGGGAGGATTGTTTTCCGGGAAGGGGCTGGGGTGACAGAAAGAGAGCAAGTGGAACTTAGGGGTTTTCTACTGAAAACAAAACTCAGCATACCCCCCTCCCCATGAGAGGGACAAAGCAAAGAAGTAAGAATCCTTTCTGCTTTGACATGGAAGAGAAAATTTCAGTTATGCCTTAACTCAAGTAAAAAGAACACCATTAGGTAAGGACTATTAATTTACCATTTTTAGACAAGTGGAATCTGGCACCTAATTTGTCTGTATTTCTTGCTCACTTGAGACCAAATTCTGTCCTTGGCAGGTAACTTCCAAAGACTGCAGAGGGAACAAAACATGCATGATCGGAACTAAAAATGGTTAATTCTACTTTCTGAGAGTATAAACAAGCTCTTCATTAAAGATGAATATTTCTCAGCTTTTACTTCACACTGAAAAAGTTCCCACGTCCCTGAGAAAGGAAAGCTGATGTTCACCCAGGGCCCGCGACTTGCTCAGCCGTGTGTGACAAATGACCTACTCCTGTCAGCCGGAGTTAATCGTGGACATAGTTAAGGAGCTGTTAGGGCCAGAGGGGTAGCTTTCATAGGAAGGGGCAGAGCTTTGGAGGGTGAGGCAAGCAGGCAGTTCACTGCAGAAAGCCCCCCTGCCCTTGCCACAAGTGTACAATCAAGACAAAATAGTAATGGGAACCAAGTCTGTGTTTAGGTCACACAGTTCTGTTTTTACCTAAATGGCATCTTTCGAACAGGTGTCTAACACCTTCCTGTGATCGTCTACTCTCTCTGCTTCTGATCTGAGAAAATATTCTAATGTTGCCCAGATATTCATGGTATGAAGTGGCCAAAGGGGACTTTATATTAGCCTATCAGCTCAGTGTGGACTGAACATGTCTGTGTCAGGGGAAGTAAGGCAGGCCCCCTCCTGTCCCAGAGAGGTTATACTTAGTGGCTCTATACTCTGCCTTAAGGAACCATGCTCTGTGTAATGAATTCCACTGGTTGTCTCTAATGAGAAGGAGGTCATCCAAACACCTAATCTGAAAAGCACAGAGTGAAAAAGAAGAAAGAGGGGAGAGAAGGCATAGAAAAGTGGAAAGAGAGGCATTAAGGAAGAAAGCACAGCCAAACCTTAGAAACAAAGAGACAGACAGACAGACAACACATCTTATCTTGTTCCTTAATCTGGACTTGGGGATGTTTTTGCACATAACTATAAAAATGAAATAGAGGTGCATTTCAGTCATACCAAGGCTTTTGCCATTCACACGCAATCCAGAATCTGAAACCCCGATTGATTTCAGCTGAAGCCACCAGACCTTGGCTATTATCCTTTTCTGCTTTGTTTTCCACAAAGCAGAACAAAGAGTAAATTAGGTCTTTGGTTTCTATGTTTCTTTACAAATCTGAGCTCATGTGGTGAATAATGGAAAACACATCTCAAACTTATAGAATACATAACGAAAGTTTCTTTTAAGCATTAGAGAAGGATGAATGTTTTTCATCCTAATGCAGCTCAAGAGAAAAGATCCCAAAGTCTGCCCATGGCATTTGAGATAATCAATTTCAAGAGAAATGCAGAGGCGACAATATCATCGAGGTGTCAAAAAGTTATCTAAGGCCCCAGTACTCTTTTTTGAATCTCAGCTTTAGCTTCTGAGTCAGAAGTACTATTATGCTTTTCTGACCCATTCAAAGGTATGAAAGAGGCAACTGTCAAATCTTCCTTTTGTTCTGTCCCATTAGCAATTAATTTATCATCTTATCTCCTTTTTCACACTGGAGGCCCTGAGACAGGAAGAGAAATTTCTATCAAAGAAGAACTGAGCATTCTCTTGATGATGGTGTAAGCAGTGGGTACAGCTCTGGGGAGGGGAAATCTTATGAAACCTATAAGAATGGGCTAGAAAATGAGCAGTTTCCAAGTGGAGACAGCAAAAAGAATCGCAGTTCACATAGAAATGATGGGTACCATGAGATTCATTTCATATACTTGAAGGCTTTTAGTTTCCCCAAGAATGTATGCTACAGATCTCCCTGCAGGAGAAACCAAAGGTCTTGAGGCACTTCTCTCCATAAACTAGCTTACCTTACAAGAGTGTGTACCAACACAGGCTAGAAATACATCAGCCCAGCCAGAAAATCAAGTTTAAATTCACAAAAACGAACAAGGCAGAAATAAAGATTATGAAGAGGCAGAGAGAAATTAAAATCAAGGAGCCAACAGTTGATGAAAAAAAAATGTGATTCAGGAGCAAAGAAAGAAAGAGAGGCTGTGTGTCATGGGATAATTATAAATAATCTACAAATACTGAAGAGTGAGCACCTATCTATTTATGGAAGAGAAAAAAAAAAAAACATAGAGAAAATCCTAGTACTAGCCGAGAATCCTCATTAGTTCTGCTCACCGAGATCTGAGTCCCTCTTCTTTCAGCGCACACTAAGGTTGCATTTCCTCCTTTGTTACAGTTGGATAGAGCCATACGACTAGTTGTGGCTAATGGGTTGGTAATGGAAATTATAAGTACTACTTCTGTGCTAAAAGTGAGACCTTCTTGAGCTTTCTTTCCCTTTGGTATGTAACCAGCAATATTGGACATGATGGCACTGAGATTTTGGAGGGTGTTTTGTTAATGAAGAATAATCTCATTTATCCTGATACACAACAGCGGCTTTAACGAAATAAACACAAAGCTGTACAGTGGGAAAAAAAAAATTGTCTCTTGGAGAAAATGAAAGAAATCATGCAAAGCTGATATAGTATCCCATGGGAGTCCTTGTCTTACTAGAGCATACACCTGAGGTGTTATAAAGTATCTGCCAAGAATGAACTCACCAACATTTGTGGAAACACAGCTAAGTAATTGTCGTCGTCAGAAAAATAAACCAACCTCAGCTGTATCTCTAAGACTTAAGTCTTGAGAAGAAAACTCAAAGAACAAAAGAAGCCACGTCGTAGTATTTTTTCCCTCATTTTACATTTATGTTTTTAAAAGAAGAGCAAAGGAATTTCATAGTTATGCAGATGGCATCATGGTTTATGTTCAAAGAACCACAGGATCCTGCAAAGCAAGGGATGCATCTGCAACTGACTGAAAAAGGAGCACATGCAGGTATATTCTCTTATCTAGACAAGGGAGTTATAAAACAAAATGTTAAAGGAAAGAAAAAAAATGCCAAGAATAAAGCTCAAATCTCTATGCTCTCTATAGAAGGAAACAGTTGTGGCATAAACCATGCATTCTCAGGGGAGCAAATATTGGTTCCTGGAAGGGGGGAGCAAAAACATCTTAGATATTACATTGGTACATCGCCTTCCAAAAGACCATGGTGCACAAATATATATACAGTATAAATGTGGTATTAACATTTTATGTAGAAGGTGATTAGAAAAAAGTGTTTTAAAAAAGTTCTTTAGGGGGACAGTAATAAAAAAAATAAAGATTAAGAAACATTGGCATAAGTTCACAAATATGATTTTTTAGAGGAAAAAAATATATAAATGGAAAAAGATGAAGGTAAATATTTATAGTCATTTATATGTACCAAAGCAGAAACTGTGTATATAATGAAGCAGGTCATTCTGAAATGGTAACTGGAATTAAATACAACTTTAAAATGTACCCTGAGTCTTGGTGGAAAAGAACCAAGAGCACCTTCTTCCATGTTCTGTACATGCCTTAGAAGCTCATCAGAGAATGTCTACCCCATAGTCCCCCATTCAAAGTCTTCGCAGCAACACAGTCCAAACGTTGGTATTCTAAACCCACAGCCTCAGCCACAGATTTATTACTATTTTTTTCTTTGGACTTTTATTTTTAAACTTGCTTTTGTGAACTCTCCTGTATGTATGGTCCTGTGCCCTATTTTCTTTTCCTTCACTGTTACGAACTCTAAGAGGTTATGGTCAGATATTTTTTTTTTCCCCAAGGCTCTTTATTATTAATTTCAACATTACCTAAAAGATGAGAATTTGTGGGAGAGAGCCAAAGCATAAGAGACTGTTAAAAACTGAGAACAAACTGAGGGTTGATGGGGGGTGGGAGGGAGGAGAGGGTGGGTGATGGGTATTGAGGAGGGCACCTTTTGGGATGAGCACTGGGTGTTGTATGGAAACCAATTTGACAATAAATTTCATATATTAAAAAAAAAATGAGAATTTAATCCAGAGCAAAAGTCACCATTATGGCTCCCTATGTACCCTCAACAAAACCATTTGGCAAAATCATTCTAGACTGTAATAGATGCTCTGTTTCTGAAAGACATGGATATATAGTTGGTATAGGAGACGTGGAATTAAATTTAACCTTGATCACAATTCTGTAATTTGTATTAGGAATACAGTACTCAATCCTCTACGAGGTTGAGCAACCTATAAACACCAAATGACTCCAACTTCCCTCTTAATCCTTACTAAGATTTTATTTAGTATGTTCCCATCTTGGGGAGTTTGACAATGACACATATTTTGTCAATATTCAGTGCTACAAACTCATGTTATAAAATAGAGAGCCTTGACCCATGACTGTGTTAAGAAAGGGGTAGGAGCACCATCTGTTTAAATAAGTGCTTCCTGTACTGAAAGAAGTTGTATAAGAAACAGCACATGCGCTTTGCACCTATGACCCTGGCAGACAATGACATCTTGGCTGCAGTGCCTAGACATAGCTTCACAACTGTTTTCGACAAAAAGCTGCAAAGCCCTGCAACTAATGTTAATAGACAAGGTAAAATTTATCACAGAAGAGACATCTCTAAAATCTTTCCATCTCTGAAACTGTGATTGTACATTACATTTACGCCCTTAGATTGGCCCCAATAGATGTGTACTGAAGATTCACATAGAATTCAGCAGGCATAAAAAGGAGGAATGAATATTAGAGGTGTTTATTAAGTTACTCTCCAACAAATGATGGACAACCAAAGGAAAAACTGTGGCTTTCCATATAAACTTCCATACTTGCTCACTGACTCTTTGCAGTTATTTTATGAGTAGCCACCAAAGCCTTTCTTTCCACAGTGAGGGATGATACTAAAATGCAAACATCCTGGGAAAGACAACACAGCGGCTCTTTGCTAACAATGATATAACTAACCATAAGAAGATTCATTTCTCTGAGTATACCTGAGAAAGAACATATGGACCAGAATCCTCTGCTAAGTAGTGAGGGACAAAGTGGCCTGCTCCAGACTACTGTTTTATTTTGTAACTCTAATGCCATGGTAACCCTATGCTCTTTCCCTGAACCCTACAAGTTCTTTCTCAGGTTTCTTGCCTGGAAGTCAATTTATTTTGAATGATCCAAATGCCATTACAACTGATGATCATCAATAAATTGCAGAGAATATGACCAATTTTACAGCAGACATCCAGAAGCAAAAACAAAAGTCCACAACTCCTCTTAGGAGATGACCTAGAAAATCACTGGTAGATATGCTGTACAACAAGGTGCTTTGATTGTTGAGTCTTGAAGAATATGGGGCGCCTGGGTGGCTCAGTCGGTTAGGCGGCCGACTTCGGCTCAGGTCACAATCTCATGGTCCGTGAGTTCAAGCCCCGCGTCGGGCTCTGTGCTGACTGCTCAGAGCCTGGAGCCTGTTTCAGATTCTGTGTCTCCCTCTCTGTCTCTGACCCTCCCCCGTTCATGCTCTGTCTCTCTCTGTCTCAAAAATAAATAAATGTTAAAAAAAAAGAAGAATAAATGTGAAGACTTCTTCAGATGTCTATAGGGTCTGACAGGAAGGCCATTAGAAGGTAATACAAGGTAGAAGATGGGACCAGTTGGAACAGGAGAGAGACAAACCAATAAGAAGACTGTAGATAATAGTATAATATTTCAAATGAAAGATGATGAGGTCTGAAGCAAGAGGGAATATAGAGAAGAGAATAACTTCCTGAGATAATTGGAAGGGCATCTCAATAGGCTTTAGTCATCAATAAGATATATCCAATTTGGAGCTTTGTAACAAAGATCAATGAGAAACTGGACACACAAATGAAATTTAAGCATACCAAGACATTCATTTTAAAAAGTTAACAGGGGGTTTAATTCGTATGCTAAATAATTTTTTTCTTAAGTGTCTACTGTGTACCATAAACTAAAGTAAACTCTGCAGGCTACTAAACTTAATAGAACATAGACACTGCCCTATAGACACTCACAATAGAGTCATCAGGAATGGAGGGGAGAAGAAATACGGGGTCAACAAATCTAATAAAAGATTAAGGCAATGAGCAAAACAAAAAAAGCCCTTATTTCTGTCCTGAGAAACTCCACAGGGGGTACTGCTTTTGATGCTTTCATATCCCCAGCCCTATAACTAAACTAATGTGATAATGGAGAGAATTCTAGCTTTGAGGTCAGAAGGTCTAGCTTCCAGTCCGGGCTCTGTAACCCAATTATTAGCCATATGTGGAGACAATAGGATTATCTAATAATTGACATAGCGTGTTCTGTGTGTTACCCTTCAATGAGCTACATGGGCCTGATGGCACCCATTTTCCTGGGGCTTGGGCTCCAGTACTGTACTGAACTTGGCTTCAAACACCTGGGGGGATCCAGGATTTTCAGGTGCCAAACAGCTGACATTTCCCAGCACTTCCTTAAATGGATGAGACCTATTGGCCTTTTTTCCTGAGCTCAATATGGTGACTCCCTACAGAAGCTTGTTCTTACACCTATCCCATAAGAAGAGAGAGCATCAGCAGGACAGTGTCTCACCCCCAGGTTACTACTGCATGGCATCAGTATTGGGCTGGCCTCAGCTTACCTCTCTGAGGGATAATGAGGGAATAGGGCACTGTGCACCTCCTCTTGCTAAACCTTGGCTGGCAAATTTCCCCATTTAGTCTCCTAAACATGCAGCAAATCACATGATGCCCCAGGCCTCAGTATTTACATCTGAAAATGAGCAAAGACCTTCCCTACCCACTTCACAGGTAGTAATGAAAATTCCAGGAGCACTTTATAAATTGGAAAGTTCCATACCCATGTGAGGGGTTACTTCCATCATGGAAGAGCGAGCAGTGTCCCCAGCACAGATTCTTGTCAGCACCTGAACCTTCTGTTTACCACACACTGCTGCTCAGTTTGATCCTCAGATAATTAAAGATGCATATACACAATAACATGGAAAAACAACAAAATGCAAAAAGAAAAATCAAAGAAATGAAAATAAACAGGAATGTTAAGAAGTATCATCCATGAGCATGTTGGATTACCAGTCTGGCCTGGATTTTCCTGGCATGCAAATTCAAGGGGAAGCATGTCAGATGCATGCTTGCCTTTGGCAGTATGAAAGAAACATATCAGTCCCTTAGAGGAAATGGGCTCTCATCATGGGCACAGATCAATGGTTTCCTCAACCACAATACACAATGGTAATCTTGAGTTTGTTAGCATAACCCCCATAACTCAGTTTAAGGAACTTTGTTCCAGAGAGGACCTAGCAATCACAGTCTGATCAGAGTTGATCCAGAGACAAAATATAGACTAGGGAAAGCTCATATTTTGTAGGGTAAAGATGAATACACACACACACACACACACACACACACACACACACACACACACGTCTTCAAATCCTAAAGTCCCACTTCTTTAGAAAGCTTCTAGAAAGTCCCCTCCTCACATTTAACCAGCACATGTACAAGCTGGGTATCATTTAGTGCCACCCTCATTTTGCTAAAGACAAAACTGAGGCCACCAGATGGGAAACGTCTTTTCTAAAGTGGCAAAAAGCCTTCATTGCCAGGACTGACTTCAGGTCTGGCCCTCTCTAGGGTACAGGAGACTGCTTGTCTCCCCAGCTCTGGGCAATCATAGCGCTTAGCCTGTCTGCCATCACAGGAGGACATAATGCTCATTCAGCATTCCATCATCACCAGTTGGGTTTCCCTACCTAGACAGCATATTCATTTCCATCTTCACACTAATCCCGGAGCTGGCAACATAGTAGGTGCTTAATACTGCCTAAGTAATGGATGTGAGTAGAAATAAATTGAGCACTCTCCATTAATATTTGAAGACCCAGCCCAAGTGCCAAATTCCAGTCTGTCCCTCAGTTCCTGGCAGTGAGCAACCCTACTGGAGAATAGCAATGACATTTTCTACAAAATAGATTATGTAAATACTAGAGCCAAGTGATATTTTTCAACAAAGCTACAACCAGAATTAAGAAAACATTAGCACTTTTACTTTCACCAGCATCTTTCATGGGTCAAAGGTTCTGCACAAATAAAAAATTATAAGATTAGCAAACTTGTTATACATTTTTTTTTCTTGAAGCATTACAGTTAATTTAGCAGGCTAAGTAGGTTTATATTATGAGAAAATTTAAATATATACCAAAAATCAAGTATGCGGGGAACATTTCATTTTATATATGACTAATAAACATTAATTCTCAATTTACCACCTGCAAAGAAAAGTAAAAGGAAGAAATAAAAGAGTCACCTGGACGATGATGATGATTTAAAAAAAAAAAGTCATTGACATTTTTGATATGTCAGGCATTTGCTAAGTACCTTACACTTATTTCCAAGTTTAATCCTTACAGCAACCCAAGGAGGTAAAAATTACTATTATCCACGTTCGCAGATGGAGAGACTGAGGCATAGAATGGCTAACTTGCCATGGTAACCTAACAAGTATCTGATCCAAAAATTCCAACTCGTAGACTCTGACTGGGAACCATACGTTCCCAGCCTGATTTCTTTATAACAATAATCACAAACATATACTGAACACTTAAAATGTGCCACTCTTCCAAAATTAGTCCCTGTGCTTTTGTGTGTATTGACAGGTGTGGTTTGATTATCATTCTCATCTCTATCGACAGAGGAGGAAACTAAAGCACTAAAAGGCTGAGAAGTTTGCATTGGTCATACAGACAGTACTGGAGATGGGACACACACTGTGCAGTCTGGTTTCTGCACCCAACTTTGTAACCGGTATGTTCTAGGCCTTTCCAGAAAAGGGAAACAAATGAAAAAGGTGTGTTAACTCTTGCCCATCCCTTCCAGTTTATACCTACTGAGGATTTGCTCCTCTCCAGCCTGAATTACTACAGCTGCCTCTTAATGAGCCTCCTGTTTCCAGCCTTTCCCCTCCCCGTCCCATCGTCCCACATAACACACAAGCTGGACTCTGCTCAGGACTCATCTTAAAAGCAGTTCTACCCTTAACACTGCCCTGACAAAAAACCCTGCAGTCATTCCCCACTGCCCATGGCAAAGACCCAAACTCCAAAGGTTGCCCACCAGGCCAGTCATGATCTATCCAGCCCCCTTCTTCTTTAGCCGCACTTCCCCACACTCCTTTCTCACCTCCTCACAGGTCAGTCTCCAACAACTCTGAACTGCTGGAATTTCCCCCTAATACTCTACATCTTGCCTGGGAATCTGTGTTCACACTGGTATTCCTGTATGGAATGGATTTCCCCAGGATCATCTTCCATTTAACCAGGCTTCTACTCATTCTTTAAAGATTCAGCTTGAGTAATGCCTCCTCCAGGAAGCCCTCCATGGCTCCTCTAACCAGTAACAGTTGCTAACAGTTGTCTGACTGACTCTGCTGGTCACTCAGGGGAGATAGAGTCCATTACTGACCACTGATGCTTCTCTGTTAACTCTTCCTCAGCAAATGGTTCATGCATTGTGCCTATAAAATCTCACTGAATGTCTTTTGATGGCCTTTGTTTCCAAAATGTTTTCAGTTGTGCACTAACAATAAGGCTGAAGCTGACGCTGCTGTCACTTTTTTGGGAATACATGACATCTAGCAGGAACCAAACAGAACTATAAATTACCTAGCTGATGAAAATCCTCCATATATCCCTTGAGACTGCTTTACAGATCTTTTATAACTGGCTCAAACAGCTGCAGCATTCTCAAAAAAGGTATAGCACTTACAGTTAACTTTTTAACTAACTTTAATAGCACAAACAGCTAAAGAAAGAAAGCACCTGGAAATTCTCACATCCAGGAACATTTGTGGGGTAGGAAATGAGTTAGCAAGATATCTGCAAAGTTGTGCAGTTGCATTTTGTGCAACAAATGGAAAGGCACACAGCTTACTGGACTTTAGGAACAACTTGAATTGTCTTCCTCTACATTTGGAGTGTGCACATGCCCACCACTAAGTACTTCAGGTGTCACACCCCATTATTTTATCATCCTTCTTCCTCCCTGATGAATTAGCCCACAGCCTTTGAATCAGTGTAAGAAAGACATATGCCTTCAGTTTCAGGAAAGGAGGTGACAGCTGTTGACACGCTTGGTGTGCATTTACACTTTAACTGTACTGTACACACATTAGAGACCATAGGAAGATTTAAAGGGTATTCACTTAGACAATTAGGCTTTAGTTTATTTTAAAATGGAATAAGATCTTAACACAATATATGTGAGTTACTTTCTACCTAGATGTGAGAAGAGGAAAATAAGTCACCATCAATGCATGAGACACCAAGTGCTTTACTTTACATTAATTATCCAGAAAACCTTCTACCTGCCTCTCTGACAGTCCAAATCTACTCACCTCCAGGTCTCAACCCAAACCTCCTGTCATTAGGAAATGCCAGCTAACTTTGATATTCCTTTTTTGGCTTGGAGCTGAGACTTGAGCTTTGCATCTAATCTCCATAAGGTATCCACTCAGGATGCCATCTGACAAGGACTCAATGCATCTTGTTGAGGAATTAGGAATGACAGTCCTGGCAGTCATATCCTCTCAACAAGGTTCTGAGCTGCTTTGTGACCTCCTATTTCTGCCCTTATCCTGGACCCTTTAGCCAATACATCCACCAGAGTACCAATGACTCTCAGAAGGTGAGCCATGGGCCACCTGTTTAAAAAGCTGGGATTCATTAAAGCACTGGCCCTAGGCCAGGCACTGATCTAAGGGCTTTCGTGTAGAATTCCATTGAATATGCACCATAGTCCTCAGATATAAGTGTGATTACTAGCCCCATCTTACTGGTAGGAAATAAAGGAGACCTAGAGAGAGTTCCCTAACTAAAGCTGTATACGTTGTATGTTGTAGAGCCTGGCTTTAAAGTAAAAATCTGTCCTTACTTTTTCTTGCTTCATTCCTGATATAGGCATAATTCTGAGATGACCACACCCTGTATAATCCCCCTCCCTTGACAATGGGAGAGATCTGCGAATATGATGGGTTTATAACTCCCATGTTAATCAGTCCATTTTGACTACTCAAAAAGAAATTTCCTAGGTGAGTCTGATATAATCTGTTGAGTCTTTTCAAAGAAGGTAAAACATAAAAGACGTGCTCTTCTGGTGACCTCACAGAAGAAGAAAACTGCCATGTTATAGAGAATGCCATGTGGCAGGATGCAGCAAGTGACTTCTGGGGGCTGAGAGTGGCCCATGGCTGATGAACAGCAAGAAAGAAGAAATATCAATTCTACAACCACAAAGTACTGAATTCTTCGAACAATGACATGGACCTTTAAGCCTTGTGAGGCCCTGGATTTCAGCCTTATGAAGCCCTAAACAGAGAATCTAAGATTTTGGACCTATAGAGATTTTGATATGATAAAACTTTGTATTGATAAGACTTTGTATTGTTTTAAGCCATGAAGATTGTAGCAATTTGAACAATTATAGTAATGTGGGGGAATAAAAACAGCATAGAAAACGAATTTAATTCCCCTACCTTTCCTTCTATTCGGTTCGAAGCCAGCTCCTCACCTCTGTTCCATCATCTGGATTTCAGGTCAGCCAACTCCACGTGGCCTTGAAAACTACTCCCTGGACTCCAATTTCTATGTTTGGAAGAACTGGGCTCAAATCAGCCACAAGTTGTTTCTTTCTCTTGCTTCCTTTATCCTCCCACTAGGCTCTGAACCCAATTCTGACAGTCACCTGTGTGACCAGGGCCTCCCTTTCTGAAGGAGCATTTCCCAGCTGAAAACGTGTTGAGTGCAGGACTTTCTAAACAATATTAAGAGATGTAAAGCTCTGGATAAGGTCTCTACAAGCCACCAAATGGCTTTGTTTGGGGGTTGGGTGGGCACAGAGCTGCAACATAGAGAAAACGAGGCAGATAGGGTTCCAGTCTCCCTATCCCCCGCTACATACATGTCAGCTCCTGCCACTGTATGAAGAGCTCGTTCAAAACAAAGGTTATAATGTAAATAAACAAATGAAGGTTTGGCAACCATTGGTGTCATGGAAGAGTGGCCCCAGCACTGTACACTATGTGTTCATGAGAAAGACATTTAGGCTTTATGAGCTCAGTCCACTCCTCTCTGAAATAAGTAGATTGGGAAAGATAATATCCAAAACCTCTTCTAGCTATAATATCTTATGAGTGAAAGATTGTTATGCCTACTTTTTGCAGTTGGCAGAATCTCTTGACCTGCTGACTTAATGACTGACTGAGGACCAAGAAGTGCTGTATCCTTCCATCTGGCTATCTGGTTCCCACAGGGACATTTACCTTCCCTCCAAAACCACCAGGGTACATATGGAGGGCTTCGGCAGAGAGGCCCTGGGGTAAAGTGGGTTCTGACTCAAACGGCAGGTTTGTGGCCTCTAACTTCCAAATACTCTAGGATCAGGGAATGCAGTGGACAAACAGAAATTCAGCTTTATGGGAGAAGAAAAATGAAAATAATAATAATAATAATATTATTATTATTATACATCAAGAGCTTGATTAGAAAAACAATGAAAATAAATGGAATGTCTTCTTGTAATTTGTCTTTGAGTTTGGGCTTCCTTGGAGAATTTTTTTCCAAGGGGGTGTAAAAACGGGGCCAGCATTGTGGGCAGGCTGAGTGGGCAGATGCATCTGCAGAGAGGATTCTGGGAAGACGAAGGACATTCTGTTTCCACAAATAAGCATGCCGTAACCATTTCTCTGATGCCAGGAATCCTTTTAAATTGGGTTAAATCCCATCATTTTGCAATGTGAAATAAGTTTGAAAATTAAAATATCCCTGGAGAAGAGAAGTCAAAAACTAAGGTTTAAATGACTTATGGTGGAAAAGTTCCAAATGTCAACCATCACAGGAAACAGATGTGCCTGAGAAGGGGCACTGCTCTTTTACTTATGTGTGTATTTGGGGGTAGTGCAACTTACTCTAGGCAGACCATTTCCTCTTTGCTAGTAAATGATGGGTTAGGATTCAAACTTAGGTGTCTCCAACTTCACAGACATGCTTTCTTTTGTACTACTATTCTAAAGGGCCCCAGAAGAAAATGAGTTTTGACAAAACAGACGATTTCACAGAAACCAACCTCTAACAAAGCTCTCCAGTCTTGAGTTCAGTATTTGAGTGCAGTGGACATTGGTGGTATCCCATCCAAGTCACCACAGATTCCTTATCAAGCGTGATGTGTTCATCACTCATCTTCTATATGGTTGGCACCTATAACCCTCTAGGGATGGTCTGGTGTAACATGCTTCAGAGGTTTCTTTCAGGGCCAGGCTGTACACGTTTGCTTGCCCTTTTCTGCTCTCTTGTTCTGCTTTCACCACTCCCTTAGGGGTTCCTCCTGAAAGCACTTTCATAATAAATCCCTAACACCCAAACCCTTGACTTAGGGATGCTTTCTTGGAGACACCAAGATACAACTTTATGAGAGCATTTTAAATGGATGATATTGCAGTCCCCCCCCGCATTTTACCTTATTTAATGAATTTCTCTCCCATCAATTCTTTAGGGAGTTTCTAGCCCCAGTTCATATTGTTTATTTTCTTGAGCTGGCGGAGAACTAAAGCAGTTCTCTAACTATGTCTTTCAATGTGTCATACTTAATTCTATAGCAAACGCCTAGGGGATTAGTTAATAACACAATGTCAGGTTTTCTCATTTCAGTTATCTGGTCAAAAGAATATGGCTCTATCTTTCAGAAGGGGAGAGTAACAATGACATATTTTTGATTGTGCAGAACCAAGTTATTCTCTTTCTGAGATGGTGAAAGCATTCTGATTGCTTCAAATAATGGGACTAATACTGGCCTAAGCAATCAAGTGTGTAAGGGATATAATAATCAAGATGTAATTGATCTTTATATCGGCATTACTCCAAATAAAGCAGGAATTGCAATCTTTGGACCTATTCAGTTTTCCATTAAGTAGAAGACTAAACTGAAATAGAGGATGTGGTATTTAACAAGAATCCCTGTCTGGCTTATGAGATTCATTACATTTGAATTCATCTTGGAGAGAAGGAATCAAAATGAATCTGACTCAGAATATAGACATTCACTCCTCTTACCTATAAATAAATAAATAAATAAATAAATAAATAAATAAATAAAAGAAAAAGAAGAGAGAAAAATTATCTAACCTTGTTATAAAATAAGCCTCCTGGAGCAGAGAATAAACTTTAAGTTTTAGTGGAAAGTAGCTTATGAAGGGAAAAGATATAAACAAATTTATATTGTAAGACAAAGCTCCTGAAGTGTGTAGGAATGCCACATTGCATACCTTGTGGCTATAGTTTGTGCATTTGTGCCCAATAGCACTAAGTCTGGGACCCTTTCATTATCCTATGAAGAAATAAGGAGTAGGAGGCACAATTGCAAAAGCTATTTTCAAAGGTTTGGATGTATTTTCAAAGGTTTGGCAGCTCAGTCTCTAATCTTTAAATGACAGGCAACGGTCAAGTTTTAATAGTACTCCTTCCCTCTGCACCATTGAGGTATTATGTAAAGAAATTCACAATGGCTACTGAATCACTCATTAATGTGTGGCAAATGACAGACACTTAGCCATTATTTCTTGGATCAGTGGATATATAGAGAAAGGGATGAAGGATGAATGGCTGGGTGGGTGGATGCGTGAGTAGATGGATGGATAAATAATGGACGGATGGAAGAGTGGGTAGATAATGGCGGAGAGATGTTGAATGGAGTAGTTGGAGAGTTCTCAAGAAAAGGTGAAAAAGGTAAACTTTTCTCTTCTTCCTGTATCTTCTCCTGGAGTCCATTCCCATATATCCTCTTTCAACCGTACTCTCAAGAGATGAACTGATAATACCATTTCCATGAAAACATGAAGATTGATAGAAGTCAACTGAATCATATGATTTTTTTAAACTAGATTAATGTGCAAACTACTTTAAAGAAAAACAAAAACAAAAACAAAAACAAAAACAAAAACAATCCTGAGGTTATATCTGTTAAATTCATTGCAGCATAGATGGTTCACAGCACCAGGGGGCACTATTCACATAGAATAATGTAAGAACTGTGCCCTTTATAGTTGTAAAATATGGTGACTTGGTTTAGTTTCTCAAACTGGGTTTATACTGGGTTATACCTTCCCCACACTTACTTCCAATTTTACAGGAGTCAGAGGAATCATTATATAATCAGAGAATATTGGCTATCAGTAAAGAGACAGAAAAGGGAACTATTTGGGAGACAGTCCTTCTCAGCACTCTTAAAAAATTGTTCCACATAGACATCACTCAATGTACAGAGAAGGCAATTAAAAAATCACATAACTTTCTGCTTGATGGACACCTTTATTTTAGGAGTTTTTGGCTTATGTCTTAATGTAAACTGACTGAGTGGCCTGAAAGATTGGAAAGGTGTTCCTTTAACATGTGAATTTATATGCTTCAGACAGCTGTAAATATAGGTCCATAAGTCAGAAGCCAATTCTCCTCACCACCGCCCCAAGAGATAAAACAAAACAAAACAACAACATCAAAAAATAAACAAAAAAAACTTGCTATTTAGCAAGAAAAGTGTTACATACATAAAATTCATACCCACAAATCTATAGACATATATGGAATGCTGTGGAAAACATTAATTCAAATACATCAAGAGATCAGTGAAAACATTTTCCCACTTAAGAGAGAGATGAGGCATGGGGTATGGGGTGTTGAAATGTCAGCAGGCATATCAGAGTGTCCTCAGCAATGTCCATTTGTCTGAGTAAGATCCACTTAGATGGGAAATCAACAGGAAATTTTTACTAGATGATCTCTTCTCTTCCCCACCCACATAAAAAAGCATATCTATACATTCACTCTAAATAAGCAATATACTGAAAGAATCCCTTAGAATACACATTTGGGAGAAAGGTGGGAGCGGCATGAGAAAAGAGAAGCTTCAAGATCAAGGTTCTTTTTGAGGGGGAAAAATATGAGCTTGTAATTTGCCTTCTGAAAATAACTTATTAGGACATCTAACAAAAGTATGGAACAATAGGTATTTAGTCAGTCACAAGTTATTACACAAAATAATTGCTCTACTAAGTCGGCAAAAGCTCAGGGAGACTAATCTATGAAGTCATGTAGACCATAGCAATGTCCAACCAATAAAGCCTGCCACTGCTTTGTGAATGGCTATGCTAATAGGAAGGGGAGAAATATTTTGTGAATTACCTGAACAAAGATAATTTGATGATATGGTTGTACACAGTACGTTCTTCTTGCCTATCAATTTACTCAGACTGGATATCCTATACCTGGAAATCATTTTGTGCATAACAAATAAGCACAAAAATAGTGGCTTAAAGTATCACATATTGATTATCTAACAGTTTCCATAGGTTAGGAGTTCACCAAAGGGCAGGTGGTCTCTCTGCTCAGGGTTTCACCTGGCTGAAATTAATGTATCAGTTGGGGTCTGATCCCATCTGAGGCCTATTCCATGCTCACTAGTTTTTGGCAGAATTCGATTCCTCCCATTTGTAAAACTAAGGTTCTATACTTTTAAAAGTATATACTTTCTACACTTTCTTTTCACTTTTTTGGTGGCTGTCAACCAGGGGCCATTCTTAGCTCTCAGAGGTCTCCCAATATTTTCTGTTCTGTGGCCCTCTCCGTACATGTTCCTTTAAGACCAGCAAGAGAGTCAGTCTCTGTCTCTTTTACTTTCTGCTCAGATGGAGTTTTATATGACATGATAGCATAACATAATCAAAGGAGTGACTACCAAATTATATTCATAAGTCCTTCCCACACTCAGTAGGAGGGCACTATACAGGGTATACATACCAGGGAACAGAAATCTTGAGTTCCATCTCAGAATTCTGCCCACAACCAGCCGTTTCAGCGTACTAGGAGAAACAGAAGAAAGCTCATCTTTTGCCATGGGGAATTCTGTATGATCTCTCCCCATGGGCACAGCCACACTGTTCAGTAGATATAGAGCTCAAGAAAGAGGGGATATTGATATTGACCATGAAAAAGATTCTCTTTGAGATTTCTGGAGCTATGAAGGGAACTAGCTTCTTGTCTTCCTATCCCCATTACAGGTAGATTCATCTCCCACACAGAAATATGGCTAATTTGGTATTTCAGAAAATCAGTTTCAAAGGAGAATTTCCTTACTGTCTTCAACTCTCCTGTGCCTCACACAGTTTAGCTGCTCAGTGTGTGCCTAGTGAATGACAAAGTCATGTTCCCTAGTTCTCAGCACTGCATATGTACATTCATGCACACAAGAATACCTAAGTGGGTATAAACATTTAACCACACCCCCACCCATGGATTCTCTTCACTCTGCTGTGTATGCACATAGTAACTTAGTGGGGAGCCATTCCCCGTGGCCTTCTGTCTTCCAACTCCACTCTTTAAGTGCTTAAAGAGAGATTTACTTCCAGAGCTTACTACAGGGCTCCATTCTTTAGGCTTCCACAGCTCTAGAATTTGCTACCTGAAGGTATGGATCAACAGTCAGCACATGTTTGCCTTAGGAGGGAAAAAGGTGATGAAAAGGAGGTAGGAAATGACATTCCTGTGGATCTTCCCTAATTCCTAGCGGCATTACTTATAGAAGAGTGGGTATTGGCAATATGGATTTAATTTGAATAAATATTTCTTTTTTAATATTTATTTACTTTTGAGAGAGAGCGAGAAAGAGAGAGAAAGAGAGAGAGAGGAGAATGAGTGGGGAGGGGCAGAGAGAGAGGGGTCAGAGGATCCGAAGCGGACACTGTACTGGCAGCAGATAGCCAATGTGGGGCTCAAACTCATGAACCGTGAGATCATGACCTGAGCCAAAATCAAGAGTCGGATGCTTAGCTGACTGAGCTACCCAGGCACTCCTGAATAAATGTTTCTGACAGTTAAATTAAACTGCTTTGGGTGTTCACATTTAAAAAGGAAAATTGCATATTCTTAAAATAATTAAATTAAAATTAATTAAATTAAAATAATTACTTATATTTATATTTATAAACTTATTACCTCTTATAGAGTCAATATAATATATCTTTTTCTGTATGACCTGGGATCATCTTCCTTCACTTAAACGAATATATTCAGTTAAGATGGAGGTAAATAAGACTGATTTTACTCTATATGCCCACAGTCAGTGATTTTTTCAAATTATATATTTAAAATGGTCCTTTCTGTAATTTCTGTCACTGGCTCAGAGGCTTTTGCCCTGGAGGCATCTACAGTCTGGTAAAGTTCTCAGCTAGGGTAATTTCCAGAACCATTTGCACTATCTCTGATAGACACATATATAGAATTAACTGTTTAGGTAATGATGGCAGGGAGAGAGAAAAGCTAAATAAATCAAAAACAATTAAGGCCATGGCAGTGTTGTTTGGCATTTCTGCTGATAGATCCAGTGACAGTAAAGCGAGGAAAGCTTGAAAAACTAAGTTTAAAATACAATGAAAATTAATGAATCAAACTCCAAACACATGCACAAATATCTTTAACTTCAGCAAAACTTTTTAGCCTCCGCTTTTCAGAAGAAAAATAAACCTAGTCACCCTTCCTCCACCTTCAATACAATCATCTCCCCACCCCCAAATACTTAGTCTAAGGTGCTTGGTTCATGTTTCTCCTGACTCACATATTGCTTTAAAAGGTATCGTGTTGATGATGAATTGGTGAGTCATAAACATGGGGGATTAATAGTCCTCTAAAATTAGTAACAATTTTAAAATAAAAGTGGGAAGTGCTAATTTTTCAAGCCTCAAAACATCCAGGATATAAAGAGAATTTTAAAGTAAGTCAGATTTTTATAATTTATATGCAATGATCATCAATTCAATTGTTTGAGCAAATGTAACAATTAAAAACTCCAGCAGCAATGAAAGTCATGAAGAACTAATATAATAAGAATAGTCATGCAGGAAGAATAAAATTATGAGTTACTAAGTATTGGGTGCTTACTATGTCACAAATGATCTGCAGCCATGGCTCTTCATCTTTACTCTGAGCAGAAAGACGGTTTTATCATCCAGTTTATATGTATGAAGACTAAAGCTCAGAGAGAAAAACTAGCTAGTGATGGAGCTGGGATTTAAACTCAGCTGTGATTCCAATTGATGCTCTTGCATAATAGGGCACTACAGTCACTTCATTTATGAATTAAAGGAACTAAGATTTAAAAAATGGTGAGGAAGAACTACTATTTGTTGAGTGCCTCATATTTGGCAGGTAATGTATGTGTACAACACACACACAGAATGATGTACACATTTAGAATGAGGTATAGAGCCAGCTCATGGCAGGGAAGTTTGCTGGGTCCCTGTATTAGTTTCCTAGGGCAGCTGTAACAAAGCATTGCAAGCTGGATGGCTTAAACAACCAGAAATTTGTTTCACAGCTCTGGAGGCTAGAAGTCCAAAATCCTGTCTGTGGGGCCATGGTCTCCTGCAAGGGAATCCTTCTGTGTTTCTGGTGGTTTGCCCACAATCTTTGGCGACCCTTGGTTTGTGGCTGCGTTACCTCAATCTCTGCCTTCGTTTTCACTTGGCATTCTCCCTGTGTGTCACTGTCTTCACATGGGCACCTCCTAACAACAACAGGCATGTTGGATTAGGTGCCCACCCTACTCCACTATGACCTCGTGTAACTAATTACAGAGGCATTGATGCTACTTCCAAATAAGGTCATATTCTGAGGTACCGGGACATATCTTTCTTTTTTCCCCTCAACTTTTCTTTTTCTGTGGGGGGAAGAAGCTACACTAACCTATAACAGTCCACATACTGTTATTTTTTTTTAAGTTTATTTATTTATTTTGAGAGAGAAAGAGAGATCCAGATTGAGTTGGGGAGGGGCAGACAGAGAAAGGGACAGAGGATCCAAAGTGGATTTTGTGCTGACAGCAGAGAGCCTGAAGCGGGGCTCTAATTTACCAACTTTGAGATCATGAACTGAGCCGAAGTCAAACATTTAGCTGACTAAGCCACCCAGGCGCCCCAATGCATATTGTTATTCTCTACACTTATTTTTTTCTGAGTCGAAAGTACTAAGACAGAAAAAGGTGTTGGTTGGTAAAAGTCAGACCCAAAAGTAAGAGCTAGAATTCAAAGCCCAGGTAGACTCTCAAGGCCTGGTATAAAACAGGGAAAACTGCATTAGTTGGGAAAGAGAAGTTGGGTTGTATTACAAAGAACTCGAATTTATAAAAGGACCTAGCTATAAGCGATTCTTCTTCAGGATCTGACTGCTTCTGATTCAGGATCTGGCTCCTTAGATGGTGAGGTAAGATCTTAGAAATTGAGAGTTGCTAGGTATCTTTTTCTTTTTTTTTTTTAAGATTTTTTAATATTTATTTATTTTTGAGAGAAAGAGAATACAGAGCATGAGCAGGGTAGGGGCAGAGACAGAGGGAGACACAGAATCCAAAGCAGGCTGCAGGCTCTGAGCTGTTAGTACAGAGTCTGACACAGGGCTCAAACTCACAGACCACAAGATCATGGCCTGAGCTGAAGTCAGTCACTTAAGACACTGAGTCACTCAGGCGCCCCAGGGTTGTTAGGTATCTTAATAGTCACTTAGGCAAACAAACTATCATATGAATAAGTGGTTTCTACAATATACCCAGCATATAATCATTCAGTTACTTCTAGATCATCTGTACTGGAAAACAATACACAGTACCAGGAGGCACCACATTCCATAAGTGCTAATCAAGTATAATCTCTCTTTGACACTATTTTTAATCAAAAAGGAAGACTCTAGGGAAAATTTTGTGATTCAGTGGAAAATTATGCCTTACCTGATTCTGATTCAAAGGGAGCTATTTTACAAATCTAAATTTGTTTGCTCTTTGGATTTGCCTTTGAACTGGTTGTAACATCACACCAGTTCCCTCATTAATGAATTAAGGACATTTTTAATACATGTTCACTTTTATTATACAAGAGTCATGAAGTTGCCTTTTATTAGAAAGTATCTTTTAACATTACAGAACCATAATACATACTTACTATGAGCTAAAATGCATTTTCCTCTAGCTTTTCCTTAAGTGGTCCTAATGAAACCATGCAGAATAATTTTAATCTCTTTTCCACATCATGACCCAATAAATATTTGGAAATAATTCTCCCAACTGCTCCCCTACCCCTAAGTCTTTTTCACACAAAGAATTCCCTGTTTCTTCTGTTTTGTTTTTAATGAAGAAAAACAAACCTATGCATAGTACCCCCCCACACACACACATCTAATGCTAAATCATTATTGAACAATTTGAAACAAAACAAACAAAAACAAACAAACAAACAACAACAACAACCCGTATCTCCCATCATCAGGGATAGCCACTGTTAATGTTCTGGTGAATGTCTTTGGAGTCAGTTTCTAGTCCAGTTGACGCTCGTTTGATCTGTGGTCCACAACCACCCAGATTTCCTGGTATGGACTGTGCGCCTTCTGTTCCAGGGACTTTCCCTTTTGTTCTCACTTAATATTGTTGTAGACTTTTAGTTGAACTCTCTGTAGACATCCTTTTTTCACTACTGCCCCAGTTTTTTAAATTGTGCTTCTTGTGTTTTCCAAGACTGTCACTCTCCTAGACATTCTTCTCTAAAAAATTCCCTACTTTTCAGTGTTTCTCTTAACATGGAGTGTGACTAATTTATTTCAACCCTCCTGTTCCCGTCCTTTTGGGGCAGAATTAAACGGGTCTAAAGCCCCTCTGAGTAGAAACTTCACTTTTGTGAACACTGTCTTGGATCACAAAACTTTTTTGATGGCCATACTCTACTTTTGACTCATTCTGATTTTTTTTTTCCTTCACATGTCTGTCTATTCATTCAGCAACAACTCAGTGATCACAATGTGCCAGGTTCTGTGTTAGAAACCAAGAATTCAAATGTATATAAAATTATTTATATAGTAGAGGAGACAGATGTGCAAACAAACAATAGACTAGATGTTCTTTCTAAAGAGAGGCTACACTACAAATAGATTTGCATGGTCCAACTGACTCCCCTAAGAGTACTGATCATGAGGAACCCAGTGGATCCACTATACACTCACAAATAACCCACTTAATCTTTTTTAGCCTTTTGAGAGCATCCACCTAAAAAGTCCATGGGTTGGGAAGTCCACCTTCTGACTATTTTTAAAATTCATTTAAATATGTTCATCATTTAAATATGTTCAATCTTCCTGGACTACATAAGCCATCCACAATTAGTCAATGATCACTAATTTCTATTCTGTAAGCTCTCTGGGTACTCTGAGCTGTATTCAATTTAACTAAGAGAGTTTCTAGAGAAACCAGAGATGCTGACCATTGTGGTAACACCTGTACTCAGAAAATAAGAAATGTTCATTGATGACAACAAAGTAAAACCTTCTTTTCTAGCTACAGAAAACCTCTTTTTTCACCATGGTGGAATAGGCAGCTGTCACTGAGACATAAAGACTCACACTGATTTGATCTCACATAAATTTAGATAAAATCAGAATCTCTTCTATATAGTTTCCTGTCTTACTGAAGTCACGATTGCCGTTATCTGCAGGGTTACATTTTTTTTTTCTTCCATAGATAACCCTCCTTTCTCATGTAGTCTGTTTATTCATTCATCCAACTATCACTTGGCTGCTACAGACTATTCCACTTTTGCAAAGGTGAAAGTTATGGTCTCTGTCTCCAAGAAGCCAATAACCTAGTGAGGGAGTCAGACAAGAAAACTATTAAATAAAATTCAGGGACTTAAATTTTAGGATTGAAGTGTACTTAGGGAATTATGGGATCAAGATAAAGTAATAACTAACTTAGAAGAGAAAGGAGGGCTAGAGAAGAAAGCCAACCCCTGCTTCCCTGGAAGGAACCCAGGGAACTGCTTCCCAACCCCTGGAAAGAAAAATCAGCCCATTGCTACTGTACAAAACATTTTGGGCAGAGGGAACAGTATGTGCCCAGCCACAAAAAGCTGAGTGTCTGGCACAGCAGAGGGACTGCAAGTAGCTAAATCAACAGGATAGGGTACATGGAGGGATGTGAAGAAAGATACAGATAAAAAGAAGAGCTAGGCCTTCAAGGGTTTTGTTTGTCAAGCTAAATTTTATTCTCCCTCTAACTAAATGGGCAGTCAAAGAGGATTTGAGAGAGAAACGTGTTTCAGAATGCCATCCTCTGTGACAGTATGAAGATTTAACCAAAGAAGGTAACTCTGGAGGGTGACAGACTAAGGAGTGTCAGGGATAATGGCAAATGTCAAAATACAATGGAACTCTCCTGTCTAATCCCTTTCCCAGACTAGCAGGAGCAGAGTGACTTGAGTGAGACCTGAAATCTCTTCACTCCTAGTGGATAGTTCAACCAGAACCTACTAGGTGGCTCTGGAACAATCTAGATTTGATACTGCAGTACAAGGATTGGTTTGGGCAGCAGTGAACAAAACCAGGTTTTGAAGTGTTTAAGGAAGATCAAAACCAACTCTCAGTCACAAGTGATATTAAACTATTGAGTCCTTTAGGGTGACAGTGTAATTTGCCTTGTAAACAAAGCTACTTTGAAGAGTGAAAAGGGAGCTTTGAATAACTATGCCAACACAGCAGGTATAAACCAGGTCTGTCCCAGGCAGATGGAGATAGATGGCTCCTTATTCACAGCATCAGCCCTGGAACAGTGATTGCCTGTTTCTCTGGTTTCTATCTTCCTTCAATAAGGTATTTTAATATTTCCTTTATTTCTGTATGCCTTCCAGTAGCCATCTACTTTGTCCTCCTTGGATTATATTAGCCAGAGTCTCTGGCTTATAACCAAAGAACCATAAGTAATCTTCCCTCATTTTTCAGACAAGGAAACTTAATTCAGTAGTTAGACCACCTATACATGGAATGGTCAAAATTTAAACCCATGTCATCTGTCTTCAAAGATCTTGATCATGCCATCCTACCACCTTGAGCTAGGGACTTGGGCCATTCTGGTCACCATATAAGAGAAGCAGGATTCTCATATGTACTTCTCCTTTCACCATTAAAGAAAGCATGCTCAGAGAACCACTGCATTCAGACTGATGCACAGCCGGTTTGAGTCAATGCTGCATTTCTCAGCCTGTAGTGTGTCCAGCCCTCTGGGGTATGCTGATCCAAGAAGTCTAGGAGTACTGGATAATTATTCAAAGGTTGTGGGTAGAGGAAGTAAATTAGTCAGGTTGTGTATGTTAAACTAAACATAGATATATAGCAAAATAGAATGCAGAAATAACATAATATTTTAAGATAAAACACTAGATTTCAGAGAAAATTTAGCTGTCAGTCGCCAGCCTGAAGCTATGCTCCTAGACTCAGGGTGTGCATTCTTTCTATTGTACCTTTAGGAGTAGTTCATTGGAAAACATGATATTTGCATTTTAACATGAAACCAAATAAATATGTTTCTAGTATTGAAATTTCAGAGAACATAGCACAGAGTAGTAGCACTTACACCTGACAAATCAGGCTGGTGGCAAAGAAAGAAAGAATTGTTGATGGACAAGTATTTTGGGGGGATAACAAGCTGTCCCTTAAAAAAAATCACACACTTTTTTTTAGAAATTATTTTTGAAAGAAACTACAGGAAAATATTTACACTATTGTGGAAAACAGCTTGAATTAGTAATTACCTTGAATTATCTAACACAACGGTTGGCAAATTACTGCTGGCTGGTCAAATCTGATCGACAGTCTGTTTTTGTATGATCTCGAAAACTAAGAATGGTTTTATATTTTCTTAAATGGTTGAAAAAAATCAAAGGAATATTTTGTGACACGTGAAAATTACATGAAGTCTAAATTTCAGTGTCCACAAATAATGTGCTATTGCAACACAGTCGCACTCAATAATTCACATATTGTTTGTGGCTGCTTTTGTACTAAAACAGTGAAGTTGAATACCTGTGGCAGAGAGCTGTGCAGCCGCAAGGCTTAAAATATTTGCGATCCAGTTAGAAAACATTTGCCAACCCCAAATCGAAAGCTTTAAATTAGGAATTTAACTACTTTCAAATAACTTACACAATTCTTCTATGGTCCGATTTGATGAAAAGATGAAACTGATTTGTAATTGTCATTTGAATTTACATCTCCAGAAATGGCTACTGCGTGAGGATCTCAAAGCACTTGATTCAGTTAAGTAAAGACAGCATTTTATGTGATTGTTCATGTGATTATTCTGCTTAGTAATTTTTCATAGATATCAAAAAGGTTAACTTGAACCTAGGCCTCATTCACATTCTCTCTCTCTGGTCTCCCTAGACCTGTTCCCTGTTACTTGAAATGAGTCATGAGTCACTTCTAAGAAGACCTTGGGGCCTGTGTGACCTCACATTTGGTCTCCTCTTAGACCCTATATTCGATTAGTGCTAATTTGTCTCCCACAACAGATAACCTTTTTTTATTTTTTAACAAAAAAACACAGGCTACATTTTTCTCCCTGCCAGACCGAGCCCTTAGGTTGAATTCCTACACTATCTTTCCATAATCAGCATGTTAGAACATTAAAATAAAATTTATTTCAATGGGAATATGTTTTGAGCTGATGCTACTGGGAAGGTTTACAACCAAGGAGTAGAACTATGGCACCTACCACAGAGATACTTTTATTTCCTCCTCGATAGAATCCAGTTCTATTAAAATATTCAAAACATATTCAAAACCAACTTACCAACATTCACTTTCAGAAACAAGAAGTGAAGTATTCATTTAAATATCAGAACATCCTTATATAACATGGTCCCTTAACAATCACCATGCCATTATTTTGATTTCCAGCAACCTGGGGCTAATATGTTCAGGATGATTGACTGAAAAAGAAAGAACCTACAATACATTATTCAGCTCTGCATCTATAAGGTAGTTTATGTGGGCTTTTTTTTTTTTTTTTCAGACTCAATATACCAGGTCTTCTTAGAATTTAATGACGGTTTATCTTTTTTGATTGCCAATCATTAAAATGAACTGATTTTTATTTTCTCTCCAAAGATTTCTATCAAATGCAGTTTATAAACCCCCTGGATTATATCCCCTTTCCTTGAGAAAGCAGTAATTTTAAGCCTTATTGTGAACATGATTTAAAAGATTTCTGCAGGAAATGTACGGAAAAGAACGGCAGAAATGCCATCTCAGGGACTTACAACTTGCTGGATGTTGCCACCTTATCCAAATGGGAGATCTGACTAGCATAAAATTATCAGATACATATCACAAAGGCACATGCAAAGACATAAGTAAATGGCATTCTCTGGGGTCCAAGACTCCAAACCCTACAGCCTGCATAAATGTCCCCCAAAGAAAAACAAAACCAAAACATGAATCCAGCAAAGAAAATGAATAATGTATCACTCTGGCAGGGGGCAAGGAGGGGCGGGAGGTATGTGAGCTAGACTGTTCGTTCCTACTTTTATTCCACTAAGATATGGGGATTTAACAGTTGAATTATTTTGAATTCCTTGTATCCATCCTCAGCAGGCATTTGTACAGATACAAACTAGGACTTAGTTCTATGACTACAAACTGGGATTTATTTAGTTATCTGGGGTCAGTGGACATGTAACATGCTTTTATAAACTGATATCGAGCAGGGAAGAAACTGCATTAGAATGGAAGGCGAATAACAATAAGCTGCACAGAGGTGGCTATCTCAGGCTCCTGCTCATTTATGTTTGTCCAAGTGGGAAACAGTGCTGATTTTAACCCCTTGCCTACCTTCACCCTCACAGTGGATATTAGACACAGTCACGTCTAATGCAGAAATGTTTTTTTCTCTTAGGTTTTAATCTCATCATATTGACAGCACCTGTCATAAAATGATTCCTGAAAGATTGCACAGATTGTATTACATTGAGAGACACAGGGAATCTTTCTGATGCGGACACAGGTGCTAACAACCAGACACATACCCAATTACCAGGCCAGGCAGAAAAATAAAAACCCATGATTGCTTTTGGAAATGTATGGATTTATGGAATAAAATAGACTTTGAGAAACAGCATCCCTATTTATAATCCTGTGCTGTATCCATAGGAGGTAAAGCCATCTCTTGATGGCTCATATTTCTGACCCTTGTCCAAGAACAAGATCACTCATCAGTAAAAGGTCACTGCCATTTTTAGTCAACAACTGGAAAACCACAAATAAAGAATAGGATTCCAAATGCTTGTGTTAGCCATTAAAACTGGGTTGTTCAAATAATTTTCTCAGCTTAAAAGCAATAAAAGCAATCACAGATAAAAAGATGTACAAATTTGATCATTCAAAAAGTAAAAACTTCTACACAATGAAAATTAACACAACTAAAATTAGAAAGGATTCCTTGTGAGAGGAAAAATATATCACCCAAAATAATACACTGGCATTTATTATGCAGGGAACCCACTGAAGGACAGATGAAAGAACCTTAGCATAGCATCCTGGAGATACAGATCATGGTAAGTCATAAAATGCATGGAGAATCCTGACACATGTTAGTTCCTTTTAAGATTCACGTGAACAACATCAACACTCAATGGGAGGTTAAATAAATTAATCTATATGGACTAAATTGATTAAAACTGTGTACTTATTGAAAGCAAT
Organism: Leopardus geoffroyi; assembly: GCF_018350155.1. NCBI lineage: Eukaryota > Metazoa > Chordata > Mammalia > Carnivora > Felidae > Leopardus > Leopardus geoffroyi. The sequence continues at coordinate 95,942,249 of NC_059336.1, read as the reverse complement.
ATGGCAGAACGCTATGTACAGATATGAAAAGATGTCCAAAACACTTTGTTAGATAAACAAATAATGTGTTTCTATGACCATTACTGTTCCCATTAGTAGAGAAAAACACTATATCTTACAGAAGTCACAGGGCCTGTAGGTAGTAAAACAAAACAAGATTTGAACTTAAGCCCTAATTGCAGAATCTGAACTATTAGTCACTACACAATTCTGCTTTCTGGATCCTTAGCTCCCTCGGGGAGGATCGTATTTTATTTATTGTTGTATTCCCCACAATGTCTAGTGCAGCACTTTGCATGTCCTAAGCAATCGATAACGTGTCTATCAACGACAATTGAATTACAGTATGAACATTCTTTTTTAACACAAATGTAATAGACTTTCCATTTATAAGAGCTTAACTATGTACAGCTGATTTCTAATATGTTTCTTGATTGCACTTAGGAACAAATGCATCTTTACAGAGGTTGAGGGTGTAATTAGAAGCTGGAAAAAGAATAGTACTGAATTCAACATGAATAATACCACACAAATACAAAAAATATTGAAATCAAATTTTAAACTCCTAAAGCTTAACTTGCTTTGCAAAATACCATCATGAAACTCAAGACAAAACACCATTAAAGCAAAACCCAACCCCACTGCTCTAAATAATAGCGATTGAATGTACATTGACTGATGTACGTTTAAATTGCTTTTATCCAATTCTGTGAAACTAGAAAATGGCCTGGCTGATTTTTTGTTGTTGTTGTTGTTGTTTTCAGTTCATTGGTTAAAGTATCAAAATGTTTCTATTTTTTATTGGAAAATATTTATTAAAACTAAAGGTTAAAACCTTGCTTTCATTCTTGCTCTCCTGAAACATATATGGATTCTGTCACAATACTATGGCATCTAGAAATTTGAAAAATGTTATTACTTAAATAGATCGTCTGACCTTTTCATTCATTACTCCCATTTACAAAATGTTTAACGGGGTTGTCAGGCTAGAGGTCTTGGTCCAGGCTCCAGGGTGAATACAATTCAGCCGCCAAATAGAATCTCATATCATTAGGAATGCAAATAAACAGAAAGGTTCAGAAAAACCCTGCATGGAATTACCAGAAAGGTAGTTCTTGGAAGGGTCAATGCAACAGTAAAGGTATTTTTGATTCCTTCCTGGCAAGCAGTAATGATTGTAGTTGGGTCAAAAAGATGAATGATATCAATTACTTTCCAAAAACTTATACGCTGATAGAAGATTCCTAGGGTATTTCACAGAAGCTATGTTGACAGTGGATGAAAATAAAAGTAGAATCTATGTACATACTTTTTTACTTTAAGAATCTGGGAAATTATAAACACACACAAACAATTATACTATCCCCCCAAAAAAATCTGTAAAGCATTTGCAGGAATCATTGATGTATCTGTTCTTCTGTCTGCTTTTGTTTTTGTAAGTATGTAGATTATCACAGAATAAGGAAATTCGTGTTTATTATACGGTATCAAAATAGTAGTTCCTTATATTTATCCTATGGCGATTTCCCAGATTCCCATTCCTCTCCTACTTACTATCTAGCCTTCCTCCCATTCCTATGCAATGGGCTAGAGCATTAGGGCTTCACATATTTCATAACATTTCACATAACCATGCCCCATTTTAGCCTAACTACCTAATGAATCATGTATTATTATTATTACTACCACTACTACTAATTTTAAAGAAACTAGTAATGTTTCTTTGTTCTTACTCTTCTCTGAAGATTTTCATCTATTCTGTTCATATTCATTCAACAGCACTCAAATGTGCATCTCCTATGTTCAAGGAAGTACATCCACAAACTTATTCAACTGCTCTTTATTGAGTATCTGATTATTATAGCTGCTAGTTACAAAGCAGTATCACAAATTTTGCTTGAGGTGTACTGATGACAAGTACATTCCGAATTTCAGACTTAGGTGAGCATAATTTTAATTAAAAAAAAAACCCTTAAAAGCAAATATTTAGTTTTCTATAGATTTCTTTGTGGTGTCCTATACTTTAGTGATCTTTTGTTTGCAACAACACAATGGAACATAATAGGCTAATGTCTTTTAATGAGCTTTCCTCAATGACTCTTTATACTACATTAATGACAGTCCAAAGAACATCATTTTAGAATAATTTGTTTTTCCTTCAAGTAGCTACTTTGCATTGAACTGTATGATGAAGTTAATTTCTTGCCTTACATATCCCTGTAAGATTTTTTTTAAGTCAGTTTCTTTCTGCTTAGCACCGGGCTATCCTGCATAACCCTGTGTAGAACTTTAAAAGGTACTAAAGTCTCACTACATATTCTACAGCACAGATTAGTTTTGCACATGTTCAATAAAATACCACTGACTCCACTTATCAAACCACAGAATTTTCCATTTATCCCAAATCTTTGCTTCCTGTACTAAAATAAACTCACCATTCATTTAAAAAAAAATGTTTTTGATACCTCTGTGTTTTCCACTGTTCTTTTGTTGTTCTGTTTTTTTTTTTTTCTTTTTCTTTTTCAATTTAAACTTTAGTTAGTTAACACACAGTGCAATAATGGTTTCAGGAGTAGAATTCAGAGATTCATCACTAACACGCAACACCCAGTGCTCATCATAACAAGCGCCCTTCTTAGTACTTATCGCCCATCCACTCTTCTTAGTTCACGTATGTGCTTGCTTATAAATCCAAAGATTTGTAAGCATAAGATATTTGTAAGCATATTTGTAAGCATAAGATATTTGTAAGCATATTTGTAAAATAAGATTCTCCATTTTAAGTCTTATGCTTGCCTGCTCTCCTCCTCCATGACAGGCACTCTAACTTTACATTTCAATGCCTGGCATAGTGCCTAGCACATAGGAAGTACTAAATAAACAGAATGAAATGAATTAAATAATATAATTAACAATCCCACCTCTAGTGCAGACCTGAGCATTGTTGATGCACAGTAAATAATCTATTTTTATAAAAATAAAATATAGTACATTAAAAAGGATTCTTTCGATGGACAAGGAGACTGAACACTCATATATGATCAAAATGTGTAAAATACTGAGGGGCATAGATAGGGACACATTTACTGTTTCTGGTCCATTGCAAGGACACAGGAGAAAGAAGAGAGAGGAGAAACTTTGAACCCTGACAATTATTTTAGGATGGATGTAGAAAATAAGTAGAAGTTCACTACTTCTGAAGTTCAGGTCTTCTGCTTTCCCAGAGACACTGATCATTTTGTACAGCTACATGTCAGTTTGCGAAGGTACCCCTGGCCCTCAGCCTTAGTGAACCAAAATAAAATCCTTTTCATGAATGGAGAATAAAAAAGGAAAGAGAGATAGGCTCTACTATATAAAGTGTTCATGGGATCCAGTTCTTCCAGGAGCAGATAAAGGGTAAGAGGTAATTTAAATGAGGGAAGAGACTGGATTTCTGGAAGGCACCAGAGAATGGTGAGTATTCTGGTAAATAAGCAAATGAATGTCTGTTCTGAAGGGGGCGCCTCTACTGTTGTCATGGAGGAAGACAGATGAGTGTTACTACATCTTTGTTTTTCAGATATCAGATTCCATATTTGTATATAAAAAGATCTCCAAATTTTTAAATATTGACAACTAATAGAAAATAAGAACATCATGCAGACAAATACTATGCTGTCAAAAAAAAAAAATCTTTCAGTGGCTTCCAGTTGGTGGCCTCTGAACTAGCAACCATCTCTTCCTCTAAATGAGGGGTCAGCAAACTATGGCCTTTGGATTAAGGCCATCCCACCACCTCTTTCTGTAAATATAGTTCTCTTGGAAGACTGCCATTCCTGTTCTTTTTACATATTGTCTATAGTTGCTTTTGCGTTACAATGACAAAGTTGAGTAGTTGTGACAGAGGCTGTCTGGCCCCCAAAGCCTAAAATATTTACAATATGACCCTTTATAGAAAGTTGGCTGACCCTTGCTCTAAATATTCCTTTTCTAGCCACTAGCTACCAGTGCCAGGAAGTTTTCTTCTGTAACTACCATACATGCAAAAAGACCCTCTCTGAGTTAGAACTTCCTCACTGGAGGGATTATGTGAGGCCCACACCCAGATACTTAGATTTCAAGGTATTCCTAAAATAATTCTGGTCCAGACTGATGTTCTACAGACTTGTATGAGAAACAGTAGGATCTTATCCATCAGAATGATAAAAGATTCTTGCCTCTATTTCTAAAAAAAAATTTGACTGCATTACATACAGTTAAGAAGAAAAGAATACAGCAAATGTAATTCTAAGCCTTAATATTTTGTATATGTTATCATTAAATGTCCATACTTAATAGCAAATAAAATCTTTTGGGGGGGGTAATATTCCCAATATTGCTATCCTAAGTTGGTTCTCCATCCAGACATATATCAGAAATTACAGTTGTTTTTTTCCAACAAGTAAATACCCGTTTGCCTCCTGGGTCTATGGAAGGCACAAAGTCCTCTGAGAGCACCATTTTTTTTTTCTTAAATTTTGTGTTCCCTCTTATATAACTATAGACTTAACAGGGGGACCTTTTTTTTAATATTTAACATTTATTTTTTGTTTTTGGGAGACAGAGCATGAGCAGGGGAGGGGCAGAGAGAGACACACACACAGAATCTGAAGCAGGCTCCAGGCTCTGAGCTCGTCAGCACAGAGCCCAATGTGGGGCTTGAACCCATGAACCATGAGATAGATCATGACCTGAGCCGAAGTTGGATGCTTAATTGACTGAGCCACTCAGGCTCCCAACATGGAAACTTTTAAATGAGGTCCTTAATTATAGTCTTTGGCCCATGGGAGCTATTAAGCAAAAGCTCAACAAGTATATAGTACTTAATAACAGGCCACTGCTTTGTGTCCAACTGAAGATGATGTCTTCTATACCAGTAAATAGAACAAGAGGGAAAACTCTAAGGGCCTTTGGTTCATTGGGGCCAAGAAGGTCAAGCTATCCAGTCTATGCTTACCAAGTGATTGCACCACTCAGTATGAAGTGCTAGAATGTCCTGAATGACCAGGCACTTCTGTTAAAATGAGCACGAATAAGAATAAGAATAAGAATAAGAATAAGAATAAGAATAAGAATAAGAATAAGAATATCTGCCATTTACTGAGCGCTTATTTTGTACCACATACCTTTAAGTGCCTAAGAGAATTATCTAATTTATTCTTTAACAACAACCCTATAAGGCAGGTACTGTGATTATCCATATTTTACTAACAAGGGACTAGGGAAAGGATGTTAAGTAAAAGCACATAGCATCTCAAAGAGATGAGAAGAGACATATTTGTCCCATGACTTCTCTTCTAGCAGGCATTTAAACATGATTGGACTATAAGGAAGCATAAAAGAATAGAGATTATTTCCACATCTAAACTGCTTCTTTGGTTTAACTTAGCCACCAGAACTACTTTCCTTCTCGCAGACTGTTGGAACACAATTTACCATTTTAACTACATCAAGGTATATTAGTGATGAAAAGGAATATCTAGACAACCCAATGAGGATCAGTTTTCAACTAATTAATGGCTTGGATGAACACTGCATTTTTGCCTGAAAACCTTAGCGATCACATGAAAGGCATTTAGGTTTAGAGCTAGGAAATCTGCTAGAACATAAATGCATTCCAGAGAATGGAATCCCTAGGACTCATTCATGTATCATAAGTACCTTATCAAAGTGCTTTCCTATAGCTGTTATCTCTAGGTATAATAATCTTATAAAGGATGGATGGAGGATGCCTTTATGCCCATTTGGCAGATAAGAAAACTGTATACAGAAGGAATAAGTGAACAGCTTTCTCTCATGTAATAATTAGGGTAAAAGCTAGCAGTGGAAGCTCAGACTTCTAATTCCCAATTGAGCATCCTATTTTTAGATAGGAAGGGTTCTGAATTATTAAAGATAACACACATAAGCCCTGGATCGAAAATTTCAGGTATCAGTCTAAGAATGTGGGATTTTTTCGTCAGCATGTTCATGTTACTTAAGAATTCTGGCCTTAGTTTTCTTATGGGCAATAATATCCACTTCTCATGATTATTTTTAAAAGTGCACTCAGAATGGCCTGCAGATGAAGGTCAGTCTGTAAACTGTCACCAATTCATGACGAGACAAACACAGAAACTCAGAGTAAGTATTTAGAAATTCTTACAGGAATTTAGGAGAGTAATTTTATGTCTGGTAAACTGAACTTTAAAAATTGGGGCTTGTGTTTTGTTTGTAGGTTTTTTAAACATTCATTTTACTAGCTGGTCATTTGCATTTTACAATAAATTGAAATTTTATTAATTTGAAAATTAAAACAATCTTACCTATGAGAAGTGTCTCATAGGTAAGAAGCACTAATTTAGAGCCATTTGGTCAGTTCCATGCAGGAAAATACATAAAATTTTTCTTTTTCTCATCTTTCAAAATTTCTATTTGTGATAAAATAAATTTCAAATTACATAAATATGGAAATAATAGGCAAGGATAAAAAATTTACTGAATGATTATACAGTCAATCAAATTTGGAGGTTGCTAATCTAGGAGATTATATATGGCAATATGTGAAAATGTTATATCTATTCCTAAAAACTTACAGAAGTAAAGCGTTTGTTGAAATAAGTCTGTATATCTTTCTTAAATGCTACCTACATATATTTATAATGCTGTATGTGGAGCCAAGCTTTCTCCCGAATTAGCAAGAATGGAATCATTCAAGTTTTGCACATGTAAATGGCAGCTCAGATTCTTTTACTTAAATAGCCTCTGCAATACTGGACTCTGAATCCCTAGCACATTATCTGGAACAAAATTGTTTTCAATAAACTAATTTTGCATAATATCTAGATATTGGATATCTCTTTCTTGTGACAGTCAAATGTATGTTTTAGTTACCTATGGATAAGAAATTTACCAGTTCTCAAGGAGGCTTACAGATAATCTGTTAGAAGGCTTTTCTCTGTATCTGCCTGTATAGTTTCCACCCATTGGTCCAAGTGCCCAGCAAAGAATAGGCAATATAACTGTTACCCTTCGTATATACACAAAGCCCTCCAGAAACTTGAAAGCAGCCATCAGTTTTCTCCTTTGTCTTCTCTCCATCATGCTAAAGATCCCATCCCTTCAACTGCTCTTTGCAGTTAGTCAACCTAGGAATGATTGGCATTTTAGGCCAGATAATTGTTTCAAGAGGCTGTTCTGTGCATCCTAGGTATACAGGCATCCTTGTAGCATCCTTGGCCTCCACCCGGTAAACACCAGTAGCATCTTCTTCCTTCCATCCCTACTCATAAAAACTAAATATTTCCCCAGATATTTCAATTTTAAGAGGTTAAAATCGCTTCTGATTGATAACCACTGCTCTAAGGGATTCTAAGAGTAGAGAGAATAAAATAGATTCAAATAATGGTCAAGAAAAGAAAATCTGTCAATAAACAATAAAATATCTCCCAAACTAAAAGTAACTTATATTTACTAAGTGTAGCAATCAAGTTTTATTTATCATTACTAAAACCACATAAAATAATCAGAATCAAAAACAAGTTTCCTCCATGTCTTTTCATGACTTGATAGCTCATTGTTTTTAGCACTGTTATTCCACTGTCTGGATATACCATAGTTTATTTATTCATTCATCTACTGAAGGACATCTTGGTGGCTTCAACATTTTGGCAACCATGAAAAAAGCGTCTGTAACATCTGTAAATATCTGTATGCAGGCTTTTGGATGGATATAAGTTTTCAATTCTTTTGAGTACTAAGAAATGCAATTGTTGGATCATATAGTAAGAGTATGTTTCGTTTTGAATCTGAAAAGTGTACATACTGTATGATTTCAACTACATGATATTCTGGAAAAGCCAAAACTATGGAGCCAATAAAAAGATTTCTTGCCAATGGGGGAAGGGAGTGATGAATAGGCTAAGAATAGAGAATTTTTAGGGCAGTGAAAATACTGTGACACTAAAATGGTAGAATCATGTAATTATACATTTGTCCAAGTCCATATAATGTACAACACCATGAGTTGAAACATAACCTATGGACTCTGAGTGATTGCATGTCAGTTCAGGTTCATCAGTTGTAACGAATGTACCACTCTGGTGGGGGATGTTGATAGTGGGGGAGCTGTGCGTGCAGGGGGGCACGGGTTTATGGGAAATATCTGTACTTCCCTCTCACTTTGCCTAAACCTAGAATTTCTGTACAAAAATGAAGTCTTAAAAAAATATTGACTTTCCAAAGCCTATTTTCTTCCTAATTTATGTGTGTGTGCACATGTACGCATGCTACATAGATACAAATGTATTCTATCCCTTATCAATATCATGACATCTACATATTCCTTGTCTGAATTTTCCACACTGACAATGATATCTATAAAAACTAGACAAGTCATTTTATAAGTCCAACCTGATATAGCCTGATATAATTATTCCATCAAAACAACCTGATATAATTATTCCATCAAAACAAAGAACTTCTTGTGTATGAGAGAAATTCATGATTTCTGCTTCTTTTCTGCTTGGTGGCAAAATCCCTCTTTACTCCAAAATTAAGAGATAATCATCTTCCTCTTATGAATCCGATAGCATGGCCACTGCTATCAAGCAATTTTCTTCTTGAACAAGCACAAATCACAAGTCCACCTTCTGAAGATAAGCAGGTAAATAACATATAATTGGCTGACTTTCATTTTTGGAGGGCATTTTTTTTTCATTCCATGGTACCCCTCTTGATTCCTGAAAAGGCTCTGTCCCTTATAGGTGAAGCTAGAAAATAAGAGGGAAGGAGGAGGAGTGTTGCAGGACTGTCAATAAACCCATTTTGTGGGTCTATCTGCCTAGTAGGAATCTAACTGGGTTGCACTTACTATACATAGGAGAAATGTAAAGGACTGAGGCAAGGTGGGGGGGAGATGGGTTTAATAATTCTTAAACCCCTCGATACAAGTAAATAATTTAGTTTTAAAACAATTAGCTGGAGAAGAGGTCTTTTTACTTCTTGATGCAAAATTACTTCTTTGACTTTTTGTTTCCTTGGAATTGACTGATTATCACACTCAGAGTCAAAGCCCAGTTTCTCTAAAGTTAGTATTTTCAATCATTATTTCACCTTTTTACCTAGAGAAGTAAGTCTAGGAAGAGAAGAAATTGGTAATTCCGTAAACTCACTCAATATCTGGGTTGTAAGGAGTACGTGAAATGTGTTTCTGACCAGACATATTCCAAATGACATGAATATGAGACAGCATTCTACTCCCAAGTGGAAAAGTTTCAGCCTGACTTCTCAGCTATTTCAACACATTTGCTTCTGCCTCCTTGGGGATAAATCAGACATTGTCTGCGGCCATAAAGTTTGGCTAATTAAAGGAGATAGGTACTAATCTCACAAATTCCCACAAGGCAGGTAATGTAAACCAATGAAGAGAAAGGTAACTATGCACATGGCCTTAGTATCGGGAGGGCTGATAACTGGGTACAAGGGGTGATGAGTCAGGATCAGTAGGGCTGGTTACTTGAGAAGGGTTGGCTCCATTTCTGCCTTTCCAGTATTGTTCTCGTCTATGGGATTATCAGGGTTGATTTATTTTTGTTTATTTATTTATTTTGAGGGAGGGAAAGAGAGAGAGAGAGAGAGAGAGAGAGAGAGAGAGACAGACAGACAGAGAGAGAGAGAGAAAGAGAACAATCAGGGGACGGGCTGAGAGAGAGGAAGAGACAGGATCCCAAGCAGACACCATACTGTCAGTGCAGAGCTAGACTTGGGTTTCAATCTCATGAGATGTGATGAGATCATGACCTGAGCTGAAATCAAGAGATGCTTGACTGACCGAGTCACTCAGGCACCTCAGGGCTGATTTTTTTAAGACAATTACAAAGTATGATTTTTAACTATTAAACTATTTCCAACAAAATCCATTCCTCTACAGATCTCATGCAATCCATAGCCTGGCAGTTTGAGACCTCTCCCAGAAGGCTGAGACTCTATAAATTAAATTATTACCTTAAGCTTAAGTCAGATCTGCAAGTGCATAACAGGTTGAAATCATTACATCAGAAAATGGCAGAGCCTGAAATGACCTGAAGGACACCTAATCTTCCACCTTCTCTTTACAAGGTTTCATAGGCATTTGGTAGCAGAACAGAGAATTTCTTGACTCTCACACAGGAGGTATTTAGCTTTCATCACTTCACCTTGAATTTGTTAGTAAGAGTTCCAGTCCTTTTCTTATGAAAAATAAGTAAGTAAATAACTTTGTGACTATTACTCTTTTTTTTTTTTAATTTTTTTTTTCAACATTTATTTATTTTTGGGACAGAGAGAAACAGAGCATGAACGGGGGAGGGGCAGAGAGAGAGGGAGACACAGAATCGGAAACAGGCTCCAGGCTTTGAGCCATCAGCCCAGAGCCCGACGCGGGGCTCGAACTCACGGACCGTGAGATCGTGACCTGGCTGAAGTCGGACGCTTAACCGACTGCGCCACCCAGGCGCCCCAACTCTTTTTTTTAATAAATTAAAAATGCCTTTTAAATTCTCTCCTCTTTCTGCACTATCTCTCCACTTCTTTATTAAGTCTGCAGCTGCCAGCACATGCATATTACATGAATCAAGAGATATTACCATAAGAAAGGAAGGAAAGAAGGAAGGAAGGAAGGAAAGTAAGAAGGAAGGAAGAGACAATGCCAAAAATAATTATGATATGCTCCAATTCCTGTTAGTTCAAAATGGACTGTTATAATTTAAACATCCCAGTAGAGGTACAGTGTTCGTCAGTCCATTCATTACCACATGTGTCTATTATTAACACCAAAGCACTTATGAATAAAATTGTTAATTGATTTGAAAAAGCATTCATATTTGCTTAGAAAATGATGCTAATGTTCTATAGTGACTTCACACAATAAAGAACTGAGAGCATCATCTCTAAAAGTTGCAAAAAGAAAATAAAAATCAACACACTGAGTGAAAAGTATCTAACTCAGAGATACCTCATTTTCTTAGCCTTCTGTATCTCTGAGATTGGGCCTGTCAGATGGTTTTTGGTTTTTAGAATGAACATCTTGCTAAGTCATCTTAGGTTTGACCTTCTGATAATGACAAACTGTGTACTCTTCAATTCTACATCACCAGGGAAGAATGATACAAAAATCTCAATATTCAATTTCCTTGCTTTTGTCCCCCTGTACAGAAATGCTACCATGGTTTTACTCCTGTTTTGCAAATTTAATTTCCTGCTGATACTTCCAAGTAGCTATCTAACCAGCCTGTCTTCCGCTGATATTTACCCTAATAACAAGGAATTCATGGCTCCTCAGAAAATTTCAATAAAGAGCACTGGGGAAGGCCCTCTGGTTTTCCATTCAGTCACTGTCTAGGTAATACGAGGTACTTTGCATTTTACTGGTTTATAATGAGCATTGGAAGGAAATAGTTCAATTTGTGGCTGGAAAACATAGGTACAGTATAAGCTAAGTCAGAATCAGTAGGCAATTCCAAATTTTATCTCTTAGCATTCCAAACCAGGAATTGCCCAGCTCTGGTTATTGCTGTCTTGTTGTTTTGGAGGGGGGGATTGGGCATGGAGGAGGCAGAAGTAGTTTCCAAATGGAGTAGTATGCTTTGAATATAGAACACCCACCCCTATGTTTTCCTTAAGATCTTCTTTGTAAGCATTCTAGCCCTACTGAAGATCTTAAGTCTTAAGGCAAGACTCAAAAACCAAAATGTCAACAGAAGCCAACCATGCCACATAGGTGTCTATATGCTATTTGAATGTTTTTCACTTCCAGAAATATACTGTCTCATATTTTCTTCATATATATGGCCCTTATGATATACTTTTAAAGTTTTTTACCCTTGACAGAAACACAGATGAATGGGCCTCTGCAATTAATTAAAAAAAAAAAAAAAAAAAGTAAATTGCAACTGACTTTGGCCTGAGCATTGGGCAGCAAGAGGATATCGTGGATTCTATACAGAACTGATTACCCAAAGCGGCAAGGCATGCCTGCACTGGAGCTGAGCATAGCTGTGGAAGAATGTGAGCCTGGTGGTAAGAAATACCTGGGTTTTTAAAGAGAAGACAGGGATTCATTTGTGTGTATATAAACTCTTGATTTGTAACATTAGATCATTTTTTGTTTTACAATTCCACAATGGCTGGAAACTAACATTTTCTGTTGTTGAAGTTCAAGAATGGAGATTGAGATTTAGTAAAGTTTAAACTGACTGCTGAACAGCCTTGGGCATACCTGGCCTGGAACTGGCTTTCAGAAACAACTAACACATTTTTATACCCAAACCTCTATGACTCTGATATTACTGCCTTGATTTCTTACAATTGACTTTATCTTCCCAAAGTAGAGAAATCACTTCTTCCAACACACACATCAAAACATAATCCTTTATCCTCGTAATGCTATATTCATTATAAAGTAAGCTTTCACTAGTGAAGTAGGTTCCAGAGAGTGTGGTATTTATAACCTCTTCAAAATGTCCAGAGTTTCATCTCAACAATATTGAATGAAATACCCATATTCTGTAAAACATATTACATGTCATATATATTTATTTTAGGAAAATTATACAAGAAGGATAAAGAAAAAAAATGGAGCACGTGGGTGGCTCAGTTGGTTAAGCATCCGACTTCAGCTCAGACTTATGACTCAGGTCATGATCTCATGGTTCGTGAGCTCCAACCCCACATGGGGCTCTCTGCTGTCAATACAGAGCCCACTTCATATCCTCTGCCCCCAACTCTCTCTGCTCCTCCCCCACACACACAAATAAAAAAATAAACAATTTTTTAAAAAAAGAAAGAAAAACAAACAAACAAACTAGAAATCATCCATTAACACCCAAAGATAACCAACACTTTGGAGAAAATCCTTCCTTATATACTTGTTTCTTACAAACATTATCTCATACCATTCTGTTTTATAACTCATTCAGCAACGAACCAATGACTGGGGGCACCATAATTTGATATCTAGTCTTTTATTCCTGTGTTCCTACCACTTGAAATAATCTGGCACCCAACTCTATGGCTGAGGAGCCTGAGGATTGAGGAGGCTTGGGTCATTATTATAAGTCTACACCAAATGCCCCAACTGCAAACAGCATAGCCTTCTCTAGTATTCAAATAAGTGCTCGGTTCCTTCCTATCTTTATTGTTCTCAAATAGTCCTAAAAGCTTAAATTCTAACTACTTAAATTGTAAGCAGATGTTGTGTATGCCAATTTGGTGACTGTGTGGTGCCTTTAAGAGGTCCAGCAGAGGAATGGACACCTCGTAGGTGTTTAATACATTTTTACTGACATACTGAACAAAAAGAGCAGAGTGAGTCAGATCTCATTCCCTCCTAGACCAATAGTATGTGTAATGGCAATAACTGGAGGCCTGCCCATTAAAAATATAAAACCTGTGTTGAAAAATGTGTCAGCTAATGCCTTTCCCACTTAGCCCACAATCCTTATTTCATTTTGACTTATGGCTGACTAGCCCTACCTGGGATCCATTCCTCCTCACCTTACTTAGAGCAAGAAAAGTGTGCCTTTTTGGGTCCCATCTCCCCTTGAGCATGAACTCCATGACTCAGTTCCTTCCTCCAAGAGGGATGGGAATCCATCCCCATGAATGTACATGAGAATCTGGTATCTAATGGACCCAAGATTTAGTTTGAATCAAAATCTAAACTAAAATCATGGGAAATTATCCTTTCTTTAAAGGAATTTGGCACCAAGTGTTCAGAGAAGGTTGCTTTCCTGGTTCTAGCCTGGGCATGCAGAGATTTCCTCTTCCTGCTAGAAGTGCTTCAGGTAGGATGTACTGCAACATTCATGAGGGAGTGAGATGGCATCCTTCTCCCTGGTCTGCCTCCAAATCAGTCTCCACTTAATGGTAGTTTGACTGTGAGAAATTGCCATTCTGTCTTCAGCCATGGCAGTCCATGGAAAGTGTGGTCTTCTGGCTGCCACTGCAACTGCCAGACCCTCATAATAATTCCCAAACCCAGTAATTTGTGGCCACTCTCTTTCCATTGATTCACATATCACCAAATCCCACTTTTTTCTGCAGGTCTTCTAGCTTTATGGTTCTGGATATTTTCTCTTTATCTTTATATATTTTAAAATACACTTAGAGAGGAAGGAGCACCCTTCCCCCCAAAGAAACCAATTGTCATCTACCCTCTCTTTTTTCATCCATTCATTATAGAAGATCAAAGTAAATATGTAATTAAAATTCTAAAATCACTCACAGCCCAGCAATGCAATAACTGGCTACTGAAAGGCCATATCACAGAACCATAGCCATGAGCTAAAATGGAAAATCAGGTAAACCTTTGTTTTGATAACACCATTCTCAGGGATAACTATATCATCTTGGTTCCTTCCCCAACTCCTTCCACTTTCCCCCTGTCCTCGACTCCTGCCTCTAACAACATGGATCTCTCTAGGTATTCTAAAAGTAGGGACCATGCCTCTTTCACCTGCATATACCCAGCCCTAAAGTGGGGCTTAAAACATACTCCATGTTTAATAAGCATGTGTTGGATAAAGGAATGAAAGGAATTTTCAACGAATGCAACTCTTCTTAACAAACAGGTAAGAATTCCAGCCATTAAGATTTAATGAGTTCTCGGGGCGCCTGGGTGGCCAGTCGGTTAAGCGTCCGACTTCAGCCAGGTCACGATCTCGCGGTCCGTGAGTTCGAGGCCCGCGTCGGGCTCTGGGCTGATGGCTCAGAGCCTGGAGCCTGTTTCCGATTCTGTGTCTCCCTCTCTCTCTGCCCCTCCCCCGTTCATGCTCTGTCTCTCTCTGTCCCAAAAATAAATAAACGTTGAAGAAAAAAAAAAAAGATTTAATGAGTTCTACCACATGGGAAGGAAGATACCTTGGTGTAGGAACATCTAGCCTTTCTAGTGGGTAAGATCAGAACCATCATTTCTTGCCTGAATTCCTACAAACACCTCCCTAATTAGTCTTCCTGCTTCCATTCTTTTTTTTTTTTTTAATTTTTTTTTAACATTTATTTATTTTTGAGACAGGGAGAGACAGCATGAATGGGGAAGGGTCAGAAAGAGAGGGAGACACAGAATTTGAAACAGGCTGCAGGCTCTGAGCTGTCAGCACAGAGCCTGATGCAGGGCTTGAACTCACAGACCACGAGATCATGACCTGAGCCGAAGTCAGATGCTTAACCGACTGAGCCACCCAGGTGCCCCTGCCTGCTTCCGTTCTTCCAAACATTTTCCACATAGGAATCAGAATGATCTTTAGAAAAATGTAAATCACATTGTGCTTAAGACCTTCATGGCTTCTGCTATAATTAGAATAAAATGCCAACCTTTTATTATAGGCTGCTTTCAAGGTCCTTTATAATCTGACTCTGTATATGATTCCAAGTTCTTGCCTGCCTCACAACATTTCACGTGTTGTCTCCTGGGTTGGAACCCTCCCCCCAACTCCACTCTTGCATGGCTGGCTCCTTCTCTTCCTTCAGGGCTCTGCTTAAATGTCACTTGCTCAGAGAGACTCAACTTGAATAGCTCATCTCAAATTAGTTCCTCTCTCATTTTTTCCATACCCTCTGTTTCATGTTTTTTATCACAATTGTAGAGTAGCTATTAATTTTTCTGTTTACTCATATATCTTGTATGCTTATTCCATCTACCACATCTTATGAGATAGGAAACATGGTTTTCTGGGTCAGTGCCTTCCCAGTGTCTACTATAGAACCTGGGTCAGAGTAGGTATTCAATGAATGTTTGGTGAATGAATGAACCAACAGTGATTAACTGCCCTTCTACCTATCCTCACTGGCAAGTGCTGTCCAGCTAGCCATGGTATGGAGTGACACCCTGGGCAGGAGAGAGATGGGAACAGGGGACATTCTTCATTTCCCAAGCCTATTCATAACATTTTGGGATTGGGAGCAAGACTATAAATTTGGAATTCTCTCACTCCTTTTTATGTGCCAGAATATGAAGGTAGGAAACAGTTGGCCCATGGCCCCCAAATCTTGATATAGCCCTTTTGTCTCCTTTGAACCCTCAGCTCTATCTTTCCCAATAAAGGGGCAGCTCAGATCTCTTCCCAACAGCTTCTCCTGACCACCCTTGGCCTGGAGGTGTGCACACAAGCAGTTCAAGCTACCATTGAAAGAATGGAGTAGGAGGAAGGTCCGGGCAGGTATGAGCTCTATTTGTCAGGGACTTCTGTGTAGCAGGGGGTATGAGCTCTGCATGGGCATGCCCTCTTGGTCACATTGATTCTTCTCCCTGTGGGTAGGAGAATGCTGGAGGAGGGCCGCAGTGGAATCCTCTAAGCATAGAGCTCAGGGTAGGTGCTGGTATTACCCATGTGTAAAGGTTATACTGTCTCTTCCTAAAAATATATTGACATGGCCATTGCCAAGAATATGATGAAAACATGTTTTGAAGCCAAAAATAAGACACTGAGATACATGGAAAACTTAGTGAAAACATGATGTCTCTTATGCTAAAAGTCTCCTCACCAACCAATGTCACAGGCCCCTTTGCCCACTTCCTACTTCCTCATCACCTCCCAGCTGCTCCTGTGCCTAAGCTTATACCCAATGAGGTACAAGTCCATCTATGCCCATGTCCCAAGGCCCACTGGCAACATGCTGAACTTGGCAATAAGACCCAGGCTCTTCCCCTATAATCCACATCTCGGAGGCACCTAGGAGCCAAGTTCTTGTAGTTTAGGGCTCATCAGTCTTTCAATGTACACCAAGGAGCTACTAGTATTGACTTTCCAGAAGCTGCTCTTTCCAGATGATATTTTTTCAACTGGAGGATTATTATAAAATATCACCAACCAAATGCAATGAATATCCAAACTTTTTTTTTATATAGCTAGAAAAGTCTGTCTATCTTTCAAGCAACTGATATTCAGCAGTCACCGGCCTGCCAAAAACATGGCAGTCACACTGGTAGACACAAGTCTATTTATCAAGCAATTATCAATCACCTGGTGGTTCTGACTGTTCAGGCACATAATGAACTCCTTGGATATTTTTTCTACAATGTTGCTAAGATGGAATATATGTCATTGCAGCCTGGAGATGTTAGTAAAATGTTCAAAACCCCAGAATCTAAAGAAAAGAAAGGAGAAAGGTCTTGTCCTGAGATAAATCGTAAATCGAGGGGAAGAATTGAAACTCAGTGCCAGATACAGGACTCCTTTTAGTTGTCATGCCACCTCAGAAACAACAAATCTGCTTGGTTTCACCTGTACCCTCCACGCCTTCACCCTGCCTCCTGACACCTGACCCAGGGTGCAAGTCGCTAAGTCACTCAATAGCAGAGTTGCAAAATTTAGCTCTCATTTTGTTCAGTCTCTGTGTTTGTGGATGACAAAAAAGGCTCAAAAAAGGAAAGCATTTGTCTAAGGGCAAAATTCATCATCATAATCATCGTCATTGCCATTGTGATTAAAGCTGCTAAATTTTAATGGATCACTTATTACCCATCAGGCCTGTGCTGAGCATTTCATCTCAACATGATGCTGAACTCTGAGTCTACAGAGATGGATTCTAATCTTAAAAATAGCACATGTAGGAGTAAAATCCATCTCTAAGGCCTCAATGTTCAGCCCTTTCAATTACATAAGGCTATCTCCATGTTTACAAGTGTGAATAATGTGGCATTTAACACAGTTTTTGTTGATGTTGTTTTGTTTTCAAACAGGACCCAAATTTTATGCTATGTGGATACTAAACCCCGTTTGGTTTATTTTACTTTATTTACAAGTAAAATTCACTTGTTTCAGATGACTCTTGGCTTTTCCAAGAGCCAAACCTGTATTCAAAGTATAAAACTATATATACTGGAAATGTTTTTTTTAAAAAAGCACTATAAGATCTTCTGGCAATTCCTCACAAGGAGCCCCATGGACACTGGTAACAGTGGAATAGTTAGTAGGAAAAGTGTTACCATTTCCATGGGGAACCTACCACTTATTTGGAAGAATATATTCAAGTGTGTTTGTTTTAAAATAAAGAAAAGGCAAGTCAGCATTGCGTTGTAGTTTCAACTTCTAGATGTCAGGAAACTCTGATTTCTTGGACCTCAGAAGGAGTGCCCTAGATTATAGTTAAAAAACAAACAAACAAACAAACAAACAAACAAAAACCGAGATATAAACTTCTGTCTTGAACTGATTATAGATTCACAGAAGTTGCAAAAATAATATGGACAAGTCTTATGTATCTGTCGTTCAGCTCCTTTAGTGGTGGTCTCTTACAAAACTAAGAGTACACTGGTACCATAAAATCAGCCAACCTACATATCTTACTTGGTTTTCACCAATTTTTGCAGGTACTCTTTCTTTCCTTCCTTCCTTCCTTCCTTCCTTCCTTCCTTCCTTCCTTCCTTCCTTCCTTCCTTCCTCCCTCCCTCCCTCCCTTCCTTCCTTCCTTCCCTCCCTCATTTCTTTCCTTTTGAGTATGTGTCTGTGTATGGAAGTAGATGGTTTCAGAGCAGGAAAGTGTACTGGGTATAAAGAAAGTAAGAGTAAGTATGAATCAAACTCTACTACTTATTTACTGTGTGACTTACAAACTCTCTGAGACTTTCTGTCTCTCCCTGTAAGTCATTTCTTGGTGTTAGGCAGGGTACCTTGAAGGTATTAATGATGAAGTAATGAATGTGCATGAAATCCCTGATCACAGGTGAACCTCCTTAGCTAAATGATGTTTTATGGGACCTAGAATTTTCCATCACATTGGCTTGCAAGTATAACTACATCTTGTGGTGCAGCCCAATGAATATCATTTACTTAAAAGATATTTGCTGATGATACTAGGAGGAGAGATGCAATATATCCATTATACCAATTGCAAACTTCTCCTTCATACCTAAAATATGTCCTTCCTTGGGGAACCCCACATTTATAATCTTATATTCATTGAGCTCTTTGATGGAAATCCTGCTGAGACCTAAGCAAGATAACATCAAATAGAAATAACATCCTGGCTGAACTCTTAGACAAATGCTATGGGAACGGTGAGCACTTTTCATGTATCAATCAAATGCACTTTTTCCAACGTTGCAAGTCAAAGTAAGACTTTCTGGAAACCTATGCGGATAAAACAAATAAAAAGGGAATGGTTACTTTTAAAAAGTTTTCTTCCTTTCACAAAAACGTTGTTCCTGCCATTTTCAAAGAGGCTTTCTGAGTAAATTTTAAATTATTTGCTATGTTTAAGAAATGGACCTTGTCAGGTATATATCACTCATAACTTTCCAGAAACAGACATGGTGCACATTTACTTACCTCATTAACATTATTCATACATAAAATTAAGGAAGGAAGAAATAACAAAAAGGAATGAATCTCTGTATTCTTATTGCTGCTTAGGAGACAGTCATGATTTCTTTTTAATACATCACCCCGTTTTCTCTGTGCATCTTATTTGGATGAAAAGCTCTCTGTAAACCACCTCAATAAAGACTAAATAACTCCCTCCAGCAGGATTCAGATTTCTATTACTTTATACACTGGAATGCCGATGAGTTTCCCAAATCAATATTACAACAGAAATGTGACAATTACGATAGAAGGTACAGAGGAAGAACACAGAAGAAGTTTCTTTCTTATTCTATTTTTGGAGGAAAAGGGCAAGGCAGGAGCAACAAAAGAAAAATCCACAAATGAAGGTAGAAGAGCCAGAGGAGATCCATGGCCCTACCTGCCGATGATTAAAACATAGCACTATATAACCTCATGAGACGCATTATTAATATTTCATGTTGGAAGGAAGGTGTTTGCTTCATTTTTCGATAAAGAAAATAAAGACTATCACACCATATTGGAGTGGGATGTAACATTTAGGAAAACATTAGTGAAGGTTTGGGCTTTTTAAATAAATTAAGATCTCATTTCAACTGCATCATAAAATGAAAATTAAATTATAAAAATGAAATTATTTGGTTTAACCGATGTTCTAATTCCTTTCTTAAAAGAAGTAAAGACGAAGTTAGGAGAGAAGGAAGAGAGATCTAGAGAGAGGGAGGGAGAGATGAAAAAGAGGTGCCTTTTTCTTCCCAGAATTGGCCTCTGCAAAGGGTTGCTTTGAATTCCAAATGCCTCAGCTAATCTGCAAGTTTGGGTGCAATATTTGAAGGGAGTGGAAGATCCTCTCTGTCAGCCTTCTTCAAGCATTCCAAGGTACCCAGGGAGATATCTTCTCCTGGCAACATGTACTACATTTCTGCACTCTAAAATAATTTACGTGTTTGTCATCCACTGCCCCATTTGTAATGGTTGTATAATTGATAATACCATAGGAGGGAATTACACCAATAAACACAGACTACATAGTCACTAAATGTGCACAATGCAATAAACATTATTGTAATTCATATTTGGGAATTATGTGAGAATACATGTGTGAAGATCATACCCTCTCCACCACAAAGGGCTTATCACATATGAGTCACAATGGCTGGTGTTAGAACTGAAAAGATTAGTTCATCCAACCAATATTTACTGAGAATCTATTTGATTGCAGGCACCAGGGTTCAATAGTAAACAAGTCAAAACAAAGCTCCCTGTGGAGCATATGAATAACTCAAAATTTCTGCTTTGAAGGAGCTCTCATTCCAAGGATGTAGGGTAGAGGAGGACACACCTTTAGACAAATAAATAAAATGCAGTAAAATTAGTATTTAAAAAGGCCTATGCCATGGACGTAGAGGGAAAATAAATGGAGTAGTTAAGAGCGAAGATTCTGGAACCAGAATGCCTGAGTGCTAATCGCAGCTCAGCCACTTACTAGAACAATGGCTAAGCTTCTTAATCTCTCCATGTCTCAGGTTCTTCATCAGTTAGATGGGACTTATACTAGTGCCTTCCTCATGTGATTAAATGAACTCATGCTAGTGAAGTTCTTAAAACAGTATCTGGAATGTAGGAAACATTGCTTAAGTTTTTACACCATAAACAAGGTGCCATACTAAGGTGATTTAGGAGTATTATACATGACAAGATAGGCATGGGTGCTTCTGAAGGGGCGGGGAAAATCATAAAGTACAAATTGCTAGCACATATTGGAATTTCAGCCATCATTACAGACACTACTTGTTCTACCCATTTTTAGTCCAGATTTACTTGTCCTCATTTTACAGTGAGAAAATAAGCACAGAGAACTTAAAAGGCAAGATTCAATCATCAGAGCAAGAGAAACTCACAGAAAAAGAGAACGACTTGAAACACCTTACCACAGCTTGAATGTATCCCATTGCTTGAACCACTTTTTAAAAATGTTTTATTTATTTTTGAGAGACAGAGTGAGAGGGGGACAGAGGATCCGAAGCAGGCTATGTGCTGTGAGCACAGAGCCCAATGTGGGGCTCAAACTCACAGATGCTAGATCATGACCTGAGCCAAAGTCAGACGCTTAACTGACTGAGCCACCCAGGCACCTCCTCCTCACCACCCCCCTGCCTGCCTTGAACCACTTTTAACCCAGCATCTGATACTCCATGGGTAATCTGTTGCCATGATGAAAAGTTAAAAGAGTTGTAAATGCTTTAGATTTTCACATAACTGTCAAAACACATTCTTGGGCTCCCAAACTTCTCTCCTCATGGTTCAGGGTAAAGCTACTGGGCTGAGATTGAGGAGAATGTTCAGAGGCTGCAGGGCTCCTTGAAGGCTTGGTAAGGAGGAAAGGCACCGATGCCAGGTCAAGGACAGAACAAGAGTGAGCCTCTGGGCCTGGAAAGATGGAGACATACAAAAGAGGCTCCCAGAATCATGAAGGGGACGGGCAGGGGGAGAAGTGAGGAATGAGGAGGCAGAAGAGGAAACTGGGGAACAGGGCTTGATCTCTAACCCCTGCGTACATGAGCCCCCAGTCCCTAAACATATTACTCAAGGGCATTTGGCGACAGTGGGAAACACGAAGAACTACAGCTCTTCCATTTATAAGCAATGTGTCTTGGGGCAAATCATTTATCCTTTAGGCAAAGTGCCTAGAAAATATATACTGGGTGTATATAAATATATCCTAGATACATGTTTGTTTTCTTTCTTCTTTCTTTCTAAGTATGGTTTATTGACTATAAAATAGGCATATTAATGTCTACTTCACAGGGCTATTAATGTAGTTAAATTCAGTAACATATTGGAAAGCTCCGTAACAAACTCCTTGTGTATTATCAGAATTCATTCTTGTTATCCTAAGTCGTGAGTATCCACCTGCAGGGCTGTTGCTCTTAAGAGCAGCATGAACATGAAAAACCCCTAAAAATTCCAAGGAACCAGTTCTGATAACTTTATAGAGAATGAGAAAAAAAGAGAAGTAAGATTTAACTTCAGCCTAATGGCTCCCTCCTTGTGCTCTGTAACCAATCTAAGAAACATTCAACCTTACCTCAACTATCCTAGGTCTTTAAATTACTTGAAAAATTACTAAGACCTCAGAATGCAAAAAGCTCTATAATAACAAACAAAGGGATTTAGATGTAGTGCTGGTGAGTCTTAAAGTGAGTTGTTGCATTATTTCCTTCTACCCACATGTCTATGCTACTGAATAAAGAAGTGACGAAAACATGGACATAACAGGAACAGAAGATAAAGCGACAGTTGAGGGTACCATTAGAGAGATGATGGATTGAGTAGGAGGTTTGTCAGAGGGTACTTAGTAAGTGATGGCATGAAAAGTATTGGAAAGATGCCAGAGATGGAGGCATAAACCATCAGGTGAGCGTCACTTTATAGCACTAACTCACAGAGAACCAGATAAAAGATGAGAAAGCCTGAGAGAGGTTCTGGAACAGAAGCCACAGAATGTGCAATAATTAGTGTGCCAGCTAAGTGGGGAGGAAAAATAGAAAGATGATTTCAGAGCAGAGGTCAAACACTTCACCAGAAAATAAGCTATAAAAGATCAAAAGGAGGGGCGCCTGGGTGGCTCAGTCGGTTAAGCATTCAGCTTCGGCTCAGGTCATGATCTCACAGTTTGTGGGTTTGAGCCCCGCATCAAGCTCTGTGCCGACAGCCTGGAGCCCACTTCAGATTCTGTCTTCCTCTCTCTGCTCCTCTCCCACTCGCAGTCCGTCTCTCTCTCTCTCTCTCAAAAATAAACGTACAAATTTTGTTTAAAAAAAAGATCAAAAGGAAACTAGGGTGGAGAGGGTAGGGTTGGAATTTATAAAAGGTAAAACTGTGACTCCATGACAAAAAAGGAAATAATATAGAAGAGATATTTTGAGGATAAAATCCAAATAATGTATATGTTCCAATTCCTAGATGCTTGCCACTTGTGTCTACATGTCCTTTCAACCAGAAAAAAAAAAAAAAAAAAAAAAAAACTACTTTCAAACTGAACAGTGACTTTAAGGCTAAAAGTTGATGACCCAACAACTCTTTATTCAGGAAGGAAAGAAGGAAGGAAGCAAGCAAGCAAGCAAAGGGTGAGAAAGACAATTGTATCTAGATGATATTGGCATCAACTGGAAAACCAATGGACTAATGTAGTGATGATTATTCCCCAAAATTGAATAAAAAAATGATGTTGCTAATGACAGATATAATTCAAGAAACAAAGACTTAAAAAAGAAGAATTAAAAATCAATACCTGTACAACCTCCAGTGTAACCATTACAGCCTACATAGACACTCCATTTGCAACTCTTAAGTCCTGCTGTATGAAGTACCATAATATTTCAAGAAAAAATAAATTTGAAGCAAGAAAGTTCTGAGTTCAAGTCTCAGGTTGGCCACATATTACCATGTGCAGGCTTAGAAAAGAAACTGTGCCAGCCTGAGATTCATTTTCCTCAATAACAAGACAAAATGAACTTGTGAAGATTCCAGCCTTCCAGTCTAGCTTGAGTAGCACGAAGAGATTTTATTTTTAAAGTATCTAGGATGCATCAGGGGCTCAATTAACAGTGTTCATTCCTCAGACTTCTGAGGCTAGCCTCAAGGCACTGTACGTGAGTTGCAAATATAAAATAAGTTGACTGACTTTTAAACAACAATAAAAACATTGCCAAATCTTTTATTGCACAGTGGATGATATTCTTGCAAGTAGATCCCTAGGAAGGCTCTGCACAAAACTCAACTAACCTGCCCTTGCTGACAACACTCACCACTGGAGCCCCCACTTCCGGAACTGCTGTAGGAGCTTATTCCTGTAATTATCAACAACGGTGGAAAATATCATTCTTCTGAAGGGGGGAATTGATTTCTGGAAAAAGTCACCATCACTTGGATCCAAGTCTGGCAAATAAGATCTAGCTGAAGTGTGACCACAAAAAAGTGAGACTGATTTTCTCCTGTGACTCATAATCTGGTTCAGAAGACAGTTTCAAAAACTTCTGAATCCTATCAAAATAAAAGTGCCAGTACACAAAAATATTGCAGCACTGAATGCAGGAGGCAAAAATTATTGCATGTATGTCAATAGGGTAATGATTGCAAAACTTGTGTTTCAGAGGTGCCTGGGTGGTTTGGTCAGTTAAACGTCTGACTCTTTTTTTTTTAATTTTTTGATGTTTATTTATTTTTGAGAGAGAGAGACAGAGTGTGAACAGGGGAGAGTCACAGAGAGAGGGAGACACAGAATCCGAAGCAGGCTCCGAGCTGTCAGCACAGAGGCTGACGCGGGGCTCGAACTCACAAACCATGAGATCATGACCTGAGCCGAAGCCAGATGCTTAACCGACAGAGCCACCCAGGCACCCCAACATCTGACTCTTGATTTCAGCTCAGGTCAGGATCTCACGGTGAGAGGAAGCCCCGCTTGTTGCTTGTCGAGCTCCATGGTGGGTGTGTGTGGAGCCTGTTTAAGATTCTTTCCCTCCCTCCCCCTCTCCTTCTGCTACTCCCCTGCTTGCACATGCACTCTTGCTCTCTCTCAAGAATTTTTTTTTTTAAAGAGAAAATCTTGTGTTTTAATTCTACCATTAAAGATTATGTAGCTGCCAAGCAGAACCAATTAGAGAGGTCTTTCTCAAACTGCGTGCCTGGAACAGCAGCGTCAATATTGCCTAGGAACTAGTTAGAAATGCAAATTATTGGGCCCTACCTCAGATCCACTGAATCAGAAATTCAGAGAGATGAGGCTCCACAATCTGCATTTTAACAAGTGTTTTATGTGATTCTAATGCATAGTAAAGTTTGAGACCCAGTGAGTTAGGAGATGTCCTGCATTTACCCACAACAGGAAATGTCTGAGAAATGTTAAGTTGCAAACTTACTGTTGAACTAGATTATGTGTGTGTATATGTGCAAGTGTGTAAAATAAATTACATGGTGGGTTTTTGCCAGATTTTTAACTGAACAGAACTGATTATGGTGGGGTGAGGATAGATGGATAGATGGATATATATATATGTACACACACACACACACACACACACACACATATCTTGTATATAGCATAGAAAGGGATAGATTTATTAACTGTTCTCCTCATCCTCTGGCTTTTATTTAACGCCAACCTTGCATTCCTTTTCAATACTTCAATACTTTACTCTTTTGTGAATGTTAAGTTTCTTTTTCTCTTGGAAACCTCACATTAGAACCTAAAGAGTACTGCCTGTGAGTGAATAGCATATAGGCATACTTAAAATGTGTAATAGTTCTCTGAAGACCATGCAAATGCCTACTGGCTAAATGGCTGTCACTCAGGATTAGGAGCAACATATGTTGGTTTCTACATTTCCAAAGAAAAGAAGGCTTTGGATTGACAGCAGTTTTCCAGAAGGACCCATTCACGAAGACAACTCTTTGTCTCCTATGGACAAAATACAAAGAAGTTAACTAAGCCCAAACTATCCTTCATGGGGCGATATTTGACTTTTGCATAGTCTGTAACCAGATTAAGTTGTGGGGGAGAAGTAAATTGTTTTCAAAGCCTTCCTATTTTCATAGATGTCTGAAAAGTTTAAGGATTTTCCAAGTAAACTCTGGGTACAAGAATCCTTGTGAGTCTTGAAGAACCCTATAGGCAACCCATCCTTCTAGTGCATCATGGCCCCATGAGAATGCCCCAAGTCTTTGCCTGGCCAGCAGGCTCTCACTGACCCACCATGTTCAGCATGATCTTCAGAGACTTGAGTACCCTTATGTAGGACTGAGTGGTCTCTCTCATGGGAATCAAAGCAAAGTGGCAAAGGGAAGTCAGCATAACATACCCATGGCAGACTCGGTTGGTGAATAAAAAGAAGGTGATTGTCAAAAGCAGAGAAAAGCAGCAGGAAAAAGAAGCAAGATCAAGTATATGTGTGACACAGACTGGGTACATTCTAGATGAAGATGTCAAGCACTAATCAAGGTAATAAGGAGAAGCTGGCACTTTCAACAAACTTCCCTGGCTCCTGCCTGGGGCCCACATTCTCTTATCCCCTTAGTTAGATAAGCAAGGACTATCCTTTTCTTACTGAATTAAAAAATCTATGTGGTTCCTTTAACATCTCAGATTTGAACATCTCATGCATGTCTTTTCACATAATCAAATGTCAGAGTGGTCTATGGTCCTTTTGGCCTGCGAGCCCTCTT
The DNA here is from genome assembly GCF_018350155.1 of Leopardus geoffroyi. Lineage (NCBI taxonomy): Eukaryota > Metazoa > Chordata > Mammalia > Carnivora > Felidae > Leopardus > Leopardus geoffroyi. The sequence goes on along the minus strand of NC_059336.1, from coordinate 95,915,703 downwards.
CCCTCAGCACCTGACATGACGGGTCAGCTTGTTTGGTGTTGCTCAACTTGGTGTGGTGGTACATTAGAAGTATCTAAGAAGAATTTTTAATATCAAAGCCCAGACCCCACATTAGACCAATTCCATCAAAATTGTTGGGAGGCAGGCAGAAGGGGGAAGGTCTGGGCATTTGCAATTTTTTGAGTTTCTAGAAGTCTAATATAAACCCAATAGATAGACAAGTACTGAACTAGCCGTTATCTAAGTTGCTAGAGGCAAGATTAGAGTTCTGGTGCGTGGTTGAAAGAGGTGAACTTCAAGGTCCTTTCCAAACAGAAGGGTCAGTGAGTTTCAGAAAGCAGTCTGCTACAGAAATGATTTTTCACAAATAGCAGTGGAAGGGCTTCTTCAAGGTTAAAGAGAAAGACTTTTGCAAAATGAATCGGAAAATCGAGCCCTCTAGCTAGACAATTTCAACCAACCAAACATAAATATAAATATGTATTTTGTAGTTGTGGCAAGAATCTTCTAGAGAATCTTAATTTGGCTTTTTACATAATTTTTTATTGGTCTCAATTTTTTATTGGTCTAGAAAATCAACTCTATAATTCGACACAGTCCACTTCTTCTTAAACTCTACCTGACTCCTGTAACTATGAATAAATTAAGCATCAGTAGTCTCTATCTGATTAATAGACACTGAGCCGTATTAACTACAAAATACATCAACTATATGAATAATTGAAACACCCAAGTTTTTCAGACAGTCCCTCAGTTCTACCAGAGGAAACTTATCAACTGGCCTAAATAGAATTACCCTAAAAATTTCCAAGAAAAAAAAATCAAAGACTTATTTATTTTTCAAAGAGCTAGAATGAAGTTAGACATAATGTGTAGCTTATTTCTGCACCTGCAGTTAGCGAGTCCCCTGGCACTTATGCAAGGGTACAAAAATAGAGAGAGATTCCTTCTTACCATCCTCACACATAGCCTAACTTGAACTTTAGGAGGAAGTAGCAGGGGTGAGGGAGGCAGCAGAGGATAGTAACTGAAATTTCAAGGAAGATACTTTTCACATTTTCAGAAGTAGACCACCCCTTTAGATCTCCTTGGCAGGAGGCAAGGGAATTTGGAGAGTGCCTGACTTAAACAAAATACACAAAACAAAACAAAACAAAAAACAGAACAAACAAATGAAAAAAACCCCACAAAACCTTAAAGAGCAGAAAGACTAGCAGAGGGAGACGAGGAGAGCAAGTATGTGTTAAATGCTCTGAAAAAAATAAAATAAAGCTTAGAGTGCCTTCATGTGAAAGTTTATTCTCAAGAGAAAAGAACATGAAGAATGTGAATTCATCCATCAGTCTACTCTGAATCTACTATGTGTTGAGGCTTAGAAGAGATGCAGTGATGAATCTGGAAAGGGAATTCTAGGGGCAACTGATAGGTCTTCGTGAGCCAAGTGAGAAGTTGGTATTTTTCTCCTGCATTTGTGACACCAATACTAAAATTACTAGTAATACAATGTGTTCTGTTGCTTACTATGTGCCAGTTCTATACTAAAAAAAAACGTCCACACACATTTTCTCACCAAATTCCCTCAGGCACGTGGTAAGATTTATTCCCATTTTATAACTAAGGAAATGGAGACTCAAAGTGTTTAAGTACTTTGTCCAAGGCCAGCTAGAATTAATTGCTGGGTTTTCAAAATTAGATCTAACCCACTCTACACCTTGAGTCTTAAACATTTAGTGCATTTAACTGTGAGACACTGGGAAACCAAAAGCCAATTCTATAGTGGTGACGTCAACCCTTCTGAAAATCACACAAACTACATTCTGGTGAAACATCATGCAAAGTGGCCTTGCTCTGGGATCTCACTACACCAGACTGCTCCAGGTGTTCCAAGAGCACCTCGTGCTTCCTGTGCTGAGGCTCCATGAGTCTCAGATTGCTGGCGATTCCCAGGATGGCATTACGGCTGCTGCAGAGCACACAGAATCCACAGCCACATCGGACAATCCAAAGTGCAGGGGGTATTAACGTGGCCACACTGAAAGGAGAGGCTTCAAAACCAACCAACCAACAAATGAATGAACAAACTAAATAAATAAATAACTGATGACACATAGAAACATCAGTCTACAACCCAGAGCAGGGCAGAATATCTCCAGTGGCTCAGGTATCCAGCTTCTGGCCTACAGTATAAACTAGAAACTCAGGATCAGTATCTGTCCTTACACATAAGCGAATTCTCTCTTCAAATCAAAATTCTCATGGCCCTCAGGAAAAGTATGGTATAAATAAGGAAAGAAAGAAAACGTTCACATAATAAGTACTGCATTGTAAAAGGGGCAGTGAGAACTTCTTGAGCCAGCCTGTTTGGGCTTAGTTCTAAATTTCTCTTCCTAGTCATGTGACCTTCCTTGCGTCTCACAGCCACTCTGTGCTTTAGGTAATGATAGGTTTGTTTTGATAATAAAATGCATGTATGCACTTAGAACAAAATTTGGCGCTTCATATGCATTCAGTCATGCAATTCCCCCTTCCCTTGTCTGATGTTCTGCTGTTAGAGATTTGCTGCCCAATGGGAAGTACTGGCCTCTCCTTCCATTTCTAAAATTCAAATATCACATGGGCAGCACATGTTAGCCACCATCGCCTTAGTGTGAATTACCCTATCATATTGTTTTCTTGACCTTAAGGAAGACAACATCTGTCAGAGTATACTTCTTCCCAGGAAGATATGGAAGAGGGGGTTACAAAGTACAAAAGATAATCAAAATTATTTGAGTTAAAGGCATAAAGCAAACAATTCCATCAACTTGCAGGTTTGCAGAAACCTAATCTCCTGGAAACTCTGATACTGGTTTATCCTAATAACTCTGATCCTTTCTCTCCTAATCTGACCAACAAAATAATCCTTGCTAAATCTACTTCCCTTGCCTCTCCCATTGGTTCTACAAAGTCCTTTCCAACCATCTTGATGGAGAGATGGCCCTTACATGTCCCTGCAATTACTAACTGAGTAACACCTTCTCCTTATGTCTTTCTTACTGCCTCGACCTCAGGGGCCCCACTCCAGACTTACATGGTTAAGTTTACCTTTTGATGGAAGCATATTGAATATACTGTTGTAGTACTGTGATGTCATTTACAGGTATATGGAGGCTGCCTCATAGAACCTGGCCACCTCAACACTCCACCTAACCCTTTCGACTGCTCGTTTGCCAGGCATGACAGCCAGTGAACTGAAACAGAGAGATGGCTAATCTGGAAGAAAGCCTTGTCTCTTGGACCAAGCGTTACCTCTCACCAGGGACGCGGCCTCTGCTGATGCTCCCTTTACTGAGCTTTTGGCTCCTCATCTGTGAAAGAGGAGGCTGAGCTCCAATGGACTCCAGGCCCCCTTCCAGCATGAACATCCTCTGATTAGATTTCACAGCTTCCCTCTTTTCCTTCTGACCTTTGGCTCCAGGCTGTCCCAGAACTAGCCCATCATCAGAGAGGAAAGTACCCAGCGCCTGCCTGCCAATCTGTGCTCAGGGCGAAGACTCTGCTGGGAGGCTGACAATGATCAAACACCCAGGGCCAGCCCCATATCATATGTCAGCTCAGCACACTGTCTGGGAGGCTGCAGATGGGGACCTCGGGAGACTGACTGTGCCGCACACTGCCCTGCAGAACTAATAAGCAGGGACCCACTGCCCTGGGTGCTTGCCCTCAGTCAGCCTCAGTGGTTCTGCTCATCTGTCTCTTCATCTCCCTGGCAGAAATGAAAGACCCAATCTCTGAATTGAATAGGGCTTTAAAAAAAAGAAAAAAATCCAAACATGTGAACATCTCCAATGACAAGATACTCGTGAATAATAATATTAAAAAGCTGATTAGTACCAAGTGCCAGGCACACATTGTCTCCTTAAGTCTTCAAAGCCACACCTTCAGGTTGAGCTGTGATTTCCTTGCTCCATACACACAAAAGGTGCAGAGTGGTTTGGGACCCGCTAAGTCACACCCTGACGGGCTGACCCCAGAGCTCACTGTCTGTACTACCTCTCGGGACTTCCAGAACAGCTCCTACTCCCTTTAAAGGAAAGCTCTTCCTTACACTGAGGCAAAAATCTATCTTCCTATGACAGCCTCCTCAGCCCCCCGCTTTTTAATTATTTGATCCTCTCCCAACATGGATAAAGATACTTAATCCTGTCAACGTTAATATTTTAAGATAAAGAACAATGAGACCAGATAACAGTAAACTATGTGGCTTCGCCTTTGTTCTCATACAGCCTCCCTTGCCAACTCGAAGGTGGCTCGATTTGTTTTTCTCTCTCCCTCTTTGCCCTTTCTTTTTTCTCCAGCAGCATGTTAATAGAAGCCAGAGCTTTGACAATTGTACAGCTAATTTCTAAATGATTGAAATGATTTATTATTATTCCAGTCAAGGAAAGTTCCTACAGGAGCTAGGACAGCTGGTAACAGTGCCCACAGAATGGGTATTATTTCATTATACAAAAGCTCGACATTCAGGGGAAATCACCATCAAGGAAAATATGGGGGTGGAGAATAGAAATGTATCTTTCAGTCAGAGGTCAGAGGATTAAACCATTCTGATTGAAATTACATTATGTTAAGTTTCCCTGTCTGTCCTCACATTCTCCTACACAACTCCTGTCTTGTGAGAACTTGTGATTCCCCCCAACAGAGATATCTTCTGGGGTGTTTCCTATTTAGGCAAGTTGCTAGCTCTGTGATGGTTTTTCTTCTCTGTCTTATTTTCCTATTTTGTTTGTTTGCTTTTTTTTTTTTTTTTTTTTTTTTTTTTTTTTTTAACAGCCTCTGTGGACCAAAACAGAATTAACTGAGCACAGTTCACACTTGGGAAATTCACTCATCTTGAAGCCATTGCTAAAGCCAGCAGAGAATGCCTGTTTTAAATGCACTATATTAGAGACACCCACTGACTGCACTATATTAGAGACACCCACTGCAGACCTGCACCAATACTGCAAATCAGTGTGCTGCTTCCAGATTAACATTCCTGACTCAACCCTCCCTCCAACTCTCTCCACCACCTGGTCCCCCAGGGGTTGAGATCAGGGTGGGAAGTTCAAGCCCTACAAGCTTTCACCATGTCTAACCGTGGCCAGTAATCATATGTGCTCAGCCTTCTCAACCTTGCACAAACCTTGAGCCAGGAAAAGCTAGGCAAAGGGTATGTTAAGAAATCCAACCTCACTAGTATTGAAATGGGAGGACCAGTTGATACCCGCTATCTGCTGTGAATACAGCCCATAGTGCCCACAGGAACAATAGGCAACAGCCCCTTACCAACACTCAGTGACTGCAGCCAGTCTGCCTTCTTGGCCTTAAATAGAACCCAGGCTCTCAGTTTCAACTCCATTTCCCTGAGGAATAGAACCAACCCCAAACCTTCACCTCATCGCCACCACCATGATCTGGTCAAAGGACTCTGATCCTCTCACCTCATTCCAGTTTACACATTCCCAAGAGATTAGATGTACTTTTTCTATCCCAGGAACAAATCTCCCTGATCTAAAAGGCAGATTCTTACCATATCCCAGAGATATTGGGTCACCATGACTCATTAATTCTACCATCTAGAGATAAATTCAAATCCCTTCAATGCAAACCCAAATCTGCTCTGATAGAACCTGACGGTTTGAACATTTGACCTTTCCAGAATGTTTTGTCTAAGTTGGCTTTCCCCAGCCCACTCTGCAAGGACCACCCAGTATCACCAGTGCCACCTCTACTGTCTCTGTGCATTTGTGAGGAAGGTAGTCCGAATCACAGGTAAATGTGTGACTCGGGCCCTGGATCAGTCTCGCCTGAGATGTTAAATCAGTGAGAGCTGCCTAGAGGACCCCTCCCATTTTGGCAATCCTCCCTATGAGATCTGAAGGATTTGGGAAACAGATGGAACTTTATGGACCAGTTGGTTTAAAGCCATTGAGTGCAAAGCTGACTGACTGGATGATAGCCAGTGCCTCAAAAGAAGGGATCATCTGTTTTACTCAACAATGTTTATAGCACCTAGCACAATGCCTGGAAAATGGGAGACTCTTGACAAATACTTGTTGATTTAATGAATGGATGGATGAACTGCGGTCCAGGGCATATCACAACGGCTGTGACCAGGCTCTCTAATTAAACAAACCTAGTTTTGAATCCTGATTGTCTTATGTACTAGCTGCATGAACCATAGGCAAGGAATATAACTAAAAAGTTTAGCTGCCTCAACTAGAAAATGGAAATAATAGCATTTGTTATGAGCAGAAGGGTATCCCCCCAAATTTGTATGTTGCATCTCTTTCCTGCAAAACCTCAACTGTTTTTAGAGATAAGGCCTTTAAAGAAGGAATTAATTTAAAATAAACTCTGATCTAATCTGACTGGTTTCCTTGAAAGTGAGGATTAGGACATAGCCACGCACAGAGGAAAGGCCATATGAAGATAAAATAAGAGGATGGCCATTTACAAGCCAAGGACAGAGACCTAAGAATAAACCAAGTCTGCTGACACCTTGACCTTAGAATTCCAGCCTCCTGAACTATGAGAAAACACATTTCTATTGTTTAAGCCACCCATTCTGTGGTAATTGCTATGGCAGTCATAACAAACTAATACAAGTATCTGTGATATCTGATGGGATGGTTGCTACATTCCTTTTTTTTTTTTTTTTTTTGAAAGACAGGGGGAGAGGTGCAGAGAGAAGGGGAGAGAGAGATCCACAAGCAGGCTCCACACTCAGCACAGAACCCAACCTGGGTCTCGATCCCACAACCTTGGAATCATTACCTGAGCCAAAATCAAGAATCGTACGCTTAACTGACTGAGCCACCAAGGTGTCCCAACATTCTTTTTATTTGTTTATTTATTTTTTAATGTTTATTCATTTTTGAGAGACAGAGAGAGACAGATCATGAGCGGGGAAGGGGCAGAGAGAGAGGGAGACACAGAATTGAAGCAGGCTCCAGGCTCCGAGCCAACAGCACAGAGCCTGACGCAGGGCTTGAACCCACAAACTGTGAGATCATGACCTGAGCTGAAGTCGGACGCTCAACCGACTCAGCCACCCAGGCACCCCCAACATTCTTAATATAGTACCTGGAATAGAGTAAGTATCAAATACAGTGTAAATATTGTTATAATTAGCCAAATATTGAATATGCTCTGGTATATAACTACCATCATATACTGGACCTTGGGATTTTGTTCATGTCCAAATTCCATTTTTTGCCATCCTTTTATGCTTAACTTAAATCTAATCTGGTACATGTTGATGTACACATACATGGAAATTTTTTTTTTTCTTCTCAGTTCAATAATTGTTGGACCGAGAAACTAACATCAGCATGAAGGGATATGTAATACCTGAATTTCGATAAACTCTTCGTATTTTGTTTAGATTTTACTTAATTCACAAATAAGATCCCAATAATTTTCCCACACCCTAAAATCATATCAGATATTTCACTCAAATAGAATTTGGATTACTGCCCAATTCAAGAGAGCAAGAGTTCTAATTAAAGAACTGGATTTTAAAAGTTATTTTTTGTGTGCTTTCAAATTGTCATTTTATTTTTATATTGTTTGGTGAGGGGAATTAAGGGTGAGTCTCCGTGCAGTGAGTCTCAGTGTCTTCATATGGAATTAGATCCACTCAAATAAGACATGGGAGTAACTGCTGTGCACTGTGGGTGTGAGGTCAGGGGTCTGCATTATAAAACAGGACTTCTACACAACCTATTCACAGTGACACCAAATAACACAAGAGAGTGAAAAGGCCACACAAAGGACAATGCCCCAAATGTTTTCCGAGAAAGATAAGTGGGATGTGTATCTTTCTTCCAAAATGGGAAGGGGGAAAATACTTTTTTTTTTTTTAACATTGACACTTTAATGGTCAGGAGGCTATTAATGAAGACTTGGGTAAGACAAATAGACACAAAGACTATAAAACAGAAATAGAAATGCTCCTCTCAAGTTCCATTGCTGCAAATTACCATCCAATCCTGTGATTCTATTGATTTACCTGCGCTATATCAAATTTTAATCACCATAAACCATAGACTAATACAGATCTGCCACCAACAAGTGCCCCTAGCAGAAGACTTTGATTACTGTGGACACCTCTGAAAATTTTTTAAGACTGTCTAGCTTGGAAATCTGGAGATACAAGGAAGCATCTGAGAAAAATATCTCTTCTGTTGGCTTTGCCAAAAGTAGGTATGATATTTTGCTTTTTAAAAGTTAGGACTTTCCGAAAAGATATGAACAAAATAATAAAGGATGCAGTTGGAGGGTTAAGGGGAGTAACTCTAGAGAAGGATAATTATCATAAGAAGAATCCCTCGAGAGAAAATGCTTCTGTTCCCCACATTACTACAGATTAACCCTATGGTACCAGCATCTTAATTCATTAGATGTTATTTTCCTATTCCCTTGTTCCCAATATACAAAGCTTAACTACACTAAGCCAACATGTTCTAAACTGTGGGCCACAAAAGTAGTTTATCAAGATGTTAATACATGTGCCCTTAAAAAGAAAAAAAAAAACGTTCTTAATACAACTAGGAAATTTGCATACTGTGTCTCACACAAAGATTTATAATGCCCATAAGAATATTAAATATATCCCTATAGTTATGGAATCTGTTTAAAATGGTTTAATCCAGGGTTTTCTATAAAATATCTACTCACATCTCACAAAACAGTGCTCTGCAAATCAAGGTTTGTGATATGTTGGCTTAAACATTATTGTTTTTGTGACTAATGCCCATGTACATTTCCAACATCATATCTCTGCATTAAAAGAAAATAAGACATATACCTCATGCATACCTAAGTAATCAATCAATAGTTCCTCCAAAATATGCAGGAAATTCAGCCACAGACACTTTATTTCTCAGCTTATGCCAATAATATAAAGAACCCTAAGTCATTTTTCCTACCTTGCATAGATAGAACCAAAATACTTTTAGAAGCACCATTTATCATTAGCAGAACTGGATAAAACTGGTGACCTTGTACCTGATTCCACATCAAGGTCATAGTGTGGGGTAAAATAGAAGGGTACATGGCCTCTAGAACTGAGTGACCACAGATATTATATCTAGATCTGTCACTGACCAGTCCTGTGTTCAGCTCCTAATCTCTCTGAGACTCCGTATCTTTACTAATCACCAGATAAATTCTACAGTCATTCTAATGTCTGAGGCTCCGAGAAACTGAGTTTTGAATTCAAAAGTACAACGTTAGTAAAAAATCTTGGATGTTCTTGCTTTAGTCAGAGGCTTTATTTTAAGTATAGGAAGTTATTTGGAAACAAAGAACAGAGACAAGGAAAACCAGAGATAACTCAAAGTATACGGCCACTTGGAAGGATCACAGGTGATTTCTGGTTTGTTCTTTATAACTTATCTGTAGTTTCTAATGTTTGTGAAATGAACAGGTATTACTGTTGGAATACAAAAAAAGACCAGTAAGAGTTTTATTCTGTTACTGCCGTTTCAATTTGGCAGAATGCTTTTCAGAAACAAGAACAGATTCATTTTCTAGACTATTTGAACTTTCATATTGTAGGTGAATGAGGGTGAAACAGAGAATATAGTGGATTTACTCTTATTATTGAATATCAACGTAAAACAATAAAATGGCACAAGGTAGAGAAAAGATACACCATTTAACTGGAAGAACACTTAACTTCTTCCTATTTTCAGCAATGTCTTTGATTTTTGGTAGTGAACAAATTCATGATGGTCATAATTCTCATCATGTTTATGGGGCTTATGGGGGGAAACCTATAGATTTTTTAGTACATGTTAAAGAAAGTTGATGCAATCAGAATACATTTGCTTTTTTATTTAAACAAGCAAAAAGAACCTTCCCTCAACAAATCCTAAAGAGGAGATTCTTTTCTATTCAAAAATTTTTATTTTCACAAAAAATTAGGAATCAAGACAAAACAAAAATGTATATTGACAGGGCTTTAGAACTGAATATTACTGGATTCTTACTTGTTAAGGAATCTGTGTTGTCTTTAGAATTTCTGGCAAGTAATGTTCTCAAGTTCACATCCCAGCTTGTTTAAATGTCCTTCTGAAAGGGACTTCATGTCTAGATGGTATCCTTTCCAATGTATCCTCTTCCTCCCCTTTTAAAAATCCTTACATACCTTTTTTTTTTCTGACTCCAATTAATTTGGTAAAAATTTTCAAGTAAATCAAAGAAAACTAGAAGCTAAAGAGAACGCTTGTTAAGTATCAAAACAAAACAAAACAAAAAATCATATTATGTTTTACTTTTTTAAGTTTATTTTCTGATTTATTTTGAGAGAGAGCAAGCACAAGCAGAGGAGGGGCAGGGAGAGAGGAAAGAGAGAATCCCAAGCAGGCTCTGCACTGTCAGCACAGAGCCCGACATGGGGCTCAAACCCACGAACCATGAGATTGTGACCCGAACTGAAATAGTCAGGTGTTCAACCGACTGAGCCACATGGGCATCCTAAAATCGTACCATGTTTTATAAACGTGACTATATGGGGTATTCTTCAGAGAATAGCCTTAAAAATCATGTCTCAGAATACATTCTATCACTTGTCTAGGTCAATGTAGTGAGCAGGTCAAATTTGTACGTAGTACAAACTATTCCCTTCCAGACAATGTGTTTCTAACTGGTCTTTTCATTGGTTGCATCATACTCACCTGTATAGCTTTATAAAAATGCAGATTCCTACACTACTCATTTGAAACATACTGAATTAGACTGTCTTGGTTAGGATGGGGGTGCCTTGGGAGCATGCATTTTGCAAACTTCCCAAGTGACTCTTAGAAGCTCTAAAGTTAGAAATTCCTGTTCTAAGTGCAACACAGATTCTAAGAAAAGGTCAAGAATGCCCTAGCAATGCTGCAATGGCAGCATTCCACACTTCTTAGTTTTAATTAACCTTTGTCACTACCTCTAAACATTTATTGAACACTTTGTGCAGGAACAATTACAAGAGTCTTTTCATGTATCCACTCACATATAATGCCAAGTTACAAGGCGGGTGCTAACAATATTCCCCATTTTACTGATGAGGAAGCATAGGCACAGAAATAATGAATGATTCACCCAAGGCTACACATCCTGCAAGTGATAAAGTCAGATGATGAAACCAGAGCATCTAACTTCACCAGATCACAATAAAATCCCAAGTAAATAAAGAAGTAAGGGCTTAAATTTGTAATTACTGATTCCCAAGGCTTTCTACCATACCAAATAGGGGCAAGGTTGACTCTAACAACTAGGTCAATGTTTTTCAAAATGGGGTCTCTGGACTATGTCAGATGACCTGTGGTAGGTGTAAGAGATAGGGGCTGGTTAAACATTGAGTTCTTGGGTTCTTGGGGCACCTGGGTGACTCAGTCAGTTAAACATCTGACTCTTGATTTCAGATCAGGTCATTATCTCATGGTTCGTGAGTTGGAGCTCTGTGTCAGGCTCTGTGCTGACAGCGTGGAGCCTGCTTGGGATTCTTTTTTTCCCTCTCTCTGCACCTCTTCCACTCATGCGTGTGCCTTCTTGCTTGCTATTTCTCTCTCAAAATAAACATATAAACATTAAAAAAATTTTAATTGAACTCTTGGCTTCTAATATAGAGCCATTCCACCAAGTTTTCAATTGATGGAAATTGAAGGAAAACCAAGAATCCATATTTTACAGTGCTCCCCTAGCTTGACTCTTATACATGGTAAAATTTGAGAGCCTCTAGTTAGGTAAATATAAGCCCACAGTAGCAAATTAAACTCACAGATGATGAGGTTAATTTCCCTACTCTGATTATGACTTAAAAGATAGGTTAAAGCAATGGTTCTTGATTAGGGGTGATCCCCCATCCCAGCGACACTGGACAATATCTAGAGATACTTTTGGTTGTCAAAACTTGGTGGGGTGGGGGGAGTGCTACTCGTATCTAGTGAGTGCAGGCTAGGGATGCTGCTAACAATCCTATAAAGGATAATGTGAGAAGGAGAACAGCCTTGTCTTCTACCTTTCCTCAGTAGTTGCAAATAGGGAAAATTTTTTTCATTTTCTCTACCTATCATTGCTATGATTCTACCACTGTTCCAGTATTGATGCCTACCTAAAACATTCTGTCTCCTCTTTTCCACAGAACCAAATTCTATTGCTTCTTCGTGTACTACTACCTACAAAACACGTCTCTGTGAATTCTCCCACCTGAATCTCCCTTAACCTAAAATCAAATTTCATTAAATAGTCAGATGACTAGAAATCATAAAATTTAGAGCTGAACTGAGCTGAACTCTAATCCACTCAAAAGTTTTCTAATGAGAGGAAGCTGAGGCTCAGAGAAGTTGCAGGATAGTGGAAAGTGGACAGGTTTTGGGTTGAGACATCAGAGTTTAAACCCCAGCTTTGTCCTTCCCAGATAGGAGACCTTATAAAGCTTTTTTAACATTTTTAAATCACCCTTCCCAGCTTCACAAGGCATTTGCAAAGATGTATAAAAACGCATATGTGATGTGCCCCATGTGGTATTGAAGGCACAGGAAGCAGACAGCACATTTCAGGTCCCTTTCCTTTCCTAGAGACTTTCAAAGGCTTGCCTGAAATATAAAACTAATAATATCACACTCTCAATGTGTCCTAAATGTGATGCTAGTCGAGTTTTCACTCTAAGGCCTCAACTATTCTTTGACTTGGGCTCTATTATTAACTTTATTGTCACAAATGAGAAAACTAATAGGCAGTATGAATTTTTCTAAGGTTCCACTGCTGGTTAATGACAATGCCTGATTTTATAGCTCTAAGGGCTCAATGTCAGGATACTCTCATTTAACCACATACTACACTACTCAACAAACTGACAAGACCACAGGTCTCCTGATGCCAAGTTAAGAGTTCCTTCTATTACACCATGGATATTGGCGTTGTCTCTCCAAGTAAATGGAAATGGTAAAAGCAGAAATCATGACTTATGTTTATTCTCCTTCCTTTTCAATGGGAAGTTCATAGATGATGCTCAATAAATATTTGTTGACTGACTGATAGAGAAAAGAAATAAATGGCAACCTGAAAAATTAATTTCCTCACTCTGTCAGCTTGAGTTAATCCTATTATGCATAGAAAATTATACCTTGTTCTCCATTTTAAAACCAGCCTACACGACTGGGATGAAGGAGGCATGTTCAGCCTCCATTATTGTCTTGTGATCTTATAAAAGAAGGTGATGTTTCTCTGAATCAACACTAACAAACATCACTTGTGTAAACACAGGCCCAAGGCACAACTAAGTGAACTTCGATTCCACAGGAAGGTTGTCTTTATTCTATATGGTTAATAATGCTTCTGGGCTACAAATTCACCTTTCCCCCAACTGCAGATCCCAAAGGAAGATTAAAACAGGAGAACAGGTGAAAGAAACAGTGTGAGCTTCAGTCCCTTACTGAGGGCCTCTCTCATGGCCTGCCTCAGGTGGCTATTAGAGGAGGTGTCAGGGATAGAGAGAAATGTAAAATGTTGACTCTGTCAGAGCTAAGGTCACTCTGTTTTCTGTTCTGAGATATCTGGAGACTAATTAATAGGAGAAAATAAGATGTGGATGATGGCAAAGATGATGTGAGCCCTTGTCTGGGTCTTTCTCTGAAGCCACTCACAGTTGTGTTTTGTTTGGCAAGGGGATAGGTTCAAAGACTTAAATTCATTAAATTCTTCTCCTATCTTCCAGAGGAGGGGAAGGTGTTAGGATCTCCGTTTTACAGGCAGAAAATTCAGAAGAAAAGAAGAAAAGGGAAAGTGGATTCACGGCCTGGAATTCTAACACTAACCGATCATCTTTGTATCCCAAGAGGATGGTATATGGTAGTTTCTTGGAAACAGGAGAAGTGCAAATATTAAGAAGTAAAAGCAAGATGTAGTCAGGTTCTACAGTGGCGTAGGGGGAAGTCTGTGTGTTGAAGGGCAGCACATTATGAAAACTTACTCCATGGTTCATGGGTAGTTTGGAATACTTAGCATTTATACTATAGTCCTTTAAATATGACAGAGGCTTCCTATGTGGTCCAGTGGCTAGGTGACCAAACAAACAAGACACTCAACTCTATTGCCCTAGCCCTCTGACCTACTCCAGAAAAGTACGCATCAATTAATTGGGAGCTGTGACTGATGGGCTCATTAATGCCCATGGACTACATCACCATACTGTCCCAAAAAGGGTGCCTCAAGGGGCATGACAAGAAAGACCGAGGCTTGGGATGTGGGTGGATGAGTGGAAGACATATGCAAGGATAGACCACATAAAGACTTGTATATTTAATTGCTTTTTAGAGAAGTAAACAAGTAATTTTTGTCATATTTGTGGACCTGTAACGAAGATATACAAATTTCTTCTGCAGGCTCCTAGGCCTCTTGAAGTCAGTTTTCTGAGGTCTTTAGGCAGACAGATGCAAGAGACGGTAATGACATCTTCCTCCCTGAAGACTGCTGGCAAGATTGGTGTCTCTCTTTTCTCCTTAATCAGCAACAGTATTTATTCTTGCTAGGCTTGGCTCATTCTCTGGCTGGTGATATAACTAAGACATATGTAACTCTGAAGTACAGCTTTAGGAATAACAACAATATCAAGAAGAATATTAGAAATAGTAATAGCAGGGATGCCTGGGTGGCTTAGTCGTTAGGCATCCAACTCTTGATTTTGGCTCAGGTCAGGTGAGTTCGAGCCCTGCGTAAGGTTCTGTAGTGATAGCTCAGAGTCTGTTTGGGATTCTCTCCCCCTTCTCTCTCTGTCCCTCCCTCAATTCTCTCTCTTGCTCAAAATAAATAAATATGTTTAAAAGAATAGCAATAGCAATGATGAAGCTGATAACAGTTTACAGCACACTTACTACTCACCAAAAATATTTCTATGAATTCACATGACATCCTCCACTTACTCTTCACAAAATCCTATGAAACCAATACTACTTATCCCCGTATTGCAGGGGAGGAAACAGAGGCACAAAGAGATAAAATAGCTTGCCTGAAGTCACGCAACCAGTAAGAGATGGCTTTGATCATTGAATTCAGATAGTTCAATGGTATTGCACAGGAATTAAAATAGTGTTCACATTTCTCCTTACTAGGGAAATGTGTTTTCAGTTCCAAATCCACATAAGAGCAAAATTTTTCTATCAAAGAGGGATAAAGTCCACCACCTGCCACACTAGCATGCAGAGAACACTGACTTCACAGCATGGTAGCTGTGAAGGAAGACTTAGGATAGAGAATCAAGATGCTGGAGTAACATGCAACCATTTCCTTACTTTGTAAAGAAACAAAGAGACTTGTGGGAAGTAATTTCCAATTCAGGTATGACCAGGGTTTAAAATCTGACTCCACCACCTAATGGATATGTAACTTTAGGTGAGTTACTTGACATATCATGGTCTTGGTTTCCCATTCTTAGGAAACTACTGCCTATACTGTAGGTTTTATTACAAAGATTCAATGCAATAATGCATGGAAAGCACCAAGCATAAGACCTACCATGTACTGAACACTCAATAATGGACTATTCGTTATCATTAGCACCATATTGAAAGACAGCCAATGGTAAATCAAATAAGGTGAAGAATACTCTGATCAAGCACAAAAGTTCTGACTACAACTTCTCCATGATTAAAAATGAGAACCCGGAATTAAGAAGTGAGAATTCCAGCAGTGACGTGGTGGCCTAAGGGAGAGTTCATGGGCTTGTCAAAATCCTGGAGAGACATAACTTTAGACACACTTAATGAGGCTATTAGCAGTTTATAATAAAGAAGGATATGTAAATGGTCATATAATCCACCAAATAGCATTTACACCAAATAGGATATGTAACGGAGGCAAAGCCAGGCACTAAATATAGGTATGTACTGCCTTTCTGACTCCTCCGTCTCCTGAGGATGCACACTGCTTCAATATGGAGATGCAGTGATAGGCAAAGATGTAAAACTAAAGAAGTCATGGAAAAGTAGAAGGTGAAGATAAAGATGCAGAGGGTCAGAAGAGAAGGAGGGGAAGTGCAGAAGAAGGTTGTAAAGGCTGGGATTTTGAATATAATAGCAGCTAATACTTCAAGAGAACTTGGTATGTGTAAATCCTTCTCTAGGTTTGTCATATACAAACTACTCACTCTCAAAATCACCCTATCATTATTCTTATTCTACAGAGGAGCAAACTGCTTTACAGAGTTTAGGTGACTTCAGGGACAGCTCCGCTAATACGTGGTGGAACCAAGATTCAAACCAGACAATTGGAATTCCACATCTGCCATTAGTCACTGTGCCATATTAAAAGAGACTGAAGTAGTGGCAAAAAAAAAGGCAAGTGAGGGAAGGAAGAGTTTACTACCAAGAATTTCTAAAGCAATTTTTGGCTGCATACACCCTTTCTCCCCCTTATATACCCTCAGTTAAAACTTCAGTGCAGATCTATGCTATTCTCCAAAACTCTTTGAGCCAGACCTATGCTTTATTGGAGATATGTCACCCCTATAGAGACTGATCTTAGAGCTAGACCAAGATAGTCTACTTGTATTCAGGTTACAAAGAGAAATATAAACCACCTGTCATTGTCTTTGCAGATGGAGGATTCAGTCATTTTCCAAAAAAAAATATATATATATATTCTTGGAACTTCCTGAAAGTATTAAACCTGAGTTTAAATATAGGTATCTAGGATCCCCCACCCCCAGTGTGACTAAAGACAGGTAAGCAGCCTCATTGTAAAAAGGCAGAACTAGCTAAGCCCATGTTTTCCTGACCTACCACCTGCATGTTCTGATCTCCAGTTTCTGCCCTAGGGAAAGAGCTCACTCATATGGGCATCTCTAGCTTCTCATAGCTGAATGAGTTCCCTACCCCTTGCTTCTCCTGAACCAGGTCTTTGAGATCTGCTTGTTCTCTTTCATCTTATCTGATCCTTAGACTCAACTTATTTCCCGTGTGATCTCTGACATCCATTTGGAATCCCAGTTCTGTGTCCATGTCTTAACTAAGCTCATTACTCATCTAACCTGTGATATTTGTCAGACTTTTGTACCCACCTTAGTCCTTCTTAGGAGCCACAGATCTCAATATCTTGGAATTGCATCACAGAAGTCATGGAGGCAAAAGAACAAAGTGTTTTCTATGTTAGAGAGTTATGATTTTTAAAGTTTTGTTGCTGAAAGATAAGACTGCTTTTTTTTTTTTCAAACTAACATGAGCTTCTGAGAAAAATCACTTCATCATTAATGCATAATCAGTGTACTCTCAACAAAACTGTCTTTCCCATCTGTGTTGACCTTCAATTTCATCTCTTTAACTACAAATCTGAGAACAAATTTTTCTTCCCTTCTCTTCCCTGAAAAATGAAGAATTTTACAAGAAGAATCAAGTATTCAGCCATAGCAGCAAAAGGGACACCTCACCAAAAACAAAAAGCAACTCCAATATTTTTTTTTCAAGGTCTCATGATATGTAGAAGTTCAAACATTACCCATTGTGATAATTCCTGTATGGGTCACAAATATTCTGGTTCTCTCTCCTTCCAGTTGTGGGACAAGATTTAATTCTGTAATAAAATAGACCTACTGAAATTGGGTCTGTCCAGATGAGCTTTCTCTAGTCAACAGAATGCTGGGGAAAGCTTGTGCCACTTCCAAGTAGAAGCTTTACTTTCCCTTCAGCTATAAGTACTGGCATGTTTCAACCACAAATCCTGGCCACTCCATCTGTCTGAGTCCTGGTGTAAGGATAACAAGAAAGAACAGGGGCTCCCAAATAACCCTAGAACTCTTGATGGATAGGTAGTAGAAAGGAAAATTAGATCTATGCTATTTTAAGCCACTGAGAATGAGGGTTATTATTACCTTTTCTACTCTCCCTACTGAAGTAATTTGAGATCACAAGATAGAATTTGAGATCACAGGATAAATGTCCCTCCTTTAGGGAATATCAGCTACGTTTTTATAGCATTTAGGTCACATATTCACCTCAGTGTCTGTTTTGCTGCTCAGAGTAGACACCTAAATCCCCTTTTGAAGCTCTATCTTCCTTCCTCTATCCTTAATCAACAGTAAGGAGATAGGTCTTCAATGACATAAAATAAAGCCCTTAAGGAATAATCTTAGGGGCAAAGAGAAGTACTAACTTTCTATCAATATGTGAGCAGTTTTATGCCCAAATATTCATGAGAGCATCTTCTAAGGAATGTCAATCAGCCCATGATAGCTATTAATTCAGTATTGATAGAAACATCTTTTACTTCTTTAAATGTAAGATCTCCATAAAAAGTTGGAAAGTATGTGTCCTAAAAGGCAATGATCAAGTGGAATTCACCCCTGTGAAGTAAGGATGGTTCAACAAACATGAATCAATAAATGTGACACACATTAATAGAATGAAGGATAAAAATCTTATGACCATTTCAATAAAGGCAGAAAGAAAAACATTCTACAAAATTCAACATCTTTTCATTCTAAAAACATTCTACATATTAGGTATAGAAGGGATGTACCTCACCATAATAAAGGCCATAGATGACAGGCCTACAGCTAGCATGACACTCAATGGTGAAAAGTTAAAAGCCTTTCCTCTAAGATCAGGAATGAGACAAGGATGCCTACTTACATCACTTCAATTCAACACCATACTAGAAGTCCTAGCCATAGCAATTAGTCAAGAACAAGAAATAAAAGGCACAAAGATTCAAAAGGAAGAAGTAAAATTATCTCTGCTTGCAGATAATATGATCTTATATACTGAAAACCCTAAAGACTTCACACACACACTCAGACGCACACACACACACACACAACTGTTAGAACTACTCAGTGAATTCAGTAAAGTTGCAGAATACAAAATCAACATACAAAAATCAGCTTCATTTGTATACACTATCAATGAGCTAACTGAAAATGAAATCAATAAAGTAATCTGAATTACAATAGTATCAAAAACAATAAAATACTAAGGAATTAATTTAAGAAGGTGAAAAACCTGTGCAATTAAAACTGTAACACATTGATGAAAAAAACTGAAGACAGATAAATGAAAAGATATCCTGTGCTCATGGATTGAAAGAATTGATATTGTGTAGATGCCCCTACTACTCAAAGCAATCTACAGATACAAAACAATTCCTATCAAAATTCCAAAGGCATTTTTCATATAAATAGAAAAAAAAACCCTAAAACTTGAACTACAAAAGGCTCCAAATAGCCAAAGCAATCTTGAAAAAGAAGATGGAGTCATCATACTTCCTGATTTCAAACCATATTACAAAGTTATAGGAATCAAAACAGTTTGGTATTGGCATACAAACAGACCCATAGACCAGTGGAATAGAACAGAAAGCTGAGAAATAAACATCAGCCCATGCATATAATATCAACTAATTTTTTACAAGGGTGACAAAAACATACAATGGGAAAAGGATAGTCTCTTAATAAATGGTGCTGGGAAACTAGATATCCACATCCAAAACAACGAAATTTGGACTCTTATCTTGCAATACTCACAAAACTAACTTCAAATCTATTAAAGATTTCAATGTACAGCTTGAAATCATGCAACTCCCCAATGGAATTATAAGGAAAAACTTCCCTGACGTTGGTCTTGGCAATGATTCCTTGGATAAGACACCAAATGTGCAGGCAACAAAGGCTAAAGGAAACAAGTGCAACTACATTAAGCTGAAAAGCTTTTGTACAGCAAAGGAAACAAGTAATAAATTGAAAAGGCAACCTATAGAATTAGAGAAAATATTTGCAACCATATATCTGGTAAGGGGTTAATATCCAAAATACATTAAGGAACCCATACAACTTAATGGAAGAAAACAAATAATCAAATAGATTTTTCAAAATGAGCAAAGGGCCTGAACAGATATCATTCCAAAGAAGATACAATAATGGCCAACAGGTGAAATGAAAAGGTGCTCAGATGAATGGATAAGAAGATGTGGTGCGTATGTATACAATGGAGAATTACTTGGCAATAAAAAAGAATGGAATCTTGACATTTGCAACAACGTGGATGGAACTAGAGGGTATTATGCTAAGTGAAATAAGTCAGTCAGAGAAAGACAAATATCATAGGACTTCACTCATATGGAATTTAAGATACAAAACAGATCAACTAAGGGAAGGGAAGCAAAAATAATATAAAAACAAGAAGGGGGACAAAACATAAGGGCCTCTTAAATATGGAGAACAAACTAAGGGTTGCTAGGGTTGCTGGAGGGACTATGGGTGGGGAGTGGGCTAAATGGGTAAGGGGCATTAAGGAAGACACTTGTTGGGATGAGCACTGGGTGTTATACCGAGGGGATGAATCACTGGAATCTATTCCTGAAATTATTACTGCACTATATGCTAACTAACTTGAATGCGAATTAAAAATAAAAAAATAAATAAATAAGTAATTTAGTAAGTTAAAAAAAAAAGTACTCAACATCACTAGTCACCAGGGGAATGTAAATCAAATCCACAAAGAGATATTATTTCACACCCATTAGAATGGCTATTATCTTTTTTTTTTTTAATTTTTTTTCAACGTTTATTTATTTTTGGGATAGAGAGAGACAGAGCATGAATGGGGGAGGGGCAGAGAGAGAGGGAGACACAGAATCGGAAACATGCTCCAGGCTCTGAGCCATCAGCCCAGAGCCCGACGCGGGGCTCGAACTCACGGACCGCGAGATCGTGACCTGGCTGAAGTCAGACGCTTAACCGACTGCGCCACCCAGGCGCCCCTAGAATGGCTATTATCAAAAAGACAAGAGATAAGTGCTGGAGGGGACATGGAGAAAAGGGAACACTTGTGCATCGTTGGTGTGAGTGTAAATTGATACAGCCACTATAGAAAACAGTGTGGAGCTTCCTCCAAAAGTTAAAAACATAATATATGACCCAGCAATCCCTGGGTAAACATCTGAGAGAAATGAAATTACTTTCTCTTAAGAGATAGCTGCACTTCAATGTTCATTGCATCATTATTCATAATAGCCAAGACATGGAAAGAACCTAAGTGCCCTCTAATGAACAAATAAAGAATATGTATATGTTGATAAATGAAAAAATATATAAATATAGAAAATATATCTAGAAAATGTATACACATTATTCAGCCATAAAAGTGAAGGAAGTTCCCCCATTTGCAACATGGATAAAACTGGAAGACATTATTTTTTTTATAATTTTTTGTAATGTTTATTTATTTTTGAGAGAGACAGAGACAGAATGTGAGTGGGTTAGGGGCAGAGAGAGAGGGAGACACAGAAGCAGAAACAGGCTCCAGGCTCTGAGCTGTGAGCAAAGAGCCCAACGCGGGGCTTGAACTCACGAGCTGTGAGATCATGACCTGAGCAGAAGTCGGAGGCTCAACTGACCGAGCCACCCACGCGCCCCTGGAAGACGTTACTGTAAGTGAAATAAGCCAATCAGAGAAAGACAAAAACTATATGGCATCATTTGCATGTGGAATCTAAAAACAGCCAGTTTCATAGAACAAAGAATCATATGGTGGTTGCCAGTGGCTGGGGAGAGGAAGATGGGAAGAGGTAAATCAAAGGGCACAAAGTTTCAGTTACAAGTTCTGAGGATCTGATGTACAGCATGATGGCTATAGTTAATAATATGGTATTGTAACTTGAAAGTAGCTGAGAGTAGATTTTAAGTGTTCTCACCACACACACAAAAAATAGTTAACTATGTGGGGTGATGGATGTGTTCATTACCTTAATCATTTCATAATGTATATCTATCACACTGTACATTTTAAACATCTCAATTCTCTTTGTCAATTATTCCTCAATAAAGTTGGACTGGAAAAAAAGGAAAGGAAAGAAAAGAAAAGGCATTTCCCTTTCCTGTTTACCAGAACTCAGTGAGAGAAGATGATTGGCTTTCCCTTAGCTCCACATTGCCATGTTGTAGAAGTGTGGGCTGATGTCCACTGATCTTTTTAATCACTCTACGGTTGTTAAGTCTTCTAAGAAAACATTTCCAGGCTGTTTTGGTAATTATGATATGGCCAATGTCCAAATGGAAGGAAGGCACAGTGGACACATTACTAAACACAAAACTCACCCTTTTCCAGACTTTGCTCAAATGTCAATTTCTCACCCTAGCCTCTTCTGACAGCTCAAATTAAAATTGTCACCCACATCCCCAATACCCCTTACTACTCTCTATTTGTTCCTCCCATAGCACTTGCCACCTTCTAATTATTAAGTCACATATTTATTTTCCCTGCCATTTACTGTCTGTCTTCTACAATTAGAATTAAATTCCCCAAGGGTAGAGAAGTCTGTTTTGTTCACTGACACATCTCATGTGTTCATAACAGTATCTGGCACATAGTAGGCACTCAGCTAATATTGGCTGAATGGAATTGATATTAGGTTGGTAGAAATTTGACTATATTATCATGTCTGTTGCCAACTAGAAGTGTGGCATCCCTTGGGGAAGCAATTTGCCTTATGTTCCTCACTGGGCTGTTCCAAGAGTCAGGTGCATATTAATGATAGTGTTTTTGAAAAATATAAAAATATTAAATGTGAAAATATTACAATTCCATACAAACACTAGATGTTATTGTCAAGCACAGCTGCATACAATGCTTCATTTATTCACATAATTCCCACCTTTTTTTGCAAATACCTTAACATTAAAATGCATTGGTAGAAGGAAAAATAAATTGATGATGAATTTTTCTTGACTGTCTTGGTTGCTAAGGCAAATCACTAGTTATAATAAGATACCCTGGCTGCAGTTGACGCAGCTGGGAGCAGGGCCTAAAGTAGTCAAGGAATTATTTAGACTTGGAAAGGTCTAGCTCATAATTACATGATACATTCAATATCATTATTGTCCTCACTTCCCACCCCTACTGTGTTCACTCGTATAATTTTCAGTGAATATTTTATTGTCAAAAACAGAAAGGGATTTTGAAAATACATATACCTCAAGCAGCAACGGCAACAGGCTGGTTCAGAAAATGGCAGTTGCTCAGGGTAGGAAATGATACTCCCAGACAGAACATAGGAAGCAGTGGTCAGTGCAATACCTGCCCCTTACCCCTTCTTGAGCCCTTTCCATCAGGGTCTTGTGTGGGTTTTTAGCTGTTTAGAACACACCTTCAGAGACCTTTTGGGTTTCAAGTTGAGTACCTTAACACAGATGAGTAAGAAGATGGTTGGGTGGGTGGATGGGGAACACACAGTGAGTGGCTTCATAGATTAGCAGTTAGTGATGAATCCCGGAAGGAAAAAATAGAGGCATTGGTAAATAAATTAAAGCAGAGTGAAGACCTCACCCAAGTCTGTGGTCCAATACATAAAGAAATGGACAGTATGAAGAATACCAAGAGTATCATAACTGATTATAATAGCCTGAATCAGACTTAAGTGTTGGAGGAAATTCTTAATGCAGTCAGGCTTGCTCTGTGCAACATACTTGGAAAGTTTAGGGACCTTTTTTAAATGTGTAAAAATATCTGTCAGAGTAAAAAAGAATTAGTGATAACTGAGATCACTAGAAAATTTACCTCTGAGGTATGCTATCATTGGCTTAAACAGATGAACATTAAAACATAAATTGTTCACAATAAATACAAAAGTAAATACTTCTGCCTTTTTTTCCCATAAAGAAAGCCAAATGGTATCTTTTAAGGATGAATTATGCCCCCCAAGTTCATAAGTTGAAGGCCTAACCTCAAGTGTATCAGACTGTGGCTGTATTCAGAGATAGGGCCTTTAAAGAAGTGATTAGGTTAAATGATTGAGTTACTGGTAGGGTGAGCCCTAATTCAATCTGATTGCAAACACCAGGGATGCACACACACAGAGGAAAGACCATGTGAGGACACAGGCCATTTGGAGGCCAAGGAGAGAAGCCTCAGGAGAAACCAAACCTGCCAGCACCATCATTATGGACCTCCAACCTCCATAACTGTGAGAAAATAAATTTCTCATATACCCAATTTGTGGTGTTTTATTACGGCATCAGTAGCAAATGAATATAGTGCCTATACCTTAAAATTGTCCATTTTATCAAATAGATTTGGAATAAATGCCAGAAAAAATAATGCCAACTAAATAAATAGATTTGGCAAATAAGCATTGATTTAATACTTATTATGCACTTCTAGAGTGCCTTGACAGGGTAATTTTGGAGACGAATAGATTTTAGTAAGTTGGCAGCCATGACATCTGAAAATTTATTCATATTTTAGCATTAAACAATAATAAAGGTGATTCAAAGTAACCAAGCAAAACATTACTTTCATCATGTCAGCCCCTTTGGTTGTTTTCTATAACCAAATCTTAATGATAATGTATCTGGAATTCAAGACTACCTCCAACCCCTGAAGCCTGATTTTAAAACTTAGGAATTTCATTCTCTGTGTCCATGAGCGCTGTCAATCTCTAAAAGGTGGCTATAGGATGATAAGATTCCCTTATGTATTTGATCCTGTAATCCTTTTTTAACCCAGTGGATCTCACAGAGGTACACTCTGGAAAATGGTATCTCTTATGCCAGTGCTGTACAAGCTTGAAGGTCATAGGACTCACCCAGGAGTGTTGTTAAAAATGCAGACTGGGGGCGCCTGGGTGGCGCAGTCGGTTAAGCGTCCGACTTCAGCCAGGTCACGATCTCGCGGTCCGTGAGTTCGAGCCCCGCGTCAGGCTCTGGGCTGATGGCTCAGAGCCTGGAGCCTGTTTCCAATTCTGTGTCTCCCTCTCTCTCTGCCCCTCCCCCATTCATGCTCTGTCTCTCTCTGTCCCCAAAATAAATAAACGTTGAAAAAAAAAAGTTAAAAAAAAAAATGCAGACTGAGGCCAGGGGTGGGGACTGAGATTCTGCACTCTAACAAGCTCCCACGTAAGGCAGATGTCAGTCCAGGGGCCATATCTTGAACGGGTGTGATGTCTATCCAATGTCAACCACCATTACCTAGAGATAATGGTATTCTTCCCCTTTTGTGTACTGTTCTCCTCAGATGTGGCTTATGTACTAGATCCAGAGTACATATTTCTCCCTAATTTCTTGAAAATTATCCTGCATTCTTCTCATCATTTCATTTAAAAAATAAAGCAAGAGATCACTAGGTAGAAACAGGAAAGACATTCCTGCCTAAGAAAATGGCAGGAGTTAAGGCTCAGAGAGAGCAATTCTGTGATATGTCAGAGCACTAAGGAAAACTATTAATTGCATGAAAGTCTGTGTGTGTGTGTGTGTGTGTGTGTGTGTGTGTGTGTGTGTGAGTTTTCCTTTTTAAGAAAGTAATAGAAAGACTACAAAGGTATATTGAGACCTGGCTTATCTAGGGAATTCCAACACAAATTTTAATTCTCAGATAATAAGCATTTATTGAGCATGTGTGATATCTGCCCCACAGTCTTATTTAGTAACTGGGCCTGAACCTTACTGGTGATGTGAATGAGGCTGGTCCTTGTCATCTTTCATTTTCTATGTACACATCTCTCCTCGCATGCTATTATCTACCTACCTTCCCTTTAAATACCTGAACTTATCCAGTTTCAGCCAGTTGCCGTAGTAAATCCTAATGGAGTATTTCTTTAAAAGAAAAAAAAGTTTATGTTTATTTATTTTTGATACACAGAGAGAGACAGAGCACAAGTGGGGGAGGGGCAGAGAGAGAAGAAGACCCAGAATTGGAAGCAGGCTCCAGGCTCCGAGCTGTCAGCACAGAGCCCGAAGCGGGGCTCGAACCCACAAACCGTGAGATCATGACCTGAGCCAAAGTCGGACACTCAACTGACTGAGCCACCCAGGCTCCCCTAATGGAATATTTCTATTTGAACAACACTTAAGTGTTCCCTTATGGAAGTGGTTTCAGGCTAAGACATTAGCCTTAATACTAAGACATTCTTTAGGTGGTGAGATTTTAGGAAACATTAAAGATCATAGAAAAATCTTTTGGGGACAAGTTTTCACCAAATTACTTACAGGGAGAGAAACCAGTGAGAGTTTTGAGTAACAACAATCTCAGAGATAATTTTTTAAAGTTTATTTATTTATTTTGAGAGAGAGAGAAAGCATGCATGCAAGTGGGGAAGGGGCAGCGGGAGGGGGAGAGAGAGAGAATCCCAAGCAGGACTTGAACTCACGAACTGTGGGATCATGACCCAGGCCAAAATCTAGTCGGACACTTAACCGACTGAGCCACCCAGACACCCCTCAGTGATAATTTTAATTAAGAAATACACCTTCAATCTATTTCTTCCATTATCTGGTCATTCTATTCAGATAAAATAATGTGTATGACAAATTAATGTATTATGGCGCACTGAAAGTATACAATTTATATTTATGATATATGTATTTATTTTACTTCAAGATTATAGAGAAGTGATCTCAACTAGGAACTATTTTATCCCTTAGGGGATCTATGGTGATTTCTGTAGCATTTTTGGTTGTCACAACTGGGTGACAAGGTGCTACTGGTATCTGGTAGGCAGAGACCAGGGATGCTGCTAAACATCCTGCAATGTACAGGAAAGCCTCTCATAACAAAGATTTAAGAGGCTAAAATGTCAGTAGTGAGGAAGCTGAGAAACCCTGCTGTAATTATATATTCTTCATTAAACACTTTGATCTTCATCATCTCTACCCATGTATAAAATTTCACCCACAGGATATCGACTCCTTTAAAATCATGATTACCCACATGTTATTCCAGAATGATACGCAATCCCAAGTACACCACTGTAGCAGCTAGTAACGCGTTAAGTTTCTGCAAAATTCTACATTTCTTTGAACAAAGAGTTGAGTCCTTTGAAAGCTATTATGGAAGATAACTTAATAACTTGAGTTTTGGTGGCTAGCAAATGACAAGCAACTTTGTGAAAATTAAAGTATCACTGACTTGCTCTTTGGAGGAAAACTTATAATGGAAATAGTCATTTCACATTGAAGTTCTCCAAGACAGGCTGAAGATCTCCATGTGGATTTATACTTGGACTTTTCAGGGCAAGAAAATCACTTACACAAATGTCATTAGCACTTGTTGACCGTGAGAAACTATTCAGAATTCTGAGGCAGCCCTTTATTGATGGTATTTGAGCAAAAGCTCTTCCTCCAAAACTCGAGTGAAGCAGCTGGGACAAAGGCTGAATTGTTTTCACTTTGAGAAAAGTAATTGTTACCCTCAAAATTCCAGGCAAAAATCAAACAAAGAGAATTCACTGGATATTTGATTCATTCCCCCACTCTCCCTCAAAAAAAAATCAGGGGGAGTAATGGGCAATAATATAACCAGTATTTGTAGAAATACAAGGCACTAAAGCCTACAAATATATTTAATGCCTATTTGAAGAGATTCTGGTGATACGCGGACCATGGGGATAGATAACAGAGATCAAACAGAGTGTATAAAGTCAGTGAGAGGGGGAAATGGTCCTCAAGGCAAAATTCAAGGGCAAAGAAAAAGACTTCCTACCTATGAAGCACAGCTGCCTGAGGTGGAGCAGTTAGTGGAGGCAACCAGATTCCCTGCCTTCCTGCCCATTAGACCTTCCTCTCCCCTACTTTCCACCAGTGTAAACCCTCCAGTCTTCCTTCTCCACTGTTCCTAACTGTATTTCCAGTTTCTTCTGTAAGAATGTGACCTGTCCTTAACCCCTGATGGCCCCTTAAATGAGAGTCTGGTTATGTCTCTCTCAACTCTGGATTTTACCTGGGCAGGGACGATTCACCCTCCAAAGGGGGAGTGGGAGGGCCCACCTGAGCTTCTTCCCTAGATGGGTGTAAGGCTAAGATGTTAGAGGTCTTCTGATGGGGACAAAGACCTTCCTGGAGTCATGTTTATAGAATGGGTATGTGAAAATCATACCAATTTCAATGTAAATTACAAATTTTTTTTTTTTTAAAGCTCCATGTAACAGATACTTGAAGGTGCCTACTTGAAAAGACTTGACTTTTTGAGCTATTTGATTATAGGATCAAAACAGCCTCCTTGGCCGGGTGCTGCAGTGGGATAGGTCAGATCACTGCCTATTTTTAGTTTGCAAAACTACTGATCCATAGGAAATTCTGCTGCCCTGCTGCCATTAACAACCTCCAAACTTCCATTTCCATGTGGAACCTGTCATAACATTTTACAGAAAATATGCAACGCCATTCCTTACACAGGAAATCTGAAGTGCATTTTTGTCCATACATTACAGGCTTCACCATCAAAGCATCTTGTGTTTTGAAATTAAGTTACAAACCAACATTTTAGAAAATTCAAAATAAGAAAAAAAATAAAAACTGTGGGTGGGAGAGGGAAGCTGGTGGGGCTTGATGTCTTGGATCCCTCCACATAAACCTGGTAAAAGAGAATCATTTGCTCAGGAAATTTTAGAGATTTGAAAAAATGTGTTTATGTTTTCAATCTTCAAAAACAAAAAAAAAAAAACATTTAGGAAAGATAAATCATGGGCTTCTATTGTTTTAGCATAGAAAATAGCAACTTGTCAGTCTAAGTAAGTACTATATTTTGGTGGCAACTGGCATTATACGAAAATATTGACTCAATTCTCAGGTACCTGGAGTATGTGAAATTCACACTCTGGTGCAACTCTAAAATGTCTGAATAGAAGCAGCTGAGAGCACCAATCTGTTTGGAAGGGGCAGTGCGGAAATTTCTGGAAGATGCATTAGTACTGCAGGCGGTTTTTATTTAGATTTTATATTAAAGATCAATTAAAACATCTCTTTTCCCAAAAGATATTCATATTATATTTTATGTATGATTGAAAAAGTATTTGGTCTTTAGGTCAATGCGTATATGTCTAATATATACCCACACACTCAGACATGGTAGAGTGGCTGTGAGGGGCAGAGAATACTTTTTGGAGACTGGAGTGGGGTATGCTATAGAATGCCATACTACCTGCCATTCTTTGGCACCATTCACAACTATTGGCTTTTACCAACAGGCACCAATAAGCCTGCAGAAAATGAAAAAAATGGGAGCTTTTAATTCATACAAAAAACGATCTTATTAATAATTTAGCT